>NC_136744.1:17955327-19215327 GCF_936440315.1 Barbus barbus
AAACCCAACAGCCTGCACAACCTAGGCGATGCCAGCTAGAGGAGCATGTTATTACATTTTGATGAAAACATTTAGAGACAAAATGTTCCCCCTAAATTATGTGTGCTGATGATTTGGTGCACAATAACACCTAGAAATTATATTAAATGGATATTTCACCAAACAAATTCAACTTGAATGATGTATCATTCTTCTGTAGGCCCTAAAAGATGTTTTTTGAGAAATATCTCTCAATTTGTGTGCTTATCCTACCCTGCACTATCCGTATTATGCGAGTAATGCGTTCACACTTAAAATTCCAAAAAGATAAATACCCAGATCATGTACTTAATATAAAATTCATACACCAGATAGAGTACTTTGTGCATAGAGTACAGTGCATCATTAGGAACATACAATGGAAGTCAAAGGTCACCAATACTCTTGATTACCAACATTCTTCAAAAAAATATTTTGTAATGTTTCACAAAAGAAACAGGTTTGAAACAACATGAGGTAGAGTAAAGGATGACAGAAATTTCATTTTTGGGTGTAAAGAAAGTAAATGAGTTTTTTGATTTCATGTTGACTATAACATTCTCTAAAAGTTGTCATTCATAAGCTAATGAAGCTGCAAAACTCCACCCATCAGCATCGGCATTATGTAAGACAGAGAAAAGACAGAGGCAGAAAGAGGCCAGGCAATATGAGCAGTGAGGTGTGGCTGCACTTAAGACACCGGAGAGCTCAGAGTGGAAGAAACTGGACGAAAGCTGAGAGGGGAGCTTGAGAAGGTACTGGCCTGCAACAGAAAATGGACTTTGATGGGAAGACAGAAGAGGGATTATAACAGAATTTAAAGCAAACATCTGGTGGATTTTGTAACAGGCCACCTGTGAGTTTGCATCAGGATCTGTTGGTAAGATTATAGCTGACAAATAGCAATGTCACGGCCACGAAGGCCAAAAATGAATGCATTGGAAATGAGAATGCATTTTGCTCTCAATGTTCAGATCAAATACAACTGCACACAACTACACCAAAGTGATCTGCTTGCAACTTTGTGACAACATTTACTGACATATTAAAGTTGTGAATTAAACGGAAGAACAAATCTTTTCTTCTTACATCCAAGTGTAATGGATTAACGAAACAAAACAAAAAATTGTAGGGCGGCACTTGGTTCTATGCATCAGCAGTTGATTCACTGGAAGATCGAGTTATAATGTTCTGATTAAACAGCAGGAGCACAAGACATTTTCAAATAATGAAACATGCACAGATTAATTGTTCACAATAAAATCTATAACATGCACTTAGAAAATAAATGGCGACATTTCCATTTCATCTTTAAAATCTGACCATCATTTTAATCCTCCTCAACATTCTTTACGCATTGATTCTCATATTATTACAAAACATAATCTTCCCTGTGAGCACCAAAACACCATACTGAGACATTTCTAAGCATTTTAAGTCTACTCCCCCCAAACAAAAAGAAGAGACCACCCACTTGAGCAGCTATTATAGTTACAGTCACCCAGTTACAATCAGAAGAAAAGATATTGGTCCACTTGCTTAATCTAGCGGCATAGTCCCTGTGGACACATAATAGGGCATTATATACACTGTTTCAGGATGAAGTATTATAAAACAGGTGGATATGTGGAACAAAGGTATCACAGTGTTCATCTGTAGCATCATTAAAAAGCAGGTCCACATATATAGGTTAATCTCTCCTGTATAGCATCTTACGGTGACAGTATCAGACCTGCTGATCAGTTCAACTCCACACTGGCTTTCCATTCATGCATTAATAATGGTTTTGGTCAAGGACACATGGCTGAATAGTGATTCGCCGGATATCAAAGCACAGTGAGCTGTCAACCTAAACAGGGTCTGTGGCAGTGCATCGTTCATTTCAAACGTGATCAAATACGCTTTTGACACCCATCTTTCCTCCCGGTGACTCAGGAACCTGAACAGCCCTGTGTGTAACGAGACTCCTGCCGCGTACAAGTGACCAAAACAGCACACGCGAGGTTTTAAGAGTAGCGGGGGAGATTTTAGATTATCTCACCTTTGGCTTCGCAGTCGGCGCAGTATTTGTTATCATCCTCTCTCAGCATTTTGGACAGAATGGCCTGATGCTGCTCGTTCAGTTTCTGAGCCTTTTCCCTCTCCGATCGCGTCGTCATCTCGGCCCGATTTCTGTCAGCGTTTCTGGATAAAATCACCTGATTCACTCTGTTCAGTTGTAGCGGTGTAAATAGAAGACCATCCCCTGTGAAATGAAGCTATGGTGGGCTCACAGCAACAGAGCGGCGGCTGGGTTGAGACAGAGCGGCGGAATATGGCCGATTGGAGGAACTAGCCGGAAGCGGAAACGGAGACGAGGAAGGTTACGGTGAGAACTGGGAGAACGTATAATCAAATTTAAGTGCTGTAATATTTTTCGATTTAAAAGTCAGACCTATGCTCTGTGAAATGCACATATAAGAGGGCAATGTGACTTTTGCGTCATTACTGACGTATGTATGCGTTGGTAGGTTGGAAAGCCGGTGTGACGCGAAATATGAAATTATGAAGTTTAAATTATATCTTAAGTTACTTAGAATGTTGTCAATGGCCAAATGTTTAAATCCCGCTAAATAGACTAGTTCAGACTAAAGCTACTTTAAAAACTGGGTGACATTAAAAGCTAAATTTGCTAAAGTATAGTGTCTAAATGTTAAATCGTGATGATAAACTTTTAAATAAATAATAATTAAATTATTAAAAAATATGTATTTTAAGCCAGGCAAAGTTTTAGACACTTATTTTAAATAAACAACAAAATGTATCAAATACAAAATAAATACTATGAGAAAAACTAAGAAATATGTCAGAATTATGATACTGTTCAGCAATGTATAACTTATTGAATGTGCCTTCAGAATTTATAATACCCTGCACATTATCAGCCAAAATGCCATTGTTTGTTCAGTTGTGTTGTCTTTGTAGAGTTATTATAGTAAAAACCATGGTAAATGTTCATTTAAATGCTTAATGCGTTTCCCGAAAGCAACTATGGTCAAGTATTATCATTGCCAATAGAATTCAATGGAACTAACGACCATTGTTAGCCAATGATGGTTTTGGGAAACGCACCCCTGGCTGTCTCTCCCAGCCTTGCTGATGTTCCCTGATAATGCATTTAACCTCTCCTTAAAAGCTGATATGTTAGTACTTGTCTGTAACAATCCATGTGCAGATACAGTGATGGACAGAATTATTGACATCCTTGATAAATGTGAACAAAAACACCTGTAAAAATTAATCTGCATCATTAATCCTTTTGATCTTTTATTTAAAAAATATATATATATATAAAAAATTTAACCTTTCATTGAACTGAAACAATTGAAAATGGGAGGAAATCTCATTATGAAATAAATGTTTTTCTCAAATACACAATTATTGACACCCCTAGAAATTTTTATGAGTTAAATATCTCTGAAGTACATTCCCATTCATATTTACAATTTTGAGCACTCCAGGGGGATTATGAACATGAAATTATCCAGCCATGGCTTCCTGTTTCACAGGAATATAAATAGGAGAAAAAACTAAGTCCAAATTCCCTTAATCATCCATCACAATGAGAAAAACCAAAGAATATATTTCTGATGTGCAGCAAAAGATATTTGAGCTTCACAAATTAGTGAAGAGGCTTTAAGAAAAAAGCTAGAGCTGTGAAAACTCCCATTTCCACCATCAGGGTAATAATTTCCAATCAACAGAAAATGTTACAAATCTGACTGGAAGAGGATGTGTGTCTCTATTGTCCTAATGCATGGTGAGGAGGAGAATTTGAGTGGCCAAAGACTCTTCAAGGACCACAGCTGGAGAACTGCAGAAAATAGTTGAGCCTCGGGGTCAGAAAACATTTTTTTTATTTTTTTTTATTGTCAAACAGCCCCTACATCACCACATGTTGTTCTGGATGGTTTCAAGAAAAATCTCCAGCATATTCAGTTGTCAGACATGACTGGAACTTCAAATGGGACTGGCTTCTATGGTAAGATGAAACTAAAAAATGATCTTTTTAGCAGCAAATACTCAAGATGGGTTTGGTGCACACAGGGCTAAAAAAGTACCCCATGTGTACAATGAAATATACTGCTGTATTTTTTATGTTGTGGGCCTATATTTCGAGTAGGGTGACGCTGCAGGCCCGGAGGCCCAACTGCACACTCAGACCTGCACGCTCAGACCAGCACTCCCAGAACTATCGTTTTTTTCAGACAGTGCCTCCTGCTGTTTGGATGAACATTTGTTTTGTAGCGGTGTTAATGTTTTCTGACAAAAATTATTTTTATTGTACTTTACAAATGCTACCACAGACAATAATAGTAACACAATAACAGTGTAACAATTAGAAATAATTTCTGTAATAATTACAAATAAGATCTTTGGAATAAAATGCGGCCTTGAGTTTATTTTCATCAAAATATCAGGTAATCTGCGTAGAATTGATAATATGAGCTCTGTTGGGTTGTCTAAATAATTTGCGTGTGACTTGTGTATTTTTTCCCAGATGGTTTATTTGTACAGGCCATCATTCATGGCCTTTGCGAGCTGCAGGGCTTGTCTTGGCAGGAGGCTGAAGAGGTGTTCCTCCAGGGCCCCATTTATTACTCAAGGTATGTTTTCAATTTTTGTTTGTACAAAAACTGTTGGATTTTTGTGTTACACAACATTTCTGACAACAGCATTTATTTTTCTTTTAGTGAAGTTGAGGAATTTGACAGAAGAATTGCTCGAGAAATGAAAAATCTCCCCAACAAGAATGTAAAGCATTTATTTTATTTTATGTTGTTTATTTTTATTTTAACCTGTGCTGATCAGCTGGCCCCCATTTTCACACAGATCTTCAACAGATCACTGGAGCTGTGCGAAGTCCCCTCATGCTTTAAACGCTCCACCATCATCCCCGTCCCAAAGAAACCCAAAATTACTGACTTAATGACTACAGACCTGTGGCTCTAACGTCTGTGGTAATGAGATCATTTGAAAGACTGGTTTTGGCTTATCTGAAGGACATCACTGGACCCTTACTGGACCCCCTGCAGTTTGCCTACAGAGCAAACAGGTCTGTGGATGATGCTGTAAACATGGGACTGCACTTCATCCTGCAGCATCTGGACAGACCAGGGACTTATGTGAGGATCCTGTTTGTGGACTTCAGCTCCGCTTTTAACACCATCATCATGGAAACCCTTCAGAATAAACTAACTCAGCTCTCCGTCTGTCAGTGGATCACCAGCTTCCTGACAGACAGGCAGCAGCTAGTAAAGCTTGCAAATCCACATCTAGCACCCATACGATCAGCACTGGAGCTCCTCAGGGCTGCATTCTCTCCCCACTGCTCTTCTCCCTCTACACCAATGACTGCACATCTAAAGATCCCTCTGTCAAGCTCCTGAAGTTTGCAGATGACACCACACTGATCGGCCTCATCCAGGATGGTGACGAGTCTGCTTACAGACAGGAGGTTAAGGAGCTGGCTGTCTGGTGCAGTCTTAACAACCTGGAGCTGAACACGCTCAAAACTGTGGAGATCATCGTGGACTTCAGGAGAAACCCCCCTGCTCTCCCCCCACTCAATCATGAACAGCACTGTGACTGCAGTGGAGTCATTCAGATTCCTGGGCACCACCATCTCTCAGGACCTAAAGTGGGACAATCACATTGACTCTATTGTGAAAAAAGCCCAGCAGAGGCTGTACTTTCTTCGCCAGCTGAGGAAGTTCAACCTGCCACAGGACTTGCTGAAACAGTTCTACTTCACCATCATTAAATCCGTCCTCTGCACTTCAATAACTGTCTGGTTCAGCTCAGCTACCAAATCTGACCTCAGAAGACTACGGAGAGTAGTCCGGACTGCTGAGCGAATCATTGGTACAACCCTCCCCACTCTCCAGGAACTGTACTCATCCAGAGTGAGCAAAAGGGCTGGTAAAATCACTCTGGACCCCTCACATCCAGCACACTCCCTCTTTAAACTGTTACCGTCTGGTCGACGCTACAGAGCTCTGAGCACCAGAATGACCAGACACAGGAACAGTTTCTTCCCTCAGGCAATCCATCTCATGAACATTTGACAATAAAACGCGGAACACACAACTCTATTATTTATTCACCACACTTGCTTACGTTTTTATCTAATTTTTTAATTTCAAATTTGCACATATCAGACCTGTACACACATAATTGTCTATATTATAAATTGTGTTGTTGCTGTTTTGTGCATTGCCTATTTGGATATTTGTATTATTCTTTATTATCTGTGTCCTGTTGCTGTCTCTCTGTTGCACTGTGGAGCTTCTGTCACTAAAACAAATTTCTCGTATGTGTAAACATACTTGGCCAATAAAGCTCATTCTGATTTTGATGTTATTTAATATGTAATATATACATTATTAACCCAATTATTTTTTCACCATTTTTCTCTGCATTGTTTACAAGTCGATGACTTGTAGGACCTCATGAAAAAGAATACAAAAATAAAGTTTGGTGTGAGAAAATGACTCAGAGCACTATAATTTATTGTATGTAAATATAGAATTAATGTTCATCCCATAACTCAATACTAAAGAATGTGATAAATCCATAATAATTAGGAAAATAATAAATGACTATGAAAATATTTAAGTAACTGAACAATTTCTATTTACAATAAAAATAAACCAGACTTAATGCATTAAATCATAACCTAGTATGTGTAATATTTTATATAATAATGCATTCAGTCATAGTGTAATATTTTATAGTAGAAAAAAGTTGCAATCTATCAGCAACAGATATCCACGGGGCCTAATGGTTAGAGAGTCTGACTTGTAATCCGAAGGTTGCGGGTTCGAGTCTCGGGCCGGCAGGGATTGTAGGTGGGGGGAGTGAATGTCCAGCGCTCTCTCCACCCTCAATATCACGACTGAGGTGCCCTTGAGCAAGGCACCGAACCCCCAACTGCTCCCCGGGCACCGCAGCATAAATGGCTGCCCACTGCTCCGGGTGTGTGTTCACTGCTGTGTGTGTGCACGTTGGCTGGGTTACATGCAGAGCACAAATTCAGAGTATGGGTCACCATACTTGGCCGTATGTCACTTCACTTTCACTTTCAATTGAATTCAGGTTATGTAATCTTATCTAATCAGGTTAGATAATCTTCCAAACAGCAGGAGGCACTGTCTGAAAAAACTATAGTTCTGGTCTGAGTGTGCAGTTGGGCCTCTGGGCCTGCAGCTTCATAATGTTGTATATTTCTGCTGGAGGTCTTGGACATCGTGTTTAAATACAGGGCTTCATGGATTCTATCAAATACCAACAGATAAAAAAAAATCAACAAGTGACTGACTCTATTAGAAATCTTATAATGGGCCATGTTTGGATCTTCCAACCGGACAATAATCCGAAGACAAACCTCAAAAACGGGTCACTGGGCACAAAACCAAGCTTCTGCTATGGCCATTCCAGTCCTCTGACCTGATTCCTGTAGAAAATGAGTGAGGTGAACTGAAGAGAAGCACGACCAACATGGAGCTGTGAATCTGAAGGATCTGGAGTGATTCTGAATGGTCTCTGATCTCTTGTCAGGTGTTCTCTGACCTCATCAGGTATTATAGGAGAAAATTAGCTGTTAAACTGGCAAATGGAGGTTTCAAAAAGTATTGAATAAAAGGGAGCCGTTAATTGTGGCCAATGTGTATTAGAGAAAAACATTTATTTCATAATGGTATTTCCCCCCCATTTTAAATTCTTATTCTACAATGAAAGGTTAGATTTTTGTGAACTTTTTAAATAAAAGATCAAAAGGATTAACAATGCAGATTAATTTTCAAAGCCTTCTTTGATCATATTTACCAAGGGTGCCGATAATTCTGACCACCACTCTACATAAGAAAATTTTGCAGCAATAACAGTTTTTTTTTCCTTCACAAAATAAAACTGACTCATTTACATGATCACAAACGCATGTCCCTGTGACAAAACTTTCTGACAAAAAAATATATTGTGTTGAATATGTTTATTCTCTGAAGAGATCTTTCAGGCCTTGCAAACATGTTACGCACTTTCAAAAGAGAATAAAAACATTAGATTGCCAATAGCGGATTCTTTTCAAAATGTCCATTAAAGGCTGAACAGGACCGTTCAAGTAGTTCAAACTGCTTTTACACAAACTATTCATTCTACATAGTAGTCCCATACAATCAGGAACCACTTACACATTTCTGGTCCAGAAATTCTCTTTTTGTCTCTGTACGCAGAAGTATTCATCTTAAAATAAATAACCTTGGATATTTTTAACAGGGCAAACTAAAAATCAATACAACGTCCCTTCCTCTCCCAGTCACCATATCGTGTAGGTTCAGGACCTCTGGGACCACCTTTCTCCTTAGTTTCTGGATTCACATCATCTGGATGTCCTGTTAAAGAAGAAATGAAATATTATTCCATTTTATGTCATATTAATTGTATAAAATTAATACACATTTAATTAGTCATTCATTTATTTATTTATTCTGAGCTACATGTGTATGTGACGTGTGTATATCCTTTCGATAGATGCCCTCTGGCCTTTAATGTAATTTATTGTACAAATAATATAACTGTAAAACAGAAATGATATGTGTTCTTACGTTGTAAAACATCTTTAGATTTTGACTCGGTTTCGTCCATGTCAAAGCGTCCTTGGGGCGTTTTCGCTTTCTTTAAAGGTTCTTTATCTTTGGTCACACCACCAGATGCATATCCTGCTGCAGAGGAGAGCAGCGAGACACTTTAACAAATCTGTCGCAAATTGACATGTATTTCCTAAGACTCGAACACGATTCGGAGTAATAAATATAAAGGATGTTTAGGTAATATGCACATTAATATGACATTAGTGTAAATCAATGCATGTTGTGCAAGCATGTCAATGAACAGTTAAACCCCAAAGGTATTCTAGTTGTACTCACAAGTATAAATCGACTCTAAAAACAATCCTCTCTTTACAAATCCTCTAGTCGTAGTACAGCAAACACGAAATAAAGACATCTTGCATCTGTTGTGAACCTTCACCTTGTCGCAGCAGAAAATTACACAACTGAAGAATGTTTTGACGATTGAAAATGACGATGCATGCGTCATCATTTAGGGACACAAAATACACTGGAGAGGGTCGCGGCGGCGCTACAGAAGTGCAGGACCGAATGTTTGTTTTTTATTGCAAATTAAAAAAAACATTACAATACTTGAAAAATAATAAGGGGGATACGAACAACATCACATGTAGATAGAAGGGCAACATAAATCAGCATGATATATCATCACACACACACACACACACACACACAAAAAAAAAATTACAGATAGCCTACCTTACAACAGATTCAAGAATGTTTTAGACGCCTTTGCATTCAAAGATTTGGACACATTCTTAAAAGAAGTAAAAATAGATTTTACATCAGATGAAAACATTCTAAAATTAGGTTTACAATGAATGGTTCTGGCTTTATGAAGGTGAAATTTACCCAGAAGACAAAGCAATAATACAGTATGTTCAAGATTACTGTCTTTAGAGTGAAAATCTGACAGGAAGATGATAGCTTCTGTAATTTCGATCGATTTGTTACAACAGAAAGAAATTAACACAGTAACTTCTGACCAAAAAGATTTAGAGAATGGGCAATGACAAAACACATGTAATAGATTCTTCATTACAAAATGAACACAAGGAAGCTATATTCTCAAAAAACCTACTTAAGAATAAATTACAATTTTAAAATGGAGTTCTTTCAATTTACTTGGAATAAAAAATCTGTGAGGAGAGGTCCATAAGTTATTCAAATCAGAGTCCGGATAACAGATCCTCCATTTAGATTGTGCTTTAGAGGGGCATCCTGGAGATGAAGATAGGGCATTTCTGATAAAGACGTTATTGCATTTTTAAACTCCATTAAATGCAAGTGTAGGAAAATGGTTGTTTACACAGCCATAACATAAATGTGCTTTAAACAAAGTTTTTAAACTGTCAGGGATACTTTTAATCACTTTATTATAATCTCTTAGTGAGATTGTTGCACCTTTTAAAGACACAAAATCAGGAAATATATTTTCATTGTTCCAAATAATACAGGCGGGCGGGGAGAATAGCTAGGCTATGTATAAAAGCAATCTTCCAGGATTCTAGGGCTTGTTTATGAATATTTGAGAGCTTAGTAGGTAATTTACTACACTTAAAGTTACAGGACAATAAAAATTTAAGGCCACCACAACAATAGAAGATTAGGTTAGGGATCCAAAACCAGGGTAACTCATCATTACATAAACAATTCTTAATCCAGTTCATTTTGAAAGTCTGGTTAATGGTTTTAAAATCTAACGCGTTAAGACCATCCTCCATAATTCCTAGTTATAGATTTCCTTTGAACACAGTCTGTCTTTTTTTCCAAATAAAACGGAATAGCAGAGAGTTAATTGAGTGTTTTGATCAACATAAAGGGAAAAAGCAGGATAAACTAAGCGTGATATGCCCTCAGCTTTAGTCAGCAGGACTCTCCCATAAATATAGTCTCTCTGCAGCCAGCAACATAATTTTTTTTTAGTATTATATAGCCTTGGCTGAAAATTGTGATGGAGACGGTCTGAATCAGATCTGCAGATATCAGCCCTATAGATATTTAACCTGACATTTAACTTTAATACCATCAACAGAATTTTTATCTGAATCATGTACATATAAAATTTCACTTTTGCTGGAATTTACTACTAAACTTTGGAGAAAAGATTAAATTCATTTAAAGCAGCAGAAACTTGCGAATCATTTTTAATAAAAAGACAAGTATCGTCAGCTAACTGACTTATGATCAATGTATTCCCTCCAATATTTATACCTTCAATATTGGAGTGCTTTATGTGCAGGCTTAATAGCTCAGCGGCCAATAGAAAAAGAAAAGGAGAGATAGGGCATCCCTGGCGAATACCTCGGCCCACGCAAAATCGGGGGGAAGAGGACCGAGTGTTGCGTAAATTTACCATAGACTGCGTGTATCTGCTTTGCATGCAACTTTTTAAAGCGAAGAACAGACGAGAAACACTGTGGAAACCAGTTATAAAATACTACAGAATAATAGTTCGATTTTCTGTGAGACATAAGCGGTAAAATAATAGGCTAACTTTACAGAACTCAGAAAATTAGGCTATAAAATTACTGTTTTTGATGGTACCATGCAAATGCTCTAAAAAAGACAAGCTGAAAAAAACATGATATATTAGGCATGACGGCATAAACTATTATATGGACAATTTATGAATTATTAAAGTAAATTTATTTGATGGAATGTGACGTGATTTTTCTTAATTGCATTGAAATACAAAAAGAAAACAGAAACTCTTCATCATGCAATATAGGCTACTTTGAATCTGCAATAGGCCTTGAATCTGCAGTTTTGATATAGACATTTTATTACATGCTCTCGCAAAAAAAAGAAATCTAATCACTATTCGAATGCCTTGTCTATTTTATTTGCATATTATTAATACAT
Source organism: Barbus barbus (assembly GCF_936440315.1). NCBI lineage: Eukaryota > Metazoa > Chordata > Actinopteri > Cypriniformes > Cyprinidae > Barbus > Barbus barbus. The sequence continues at coordinate 17,966,877 of NC_136744.1, forward strand.
GTGTCAAATAATACACTGTAAAAAAAAAAAAAAAAAAATTTTAAGGCAACCAGCTTCAGCAGATTTTTGAGTTCTCAACTTATTTTTGTAGGAGATTCTCAACTTTTTATTGTATAAACTTAAAACAACAAGTTGAGAAAACTCAAAAATCTGCTGAAGCTAGTTGCCTTAATTTTAAGTTGGCTCAACTTTTTTTCTTTTTTTTACAGTGTATATGAAAATACAGGCGCACCCTGTAAATAATAATAATAATGATAATAGGCCTAATAATAATAATAATAATGACAACAATAATAAAGCAAAAATTGGGAAATGCGAAAAGTGCTCTTTAGCCTATTTCCAACATATTTCACACTAGTTGGCGTAGCCTTATTATTGTCATGGCCAAAGATGGTAAAATATCTTCTGAAAATTGTATATCTCTCATATTAATAGCATATAGCACTGTGGGAAATAGCCTACTGCCAAACTAGGCTAATCGAGGTAGGGCCTATGCAACTATCCCGGAGTCACATTCTTTAAAAAAAAAAATAGGCTAAAGTTTTTAAGACACTATTTATGTTATAACCTATATGTAATAGGAAAGTAGGCCTTCATAAAATCAACCTTTTCGTCTGTCGTGTCATTATTTGGAGCTCAACATAAGGAGATGGCCCCATTTACCCACGTTCGTGTGCCTTAGTAGTTTCTGACCTAAATGACTTCCATCTATTCTGGAAAGTTTTAAACGACACTTATGTAACACATTATACGATTTCGGAAGAGATGATGAAATTTAAACCACCTTCCGATGCAGTTTTGGATAGCCTAAGCTTCTGGTTATTTTCAGGAACACAATCACATCTGCACATAGTTATCATAACTTTTGCACTCTCCAATAGAAAAAAAACAAACAAAAAAAAAAAACATCCATTCATCATGCAACCAAACCTGTCATTCACTTGAGTAGAGATTCATCACAGATATCTGGGATCTATCCACAATGACAAAACCTGCGAGGTGTTGCTATTTTCAACAAAAAGCGCTAAACAAACAGAACAGTTTAGACCCAGTCTCAGACATTACCACAGATATTTAATCATTCATATCAAGCTATAATAAAATATATTTTAGAGGTCACGCCGACAAATAAAAAATCTTGTTATCACATATATTTCAAGTAAACGAATAATCAGTGCTACCAAGTTGATCTGCCTTTTGATAAACTGTTGGTTGTGTAAAATTTAAATTTAAATGTAGCCTATAAACTTGAGTGCACGTGTTACTGAGCATTGATATTTCGTCTTTGTCTCTTTAATTTCTAAGAATGGTTGGAATATTGGGGGTTCAAATGTACAAATAATGTAAAAAGTAGTACATAATATTTGCTAACGAATAATCTTTTTGGAACGTCAACAACATATTTCTGCATAACAAGTGCTGTAGTCCTAATTCATATCACGCCTCTGAAAAATTACTGTTGCAAGAATGAAGAATTAAAATCGTTCATGAAGGCCCATTTAATATATTTTAATTCACAGGACTATTTTGCTGCAAGTGTTCATTAACAAACGTGCAAAATACAATCCCTCCAAAACCTACGATTGTGAAAAAACGATAGGCTATCGAAAAATCAATTGGTAACACTTCATAAAAAACTTAGTTGATAATGCAATGCTCAGCTTATTAGTTGAATGCAGTTAAAACAGTAAATTAGGTAGAATAAAGCTTTGATTAGCAATAGCACATATAGCCTATTTATTCGTCTATACTATGAACGTTCATTCTTTTCTTACAGGCGTTTAGCAAAAGTGCACATAACACAAGAACACGCTTTACGCTCTATCCGGTGGCTTTTCATCAATTATAGGCTAGGGTTTTTATTTTTTTACCCAGAATCACCTATTTAAAACAATTTAAAAATACTTTTTACTTTAAAAATAGATATTTGAATAAATTTTTACAAGTACCCACATGAGTAGCTTAACTATAATTTTAACTAAAAATACTGCTTGGTGACAGTAATCCAGTGTGATCTTACGATTTAGGCTATTTAGCATAATTCTGTGCACTATTTGATATGTGACGATTTTTTTAATAGTAGGTCTGCTTAAATGAATAGCCTTATTGGAGAAACAGCCCATAATTCTATACGAATATTCGTCCGTCTGTTTTGTTTGTAAATATTTCATTTGTAATATTTTGTGAGTTATAAATGAAAGTTATTATAAAGTGTTACCACAAACGTTGGGCTATTGGAAATATACAAAATAAAATTAATGTTTGATATGCAAACGAAATACGACAGTCTTTTGTGTTTACATTTAGTTGAAATCGAAATGATAGGCTAAAATCAAGAAAACAATAGGCCTATTCTGCACGACTGTAATGGAGAGCAGCAAATAGCCTATTCTTTTAGCTGTTTTATACAAGCTGCATATTAGGTACAAATCAAGACTGATTTTACGTTAAAAACAAGAAAGTAATGTGATGCTGAGATATTCCTCTGTACATCGCACGTCCATAAAAGTCTCTTAATCGGTGTTGGAAACGCTACTGATTTTTGCCGTGTTCTCAGTCCAGGGCTGCAGGTTCTGAAGTGCGAATAGAGAGCTGTTGTGTAGGCAGATTGGGTCCGGAGGAACAGGTTGGTTTATAGTCTTTTGAAAAGCTTCTTGCTGAAGTTGCATAAGGATTCGGTTCGCTTGCTGTCGCTCGGCTTCTCTCTCCTCTGCTGTCTGCCGCCTGCATGGATTTGGATCATAGCACAGAAGTAATTTAGTCGGTGATTTTAGTCATGATTTCTAACAGCCGTTTTAATGAGTGGTTGACTAAATTTAATAAAAAAAATACAAACCGGTGATCCTAATACCAAAGAATACAAAATTACTATTTTGGCATAACTGGTAGGCTATAATTAGCCTATAATAACGTGGATTTTTCAAAATAATTGACACACCTTACATCGTGATGTCAATCGAACACTTGTTTTATAAACGTTCCATTATTTTTGTTTTTGTCATTCATTTGGAATTCACTATATGGAAATCTTATGGTTTGAAATTTCATATAGCCTATATACGTTCCATTATTTCATTATCTTAAAGTTTGAAAATGAAGCAAATTATATGTATATATATATATATGCAAATTATTATACATTTAATTAAATATAAATTACCTTTCAGGTTCTCAGATCAGTGATAGCCAAATCATTTAAAAAAAAAAAATCATAAATATCGGTGCACTTCAGTTGTTGTGATTGTGATCAATTATTTTGGTAGCGCATTAACGTCATTACAATGTATCCTGCTTTTACAGCATGTAATTAACCTTCTAACACAACTAAGACTTCAGAGAAACATTTGTTGCAGTACAACAGAACATAATTTATCTCGATTTCTAAAAACTCCATACTGGCCCATCAGTGTCTGCTAAAAATGGCTTTAGGTCTGCTCCAAATCAGTTCCAGGCTTAGCAGAATGTATAATAAAATAGTAAAAGCTGGAATAAAAAAAAATTGGCATTAGTCCATATTAAAAATATAACCTGTTTACACTGCCAAGAAGCAGGCCACAGTCAACCAATATTGGTCATTGCAGAGTAAATGGAGTCAGTTAAACATATATTGATGTATTGATTGAATTATAGGCTACTGAGTGAACTGCATGAACAGGCCTTCTTCAAAGCACGATATGGAATGCATTATGGAACTGACCTAACTGACCTCCTAGGTCTTTAAAACAAAATACTCAACTGGGTTTAGTGGTGAGACGAAAAAGAATGCATTACGTGTGAGTGTAAAAGCATGATTAGATCACAAAAGCTCACCTCCATTTCGTTCTTCTGTTCTGGAACCATGTTTTGACCTGCGCATCAGTCATTTTAAGTGCTTTCGCTAAGGCTGCCCTCTCAGCTGACGCCAGATACTTCTGACGGTGGAAGCGTTTCTCCAGCTCGCAGATCTGGAGGCGCGTGAACGACGTCCGGGGCTTCTTCTTCTTCGGAGGCGTTCGGTTCTGGTACGGGTGACCTATACGGCGTGTTACAGTGAACGGTGAGAGGGCCACTAGATTGAGAGACAGAGTGAAAGCAAGCGGAAGAAATCAGAAAAACGACAGAGCCAAGCAGTGTGAAACAAATGAGACTTCTACAGATGAAAGATGACTTTTGTCCTTTGAAAAACATGCAACAATCACGAAATATATCGAATAAGTTCAGCCAAGCAAGCAAATAGACAGGAATATATATAGGATAATTGAGGAATTTTTTTTTTTTTTTTAGCATTTTCTTATTACGACGATTGTGTGAAATGTAATAAATAAATAAACACACTGTAAAAATGTTTTGTCAGGTAACAAGAAATGTGATTTAATTCGAGTCGAAAATATTATTTGGACTGAATCAACCTGATTACATCGGAGAAGTCAGTTTATAAGGGTCAAATCAATAGCTCATTAACAGCACATTTTTACCTTTTACCGTTTGTAATTCCTTTCAATAATAATGCTAAAACAGCAATGAGCACGTGGAACATTTACAGACGAGATAAATCAACATTGAAGTTCTCATGTGAGGAAAAAAGACTTTGTCATTAATTAAATATAAAACAGACAATCATAAACTATTTTATTTACACTCCACAGAAAAACATTTGTATGGATATTCATTTTTAAGCTACTTTTCTTTGGCCTACGATACATTTGATTGTTATTAAACGTTCGTTTATGTTATTAATTCGCGAGACCAGTTTAATTTAGTTTCTGACACCGTTATAGAAACAACTTCAAATTTAAACTTCAATTTTAAGATGTTATTATAACGTTGACAAAACTAAATTTAAAAAACTATTTAATGGAGTGGCTTGTGAATTATTTTAGTTCATGGATCTTAAAAAAATTATAAAAATTTAAAGAGAGTAATTGCTGCCTAAAAATTGTAAGTAGAATCAAAGTTGTGACAAAGTTACAACCTATAATAAGTCCTTGCAGTTTTTTGATCACTGAATTAATAAGATTACAACATTTTTACAGTGCAATTTCTAAAAAAAATCGCAAATTCAAATAAAGCAAGGAAATACCACTGCTAAATTCAGAAAGATTTCTATTACCTGTAAATCTGTCTTTGGTATATCTCCTGTTACTCTCCATCCATGGAAACGTTAATCCCGTGAGATTGTTAATGGTGCCCATGCTTCCCATACTTCCCATGCTTCCCATACTTGGCACCGTGGCAGCGCTGGTGGGAATGGACGAGTGAACGCTGCTCAGCGGCCGGTGCGCTGGAACCCGGATCACTCCAGAAGAGTTAAGGCAATTCCCATTAACATTCGTGCCCAAGTTCATGTTGTACGAGCCGTTGAGGGAGCCAACGCTGCACGAGTTTCCATTGTATCCAGCCGAGTTATTGACATTGTAGTTGCCAGTCATGGTATTATAGGCTGTGCTGACTATGCAGCCCAAACCGTAGTCCAGGTCCTGCATTCTGGGGTTGGAGATCATGCAGCTCCCCTGGTCTGCATTGTTAAGAATCTGATCGATCCCAAAACTGATGGTGTCTGCGTGCGTCTGGTGGAGATGCGCTCCCATATGATCCATGGTGTGGAGAGGCGCGCGCGCTCCTGCGAGCCTACAGGATCCTCCACGTCACCCCAGTTATCATACAGCAACTAAAACGCAGTTTAGTCCAGACTTGTCGTTTTCTAATAGCATTGACTGCATTTGTGAGAAGGACTGAACTAGAGACGATTGTCTTTTTACTACCTCCCTTTACCCTTATAGCTATAGCCTGCCGGATGGAGCAACGGGAACATCAATCAAAATGCCAAAGAGGCTGGGTAAAATTAAGCCTCCAATTCTGGGGTGAGAGACCCAATTGGCTAAAGAAACCAAGACGAGTCTGTTCAATGAAACGCACTGGAATTCCCTTCTCAGCAGGGCAACTCAAGGAGATGATTTATTAAACCAAACACCAACGTTTTTTCAAAACAACACAAAAATGACCATTTCAATTACATCATTAACTTGGCTATGCAGTCTCTGTTGCTGAGATATTTTCTCGTTGGATATTTTTGATCATGCGAAGATGAGGCGGTGATTTCGAGGTCAAGTCTTTTTCACTCTTGTTAACAGTTCCGTAATTACAGTGGTTTGCCAATATTTCATGGTGAGAAAGATCAATCACACAATATTTTTAAAAGCTGTCAACGATATTACATTTCATTGAGAAATTAATTCTGAATAAACCAATCATTTTTATCGGAATAGGCTAATTCATCAAAAAGAGATGATTGCTGATCACAACATGGGGAAATATGAAGGAAATTCTAAATGTCTGTTTAAATGTAAAAATATTTATTTTAAATCTGGTGAGTCACGACAGAATTAGTTTATACTCCAAATTCATTTGGTAAGATACTTCGCTCATTTGCAGTGTTAAATTTTGTATTAATTATTCATTTTATTTTGTATGCATTAATCTATCTAAATAAGACGATAACAAAATAAATGTGCAATATCAGACGAAAACACTTCCATGTTATCGATTTCCTTTTTGAAGAAAGTGGGTGGTGATTATTTAACGTAAGATGCATTAAAGTATTAATATTTGATGGGGCCAAATGACCAACATTAAAGTTTAATGAAGTGCAATGGTGTATTTTCTCGCTAAAAGTGACATTTTTGTTACAGTGTAGACTTAATTATAGCTTTTAAGATGTGCATGCACTGAAGCTTACAAATGACCTTATTTATTACAGTGCAATTGGTGGGTCTAAATGATTGTTTTCCCTTACAATTTAAACGAAAATAGATGAAGCCAGTATGTTAAGAGCTTCAACTGGAACGATCAATTTATGTTTGATTATAGTATTATCAACCCACAAAAGTCCACTTCAAATGCGTAATTTATTGCGTGGCTATTGATAGGCTACACTTCATTCCTCTAATGCAAATGAATGTGACGGAATTGAAATGTATTGATTTACATACAAAACCGTCTGTCACATTTGCCTTCTATTTTTAAAATTATGTCAATTAGAAAGAAATATGTGCCATTTAATTTCAATGAAATGTCATTTATGTGCACAATTTGTTGGTACCAAAATAGTTTGCGCAGTAAACAAAGCATTATTTCTTTTTTTGATTAGGCTATGCATTGATGATATCTAAAAAAAATAGAAAGCGTTAAACAATGCTTACCATCTTAAGCCAACGCGACGACACGACTTAACTTGTAACTTTAACTAGTTACCGTTATCGTTTATAGTTATTGGAATGTGTTACATTTTTAAGAAATGATGACTTCAATGTGGATTATATATTATATATTTTATATATATATATATATATATATATATATATATATATATATTAGTGTATTGGTGCATTAGTGTACCTGTGTAGTAGCCTGGTTGACATGTGATCCATCGCTCACTGGCGCCACTTCCATCAGCCGCATCTCTGAGCGCAGTCAAGAGAGCACAGCCATGCTGCTGACAGCTTCAAGTACATCTACACTGAGGCAGCACTCTCATCAAACATGACAAGAATTTAGCCCCGCTTCATTTGCACGTAGCTAATTTTGATATACTCACAATAGCATCATTTTAAAAAAGAAAACAGAAATGAGCAGCATTAGATTTTTTATTTAGCTCACTGCCCATCTGAGAAACTATACATTACAGAGACAGACATTTAAGCTTCCTGTTTGTTTTAGAGTTCATTTTTAAGATATGTTTGTTAAAGGTGATACCTCTTATGAATGCTCATTGATTTCAAAAGTATCTCCTGCAGTCCTTATGATCTTGAATCTTTGTATGTTAAAATGTAACATTTGTAGTCCCATACTGCCACAGAATTACAGTTCTCAGTTTTGTAATAAGGGAAATGGGCTTTTAGTTTCGGAGGACAGAATGTTAGGTTCACTGTCTTTAACCTCTGAAATAGATGGATGAACTTCTTAATGCATTATGTCAAAGGGGAAGGGACCGGGCATTTTTGGCCTGTATTGTTAAAAAGGAAATAAGAGAACAAGAACACATTTTAATTATACCAAAGGAAAAACTGTACAATACACCATAAAACTTTTAAGGACATCTAAAATAAGCAAGCAACAAACAAGCTTTCATTCTCCAAATATGGTTTCTTTCATATTAATATGACTTAAAATTATGGTATGAAGCAAAGATGGCTTCTCAATGGAGTGTGCAAGCTCAAGTATGGCCTCTTTTCAATTTTTAAGGTGCAATACTAAGGTGAGAAAGAATATGTTTGCTGGATGAATTAGTTTGGTGTTCAGAAGTGGAATGATGACCAAGCACCAGTTAACAAATGTCCAGATCAGTTGCTGAGGTGCTGAGGGACGGGGCATCCATTAACTTGTTGTGTCTCCCATGCTAATGACTTGATTTACTGGAAAATGTGTCTGTCAAAACATAGTATGAACAATTCTTTGATAAATTGCCCATCGTTATAATATTTCTTACAGTCGAGAAAGAAACTAGAGATTAACTTGACTAATGTCAACCTGGTCAAATTAATCTGCAAATGAATAAGGCAAATAATTAAACTGGTTGTTTGCCAACAAGGCTATGTTATGACACTTTTCAGGCATCTTTCATTATATAAGAACAATGCTCCTTAATGAGGTTATTAAATCATTATCACAGCTAATCAATACTAATGAAGTTCCATGCTGCACATGTATAGGATGTATATTATACGCGCTGTTTTTAATGTAATATAATGCAATTTGTGTATGCAGTAAGCAAAGCTGCATGTATCATTAAATATTCAGGTCAATTTAGCCACTGTGCACTTTAGTATTATAATTTAAGTCTTAGTAGCCATTGCATCCATTCTCATGCTGTTGGACAATTTTCACGCTCAATCTAATATAACGACACAAATTACAAAGTAGTAAATGTCGCCCCTCATAATGCTTATTGACAGAGGCAGCTTGTGATGGCTATGCAGGACAGATCGCTCATAGGTTAAATTGGAGTACAGATTTATTGTCTGAGTCCCCACTCCCACTAACACATGGGAAGACTCGATTTATACTCCAGGCACCATGTGGATTCACTCTACGGTCTAATAGTGGACTTGACACCCATGACAGCGGAAGCTGCTCCTCCCCTGTAGCCACTGGATGGTGTGTCAGTCCTCTCGAGTGCGGGTGCATCCTGTCGCCTGTTTTATTTAGGGGAGGCGGGTGAAGCCGGCCTCACTTCCCTTTTCCATCCTGAACGCATGGAGCCCAGCTGGGACCTGTTTACTTCACAGAGATGGATGGACTCATCCCACCAGCTACTGGTCATTATGTGTGAGATCAACACTATTGCCTCCCCTCCCAAGCTCCACGGACCCAACAGAGAAAAAACTCTTCTCTTGAAGCCATGTACTATAGCTGCTAGATTGCCAAAGCATATATCCAGTAACTATATGATTAGAAAAACATCAGACGTCTCCCTGTTTGTTTTGAACTGTTTCATAGATCATTCTTGCGTCAACAGATGAAAATGTGGCCTACTTAAAGGCATAGTTCACCAAAAAATTGGAATTTACTTGCACTTATGGTGTTCTGCATCTCTATGACTTTCTACATTCAGAATTTTGTTTTAGTTCCTATATATATATATATATATATATATATATATACACACACACACACACACACACACACACACACACACATATATATATATATATTTGTATTTTTCAAAAAAATATTTTCATTTGACAAAACATTTCCATTCATTTTTGGGTGAATTATCCCTTTAAATACAGTTTTGAAAAAAAATAAAATAAAAGACAATTAAACAAGAATGAATCATAGATAATAGGTGAGAAAGCAGAAAAGGAGAATAAAAAGAAATGAGCATGAGAAAAGCAAGTTGGAAAAGAATAGATAATAATCCAGCAACTTTACAATAAGCAGAGAGCAGTCATTAATCAAAATTACATATTATATGTGACCTAATTTTTCATTATCTTCATTATATACCAAACACTGCAGCATCTCTGAATGCATAAAGAGATTTTCATACATATATTCATGATCACATTGCGGGAAAAGCCGGCAATATTTTTTCATTAAATCCCTGACTACGAAATCTACATATATAAAAAAAATGTTGAACGATCAGGGAGTTATCCAAACAATGCCATTAATTTCCTTTATTATCAAGGGCGCAGCACGCAGGGCAACCAGAGACATCATAATCTGTCATCACACGGTGCCTTCAACAGGTAGGCTGTTTTTGTGTTTATCTTTTCCTCCTTGTTCCCTCTCCCTTCGTCCCAATTATGCAGTTTGCTACACCATAACAAACAGGTCCACCAGCTCAAACCTACAAGCCAGAAACACAGCCACAGACTAGCTGGTGCCTGCACAGGCCTCGAGGGCTTCAGCTCACACCTAATGATCTGCTTTGACGGACAGAGGCTGTGGGCCAGAGCTTAGCGTCTCCCCTGATACCTCACCCCCCACACAAACAGCAAGGTATGTGGCATCAGCTGATTCACTTATTTAAGACCGACATTGACCCTTTCTTCAAAATTCCTGTAAGAAACAAAACATGTTGATATACTTTGCAATGTATTCTGTCTATCCAATGTCCTTTATCTTCATAACGCACAAAAGGAGGAGTAACTATTATGAACATTTTTTTATTTTTTCACCGTTTAATAGCAGACTATTAGACGTCTCAAAAGAAAACAGACTGAAATGCATATGAGACATTTATCTAAGTCTTACAGCGCGGCAGGACACTCTCAGGGGTCAAATGTCATCTCTAATTGGGTGGAGAAAAGAAAACAAGCACTCTTTCAGGGTGGTAGATCTAAGGAGGGCAATCACAACATCTCAAAACAGAGCGACTAAAACTTCAATAACTATTTCCATCATAGAGTACACCATGAAGTCAATAAGGGAGAGTGGGGGTATCTGTCATGTTTTGTTTTTACATTTACCTTCATAACTCACTCACTCTTATCTTTTGATATAAGAAACATTCTAAAATAACTGTATCATAAGTAGATTTTGACAGTGTCAGTTGTAACAACATCAAGATAAGATTATTTTTAATGTAAATATTTATTATTAATGAATAGTATTCTCCTTTATATAGTACCAGTTAGTTGAGTTGTCGAGAAAGTGTTTAAAAGAAGTGTTTAAATGTGAAATTACACAAAATCTACATTTGAATTATTTTTAAAAAGTTTAAATTATTTGATAAAAAAATCATCATCATCATTAAATGTTGAATATTTCAAAAATGTATTGATGCAACCTTTATTTTATAATTTTTGTAACTTCAAAGACATGTTGAAATCTTTTGTGATAACAACCAGTGATAATGACTTTTAATCAACAGCCTATAAAACACTAATATAAAGGCATCGAACTTTAAATACCACAAGAAAATTCAGAGCATCCAAAAATTATTTTTATAGCACTTATTTGTCGCATGCACACTGAGAACGTCAAAGAGCATGTGATGAGTAGGTTTCATCACTGACCTAATTGTGAAATTTGTTACAAATACTCCTGGTTTTTCCATATCACATACCTTAATTACTTCAGAAAAAGTTACATCTTCGAAAATATAATTAATTAATTAATATATTTAATTTATAATATATAAATATAATTATTATATAATTTATATTTTATATACATTATATTAAAAAAATATTTATAAATAAATAAAAAATAAATTAAATTCAGTTCTTAAATGTTGCTGTATTTTTAAATATTATCATTTATGTTTTACTTTAACTCATGGTAAAAAGTTTCTCTAGTGAACGCTCCAGAGTTTGAGAGCTTTATCTCATTCATGTTCACTCCAGCAGACACAGGGGCTCAACCCTGTAGCACCAATGCCATAAATATCAGTGAGCCAGCAACTGAGCACATTACATTGATGACAGCATCCAAGCAAAATGGGAAGCTGTAGACGTGCACTAAGTCGGGTCTTGTGGGATTCTGGAAAATCGTTCTTTCCCATCCCTCAATCAATGTGTGGTGCTTTCTGAAACCCTGAGCTTTTGCATTCAGCAGGTCAAACTCTCACATACCTCTGTGATTCTATTTCCCGAATAATACGTGGTTCCAAAACCAGCAGGCATTCATCTGGGAAACACATTTTTCTTTGCATACTGCAACCTTGGAAAAGAGAAAATACTGACATGATGAATTAGGTCTCATAAATTTCAATCCATAAGCACTACAGATGCATTCATCTTGCATTTGAACTTTTTGTTTATTGGAGATAACACTTATTTTGTCAAGAAGGAACTGGGAGTGAGTTATGCTCCCTTTAGCTGGGTGATGGTCAGCGGCAGCTTGACATCCTTCAGCCTAGTAAAGTGTCAGGTCCTAACATTGCGCAGGCGCCACTCGTCGGGCTTACGGGGGAAACGCACTCTTCATTCACATGTCAAAATGACCCACGATAGTAGCGTAACCACCGCCAGCGGCCCCCCTCGGAAGAGAAGGGGGCAGGGCAGGGGACAACAATCATGATGTGCTGCTTTTGTTGGCTTTAATTGAGCAAACTTTTAGTACATCCTCAAAAAACAACAAAGCAGTCAATTTGGTGGCAATTAAAACGGACTCATGTTGGGAAGTCATACTTGCTTACAACAACTGCCTTTCCCGCTGACAGGCCGATGATTGATTACTGGGCCCGGGTCGTCTTTTATAACGCGATAAGCCAAATTAAACCCTTGACTGCGGGGGCCCATCTGAGGTCTGGCTGGGCAAATTAAATCTCCAGCACTGATGTCTTTCTCTTCCTCTCATTCTCTCTTTTCCTCTTTCCCATCCTTCTTTCCTCCGTCTAGCTCTTTGTGTGTCATGCCAACAGACACTATATCACACGAAAAACGAGTGCGAGGAAAATAAAGGGAACAAAACATGGCACAAATGGCCTCAATCTCTCAGGCGGCTCTCTGGGGACTGGCATGCCAGGTGATCTGCGGCAGCAGGAGAGCTGAGGACATTAAGACATATTAAATGTACTAAAGACTTAATGAAGTTCAGGCAAGCAGTGCCACAGTTGACTTTATTAGTTTACACCAGATTAATGGGGATAATCATTTAAGTGATGGAGATGGATTACCCTCCGCAAGATGCTCCTTGGCTCGGGCTGGCCCAGCCACAGACTGACGAGGATCCATAGCCAGAGCCAGAATCAAGGCCGAGAGATGGGAAAAGTAAGCCAGAAGTGAAAGGTTTCATTCCACCACACAATTAACTATAGGGCTGATGCTGCACAAAAGTGTGACAAAAAAACACAAACAAAACTTCTTTTTTAGGGAGTGCAGCAATTTTAGCAAGATATCAGTTTATGTGTATAGCGTCTTCTGTAATACAGCTTTACAGAGATGGTCCCAACTCTCATTAGAAATCATATGAATTTGTACAAGACAGTGAAATTGTAAGAAAACAAATGCATGGCCTAGCCATAAAGCCTTTCGGTCCAAAGCCTAAACTAAACCCTGATGAAAATCATAGGGGGAAAACTATAAAAGCCCTACCTTTTCAGTTAAGATATGTTGTAAAATTGTATATTTCACTTGAATCATTTTGTGCGATATGCATGATTTTGCCATGTTGTATTACTTTTGTTGGGATCTGTTGGGTTTAGTAAGTAAACAAAGAGTCATGGAAACCATCCCCTAAAATAACAAGTTATAGCATCATACACAATGGTAATTCAAAGTATTTATATACATGCAAAAGTTGGGAAAACATAAATGTAAATTTTAAAAACCCAAAAGAATAAAATATTTAGACAGAAAATTGTCAAATAATTAGTTAAAGTAAGTATTAAAATGCATCAAATGGAAAGAAAATATAAATAAAAGGACATAAGGAAGACTTGGAAGGAAACTTTCTTCTTGTGAAATATAAGGCATAGGTAACACAAAAACACTTGAGTGCATGAACCTATTTAAAAATACACTACACCGTTCAAGAGGTTGGGTTCAGTATATTCATATTATTTTTAGCAGCCATTATTCCAGTCTTCAGTGTCATATGACCCTTCAGAAATCATTCTAATATGCAGAATTGTTGCTCAAGAAACATTTCTTAATATTATTAAATGCTGCTTAATATTTCTGTGGAAATGTTTAATTAATAGAACAAATTTATTTGAAAAAGAGTATGTCTTTTTTCACTTTTGATCAATTTAATGTCTCTGTGCTGAAAAAGTGCTAATTTCTTTATAAAAAAACAAAAAAAAACCTTTAAATGGTAGTATATTCAAGGATGTATAAAATAAGGAAAAGAGAGAAGATAAAAACAAGCTTTTGTATTAGCACAGCAGTAATAAAAACAACAGCGTTGCAACAGACGGATCAGACCACTATACCCTTAAGAGCTTTGTTAAACAGTTTTACCCCAGAGAGGAACAGCAAGACCTCAGGAACATTATTCACTGCCAAGGAGGACACATTCCATCATTTTTTCCCCCAGCTCCACAGCTGATTATGTATAATTAAATGTGATGATGGGAGCTTGAATTGCTTGTAAAGGAATCACACACATTCAATGGCATATAATATGTTGTTTAACACTAATATTGTCATTAATGCTTCTATAACTTCTATAAACGTTTACAAATATTCTGTAAAATATAACCTAACCTAATCCACCTGCACACGTCTCTGACAGGATATTGCATTTCTGACAACAATAAAAGTGTCAAACACATGCCCACCCATCCACCCACCCACAAACACACAGTGCTGTATCAACCTTCCCACGAAGGTTTAATTATTGTCTCTCATTGTCTTGCCTTCTCTAAGACAGATCTCAGTGTCAGAGTGTGTGACAGATGGAAACACAGGGAAGGTACACTGTGCCACACAACTCACAAAATCAGTTTCAACTAGCCCCCATCCTCACGAGCAGGCATATGCATGCAAAACATATGCAGCATTTTTTTAATGGCTGTCTCTCACCATCTAATGTCACAAAGCTTGTGCAGCGTAAGCAGGACTTCCCCAAATGATGATGGAAAGTCACACTTTAACGTAAAGACTGAAGAGCCCCATGCTGTTGAGTAATAGGGCATGAGACTGAGGGGACATCTGTCAGAAAATCTGTAGGAATACATCCTGTGGAGGACAGAGTTCAAATGGATGTTATATTGATGTCTGGCATACTGTAGTCTCATTCTGAGCCGTTCTGTCTTAGGAAGTGCATCTGAACCAGTGCTGCACACTCTGTAAACTCTGTTCTGTGGAAGTGAACATCTTGCGTCTTGTTGCAGTTTTTGGTTCTTCCTTTCTGCTTTTCTACATCCTCTGCAAAACAATGTGGCACTTAATTTAAGAACCATTACTATGTTGTCAGCCCTTTAAACATCTTTTGAAGCCAACTGCAATACAAGAATAAGAACTGCAATAAGAAATATATATAATAATATTAATATTAAATGTATATAATGTTTAAAATATATTTTTTAATTAATTTCACCATTTTAAAAAATCTTGTTTTGAGTAGTAATATCATTGCTCTAGAAATAGTTCAAATTATTTTAAATATTACTGTATCTCATAGCCTTTTAATTTTAGGTTACAAAAGACAAAACGCACAAATTCAGGGTCAATTTAAGAAACACCTTATCGTAGCAAATCCAGTGTTTTCTCTCTGCAGCACAGCTTAATAAATCTTCATTTCAGGCTCAGGGTCAGGAATAGACAGACAGGTGCAAATAGCTTCGCTTTCAACAGAGATTCAAGATATTCACATATTATAAAGATAATATACACGCCAGGGATAAAGATTCAAATCAACTGCACCAAACAATTCAGTCCAAATATTTGGTCATAACATTAGTCACTCTGATTCAAATGGAACATGGTATTACCAAACTAATAAAGAGGAAGAAACTTTTGTACAGCACTACACTGTCAAATGTATATATGTATTTCCAAGTTTATAAAATAAAGCAAATTGTAGTTAGTTCTGCAGGCAAGCAAAATTACTAAAAAAAAAAATGTCTAAAATATACATAAACATTAATTCTAAACATTAATTTTGGTCTCTTTCAGGTTGTTCTACTGGTGGAAAATAAAATAAGAAGAATATCTGTTATATTAACTTATTCTTGATTACATTGTAAAATAGTACTGTGAACCAACACCTTTCATTATGTTTAACAGATTGAAAAAATACATTAAAATACATAATATTATCTAAATCAGACATTTTAAAGCAAATGTGTTTTAATATGTGACTTAAATGTCTGTTTTATTCATTCCACACTCAGCTTATTCTGCATTAAGTATCTCTAAATCAACATATCCCAGCTCACTGATATAATAAAAGTTGAAAGCATCTGCATAGACATCTGCATGGCCTTATCAATAATGATGTGATGCAGTCACTGAATACATATTACACAGCTCCTATATTACACAGAAAGACTGCTGTCACCACATATGTAAATTATTAATACCATGCATAGTAAAATACAGGCTATGCATGAAGGCAAATGAAATTTTAACTAAATATAATTTATGGCAGTGAAAAAACAGCATATGAATATACACTATTATAAAAAAAGACATTAATATCCATGAGATTGTATGATGCAGTAGTGATTTCCCATCTTTAATATGAGCAAGAGATAAAAGAAAATCATTTATCAAACCAAAATTTCCACAAATGTTTAACTGCCCTCTAGTGGTAAGCACATAGTAGGCTACCTCCACTAGCAACACGCATTGGAAATATGCACTTAATATTGAAATCCACTCATCAAGGATTCTGTGACGCCAGAGAAACCTGTTTTGTTGGTGAAATAACTAAAAGCAATTAGTGCATGTGTTAAATCTATTGCGATTTGATCCTTAAAGTATGGTTCATTAGACTTGTGCAATCTCACTCTCTCTTGAAGGCCTGTTTGAGGTCATGTCAACAGAAGCCTTTACTTATCAGGGTGAGTTATGGGCTTGTCTGCAGTAATGGCCTGTCAGACACTCACTCTGCCTGCCGTTCTGTTTTTCTCCTGTCCATCCTCTCTTCTATCAAGCAAGCATCCGCAGGACAACCACTGACCACTCTCCAAAACACATGCAGTACTGCTGGGTGTTTACTGCATGCATGCATGACAAAGAGAGAAAGAGTGAGTTTCTAAGAAAGCAAGAATTTCTATTGATATGTGTTCATTATTACAATTACTGGCATAGGTAGTCATAGTTAATGTTTTAAACTACTTAAACTACTCGTTTTAAAAACCTCCATAATTCCATTTTACTAAATCTTATTATTCTATCTAATTTTTATATTTGACATTACTGTTTTGGCAGTACAAATGTATAGCTTTGCTCTGAAAACGCAACTGAAATGGAAGAGATAGCAGAAATGGTTCAATAAATAAATGTAGATTATGTGTTATTGGATTATATTTAATATGGAAATAAACTATGGAAAATGCAATTGCAATTTACTGCATTGTCAAGATATTTGTCATACAGATGTATGAAATGAATAAGATTTAGCTATTTTCAGGTAGTATGCTATAAAATCGATGCTACTATTATATGCATTACCATTCAAAGTTTGGGGTCAGTAAGATTCATTTTAAGGTTTAAAAAAAAAAGTATGCTTTTATTCAGCAAAGTTCAGCATATATGTTCTACAAACTGCTTGCCCGGTATATATATATATATATATATATATATATATATATATATATATATATATTTGTTGTCATCCAATTTGACTAGGTTTGTAATGTCAATCGAAAAAAAAACTATCAAATTCTCTCTGATTAGCTGGTATTTTTCATAAAGGTACTTCAGTTTAGTGTACTCAAACTTCCTCTCCTGCACTGGTTCCCAGAAATATTGCATTTTCCTGTGTCTAGACAGTGCTCTCTCTCTTTCTCAGCTGTGAATGCATCTCAGCAGGCTCAGACAGCATGCAGGCCTCTTTCTCCCCAGGGCACTGAGCAGCACTTCCACACATCCAGAGGTCACTTCAGGAAGATAACAAAGGGGCAGAGGTCACAGATCTCTTTATTCTCATCCAGCCGCCGTACATTCAGGTCAGTATGTATTTGGACACAGGCACAATTTTTATTATTTTAGCTGCTGACCAAAACATATACAAGTTGCAGTTATTTAATGGGCTTAAAGTGCACGCTCTGAGCTTTTATTTGAGATTATTCTCATCACAACTGAATTAATGGTTAAGGAATTAAAGGCTCTTTACCTCCCCCTTTTTTCAAGGGACCATAAGTAAGTGGACAGTTGACTCAAAAGCCATTTCATTGACAGGTGTGGGCTATTCCTTTGTTATTTCTACATTTAAGATCTGGAATTGGTTCTCCAGACCTGTGCCATTTGCATTTAAGTTCTTGCTCTGAACCCACATCATGCAGTCAAAGGAGCTCTCCATTCAAGTAAAACAGACAATTGTAGCAAGAACATTCGGAGTGGCCAAATCAACAGTTTGGTACATTCTGAGAAAAAAAAAAACACACTGGTGAGCTCAGCAACATAAAAAGGCCGGGACGTCCACAGAGGACAACAGTGGTGGACAATCAAAAATCCTCTGTATGATAAAGAAAAGCCCTTTCACAATATCCAGCCAAGAGACGGATACTCTCCAGGAGGTAGCTGTGTCACTGTCCAAGTCTACAATCAAGAGAAGATTTCACGAGAGCAAATACTGAGGGTTCACAACAAGGTGCAAACAAGGCCAGATTAGACTTTGCCAAAAAAACATCTAAAAAAGCAACCCAGAAGTTTTTGAAGGTAAAAAAAAGTGGAATATTCTGCAATGGCCAAGTTAATTTCTTGATTTCAACCTGATTGAGCTTACATTTCACTTGCTGAAGACAAAACTAAAGGCAGAAAGACCCACAAACAAACAATAACTGAAGTCAGCTGCAGTAAAGGCCTGGCAAAGCACCACAAAGGAGGAAACCCAGTCTCTGGTGATGTACATGAGTTCCAGACTTAAGGAAGTCATTGGATTCTCAACAAAATATTTAAAAATGAACATTTTATTTGATTGCATTTATTTGTCCAATAACATTTGCGCCCCTGAAAATGGAGGGCGGGGGGGGGGGGGGGGGGGGGTGTGTGTATTAAAACTAAAAAAGCTTAAAGTCTGCATCACATCTTGATTGTCTTATCTTAAATCCATTGTAGTGGTGTATAAAGGCAAAAGCACGAAAACAGACTGACGGCTTTAGCCAACGGTCCGTGGGACTAGTGTCCGAATACCTGACTTCACTGTACATCTCCACCCTGCCCATATTTGCAAACAGAAACAATACAAAAATATTTACAGGGATTGATGAAGTTCTTTTTATACATTTGTTTTCTTTTATTATATATAACTACTGTGGCAGTGCATGCAGGCAGGTGTACATTATCTGAACGAGGGACAGAAACAAAAAACAGCAGTTTCCACAGCAATAAACAAGAAACTGGACAGTGACAACAACACTCACTAGAAACAAACAAAAGAAAGAAAGAAAGAAAGAAAGAAAGAAAGAAAGAAAGAAAGAAAGAAAGAAAGAAAGAGCCTCCCCCCATAAATCGCACTCTTTTGGCAGAGTCGGCCTACGTAGCACAGGTGTATTAAATGTGTTACATACTTTTCGCCACTAGATGGCGCAACAACACAAAAAAGCCGCTCAGAGATTAATGACCACACGATGGCACAGTTTCTTTTAACAAAACCTCAAAGACAGCAGATAATATTAATATGGGAACTGTCTGTGAAACTTGAGAAAAAGGCACTGCGTGCTCTCAAAGCTTATAGAATTAGCTCATTGCTTAAGACTGGTAGGAGGCATGTTCATCATTAGTCTTTCACTCAAGTAAGCCTACTTGTAACTTGCATGTATTCATTATCAGCACTTTTACATTTACAATATAAATATAGCCTACTTTCAGTAGTCTCAGTTTGTTTAGCTTTAAGTTGCTTTATTGGCATGACAAGTAGGCCTACTAGGCTATTTTTACATTCATATTGTCAAATTTGCAGCGCTGATGAGTGCAATTAAAACGGTGCTAAATGAGAATTATTGTTACTGACAACGAAACAAATTATATAAAATATAATAAAATAATAAAGAGGATTAATAAACTGTGGTTTCGTGTTAACGTTCTTTATTTTTCTGCTTCGCTCATATTCTTTCTATGTTAATTTCTGTCAGAATTGATTGTTTTTATCTTTTATTTATTTTGGAATTCATTCAAAGTCATTTTAAAAAACCTTTTGAAATTATAATTTTTGGAATGTATTAGATTTTTTTTTTTTTCCCATTATTAATAAATGTGATTTTACGCTCAGAGGGTGAAAAATAAAACTGATTTTAGATGTTCTTTTTATCTACTAACTTCAGTTTAGGACAAGCCAATGGCAATAATTTTGATATTTAGATCACTCCACAGAGCTTCTAAGCAGATCTAAATCTTTTGTTCCTCTATATAGTGATGTGATCAGACAACAGCACCTAAAGGCAGGGTCAGAGGACAATCAACACTTACTGAAGATTTGATCCTGATTTATTTGAATGGACTTCAATGACATGCCCTCGTGTCTGCGGACACACATAAGCTCAATACTGAAAACATTTCATGTTTTCTTCGAGTTCAATATGCTAAACTCTTTTCTGGATGCAACTACAATATCCTGATGTAGCAGCAGATGAGGTGGGGTCTCTCAGCAGAGCAAAAATCAATACAATTGTATTGTGACAACTTTTAAATTATAAGCTGAAAACAACAACAATGTAAAATACACTTACCTGCACTCACATGTCTATTAAAAGGAATAAATGGCTTAGATTGGGAGTGAATGTATAAGACGCTTCATCGCACATTTACACAATCAAAAAGTTAATAAATCAGTTTATTAACTTGATTTAGTTAATCAGTTTGTTATAAAAAATAATAATTAATAGTAGCAAAAAAATTAAACATGTTCCGGCCATGAAAATACAAAAACGTCTAAATATTACATGCTTCATGAAGGTGGACAATAAAAAAAGGGGTTTCCATGGCAAATTACACATGAAAGCTCTGCTCCCAGTGCTCTTTTTCAAACACACACACACACACAGCTCAGTGTTGAATAGGCCTCTTTCCCCTTTAAATCTTAGACATTTTGACAGGACACATTAAGATCTGCCTGCTCAGCATGAACACATCATAAAACTGGACAGGCAATTTCTGTTTTCACCAAATAGCCAGGCTAACTCGTTCTGCATCTTTGATTTTAATACACTAGACACGCAGCTTAGCAGCAAGGGAGGGGAAAAAAATATCTGGCTAGGTATATTTTTCGAGTTATGCCCCTCAACTCCCTCAGATCCATTTTTCCGTTTGAATTATCAACTAGAATTTGATTAATATGCAAATTTGAGGCAGAAAGTCTTGTATAATTCTTTCAGTGGAGTGTAATTAATCAACAGTTAAAGGAAATTAATACATATATCAATTTTGTCAGGGACATGCTTAGTTCAATCGTCCGTAAAATTGAAGTTTGAAGTATTAAGGGGGTCCCACAGAAGCGTTATAACTAAAACACAAGAATCCACCCCTATTTAGTGATCAATCAAGCTTTCCCCTCTGGTTAATCTGCTTAATTTTTCACCTCGAATCATACACTGTTATGACACGTTAACTGCATGAAAGGAAGAACCTATCTATCTATCTATCTATCTATCTATCTATCTATCTATCTATCTATCTATCTATCTATCTATCTATCTAAGTGAAAAAATTATATTCAATTTTAAGGCAGGAAATAGCTGGTATCTCTCCTCTTTTCTAATCAAACAATTAGCCAGAAAAAGAAAGGGTAAATGGCTGAGGAGAGAGAGAGAGAGGAGGAGGGAGGAGGGAGGGTGGAAGAGTGCAAACCCCATTGTTTCAGCAGGGACTCATGCATCAAACTTCAATTTTCCGGGCGATTGAATTAGAGATTTTTCTCTCTCTCTCTCTTGAGCTGAAATACACTTAAGACTTTGGGATTAATTACCACGTTATGCTCTTTCAGATTGTAGTATTACTTATCTTTGCCACATTTGACAACACCTCATAAAATAAGGAACTGAACAGCTCGCGCACTCCTGATATATCAGCACCCCTTATATACATTTTCCACTTTCTGCCTGTGCAAACAGCACGAAGAGAGAGAGAGAGAGAAAGGATAAGGGGCATGAGTTGGTCTGGATGAGGACATTTGAGCCTGACAAGGCTTTGTTAAACCTCTCCTATTTGTGAGCTAGCGCTAAATGTGTTGTGTGTTATGTTGGCTAATCAATAACCTAAACGTCTAAAGAAAACGCTAAAATCACAGACGCATATACAAAAGGCGCGTGACTGTATTGCAGCACAGAGGCTCATGAGCAGACAGTGCTGGAGTCTCTGGCGTCTGCTCATGTTAATGGAGCGGTGACAAATATCACATTGTCCGCATATTATCTCTGATCCTGCTATTACAGCCGCTTAGTGTTGCTTAAAACAGTGTATCCATAGCGATTGAGCGATTGAGTTCTGTCGTTTTTATGATACAAAATAATATTTTGCTTAAAAACACGAATATTGTAATCGCGAACAATATAAAGTTTTTGCTCTAGACTGTATCTTCCACAATGCTAAATTCTGCAATTTGACTCTACAGGAGACGTTTGCCAAAATGTAAGACTATTTGATACATTGAATACGAAAGGATCTAGACCTGTACAAATACACAGTATAATAATCATTACATTAATAACAATTAATAATAACCTTATATATAGTATAAATGTAATTTATACTTTTTTTAAGTTTGTAAAAAAATGGGTAATTTTAATGATAATTTAATTAAATGCATTTAAATAATAAAAATAATAATACTTCGATATATTATTATTATGCACTGCTAGGTGCACTTAAGGAAAATAATTAACACAAAAGCATTGTTTGACAGTCAGTTTTTATCTAATACAGAATCAAATCTGTAACGAATTGAAAAAGAAACGTGAAAAACATAACGAAGATTATGCATATAAAAAGTATCTAACTTACAGCATACAAATGTCTACATAACACATCTTGCAATGAAAACACAAATTCCCAAATGAAAATGCAAAAAAATAATATACTAAAAAAATAAAATAAAAAGAAGCCGATCGAACCGCGTGTGGAATTTTGATCTAATTCCATAAATAGTGTCACTCCAGCCATATGTTCTGCTTTTACGTGTAGCCAAAATGGTAACTTTATTATTTTAAGCCAAACACTCAAACAAACAAAGGCAGAAGACAACCTCTTAACAAGACGAGTCAGGATCATTGTAATTCATAGACTTGTTTAAAACAGCCGAGTGAAAAGAGAGAATAGAGGGGACATTAATAGGCCCAGATGCCCTCGCCCCTGCGCGCATTATTGCCTTTGTGAAAACTGAGCGAAACACTTTAAAAAGAAGGCCAGCTCAATCCATCAAATTGTCTGAAAATTGTGAGGAAAATTCAAAAACCATATGGCCTCCAAACGTTTGTGTCCTTTTTGTTCGGTGGGACACGCTTGTCTCCGTATTGAGAGCCGCGGGAGGCAGAGCATGCTTCATTGTAGCTTGTCACATCAGGGGAGACTGCTCATTTGTCCCCAGTTTTCACGCCTTACGCTAGAAATGACTGCCTCTCTTCGCTTTGCAAGGAAATAGCGTCTTTCAACCGCGGAGAAACGGGCCAAAAACCCTGCGTTTTTGGGCATCTTTTATGCGCGTATTCATCAATCCAGATTTCTGTTTCTCACACACATCCATTGTGAATTTTGAAACGCATCGTGGGGACAGGAAAACATGTTATGCCATTTTGAAAATCAAAAGCGTAAAATGTCGAATCTAAAACACAATGCATTTTTAAAGAGTGTCGGTGCAGGAAATAAAACTAGGCTACAAAGATAAACAAAACACTGCCGAAAAAATTGTACACAAGCCATATGTTTTGTTTATATTACCTCGATAGCTTTTTTCCAAAACGATAAATAAAACTATCAGACTAATGTCAAAAATTTAGAGAAAGACATTTTATTTCATTTTAAATACATTACACTTTGTACACTTGGTTTAAATGGTTTCCTGGCTTAAAAAGGCACTTACAGGCATACAAACCATAAGAAATATATTAAAATGTGACAATACAGATTTAATCAGAGAAGTCGATTTTTTTTCCTGTGATAACTTTTGTAGGAAATGTTCTTTAATACACTCTTTTATCAAACGATTTCGTCATAGGCCAAAAGGCATAATAGGGACACGCAGGGGGGCTGCGCGTGTGAATTAAGATTCGGATATTTTGAGATATCTATATCAGATCTGCAGTCATTTTTAACTAAAATAATTTAGTGGAACAAAATATAACATGCATTCAAATTACTCAGAACCGGGTAAAAAAGTTCTGCGTGAGCAATCGTGCTTTCAGTGTGTGTGTGTGTGTGTGTGTGTGTGTTTATATCTGACTGAAATATTATCAAGTATACTTATTGCTCTTCAGCTATAAACGAATAGGCTAAATGATTACAATACTGCCACTGCATAAATAGATCTGAAGAAACTGTCCCATGCTTGCTTTTTGTTTTTCCTTTTTATATTTGCTTTTAATACAAGTCATTTAATACATTTGGTGCATTAATGGCACTTTCAACTATGGTTTTAGAGGACCATCTCAGGGGGAAAAAAGGTAAATAATACCGATGCTCAAAATCAGTCATCGACATCAATTTCCTCATCTTCATCCTCTGAACACTCTTTGCTCGTTGTGTGGTCTGTAAACGGTGATGATGGTGACATGTGGAGTTTGTTGGTGCCGTCGTGCTCGTGGTTAGATCGTGATGGAGACTTGCCCAGTGATTCTCCGAGAGTGCCATTGACGCATTTCTCTAGCTCTGCCAGTTTGGCGATTTTTTCTAAAGGTACAGAGCCTACTGATTTGGCCGACTCCACGTCCGCTTTCATCTCCTCCAGGTCTCTTTTGAGCTTGGCTCGACGGTTCTGGAACCAGGTGATGACTTGAGCATTAGTGAGCCCGAGCTGCTGAGCGATCTGATCCCGATCAGCAGGAGACAGATATTTCTGATAGAGAAATCTTTTCTCCAGTTCGTAAATTTGGTGATTGGTAAAGGCTGTTCTCGACTTTCTCCGCTTTTTAGGGGTATTCCTCTGACCGAAGAGTGTCATGCCGTCTCTTCCTAAAACAAACAAACAAAAATAATGCAGCGATAT
Organism: Barbus barbus; assembly: GCF_936440315.1. Lineage (NCBI taxonomy): Eukaryota > Metazoa > Chordata > Actinopteri > Cypriniformes > Cyprinidae > Barbus > Barbus barbus. The sequence continues at coordinate 17,992,113 of NC_136744.1, forward strand.
TAAAACGCATTCAGCCTACTGCTTTATTTTAACGAGTGGAAACAATTACAGGCCATTTAGTATGAACAAAAACAATACAAATATTAGATTACTGTCGTTTGTAAAATAAATGTCTCCAATAATATTTAACAGTTCAGTTTCAAGTGGCAAAATCAAATAGGCCTGAAAATACGAATACTCAATTGCACTTGCACACATCTTAGCCGTTTATATTTATTTTTTAATTGCACGTGGATATATTTTTTAGCCATATATTTTGATTGCACGTGCACAAAATTAATCCACATATTTTTGTTCTTTAAGTGGCTTTAACAAATACATTCGATATCATTTTAATCAGAAATACGCGTTAAAAACAATAGGCTATATACTGTCACTTTAGCTGTTGAATTTTTTTTTTTTTTTTCACACGAATAGTGTCTTTAAAATTTCATCACAATCTAACAGCCTGAATACAATTTTACACACACAACTGGCCTTGTGTTCACCTTCTGCCGCTTGTAGAACACTGACTTCCAGTCCCTTGAAGGTTTTGCTGGCGAGTTCCTCCAGGGCGCACAGTGGAGATGTCTGGGTGAGCAGCGCGCGGTTGGAGAGGGGATGGCCCGTGGATGGGTGCTTCTCACCGGACGAAAGCAGGTGCGCCGTACCGCAAATGGTGTAACTTCGTTTGACAGAAGGTTTGTTTAAAATATCCTCTATGCTGAACGGAGTGAGGGGCTTGTTTGAGTTCGCAGGTGGAGGAAGATGGTCCAACGGACTGCGCCTTCGATCCTCAACCGAGGCGCCTTTTGTGTCTTCTTTGGAGGTCATTATTTGTCTTTTTAGCTTATTTTGAAAATATGCTACAGTTTTGAATTTTTTTTCTCTTTCTTTTCGAATTCGCACAATGCAGGAAAGCTCAGTTAATAAAAAACTATTGATAAACACAGAGCAACTTGGATGAGAAGAAATCCCCAAATCCGTGGAATTAGATGTAGCCGATCAGCAGCATGTTGTTGCTTTTGCCGTAGGGTTGGAAAACTTTAAGTCTTTCTTTAAAAAGCCTCGTCTGCTGTCCCCAGCTCCTGGATAACGGTTGAGCTTCAGTGAGAAGCAGCCTGACAACCTCTGATGCTTTAGTGGAAACAGTCAGCCTCAAAAGCAGCCAGAATTGACTATTACTAACAAGTTATTCTTGATAGCAAGACAATCAATTACATCCAGTGGCACTTTTCTCTCTCTCCCTCCCTCTCTCTCTTTCTTTCTCTCTCCCTCTTGCTCTTTGACTATGTTGCAGTCCGATGCAGACTTTAGCAGGAAAGGAGCCCCGTTAATTAGAGGGCATGGCTGGGAGGAGGAGCTCAGCCGGATTACAATACTTAACGCTCCCACTCTTTACTACAAATTAATGATTTGTCGATATTCTGTTCGTTCTTATTCACACATTTTTACCACACGATTATAACACAAACTTTTTTTTTTAGTAAAACATTTCAAGTAAAATTAAATGCCATAAGTATATAGGATGCAGTAGCATACAAGTTGTCGGTGTTGGCAATTAAAATGGTCTATTAAACTAAAAAAAAAATGTTTACTTTAAAATACATCTATTGAGCAAAACGTAGAGAACATACATTTTTTGAGTCAGGTAGTATATCACGGCTGATAATACTTGTGGATAGAACAAAATAAGTGTGTGTGTGCGCGAGTGTGTAATAGAGAAAGAGATAGTGTAAGGGAGGGAGAGAGAGAGAGAGAGATCGTCCCCTTCAGCTGCACCAAATCTTCTTTGCCATAATTCAAGCGCAAAGGGCCAGCTCACATCAGCAGTAAGATATTTCATCTCTAAAAATCGCCTGCTGTTCAATCCTCGGTATTTTTGGCATTATGGGAGCTATTTTTTCGTCGATTTACGCAGAACGGGGGTAAACTTACAGATATGCATATAAATAAAACTAAAACAATGTAAAATAATTGTAAGTTAATAGCTAATAAATACATTTATTTATGTAGGCTATCTATAATCTATATTTGTAGTAGCGGGTATGTATTTCCTATAAATTAGTGCATTGGTTAAAGCGTCTAATGATTGTTTTTGCGTTGTTTTCGTCGTGCACTTTACCGTAAGGAGGCCTGGGTAAATTGGCAGAAAAAGGCTGAAGCTCACCGCGAGGGACATCGGATAACAGCCGTGTATGGCGGATAAAGGCTGATCTACAGCGTGACAAAACAGTGCGTTTTGTTGGTTAGTAAACTGTAGCTTCACCAGAGAAAGTTCTCTTTTTTGCTGCTTTGTAAGTCATTTGTTTAAATTATTATGATTAAATCTTCTTATATGAAATGAAAGATGATATGCTAAATTAATTCGTATTACTTTGGATCAAAAATTCACGTATAACAGCAATTATACATATTTAACCAATTATATAATTTACATAATATTAATTCTAATATGCAGCGAGTATACGAACATTTAGAATTCGGCAAAAACAGCATAACAACTACACATTTTATAAAAGCACAAATAAATACCCGAGTAAAACAACAACAAAACCAGCATATTTGAATAAATTCATACAAATGAATAGTTAATCAAAACAGAAAAAAAGCACCATAAAAGGATACAGAGGCAGGTGGTTACGCCTGTGTGACATGATCATTTAGCTTTGCCTACAGTGAGCAGGACGCATGCGTATGACGCAATGAAATGCCATGGAAGATACCACTACTGAATTCATGCAAATACAAAAGATTATTTTACGTTGCAGGCTACATTCTGCGCATACTACTTATAGCTATTTAATAACAGTTTATATTATTATTATTATATTTTTTTAGGATCACAATTAAATCAAAGTAATATTCTGGAGATTAACATGGAATTAGCATCAGGCACAATACTGCCGTTGGTTTCATAATTATGTTTTTCAATTCACCTTGTAGAGGGAATTCTCAGGCATCTTAAACGGGGTTGTCCATGCCTGAAGGACTGAACCAAAATATTTAGAAGTCATTTTTCGTTGTCTACACGGGGTCTGTGAGTATTCTGCATGTCTAATGACTCGGAGAGATTTGTCACTTACTCCAGTGAACGTCTGTCTGGACAGTTTTATTCCATAATTTATTCCCCGCTTCCGACCCCGAGAGCTCTGATTTCAAAAGCAATATCGGGTCTTTTCACTAACTTTTATTCACATGACCTTTCTGGGGATTGTAAATGATCTGCCCACACATCTGGTATGATGGATATATAAAGGTTTCATGGGATACTGTCTAAACTGAGAGGCCCTTATTCACTTTTCACGAGAGAAATGTTTTATTTGACAACTCTATTTTATCTCGTTTTTCTCGAAATGTATCCCTTTTCCGGTATAAAATTTGCTAACCGTTTTAACTCAATAGACAACTTTAGCATTTCAGTAATTTTACTGGCATGGTGGAACTAGCCTCACATACTATAATAATAATAATAATAATAATAATCCCGTTTAAATTAAAACTGAGCTAAAATAACTTAATCGTTTGTTCATTCTTAATCTACCGCTTGCAATAATAATAAACATCACTGATCAATATACAATTTTTCACTTGTTATAATTATACTACAATTTGCCACATTCAATCAATGTCAAAGACAAGTCTGTCGCAAAACTCAGTTGGCTAAACAAACTCACACGACTACAGCTGCGAAATTAATTGTTGCTCATTGCATGTTCGGGAGAACTTCTGAGTGAGGCAGCTACTGAAAATAGCAGACAAAAATTAATTCATGCATTGCCATTTACATTAAGTTTTCATAATTACTCAAAAATACTTAATGGTTTACATGTGGTTAGCATCGCCCATGATCCAGCTGAGGAAGATGATGAACTTTATGGTTTCAATAAAGCAAATTTTTAGGGCGCATGACATTGCAGTTTTTAATTATATGCATGTCTGAGGGGCTATTTACCTTGGTCATATCTTATCATTTATTTTTTAACTTTTTCAACATTAATAACTCAGAGAGAAAGAACTTTTGTTTTTTTCACACATTTTGTTTGCAGTGTGGTTAAAAACATTTTGATATGGACAAAAAGAGTCCCCAAGAACAAATACAGTGCCGTGAAAAGGTTTTTGCCCCCTTCCTGTTTTTTTATTTTTTGCATATTTGTTACACTTAAAAGACTCAGATCATCAAACACATTTTAATATTACACAAAGATAACCCGAGTAAATACAAAATGCAGTTTTGAAATGATGATTTCATTTATTAAGGGAAAAAGCTGTCCAAACCTGCCTGGCACTACGTGAAAAAGTAATTGCCCCCTAAATCTAAAAACTGGTTGTGCCACCCTTTGCAGTAACAACTGCAATTAAGCATTAGCGATAACTGGCAATGAGTCTTTCACATCGCTGTGGAGGAATTTTGGCCCATTCTTCTTTGCAGAATTGTTTTAATTCAGCCACATTAGAGGGTTTTCGAGCATGAATGGACTTTAAGGTCATGCCATAGCACCTCAATCGGATTTAAGTCTTGGACTTGGCCACTCCAAAACCTTAATTTTGTTTTTCTTGAGCCATTCAGGGGTGGACTTACTGGTGTGTTTGGGATCATTGTCCTGCTGCAGAACCCAAGTGTGCTTGAGCTTGAGGTTACAAACTGACAGCCGGGCATTCTCCTTCAGGATTTTCTGATAGAGTGCAGAATTCATGGTTCCATCAATTATGGCAAGTCATCCAGGTTCTGAAGCTGCAAAGCAGCCCCAGACCATGACATTACCACCACCATGTTTGACTGTTGGTATGATGTTCTTTTTATGAAATGTGTTGGTTTTACGACAGGTGTAACGGGACACACACCTTCCAAAAAGTTCAACTTTTGTCGCATCAGTCCACAGAATATTTGCCCAAAAGTCTTGCGGATAATCCAGATATTTTTTGGCAAATGCGAGACGAGTCTTTGTGTTCTTTTTGGTCAGCAATGGCTTTTGCCTTGTAACTCTCCCATGGATGCCGTTTTTGCCCAGTCTCTTTCTTATTGTTTAATCATGAACATTAACCTTAATTGAGGCAAGTGAGGACTGCAGTTCTTTGGATGTTGTTCTGGGTTCTTTTATGACCTCCTGGATAAGTCGTCATTGCGCTCTGAGTAATTTTGGTAGGCCGGCCACTCCTGGAAAGGTCCACCACTGTTCCAAGGTTTCTCCATTTGTGGATAATGGCTCTGACCATCGTTCGCTGGAGTCCCAAAGCCTTAGAAATGGCTTTATAAACCTTTCCAGACTGATACATGTCAACTATTTTGTTTCTCATCTGTTCTTGAGTTTCTTTAGATCGCGGCATGATGTGTTGCTCTTTAAGCATGCTTCATTTTGTCAGACAGGTTCTATTTAAGTGATTTCTTGATTCAACAGGTCTGGCAGTAATCAAGCCTGGGTATGTCAGTGAAATTTAACTCCGCTTTCTAAAATAATGTGGTTAATCACAGTTCTTTCACGATTTAAGGAGGGGGCAATTCATTTTTCACGTAGGGCTAGGTAGGTATGGACAGCTTTTTTTCCCTTAATGAAATCATCATTTAAAAACTACATTTTGTATTTACTTGCATTATGTTTGTGTAATATTAACATTTGTTTGATGATCTGAATCTTTAAAAAAAAAAAAAAAATCAGGAAGGGGGCAAAAACCTTTTCACGGCACTGTATATTCAATGTGAAATTCTTGCAATAAAAGAATACATCAGCATTCATGAGATCAACAACATAGGTTTCATAATGTGATGAAAGATGAGGCATGAGCATGAATCATGCTAACCAGGCCCTGTATCTATTATTATCAACAGTAGCTTAAATTGCTTCCCAACAAAGGTGGATTAACATTTGGCAAGCACAGCACTGGCACCAAATGTCCTGTCATCTAAAGTAAATGACCTGCCTTAATGTTTATTTTTTTTAAACAAGGTCAGTCTAATGTGATTAAGATATTTTCTGAAAAGGTAGTCACTCCTAATTTATGTCTGACACAATTTTATGGTGTTTTTCCACAGGAGTAGTGCTTCTCAATGGTGCAAATTGAGAGCAAAATATTGTTAGTGAGAAGAAAATTCCCTCAACAGAAATCAGAAATTCATAACCAACAAAAAATGAACCCCTGCTTATCATTATCTATACACGTAATCACCTAAAACTCAACACGAATGGATGCGTTTATTGCCAGCTCTTCAGGACAGCCCCAAATACAGCACTGTATTTTGGCTGAAGTCCATATTGTGCTCCAAACACCATCGATGCCCTTTTTTTTTTTCCCCCGTGCCCTCTGGGGCAGTACAGAGTAATGTAATACTAGACTGAGATGCTCTATGGATCGCAATGGCTGCAGTGAAAATATTCTGGTTGGTTAATCTGCAGGGCGGCAGGACAGCACACAGGCCTCTACATCAATTAGGTGAGTAATAGATGTGGAGCTGGTACAGGATCTGGGTGACACCAGAGCTGACGGCTTGCAGAAAAACAAGTGCAGAGTCAAGGCCTGCGTGAGGTCCATTTGGAAAGAGGATGCATGCTTCCCCTAAAAGCGGAGGGACTGTGAGGGTGTGTGGAGAATATCAAGAGTGAGGCATGAATGCACAGAGTCTGGTGACATTTCAGTCTAATTGCAGGAATGGGCTTTGACTGTTAAGACAAAATGAGTGAGGATTAAGTGCAGAGCCATGCTTAAAAGGACCCATTACTTAAAGGGTAAGAACAGGAAAGTGGAAAAACTTTTCACTTCAAGTATAAGATACATTGACTTCAGACACAATATCTATGTCAAAAGTAACTCTGAATGAATTATGACCACATAGGAACTTTGGAAAAAGCACTGCCTTCTTGAAAACATGAAGGCTGGAAGTAGGGAAGACAATGATCATTTACTTATACCAGACCATCTGGGAGAACGAAGCAGAAGTTAGCAGAACTAAACAAAAGTGAGAATGTGAGAGGACTGAGGGACTCAAAAACAGTGATGTAATCTTTTTGACATCCAACAGAGCATCATGTACCTTCTAATGAGGTCAGATCAGACAGTGTTACCATTCTTGGGGGGGATATAAAACCCAAATCAGAAGATTGTTCTGGTCGTTCTTTTCTATGCACTCAAAATGAATGAGGACCAGCGCTTCAAAAAGCATCACAGAGGTGGACCATCTCATGTGCTACATGTGTGTAAATGAATTAATTGGTTTTTTGAGTCTACTCTTTTCAATGAATTAGTTGTTTTGGTCCAGAAAACCGATCTGGGGTTGCGATTACCAAACAATAGTGTAACTTGCTGCTTAACTACCACAGTACGATGTATGAAGGTAAATTTGGTGCAAAACAACTGAGCGTCCGTGACAGCAGAATTTGTAGTTGTAGAGAATAGCCACACATGTGTATCAGTAAATTTGAAGCCACAGACAAAAGTCGTAAACTTGTAGATTTTGTTTCTCTCTCCCACAAACACAACACAATAGTTACACCTTCTTGGATCCTTCATTGCAGATACACAAATCCTATTCTACGAATCACAAATCAAGAAACTCGTACTCTCACGTGTTTTGCTATTATTGCTGCAGTGAATATGGTGCAAAACACATTCACACACCTGCATCAAAAATGTGTGGCTATTCTCTACAACTACAAATTCTGCTGTCACGGACGCTCAGTTGTTTTGCACCAAATTTACCTTCATAACGATGCACTGTTGGAGAAAGTACATGCTTAAAAATAAAGGTGCTTTTCACAATGCCATAGAAGAACCTTTAACATCTGAAGAACCTTTGTGTTTCACAAAAGGTTCCTTGTGGTGAAAGAAGGTTCTTATAAAAAGGTAAGAAAGAGATGGTTCTTTACAGAACCTTTGACATAATGGTTCTTCTATATGGCATCGCTGTGAAGAACCTTTTAAGCACCTTTACTTTTAAGAGTAACTATTTATGACCGTTTCCTGAAAATGCAGGAACTTAGTTGGACATCTGTCATTCAAACCTCATTGGTTAGAACTGTCCTTAATGATGTCAAGCAGGTGGAGTGATAACTTCTGCAAATGAATTGGACTGAGATCAAATTAAATGTAAGATTATTTCTCTGAATAATGAACATGGCATCTGATGACTGCTTTGCTATTTTTGTTTTATACTTATTTGTTGGTTCTCTTATGGTGCTCTGTGGTTCCCTCTTGGTACTAGAGCATGAATGCATACTATGTGCCCTCTTCAAACACAGCACTTTAATTCTCTTAAACTAAAAGATTTAGAATGAAACTTGTATTTGTAAGGATCAAAAGTTATAGACTGTAATACATGTTGCTTATTTTAAGTGCATGATTTAGTTAAGTACATACTGTATGTCAGACTAACACAAATGGTCAAGAGCTGTAGTTCCAACCACACAACTTTATGATACTGTTTGAAAATGTTTGTTGGAACTATGGATCCGGGAAACACCAAATACTTTTACAGTTGTAACGACGGAATTTGCAAGTTGGATAACTATACTTTTGGGAAACGCACCCCTAAATGATTTGTTTATGAATCAGAATGATGTGGTTCTTGAGCTAAAATTACTGGCTCCCCCATTACTGACAGCATTTTTTTTTAGTTCAAAGAGAGAAGAATAGGCTATTAGTTAACAACTACATTTCCAAACCTGATTTCATTAAAAAGTTTAGTTGGTAACACTTTAGTATAGGGATCTCACTGTTAACTAGTTACTTATTACCATGTTTATTACATACTGGCTATCTATTAGTACTCGTAAAGCACATATTCTGCATGACCATGTTCTACATCTCTTTAATCCTACCCAATACCTAAACTTAACAACTACCTTTCTAAGGTATAATAATGTTAACAATAATGTTGTTGTTATATGCATGTGTCAATTTTATTAAATTTCTTTATTTTCTTAAATATGTGGGTAGATAGTATTTATAGAGTTGTAACTTTTTAGTTTTAGTTACTTTTTCTTATTTGTAAGTCGCTTTGGACAAAAGCGTCTGCTAAATGACAAAAGTAAAAAAGTAAAGAGTGTAAAGACCATCGACTCTACCGTGCGACTCCACCGGGCAGGGACACCGGCAAGGGATAGTAGTAGCTTTTTATTTAATTTTTTTCATTGATATGTTTATTATTGAAATGTTGTTGTTATATGCATGTGTCAATTTTATTTAATTTCTTTATTTTCTTAAATATGTGGGTAGATAGTATTTATAGAGTTGTAACTTTTTAGTTTTAGTTACTTTTTCTTATTTGTAAGTCGCTTTGGACAAAAGCGTCTGCTAAATGACAAAAGTAAGTAAAGTAATAATACTTAGGTATTCTAAGGTATACCTTTCTAAAAAATAATGACTTTATTCAACAATTTGTTAAAGATCATTATTTTGTGTATTTGTGTATTATTTTTCAAATACTGTACATTATTTTAGGTCCTCTGTTTCCCGCCTCTCTCAAACGCTTCGTTTTCTACAAAGCCCCTCCTTCCGACAAGCACAGTCTGCTCTGATTGGCCAGCTGGCACTGTTTATTCAGCGTAGTGAAGCCTCTTCTCCATTGACATCCATTAAAAAAAAACAGCCTCTGGTCTCCTTTCCCACATACTGCCAGACCAGAAGCGTTAGATTTAGCCTTTACGCTTTTTCGGTTAATGTTTGCAGGTTTGCCTTCTAGTGGCTTTAGCTCCTCCAAAAACGCGAGGCACCCGGGGGGCATAAACAGCACGCAAAACGCTCACTGCCAACAACAATTTTAAAAAGGCGCCTCGCACTGCAAAAAACGCGTTCTGTCTGATCGGGGCCTACACTCTAAAAAATGCTGGGCTAAATACAACCCAGAGCTGGGCAAAATATGGATGAACCCAGCGATTGGGTTGTTTTGACCCAGCAGTTGGGTCACTGCTCAGAAGGTTGGGCTAAACATTTAACCCAATTGTTGGTTGAAAACAACCCAGCATGTGTGCTGTCCAATATTTACCCAGCACTGGGTTGTATTTAACCCAGCATTTTTTATACTGTAACTATTAATAAGCAGCAAATTAGGAGTTTGAGGCAAAAGTCGTAGTTAATGGTTTGTTAATAGCAAGAATTGGACCATAAAGTGTGAGAATTTAGCTTAATTTGTACAATTTGATTAATATATAAACGGTCCACCCCAACTCAAAGCAGATTGTATGAAAATATATTCTGAGCTCATACAAATTTGACACCAATTCACTAAAATGTAAAATATTAACCAATTGCGTTTTTCGTTTCATAAGTCTATGCCAAAAATAATATGAAGAATTCGAAATTATGTTTCAAGTAGTTTTAAAGCAATTGCGGATTAATATTATTTAGAAAGAAAACATATTGGATGTTTGTGGAATTCCATGTATTTGTAATTCAATTAAAAAAAACTGTGGTAAATTATAAGACTTATATATTAAAAATCAAACCTGATTTTCATCCAGGTGTCGATCATGACTAAATATGCTGCCAATATGCTTGACGTTTGTACAGAATTAAATCAAAGCACGGCCTCCCTGGGAATCCATCAAGTATCTAGCTGATAGTCCTGTGGAGGAAAGAGGGGACATAGATAACAAGTAGCTCATAGTCAGACACAGCACAATTATCGCCTCTCACTTTCTGACAGACCCCTTTCTAATGCCACAGCCTGGAGAAGTTCTATGGCAGACATGAGAAATAGATCCCTGTTGAAAAAAAGATATTGGGAGGACAAAGTGTGTCAGGTCAGCACCTGAGGAAAGTTGCCATGGCACAAGCCCAGCCTCTGCCACTGAACAGCCTCCTGCGGCAGACAGAAGAGAGAGCGATGACCCATCCCTCTGCCCCTGATGGCCTTATTAAAGACATCCACAACCACACGTTGACTCACTGTATGTAAATAATTCAGATGTACAGTAAGGGTATCAAAATGCTATGTGGATTATCATAACAGCATATAAGAAACATCTGGATTTCGTAGCATAGGACGTGTGGTAAATCATCCATATAAGAAAGTGAAAGTGACATACGGCCAAGTATGGTGACCCATACTCGGAATGCTCTGCATTTAACCCATCCAAAGTGCACACACACAGCAGTGAACACACACACACCATGAACACACACCCGGAGCAGTGGGCAGCCATTTATGCTGGTGCACCCGGGGAGCAGTTGGGGGTTCGGTGCCTTGCTCACGACTTCCCATAAGTATTCAAACTCAAGTCAAGAATACAAATATTCTCAATAAACAATCAAAAATATCATAATTAAGAGAAAGAAATCACTTTTTTGCTCATTATCAAATAAAAATTGATATTCAAGTTCAAATGACAATTCAATATGATAATTGTATTCTTAGTTTGTAATCATACTAAATAATTTTACACTCTTCATTACAGAATTAAAACCGTCGGCCAGCGGATATGTATCAGTCACGTTAGGCTGCGTCTGCTCATCAGAGCTAATTTGGGTGTGCAGTTAACACTTCCATAAGCAAAGAGAGTGAAGTGGCCCTATTAACGAATGCCTGCTGACAACAGGACAGAAATATTCTTCCCCAGCTGTGAATGCTTCTTTTTTTTTTTCATCCAAATGAACATGTCATGCTTCACCTGCGTTACCAACAGCATTGCCAAAAGTAAATGAAAACAAACAACAAACGTGAGTGAAGCACAACAGAAGCTTTTATCCTTTGGGCTGCTTAACTCATTATGGTTTAATCTGTGGCACCCAACTGACAAGCCTGTAGTAAAATAACTATACAGCTTTTATTCAATACTTGTACATGAAAGTAAAGAGAGGAAAAGATTTGAGTTCTCTTACAGTAGCGGTTCTCAACTGGTGGTTCGTAGTTCTGTGGTGATAGGGCTATAAAGGGACAAATAATGTTAAATGCAAATAATTAGATACAACATATTTAGGATAGAAAAATCTAAAGAAAATTCATAGCAAGAAGTAGAATGTAGGAAGGTGAAAGCATCTATCTATAAGTACACATAGGCCTATATATACATACATACACACACAATCATTCAAAAGTTAGGAGCCTCTATTATAAAAAAGAAACAGTTAGGACATTTACAATGTTACAAAAAAAAACTGTTTTCAACATTGATAAGAAATCTGCATATTAGAATGATTTCTGAGGGATCATGAGACACTAAAAACTGGAGTAATGCCTGCTGAAAATTCAGCTTTTCATCACAGGAATAAATTACATTTTAAAATCTATTAAAATAGAAGAGACTTTGTTTAAAATTTTAATAATTTAGTGTAATGTAAATTAAATACTATATTTCATAATTATGACATGTAAGTAGATATTTAAATTCAAAATAAGTACAATTATACTAAAATCTGCCACCTATTAACCACTAAGTAAAACTTTGTGGTTTTCATAAGCAATGTTTAGCCTTGCTGCAAGACAAAATTAATTTTCATGTATTGTAATGTAGTCTAGATTAAACATATTTCAATATGGTTTTAATTACATTTATATATCCCATTGTTTTTATACATTATTTTTTAGGACATTGTGTTTTGTGGTTTGATTTGTGGTACCACCACTTAATTGAGATGCTTATGCAAAATCACCATCTTAAAACTGGAATACACAAAATGACTTTTAAAATCTAAATAGATTAAAACACTAGAAATCATATGCCGACTTGGCTATAGAGAAGCGACTAGGGATCACATATATACTAACAGAGTTTTAAGTCGTTCTAAACAAAAACCTGTGCAGAAACATGTGACTCATTACTATAAGACGCATTACAAATGAAAACAATGTTACAAAATTGGCTCAAAAATATCAAACATGTTTGACATCCTCTGACTGGATGGAAATGGTCTGAAGTTAAAAAAAAACAAAAAAAAAGCCTGTCTGTGCTCTAGGCAACTAGAGTCAATTCAGGGCCAAAATCTGGGCAAATATTATGTAGTGCATTCCAGTCTTTAGGCACAAAACAGCACAAAAATACGCTTTCTCTAAAAACAACAACACAATTCTGGAGGCATGGGAAATCTGTAGGCTCTGGGAGTGAGTCCTCTATCAATCACAGGTGAAGAGGAGAGTGCAAAGAGACTGATGTGCAGCACAGAGAGAGAGAAGAAAAAGCGAAAGCCATCCCTCACCTGTTATAATTAGCCCTGGCCTTTTCACAGGATTAATTAAAACAAGTTTCTTTCCTGATTTAACCACAAGGGATGTCCTGCAGGACCAATATAACTATAGCTGAAGTAGAGATAAAGTATGCGGCGATGTCTACGAATCCCTCTCTCACAGATAACTCTATTTTTCTTTCTCCTGATCCGTTGACCCTAGTGACTTCGGCTTTGAGGCCCCATTCACAGCTCACTCAAACAGCATCACCCTATCTACTAAAGATTTATGAGATGACCTCTTTATGTCAGTGTGTGTTTGCAGATCTCACACACACACACTTTCTCCCTTTATTCCCCCTTTCTCTCTTGCAGGTACTAGGGGTCTTGTTATCCTCCCAGTGGCTGCTGCGTTGCATTAATATGGCTGCAAGTTGTCTTCTCCATGAGAGAGAGACTACTGGAGGGAGAAGGAGGGAGAGAGGAGGATAAGAGGCCTGATGAATATCTTTACCTGAGTGGCTAAAAGCGGAAAGGAGGACGCGTGGACCTTGAGCAGCGTGAGGGGAGTGTTGGTCTTATGATGGATGGCGAGGAGCCGGGTGTGTCTGGATCAATGCTGTGAGCTCTGCAGTGTGGAACAGGTGAGAGAAAGATGAGAAATGAGCACTGGGGCCCGGCCTTGCTGTGCGGTTTGCCATTTCAAAGCACACTGATCATTTTCACATGCACACACGTGTGCACACACACACAGAAAAAACAACCAACCCATTTGCATCATCCTCAATCTGTCTTCTCTGTCCAAACCGCTTGAGAACGGCTAACTCGGTTAGCCTTTCCTCACCTCTCTTCTTCATGGCTGCGTGAGGAGTGTCTGGGAGAGAGCTTGGATTGGACTGATATGTTCATTAGTGGTGAGTGATGCCCCTGGATGGGTCCGGCAGCTGCCCGGCCCTTTGTGACAGCAGAGCGGAGACCGTGTGAGCTGAGCAACTAATCTTTCACTGACAGACAGCCGGACAGACTTTGCTCTCAGATGACAGACTGGAAAAGTGCTGAATTATACAGTTCTTCTTCAAAGTACCTAAATGTATCATGGCACTCTACCTGGTCTTAAAGTAATTACTGTTATGCACAAATTTTGTAAAATGAGAAAATGTAGCTGCAGGGACAAAACACTGGTGATGCTAAAAATCACCACAATTGTTACTCCCACTGACACAAACCCAAAGATGAGACTATGATCAGTAAAAAAAAAAAAAAAAAAAAAAAACATCATAATAATTTATTAAATATTAATTATAAAGCCATAACCTTGTTGTAAGAACATGAAGACACATTTTTAATTCTGCATGAACAATTCCAGTACAATATTTTGTTGTAAACCTATTTTAAAACTGGTGGATCATAGTAATGTCAAAGTCATGCTTTTGACTCGCAGGGAATACTCAAAATGATGGAATGAACCTGTGATAGAATGAACTGTACAGTGTTGAAGGTGCTTAAATGCATCTGAAAATATAATGGGATCCTGAAGTGGATTTGAAATGGCATTATATGCTCAAAATTGTAGATTTAAATATTTATTTTATACTTATTTCATAAAATGTACTATACTTCCATACAATATTTGTTATATACATTTTATATACAGTAATATTCAAAAGTTTGGGTTCAGAAAGACTTTTTTGTTTGTTAAGTCACATATGCTAATTTATTTGATACAGTAAAAACAGTAATAGTATGCAAATATTATTACAATTTAAAATAAGTGTTTTCAATTTTAATATATTTTAAAATGTAATTTATTCCTGTGATGGCAAAGCTGAATTTTCAGCAGCCATTATTCCAGTCTTCAGTGTCACATGATCCTTTTAGAAATTATTCTAATATGCTAATTTGGTGCTCAAAAAACATTTCTTAATATTATCAATGTTCAAAATTATAAGTGTCACTTTTGATCAATATAATGCATCCTTGCTGAATAAGTAAAAAAACAAAAAAAACAACTGGCTGATCCCAAACTTTTGAACAGTAGTGTATATTAAAGCAGAAAATGTCAGGCACAACTTATGTCAGTACTCTCAAAAAGGTAATCGCTGAGCACCATATCAATATATATATACACAGATAAACACACACAATGCCACAGACATAGGGGAAAAGAGTCAGAGAAATCAAATAGCAGATGAGAGTGATTTACTAAACCGTCTGTCGGTGAGACAACGTGAGACGGAGAGGGAAAAGAGAAAGAGAGAGAAAGAGAAAGGCTTGGGGAAGATGTACGACTCACTGGCCTGCCACATACAGCAGATGTTGTTGCCTATTGAGCTGTTAATTTAACGGGAGTTTATTGAATAGTAATTAGGAGGAGCTCACTTACCATGATAGAGGAAGAGCCTGTTCTGCAAGCTAAACTTGCCTTTACCCTCTCTTCCTCCTCCTCGCTCTCTTTCACCTCGATTCCTAAGGAAACCTACAGAAAAAAATTATTATATATATAGTTTTTTGAGGGTCATTATTCTTATTAAAATATGGTACGGATATGTCTGCAGACTGTAGGTGATAATAACCTTCACTTGCACTATGCAAGATGATCAAAATGCAATAATCCAAGATATTACTCAAAGCATTGTGGTTCCCCAGATATAACAAATTTTATTATTCCACAAATGTTATTATTTGTGGAGACCTCTTAATGCTCTATTTATCAGGGTGAGAGGGTGCAGAGGAAAATCAATGTTTAATCAGCAGTAAGCTGTTTGCACGGGGCACCGAGTGAAATCCTGTAACCCAGACATACTCAGTGATATAACCATCGCACAGTCCATAATCAATCAACATCTACAACTCCATAGAATACAATGCCAAAGTGCATATGATCCCATCAAAGTTTACAACAGCCTGCCCACTAAACAAGCATACAGAGAGCTCTTTCTGTGTGCTAAACAGATAGACTAGCTCCAGCGGTTTCGGCTTGGGAGGGCATGTTATAAATCAGAGAAGAAGTGTTACTAACAGAGTTGACTTTCTCTTTCGTCTCCGAGTGTGTGGGTTTCAGGCACCTGGTCTCTGTAGTCAGTCTAATATGGACTCTGCCAGCTCCATGCACTCAAATGCCCACAAACATATGCCGCCATTGTTATGGAGATGAGCAGCAGGGATGTCTCCCTCTTTCCTTTCACTACGCAGCCAATGGGAGACCCCCGTGGAGGGTCACAGGTCAAGTGGGAGGGTATTGTGATTGGTGGGCTCAGGGGAAAGGCCTCGAGGATGTGTGAATTAGGCTCATCAGCGTGAGGTCACGCGTGTTTGAAAGCGTACGTCTGACCCCTCGTGTGTCTTCCAGCCCTGACAGCTTCATCAAGGTTGGGCCTTATGAATAAAAATCAGAAAAGTCATGAATTTTAACATGCCCACAGGGCCAAGGAAGCATTCTCCTTGGTTAACAAAACTTAAACCCACTGAACTGTTTTCATCGTCTGTCACGATGAGCTTTACTCATTTGATTTACACTTGATTCCACCGGCTATCAACCACAGCATTTAAAACTCTCTGAATGTGCTTTAAATTGATCATTTTGTTTAAAACCAAGCAAAATAGCAGTTTTTTCTTAATTTTATTATTATATTTTTAATAATAAAAATAAATAAAAATTCAGAAAATATTGGCCTTGGTCACATTGTTGCTGAAGAAACTAAATTTTATCAAATGTATTGCAAAGTTTGATATCATATTTACACACAGCAGATGTTTTATCCAAAGTGCTTTTGTGTTATACATTTATATGCCTCTGGAAATCAAACCCAGGACTTGGCATAATATTTTTAGTGTGATATTTCAGTTAACTTGATTTAGAAAATGTCTTTATTTCAAAAGGTCATCTATTTTATAAATCACTTACACAAGTGTGCTAATGCTTTGATATTTGTTATATGTTCAATATGTACCCCTGATTTTGTTGTATCATAAACAAATAAACATGTATTTCTTATATTTCTTATATTTTATTATTGCATTAATAATAATGACTAACAATTATTGCTGAAATCCTGACTGAAGAAAGATAGACAAACATCTTGGATGACATGGGGGCGAGTAAATGGTCAGGAAATGTTCATTCTGGAAGTGAACTACTCCTTTAAGAATTCAGTGTCACATGATCCTTCAGAAATCATTCTAATATGCTGATTTGGTGCTTATGAAATATTTCTTATTGTTATTGATTTTGAAAACATTGTTCCTTAATATTTTCATGAAATCCGTCTACTGATGTTTTTCAGGAATCTTTGATGAATAGAAAGTTCAAAAGAACAGCATTTATTTGAAATTGTAAGGACTTTTAAAGTGTTACACTTGGATTTCTGTCAGTTATCATCAATTTAAAGCATGCTTGCTGAATAAAAGTATTTAATTCAAAAGAAAGAAATTGCCGACCCCAAACTTTTGAACGGTATTATACACTTATACCATTTTTAGGACAAATGTCTCTGCAAAACAACAATTAAATATTTTAAAACTTTCAACAACGTGTCAGAAAACATAAGAGGTACCGAGCGAGAGATGGAAACAAAGAAAACAAATTGCCACATAACAGTCAAAACTCTTAAGCAGGCTGTTCCAGGCTAAACATTGATTTTAAATATAACACTGGATGTCTGCTGCTACTTGGAGCACATTTCAAAATGTCACATTTCTGGCCTGTCGAGCTCTCGCTGGCTTTGAGCTGTTTAGCTGCTCCACACCACAAGAGCAGAGGCAAAAACGGCCTGCGTTAATACCACATCAGTCTCTCATTGATTTCATGTTAGTCGCTCGGACCACCTTTTCTTCTTGAATCAATTTGAAAATAAAGGAAAACCAGAGGCAAAAATAAGCACGGGAGGTTGCAACCTTTGATCCCAGCATAATTGAAAGAAAAGGTCCAAGCTTATCACTGCAATTCATAATAAACGCAGCAACGATTTCTCATTGTCAAAGCAGCCTATATGTGTATTCATAAGATAAAATATAAAATAGTATAAAACAAAAGCAGACCAGTGTGGAGGGGGAACATATTTAAAACTAACGACGCTACTAACTTACATATAACCTATTTTTCAGCAGTGTACGACAGTAGTTCGGATGTTTTCACACTATGCTCTTTCAGTTATTAGCTACTTTTCCCCTTTTTCCTAAACTGTCCTGTCCCTCTCACATGTCGCGCTGGAAATTCTGATTCATTAGTCAATTGGTCCATCCTAAACGGTTCTCTTTCTTCTGTCGAGTTTGGAAAGTTTGATTCATTCTGGTGAATCGGTTAGTTGGAAAAAAAAACAAACATGCAAGCAAGAAGACTAAAAAAACAAAAACAAACAAAGATTCACCCTTTCGATTTCTTGTACATTGGTAGGCTACCTTGTCTCGGTTTTTGTTGTTGTACGCCAATCAAACCCCTCATTGTGTTATGCAATCTAAATAGGTTTTGATTAATTTACACAATAGGAGAATTATATTACATTAGAAATATTTTGTAACATTATGTCTTTACTGTCAATTTTGATCAATTCAATGTGTCTGAAATATGAAAGGTCTGAAAGGTATATGTATATAATAGCATAGTAATAATTTTATTATATATACACATTACGTTTTTGTTCAATTTAATGCATTCTTGCTGAATAAAATTATTAATTTCTTTCACTTCTTTCCCTAGTGTAAATAAAAAAATTTACATAAATAAATAAATGCAAAATCGCACACAACCGTTTTCAACATAGATAAGCAGAAATGTTTCTTTAGCAAATCAGCATATTAGAATGATTTGTGAAGGATCATGTGACACTGATTTTCACTGAATTCATCGTTTTTGCACTTGTCTTGGCATTCACTGTGGACAGCAAAGAAAGTATTTCATTACAGTATTTCAGTACAGGGACATTTTTTCCTCACTGTGCACATGACAAACGCTTTGAAACTATGAATCTTGAATCTTGAAGACTATAGAGTAATGAAAATTCAGCTTTGGCAAAACAGGAATAAATTTTTAAAATATTTAATTAGAAAATTGCTTAATTGTACAAATGTTTCACAATATTACTATAACTACTGTTCTTGCTGGATTTTGGATCAAATAAATGCAGCCTTGGTGAGCAGAAGAGACTTTTAAACACACATATTTTTTTATATTTAAGTCATAGCACCTCCAATTAATTACAACATTATACATGTTACGATGAATTTAAAAGTCTCCAAAGTGTGAAATGCAAATACACGAACACACTGTAGGTAAAAACAAGCACTGACATACTAAATTAATCACTCAATCATAAGATCCACTGGTCACACCACTGCCTACTCTACTGCCATCTAGTGAACACTACAGACCGTAGCGAACTGCTTCCCAAGCACATAATAAACTCCAGTACTTAGGATTAAGACCTCTTTTAGCATCACTAAATGCATACAGTGACTTCCTGCGCAAAAACAGCTTCTGAAGAACTTCATATCTGATAAAGGTGACAGAGGGACAGATGAACCAGAAAAGCTGCAATGCAGGGAGGCAGATGGAGGAGCAGAAAGCATTAATACGGGACAGTCATTTAGCTCTTAGACATGCACCCGCAGATGGGAAGTTGATGAATGAAATTCATCTGAAATGTGACGTTGAGCTGATGTAGTTAAATGTCAGTCGAGTGACTTTTAGCGAGAGTCTTTCCGAAGCGACGAGAGGAGGCCGCCCAGGCTGGCGCTCGGCCTTCTTCCTTTTCACAGCTCAACTGCTTGTAATGAATCACTGGCCAACACAATATCCACTCCCCTGAAAGAGCGAGAGAGCCCCTTGAGCTTTAAAGCAGCATCCATCTGCACATAAGTCTCCTCCTGCCACCTCAACTGCAGCAAGTAAAACAAATGCGGTTGGTCATCACTGCCAGTCGTGCTTTAAGGGCCTGACGAGAAACGACTGCATGTCCCCTCCCACCCTCCCCCAGCCGCTGGGCATATCTCTATTTCAATCTCTCTGTTCTGTCCCTTCCTCGCTTTCTCCCTCTCTTTGCAGTGGAGCCCAGGCAAGAAATCACTCCCATTCAGCCAAGGACACAAACTCCCATCACACACTCTTACACACACACACATACACACACACACACACACAGAGGCACGCTCTCAATATAAATATCTCTAGCGCTCTGGATAGCTCTGAGATTTATTCTGCTGCCAAGCCAGCAGAAAATTGACTTGTTTCATGGAGGCAGGCTATTGACACACTACCGTTGGGAGAGTTAGGGAGGCAGAGAGAGAGATGGATGGAAAGAGAGAGAAAGAGAGAGAGAGAGAGAGAGAGAGAGAGAGGGTGCGAGTCTGCATGTATGAAAAAGCAAAAGAGAGGGAGAGAGAGAGCCAGAGAGGCAGACGCGAGCCCCTCCATTACAGGATAATGTAATCAGCAGTGTGGGAAATGGCGATGAGTAAAATGGTACAGCTGACATTTATATAAGAGGATATTGATGACATGAGCTGAGGAGGCAGACGTCTTCCCCTCTGCTCCTGCGGATTGATAAAGAAGCTCATTTAGCCAGTATATCATTCTTTCCCCAGAAGAGCAGCGAGAACTGCTGGGCCTGGAGCGAGGCGTGAAGGCGGGGGGAGACAGGGAGAGACGGTAGATAAATAGGCTCAGAACTAACCATAACCTTTCCAGGCAACAACAACAAAAAAAAAAAACGACAAAAACTCGCAGTCTTCTTTACGCCAGTGCTATGAGGCGACGCAGATTACACGGGTGATGTACAATGTGGCCTTATCATACGGTCTAATTCTGAGCACTTTAATGTCAACACGAATCAAAATTGACCCTACAATTTTGAAATGCATGGTCCTGACTGCTCTCAAAGAAATTGCCTTTGTAAACTTTGTGTAAAAAAATAAAAATAAAAAATGAAATTGTCCTTCCTTTTCTATCCAATAACCAGAAAACAGTAACAGACTAGTTAACAATAACAGACTAGTTATTTATAGTACCGACCAAAAGTTGGAATAATTTATTTATTTATTTTTTTAAAGAAAGTTTCTTTTGGTCACCAAGTCTGCATTTATTTAATGAAAAACACAGTAAAATTTTGAAATAATATATTTGAAAATAACTGTGAAATGTAATTGGTGCTCAGTTTTTAAGGATTAGAACAATACTTGTATTTATGCTGAAAAACTATTTCTGGTACTTAATGTTTTGAGGATTTTTCTTTACAGGATTATTTGATGAATAGAAAGTTCAAAAGAACCACATTTATATCAAACATAAATCTTTTGTAACATTATAATGTCTTCACTTACAATTTTACTATCAATTTAATGTGTCCTTGAATAAAAGTATACATTTTTTATGCTACTTATTCAAATTTATGAATTGTAGTGCATCATGTTTTTCACAAAAATATTAATCAGCAAAAAACAGATTTGAATGATAATAATAATAAGACATGTTTCTTAAACTCCAAATCAGCATATTAGAATGATTTCTGAAGGATCATGTGACACTAAAGTCTGGAGTAATGACTGCTGAAAATCCAGCTTTTCTGTCACAGGAATGAACTTTTAAAAATATATATATAAATCACATTATTACTGTTTTATTGCATTTTTTATCAAATAAATGCAGCTTTCGTGAGCATAAGTGACTTCTTTTTTTAGAAACATTAAAAAATCTTAAATATAAGTTAGGTATTTAACTCCCATTTTTTCCCATCCAATCAATTTATGACTGCTCAAATCAAATCCCATCCTATATTTTTATCTAATTGAATATCATTTCAGTTAGAAATATGTCTGGTTATGGAAGTAAAATAAGTTTGCATGTTCAAAAATAGAGCACGCACACACTTTTTGTACATTTGGAAATAAGAAAGTGAAAGAAACAGAGTAGAGGGAGAGTAGAGTAAAGAGTGAGGAGAAAGAGGAAGCATTTTTCCCTCTGGCCCGGTTTAAAGGAGGAGTGGAGAACAGAGGATGGGCAAAAGATGGTGAGGTGAGCATGAATTTTTGCTTGAATCAGCATTCGCTCAGCCGAGAGAGGAGAAGTGCAGGACTGTAATTTAGCCTGGGCACAGCTCAAGGCTCATGTCAACCCTAAACAGACACCCTGGTTGATCATTTGAGAGGCGCTACGCCCAGCAACTTCTCATTAGATGTACTAAATCAGTGTAGAATTATAATAGCATGCACCAGGAACTTTAGAACAGACCAAACAATGGTGGGTCAAATGTGCATTCTTCAGTTTCTTTTTCCTAGATGTGTTTTTGAAACCCTTCTGAATTCATTCGCTAAATGGCTCAAGCATTTAACCTGCTTGAAGTCGTGTTCCATATCAAGCCATGGAAAATGCTGGAGGAGCTCCACAGTATGGGGTCTCAGAACTTCACCATGACAAACCTATGAGCCCATGAGTCTTTGTGAAGACATACTGCCTACAGTGATACTAATACCTGCTTCACTCCTGATGAAGTCACCAAATCAGAAATTACATACAATACAAACAAATATATATTATAAATATAGAAGTTTTGGGTTGATTTTTTTGAAAGAAGCCTTATGCTCGCCAAGGCTGCATTTATTTGATCAAAATACAGTAAAAACAGTAACAGTGTGAAAATAAGTGTTTTCTACTTTAACATATTTTAAATGTAATTTATTCCTGTCTTGTCAAAGCTGAATTTTCAGCAGCCATTACTATAGTCTTCAGTGTCAGAAATCATTCTAAAGCTGATATGGTTCAAGAAACATTAATATTAGTATTGAAAACAGCTGTGCAGCTTAATATTTTTCATGGAAACTGATAGGCCTGATTTTTCAAAAGAACAGCATTTATTTGAAATAGAAATATTTTGTA
The DNA here is from genome assembly GCF_936440315.1 of Barbus barbus. Classification (NCBI taxonomy): domain Eukaryota; kingdom Metazoa; phylum Chordata; class Actinopteri; order Cypriniformes; family Cyprinidae; genus Barbus; species Barbus barbus. Next base: position 18,015,049 of record NC_136744.1, read on the forward strand.
ACATTATTTGATCAATTAAATGTGTCCTTGCTGAATAAAAATATTAATTTATTAAAAAACAAAAACGTATAAATGGTTTAAAACTTACAACTAGACTGCCAATCAATCTAACTGCACAAAATCCTTGGTAACACTTTAGAATAGGGAACGCTTATTCAGTATTAACTACGACTTTTCCCTTAATAAATACCTAATTTGCTGCTTATTAAGTGTTAGTAAGCTAGTTGTTAAGTTTAGGTATTGGGTAGGATTAGGGGTGTAGAATAAGCTCATGGCTAATATTACACAAATTTCTCAGTAGTACAGAATCAAATATTTGTACCTTATGTCAAGGATATCATGAAACATTATTTTTGTATACTTGGTGCAATAAGAGAAATAAGACCAAGGAAAAACAAAATATGCCGTTTAACAATTAGGTAGTTCTGTACATTAGTGCTAGACAGGATAGTTTATCGGTGTAGCTTTTAGTTTTGCGCAACATGGAGGTAGATCAACAGAATTTTCACTTTAAAGCCAATGATCTGCGGATTTTGACAGGACTGACCAAGATCAAAATGCTCAAATGCCCCTCTCAGGTTGAATACGTATGATGCTTCTGAGTGAACTGAAAGTTAATGGTAAAGCGTGTAAACATGGTCACTTTAGTATGACAAAGTAAAAACACAGTCTACTCCAAAGTTAATATGGTATCAAATGCTCATGCATTCAGACCATTTCCCCCATGGAATACTCCCCTGGAAAAAGCCACTAGGACAGATTCCGGCAGAGCACCTTTCAAATGACCTCGGGTTTCCATCAGAGTGGCCGGTGCATGGCCACAGTGTTGCCACAGAGGCTTGACCTTTAGCTGCCTTTGTTGTAATTCAATAAGAGGCTCAGGGCCGACACCCTAACCCAACACGGGGTGCAACACAACCCCACTACACCTCTAACAGGCGTGACCGCACCTCTCTCATACCTACTCACAGATAACTCAAATTTATTGAACCCCCTTTTCCTCTGTTTGTCTATAGAATTTCCACGGGGCCATGGATGACATTTCACATGAATATAATTAATGAGCGCAAAGCTTCCGAGATATTACGTATTTTCCTTCAAAGGCATAGAAGACGTCTCATTAAGTCTGCAATTGAAGCAGATTTAAAATAGCATGTGACCTAAATTTGAAAATTTTCTTCAAGGAAAAAAAAATTGTTTAATAACATTTTCTGTGAAGCTGCTTTGAAATAATATATATTGGGTAAAGTGTTAAAGGAAAATTGATTTTATTTTATTTTTTACATTATTTTATATTTAAATTCTTTTTTTTAGTCTGCCAATATATTAATTTCTCCAGAACTTAATATTGAAAATAAATTACTTTTTAAACATTTTTAAATTTAAGTAACTACATAACTGCACATATTGGCAGATTAAATAAGAGAATCATGAATCTATAAATAAAATTAATTATCAAGTAAGCAATTAGTTAATATTAGCATTCCATAATCCAATTATCCAATTAAACCATGCACACATCACATTCTTATAAGAGATACTCATTAAGAAGTGTTTTCCACAAAGCAATTATATATATATTTTTTTTAATTGATTTTTTATTTTAATTTACATTTGCTGTCTGAATTCAATTGGCAAGTTTTTGGAAAGTATTTACCTTTAAAAACAAAAGCACAGCATCAAATTTGTCAGAGGAATTCATCCATGTTCCTCAGTTCAGCACCAGATGTCTTTCTCCTGACATGTGTCATCTAATCTGTCATAAACATTTTCCCTGGGTACAATAATTCTTCCATTACTTTCATTTCATTCTGTATTAAGACCACAGAGTCACACATCATGTTGTGAGGTCAAAGCCCTTACACTGATGGACTTCAGGTATTAAACTGCAGATTTAGAAGGATCACTGAAACAGCTCAGCTCTGGTATTTTTAATGGAGAATTGTGTCTGCTAATGTGCCCCTACAACCTTAATAATTCCCTTGTGTTTCTGGAAAACGAAGAATAATAAAAAGGTGTTAGTTTCAGTATAGACTGTGTTACAGGCGATTTTCTAGATGTTTCTTGGTGTTGGATCAGCTGCTGTGGTGAGGCCTCAGGGTTAGTGTGGGTGCAGGAACTGTGCCATATTGACCTTGCTGTTGGGTTTGGGGGTTTTAAGCACTGCAAGGTCGACGGCTTACACCAGATCAAACATCCAGATGGGCTAAAAGAGAAAGGCAAACTGCCACAGTCTAGACTGAGTCACTGAAACAGATCTCTGTCGCTCTGTTTGCCCAAATAGGAGTCGCAACTTCTGTGATTTTGTTCAACTGACCCCAATTAACCTCTGGACACAGAACAGACCTTTCTCACTCTGAGAAAGATCCAGCACGCTGGGCGATCCCTCTCATTCAAGTTTTGACTCTGATTCTTAACAAATCAATCTGAAACAGCCACTCTGTCAAAGTGCTTCTCATACACTCTCTATTTTGGAAATAACTGCATTCACTTCAATCATTTCTGGCAAGTCCTTAAGGAAGTCCATTTCTGCCACATAACGAAAAATATTATACTTTGGTAAATCAGAATGTTTATGAAAATTCACAAGGACATAAAAGTTATGCGATAAAATGTTGAAATTATGACAGTGAAAAATTAAATAAAAAGTCTGAATATGACTTAGGTCAAAATTTTGATGAAAAGTCATAACTATAACAGTTAAAATCGACAAATTATGATAAAAAAACAAAATTATAGGATACCAAGTCATATATGAAATTAAACAAATTGTTGCAGTCAAAATTAAGACAAAGTCCTAATTATGATGCAAGTCAAATTTATGAAATAATGCCAACTATGGCATAAAAAGTAAAATTATGACAAATATTCTAAAGTGCAAAATTATGAAATACGATTACTTTTTGTGTCCAAATTATGACCTTTGTCTCGTAGGTTAGACTTTTCTCATAATTCTGATTTAGCATCTTGTAAATCTGATTTATGATGTCAGGGATTTACCATAACAATGACTTTCCCCTAAACCTAGCTTCTATACTTTTTACTCTATTTTATGAATTTAAAAACATATCAGTGCAGGTTATGACATTAGATTTTACATTTAAATTATTTTAAATATATAATTTTTTTATTCAGAAATGTTTTAATGAAATTAAACGTATACATACATATATATAGTGTGTGTGTGTGTGTGTGTGTGTGTGTGTGTGCGCGCGTGTATGTTTAATATATTATATACACACAAACACACACACACACACACACACAGTCTTTCTTCTTGCACACACATCCAAGTGCCATATCTGCCATATATTTTACCATGTCAGATGTTATCACACATGGCCCTGCTGTTCAGCCTTTGAATCAATCGCATTAATACTGTCACGTAAGAATTGCCACAGATATCCAGCTTCACCGCTGATCAACACACTGAGGCCATGAGGAGGTTGTCCTACATGTGTGTCGCACAACAGGTGCTGGATTTGAGACGAACGCAGAGGCTGCACAAAACAACAGGAGAAGAAAGAGACTGAACACACGCAATGGACATTCCCATCACTTCCCATAAAATACTATCATTTATAATAGGTGCTGCAAATGTACGTATTACAGTTGTCTCAATGTTTTTATGACATAAATAACTACACCACCACAATCTAAATAAAGAACATTGCACTTTCAGACTGAAGATAATAAAGCTGCTTATTCTAACAAACAGTAGGACCGTTTGTCTTGCATCAGATGAGACATATATAATCACAAAGACGTCTACCCTAAGGTGACAACGGCTACCATCTCATTTAGATCTCCATAAATTGTTGTCATGAAATGGATACTGTATGCTTCACATAAGCCAGAGGGGAAGCCACATGCACAAACATTTTTCTTCGTAAAAATCCTGTCACTCAGTTTTATGAGTTGACCTGTTCGGAGTGAGAGGAGATTAGCAGGGGTCAGAGGGCACTGGTGCTAAATTCTGACACCAGCGCTGCATTCTGGACACTTGTTAAGAACACAGACGTGGGATGCGAGAGAAGCCATGGAGACGCAAAATAGAAATAACATGCAAGCAGATAGCAAATGACGACTTCACCCGGTGCCACCCGCTCACATTCTTTTACGATCATTTAGGCCAAGGATTTAAGCGGAATGCATTATAAATCCAGCGTAATATTATGTGTGTAATATTAATGCTTTTTGTCACACAATAGCTGAGGAATGGGCAGGTTTACGTCATACCTCAGGCATGGTTATTTGCATTTTCTCCTAAATAAAACGGAGTTATTTCCCGCTACTGTTTCGCATTGTATTTGTCTACACTAAGACAATACATATCAGTATAAACAACATCTTTTATGGGGATTTAAATGACACAAGCAGATCTGAATTTACTGTTGTTATTGCAGCCTCTCACCTCAAACAGAACAACATTGGCAGCAAATGTACTGAAATATTGCCCTTCCTTTGTTTGCCAAGCACTTTGCCATGGATGCGTACCCTCTCACTCCCTCTCTCTCTCTCTCTCTGTCACTCATAAAAATCATATTCCTCCTTCTTAGCATATTTATGAGAGGACCTGGTGGGTATTTTTCCTTCTTTATGACACGATCCAGAGACAAGGAGTTAAGCTCATCGCCCCAAACCAGCGATCAGCCCAGCACTCTAGCATAACTGTCTCTGGCGTTCTCCATCCATTACCCAGACTTAGCGAAGGGCCACTGCTGCTCTATTCCAGCATCAACTCTCTCTCTCTCTATTCGCATTAACTATTCAGATCAGCTTGACGCACAGGCGCTCATCTCCATACCCCGAGCCATGTTATTATCTTGTCTCTCGCCTCTTTCGTCACTGCTGATCGGCCCTTCTGCAATAACAGGCGTTGTGAATTATTCAGGCCTAGTTAGGCGCAGAGCTCACCCTGACGCAAAACTCACATCATGAAGTCCATCCATCTCTGTGCTGAAATATAGCTGCCAACAGCGTCTCCAAGCCCAGCGTCTTCAATCACACAGTCGCTTCTGTCACACCACGGCAGGCGGCACTTTACTCAACCTCAGACTGGACAAAAGAGCTCCCATCAGGACCCTATAAACATATACTGACATGCATATGGACGCATAGCCTACCGTGTGTTATTTAGGTGCATTTAGTTTAATCTATCACTCCTGTGGCTCAAACAATAAAGCACAGTGCTAGCAACACAAGGTCATGGGTTCAAATCACAAGGACAGAAAAGGTATGCCTTGAATGGAATGAAAGTCACTTTGAGCATCTAAAAGCATCTACAAAAATGCATTTTATTGGAAAATAATGTTTATATAGTTTTTATATATATATATATATATATATATATATATATATATATATATATATATATATATAGTATATATTATGTATATGTATACATATACATATACACACACACACATACATACACACACACATATTTATTACAATAATGTTATGTATTTTTGTATATAGATAGATAGACCGATAGATAGATTTATAGAGAATTTATTTATAAACGGTGTATTTTTTCCTTTCTTTTTAAAAATTGTTTTATATTTAAACAAAATATTTAGGGTCTGTTTATGCAGAAATCTTGCACAAACACACACACATAAAGAGAACAAACAAAAATAACATCCCTCTTCTCAGAGTCATTTTATTAAATTACAGAAGCCTTTTTAAAGGAGCAACCAACCGGGATAAACAATGTCAAGAACTTCAGCCTTTAGACAAGTCTATTTCCTGAAAGCTTTAGGGTTATTAGGCTTCATAATGAAGCTAATTAACAGGCTCAATTATTTTGTGCGAAAGCTCATCAAAGAAACAATCGTGAGATGGAAACAGGCAAAACTGTTTTCTAAATCAATGAATGTGTCATCAACATCCAGTAAATTAAGTCATTTCTCAGACGCTACAAAACAGGGGCAAGTATTTACACTAGATCGTGAGGACACACATGAACACAAATTAATATAACAAGATCGCAAATGCCATAAATAAACCACATTAGGTTTTTAGCATCTGAACTGTGTGCTTCCACATTGGAAAGCATGGAAGTTAGAGGATTCACATGCTCACACACACGGCTACCTTTGAGAAACATACCTTTGCTTGCCATTCTTCATGCTACTATTACTAGTCATGCATGGACATAGTTTCATACCATTGATCAGATTTGAAACTAATTGAATGCAGTGAGGAAATGTACATCTTCAGCTGAACCGTCAAACTAAAACAAAAACCTTCAAAATAAAAAATAAAGAATGCATTTAAAAACAAGCATTAAAAAAGAGGTTCTAAATATATGTATTTTTGGTCAGATATATATCAAGAGAATATCTGAAGTATTTAAAAATTCCAAGCAAGTTTCAAATTTCCATCTTTCAAAACAGCATCACATTCACAGACATTGTTTGTCTGTTTATTCATTGAAGCTGCTACAACTTTCAGTTTTTGCTTCTTCCGACATATCTTTACAAATTATCCTGGTATCTGGAGCTTCTCGTTTTCAACATCAACTCATAATGCCTCCTTAATCCCAAAATGGGAAACTTCACCCAAAAAAAAAAAAAAAAAAAAAGTTTAGTTAGGAAAAATATTAGTTGTTACATAAGAAAAATATGCACGAAAAAAACAAGCATGCCACATTTCTTGTGTATTCAGCATATACAATTTTGAGGTTATCAGATAAATATTAATGTAATAATTATAAAAACAGCATACTCTAATTAATTGTTGCATATGTACCTAGTAATCAACACTAAAGAACAGCATATGTGTATTTAATATGCAATCATTTTCTGTAGTAGGTTATTATATACATTATTATTAGTCCTACATTATATTGACATGCAGTGTTTAACATGGACACTAATGTATAAAATATTACTCACCAAATATCAAATCAAATCTTCACTCAGAATTGTTGTAAGACAAAAATGTGGCATTTCTTTAATTCACATTTCACAAAAGAAACATCCAAAATATTCAAATTAAAAATGTACAAAAGACATTTTAGGTAAAAAAAAAAAAAAACTACACTACTTACGAAGTATAATTCCCATAACTTGCCATTTCTCGTTTTATTTGTAAGCTGACATAAAAAAAAAAAAAAAAACTTTCCACAATGAATAACATTTTACTAAATATATTTTATATATTTTTTCCACCAAAAATTATAAAACTCATTTTTCCAGTATACTGTAAAGTTTGGCTTGAGGAGGTAATATTCATAGATATTAAAATGACTGACCAAACCAGAGTTACTTGTGGTTTGGACACATAAAACAAGCAACAATAGCAAAGATAAACTTTGTTCAACTTTGTGAGTTGTTTGAGCCTGTAGCAGACTTATGCATGCACATAAACATCTTCGTTCTGGGATCAGCCATGGGAATGTAAGCTCATCCGATTTGCTCCGGCAGGTGGGAACTGCTGGCCTCAGCATTTTCCCCAACCGAGACTCACTTTCTGGGGCACAATCCCTCAAAGCGTGTTCACTGCACCACACGCATACAGACACGACAACTCTCGCACGCACACAGATTTTGTCCTCCTAAGGAACGGTTTCTCTGGTGTAAAATGTCTCCCTGTCTATGCTAACCGGCCCACATGGACAGACCACACATATTTAACACATCAACAGGAACAGAAATTCGCTCCAGAATTATGCGGTCATCATTTCCACAAGCCGAGCATGACCGGCTCTGAATGTGCCGCAGTCAGACCATATCATGTTCAATTGACACCTCAGCTCTCAGTGACGAACAAATTTCGGAATTTCTTGTTCAAAGGTTGTTTTGAGCAACCCTTTAGTCAACACTTAACACTTGTTACACTATTTTATGGCACTCTAGAATTCTTGATTTCTGATAGGTCATTATATAGAGTACTGATAATTTAGTCTCATTGCATTAAACTGCAGACACAGTATTATACAAATGCAACTTTTATACAAACACAACTGGTGCCATCTTGCATCTCAGTTATTGATGAAGTGAAAATTACTTCAGAGATACTCATTTGTAATATTACTGTAATATTGTTTCCTCTTATTGCTAGTCAGATTGTTTTGAATGTAATGGACTTTATAGATTTTATGGATTTTATAGAGCTCAGCGTAGTGCCATATTGAATTTTTGCCAGTAATGAAACAATCCTTTAACTGTTCTTTAACAACACACCAATTGCTCAACTGATGAAACATCTTTCTGAAAGAAAAAAACAAACAAACAAAAAAAAAACTTTTCAGTAGACAAAAACATAAGTTATGAAAATTGTGCCATATAAGACCTTTAAATCGTGTGCCGTTGTAAAAATTGCTAGTCATGTTAAGTTCAATATGGCGTCTACCCTGACTAAGGTCTATTCTAAGCAAAAGCTTCAAGGTAATATACATGTAAACATGATATCATACTATCATACTTTAAATCATACTGGTCATTCCTTAATAAATTATATTTAAATGAAACTCTAAACCTCAAAAGTACATGTATTTTTTTCTTCTGCTAAGCACAAATCAAATGTCTGATTGCTTAATTTGCTCCTCTTTCAAACAGTACTGTGCCTTCAAACAAAGCTCACCTTATTAAAATGTTCAAGGGTCCTGGTGGAGCAGATAGAGACTTGTGAAGTGGGATATCGTTCTCTTTTCCCTCTTGCCCACATATGCACTATAAACAGGTGCCGTTGAAACACAAAGCAAGAAATACACAAAACATAAGTGCTACAACACACCAATGCACACTTATATCCCTCATTAGCCATTCAAATCCAATGAGAGCAAAGAACCAGGGGTAAACAGGTGACAAACTGCTGACTGCGTTCTGGAGGATGGTGAACACCGTATAACTCGGCCTGCAATGAGACACAATGTAGCTCTAATTACACCAGCCCAGGATGTCCTGATGGGCTTTATTTATCACAGTTTGATGTTGTGAATTCCAGGTGCACAGTTTAATATTATATGTATAACTTATTTATTTTGCTGGTTAAATCACAGACAAAATAGAATAAACCCTTAAGTATGCATCAGTGCATCCGGTGATATTACTGTAACTGTAAAGTGATATCCATTTGTCTGCGGCATCTCTTTCTATGGTTGAAGGGTAATGGATAAGGGTTAATCAATGCATCTTCGTCTGACAGACGCTGGGCTGGTCAAGCAGGCATTACCCGGCCTCATCACTAACATAATGAGCCATTTCCACCTTCCTCTCGCCTGCCTCCTTTTCTTCTCTCCTCTCAATGAGTTTTCTCTTTCACAGAGCAATTTATTCATAAATATGAAAACCCTCTTCAGAGTCAGCATTTTTCTTGTACAGTAATTTTGAGGCATATCCAGGGGAGTTCCTCTTTAAATGATGCAGTGTTCTCGTCAGTGGCAGAATCTCTGACTTGGCACTGTGATTCAGCGGATTAGGGGGAAACGACTGTGGCTAGTGTCATACTATTTACTGTCTCATCCTTATTTCTGTAGCAGTACCCAAGTCCTGTTGGTGCGTGAATGCATGCTGTGCAAATATAGGAGCGCACACAGTAAAAGAGGTGTATAACTAACTCAGGGGTAGTTAGGTAGTTAAAGGGATAGTTCATTCAAAAATTAAAATTGCATCATTTACTCACCCTCATGTTGCTCCCACACATTATTCTGCAGAAAACTAAAGGAGAACTTTAGCTAAATGTTCTTGCTTCTCTATTCCATACAGAATCAATGATTGGAGAAAGACAATGTCAAGCTGCAAAATGACAAAAAAAAAGCATGTTACAAGAGTCATCTGAAACCATACAGTAGTTTTATGTGATAAAAAGCCTGAAATTTAAGCTCAGAGAAGCTCTCAGAAGCCATCCTTCCATATATTCAATCAGTCTTTTTATTCAAACAGTAAAAAGACACACAAGAACCAACGGTTCTTCTGATACGAATGTGATGCAAAGCATTTTGATGCAACTATTAATTTGAAGGATTTTGGCTATAATAATAAATATCACTTGACCACCAATCAGCATATTGAAATGATTTCTGAAGGATCATGTGACACTGAAGACTGGAGTAATAAATTCAGCTTTGCCATCCCTGGAATAAATTACAATATTAAAATAGATTTCTATTTTTAATTGTAAAAAGAGTTCACAATATTACTGTTTTTTTCTGTATTTTGATGATATAAATGCAGCCTTGGTGAGAATAAGATAAACTTTTAAAAAAACAAAAAAACATTAAAACAAGAAATCTTACTGACTCCAAACCTGATATGATGCTAAAACAATAAACAATAATTAAATAACATAACATGCAACTTGAAACACTGTTCTAATATACATAACTGAAAATATTACAATATGAAATGTTATTAATGTAATGCTTTACACCTGTACTTCCCATAGCGAACTGTATTGTTTTGTTGAATATAATTTTAGATAGACTAAATTTATTTATTTATAGTTATACTTTGGTTGCAAAAACATAACTTTTGTAGCCTTTTACTTGAATCTGTTAAATCAAATATAAATTTCCACAGTATACATAAAGTAAAAATAATTTACAGCTAAACCAATAAGCATTTTAACTATAACGTTTTAACATTATTTTTCCGTTTAAATTCAGAGGGGGAGAAAGGAGCAATTTTACACAACTTGTTAACATCTTAATAACTATGAATAATATGATCATTTTACAGTCCACCAAAGTCAATGGAGTTGTTATTTGCATAAACCTCATAGACTGAAAATGGGTATTAATTTTTTTTACTGCACAGCACACATGGCCAAGTATGCAGTCCTAAACTCCAGGCTAAGTTTATAGTGTTCTGTGCAGCAGATGAAGTGGCAGTCAGGCAGGCCTGTTTCTCTTCTTCAGTGCTGAACTAAAAGTGAACTCACTCTGCTATATATAAATACAGCTTTGCAGCCAATCAGTGGCGTGGCTCCGGGGCATCATCTTGCTGCGCTGACTTTCCCATTACGATAATGTGAATCTCTCGCTCAGCCTCATAATACTGGCAAGCGTGGATAAAATACTGTCTCCCCTCTGCTCCATGCCGGCCTGCTCCCGCTCCTGCCACACACACTGAGAGAGTGTCTGTGCATACTAATGAATTTGTGCTTCAGGGCCTTGGGACTGGCAGCACGGCACTGTGCAGGTATTTCCTGTAGGGGGCGCAATAAAAAGCTGACATGGTGAGCGCCATGAAGTCACAAGTTGTGCAGAGTAGTGGGATGTGGGTCATTTTTTACAGTGTATAAGTGCAAGACATGCTGCTTCTAAGTGCTGACTCCCTCTGTAACGCAAAATTAATTTTCCTAATCAGTATTTTGTCCTGTTTTTTTTTTTTTTGTAAAAACACCTAAACACAAGATAAAGATTTAATTCAAGAAGTGTTTACTTTTCTTACGACATTGGCACATATTTTTTCTTGTTTTAAGCATAAGTTTTACTCAAATTATTATATTTTCGCTAAAAACGACAAATATATTTCTTCATTCATGGTATGTGTGTAAAAAAAAAAATCTTAATATGCAATTTTGTTAAATTTATCTTAGAACAAGATTAATGTACTTAAATGAAAACTACAAAGATAAATATTTAAATCAAATAAATACTAAAATATACAATTATATTTTTAGTTTTATATTGAAAATAAGTGTTTATTTTTCTTACTGCCTTAGCACATATTTTTCTTGTTTACAGCATCAGCCTCAAATTGTTATATTTTTGCTTAAAACAGGAAATAAATATTTCTTTCTTCAAAATAATCTGATAAAAACCTAATATGCAATTTTGCTTACATTTATATTAAATATCCATAGAGCAAGATTGATTAATCTGAAAAGCAAAACTGCACAAGATGAATATTTAAAGAAGTTTTTACTTTTCTTATTGCATTGGTTATTTCTTATTTTTTCTTGTTTTAAGCATAAGCCTTAAATTGTTATATTTTTTGCTTATATTAAAAAAAAAAAAAAAAAAAAAAACTTGATATTCAATTTTGCTTAAATTTATCATGTTGTGAAGATATTTAGGTGAGAAACAACACAAAATAGTAATACATATACACACATATACATATAGATTGATAGACAGATAGATAGAGATATTTTGCAGTGTAAATAAAATGTAGAATAATACTTTTTGTTCACTAACAATTACAAGTGATGTGACATACGGCCAGGTATGGTTGCCCATACTCGGAAATCCTGCTCTGCATTTAACCCATCCAACGTGCACACACACAGCAGTGAACACACACACCGTGAACACACACCCGGAGCAGTGGGATTCGGTGCCTTGCTCAAGGTATTTGAGGGTGGAGAGAGCGCTGTACATTCACTCCCCCCACATACAATCCCTGCCGGCCCGAGACTCAAACCCGCAACCTTTGGATTACGAGTCCGACTCTCTAACCATTAGGCCACGACTTCCCTTACATAACAGTAATCAAAAATTGCATATCAGCAATTCATAGTTAGGTTACATATTTGCTAAATTTCAAATGGTACAAATTCATAATAATCCTACCTATTTATTATATAGACTGTTATCCTACTTGTATTACTTACATATTTATTTATATACTGTAGGTCATTAAAGTTAATCATTAATGCAGTTAATCTACCAAATCTTTAAAAAATAAAAAAATAAAAATAAAAAAGAGCAACAGTTTTCATTTGTCCTCATAATGTCTTCCAGAAATGTGAAAGCCAAAACAAAAGTTCCTGTGACAGCAACATCATGATGCTGCAACACGTTACCAAGTCACCTGTACCGACCCATACACTCCCACACAGAGAAACCCAGACGCACACTGCTGCAATTGGGGTGGAGCTGGGGGACTTGTGGAGCATGAACGGAAAACATGAAAAGAGCGTTTTGATGGGGACACTCTGTTTGCCATTTCTAATTTGTAGGCGGGGGACGAGAATGGGGCGATCACAGCATGATTCATATTAAAAGTCAATTGGCCTTCAAATTCCTCGGGTCCCCCAAAGTCACTACTGGTGAGAAGGAAATGAGTCTTAAATGGAGTGGCAGTGCCACAATAAAATATCGGAAATTGAATCTGACCACAAAACTCAATGGTCCAGGCACAGCACCTGAACGACTGACCATTACAGATATGAGAATCATTCTTTTCGGACCATTTTTTCCTTATCTATTATTTGGCTGTACGGATGTCCTCCGATTCTCTAAAAGTCCTTTAGTGTCCACCTTTCCTCTCTCGCCTGAACATCGGAGCACTTAGCAGTAATCTGTTTCGGCCCCACTTTTAATTTCTCGCATGTCTGCCTGCGCTCTGAGTGCTGGGGTAACTGGGTAGGCAATACAAAGCAAAAGGCCATAAAACCCTCCTGCTGTGTGAGATATATTAACTTTAACCTCATGGTAATTACCAAAAACTATTTAAAACCAACTTTTCCATTTAGGGTACTTTCCGCTAGGTTACTCATGACAACTGCCCTTGTTTTAAATGACTATAAACTGACAGGATCAAGAAAGCACAAAGATTCATAAGCAGACATGCAAATGATCATGTTAAAGAAAATATATGTACTTATAGAATGTAATATTTTATGTTAGGCAAATGTAAAAAAAACTTTAACCCTATAAAACCTATAGTCAATCATATTTGGCACATGAAAAACTTTGCTGAAAATACCTGTTGTAGGTCTTTTTTTTTTTTTCTTTAAATGTGAAATCATTCATTATTTTCATAAAGTAAACATCAATATCAATGCTTCAAGATGAACATTTACTGAACTGAAACAACATAGGTTTACTTTATTATCTATACACTATTCATGGTAACGTGTATCAAACATACATCAGGATTTTGAGGAATGTTTATATCTCTCAATCATCATTGTATTGTATTGCATTATATATAGTTTCCCCCACAATCAAAAAAACTCAGGATTTAATAATAAATAAAATTTACTAAGAAATATTATTGAGATACTGTAGCTGATAATTGATTTACAAGCAGAATTTAATCTCACTTTCTATATATATATATATATATATGTATATATATGTATATATATATATATATATATATATATATATATATATATATATATATATATATATGTGTATATATATATATATATATATATATATATATATATATATATGTGTATATATATATATATATATATATATATATATATATATATATATAGTTCAGTCACTGTACACCTGTACCATGCACATTTTGCTCAGTTTGGGACAGCAACCTCAAAAAAAATATGAGGTGTGTTTTTCCTCATCAAGTGTGACCACTATATTCTCATTATATTATAATATGTGTGCCATAAAAGCCTGATGTATCAAATATAATACAAAACATAAATCACATAAGCAAACTCTTAGTTTATTCTTATGTTTTTTTTTAATTGTTTGTAAAAAAATTTTTTTATTGTTTTTATAAAGTGTTGCATTTAAAAAAAAATCATAACAAGGTTAAGTGCATTTTTGAGTGAACATCTGCTAATATATTTTAGAGCACTTGCGTGTTAAAAACGACTGCAAAGACCATATCAAAACTGGTCTGTAGAGAACAGAATCAAAGAAGTTGAATATAAAATAGACTGAACATTATATATATATATATAAAAAAAAAAAAAAAGTAAATTTTCAGTGGACTAGGGAAAGGTGTGAGAAACATGCCTAATCCTGACACGAACACACATTGCCCTCTTCAGGCCTGGCTGTGTAAGTTGACCCGGCTCATTTGTCATCCTGGCTGGAGGAAATCCAAACAGCTCAATATCATGTTTAACTAATCAGACAAGAGAATCTATTTAATGACAGCCTTGAGACATGAGATAAATGTTAGCCACTCACTCAGTCAATTCAAACTGCCTGAACACTCAATCAGGCTATAATCTACGATTCGGAACTAATAGCCAGAATATAGTGGTTTATTTTGTAAATACGCTACTCATTTTGCTGAGCTTGTTAAGCCCGCTCATTTTAAGTCTAAAATGACTTTGGCTTCAGCTACATGTGTAAAGATAACTCGCCATCCCTCTGTGCCACTAAGTTCTCCCTCCTCCTTCCTTTTCTCTGTATTCATCTCCATGACAGATGCAGAGTGAGGCCTGAGGCTGCAGTTAAGAATATGTGATGCAGAGATTCTTTATTAACATTTCATTCCCATTCCCTACACGACATAAATTAGATGGGACGTTAAAGGCTGTCAGCTGTGGCGATCTGTCACAGAGTCTTGGCTCTGTCCGTCGGCTGTCCCCTGACTTCTGCAATGTCTGCCACCATCAGCCAAGCTGATAAGCTCACCATCTTCATTGTAAAACAAAAGCACTGTAGAGCCACAAAATATGAACAAGCTCTAATTCAGCATCTTTTCCGGACCCCGCTTACAGATTCGACCCCCTTAACTCTGGTGCGACTCGATTATAAGTGCTATCTGTTCAGCGTGTGCTCGTGGCGAGAGATCTGAGATGTGTCTTATGGCTAGCTCAACGCTAATGTATTCATCATTAATCTTATCAGCGCTGCCTTTCCACATCATTTCAGGGCAGTAGCACGATTTTTATCTCTAATTTGATGGTAATGAACCCATCAGCATGGAGTGGTTGATGAATATGATGAAAAATGGCATTCATATTCACTTTGGACAAGCCACGTCGTCTTATCTCATTAGAAAAACTGATATTAGAATAACTCTTTATTTATGAAAATGTACATTAATCGTGGAAGGTCTCTTGGTCAAGACACTTTTAAAAACTAACAAACAATATAAACTATCATAAAAATGTGTAGTTATTAAGGCATTTGTACTGGGATTTCGCTCTGATGAAAATTCTGCACAATGGCCATTATGGTGCATGATGGGTAGTATATAATTTGTAATGATTTTGATAAATTTAGCTCGGGGGAGTGGCTACAGGTGGGCAATGCCCATCCAAGAAAAACTACTGATAGAAATATGAGAGTAGTAATTCAAATACACCTCCTGTATGCTTATACATGTTACAGCATGCAGATTTTCAAGCCTGGTTGATCCATACCACCAAAATCATGTCACCATCTACAAACACACTGGACAAATATTTCCAAGACTGAACATTAACCAATGATGCCCCATGCTAGTCAGTTTTGGGTGGTTACCTCAAACTTTAGATTGGCATGACTGCTAGGCATTTCACTGTGGTACCAGCTTCGACTGCGGTTGGAGTATTCAGTATGATGCAGTTTCCTGTCAACAAGTGTTAATAGATTCAGATTACAAGTGTTCCAGATAAACATCAAAATCCTTTAAAGGCAAGACAATTTACTCAAGACAACTAGACCTTTTTTCTCAGGCCTGGGCTTGAGGGCGACTCGGACTAGCTCTTGAAGGGGGACCCTGGAAAAATGAACATGAAAAAAAAAAAAAACAGTAGAGTGGCAATGTTATTCCAATGCTGTTTTAGTTAAAATAAAATAAAATAACTGTTCGATGAAAACAAACTTTAAAAAAAAAAAACTGAAATGTTGCCAAGTTAACTAAATGAAAAAATAAGTTTAGGTTGAAGTATTAAAATGGAAATAAAAATAAATTAAACCTATATAAAAATATTAAAAAAAACAAATAGAAAATAGACAGTACATAGCAAAATTACTAAAACTAAAATAAATAAATTTAAATGTAAAACTTAAATTCATTCTTAAATGTAAATAAACTAGAATATTAATATTAAAATATGGTCCCACTTAATATTAGGTGACCTTAACTACAAAGTGCTTTCATCAAAAAATAAGTACAATGTTCAATGTTGTATTGCAAAACCCTTTTACTGCTATTGAGGTGGGATACGGATAAGGTTTGGGACAGGTTTGGTGGTCTGGGTAAGGGATGGGTCAACAGTGTAATAGTAGATGTAATTCTAAATGTATTTTTTTTAAATATAAGTACAATATAAAAACATGTACACAATAAGTGCATTGTATCAAATTATTAATTTAAATGTAAGGACATAACAGATAAGGCCATCTAATATAAGGAGGGACCTAAAATATTAATAAATAATATTTATAAAAAGCCTGGACAGCTTCTAGTCTTGCAACCTCCTGGAAGACCAAAACCTCCTGTAACAGTTTATTTTTAATACAATTTTGACAACCGTATTTTTTACTTTATATTGACGCAAGAACAATTTTTCACATATATAAACATTCAATTCCGATATTTCTCTGTTACACATACTTAAGCTAACCGACATGATTCAGTTGAATTTACATTTTCAAAGTCATACTGATTCGAGTTGCTCGCCCCAGGATGGCATCCTAGTAATGCCACTATCAAAGGTAGCTGACCTTAGTTTCGTGAGGTGTGTGTGGGTTTTGTTGTTTTAATTGATAGCTCAGTGGTACACACATTAGATGAAATGTCAGCGCTGAGAGGGGCAGCACTGCCCTGGGGTCTCCACGGACTCCCCTCTCCCTCAGATAGGAACACAAATTGGATATGAGGTTTGATCGCCAAGTCCAAATGTTACGTTCCCATTTTTTACACATGGACTGAAATGGGGGGGCATTCTGTGTGACCGTAAATGACATATGTTTGTCACCTTTAAATGAAATGACCTATTTTGTGGAAACAGCTATAAGCCTACTTGTGCTCTTTCAGGAGAGGAGGACCGCAATATGTCGTAAAAGATTGGCTTTCTTTTCTGTCCCGGCAAAACACAGAAACACCCTCAGGGTATGTCATTTCCCTCTGCGGGAAGGTTAACATAAAGCTTGAACTCAAAAGAGTTACCCAAGCAAAAGTAATGCAGCTATAAATAATAAAAAAAAAAATCAAAACTGAACAACAAAAGCCTCTTTGTGCACCACTAACAGTAGCGGGCTCTTGCTAAATGGACGATGAGTTTGCCGTCCTCCAGCCCTTATTGAGCTCTGGAAGTCGTACAACGACTGCTCACACGCTGCCCATATCAGCGAGTTAACTACTGTATGGTTTGCCTCCCTGCTGGTTCTTGAGTGGCGAGCGCTGATGAGCTCTTTGTCGCCTGTGCCTTTCTAAAGAGGAGAGGCAGCCGCTTCTGTCGAGTTGACTAGGTGCCAGGCCTTCCAGTTTGGCCCGATCCCTCAAGCATGAGCCTCACATATTCAAGCTGTTTCAACAGCCTGTCAGCTAATGGGATTTGGGAGAGGTACATTAAGCCTGTATGAATCTGTGAGGGAGAGCAGGACTCTGGATGCTCATATTGCTGTGCCATATTAAAGGGCTGGAAAAGTGCTTTCCTGCTCCGTGTCTTCCTGTTAAATGTCAGGCCACATATGCTAGGAGAGAAGTAGCAATGGCTCTGATATGTTGAGCTTATGCTGCATTAAACCCACAGAAACCTTGATTTGTCCAATCGTCCCTGGGAGTGACAATTTGTTGACCATGTTATATCTAGTGTCTATGCACCGTCCTAATGTGGGGGAGGTCACTGCAGATGATATGTTGAAATGGTGACTACTGACAGAGTCACCCTGATGCAAATTTCAAAATCTTCAGGAACGTATAGTTTCAATGCAGATGGTTAAGCTAAGCATTAAACTAAAATGGTTTGTTTGTATTTGAGTTTATTGCCATATCAGTTTAAAAGGCTATTTTAAGGCAGATGCAGATAATAAACAAACATCGAATAAAATTCAGCTTGTAAAAAAATAAAATGAATAAAACTAAAAGAAAAAAAATGATAAAAATAAAACAAAAAATACAATAAAACAAGATCAAATATAATAAAATAGATAAAAAAATACAATAATTTATAAAATGGAATAAAAAGGCAAAAATACAACAAACTATAAAATACAATAAAATTATTTATAAAATAGAATAAAACACTAAACTAAAAATAAAAATAGACTACAATAAAGAATAAATACAATAAACAATTTATAAAATGGAATAAAAAAAGCAAAATATACAACAAAAAACGAAATAAAACAAGAAATAAAATACAATAAAATTTATAAAATAGAATAAAACAAACAAAAAATAAAATACAATAAAAAAATTGAAAATACAATAATTTATAAAACGGAATAAAATAAAAAATACATAAACAGAATAAAACAAAGCAAAATATGCAATACAAAAAAAAGATAAAATACAATAGAGTGATTCATAAAATAGAATAAAACAATAAATCAAAGAAACAAACTAGTAAACAAACAAACAAACAAGTCTCAATCATTCATTTACTCACCCTAACGTTGTTTCAAATCTGTATGCATCAATTATATGACGTTCCCCATTCACTTTCAATATGAAGACACGGACAGCCAGGATATTCTTCAAAAATTCATCTTTTGTGTTCCATGAAAAACAACACCACAAGTTTAGAACAGCATGCATTATTGCTTTAAGTGCTCAGTTCACATACAGTTCTGTCATTTCAAGGTTTGTGAATTGTGTTAGGCGAAAGCCAAGGAAATTTATTAATGAACACAATAAAGTAAAGTGCCAAGCAGTGATTTGCTGAAGGATTGTCTGGACAGCAGTATGAGTGGCATAATAAAGGCCATTTCTCCAGCTGGGTATAAAATAAGAAAAATACATCACCCATATTCCACCCAGCAGCACGGCACTAGAAAGGCGCCCACTCCATGCTGCAAATGCAAAGATGGCAGAAGGGTGATAAATTTCAGCAATGCCTTGAGTACTATAGACTAATCCGTGCGAGCAATCACGGGAATAATTGATAAACCAGATAAGATTTAATGTTCCCGGCCGTCACCGTGGGACCGGGAACCTCTGACACTTTGACGTGTACGGTGTGTGCGCGTGGGGATGAAGTGCGTGCGTGACTGATGGATCCGTGTTTGGGCGAATGACAGCGGCGGTGCTAAAGCGTGCTGTTTAATTAACCCTACGGCAAGCGACTTGTCACAAACGCCCATTTCTTCCTGACTGAGACCTCAGCAGATCTAAGGGAAAGGCAGGGATGAAGAGGAGGAGGGGAAAATAGTAATAATGTGGATCCACAGCGCAAGATTGCTTTTTTTATTCTATTTTATGGGTCAGTGATCTGCATTCATTACAGAGACGTGAAGACATTCGGTCACAAGACTAATGCCTCCTTCCTGTGGACCCAGAGTAGTTTGTAGATTAATACGTGACACATTAATATGTGACGTCTTAAGGTGGATTTTAAATCGTAAATAAACTGGAGGTTTTCATTTAGCGAAAATTATGCGCTCATCGGTTCCTTTTTCCATTAGATCAATTGAATTATAATCAATTAAAACCATGATTGTTCCTTCAGCTTTGATCTATTCCTCTCCTGGCATTTCAATAAAGACGACACTTAGTCAGGCACCAGCAAAGCGTTTGTGATTTTAGCACAGGATAGTGAAGGGGTAGATTAGCTCTGGGAAAGTTCAAGCAGAAACCTTAAATCAAGGTTGAGTTTAACCCCCATTCATCTTGCATATTGATGGCCACATTCCCTCCCTCCTCTCTTGTCTTCCATAGGGATAATGCATTCTCCAGCCTGGAATTCTATCAGAGCGGTCTGCTTCGTCAGTTAAATCAATAGGCAGCGTATGGCGGCGGGTCAGCAGTCACGTTCTGCACTGCGTCTTCAGGCAGCAGGCTGATGGTTTGAGTGTAGGAAATTTGCTTAAAGCCCACACCAATTAACTTCAGGATGATGAATGCTAGGGGTGGGCAGGGAAGGGCCGAGGGGATCTGCCTCTTTTTTTGTGTGAGAGTGTGAGAGTCTCAGCTGCTTTGAAGAATGGGGAGAAGAAGTGGGAGGGGCCACTATCAAATGGATAAAACCGGGCGCTTTGGGTCTGGGTCAGCCCACCCCCTAATGATTATGTCAATCTGTGTAAGTGAGCCAACATTGAAGCTGTCAGGACATAATCAGTCAAAGCTGGATTTGTAAAAGGCGCTGGGGAGACGCACAAGGCTGGGCACAAGACATTTGCATGGGGAATTGCCCTAATCTGTGGAGAGGCGGCGGCGCAGGGGTCAGACTCTTTTGTTGAGGTTGACAGTCAGCCCTGTTGAAATAAAGTACGCAGCGTGTGTCTCCTCATCACAGAGTTCATAAAGAGAATGCAGATCTGCTGGAGGAGGGATGCCAAACAATAGTGAGAAATCAGCACCAGGTTTTCACAATATGGAGACTATTGATCAAGCCCTTCAAAGGAAGAAACACTTCATAAACACTTCATTTCCAGCTATCTTCAAAAGGAACAAAAACACTTAAACACTGAATTATTATTTACTAACCATTAGGAACTGAACTATTCTTGAAGAAATCCTTTAAGGAACCATTAGATTTATGACTATACTACATTTGACTATAATATTAAAATGTATATAAAATAAGAAATGATTCTTGAGCACCAAATCAGCATTTTAAAATGATTTCTGAAGGATCATGTGACACTGAAGATTGGATGGGTGCAGAAAATTCAGCCTTGATTAGCATTTAAAAAAAAAACATTTTAAAACAGTAAAAAGTAAAACACATTTGAAAACAGAACTTTGCACATAAATGTAAACATATATATATATATATATATTATATAAAATAAATCTGCATTGTTAATCCTTTTGATGTTTTTTTTTTTTTTTTTTTTTTAAATCACAAAAATCTAACCTTTCATTGGAGAATAAGAATTTAAAATGGGGGGGGGGGGGGGGATATCATTATGAAATAAATGTTTTCCTCTAATACACATTGGACACAATTATTGGCACCCCTAGAAATTATTTCTCCATTTCTCTGACTGACAAATCTTAAATACAACATAATACAGTAATCATTTTTGGCTTGTTTCAGACGTGACCAACGGTAATTTTCTCTATCATTGCATTCAGACTATAGGCTCACAAATCAGTTATAACAATTCTTTTGTGGATTCAAGAAAACACGGACAGAGTATTTTAGCACAGAGATGAGAGAATGCAACTTCATGAAAATCTTTTTTTTTCTCTCTGAATAAGAACTGGTCCTCGATTCATTCCACGTCTAAATAAAAAGTGCTGACCTCTAAAACACTGCAGAATAAGCTTTATATACAAAAACATCTATATATTATTCTCCAAAAACAAAACAACAGCTAGACTACTTGGTTTCTGACCCCACAGATAATACATAATGAAAGGTCAAAGCACTTCCTGAGATGCAGACTTGGTAAGTGACACCTCAAAGAGTTTTTGAGAAGCTGGAGTGGAGACAAGAACATTTAAAGTGTCACATGGCTGTGAGGAAGATGAACGTCATCATGGGGAGCAACAGCTGCTACACTTTGAACAGTCAGGGACCAGATGTCACCCAAATACCACATCTATTCACTATACTGAGCACAACCATAAAGGGAGATATGTTTATATGTTTATGACTGAACAGCTCACATCTTCTAAGGGTGTGCTACAGCAATACAGAATGTAAATATTACATTTTAATGTATAGCCAGCAGACCAGAGAAGTCCAAACCTTAGTTCTCATGCAGACTTTCCTCCACTAATTAGTTTTCTTGATGAAATGCTCAAATAGCACCCACAGTTCTCACTGCTTCATTGAAAAAAGAAGCCCTTCACATAAGGATATAAACATCTGTGCATCCAAATACAATCAGTGGTAGCGTGTTTTGGTGACAGTTGTTGACACCCAAATTCCCAAGACATTTACACAAAGTACTTCAGAAACACAGCTGTTCAGCTTTCAGCAGGAAAAAATACCGTAAATGCACTATTCCTCAGGAGAGGTGTGTATAATCGTGAAACTGCAATGATTAAATCATGATGCTACATCAAAAATTATGCATTAGGGTCTGTGCTTTTACATTAGACAATTTTCAAAAATGTCAAGAATATTTCTTTAATATAAGAACCAAAGCTGATTATTGTATTGTCATTTTAAACATCCTAATTCCAACATAAAACAATTGCTTTGCATTGTTTAAAATGACCATAAATGTAGAAAAAGACTTGTACAGAAGGATGTTCAGAATTATCCTCATGTTTTAAAGGACTAAAAAGTCCCATGATGCTTCCTCCGTTTCCACACTGCAAGAGCTCCCGCTGTGACAACAGCCTGTGATATCTCATTTAAGATCATTTACATGGAGACATCGTTCACTCCCCCTTTAGACAAAGCTTATCCATCGTTATAAATCAGCTCAACGTCAGACACAAAAAAATAGCACAGGTCAGCAGTTTCTTCCCTTCAGTCTCTCTCTTCCCTTCAACAATCTGCCTTCAGCTCTTTAATATGTTTTTTTTCTATCTGCAAGGATAAGTATGCCCTCTATTAAACAAGCTTTGCAGCTACCTTCGGTATAGACTTTCTCATAAAATGAGAAAATTCATCTAATCAATCCCTTTTAGTATGTTATCTGTTTCTCCTGACAACTTAAGTCCCTATTGATTTGCCATTACTATGTTGGATAATCTCTTGTCAGGGGAACATTATAAAAATTAAGCCATTTTCAGTCTTCACACACCTTACAGACAGGGTCGATTCTCTTTATTTGTTTTATATATACTGAAAAAACAAGACACTGACCTGCTTAGTACAATTTGCCTAATAAATCACATTCAGCTGATGTACTGTATATACAGACTAATTATTGTGTTCATGTAACTCAACTGCTAAAGCATAGGGTAAAAAACAACATGTCAATGGGTTCTTTTCCCAGTGAACATATCACGAAAAATACACTGTTTAAATACACTCCAAGTTGCTTCAGATAAAACAGTCCATCTCTTATTTTGATATCGCCATTTGTATAGTCTAAAAAAAAAAAAACGTTTTCAAACTTCACATTTCATAGGGTTGTCACATTTACCAAATTCACTTAGAATATTTATTTACAATATTATGTTTATAAAATAATTTAATATGCTATGGAACTACATTGTGCAAAATGTTGAAAATATTTCTTTTTTGATAGATTCATACAAACAAAGATCATTTTAGTTTTTAGATTTATACATCCAACATTACTCTAATAGTGAGTAGGAAAAAAAGATTTGCTATAAAATTAATACAAGTTAAATATTTGTTTGCCTTGGCTTCAGTACAATATAATGTTGTTTATTTATTTCGTATAAGATCATTAATTTTCACACTATGGGTCTTTATACAAAATATATAGATACTTTTATATTAAGAAGGGTTACATCATATGGCCTAAAACATGAATATCCCTAGACAACAAATTTAATATATTTTACTTGTAGTGTTACCAATTTTTCATCTGTGGTAGTGTATTATTTTTATAATACACATCTAAAATAATTGAAATAGTAATAATTTAATAATTTAAAATGCCATTGTAAATAATGTAATTAGTAAAAAATATTTAATGATAATATGTATAGGGCCCTATAAAATCAGTTTTATTTTTTCCAAATTCTGTTTAATTGTTTTCCAAATTCCGGTTTTTCCGTTTGAATTTTTCTGGATTCCATTTTTTTTTTTCATTTTAATTTTCTGGACACCTTTTTAATGGTGAAACTACATTTTATTAATCAAAAAGCATGTCTAATTAATTAAAATCATGAAACTTATACAATTTGATATTCATTTATTAAAAGTTTAACAAAATCACATGTTTAGGGCCCTATGAAATTTATTTTCTCACCTTATGTTTTAGCATTACCAAACTCTTTGTTTTAGCATTTGAATGCATACAAACTATTTTTTATTTATTCTTACAGTAGCCTTATGAAATGTTTTTTTCCCCCTCAGAAATTCTGTGTTGTGTATTTAAATTGTTCTGGTTATCAAATGAAGGCATAAAACATTGATTTAATTGATCTTTTAATTAATGAAAATTAAACATTTTATTTTTCGCAAATAAAGGGGATTTATGAATATTTAAATTAAAACATGGAAGAAATATTGTGTGATTGTTTCTTAAAAAATAAAGTTAAGAAAATAAAATAAAATAAATAAAATTTTAATTTTTTAAAATAAAAAAATAAAATAAAAACAGTAGTAGTAGTAGTATCACGTACATTCTACTAAATAATAGTAAAATATTTCTACTTTCTGTGTGTAGCTTATTGTATGACGGCACTCACACCCGTTTTACTCAAATGAAATGGTGAATGCTCATGGAGTGACATAAATGGCTGCCCACTGCTCCGGGTGTGTGTGTGTGTTCACTGCTGTGTGTGTGCACGTTGGATGGGTTAAATGCAGAGCACGAATTCCGAGTATGGGTCACCATACTTGGCTGAATGTCACTTCACTTCACTACTTTTGATTAAGTCATCCAAACTTTGAGAAATTCCGTGACATTCTGCATTAAACTGTAAATTCTGTTTATAACTAGATTCCGCGATTCTGTCCGTGTTTTCCGCATTGTGGAAATCATAGGGCCCTATATGTATAGAGATTCATCTATTTACTGGAAGGAAACTTGTAGAAGTATAGCATCCCATCCTGTGGTCAAGCCACACTATGCAATGTAGTCTCAAACGTACACACATACACACCTGCATTAATATGGAGGATGTGTAGCGGCCTGACCCCTAACAACAGTTCCTCTCCTCTGTGTGTGGGTGCCTGGGGCTTCTTCTTCGGCCCCAAGGAGCCCCTTCATTAATCGGCCTCGTTCTGGGCGAGGTACTTAATGCACACGCACGACAATCGGCGGGGCTGTAATTGCGTTGTCAGGGGCCAAAAAACAAGCCTGCTCCTCCAAACAGACATCTGGCAAGGAGGCAGAAAAAGCCATGTTGTTAGGAGAGGGAGAGCAAGGCAAGACAAATAAAATTACTGCTTGGGTTGTGAGATCGGTGGGAGCCCAGCCTGCCTAATCTCACCAATGGGAGAGCATGCCTGTTGTAACCCAATTACAGGAGCATAAGCAATTTGTTAGACACTTCACATAATGTAACAATTTCCCAATAAACTCTGACTTGTAATAACATTGCTGAGTGAGTGCATAAATTCTAAAGGAACGAAGGAGGGTTTGATGCGGCAGCTGCGGGCAGAGAGATAGCAGCATCAGCAAGATCTCTCACATTTACACTCCGACCTGCTTCCAGTCTTCATGCTGTTCAGATAGGATAAGGATAACGGGATTGGGGATCCATATCCTCAGCTTTTCAGCTGAAAGCTCACGGTAAAAAACATGGTTTCTGAGGAGGTGTGTATTCACACCCAATCAGCCAATCAAGTGCCATTCCAAATAGTACTGCAGGGAGCCTAATGCAGTAGGAAGAAAACTGTACTGATTAGGGAAAATGTGTAAATAAAGAAAACGCTACCCATCAGACATCACACACAACCTACATGAAGACTGGCCAAATATGGTGAAAAGGAGTTGAGGGACAAACTTATTTAATTCAGCTTAACTGACCTCAAGAGCGGTTCCTTGACAGTTGTGCATGGTTAAAGTGAACAAAATACAATGCCATTTATGACAATGGGGTTAGAAAACAATTAGGGTTTTACTTGTAAAATATTGCAGTCAGCTGTGACTAAATATAGGGCATAATATAACAAATAATGGGATAAATAAATACCAATTTAAAATTACAAAAAATGATTTTAATATAAACAGACATTATATACATAAGCAATTTATAGTACATTCGCATTTACTGTTCAAAGGTTTCAAGGTGTTTCTGAAAGAAGATTCTTATGTTCACAAAGACTGTATATTTGATCAATAATAATGCATCCTTGGTAAATAAAAGTATTAATATCTACCTATCTATATAGATATGAACAGTAGGTACTATAATAACATATTACTTAAAACGTCCAATATTTGCAACTCAAGATTCCAGAGAACATATTTACTGATAAATAAATAAATAAATTAATTATATATATATATATATATAACTTCAGTATACCACAGTCATTTTGAATAGGAGTAAAATGTAGTCGGAGAACTCCAACATATAGCATTTGTTTGTGCTTTGGGTGACCTGAATTTGAGTCCCAGCTCGTTGTACTTTCCACTCCCTCTTTGCTTCCTGCCTGCTCTCCATACTGTCCTAAATAAATAAAGGTAAAAACGACAAAAAAGTCGTTCTGCTACGTCGATATTCTGCTCATTTCTTTGTACAAGAAAAATGTGAATCATCACTCAATCTCCAACAAAAGGGGAAGTAATTAAAACAACAATCCATAATCTTTATTTACACCATACCATAATGAAAGTGAAAGTGACGTGACATACGGCCAAGTATGGTGACCCATACTCGGAATTCGTGCTCTGCATTTATCCCATCCAAAGTGCACACACAGTAGTGAACACACACCCGGAGCAGTGGGCAGCCATTTATGCTGCAGCGCCCGGGGAGCAGTTGGGGGTTCGGGGCCTTGCTCAAGGGCACCTCAGTCGTGGTATTGAGGGTGGAGAGAGCACTGGACATTCACTCCCCCCACCTACAATCCCTGCCGGCCTGAGACTCGAACCCGCAACCTTTGGATCCCACATTCCCGAATCTCTAACCATTAGGCCACGACTTCCCACGTTCCCACTTAATCGCGTTAAGAGCAACAGCTTTCACAAATTAATTTTCTCAAATATCTACAGCTTTTGCTAAAGTCATTGTGTTATACTCAGGACCAGTTTCGTCAAATGACTGACAATTATGTGACTGACAAGTAATGGCTTTCCTGTAGCTCAAATAGTAGAGCATGGCGCTAGCAACGCCAAGGTCATGGGTTCAATTCCCAGGGAAAGCAAGAGCTGATAAAATGTAAAAACTGTAACTTGAATGCAATGTAAGTCGCTTTGGATAAAAGCGTCTGCTAAATGCATAAATGTAAATGTAAATTAGCATACAATTTGGATTGGCGGTATGGTTCTGTTCTGGGCAAGAACTCCCTGTGCATCCCTGCAGTCTAGCATGGATAAGAGCAGGGAGAGCAGCAATATCCCCAGGGTAAACAGAACAGAACCAACATAAATATATCGCAGATATCAAAAAAGTTAAATAATTTCATGTAACATTTTAGAAATTAGTCTAATTCAAGGAGAATCAGAAAGCCGAATTCTGACTGACGAGAGGAGGAGCTGGGGATGGAGAAGGATAATTAGCTATTGAGCAACTCAAAAGCTGGTGATACTGAAGGACCTTATATATGGGTGCTGTGATAGGTGTCGCATCCCTATAGGTAGGCGTGGATCAGCTGAGAGTATGCTGACTAATGAGCTTGACTAGCATGACCTGCCAGAACTAATACTACGCTTGATTATTAATAAGTGTACACCGGTTATTTTGAGCACATAAACAGAAATAGGACCATAAATGTTCAGATTTACATTTGCATTTGCAAAACATTTTACTTCCTTAATGTGACAAATTTCCGAGCTAAGCAAATTGTGTGTGGGATGTTATCTACTGAGAATTAATTGCAGTGTTAACATTATATACACTATTAGAAAAGGGGTTCTTAACTAAACTTAACTAAAGTTTACATCTTTATTATAAAAAGGGTTTTTATTTGTTTTGTTTTTTTTAGTATTTTAAATCAACACTATTATAACCAAAAATAACTTATTAGGGCCTGCTTGAAAGTTTGCTGAGGCCCACTAATCCTGGCTGAGAATCGCTGTACTAGAATGAAGGCAGAGTTTGCTAAAACAATGGCATAATATCTCTTCGGTAACTGGTTAACAATATTCAATCGTCCACACCACCTAAGTAACATCAGTGTAAAAGTTTAAAAGTAACATCAGTGTAAAAGTAACAACAGTTTTCTTCAGAATAAAATGCACAGATGAATCATTCAAAATAACACCATGTGCAATTATTGACCAAGTCAGGTTCATTTTGATTTCACATTGATGTTTACATGGCATCTGTGAACGTGATCTATTTTTTCCCATAAAATTACAGTCTATTGCCTGACGCCATTAGCTAAAAGCCCATGGTTCTGTGGGTGACATATGTACTGGCTGCAGCTCAACACAGTTTGGCACAAAGTAAGAGAAAGCAGGGTGGAGAGAGAGGCCATTCCCCTGTGAGTGAAAGCAAGCAGTCAAGGTCGGAGGAGATCAGGATGGGGTTAATGAAATGATGACAGCAGGGGTGAGGGGGAAAACTCCAGTGGTAATTTACAAGCCTCGCCCCTGTAGGGCTGAAGGTTACACTGGGCCCTGTCGGGGAAAAAGCAGGAGAATGGGACAATGCGATGGATCTACACCATACTTCACACCCCACGGGCTGACACACACGCATGCCCATAAATGAATCAATCAAACAACTCCAATTAATGTAAGATACTCAGAAAAGAAACTTTTACTGTAACAATGATCGGAGACAATACTTTATGATGAATAATGGTGTTCATAAATTAGAGACGGGCTTCACTTTATGGCATCACTTTAAAGCCTAACATAAAAATCTGAAAAACTGTCTATAATTTTTGAAAATTAATTTATGAATCTTTAGACAAAAAAAAAAAAAGTTTGCAAATGTGTTTTTGTTGAGTATCATATTTGATACATCAGGCTTTTATGGCTCATATACTATGACAATATTAAGCTCAAACTCTAGGCAGAAAAAAAAAAAAACCACCTCAGATTTATTCATATGCCCAAACAACAAAAATATGCAAAATAGCCAGAGAGTGAAGAAATTCTGATAATAAATCAATGAGATCTTGAGAACAGTATAGCAGACTACTTTCATAAATGCATTTTTAAAATATGTTAATCAGTATTATGGTACAATGATTGCTGTATATATTTAGTAATATTTCTTATTTAAATTATTAGTTTTATGATCAAAGCTCTGCAGTTTTAATTGTGGTGGGAAAGCAATACAATGATTGAGAAAAGTACAAATATGTTTTTGTAAAGTACAATTTTTTTTAAATGATGTATGGATAATCAATAAAACCCCTTTAGTCCAGTTAGCGTTCATCTTGAAATAATATAGTAATATAAGACCTTATATTTACTTTAGAAAAGATTCAGTAACACTTGTACCCTGACCAGAAGTGGGATGTTTTTAGAATTATACTTAAAAGCCATTTACTTGCTAAAAACTGAGGATTACTTCAAAATGAAGATTAAGTAAACAACAGGTTTTTCTGAAAAGTTGATCATTTAGAGGGATCAGAAATGTTTGTAGCAAATATGATACAGTAGGCTTTTTAAAAGCTCTCTCTGGAATTCACCAATTTTCTTTAATATCACACAAAATGACACCATACTTGGTCTGATTTGAAGAAGATACGGAAGCTCTCCCGCTCGCATTGCTAATCGTATTGCGTTGCGACACAAGTAAAAGCCTGGATGTAAGTGATTGTTGTAATTAGAGTGCTTTAAATTACAGCCCTAATTCCAGACGATGTCCCCCACCATTCATATGCTGCTGACCACGCTAGAAATTCCTCCCTGATGAGACTCCTGGCTCTGTCATAAAACTATCTGAGGTGTAATCTTCAACTGATTTACCTGCCGTTTCCTCACCATCGCCCAATAAAAAGGGCGAGACCACTGAGGTTTCGTGGGGCTAGTTTGAGATTAGGGATGCATAATCGTATCCTGCTTTGATCGTTTCCATGCCTTATAACTTCTTGCATATATAATGCGAGGGACTCGGGAGACAGACAGAGTGCAGTGTAAGCAGGGAGGATTTGGGAGCAGCGCCGGGCTGCAGTCTTAATCTGGCTCTGGAGACGAAGCGTTTATGATGTACATCATTGGCTGAACTGGAGGAAGGACTAATTATAGTCATCCCACATGACACATCCTGAGGTATTGACCATTTGTTCTTTTTGGTTAGATGGGGTACTAAGCACCCGAAGAGCAGCTCTCAACTGTCCGAGGAAAGCTGATGAGTGAGTTAAACACAACAAGAACTCTTATGAGAGATGAGCGGATGAAGTTGCTGACTACGGCAAAGTCCACAAATTAAACCTCAGTTTTTTTCCTCATTTGTTTCCAGGGTAATCGTTTTCAACCTGGCTAGAGCTTGATGTTTTTTTCCGCTCTGCCATTTGGATCGGCAATCGCTACCGTTCTTGTTCACGGAAAGTTCAAGGCATTATTCACAAAGTAAAACTGTGACACTGACATTAAAGTATAAATGAATGTGTACTCTCTTCCACCACTCTCTGAGGTGGAGATAATGAGATGCTATATCACCATGATGGAGGGAGTGGAAATCTGATTAAGATGTGTTTGCATCCAACGTCTCAACTAACTGCGAAACTCATAAAACGCATTTGCTGTCTCCCCCATAACTAATGGCTGGTTTTCACAGCTTTGACAGTGAGCCGTGTGTGTTATTTTGTCCGGGTATTATAATAATAATGAGAGCAAATTAGAACAATCAATTTCCATGGGTGGTTCTTGATTGGGGATGATGGGCAATATGGCACTGGGTAATCCATCTTCCTGGCCCTGTCTCATTAATGGCTGCGTCGCCGAGACAACAGCCAATGGCAGTGCAGTGCTATGGAACACATGGGGGCACCATTCTGTGAGCCTATGTTCAATTAGCAGTGGCGGCGATAAACAGAGTGATGTATGCAGGCTCGCAGATGCGGCAGCTTGAGTTTAGAGCCTTTTAAAGCCCCTGTATGTATCCTCTGTGCCTCGACACACTCGCATGAGCCTGTGCAACGCCCTCGCTGAATGTGTGCTAAACAGCACTCAGCCAACAGTGCTTCTCATACAGGGAGCATTCGAAAATACAGCTTCTTGCATTACACCGAGAGTTGGAGAATCCCAATTGCTACCCCGTTTCACAGTGCTCTTTTTGGAACTGGGAGCTTTTATGCAAATGAGATGGCCACAAGAGGGCTTCAATGTTTGACTAACAGGTCTATACTAGCAAGGATGTTACTTTTTTTCATCAAAACACTTTTGACCACACATATTTATACATAAACACACGCACATACATACATATACACACACACACGTGTTTATATGCATCCTGGAGAGAAAAAAAATACTTAACGGTTTCCACAAAAAATTATGCATCAAAACGGTCTTCAACAGTGATAAAGGTTGCTTTAAATTAAATAAATAAATAAATTAGGGCTGTGGGTTGATTCAATTTTTTTATCTAATTAATTACATGATGTGTCGATTAATTAATTTAATTAATCGCAAAATAACTTTGACTGTGAAAATAACCACAAAATATTATTTAAAGCTATTTTTGTGTTAAATGAGAAAATATCAAGTAGACATTACAAATTGTAGCTTTAGAAATAAATATTTATTTGATTCAACATAAAATGTTTATTACACATAAACATTTGGGCTACAACGGCCTAACAAACTGTGGAACATAAAAGATAATTTGAGAAACATTTCAGTATATGTATTTTTTTATTTTTTATTTTATTTATTTTTAAGAAATTATAATCCAAATAAGAAACTATATCTACCAGTGGGTGGCGGTAAGTGTCTTCATTCAATTCGTTCAAACGGCTGATTCATTCAGGAATGAAGTAATCGGTAATTGTGAAGCATTCGTATAGTCTGTATTTTTTATCTTCTATTTTTTAGTTTGTATAGGGTAATATTTATGTGAAGCATTCGTATAGTTGTATTTTTTTATCCTTTATTCTCTTAGTTTGTATAGGGTAAATACTTATATATAGTATACTTATAGTTAAATCTGTTAGTAGTGTATAGGTTTATAGTGTTTTTTTGTTTTTTTTTAACTTTGTTGTATGTCTGTATTTATGTAGCACCGTGGTCCTGCGAGACACGACATTTCGTTCCACTGCATATCCCCACATGTAGCGGAATGACAATAAAGCTCAACTTGAACTTGAACTTGAACTTATCTTAATAAATGGGCCTTTGAATCATTTCACACGATCCGTTCAAAACGCAGATTCATTAAACACCGCTTTTTGCTCGGAGACGCACAACAATTCTGCTATGGCTTTAAAGGTAATGTTCTCTGCAAAATTGACCAATAACACATAATATTATGTTTAAAATATAACACAATAACAACTTCTTATTTACTGAACTGTTGTATAAAATCACATTTAAACAAATTCGGGACAAAAATCGCATTCGTGATATTGCTCTCACTGCTGGTGTGATACCGTATGAAATAAATATGAGACAAAAACTCATACAGGGGCATTTTTTTGCACCAAAATCTTGAATTTAGGGCATAACTGCATTTATGGAGTTGCTGCCCTGCATCATACTTGTCAACAGTCATCTGTATGAAATGTAAGACGACGTACAAGGTCTGGGGGCGGGGCCAGTGCGTTAATTGCGTTAAAATCACATCTCTATTATAGATCAGTGGTTAAAATATTTAAAATCGTTATTTTTTCATAACTAATTAAGTTAACACGTTAAACTGACAGCCCTAATAAATATCCCCAAAAGGTTATTTTACATTGTAACAATTTCATAATATTATTGTTTTTAGAGCATTTTTTAATCAAATAAATGCAGACTGCAGAGCATGAGAAATGTGTGTGTATTATATATTATTTTAATTTTATTCTATTTTTTCTTTAAATACGTTTAACATCACTGCACAATAAGAACAGTAACATACAGAGACACAAATAACATGATGCCAGTTTCGCAATTTTCATAATGAATAGTTCAGATGTTACATAGATTAAAGGATATAAAATCCTGCCTTCAACAGATTTTTCTAAATACCTAATATATTCAAACACAAAAAAAAGAAAAGAAAAAAAAAGCTATACATGGATCACTCCTATCCAAAACAATAATAATAAAAGGTGACCACAATTCCAAATAAGACCGCTCTTACAAGCTACAGCAGCTATCCGTTGCACGTTACCATGTGCTCTAGAAATAAATTCGGCCAATGGTTAATATTTAATGATTGCTTAGTTTTTCAATGTTGGAGAATAGCTATTTTTTTTTGCTAGAATCAGAACAATGTAAACCAATTTTACATAATGTGGTGCAACATCTTTCTCCAAACCTAATCCTAACAAACAAAACGAAGGAGAAAATGGTATTTCTGTCAAGTACCATGTGCAATTTTTCTGTAACCCCTAACCAAAAATTCTGAACAGGAGTGCTGATGATGCTGATTTTTTGGGCCGATTTTCTCCTTTTTTTTTCACCCTTTATTTCATAAAAGAGAGTTTGAGTAACTGATTATTGCAGGGCACAAGATAGAAATAGTAGTAGTTGTAGTTATGTAGTAGCCTAATTCATAGTAATAATACATGGCTCAAAACTTAAGCGCTTTCTCAAAACAGTTGCTGACAGACACCAGTGTTTCCCACAGACTTGCAAATGCAAATTAATTCTCTGCCAGCAGGAGGCGCTGTTGGAGCGGGAGATATAGCGGTTTCCCCGGTAACAGCTGTAATCAAATCGCTCACGAAAGCTACTTTATCAGGCTTTACAGGAAACACTAAATTAAAATGACATCAAAGCTTTTCTGAAGACGACGCTCGGTTCTTTTCAAAGATACATTCATATAAAAATACCCGCGCTGCATTTTAATTTTGAAAGGTGCAGTGCTTGGTTTATTCAACAAAGTATATATAATCCTTTTGGAAAATCTATTTGTGGCGGTCGGTTTTGATATTGTGACGGGCTGCAACAAATAACTCAATGTATGGCAAACACGGGACACTGCTAGAAGACAAATTGCCATAATCTAAATGATAAAAAAAAAAAAAAAAAAAAAACTCATATTAGCGGTGAAATGTCACCCGATCATGTCAAAGGTCATACGCACACTGGATGTCATGACAACAACTGTCATGAAGGAAAAGTTTCAATATCTCGCCTGTGCTTTCATATCGGACCATCTCCAAAAAGACATAAAAAAAACCCCGAAACAAATTATTTAGAAGTTTAACGTGCGTTTATCAAAATAAGGAATATAATTAGTGCCCTTGAAATATGAAATGGTGGCAGGTCCGAATCCAGAACAGAGTCCGGATTTGAGAAGCACTGGCTATATATCTGTATATCTACCCATAGTATATCTAACCACCTATCTATAGTAGTATATCTATCCATCTACCCATCTATCTATAGCATATCTATTTATCTATCCATGGTATATCCATCTATCTATCTATCTATCTATCTATCTATCTATCATAAATCATATATATATAGCTCAAGTGCTTATTTTCTAATCAATAAATACAGTTGAGCGAATGAGGTGTGATTTTTAACAGCTGCTGGCTATAAAGAAAGACTCTATGAGACAGAGGACATCGCCATTGATCTGGAGAAATCTAACCTGCTGTCAGCTTCAGTAGCTGTCCCTGATTACATTCATCAGAGAATCAGCCATAGAGGGAAAGGATATTAGGTTTCAGGGGCAGCCATCAATCTAAGTCATTCTTAACCTGATCAAGTACACAACGCTCTCCAAACCAACATTAGACGAACACACCAACAGCAATCAACTAGAGCAGCTCAATCTATACTCCAGGGTCACATGTGCTAGCATGAGGATTGAGGAGTGAAGGAGAGAGAATGATGAGAATGCGAAGAGCAAGTTTCTATACATTTATAGACTCCACCAGTGCCATAATAAAACCAGGTTTGAGTCCACAAGGAAATAGAGAACAAAAGATTTCTTTCTGATTTGATGTTATAAGTATTGACTAGGTTAAATAAAGGTGAATTTATATTTCATACCAAATGTCATATCTTCATATTTGGGTCACCCCCTAAGACACATGCGCCTTTTAGTATCTATGTATTATTTTAAAACAAATGATTTTCATGAAGCAGCATGAGGTTGTTGACAAGTCAGTCTTATGACAGATCAGTCAGATGTAGTCCCTGAGGGAGACACAGGCCAGTGAGGAAGATCTCTAGAACTTTCTTTGTGTTTCATGCATTAAAATGTGTCATCATCACCACACTTCAACTGACAATGAGCACATCAGCTATAACTTGTGACTCAAACTCAAACATAGTTTTGCTATACAGAGGTAAAAATGTACAAAACCCAGTGACTAACCAACTTCAGCAATGTAAATCATTTTGGATGTGTCTAGAGAGCCATCTTACTCCGTCTTCACTACTTTTTCACCTGAATATTTAACCAAAAGATACAGGACAGGACCAAGTACCATGAAACAGAAGTGGCAACAGATATTTGTTCCATCAGTTATACACCTATGGGTAATGCTAAATAAATAAAATATAATTTAAAGAAGTAGGGTAGGACCTTCTACATATTGGTTGCTGACTGGATTTTAACATAAGAGCATTGTACTCAAAAACGGATGTAGATGAACTTGAGTTTGCAGAGAGGTAAACATTACCAAGTCGTTTAAAAAATGAACTGTTGAAAATATGACCTCTAATATGCATTTACAATCCAGATAGTGAACTGTCTTTTCCTGGTGCATAAAAAAAAGTCAGCATAAATTCAATGGATAAGGAGAAGCATTACTAGAGCAAACATAGGATAGCCTAGACAAGGCTAAAATGGCTAAATAATTCATATCAGCAGAAAGGGGACGTTTTCTACAATCATTTCATGTTGAGTTTTAAGCTCACACACGTCTCTCTGTATAGCATCCTAATGAACACGTTTAATGTCATCTAGCAACTAATATCATTGTGAGAACTTCCTCTGGATACTACAATTATAAGAAACAGAACATGTAATTCACGAAAGAAGAGCTATTTAAAGTTTAAAACGAACTAGCTCCTCACTGAGTTCATTGAACTGACACTAATAGCATCAGTCTATTCATTCACTCAACGCGATTGATACACCAAACCATTTATGCATCTCCTTTTTGCTCTCTGTGCTGTCTTTTAGGATTACTCACTATTGGATTCTCCGTAGTCCCCTCATTCTAGTGACCGCAGACTTTGTAAATTCACTTAGCTAATTGATTTCAGCAGGAATCACGCTGTTGACTGTCATGTGATTGTACAAGCTTGGTCTTGTTGTGAAACGCGAGTCTCGGTCGGAAGTGCAGCAGTGAGAGAAGCGCGCGCACAGGACAGGATTGATGAGAAGAGAGGCCGCTTGGCTGTCAATCATGTGATGTACTGGCTGTCAATCTACTGTGACCACGCCCTCATGTCCGCTATGACCACGCCCTCACGTACAAGATGAAGTCGGTAGCACAGAAAGACGGCCAGTAGGAACTAACTAACTAAACTTAACTCGTATTTATCTCAAGAAGTCTTGTAGCCTATAAAAAACTTGAAAATGGCCGAAGAAGTGTTAATTCTTAGTCCAGGCAAAATAACATTTGTAAGTAGACTATTTGATTATTATTTAAATGATTTGTCACTTTGTTATAAATCTGCGTTTGTTTTGTAACTTATTTGTTTTCATCCTAATTTAGTTTTTATCATTCTCTTAAACCGTATTATTGATTGCCATCTACGGATCTTCAGTAGTAGTAGTTAGTTTAAACATGATCTCTCAAATGATACTTTATTAAAGTTTAATTTTAATAGGCTGTTGAATTTTGGTTGATGAAGGGTTTGTAATAATAGGCTTCAAAAGGTATTGTAATATCAGTAATATTTAATGCAATATTTAATGTCACATTTTTCTTTTGTACGATATGGTGTGAAGAAAAAAAAAAGAAAAGGCATTAAGTTAATGTCACAAGACATTTTCTCAGCATCTTCCCTCACGTGTAGGACTACACATAAGCAACTGTATCTGACCACTTAGTGGGACAAATTAAGTTTTCCACTCATGATGTGAAGCGTAACGACCACTGAAGTCACACCATGAAAAAGCTGTTCTCTCCTCATCTGACTTGAACTATTGCTTCAGCATTTTAAGATCAATAGAATAGAATAGAATAGAATAGAATGTTTATAAAATATATAAATGAAATATATTTGTTTATAAATGTATTTTTATGTGTGCCACATGCAATTTAAATACTGTATAGTCCAACACATATTAATGGGCATACAAATGTAAAACTATTGTTTATGTACTAAGCACTATTTATCTATATTTTTTATAAAATGCCTGTTTTTGTTTAAGTTCTGAATTTGTTCTTTTGAAACACCATAAAGGCTGCCTGAGACCTATATGATTCATTGACATCAGGGCTCATGCATGTAGGGCTCTTAGTTTTAGCCACAGCATTTTAAAGAAAAAGAAACAACAAAGAAAGTTTGCCATTTTAAGAAAAAAATAAGGATAATTACAGCTTACATGCCATAAATATGTTATTGTTTCTTTTTTATAGCATCTTACCTCATCTCTTCTGGCAGTGGCTTTCCTCACCTCCTTTGGTAGCTCAATGCTTTATGGATACAACTTAGCTGTAGTCAACTCTCCTGCTGGGGTAAGAGCTAGCTCAGTACCTCAACTGCCAAAACCACTCACCAATAGAAGTAATCAATTGATAACATAGCCAACATATTTCCATTCATCACAAAGTTTTTAAAAGTGGCTTCCAGTAGAGAGATGCACATCAGGCTCGAGGCTGAAATAAACACAGTGTTCTAAACAGAGGCTCTTCTGAAGCAAGATCTCAGGGAATGTTGCTTTAACATGATTCTGTGCATTCTATCCATTCTTGTTGTAAAGGTATAATTTCTACAAGGAATTCTGGAATAATTTAAATATTAATATAAATTGATATTTTTTTATTTATCATACGGTACTTACAGTTTATATTAGATTTAAATGTATCATAAATAAATCATAATACTAATCAGAGAGGATATGGATATCAATATGGGACAAAAAGAGACTTTTTCCAAAAACTTGAAGAAACAAAGTGTTGAAGCCTTATTTTTATTTTTTTGTAGATGAATCAGTTCGATGTTATTTGTTCATCTTGGCTTGTCAGGCATTTTGTGCTGCAGTGGTTGCCTCTAGCAGCTCTTCATGTATATAAGTAGGGACCTATTTGCCCTGCCCCATTAGCCTGTTAATGACGAAAATATTTAAATTTTCCTGTCTGGTCTCCTGACTGGCTGTTATATACCCTACTTAAGTGGCTTTGTTTTGTTCTGTTTTTCTTGGAACATGATGTGCTAATGAAGAATATTCCAACATAGAAATCCAAAAATCACATCTGGAAACAGTTGCTTGCTTTTTTTTTTCTTTTTTTTTTTCTTTTTTGAAGCAGAAGCTCAATCAATGTTATCAATAATCCACTTTTTTTTGTAAACTCAGTTTTATTTCAGTTGAATCTATTGTTGAGTAAACTGAAAGATTATATTAAGTTTTCCCAAGTATTAAATTATACTGCACTGTTCCAACTTAAAGTTAGAATAGAAAAGAAAAGGTAAGTAAACTTATTCAATTAAATTAGACTGTGACTTTAAAGCACAGGCAACAGAGAGAGTTGCATAGAAAGAATAAAAGAGAGAAGAGCTTGTCACGAGAGAGAGGCATGTGAGTCCATGTTGAGGTGTGTTTCACTGAATAGAAGCTTTGAGATTTGAAATATGAAAACTAGAAATAGGAATGAGTTATAGAAATTGGGAATGCCTGTTAATGATGCCTTTCCTTGTGCCTCTCTTGTGCCTCACAATACTATATATGTTAAATACCAAAAAAATGTTTTAAAGAATAGTTCACCCACCAATAAAATCATCCTCATGTTGTTCCAAACCTCTATTCTTAGGGCGATAAAGTTGGGACATGTGAGAAGTAGTCATATGGACTACTTTTATGATCCTTTTATACTGATTTTTTTTATTATTATTTTGTAGCTTTACAGTCCCTTTTTACTTAAGTAATAATGAATGGAAAAAAGGGAAGTCCAACAGTTTTTAGCAAGAGTAAATGCTAACAGTATTTTTGGGTGAACTATTAATTTTAATTTCTCTCTTTCTCTCCGTCTCCCTCTCACTAGTACATTAAAGACTTCTATAACCGTACAGCGGTAAGTCGCAATGGAACTGGATTAAACGAGGAGGCCCTGACGCTCATGTATTCACTCACCGTTTCTGTGTTTGCGATTGGAGGCCTGATCGGCTCTTTGATGGTTGGCACTCTGGTCACCAAATTTGGAAGGTAACTCAGGAGGAGACCCATAACATCTGGCATGGTGTGGTCGCTCTGCCAGGAAATCCTCTGAGTGTCAAGGCCACCGAGATAGATTCTTCCTCATCTGTCACCTCACCTGACCTCTCTGACCGCACTGAATGACTTTGCCTTTGCCTTGTAAATGGCCTTGTTTGCACTCTGAAAAGAGGAGACATTTTGTTCATTCCAGTTAGTTCCAATCCTCTTTGTTGGTGAATAGTTCAACCAAAAATAAAAATTCAATAATGTATTCACCCCCATGTGGTTCCAAGACTGTATGAATTTCTTTCTTCCATGTTACACTAAAGAATAAATTTTGAATAATGCACCGATTGCGTTCTTTACATGCAGTTACTGTGAATGTAGAATAGAGCTGTCAAGCCTCAAAAACAAGGCAAAAGCTATTAAAAGCTATTAGAAGAGTTATAAAAGTGATCTGTGTGACTTACATGATCCAAATCATCTGAAGCCATAGGCTTTAGCATATGGATCACTTTTATAATACTTTAATGATGTTTTGTGTCTTTTTTGTAGCTTGAAAGCTTCTGTCTGCATTATTTGTAATTGCATGGAAAAGAGCAAGTACATTATTCAAAAGTCATACCAGTTTCGAACAACATGAGGATGTGTAATTAACAAGTTTGAATTTTTAGAAAAAAACATCATTTGAAATGGCCAAACTCCTCATTTTTATAGCTGTGGTAGCATATTGTTGTATAGAGGCAAAACTGTTCAATTGACCACTTTGTAACTATGTGCATTTCCTAACTTACTACCTTAAACTTCTATTTTGTACTCTTCAAGGACTCTGGAAGCACGCCTGGCTAGTCTGTTCTGAGTGTCTATGAGTGGCACCACAAGATTTGACTGCAGACATTTAAATGCAAATGAAAGACGATGATTCATGACCCTATTTATTGTTCTAATCAATTTCAGTCCAGCAAAATGTTTTATAGCAGTAAGGTGATCATAACGCAGAACACGGTGCAGCCGTCTGTAAATCAGGGGGAAAGTTTACAACTTGATAGAACTAATCAAGGAATGCAGCTATTTCACCCAGCAGCACTGTCATGGAACATCAGTTATCTGGTTTTGATAGTTAAACTCCCAGGTGGCTGGCTATCGAGCATGACTGTCCTAGCTTAATGAGCAGTGCCAGAGCAGAACTTCAGTGTTTGCTTTTGCAGGAAAGGAACAGTGGTCAACTCCACTGTACTGGTGTTCTTAGCAGGATCACTCATGGGGTTCAGCAGGATCTGTGGTTCGCCCGAAATGGTCATCTTTGGTCGTTTTATAACAGGAATACATTCAGGTATGTCCCAACTATAAAATAAGCAGGTATAGCAAAGTAAGGCTTGATGTGAATAGATTCTGACATGCTTTGCTCATCTCCAACTTCCAGGTATCTCTCTTAGCGTGGTGCCCATGTACCTGGGAGAGATTGCTCCTAAAAATCTGAGAGGCTTTCTGGGGCTCATGCCCAGCATTTTCATTTGTGCTGGGGTTTTCTTAGCTCAAATCTTGGGCCTGCATGAACTTTTGGGAAAGGTACAACAGGGAACGTAACAATTTAAAATCATACAATTACATTGCTCTTGTATTTTCATAATACTGTAGTTATAAAATAGATTTCAGTATTCTGTTTTAACTTGTGCTGTTTTGTTTGACAGGAAGAGCACTGGCCCCTGTTTCTCTCTCTTGTGGTTGTCCCCACCTTTATCCAGCTGATGCTCTTACCGTGGTTTCCAGAAAGCCCACGCTACCTGTTGATTGAGAAGCACAATGTTCATGCCACTATCACTGGTGAGAGAAATGCTTTTGATTTAGATTTTAGGCATTTTTCTAAAACCATCCAAACATCAAATCTACCCTGTTTTTTTAAATAATACAGTATATGTTATAGATCATCTTACACTCTAAAAAATGCTGGGTTAAATACAACCCAGTGCTGGGTAAAATATGGACGAACCTAGCAATTGGGTTGTTTAGACCCAGCAGTTTGCTTACTGCCCAGAAGGTTGGGTTAAACATTTAACTGTTGGTTGAAAACAACCCAGCAAGTGTTCTGTCCAATACTTACCCAGCACTGGGTTGTATTTAACCCAGCATTTTTTAGAGTGTATTAATCTGTATTTTTGTCTTAATTATTAGTAAACATTTTTGTAAACATCCTTTAAAAGAATAAAATTATATATTTTTTTTTACCTCATTGTCATAAATCTGAAAAGAAATGCTGATAAAATATTAATACAATAAGATATGTTTTGCTTAAAAAAAATTAATGGGATAAAATAAACTTAAATCAGCATATTCTCTGATAGGCTTTTATCTTGTGTCATTTTCCTTCTTAAGTCAATTTAAGTTTATGAATAATTAGACATTTTTTTACTAGAAAACAATATAAAGATGATGTTTTTTAAAAGTATTATTTTTTTTCTTTTAGTTAGTTCATGGGTCATTATGAGGTGATTCTATTGGTGGGATATTGCAAAGTGAGAAAAAAGGCAGCTCATGCTAAAAACTTTATCAGCTAACCCCTGATATAGATGAACATTAAACCAATAGTTTGTGTTCTCTTTGTTGGTGCAGCCTTGAAATGGTACAGAGCCAAATGTAATATCCAGGCAGAGATAGAAGAGATGCAGGAGGAGCAACGCTCTCTATCCTCAGTGGAGACTGTGTCTGTCTGGCAGCTGATTCTGGATCACACTGTTCGCTGGCAGGTCCTATCCGTGGTGGTCATCAACATCGGTATGCAGCTGTCTGGCATTGATGCGGTAAGATCAACATCCTGGTTAACATATAGAGCTGACTACACTGAATGTTTTGAAATTTGAGTTTTGAGTCCTTTGTAATGGAAAGGTAATGATATGAACAGTGTGAACAGTGATGGGATCTGTGTATGGCGAGTATTTAGCCTCTAAAGCCTCACAAGATTTCTTCTAACATCAAATAAA
Organism: Barbus barbus; assembly: GCF_936440315.1. Taxonomy (NCBI): domain Eukaryota; kingdom Metazoa; phylum Chordata; class Actinopteri; order Cypriniformes; family Cyprinidae; genus Barbus; species Barbus barbus. The sequence continues at coordinate 18,057,947 of NC_136744.1, forward strand.
CAGCAGGTAACCAAAGTGGTTTCAACCTGCACAGCAGAGCAGTGGCTATGCGCCTGAATTTAAAGTGGCTCTCATTTCTTTATTCTTCAGGAAGCATACTGCCTTCTTGAAATAGTTTCGTTTAACTTCAGCTTAATTATTCAGATGATTAAGAGGACGGAGGACAGAAACCTCACTTTTTATCCATCAGAGCTTAACAAATTACAATCTTTTTTTAAGTGTTTATGCAGTCTAATTTGCACAGCCCTGCTATAGTGATAAATAAAGGCTATTATTCAAGCAAATTAGATGTATTTTTTAATTGTTACATCATTAAGATGGTGATTATAGTGATTTGGCAGATCTTTTTTAATCTATAAACACTTCCTTTAAATCAGAACTAACAATTTAACAATTAGCTTCTGATTCCAGAAAAATATATAATTTTTTCCCCAACAGTAGTTTGATGGTAGTGTTTAAGTTAGACCTGTCAGCTGACACCATTCCTTTATACTTGCCACTGCAATGCTCTTGAATGGCATCTATATTATTATCAGAATCAGGGTTATGAATAAGAATTATTATGCATCTCAGCAAAAACAACCTGTGCTATTAAATATAATCTCCGAAATGAATTCTACAAAGGTTTCTAGCATCACATTAAAAGGTATTACCAGTAAAACATACTGTGTATTTGTTATATTATTTTTTCTTTCTATAGAAATGTCTTATATAAATTGTATTGTTCTGAAATGTTGTTTGGTTGGCAGACTAATTCTTCATGTAATAATGAGGATAAAGACCGATAGAGAGCTCATTACCAGGCCCACACGGAGTCTGCGTGCCCAGAGCTCAGCAGAATTCAAACAGCCATCATTCGCAAACTTCTGCATATTCCCCACTCCTTGCTTGTTGTTCATTTAATCATTCATTTGATGTTGGCTAACAGTGCAGTACTCTCAGCTCTGTTTACCACATTACATTCTGCAGAATTCCACAGGTTATGCCGCAAAATGAAGAAAAAAGGCTTCAGATTTCATCTGGAGTTTGTCAAATTGCAATTTCTATTTCTGTCATGTCTTCACCCCATCTGATTTCCACAACCAACAACAAAACAATAAATAAAAGCCATTATCTCAGTGGTGATTCATCAATTTAATTCATTTACAGTCATGGACATTCATTCAAATGATTCTGAAACAAAACAAAATTGAGCATCTCATTTCTTTTCTATGAGATTTGAGACCTAAACATGACAATGTTAGTGACTTGCATTATTCAGTTGGTCTTTACAGAGTTTGTTATAAAATAAACTAAAATGTTTCTCACTAGACTAGAGAACAGCATTTCCTTACAATCTCATCTGGCTACAAACCAGTCTTAACCTTAATTTCCCAAATCATAGATACATCTTGTCAAAGTACGTGAGCTGCTGATGTCAATCCAAGTAGGACTCTTCATGTTTGCCCTGTGGGGTTTTGATATCAAATTTGAATATTAAATGACATTGACTGTAGGGCCCTTAGGTGGCAGGTGACCCTGTGAGCGTCTGTGTGTGTGTATTCAGTGTAAATGGGGCTGACAGGTGGTGAGTCTTGGCTGACTTCAGCATGAGCAGCAGGAGAGAGGCAGGCCGTGTGTGTCCTCTACAGTCCCAGCAGCTCTCAAACCGTCTGTGTTCCCTCTGATTACCCCCCTGCCTAACCTCACACACAGCCCTCCAGCTCTCAAATTGAATCTGAAGTGTTGTATGCTGTAACCGCTCGTAGTCACGATATGCCACCTGTACAAGCCAAAATCACTATTCTTCTCCTCAGATCTGGTTTTACACCAACGACATCTTTGAGAACGCTGGAATCCCGGCCCCTGAGATCCAGTACACGACTGTAGGAACTGGAGCTATAGAGATCGTTGCAGGCCTCATAGGGGTGAGTTTTCATATTCCACCAACACTTCCAATGTGTAAATTGTCTGTTTCAATTATTGATAGTGGTAAAAGACTATCTGACAGAGTTATATAGTGACTCAAAATAGTTTATTAGACATCACTTGGTCTATTACTTCACTAGAGTTGCTGCATTTGAAAAAGAACGTCTCTTCATATCTCCATCATTTTCATTTAGCTTTGCCCTCAATCTTTCCAAGCTCACGTTGTGTATTTTTCTGCTGTGACACACATAAAAATCACTGTATAAGATGAGCGTTAGAGAGACTGATGTGTCTTGTTTTTTGCCGCCTCCTTTCTTGGGTTACATCTCAGAGCTGTAATGAAGGCCAGATACAGTCTCTCTCTCCCAGTTGCGTCGCTTAGCCAGGATTTAGTGATGCACCAGCAGCAACCGGAGAGAAAGAGGCACGCTGTTAGTCAGAAGAACTCATTGCTGTCAGTGTCAATTGGCCCTCACTCGGGAGGCGAATGGCACACGAGAGGAAGGCTAGAGATTGGTTATAAAATTACAGCTATTCATTCTTATGTCAGCTTCACCCGCCTTTAAGTCAACAGTGCACAGCTTTAGCGCTCAATTTTAGCAGCACTTAATGAAAAAACAAGGTTCCACTTTATGCTTCTGTGATATTTGCTTTCAAAAAAGCACCGAAAGTCTTCCTTTCAAGACAGTGGTTACTAATTAATCCGATCAAGACAAAAAGGAAGTGGCTATCGTGAACATCCACATTGCATCTGTTGTTTTTCATTCAGTGTTTCACCATTGAGCGTCTCGGACGAAGGCCATTGATAATTGGAGGCTTTGGTGTTATGGGAATATGTTGTGCTGGGATAACACTGGCTCTCATTCTTCAAGTAAGTGAGATAAATAAAGTTAATAAAGTGGAAAAATGCTTAAAATCTAACTTGTATTCACTGCCAATTGAAATAACTGTTGGCAAAAATGACAAGTGATATAACACTTTTTGCTACTATTATGTTTTCAGACACATGTGCCTTTTATGAAATATGTGAGTGTGGGGTGTGTGGTTGGGATCATCGCTGGATTCTGCATCGGGCCGGGTGAGTTCTTTGTGTCTGTCACTCTTTCTTCTTCTCTTAATCTATTTATTAAAGTGATCTACATGGTTGCATCACTTTCAGTCATGCTCAGGCACATTCAGTGGAGAACTGCTTCAATTGGATGAGTAGTTAGTTGTCTGCTCTTTGACCCTGAAGTCCCAGATGACGCCTTCAAATAGTGAAATAGCGACACCTGGGGGTAGAATTATGAAAAGCAAGCGCAACTGCAGTTCAGTATAGACCTCAGTATTTATTTGAGCACAAGGTTTTTGTCATATATTGATTCATTTTACAAAGCTATATTATATATCTATATTTAATATATTCATATTTTTTTAGTTCAGAATAGTCTAAAGACTTTAAAACTTTCAGAAATAGTTATGGATATTTTTTTATTTTAATAATTATTTAAAATACTAATAATTTTTATTTTAAGATAGAATTAATTCTTAGTTAATATTTAGTATTTAATAAAAATCCAAACTTCCAAAGTTTATCAGGATTAATTCTATATATCCTTATCTATCCTTGCAAAATATGATTATTCCATTAAGATTTATTTATTTCAAACAATGTGTTATTTCAGTCTCATTTATTTAAACATTTTAAAAACAACAATTTAAAAAACTATTTTACAGTTTTTTTGTTCTGTGAGGACACGATTTATAAGCTACATTGTACTAATACAGATTTATGAGTTGATAAGTTTATACAAAAATATAAAATGATACATACATGATTGTGAACCACAGTTTTTTTATATAATCAAATTATTTGGTCATTCTTAGACGGAACAGAGAACAGGATACAGACGCCTTGGAAATTAAATGCATCTTGACTAAATTATATTAAATTGATATAGTGATAAATTGTGCTGTTGAGGAGAAGATATTGGCATTTTAAAGAGTTTCAAAAGTGTGTACTTCCCTCTATTAGTGCTGCATGAGCATTAGACTCATAGTTTATGCACACAATAAGAGCAGAGAGGAGTAGCTCTGCTACAGTGATGAATGAGACTACAAGTGCTTTACTGAGTTGATGCATTATCCAACCCAACTCCAAAATCTATAATTCATTCTCAGGCCCCAGTTTCAATCGGTGTAATTACGTCTTTAATTAGGATTTTTTATGGCTCATTGTTCATAAACAATGATGAATATGGCTTTTTAAGACAAAATCCTGCATGAACAATGAATTACAAGCAGAGTTCCTTATCAATTTAACTGCAGCACGCCTCCTGCTGCAATTATCACGCACAAATAATGAAGCCATCGCTTGGCTTGTTCCTGAATTCATTACATTTGAAATAACACCTTGTGCCTCCTTATTTTTCACTTGTAACCAAAAGGGATTAGAACTTAAGCAGTGGAACAATCTCTGCTTCCTGCATATTGAGATAACAAGCTCTTCATAAAGCTAGTTTATTATCCTCCCTCCAAGAACTGTTGCACTACAGAAGAGCAATGCATACATGCATGTGCATAAAATGCATTCATAATATGCACTCATATGAGTTTTATTAGGCTAAAAAATATAACCGCTCTAGGTTTCACAGCACTTTTTCTCTGAGTAGGTAGGTGATTAAACATGAAAAATAAAGATGACGCCACAATATATCATTAGTTCAAATGTGTGTGTTTTTTAGCGGGTGTTCCGTTCCTGATCACAGCTGAGCTCTTCAAGCAATCCCATCGTCCTGCCGCATACACTGTGGGAGGATCTCTTAACTGGATGTCGAACTTCACCATCGGCTTTGTCTTTCCGTTCCTTCAGGTATCAAATCCACTCAATGCATTTAAAGCCAAAGGTACACAGAGTATAATCGGAAAAGGGTTTTCCAGGGTTGTGGTCGCCAAAACATTTGTCAGAGTCAATCATTGTGAAATTCAATCATCTTCATTTAATTAAATTGTTTTAAAAAGGTATAACTTCATATTTCTCTGCTACAGAGGTCTGCTGGGTCCTACTGCTATCTGGTGTTCTGTGCCATATGCATGTCAGTGGCCATCTACGTGTACTATGTTATTCCGGAAACTAAAAATAAGACATTTGTAGAGATTAGTCAGATGTTTGCTATGAAAGAGGCTGTGGAAGAGAGCCAGGCCCTCACTCATCCGGACCAGCTCAAACTGAAAAAGATGAATGGATACGGCTCACTTGAAAATGGTTCACTTGAATTCGACAGTTCTTCTTCCTGTCCTTAAATTTAAAAGCAAAAAATGCATTTGAGGTTTAGGAATTAGATCAGTTAAAAAGGCGCAGTTAAGTAAATCTTACTTTTGTGTGCAATGGGCTCAGACTAACAGAAGGTCTGTGCCTCATAACAAAACATGAGCTGAAATTAGTTTTCAGAATCAGATTTAGTTTTGTAATGATGGTTAAACACCTACAGCTTTGTGTTACTTTCTATGCAAGAACAGTGCCATATACATGTTACCTCTAGTATATTGTTATTGAGAAATCACAAACTATGTTTTTTCACTGTTGATCATGTTTGTGTTATGAAAGAAATTCCTTCATGTATATAGGCCTTATACATATTTTTATCATTATGAGAGTATATATATATATATATATATATATTGCAGTGATAAATGGCATTGGATCATTTAGTAACGCTCAAGTGCTAATGTACCACTTTATCAGAAACTTTAAAATAGGCTGAGATCAAACTTATTTTAAATATTCCTTTGCTTTTTTCAGAAAATGTTGTTTTATTTACAGACATTTTGAACACTGCTACAGCTGTAAATATGTATTAGTACATAATATATACACTACCACTTCAAAGTTTAATGTTAAGTTGTTGTTGTTGTTTTTTTTTTGTAAGAATGCATTTATTCATTCATTATTTATTAATGCATTAAAGACATTTAGGAAGTTACAAAAGTTATAAATTGATATTTTAAATAAATTATGTTCATTTGAATGTTTTATTAATCAAAGAATCTTAAGAAATACAAATATTGAGCTGTTTTCAACATTTATAATAATAATGTTATTTGAGCACCAAATCATAGAATGATTTCTGAATGATCATGTGACACTGAAGACTGGAGTAACGACTGCTGAAAATTCTGCTCTGCCATCACAGAAAAAAATGCAATTGTAATTATATACATTTTTTCTGATTTTACAATATTTTAAATCAAATAAATGCAGCCTTGGGAGCATTAAAGACTTCTTTCAAAACCATTTAAAATCTTACCAACCCCAAATTTTTGAATGGTAGAGTATTAAAGTATAGGCTCTATTCATAGTATTATCTTGTATACTGTATTATCTATATATTATCTGTATATGATATCTGAGTTTCAATCTAATTTATATGGATATTTATAACTGTATTTGACCTCACATGTACAAAAAATATTTGTAGAGTATTCAAACCTCTATAACACACCAAATAAAAGTGTTTTAAATGAGCCTGTGGTAACCCATTTATTGAGAACATCAGAGTGCGGAGTGAAAAAAGCTTACAAAGCAGGATCTGAATACAGAAACTGTTGGTTTCGTCCAAAGAGCGCCATTGCCAGTCAGAGAAGAGCTTCATTAACTCACTGAAGAGGCAGATTTAATGCTTAATTAAAGAGAAGAGTCTCTCACCTTCCCCTATGGATCCCAAACATCTGTATGGCAATTTATATTCAGATACACATTTAATATAGTGCCCTTGAAGGGTTCTATGTTACTGCATTTAAGGTATGTATCAGATTATTGTTATGTATCTGTACAGAGAGCTTTGTGCATGTGTAGTGTTGTCTTTCCTCTGTTATCCCAGGCCTGTGCGAGTATGAATGGGTTTCTCGGGTCTATCAAGCCCCTGGGCGGTGCTCTCCATCTGTGTGAGCCTCTCCAGATCTCCCCAGAAGAGACCCACACAGACTAATGATATCATACGCCTGCGTCTCCGGCTCCGAGAAGAGAAATTGTGAGCTGAATTGTGTCTGGCTTTCTGTTTGGTCAGTCTTCAAACACCGAGCTCAAGGTCACTTGTTAAACGGGATCTCGATGGGCCATTGTGCACAGCTGTACTCTCCCAGTTCATTTGAAGAGAAATTACAGTGCTGGAAAGGCAGCGATGTACTGAATTGCCTCATACTACTTTTGATTCTACTACTAAACAATTTTCGGTAACACTTTCTATGAAGCCCATAATTATAATACATTATAAGGGTATTTTTAAGGCATTATAATGAATGCATAATGCATTATAAAAAACCTTATATGTTATGTACAGTCATGGCCAAAAATATCGGCACCCTTGGTAAATATGATCAAAGAAGGCTGTGAAAATTAATCTGCATTGTTAATCCTTTTGATCTTTTATTTGAAAAATTTACAAAAATCTAACCTTTCATTGAATAATAAGAATTTAAAATGGGGGGAAATAACATTATGAAATAAATGTTTTTCTCTAATACACATTGGCCACAATTAACGGCACCCTTTTATTCAATACTTTTTGAAACCTCCATTTGCCAGTTTAACAGCTCAAACTTTTCTCCTATAATGCCTGATGAGGTTAGAGAACACCTGACAAGAGATCAGAGACCATTCCTTCATCCTCCCAAACAACATGTGGGTGCTATTTGACTATTTCTTTTAAGGTTTTCTGACCCTGAGACTCAACTATTTTCTGCAATTCTGCAGCTGTGGTCCTTGGAGAGTCTTTAGCCACTCAAACTCTCCTTCTCACCGTACATTAGGACGATATAGACACACGTCCTCTTCCAGGCAGTTTCGTTACATTTTATGTAGATTGGAAATTCTTAATTATTGCCCTGATGGTGGAAATGGGGAATTTTCACTGCTCTAGCTCTTTTCTTAAAGCCACTTCAGTAATTTGTGAAGCTCAATTATCTTTTGCTGCACATCAGAAATGTATTCTTTGGTTTTTCTCTTTGTGATGGATGATTAAGGGAATTTGGGCTTTGTTTTCCCGCCTATTTATATTTCTGTGAAACAGGAAGCCATGGCTGGATAATTTCATGTTCATAATCACCCTGGAGTGCTCAAAATTGTGAGTATGAATGGGAATATACTTCAGAGATATTTTACTCATAAGAATTTCTAGGGGTGCCAATAATTGTGTCCAACATGTATTTGAGAAAAACATTTATTTCGTAATGAGATTTCCCCCCATTTTAAATTATTATCATCCAATGAAAGGTTAGATTTTTGTGATTTAAAAAAAAATAAAAGATCAAAAGGATTCACAATGCAGATTAATTTTCACAGCCTTCTTTGATCACATTTACCAAGGGTGCCGATATTTTTGACCATGACTGTATGAATAAGCTACATTGATAGATGATACATGAATATTCATAGAATATTCTATGAATATTCATAAGAACAGTTTTAATGTATTACAATATTTACTTATTTATTTGTGGTTATATAGCTTTTAAGAGTATGATGATTTATAACACAGTGAACACGTTGCATCCACTTAAATTACAATGGATTATATTTAGTTATAATGTATTATAAATCTCATATTCTGCCATCTTTCTTATGCTACTTTACTTAAAGCAATCAAAGACCACTTATAAGTATACAGGTGCATCTCAAAAAATTTGAATATCATGAAAAAGTTCATTTTGTTTGGTAACTTATTTCAAAAAGTGAAACTTTCATATTTTCTGGATTCATTACATGTAAAGTAAAACATTTCAAAAGATTTTTTGTTTTAATTTTGATGATTAGACCTTACAGCTCATGAAAGTCAAAAATCCAGTATCTCAAAATATTAGAATATTTCCTAAGATCAATCAAAAAAAAAAAAAAGGATTTGCAAAACAGAAGAATTCAAGTTCTTTAAAGTATGTTAATTTCTGCACTCAATACTTGGTCGGGGCTCCTTTAGCACAAAATCCAGCATCAGTGAGGTGTGGCATGGAAGCGATCAGCCTGAGGCACTACTGAGACTTCAGCTCGTCTGTATTGTTGGATCGACTGTTTCTCATCTTTCCCTTGAAAATATCCCATAGATTCCATATGGGGTTCAGGTCAGGCATGTTAGCGGGCCAATCAAGCACAGTAATATCATGGTCACTTGGAAGTGGTTTTGGCACTGTGGGCAGGTGCTAAAGTACTGCTGGAAAAGGAAATCAGCATCTCTATAAAGCTTTTCAGCAGATGGAAGCATAAAGTGCTCCAAAATCTCCTGGTAGACGGCTGCATTGACTTTGGACTTGATAAAACACAGTGGACCAACACCAGCAGACGTCACGGCACCCAAAATCATCACTGACTTCAGAAACTTCACACTGGACTTCAAGCAGCTTTGATTCTGTGCCTCTCCAGTCTTCCTCCAGACTCCAGACCTTGATTTCCAAATGAAATGGAAAATGGACTTTTATCTGAAAAGAGGATTTTGGACCACTGAGCAACAGTCCAGTTCTCTTTTTCTCTTTAGCCCGGGTAAGATGCTTCTGACATTGTTTCTATTTCAGAAGTGACTTGGTAGCCCTTTTCCTGAAGACGTCTGACTTAGTGACTCTTGATGCACTGACTCCAGCTTCAGTCCACTCCTTGTGAAGCTCTTCCAAGTGCTTGAACCAGCTTTGCTTGACAGTATTCTCGAGCTTGTGGTCATCCCTGTTGCTTGTGCACCTTTTCCTACCCAAATTCTTCTTCCAGTCAACTTTGCATTTAATATGCTTTGATACAGCACTCTGTGAACTGCCACACCTTTCTGTAATGACCCTCTGTGACTTACCATCTTTGTGGAGGGCATCAATGATCGTCTTCTGGATCATTGGCAAGTCAGCAGTCTTCCCCATTATTGTGGTTTCAAAGAACAAGAGATACCCTGAATTTATACTGTAGGGATGGTCATTTATTGAAACTCAAATGTAAATATTCTAATATTTTGAGATACTGGATTTTTGACTTTCATGAGCTGTAAGCTCTAATCATCAAAATTAAAACAAAAAAAACTTTTGAAATGTTTTACTTTACATTAAATGAATCTAGAAAATATGAAAGTTTCACTTTTTGAAATAAGTTACCAAACAAAATGAACTTTTTCACAATTTTCTAATTTTTTAGATGCACCTGTAGTAATAATAGTATTTTTTTTTTCAAACAGCCATAAGATCACATATCAGATCAGATGAATGTGTAAAATGACACATTTGCTTTAAACTATTTTTTATTGTAATATCCTTTAACCTAACATATAAACATTGCATTTAAAAAAAAATAAAAAATTAACTAGCTCACATCAAAATTAATATTAGCCTCACAGGGAACACTCAAATAACACTCTACACCTAACCACTTACAAGATGTAGTAAGATACTATGCATATCTTAAATAAAAAATAAAAGATATATAGTCCATTATAAATGTAAAAGTAGATTTAATGTGGTGTTCAATATAAATAATCATAATTTTCAGTGGTGTATTGTAATGAAGTAAGTATTTTTTGGGAGTATCTTGTACTTTACTTGAGTTTTTATATTTCAGCCAACAATGTACTTTTACTCCGATACATTTCCCCGAAACATATTCGTTATTTACAACAAAATAGTCCGAAGAACACGGACCGCAGGAAAGCATGTTTGACGAATCAGTGGTCTGGCGATTGAAAACTAGACTCCTAAAAACACCTTTGCTCATGTGCAACCGCGGATGATTCATTTTCCACTCAAGTCGAGTCTGGGGTGTGCGATATACAGTATATCTTCTGTGATAATATGGTAAGTGTTGTTGTAATGATGTGCGATCTGACATTATCAAGTAGGCTATATCACCAAATCACATGCATGTTGATTTATTAGTCTATTAAAACTCAGAATTCCAGACATTCTAAATTGTAGACGGCAAAAATGCTTCTGTATGCTTTTTATATTTATATAATTGAATATAGTTAACTTAATCTATATCACACAAAGAGTACCGTTTTTCTGCAGATATCAGCATGAACACATTTAATAATCATTTATAGGCTACAAGTTCAGTAAAGCAATAAGTGACTTACATTTTAGACATAATATTGCTTGTTTTTGCTCAATTTTGCCAACGAAAATAGTTCCAAACAAAGATCACAGCACTGTTTTGCGTCTCTGAGCAATGGACGGTGTTTACTAATTGAATGAATCAGCTATTTGAACGAATCGGATGATAAAAATGATTCAGTGATTCACTCATTAACAGTCAAATGCTTTGTTCCTGAATGTATCAGCCGTTTGAATGAATCGGTTGAATCTCAATGACTCACTCATTAACAGTCACATGCTGCCACATACTGGCAGTTTTAATTTCAAATTTCGACAATTTTTTTAATGTCTTAAATTATTTTGAATATCAGTATTCAACGTTTTATGTTAAAAACAATACATTAGGCCTATTTATGCATGAAAATCTATGCAAAACCAACAAAAGAGAAACAACATGAAAGTGCTATGACAAGTCTCGGTTATCCTAACGCAGTACACGTATGAAGGTGTGTGTTTTTTATTATTATTATTTAAACGAGTAGATAAAATATAAAAAAAAGAAACCTATTTTTTTTTTAATTGATAGATCATTCTATCTATCTATCTTGCGTTCTGTCTGTCTTCTATCTGTCCATTCGCCTGCCTGTCATTCTATCTGTCTGTCTGTCTATCTATCTATCTATCTATCTATCTACAGGTCTTTCTGTCTATCTATCTAGCCATCTATCTATCTATCCGCTCTCTCTCTCTCTTTCTGTCAGTTGTAGGGGAGGGCCAAGCTCATGATTGGTTGGTCCAGCCGCATCATGGCCTGTTAATCCAGGTCTGTTTTATTTCCCACAAGGCAGAGCTTCACAATTTTCCACTGATATGACTTTGAAGAACCTGCACCACTGCAGATAGTACTGACATTTTAGCTTTCATTCACTGACATGCACTGATTTGAGATGGTAAGCATGGATAATGCCCGCTGAATCTAGTTTTGTAGAATAAAGTCACTCTTAAATCGTCACCAACCTGCGCAGCTCTAAATACGGCAGCTCATATTTCACTGTGAATTGACTCCCCTGATGGAATGAGTGTCTGTGTCCTGTAGGTCAGCAGGAGGAGAGGATGCTGGTCTAATTAGCAGCAGAGGAATCTTCTGTGGACCCAACACCTGTCACCACAGGCTCGACTCTGCCCTCTGCTGTCCGGAAGAGGAAGACAATCAAGGTATCTTCAGCAAGGGAATGTGAAGGTAAGCTGTATTTATAGGCACATGATCCTCTTCAGCATTTCAAAAACATTTATTAGACATTAAACCATATATTTAGAAACGAAAACTGTCAATATGCGTGCGCCGTATGAATGTGTCAAGATGTGGTAGCAGAATACCCACTTCCAAGCAGATATTTTGTCATAATGACAATGGCAGGAAGCGGGAGAATATTTCAACGCTCCCACTCCCACTGTCACCTCATAAAGAAACAAACACACACAGTACCCTCACACAGAAGACCTGCTGCTCGCTCCAACATTTTAATTAATGACAACAGATTTTCTTCTCATAAGTGCTTTAATGTGGCTTATTGCTGTAGCAGTCCCCTTGGCCGTGGAAATATTATGTTGACGGATGTGCTGTGTCGCTGGGACTCCCTGGATGGAGGCAGCTGTCAAGCCCGAGATGATAACATTAAGGCAAGGGAAAGTGATGACAAATGCCTGTTATCAGCGAACGAGGCCAGTGACAAATCGAATTGCGGCTCCCAAGAACCCCCATTACACCGTAATAAAAAAAGATTGATGGTCCTCTCTGTCAGGACCTCTGTTAATGCGATTTCGACTGGTCTCTCCGGCTTCCAATTAAGATGGTGAGGAGAAGGAGAGAGAGAGAAGCGACTACACACGACCAACTAATTGGATCTGAGAAGCCAAAGGCGTTTTCTTGTTCTTTTACTCTTTCTTTCCTCTCTCTCTCTCTTCAGCTGCTACGCGTTCTTTCTCTCTCACTCGTGGCAGCGCAGTCTGGAGCGAATGCTCTTGCATTCCGTTATTTCAGGATTTATGGCTGGAAGATGGGGATGCAGACTGCGCTGCTGGTGATGGGGAGCACTGTCTCACTGCCAGCTCCCGCATACAGACGGGCACAGATGGGAGCGGAGACGCAAACCCAGCCAGTGATGAAACGTCCTGACAAACAGTGGGACAGACAGAGAGACAAATAGCTCCATGTGAGCCGCTTGCCATGCAATTAAGTAAATAAGGATTGACTGTGTGTCAGTGGTGGTCTCCGAGTACGTCATTCTTCACTGATGTCTGTGTGCCCACTGATTTCATTACCACTGAATGCTTGTTATGCTCCTCAAGGACATTTTGAAGATTAGGTGGTGAACGACACCATGGTGGTTAAGCAAAGAGGGTCGCCCACCTTATAAAAAGATTCTTTCTCAATCACATTAGGTGGACCTCAAAATTGATAGGCCTATATTTGATTATCGTTGATTTGAACATTTGTAACTAGGTCATGTCCGTGCCGGTGACAATATCAGATCCTCTGGAAGCCTGGCATCTGAAAATTGTAGACTGACCTATAAAAGAAGGCACTGTCCATCAGCTCACTCTCCAGAGAAGCCTCCATGGCTCCTCTGTGACCTGAGGATTCATTGAATGATATAGGAGGTTTTATTGTGCCAAGCTTGTAGTTTTCGTCTGTGCTGTGCAGCCAGAGGTGAGCCATTTTGTCATCTTGACAGAACCTTCAGATCTTAGTGACATGAAAAGGGGGTTGTGACCAACCAATATTTCCACCGCTGTTTTACTTTAAGTGTTTAACGCTTTTACTATATTAAACCTAGAGTTTTGTTGTGATTGACAAATGATTTTGATTGGCTGAAATGTGATTCGCTCAAACCTTGAGTTTTAAATATATTTTTATTTATTTTGTATTTGATTGTAATATATATTTTATTATATATTTTAACTATATTATATATTTTATAGATACTAACTAACTGTATTATATATATATTAGTCATTTTATTTATATTTTATTTAAATTAAACCTTTTTTTTTTTAAAAAGACATGGTTGTATTCAGCTTCAACCTTGTCTTTTTATTTATTCAATATTTATTTAAAAAAATAAATTTTATATGATATACTATTGTATTTGTTTTATTTTTTGTATTTTATTTTATTTGAGACTACTGCCAAATTGCAGTTGCACTTTTGAAGTAAACCTAATGTTTTATTGATCTAAAAAAGACAAATTGGGTTATGATTGACTCAAACCTTTTGAATGCTTGAGTATTTTATTTTAATTTCAAATTAGAGTTTCTTTTTTTTTTTTAAAGCTGTAAAGCTGCAAATGTTTTTATGCAAAGTGACTTGAATTTACAAGCGAGTGAACTTACTGTGAATGAATGTACTTTGTATATAGTACGCCTTCCCTGGGAATCAGCCCATGACCTTGGTGTTGCTAGCACATGTTCTAGCAGCTATGCAACAAAGCTACAGGAAACCTAAGAAATTCTCCACATTGACCTTCTCTTCTGTGTGCATGTCAAATATGCACGCAAATGTTTATCAGGAAATTCTGGTTTGTGATTCATTCCGAGTCGAGAGAATGAATTTCGCTGAGCAACATGCGCTCGTTTGATGAATCTGGCCTGTTGAGTTTATGATGATCTAATAAGCTCATTTTGTGGCTTAGCTTTCATCACTCGGGCTCTGCTCAGAGCAGAGCTGTGAAGCCAGGGCTAGGGAGGTGTGTGATGGATGGCCACAGTCTTGCCCCTACCTCGCCCCCGTCCGGCTAGAGCTCTCGACAGCCAGGCCGAGGTTAGGGAGACAGAGGAGAGAGATCAATTCTTTGAGCACAGGGAGAAATTAGGCATGAAATTAAAGCGAGCTACTGCTGACCGCCGCCTGATCCTTACCGCAGTTAAGCCTTCATTTCACCCTCTCTATATGATGGCCACAAAAGCAGGGGGCCACTCATGTCCATTTGGCAATGCCCGGGGTAGAGGCTACACCGAGAAATAGAGACAAAAGCAACAGACGAGCCCTGCCTAAGATGGCTGCCAGTTTCAGCGTTGATGACCCGCCATTACTTATACTGCTTGAGACCAAGTGCAAGGTCGGTTCAATCTAGCCCCACCATAAATCAATGCAGTAGTGGAGAAGCCAAGGTTACAGGCCCTGACAGCCATCACTGAGGAGAGGGTATTTATAGACAAGGAGCGAGAAGGGCTGCTTTTTGAGTCTCTGTGTGTGCGTTTCTACATGCTTGCTCATACGAGTGTGTGAAAATGTATTTGTGTACCTGCACCTGTCTTTATGCATTATTATGTGAGTATGTATTTGTATGTTGGTTTACTAGTCACTTAAGAATATTGGAGAAGGTCGTTTGAAAGATGGAAAACTTAAGGATTTCTGTGTTAGATTTACTGCAATTTCTGTAGGTGCTGTTTCTTGAATATTACAGGACTAATGTTGAGGAAGCAAAATGTGTTGCAAATGTACATTTGCATTCATATACAGTACATATGCAAAACAACAATACGCAGGCAGCGTAACTCTTAATTGCAGTCCCAGCAAAAGTGTGTAAGTCTTCAGGGGCAAAATGGAGCACAAAGGCTGTCTGGTGTGCCACCTAGAGTCTGCTGTCAATGACAGCACCAAAGTGTTAGTACTTCAGTTGGGCACTAAAGGCCATACATAGAGCTACTGTTTTGTCCTCCAGAGATTAGATGTAGAACAATAAATTAATTATAAACTGATAACAGCCTAAGAGCTATAATATTTATAATATTAAAATTGCATATTGATTCATCACTATGGACTACTAAATATTGGGAATTATTTTTTTTAAATGAACTTTAGGCATGATTGGTTAAAATCAAGGACAAACATACTGTCGCAAAGATCTGATTGTACTGTGAACATGCATTATATGTACACTATATGAACATGTACGTTATATGTCATTACTATAAACAAAAGGCTGTTTATATTAAAGATTCTGTTTCTAATTAAACATAGTTTTTGTTGATCAAATGACTGTGATTAGCTCCAACTTTGTTTTTTTATTATATTTCTAAATATATATTTTAGTATATATTTCATTTTATTTTGTGCAACTACTGTCAAATTGAGGTTGCATTATTAAATTAAACAATTTTTTATCCAAAACAAAGTCTTATTGAATTCTTAAATATTTGCCTTAAGTATTTACCATACACTATTCTTATTTATTTATTTATTTTATTTATTTACAGCCTGATAAAACTATATAATTCATAGTATTAATTTTCATACTGATGCAGCACCACTGACTATTAAATATTGGTAATACTTTTTATTTCTCAAAATTGAATTTTAGGCATGATTGGTTACAATCAAAGACAAATGTAGAAAAGATTTATTTTATTATTTTAAAACCTCATCTTCTTACCCAACAAACTACCTCATAAACGTACTAGTAAAGAACTGCCTCAGTTACTCAGTTTAAAATATTACTAGATAACTCGATTTTTTCATTTTCTGAAGAAAATGTGATTTAATATATGTGACGTGTGAAAATATCTTGCCTAAAAAGCAGAGTTTGAAATGTCATTCCTGTCTGTAGCAGGACCACAGTGACACAATGTATTTTAGTGCTTAAGGTTAGTGCGTTTAAATCCTAGAAATCAAATATGAGCAAAGAGTAGGTCTAATAGTGATGAATATGTAACTAATGAATATGTAAAATTACAGAAACTCCATGAACATCAACACAGTGTCACATCCCTTTTTCTCTGTCTCTCTTGTTCATTTGCATGTTTTAAAACTCAATCCTCCACCATTCTTTTTGTCAACATGCCAGCAGATAGCTGTCAAATATTACACGTTCCTGCTACTTAGCTGCTAAGTCTCTTAAACAACTCACTGACAACTCTCAAATCAGTGTGAGGAACGCCAGGTCTTTAGCCAAGATACCTATAATATCTTGTGTATTTCTCCTAGAGATAGTTCTTAAGCGGGAAATGCATATGCATGTTTCTTGATGTAAAATATGCATTCACGTCTGGTTTCCTGCAGATATGTTTGAAAGATAATTTGAATATACATTTGCGACTGGTTTCAGAGATGCCATTTCTTAACTGAGAAAGCTTTGCCTTTGTTTTGATCCTGTAGTGATCCAGATCTAAATATATAAACCGGTTTCTTTGGCGTTTGGTCGTCTGTTGTGTATTAGAACTCAGAAACTTATTAGCAATGCAATCAGTCACATCTCGGAAGTATCTACATTTCTAGCTTTCTCTTGGTCTTGATTTCATTTCATGGTGCTGTAAAGGATTCGCAAAGTGGAAACACCCCAACATGCCTCTCTGTTTTCATTTGCTTTGTATGTATTGTAAAGTGCATGATTTCACAGCATTATTAGCTTACTGATCACTTACTCAGCAAAATACCACTTGTTACTTTTAACAAAGAATGTAAATCCAAAGTTGTCAGACATTTCAGATTAAGTAAGTGTTTGACACTTCATTCAGTCTGTTTGGTTATTGTGTCTGAGCTTGTTGGTCTTCTAATGTCTCAAACTGCAGTGATGCCAGAGGAAGCTGCTGTATGGTAACATTTAATAGTGAATTTAATTGTGAATATGATTTTTCTTATGGTGTCATTCCCAACTGGACACTAGAGGGAGCTCAGGGAACACTCTTTAAACTAAAGGGAGGTCAAAGGTCAAAATCAGGCTGTTTGAAATGGAATTTTAACATACTTAATACTGCACAGTATTTATTTTATACTACTTAGTATATTAAGTATATTAAACATTTCAATCAGTAGTATGCTATATTGTTGTCACATGAACTGATCTCATTGCATGTTTAATACAGTGCTGTAAAATTATTATTTCAGAAAGAATCTTTTATTTCTGAATAATCATAATTATTCCAGAAATAGCTATTTTGGATTTTTATTAAATTTAAAAAAAAAATTTGTCTTAACTGTAAATGGAAGGTGAAATCACATGAATTGCATTGTGTGATACATTATTAGGGGCCAAGCACCGAAGGTGCGTAGGCACCTATTGTAATCTTTAGCGTTCTTATTCTTCTTCTTCCGTTTCTTCCGCCGAAAGTCAATGGGAGCCCAAAGAACCGATTGCGGGAAAGTTGTCAAATTTGGCACACTGATAGATGATACTGTCAATAGTAACCACACCAAATTTGGAGTCTCTAAATCAAACTCTAGCGCCACCACTTGTCCAAAATTCAAATTTGAAATGCTAATAACTTTTGAACCGTAAGCCACAAAATGAAAATTCTTTTTTCCTCTGAATCCTTGCCTCAAGCCGAGTCGAATCAATTCCTACTTTGTCGAACTTGTCCTAGACGGTTCGTCTGATTCTCACCAAAATTGGCTCAGATCATCAACAGACCATGGTGGCAAAAAGTTATGGAATTCAAGTTGATTCGCTTAGCAGTTCTCGAATAATGAGCGAACGAATTCGCCGAAAAGCACGCAAAAATGGATCTGAGGCTATATCTCTGCAAGGGGGTGTTATAACAAGCATGACCTGAGGCGACCTGCAGTGTTTCGGCGCTGTGCCCCCTAGTGGTCAGGAGATATGAAAAATACATATGTTTGCCTATAACTTGTGAATGGATTGGCCAAAAATCATAAAAATGGTATCTTTAGATTCGGTGCATCATGCCGAGTCCAACCATATCCTGATATCATCATGCCAAAATGACACTTGAGGCCATATCTCTGAAATGCTTTGGCATATTGACACCAAACTTTGTGTGTGCCATTGTCACCTCACACAAAACAAACCACATCGATTTGATAATGGTGCCACCTGTTGGTCAAAAGTTAAAAGTCAATCAATCCTATTACTGCTAGTTTTAAATGATTTTTCACTCAATCTTAAAATGGCTTCAATTACTCATTTCTGCAGTTGTTCTGATGCTCCGTACTATGCTTAGCTCCTAATTTTGCCGCTGATGTGCTTGGCCCCGTCATTGCTGCTTGCAGCTATATTTTTACATATGTAACTTGTATTCTAGACACTGATGAATGTAGTAGATACTCCATGCACTATATTCAGAAAGCATACTACATACTATTTCTGCCATATTTTACTTGTTAGAAATAGTAGTATACTAGCATGATATTCCAAATTCAGCCATGTGTACGTTTAATTTGCATACCGCATATTATGTAGCCTGCTTATCTCATTTATACAATTAATAGGTATTAAGCTATTCTGAACATAGCCTATAGATAAAGCTGTCAAATACTATATTGAGAAAAATAATTCAGAGAAAAAATAAAAAAAATTTTTTTTACTCTGTCAATGATCAGTTTCCTTGGTTTCATGCTCATAGCACTTTAAAATACTACCGCATTCTTATAAGTGTAATGAAAGCTGTAGGATTTGCTGTTTGCTTTTTTTATTATATATTTTTTCTTACTTGACTCTACTGGCAAATGGCAATATTAGAAAATTCTTATGAAGCGCTAGCTTTCTCTGAGGGGTCATGAAAAAAACAGTGATGCCCAACCTTTATTCATTCACAAATGCCGGAAGACATTTTACTGTCCTAATTTACAACGTCAAAACAATAAGCCAATACACAGCTAGAATACGCAAGGTACATGTGTCTGAGTACAGTCTTCTCTTTTATATGGCTCTAAAGGGAGTTTACCTTGAAACTTATTTGAAGTCATTGTACTTCCATTCTTTTTGTGTAGTGGGCCTAAATTTCAACAAGTAGTGATAGGTCGCAACTACCTGTAACGGCGGAGTATAGCCGAAGAAAAAAGAGCCTTGAATGTCTGCCCTCTACGAATGACAATAAGCACAATTTCCCAGTTTGCATTGTGGGCTGTTGTCAGCAAGTGTGAGCTGGATTCTTTCTCAATCAGACAGGGAATTTCTTTCACCCCTTAGGTGGCACTTTACAGCTCTTTAAAGTGAAAACAATGAGAAGCTGTAACCAGCCAGGAGTTATTAAGTGTTCTTGAAGGCTAGTGCTTTAACCTTTAACAGTCCAGGTCATCCTCTCAAAATCAGGACAAAAGTGCTTTTGTATTACTTCACAGACTCTCCAACACACCTAAAGAGCCACATTAGTATTAAAAGGACAGTTTACCCAAAAATTCTGTCATCGTTTACTCACCTTTACCTGTTTCCACAGTTTTGCCCCTACAATGATAGTTAGTGGGGTTCAAAACAACACTGCATGGACAAAAAAATGCTGATAATCTTCTTTTGTGATTAAAAACATTTTTTCACTCAAATCATCATTTACTCACCCTCATGTTGTTCCAAGGGTGTATGACTTTTGTTTTTCTTGTTTTCAACTGCCCCTACAATGAAAGTCAATGGGGTCCAAAACAGCACTGTAAAACACAGAATATCCTCTTTTGTGCTCTGCATAATTTTTTTTTTTGACGTCAGTTCAGCCAAAGATGAAAATTCTGTCATAATATACCCTCATGTCATTCCAAACTTGTATGACTGTCTTTGTTTCAAAGGTTTTGCCCCTACAATGAAAGCCAATGGGGTCCAAAACAACATTGCATGGACACATTTTTTTTGTACAGGTTATACTTATAATCTAATACTGGTTTTGATGTCAGTTCACCCAAATATGAAACTTCTTTCATTGTTTACTCACGTTCCAAACTTGTATAACTTTTTTTTCTTTTTAGGGACCAAGCACCGCGGGTGCTTAGGCACCTATTGAATCCGTTAGGATTCTTATTATTCTTCTTCTTCCACCATTGCGTCAATGTCAATACTAATCACAGCAAATTTGGAGTCTCTATCTAAAACTCTCTAGCGCCACCACTTGTCCAAATGTTCAGTCATGTTTATGCTAATAACTTTTGAACCGTAAGGCAGATAATGAAAATATATTTTTTTCTCTGAATCCTTGACTCTTGAGATTCATAAGGTTTATTTTTTTCGCTATTTTCAATTGTTTGCAAAACCTACTTTTTCGAACTCATCCTAGACGGTTCGTCCGATTTTCACCAAAATTGGCTCAGATCATCTTCAGACCATGCTGGCAAAAATTATGGAATTCAAGTTGATTAGTCAAACCGTTCTCAAATAACGTACAAATGAATTCTACGAAAAGCCCTCAAAAATGTATCTGAGGCTATGGCTGTGTCCAAATTCAGGGTCTGCATCCTCCTTAGGATCCTTCCTACCCGGTTGAAGGAGGAGGGATCCTCCGACGTCCGCAAAACCCGGAAGTCGGTGTTTGTGAATTTGGACAGCCTACCCTTTTTTCAGTTCCCTCCCTTACCCGTTGCTCATATCCTGTCGCCTAGCAACCGTGACAGCGCCAAGCAAGAAGCGGGAAAATGGACAAACAAAGAGTTATTCTCCTCATTTTAATTCTTTTGGAAGAAATAAAGCAATTAAATAAATTAAATACTTTCTTTGCTCGTTGTCGGAGAGTTTTTTATATCAGACTACAAGACAGTCACATCCAGGTAAGCCATTATAGCCTATTTTTATTTGTTTTTAAGTATTCTACTAATTTCTCCTACAAATTAATTGAGCCGAAGCATAAACTTTAGCTTGTTTTGTCAGAGAAACTCCTCTCCCACTCCGCTACCGCTCGCTTCGTCCGGCATTACGCTCTGCCGAAAAGAATTATGGGATAGGTAGGACGGGAAAGGATCCACCACACCCATCCTTCCAATTCGGGGAAAAGGAGGACGTATTTGTGGGCCGCATTTGAAGGATCCTACGAATTTGGACAGCCTTCGTCGCGGCGCTGTGACGTAACATCCTTCAAATGAGTACTCCGAAGGATGCAGACCCTGAATTTGGACACAGCCTATATCTCCGCAATGGTTTGGCGTATTGAGACCAATCTTGGTGTGTGTTATAACAAGCATGACCTGAGACTACCTGTAGTGTTTCGGCAAAGTGCCACCTAGTGGTCAGGAGTTACGAAAAATTAATATTTTTGCTTATAACTTCACAATAGTTTGGCCAAAAATCACAAAACTGATCTCTTTAGATTCGGTGCATCATGCCGAGTTGAACCATATCCAATTTTCCCATGTCAGCCATTTTGGGCATCGGCCATTTGGAATTTTGTAGTAAAATGCTATTTTACAAACACATTGACATATCGTTATGAAACTTGGTATGGGTCATCAGCACGATGCCCTGAAGCAGCCTAAGAAGTTTCGAGCCAGCGCCACCTAGTGGTAAAATCAAATATTCACATGCTTATAATTTTGGGTAGGTTGACTAATTTTCACGGGAGTCACCTATTTAGACTCCTCAATCCTTCCCGAGTCCAACGATGCCAAATTTGCCAGATTTTGCCTTATGGTTTGTGCAAAGTTGTGCAAAGTTGCATTTTAGCGCTTTAAAAAACATTTGCCAATATCTTAGAAACCATTACTCCGATCGACACGAAACCACCGTAGGACATTCAGAAACATAGCGTCTCGGCCCTTCTTTCCATGCCCAATTGCCAAAATTTTGATAGTAAGTGGCACAAAAATGCAAACAAAAATAAACAGTCAGTCATTTTTCATCTACTCATACACATATGTGTTTGTAACTCCAAAACAAAATGAGATATTTTCACCAAACTTGCCACACATATGTATGGGCACAGTCTAAGGACACATACAAAATTTGGTGGGATTATGCCTCTTGGTGGTGCTATAATTGAACAAAATACAATTGCCATTGACTACAATAGAGTATTATGATATAAAATGCTATATTTTACCAATGCATTGGTGTACTATTTCGAACTTTGTATGTACACCAAAATTATTTGATTGCAGCGCCACCTGTTGGTCAAAACTGCTCAGCCATTTAATCGTATTACTAGAGATTGTATTTAGGATTTTTCAGCCATTTCGATTGAAATCATCTTAAAATTGCTTTAAGCACTCATTGCATTTGGTCTGATGCTCCATGCTATGCTTAGCTCCTCATTTAGCGCCGCTGGCGTGCTTGGCCCCGTAATTGCTGCTTGCAGCTATATTTTTCAACTGTTTTTGCCTGTACAATGAAAATCAATGGGGTCCAAAACAACAACTAAAAAAGTATATATTCTTTTGTCTGCCACATAATAAAATAAAGTTATACAGGTTTGTAACAACATGACAGTGAGGAAATGATGCAGAATTAACATTTTTGGGTGAACTATCCATTTAAGACATTATTATTTTTGGCCAATCAAGAGTCTGCTGTGATTATTTCCCTCCTGAGGCATTAGATGCACGATCACGAGTAAGTGGCAGTGATAAGTGGGTACACTGTGGTGGTCAGGATTGCATCTCTGAACATGTTCTTAGAGAGGAGCAGTGAAGTCTGGCTCTAATTAACACAGGCAAACGGGCATTCCCACTGCAGCAGGTGCTGAAAAAATGCCCTAATTGTGTGACAATGAATGGCTTGTGTTAAGAGGGACATCATCTGGTGGATAGATAAGTATGTGTGTGTTTGTGGGTGTACGTGTCATAGTGAGCATTTCTCACTACATAGCACATTATAGGATGACTTTTTTGGGAATTAAGTGAATGGCTGGGAAAGCTGTTGCTGTTCTGTTCACCACCCAGACTGCTTTTTGGTCCCTAGAAAGTGACTGTATTAACAGAAACACACACTTAGCTAGACTTACAAACATCTCTGTAAATCAGTCCCACACATAAAGTAATATGCACCGCAGGGAGCTGTGCTTAAGAAAAAAGTAGTTAAGTATTTGTGAAAAATCCATTTTCACATGCACAATGCCTACGACTTCCACCTGGGAAGCTTGGCAGCTGCTCAACTTGTTTAATGTCCCACCTTATAGATCTATATACTTGTAGAGCATAAAAATAATAAAGTGTGTGAAACTTGTTTGATATGAGTGTTGGCTACAGAGTGCTGAAGTCACACTTCCGTGAGCTGTAAAGGGGTGTGGAGGACATATTTTTGACTTTGAGTTCCAGATGTTTATCATCCTCAACATGTCAGAGGAACCTCCAAACAATTTGTGAAAATCATCTTTTTTGGACATTCAACACTTGAAAGGCATGAGGCAGGTTGTTTTTAGGACAGTTGTGACAGTGGTTTTCATGTGGAGATAATATCCACCGTTCTACATCTGGAGCAAGCTGGGAATGCAATCCCACAATAAAAAAAGACCACAGAATTGTCAGTTTTCCTTCTTTTCGCTCATCTAAATCATTTTAATCGTTCCAGGTTTGGACACAGCTGACAAAGGGAGAGGAACAGAGAGATACAAACCCTCATGTTCTGTTGAGATTGACTGTTTTACTGTTCTGGGACCAGAGAGCTCCATAAATTGTGTAAAATAATAAATGTGATTTAAAAATAATGTTGTTTTTTTCGCCAACAATTTCTTTCAGTATGTTCCAACTCAAAACCCAGGCAGATTTGTTTTATTTACATTTTACTCCTTTGTTTTACCATGAAGTAGGCATAAGTTTTTCAGAAATGTAATTGGTATTTTTGTTTGTCATGCAGCCAAATCTGTTTAAGGGTAATATTTTTGTTCACCAAGGCTGCATTTATTTGATCAAAAATACAGTAAAAACAGTAATATTGTGAAATATTACTGTTTCCTATTTTAATAGATGTAATTTATTCCTGTGATGGCAAAACTGAATTTTCAACAGTTGTTACTCCAGTCTTCAGAGTCACATGATGCTTCAGAAATCATTCTAATATGCTGATTTGGTCCTACATTTGTTATAATTATCAATGGTGAAAGTTTTGCTGCTTAATATTTTTGTGGAAACCACGATACAGAATTCAGGAATTTAGAATTCTCTAATGAATAGAAAGACCAGCATTTATTTAAATGTTTTTTCTGTCCCTTTTCATCAATTTAATGTATGTTTGCTGAATGAAAGTATTAATTTATGTTTTAAATAAGTTACTGACCCAAAGTTTGTAGTGTAGGCTACAGTAGAAAAATACAATAAAATAAATCAGGAGTCTAGCTCTATAGTGTATACACCAGTCATGGAATATATAAAACACATGCAATGCCTTCATTCTACATAGAGAATAAGGCCTTTTTTCATGGAGGCAATTTGTCATCAAATTGAAGTTTTGTTTATAATCAGTTCTCCGGATCAACCTGATACTACTTTTTAAGCAATTAAAATGGGCCTTAGGCTCTTTCTGACCCCCAAACCGCAAATGAGGCTTGAGTTTCACACTGATCTCTCTGTTCAGCAAATGAAAACAACCCAGTAGTAGATGGAAAACATTATTTCCCCCATATTTGTACTAAACAATCTACCAAATTATCACTTCTTTCCTCTCCTTAGTTTAATGATCTGTCCCCATTGTGTGGCCGAGGACATGTCCCCAATGAATATACAGTCTCATTGTAATACTCCCAGTTGTCTTTTTCAAAGTCAGGCTAATAACATGTCTTTATACCCAGCAGGAGCCTTTTCATGTTGTATTTATGAGCTAGCTTCACTTTACATATTCATTCTGTGGGTGTTAAACAATTGCCGGCGGGCTGCCGGGACTCTCTGTCCCTAAAGCTTTTCCAAAGCCACCTTCTGATTCACAGCTGTGGGACCGGACCCTCGCATCATTCACGCAGAGCATGAGAACTGGCTGCAAATACACCATTATATACTTAGTCCAATGAATTAAGTGGAATTCGGTTCATACATACCAGTACATCAACATGTCTCACCCCACTTCACAACAGCACTCCAGTGGAGAGGCTAAACTTAGTGCAGTGAACCGCCGCGTTGACAGTGCAGACATCAGACGTTTTGCTCTGCCCTACAGGGTCAGAAAGCGACTCTGAAGTGACATGAGAGTGACATACACAAACACGGCAGAGCGGAGGCCAGGACTCGCTCTAGTACACCTTACTCGGCTGCAGAAAGAAGCGTGGGAGCTGGGGAGGGGGGTGGCAGGGTTACTGTAACAGCACAGCCCTCAACTCTACAGGCCTCGTTCAACACAAACAGGGCATCCCCAGGCTCCGGGAGACAGGCAGGGCAGATAGAAGGCCAGTGATTGATTAGACTCCCCTGCTAGCACATTGACAGCTCGTGTCGAGGATCCAGTGAGTCCCGTATCAAATGTATCAACTGCTCGCCAAAACAGTTCTTATTTCAGTCGGCCCCCTCCCGCCCAGTTCCCTCCTCCCTCTTGCCACCGCCAATACATTATCTTTAAAGAGTCTCATTCAGTGATGCTTCCAGGTATAATCCACATCTATTTCCTGTCAATTAAGTCTTTTTATAGATTTTGGCCGTGTAATTAGAGCTGTTTTTAATGGTTTGCTGATATTTCACATAGTGAAACCAGCCAAGCACAAAAATTTAGAATTTCATCATCTATTGCTGTTGTTGGGAAACCAGTTTCAACTGGATCTTTATTTATGTTTGAACACAGTTTTTATAGATTTTGTTTCTTTTTTGGAAAAAATGGTCATATCCAACTTATATATCATATATATTATATATATATATATTTATAAACACACACATATAGTACGTATATTTGTTTTTGTCATCAGAACTAACACGCACAAACACACACATACATACACACACACACACACACACATATATATATATATATATATATGTGTGTGTGTGTGTGTGTGTTAGTTCTGATGACAAAAACAAATATACTTACTTGTCACAATTAAAAATAATGCATAATATATAGAATCATATAATATTATAATATAATATTATTATGATCTCAGAGTTACAAAAAAAATTATAATTGTGTAATAATTATTTATTATTTATTTTTTTGCCACTGCTTCTGAGATGGTCACCATACAAATATAAATAATATATTTGTGGTGACAACATGGCCCTG
Organism: Barbus barbus; assembly: GCF_936440315.1. Classification (NCBI taxonomy): domain Eukaryota; kingdom Metazoa; phylum Chordata; class Actinopteri; order Cypriniformes; family Cyprinidae; genus Barbus; species Barbus barbus. The sequence continues at coordinate 18,084,730 of NC_136744.1, forward strand.
TTTCTCAGAGGTGGCCACAAAGTAAGTGGCAGCAAAGATTCTCATTGACCCCTGGTGTCTATTTCTGGGGGCTTGATAAGAAGGTCTCAGAGTGTTTTGGTTGGGGGTGGAGGTGGCAAAGGGAGAAAGCTTTGAGATCCAGAGACAGGGCAGTGTGAGAGAGAAAAGAAGAGAAGGACATGGAAGTCCTGCACGGGGTTATCAGGACGTCAAAATATCTGGGTCCCTCTGTCAGCAGAGCAGGGTGATTAACACATCGACGGCCACGAACGGGAAAGCAGGCAGGCACAGGGGTGAGACCAGGGAGATAACAAGACTGATTGACATATGAAGGGTGAGAGAGAGAGAGGGAATGCTTGTGGAATGCTGTGTCGTTCCCTGTCTTGTCCTTCCAGTGTCTTGCATTTTCCTCCTTTCTAGGTGCATTTCTTATGGTAGACTACTAAAAACTGCTCAGTTTACTTAGGTTATAAAATATTATGTTTTATATAATTTTACAGAACAATGTGGATTTCACACACTAATTATTTATCAATATTTTAAAATAATATATTTGGTAACACTTTTTTTAAAGATGTCCTTGTTACACATGTGCTTACTATTATAATAACAATAAATTATGCATAATTACATGCAAGTAACTCTAATCCTAACCATATAGTAAGGACATGTTGTTAATTAATATTACTTTGTACTTAAATGTATAATTACACTGTAACAGGGACACCTTAAAACAAAGTGTAACCAAATATTATAATAAATAGTAAATATATATGATTATTAGTGAAGCAAGGCAAGGCAAGTTTATTTCATATACAATGGTAATTCAAAGTGCTTTACATGGAAAAAAAAGTAAAATAGTCATAAAAAAATTATAATATTGATCACAACAATAAAAATAAGGAATTAAAAAAAAGAAAAACAGTAATAATAATAAAAACAAGAAATTTAAAAACAAATATTCTCAAGCTTTGTTCTTCCACACTAAGTGAAAAAAAACCTTCCAAAACAATTATTTAATATTTAAAACATATATGTATTAATAAATATAAACAAAAGAAACAAAAATTATATTTCTTCATTATCTACTTGAAATTTTATTTTTGATAAATACTGATTACTAAATATATTTCTAATTTACAAAAATATTAAAAAGCTGATAAAGAAAAGCGTTCTCACATTCGTTTTTATGTATTTGCAGTTAATTATCAGTTTGATAATCCTCAGCATTCATATGCTAACATCAATTTTTTTAAAAACTAAAGAATATTAAAGCAATTTAAAGGGAAACAACTGTATTAATGGCATATAGTGTATATATATATATGTGTGTGTGTGTGTGTGTGTGTGTGTGTGTGTGTGTGTGCATGAGCAAATATACATATGCAATAACTAATCCAGAATAGCAATTAGACTTAAAAATACTTAAATTAAACAGGACACAAAGGTACTGAAGTATAAAGTAGCAGTTCTCATTCATCAAGGGTCATGTTGACACATTTAACAAGTCCTTGTTGAATTTAACAAGCCCTCTGTTCAGTAGGCAATTCAGCAGCACTTGATCTCCGGCCTCCATGAATGAGCTAGTTGGGCATATCACTTAATTGGGCCTAATGGAACACGCATCATATCCAGCTTTATCACACACAGTATGGCTGCTCGGGAGATAAGAGCTCTTTGGTGCTCACTGACTATTTATTGCCTATAATCTGCTGTTAGAGACCCTTTACATGCTTTTCCTCGTTTATTCAGATCTCATTGTGCCGTATGAACAAGAGTGCAACCAGCTGACTGCTGTAGGGAGTCCACTTAAAGACCATTTGTCACAAAGCACAGCAAATAACAACAACGAGCTATAATAATAAGTACAATAACAGCCACAGTAGTCACTGTTTACTGAATTGTACTAGCTTGACATTCTAGTGCCACTGATAGTTTACATGTGAGTTCATATGGTCTTATTTAGATATTTTGTAGGTAGTAGCAAGTCTGTTTTGAGTTAACGAAATTCTCAGTTTGCTCAAAGCATGATCACATATTATTGTAGCGCTTAAGGCAGAGTCCAGTGGATTTATTCTGAGCAAGGCCTGCACGGAGTCTAATTGGTTCCCCAGGTTGTCTGTATAGGTAACATCTTGTTTCCATGCTAATGATGCTGTAGTGTGGTTTTACAGCTGCAGAGGGACAGCAGAGGTTACGAGGTCAAGGAAGGCGTGAGGGTGGCAGGGGATCCCCATGCTTGTGTGAGACTGACCCCAGAACAGCGTATATACACCGGAGGATTTACAGCCGAAACATTTGTGTTATCTGGTGTTAGTTGCATGTGGTGTTATGTTAACCTGACTTATGACTTGAAATGGCTTGAGAGAATTTGGCCATTCTCTCATCTGTGCGTACTTTTGCAGACCCGAGCACAGTCGCTTTATGATTATTTCTAGATTTTAGCTCCAGATGCAAAAGCAGATATGTGTTCTGGTGGCTACTAGATGGACATTTGTTACAGTGGCCACAAATGTGTTCTTTTATAGGCTTCTGAAAATGGGCACACTGTGAATTACATACTGTATCCAGTGAGCAAACAATTCAAACGTGCATATGGACCTGACATACTTTGTATGGAAAAATAATTACGACATCCTTTGAAGAGGACTATATAAACACAAGCACTCTACATGCCGTTTTCTCCTTTCAACTTTGCCTTTCCTTAAAATTCCAGCAAGATTTGCACCTTCTCTGCTTTTTCAATCTGTTCATTTTTTAAGTCTGCCCTCACTCTGCTTCCCTCTCTTTCTGTCCTTCTTGCTTATGGCTGATCTCTCCTGGTTGCTTTCCATGTACATTTTATTTTAGTGGCCTAACCTGATGTCCTAATCCCCTTGTCTCTCTTTTCATTTTTGACAGAGACAAGTGACTATTTCTAAATCTTTGAAGTTGTTTTGTGAATATGGGATGGCAAATCAGTTCATTAAAATGTATCCACTCCAGCCGTGTGTAGATTTAATTTTGCTATGTAGTATTATTATTAATTTTTAACTGTTGATTTGAATGCCCGTAGACGTCAGTTAGAACCAAGAGTCAAAAACATTTTCCTGTTTCAATTAAATGTTTTATTTAAAAAATATATATGATTCATTTTTATTAATATGAATATAAATTCTAAACATAGCTTCTATTATTTTTAATTAATAATGATGTTATTTAATTCTAAATTATTTAAAATAATTTTATATTCAAAATTATTTTATATAATTGCACTTAAAATATTTTTATTTACATAAATTACATTTATTTCATATTTATTTATATATGTAATTGTTTCATATTTGGTGTTCTATAAGAGTGTCCCCTTTCATGCTAACAACTTGCAGAAACAAATATTTTAACTTTGATTAAAAGGCAGCAAACTTTAGAAAGCAGAAAAATCTCAAAATCCATTTTACGTTGAATACTTCTCACAAAGTGAAACAATCTCAGGCTGAAAAAGAACTTTAGTGAGCATGTGTTGAGTAAATGTCATCATCCTTGTTTATTTGTGTTCTAAGAAATTTACGTTGTGTTAAAATTGCCCCCGATATCCCCTGCAGTAGGTATTTTGGTGTCATAAAGCTTTCAAGAATTTTGAAAAGATCTGACACGGTAAGATCCTGGATCTGTTATCGACCATGGTGTTTATAGTCTTAAGAAAACACAGCCATATCTCTTCTTGTATCTTATGGTTTGTGTATTGTGGACCGTCTGTATTTCTTTGCCTTTATCAGTGTATGTTAGACTTTCCAGATATGAGCTGAAGAGTGTGTCAAACAAGACACTATGAGAAGAGGCCTCCAGCGGAAACATGATCCAGCATAAGGGAATCTCTCTCTCACTCTGTCATCCTGGCCGGAGAAGATTGAGAGACGAGTCAGATTCCCTGTGGGCCACTGAAATCTCTTTCTTCTTTGCCCCTGCCTTTTCCCTTTCTTTCTCATTCTGCAGTAGTCACCCTCACCCTCACCCTGTCCTCACTTAAAAAGACAAGATTTTTTAATAGCCCAGCAGAACGGCTGTTAAATGCATTGATGTATGACAGGGAGAGAAAGAGAGGCCGAAATGGACATCCAGAGAGATGGAGGAACAGAAAAATAAAGAGCAGGTAATTAGGGTGACATAAAATGGGTGCTTAAAAAGATAAAGAAGTTGAGGTGATTTGATTGTAAAGAAAGATGTGAAAGGACAGGAAAGAGCAATAACGACGTAAAGTGAGACTGCAAGTTTTTTTGGAAGGGAAGACATCCAAATAACAAAAGAGGTAGGCTGTCTGCATCGGCAGACGTCAAATTAGACAAATATTTCATAAACAAACACACAAGGTAACTTACGAATGACAAGCATTCCGGTTCTGCAGAAATCCATGGAGTTCGTGTGGGCCTGCTTATGTGTTTACAAGACTGTAAATCATGTTTCGCTCAAGAGATAGCGGCCATGTAACAGTTCAAAGACAAGAGAGCCAAGAGGACATTAAATACCATTCTACTATGATCTTCTGTTCAGATGTTCTCAAAGACATGTCATTTTTCAATGCACTGTCTTACCATTTGTTCAAGGTGTATAGAAATATACAGAAAATTATATATTGTCAGAGCCAGAGGAACGTATATAACAATGCTGCTCATTTTATCAATAATGTAGGCTAAACAAATAAAACTTTGGCATCAAATACTATAATTTATAGGCTAATGGATGTGCATACTTGTATAATTTCTCTGTGTGTTGCGTTTGATAAAAACAAACATTAAAGTATGTAAGAAATATTTTCCATTTGTGTTTAAATGGTTTTATATCCCAGTAAAATCTCAAATAAATTACCTTAGTTCTCCACCTCAATGAATCGCGACAATGTTCAGGATCACACGATGATACACGGTAAATGTAGCTTAGGCCTACTTCCTCGAAGTGACCCATAGGAGGAATCTTTTCACTATCCACGTGTAGAGAAAGAGTTCTTAAAGTGATTAATTTACTCGTTTGAGTTTGGAACGACCAAGTAGAAGAACAAGTAGCACTTCCTTCTCACAGAGCCCTTAAGAGCGCGGTAAGTTTGGAATTTGCTCCGAGTCACCATTGGCGACAGTCGTTAGAACTTCGTTACGTACAGTTATGCAGCTTCGTCAGACCAGGCGTTAGAGTTTGCAAATAAATTACTCTTACGAACCGGTTCTTTTTAATGAATCGGTCAAAAAGGTTTTACAAAATAGTCTCGAACTTCCTCGAGAGTTACTGGTTTAAATTCGACTAAAGGCTGGAATACACTACACGACTTTTAAAATCTGAACAGATTTTTAAAACACTAGGCATCATACAGTTACCGACTTTGTAAATAGTTACAAAGGAAAACTGGGAATCATACACTTCACGACAGAGGATCATACACTACCGGAATTTAAAGTTGTTCTGATCACCACAAACTCATGCAGAAATGTGCGCCTTGTTGCTAGGAGACTCATGACAAATGAAAACGTGTTCTAAAATCGTCTGAAAATATCAAACATGTTTGATATCCTCCGATTGGATAGAATGAAAGTCTGAAGCTAAAATATCAGAGTCATACACTACGAGATTTTCTGTAGCTAGCTACTTCACAACGGTAATTGGACCGATTCTAAATGAACTGGGAACCTTTTCTTTTCAAAATTTTAAAATATTTCACAAAAATCGTTATTGTTCACTGTTTAGCAGTGAGATACAATTGAATAAAATATAGTAGCTTACTGTAATGTGGGTGACGTATAGATATTTGACTTTGAGAAATTTTACAGTAGGCTAACTGTTAAAGGCTGGAATATACTTCACAACTTTTAAAATCTGAACAGATTTGAAAACATTATCATACGTACTGACTTTGCAAACAGTCATAGAGGAAAAACTGTGCATCTTGACTTAAGGCTGGAATACACTCAACCTTTAAAGTCGGAACAGATTTTAAAACCCTGGACATCATACACTTACCAGCTTTGCAATAGTCACAGAGGAAAAACTGGCCAGCATACACTAAACTGGGGATCGTACATTACTAGACTTTAAATTTGTTCCGATCACAACAAACTCACGCAGAAACATGCTACATGTTGGAAATGCATGACAAATGAAAACAATGAGTGTGTTGATATCTGGATGGAATCATAGTCAGAAGCTAAAAAAAAAAGCAGAGTCTGTGACCATCATGCACAATGCGATTTTCTATTAAATCTGTCAACTCAAATCTGCAGACTGGCTCTAGCCTCAACTTCTCCAGACTGTAAATCGGGCCAGAAGTTGTGTAGTGTATTCCAGCCTTTAAAAAGCAGAGTGACAGAATGCACAGATACAATCAGTATCAATTGTAATTTTTCAAATTTGAAATTTGTTCAGTCTGGAGTCCTGCTTATTAAACATTCAAGAAGAATGTATGCTGAAAAAAGTTTGAGGTTTGTCCATCTCTCCCTTTCAGCATTCTTTGATGCCGTTTTAATTGACGGATTCCACCAAGAATCCTGTTTGTGGTCTACAACTGATTCCTAATCCACAAACACTCTGTAACTGTCCTCTGGAGTCAAAACCCGGAAAAAGCTACGGAACTGAAATCCCAAACATCATGACCATGTTTTCTTCCGGATGTCCACGATCACAGCCGTTGGCTCCTTCACCGGATCTTACGGACAAACTCGGCAAACCACACAGGCAGGCCACACGGTCATTCTGCATTCAAAACTTACACGGTTCCTCTGTTTCATTGTGCTGAACTTTATGCTGTGGTAGGTGGTGGCAGCTTTAACAATATGGCAACAAAAACACTTATTTAGTCTGCAGTCAGAGTCAAAAGTTTATACTCAAAAAGTCTGCTCTACACTTTAATTGTAGGGTCCAAACATATTTCTTACCAGGTTTCTAACCAGACTTGTAGAAAAGTCACAGAGCAAGCGATTAACTAAATCTTCAGACACATTTGTGATTTTAATCAATGAAATACCTCCAGCACTACCTCATATTGGAGGCCTGTGCTGGCCTAAAATACATTTGAAAAAGTGAAAAACTTCCGTCACTCTGTGGCTTTAAACCCACGCAAGGCTCTGCAATGGCATTTGCCAGCCAGCCAGGAACAATTTCCCACGCTTTTACCCCTCTTCGCCGACAGAAAGAGCGGCTGCCGGTTTTGCCTGAACAGCCTTCCTGAATCCTCGCTCTCTTGCGGCAGCGTGTGTCGTTTTATGTCTAGCTTAAGCCTGAGCAGTTATGCCGCCGTAAATTTAGCCATTTCAGACATTCAGTCACTTCTCTCAGCTAATATCGAGCAGCAGTGACCCGCCAGTTCTTTTACAGCCTCTATGTCGTGTGTGTGTGTGCTGATCATGTATTATAATAGCAGAACAAAGATGTAAAAAGCAGTCGGTGAGGAGGGCAGGGGGAATGGATGGTAGATGGAGAACATGAATGTGCTGGGAGCAGGGCAATGCTTGGCATGAGTCCAAGGTAACTTTCTCACAAATGGAGGCCAGACACCAGAACAAGGCATGTGAAAAATAATGAAACAGTAACATGGGAAGCACAGCTTTGCTCTGCATGGCTATGATCAAAGCAGCAGAATCATAGATTTAGATTACAAAAGTAGTTCAATTTGATGAATGTGATTAACAAATGATTAACTTAAACTGTCAAAAGAAAAGCTAGGTTGATGTGTGTTTTATATACAGAACTGCAGTCAATGCCATTAACTGTTTCTGACTAAGCTGAAAATGGTGAAAAATTGTGATATCACAAAAACAATTTAAGTATAAAGCAGCATTTCCATCCCATGAGTTTGAGAGAGTCAGAAGAACAACATTTATGTGATGATACTGGTCTGATGGTATTTCAGTCACATGACCTAAAGTGAAGTCACATGATTTTTTTGATGCATAACTAGGAATATATTTGGTAGATGTGTTTCCAATGTGGCTTATTCACATGAGTTTGTAAAAAAGGTAATTAGTACTTCTATGCAGCAAGGATGCATTAAACTGATCAAAAGTTACAATAAAGGCTTACAAAGGATTTGTATTTCAAATACATTTTGTTCTTTTAAACTTTCTATTCATCAAAAACTCCTGAAAAGAAGTATCATGGATTTCACACAAATAATAATCAGCACAACTTTTGAACTGTCAATAATAAATGTTTTTGAGCACCAAATCAACATATTAGTATGATTTCTGAAGGATCATGTGAAACTGGAGACTGGAGTAATAATGGCCGCTAACAGTTTTGCCATCACAGGAATTAATTACATTTTAAACTATATTAAAATAGAAAACCTATATTGTAATATTTCACAATATTACTGCTTTTCCTGTATTTTTGGTTAAATAAATACAGCCTTGGTGAGCATGAGAGACTTTTTTCAAAAACATTATAAAATCTTACCAACCCCAAATTTTGAAAAGTAATGTATTTATCTAACTTTTTTTTCATTCTCTGAAAATCATGTCTAAATCTGATCTGGGAGTCCTGTCTGCATGTGTGTGGTGTGCACAGTGACAACCTAAACCTGGTTTTTGGATGACTGTTGACCTTCACCTCTTTACCAACCCAGGCTCTTAAACAAGGTGTGACGCGGCTCTTTAAGTTACCACCCAGGAACCAACGCTGCCTGCAGCTCAGCCTGGCTGATGGATCTAAGTACAGCCGCCAACCTCCAATCAACCCCAGACACGAGCCCCAGGATCCCACACTACCCCACGGTACAGCTCTGTCACACACACACCAAACATTTAAAGTGACATGCAAAGGAAAGAAGTAGAAGTTAGAGAAATTCAAATGGTAAAATGTTACTGTGCTCAATCCAGGCAGCAGATCAGACCTGATGCGCCTCAATACAAACAACTGGCACACAATCAGTATGATTGGGTAGAGTGCTAGATGTTGATACCATATTTTTCAGCATGTTCATATGGAATATATATTAGTAAAATATGTTAAATGAGAAAAGACTTATATCAGGTCAAACCCAACGGAACTGTGAAACAACTGCAGACTGTAAGTATGGGAATAAACTGCTGTAGTATGTGCAGGTAGAGATTTTCATAAGCAGATGCCAGTGAAATTCTTTCCTCCATATGGATATATCTTCAAAAAGGTATTTCAAAATATATAGTAGTCAACATTTGAAGTGGATCAAAAAAGTTAATCAAAGTTGTCCTAAGACAAGAATGCATTTTGATTTTAGGTTTTAGGACAACTTTGATGAAAGGTTTGATCCACTTCAAGTGTTGACTAGTGAATTAAAACAGAAAACAGTTATTTAAAATTGCAATAATATTTCAGAATATTACTGTTTTTACTGTATTTTTGTTCAAATAAATGCATCCTTGGTGAGCATAAGAGACATTATTAAAATGGATATGAAGAATGAAGAACCTCTTAATTTAATATTTCAATGGAATTGCATTATTACATGGAATGTCAGATAATTAATGCTTCTGTTTAAAAAAATCCAAAAATCACACCCTGCCAGTTCAGTTTGACCTTATTGGATTCTAGTGGTGGGCATCTTTGGTTGAGTTCTAAATAACATGCGATTTTGCTCAAGTTTTAGTCTCATTAAAAAGTTGCATTAATTTTATATTATTCATGATTTGTTTTTGCATCAATCATATCACATATTATATACTTCTCCTCCCTTTTCAGCAGGACAGTTTAAAGAGCCTTCATGGTGGTATGATAAGATAATGAGCCATCGATATATGCCGGGGGGGTCGATTGTGTATTTGCGCTTTAACCCACCTTGTGCGGTTCAAGCCCGTCGACACAAATGCAATGTCGCATGCGATCACTATGACATTAGTCTTTGGAGATCATTAGCTGGTGTTGGGCCAATTACATTCTTTGCATACTGAACTAATCTGTGGCTCTGCTGTCGAGGTTCCTCACCATTAGTGTGTTTGCTTATCCATTTCCTTCCCTCCCTCCAATTAACATGTCCCTCACTCTGGGTTTGTTCTGCCGGTGTGTGTTGCTGTGACGCCTGTCCATCACCCTGAGTCCCTCTGAAAGGACACTTTAAAAGTGAGAACAATGCTGCCACCTCTCAATCACCGCTGAGTGGTATTGGTACTCAAATGAGTGTTCTTCCCTGGGGTGTGTTTTGTCTTTCTGGGTTTCTTGGCCTGCTCTGTGATGAATCTTAACTGTAAGCAGGGCTGTCGTGCGTTACCGTGGCGAGGGCTGAGGAAAGACAGGCGTCATCAGTGACACAGTTGAAAGCAGGGCGGATTGACAAGCGTGGGGTTCCAGTACAGGGAGTCTCTCATCCACCGCTCTGCCCCTCCTGCACTCTTCTCTGGGCCCTCTGGAAGAGCCATCAGGCCCCAGAGGCACCCAGCAGGCAGCCTACTCCCTGCAGCCAGGCACAGGGCCTGCCTGCCCTCCTCTTAACCCCAGGATCATCGACAGCCATCCCAACCACCGCAGGGGTCCTCTGGCCCAGCCCCCTGCTCTTCTCCCGCTCCCTTCTCTGCTTTTTCTTTCCCTCCTTCTTTGACTTTTTATCATTTTTTTCTTCTGTCTTAACTAAAGCTCTGACACTTGTTCTCTGCCTCTCAGACCCCCAGCGCTCTAATTTTCTCTCTCTCTCTCATTCAATTCCAATTTAAAAGTACTTTATTGGCATGATTGTATTTATATATAATATTGTGAAAACCTTATACACAAAACAAGTAATGATTAGAAAAATTAATTTTCAAAATAACAATAAAAAACAATTATCCAAAATGTATTTAAAAAGGTGCTAAGCAATGAATAAAAAACATTATATAAATACATATATATATATTAGACATTATCAACACATTATGAAGAAAAAAATACTATATCTATTTGTAGTATTAAAAATACTGTAAGTTAATAAAACAATTGACTTGAGTAACTAGTAATGTCACTCCTTAAATGAAAAAATAAACACTTAAACACTTAAAAGACAGAAAAAAAAAACAAAAGTTAAATATTGTCAGAGAGTCACCGCATTCTCCACCAACGACACTCACCATATCCCAATCCCCTGATTTCTGATCACCGCCACCTATCAGCACTAATAAGCAGCACTATATCCCTGCACTCCTCCCGTTCACTCACTGTCTGGTCTCAATCTTTCCATGTTGACTAACCTGACCCACTTACCTTTTGTCTACTTACCAGTTGCTCCAGTGTTCCTATCCCTGTTCTCCACCGCTCCAGTTCTCCACCGTCTCCACGCTCCACTGTTACCTCCGGATCCCCTGGAAAAGGAAAAAGGACATTCACACTCAGATAAGCCCCTAGAGACATTCCCATTCCCCGCCTGCTTACCTGGACATTCTGCTCATCTCATTCCCCTCTGCTACTACTCAATAAACCTGTTGATTGTATTGCACTTACCTCTGTGTCCTGTGTCTATCTGCTGACAGAAGACCAGTCGATCACTCTGCAAATAGGCTGTATTCATCAGGAGAGGATTTCCTTTCTGGTACTGGAGGGACCCACCGTTGATATCATCCTGGGATGCCCCTGGCCATCTGACTACCTGGCGTTCAGCCAGACATAACCGCTCATTCTCCATCCTCACCAGCTGCCTGTCCTCCGGTACCAGAACCTATTCAAATGGATACTAATTGCCTCTCACGCACTAAGCGTGCTCGACGTCTCACCACGGGGCTGTGCCTCTACTGCGGAGTTCTGGGGCACTTCATTCGGGTGTGCCCCACTTACCCCCCACGCCCCCTATCTCTACCCTGCCACTGCTAACGGTACAACTGCTCACCACACGTCATTTCATTTAAGTACCCGCCCTCGTGGACTCGGGATCCTCAGGCAATTTCATCTCACAAGCCCTCCTAAAACAGCTTGATTACTCCGCCAGAGACAGGCCGAGCTGAAGATCGAGACCATACAGGGAAAACCGCTCGGGCGTGGGCACACCAAGTTCCAGTCTCCACCGATCACTCTGCAAATAGGCTGTATTCATCAGGAGAGGATTTCCTTTCTGGTACTGGAGGGACGTACCGTTGATATCCTCCTGGGATGCCCCTGGCCATCTGACTACCTGGCGTTCCAGGATGTGTTCAGCAAACAGGCAGCCACGAAGTTACTACCGGCCATGGGATTGTGCCATCAACATGCTGCCTGGTGCTATACTCCCCAAGGGTCGAGTGTACCCCCTGTCCATCGCAGAGCGCAAGGCGATGGAGGATTACATCAAGGAGGCTTTCCAACAACAGTTTATTCTTCTTTGTGCGCAAGAAGGACGGAGGCTTGCAGCCCTGCATTGACTACCGGACCCTCAATGAACACACTGTCAAGCTCCCTTATCCTCTTCCCCTGGTCCCGGCCGCTCTCGAGGAACTCTGTGGGGCCCGCATCTTCTCGAAGCTGGACCTGCGGAGCGCCTATAACCTCGTTTGTATCTGGGAAGGTGACGAGTGGAATACAGCATTCATTATCCCCACAAGCCACTATGAATATCGGGTCATGCCGTATGGCCTTTCCAACTCTCCGTCCGTCTTCCAGGGGTTTATGAAGGAGGTGTTCCGGGAGTTCCTCCACCGGTTTGTCATCGTGTACATAGACGATATCCTGGATGTGCAGCATCCAGGTGGATGCTGCACACTGGTGGTGGTTGAGGAGATTCCCCCCCTTCTATGTAAAGCGCTTTGAGTGCCTAGAAAAGCGCTATATAAATGTAACAAATTATTATTATTATTATTATTATCCTGATCTACTCCCAGGTGCTACGCCAACTCAGGAAACACCACCTCTACATGAAGCTCGAGAAGTGTGAGTTCCACCGCCCCACGGTCCAGTTCCTCGGCTACATCCTCAGTGCGGATGGGATCCAGATGGACAAGGGGAAGGCCCCAGCCTCAGTCAGTAAAGGAACTTCAACTATTCCTCGTCTTCGCAAATTTCTACCGGAGGTTCATTCTGAACTTCAGTCTCCTCTCAGCCCCCCTCACTTCCATGCTCCGTCAGAAACCCAAATCTCTGTCCTGGAACTCCGACGCTCGAGCCGAGTAGGCCTTCTGCACTGCTCCCATCCTCTCACATCCGGAACCCCAACTCCCATTCATAGTGGAAGTGGATGCCTCCACCACCGGCGTGGGAGCAGTGCTGTCTCAATACCACGGAGAGCCTCCCCGACTCCACCCTTGCACTTACTTCTCCAGGAAGCTTTCCCTAGCAGAGCGGAACTACGATATTGGAAATCGGGAGCTGCTCGCCATTAAACTGGTGCTGTAGGAATGGAGACACTGGCTATAGGGAGATCAACACCCCTTTATGGTCATCACTGACCACAAAATGGAATATCTCCGAAGTGCTAAAAGGTTAAACCCCCGGTAGGCTCGCTGGGCCCTCTTCTTCACCCGGTTCCAGTTTTCCATCACGTATCGACCTGGAGATAAGAATGTAAAGGCAGATTCCCTCTCACGAATCCATGCCCCTGACGAACCCTCCACACCTGAACCCATACTCCCTCCAGCCGTCCTTGTGAGCCCCATCTGGTGGGCCCTGGATGAACAGATCCACATCGCCTCCATCACCGAACCCGCTCCGCAGAGGGCAAAACCTACATGCCCAACTCCTTGACGACTTCCCTTCTGGGCTCCCTGCATGCTTCCTGCATACTCTCTCGCTCCTCCAGCTGGAGCCGCATCCTCCCGTGGGCCGAGTATGCACAAAATTCCATCAAGCAAACCACCACCGGCCTCACCCCTTTCCAGTGCATACTCGGCTACCAACCCCCTCTGTTTCCCTGGACAGAAGAGCCCTCCGACGTTCCAGCTGTTGACTACTGGTTCCGAGCAAGTGAGAGAGTTTGGGACTCAGCTCATGTCCAACTCCAGCAGGCAGTGCGGAAACACAAGACCTATGCAGATGCCCGTCGGTCTGCCACCCCCGTCTATCGTCCTGGAGATAAGGTCTGGCTCTCCACCCGGGATCTGCGTCTCCGCCTGCCCTGCCGGAAGCTGACTCCCCGCTATATCGGTCCCTTTTCCATCGAGAGGCAGATAAATGAGGTCACCTTCCGTCTCCAACTCCCTGCACGGTATCATATCCATCCAGCATTCCATGTCTCACTCCTCAAGCCTGTCTCTCCCTCTGTCACAGAACCTGACGAGCCTGCAGTACCTCCTCCTCCCGAGATCATCGAGGGACCCCTAGTCTACAAGGTGCAGGACATCTTGGACTCTCTGCGACGGGGTGGTTGCCTGGAATATCTTATTGACTGAGAGGGATACGGGCCAGAGAAAAGATCCTGGGTGGCCCGGGACGATGTACTGGATCCCTCTCTCCTGGCCACCCTGACCGTCCCGCACCCAGAGGCCGTGGCCCACCCCGTCGCCGTAATAGGACGTCAGGAGCGCCCCCTGGAGGAGGGGGTACCGTCAGAGAATCACCACAGTCACCGCAGTCTCCACCAACGACACTCACCAGATCCCAATCCCCTCATTTCTGATCACCACCACCTGTCAGCGCTAATCAGCAGCACTATATCCCTGCACTCCTCCCGTTCACTCACTGTCTGGTCTCAAACTTTCCATGTTGACTAACCTGACCCACTTACCTTTTGTCTACTCACCAGTTGCTCAAGTGTTCCTATCCCTATTCTCCACCGCTCCAGTTCTCCACTGTCTCCACGCTCCACTGTTACCTCTGGATCCCCTGGAAAAGGAAAAAGGACATTCACACTCAGATAAGCCCCTAGAGACATTCCCATTCCCCGCCTGCTTACCTGGACATTCTGCTCATCTCATTCCCCTTTGCTACTACTCAATAAACCTGTTGATTGTATTGCACTTACCTCTGTGTCCTGTGTCTATCTGCTGACAAATATATTTTAATTTGGAAATATTTTTTTGATTAGTTTTTAATTTTACAATGAAATGTATGAATATGTATTTGAAAAAAACGGATTTCTCTAAATATATTATTTTATATTCCACAGAATGAAGAAAGACATACAGGTTTGACATGACATGAGAGTGAGTAAATAATGCTATAATTTTCATTTCAATGTGAACTATCCCTTCATATTTCCTAACTTTACTATTCTCTTTATATTTCTATATTTCTTTTTATTTATTCTCAATAAAACTGCATTTAAGACTGGAAAAAAATGTACAACTGCCATCAGGTCTGAAAAAATGTCAGTTATTCCAGTAATTCCACTCTGGCACCTTGCCCACATCAGACATGGTTGTCAACACTTCAGGAGAGCTATGTGCTTTCCAGGAGTACCATTCCACCCTCCACATATGTGCCTCTCTCTGTTTTCTTTCTCTCTTTACAGATCCAGTCCATCAAAAGAGATACATTTTTAAGGGCCGAATCACTATTAGAAATGTTTGGTCATACAAAACTAATCAAAAACGCAATTTCCATTGAATATTTAAAACCAGAAGATAGTTGGCAGAAGCCTTGCAATAGGGACATTTAAATCCAATTTAGAATGAATTAGCATCATATTGTGCTGGTTTAATAGTGATTACTGCATTGAAAAGTCTCAAATGAAATCCATGCTACACTTAAGAGAGATATTATGAGATATTTATTGTAAATCCTTCTGCAAAAATGCATCTTTTCTCCTTTAGATCTGTGCTTGTGTATTCAGGTGTTTATGTTTTTGTGCAAATGTGTGCAGCAGGTTGAATCATCCTGCAGTTGATTAGGCAATGAGCAACAGACAGTTAGACACAAAGTTAACCAGGAGCCCATTTTCTTCCTCAGGCCGTGCTGAAGTACTCAACCATGGAATGAGATGGTTGACTTTTCAATGTTCCATTAATATCGGTCCACTTACACACCAAGCCCAATGTATACCAATAAAAGAAAGAACGAAAACATGTCATGTCCCAAGACAATACCAGAAAAATGCATGGGGAAGTATTTCCTTTAAAAGCAGAGATATCACCAGGTATTTGAATTCTACTGCATAGATCAATTGCTCATCACAATTGCTCACAAATTAACATGAAAACAAAACTTCAGAGAATTGTTGATTGGCAAAATAGGCATGCACATATGACATAAGGCTATATTTGTACTAACGAGACATTAGAAATTATTAATAAAGTGCATCGTTTACGGAACAACATTTTGCTGTTTGTCTATTTATTCAAAGGTATGTTTAATATAATTTACATAAATATAATTAGAATCCCTTATTGAATCTCATTAGTCATGTAGAATAGGGAGAGTGGTTGTGTTGTAACATTTTGATTCAATATCTGTTACTCAAACTTTCATATAGTGATAATCCCTTATTTATCTGCCACAAATTAGTTTAGAAATCTACTGTTAATCTCTAAACTATGACCATTATGGTCAAATACAAAGTGTGTTGTGTTTCTAATCTATTTAACTACTTATAAGACTAATAGAAAACAACAGTTTGAATGAATTCATTGAAGTAGGCTAATCGATTTTTCTTCTAAATATTTGAACACACTGGAAACATTTGAAATAATAACTAAAAAGCAAATACATTTGGAAACAAATATAGAAATACATAAAACGTTAAACAATTTATGAATATAGGCTATAGATTGTGCCTTACACCTGCAACAGTTTTGAGTGGTGCCCTCCTGTGGAACAAAATATTGTTGCATGAGATATTCCACAGCTCATATTCCTTAAATTAGTGCTTAGTAGAGTTTTTCCTATAGGCCATTTAGTTTTCACATAAAGTGGTGTTTGTGGTGACAGCGCACACAAAAATAATTATGACGAGCGGTCTAATATCATGCCATTTGTTGGTGACATTTTAATTCATTGCTGATGAAATAAGTTTCACTTGTAGATATTGACCCTTTCATCTTCAACATTTCATTTGACGGGCGTGGGCTATAAGGCATTTAACTTAAAAACCTGCGATTAAGGGCCGACCTCTCTGAGTGATGGTGGGCAATCAGAATTTACTCTGATGTCGGTTTTTGAAAAGTAACATAATGGAGGGCGGGGCTGATTTATTTGGACGTTTAATTAGTCCAGATTAGAAATAGATTGATCGACTTTATCTTTTTCTTTGCTTGACTAATTGTTTGCATCGTAGTTTTCGCACATCTCACATTTTTATTTAGGCGAATATTTGAAGTATATATTTAGCTAATATGAAATGCATTTAAATTACATTTTAGATTTTAGTATTATGCTTGATTTGGTATAAAATGTAGCCTAACATGAAATAACCTATCAGAGGTAGGCCTATATGCCATTTAATGACAGATTCTTACAGACTTTTATGTGAGTTTAAAGAGCATTGTCAGTGAAAGACAAGAAATGGGACACTTCACACCTGTGTTATCCTTCTGATGTTTTAGGGATTTTTCTTTTGAGGAAAAAACCCGTCAATCGTCTGTAATCCTTTTAATATGTCTCACACTTTCCTTTTGCAATACACAAGTCAGCGGCAAACCAGTTCTGCAGTCTGCTGCCTTGCACAATAGCCTCGGTTTCAGTTTTGAATTCACAAATTTGAGCTATTTGATCTTTGATTATTGTAGGTTTGGATGAGAATATATATTTTTATTATTATGTCTGTATTATTTTATTTGTTATTTCCTGGTCAGTAAAGTCCTAAATGAATGATTGTAAATAACTTGACGTTTTATTATTAACCAAGCATATGAAAGCGCGCTCCTCTAAAGCTCCTCCGAGTGCTTATGGACTCAGGTGAAGGCATATTTAAAAATGGTTCGGGGGTGGGGGTTTGGGTGAGACCCCCCTGCTTTTGTTCTATTGAAAAGGGGGCTTGTTCCTCCAGGACCAACCCTACCATTTTAACGCGAGAGGGGTTGACATTGGAGACTGCCTGGCAATGGGAGAAGAGGAGGGGATAAGAGAGTCCAGCAGTACTGCTTCTTGAAGAAAGCTCATCAGATGCACTGTCCTGCCTCCTCTGACTGACATTCACGCAGGAGTCAGACTGGATCAAACGGCAAAGGATCTATTTCTGCTGCGCTCCTCACCTTCATGGACAGCACGGGACTTGAGTCTGTATGATTAGGTGCATCAAAAGCTCTCTCGCTAAAACTTGAAAAGTAAATCGTTTACATGCTGTGAGTTTTGCGTTAAGTGCACTTATTTGTTATTCTCGTTCTTATGAAGGAAATCCAGTTAGTGCTTATACTTGTCACCGGTGTCAGTCTGAAAAAAATCCTGGACATTTTTTCTGCCTCTGAGCAGCAGATCTCGTAATTTGCCAGTTGATCTGTTCATCATATGTTGCGAGTCACAGTTTGGATACCAGCGCAGGACTTTATACATTTTAACGGGGAAATCTGATTTTTGTTTTTTAAATCTTTGCAAATTACACACATTTTTTTTTCTGTAAGGCCCTTCCATTTCAGCAACATGAGGCTCATACCATCACGATTGAGTTATCTGTAAGTATATTTCCTTTATTATGTGTTTGCAAACATTAACTGCTTCGCTTTCCAGAGTCTAATGTGAGATTTTCTCTCTTCTTGCAGATTTCTTCACCTCTTTGCGTTTTGCTACTATGCTCAGGTATGTGCAACATCTTTATGCTTTTTACTGCCATTTTATTAAATGCTTCTTATTTTAATTTACCTACACATATTGTTAGAGAAACTGTAAAGCACTATTACTCTAATATTTAAATTCCATACTTAGCCTAAATAATATAACTACAGAGTGCGCGCGCTCCTAAATTAAGAATTATATTTTTTATATTATATTTATATATACAGTTGTTTTGCATAGAAATGCACGTATAGCCGTTAAATTAAAAGCAACTAAAAGTGCGATGGGAGAGGATGTTCTTATCAGATGGGTATCACAGTGGGCGCTGTAACCTGGCAGGTAACAACATACTGGCACAGGCGCGTGGGCATGAGCGCGTGAAGTATATGCCAGCCTTGAGTCAGTGATGAAACATGTCGTGGGGACATAATAACATAAAGGGCTCGACTTAAGCGTTTAGGACAGTTTGGCTTGAAATGTAATTTATTTTAAGCCACAAACAACACTTTTCTTAATAGCGCATTTCGTTTTCTAAAATCCAAAATTAAAAATGAATACGTTTTCTCATTTCGATTGCATTTGGCCTATTTTAAATGATTATATTGGAGCGCGGTGTAATTTATAGCCCCGTATGAACGAATGATGAAGCAATTTGTGCAGGTATTGATTATATGGTATTTAATTTCTGACAGGTAACCATTCAGTCCCCGCCTAATTTTACACAGCATGTGAGTGAGCAAAGTAAGGTGACGGACCGGGTCAGCCGTAGACTAATCCGGACCTACCAGCTGTACAGTCGAACCAGTGGCAAGCACGTGCAAGTTCTGGCCAACAAGAAAATCAACGCAATGGCCGAGGATGGTGACGCTCATGGTAAGAGCATCTCATTATTTATCTTGCACAAAATCATGTAATCTATTTACACAAACCATGAAACCTTCTGTGACGCTTTGGTGTTTTGAGGAATCATTTTAAATGCGTTTTGCATGTAAATATTTTGCTAAATACATTACAGAGCATGTTTAATATGGTTCTTCAGTGGGTCTTTTTAGCTATATGGGGTCTTGAGTTCACTGTATTGTTCTTTAGAGATCAAAAAGCCATTTCATTGTAGGTTCTAATAGATTTCAAGTGTCTAAAGATGTTGTCTGAAGAAATAGAATGAAAAGGTCTTGAAAGATGAACTATAGATGATATCAATATGTAAATGCCATTTTTGGATCTAACTGGAACTGTATTTATGTTTCTTTTTATTTTGTGGATCTCTGTGGTACACTGCATTTGAATTGTTGGGCATCTGGTCAGTTGGCGAAGTTAAAAAAGCAGTGGAGTGCAAAAAATGTTAAATGGATTCTAGATTGTTGAAGGTGAGTCTCTAGAGAGACGCGCAGGTCTGGAAGAGCCATTAGAACTCATCTTACTTCAACCTTCTGAACATTTCCTGAAGAACGTTCCCCTCCTCTCCCGACCAGCTCAGGATGAAAATATGTCTAGCCGAATTCTGACCCTCACGTTTGCTTTCTACGGTCATTCGGTCCTGATGACAGATCTCATAGAGCCTAATTCTAAATGTTTTAAGTATTTCCAGGATCAGTTTTATGATTAATGTGTATCTTTGGTTTTATAAAATCATACATCAGTGATTAAGTGTTCTATTAGTTTAATATGATCATTTATACAATCACAAGTTAAAATATTGTAAAAGCTCCTTACAAAAAAATTCAAACAGATAAACATTACGAACAGAATAAAAACAATTCACTTACATATTTAATTTGTTACTTTACCTAAATCAGATCTCCTTTATTTGTAGCTCTCACTTATGTAGTTTCTCCACGTGCAAACCCAATTATTACCAGCTCTGTTGTGGTATTTTTGGAAGCCTGGCTCTAGCTCTGCATGGTTTTGGTGACATCCATGTCACCTGAGCATGTTGTAGAGACAGCAGGGCTGTTAGTTTGGGCCAGTGCCTGGCTCCGGCTCTAGGCTTGTGGTTAGGCTCTTCACAAGTAGGTTATCTGACCCCCTCCATTTGAACCGTAACTCTTAACGATCACTCAGAGTACAGGGGCTGAATCAGTGAATGGCTGCAAGTGCTAATTCTTGGCATGGAGAATATCTATCATGGAAAGTCAGTTTCCCTGCAAACACTGCCTTGATTTTCTTATAATACACCTGAGCTGTTGTACATTTAATAATGAATAAAAAAATAAATAAATAAGCGATTTTTAAAAGTATTATTGTATATTTGTATTTTTAAATGGTGCATTTAACTCAGATATTTAAAAGTTCCTTGTTTATTTTTTGGTACATGGATGACATGATAACAATTCACATATTGTTTGTGTACTTACATAAAAGGTAAAAAGTTGAAAGTCCTGCCAGGAAGCCTTTGGTTCCTTCCAGAAGAATTGAAGTGCATATGTTTTTATCATTCTGCTAGAATTTAAGCTTACATAAATCCTAAAGAGTAATCCCTTTAGATTTCACATATTTATGTCAGTGTGCATATGTGCAAATTTTCCCACTGATTGTAATTTAGATTTTCCAAGTCACAACATCTAATAAAAAAATCTTCTTTCCTTTTTCCAGCCAAACTCATAGTGGAGACGGACACATTTGGGAGTCGAGTTCGAATTAAAGGAGCTGAAACGGGATTCTACATCTGTATGAACAGAAGAGGGAAACTGATTGGCAAGGTATGAGGAAAAAGTCATTATATAAGAATTATTTCACTAATAATAGTGCTCAGTTTACATATTCTGTTATACACACACAGCATATGTTTCAGTCACTTTTCTGTTTGGATTGAAAGGTTTTTGATGAATGAGAATAAGAAGAGAAAGATCAGATAAATTAGAAATTCAGAAACATCACTCATGTAGTCATGTAGTAGTTTCAGCATTCAATTGCTTGTGGATGTTCCTGATTTTACGATTATTAAGGAGTTCCTTCCAATAATCAAACAAGAGTATGATTTTTATCTTACAGTAGGCACCAGACGTTTCCTGGTTGCAGTGAGTAAAATCGAGTGTGAAGAATGGGATCATTCTTCCTTTTTTAGCTGGCTACTCTTGTTCCAATGTGGATTTGTGCCTTCTCCTTGCTGTGAATGGTAATAAAGTGGGATGGAGGTTCGGCCCCCACCTCCCAGCACCCTGCCAGGTGGACCATCTGCTTGGCACCCCTGATCTTATGCTATCTGACATATTGGCCGCCCAACGACAGCCTGCAGGAGAGAGGGTTTTTTTCTGTTGTTGTTTTTTATTGGTTGATATGCAAGCGTTTTGGATTTGAGATTTTTAACAGGCCATTTTGTTAAGAGGCTGGGGAAAGGTTTGGACTCCTGGTTTGGCTGCTTACCTCGTTTGCTTTTACTGGCCGGATAACTTTTAAAGGTCCTGTTGTTATGAACGTACAATGATGCGATGCCTATATTAAAGGCAAAACTAGCTTTACCATATAGTGTTTATATTGTTCAATGTCCTGGAGAAAGTAAAATATTACCGTAATACCTTCTAGACTCAACATAATGCCTATATAATGAACAGTAGAAGAACTATTTTTCACAGATGATGAACCCGCACTGGTGTTTACTGAAAGGGGAAAGTCATTGGCTTCTGCTGTCATTTCTCCCTCTTGATCTGGGATCGTAATGACTTAAGCATATGCCGTGTGCGTGTGGGGAAGTCCTATGTAAACTGGAGCAGACCTTTTCCAAAATACTTTTCGATAAGCTTCATATTTCACATCAATCAGAAGCTAAAATTTTGTCTTTATCTTGTCCTCACAGAGAAACGGTCAGGGCAAAGACTGCATTTTCACAGAGATAGTCCTGGAGAACAACTACACAGCTCTACAGAATGTGAAGTATGAAGGTTGGTACATGGCCTTCACACGCAAAGGCAGACCCCGCAAGGGCTCCAAAACCAGGCAACACCAGCGGGAAGTCCACTTCATGAAGAGGCTGCCCAAGGGACACCAAATCGCAGAGCACAGACCCTTTGATTTCATCAACTACCCTTTCAACAGACGGACTAAACGCACCCGCTCCTCAGGAGAGCGTTGAAGAGTGAAGCCAGAGAAAAAGAGAGGACAGAGAGCGGGAGACTTTCTCAAACAATGAACAGACTCCTCTTGTGGACTCCTACAAACATTTTTTTGTACTGAGCAACAATATACCTAACCTTTAGTTTTTTATGAATTTTCAGAAATAACAAAAAAAGAAGAAAAACATCTCGAGAAAAAAAAAGAGATCTATTTTTGTACCCCTGACTTTTAGTACTGACCTGTGTAAGGGTGTAGAAAAGCAAAGCACAGGACATCTAAGTGCTGGCATTTTAGTAGTACGTGGACTTCATCCGTCTATCCTCTCTTGTTCTGCTTTGGTTTCATTTGATTTCGATGGTTTTAGAGTAATTTATAACTCTTTGTATTGCTGCTCAAGGGGACTTGAAGGGCCTGAGAGAATGCACTGACAACACAAGGCTGTATTCGGTTACACAGGCAGCCGGGGCACCTCTCGACCACCCAGTGATAAGATACCCAGCTCATCTCTCAGTAACCTCTCTGGTTCTTGATTCTGGAACTCTCTGGAAATTAACACGGTTAAAGCAAATAGAGCTTTAAATACATATTTAAATGTGGCAGCTACATTTTGATTATCGCAGGTTTCCTACCATGGTTTAAACGGTAAATTCCAAGGTGTATAAATGCATTGTATGGACTGTAGGAAAAGCTTTTGTTCTTTATTGCATTTTGTTTATCGTTTTTTTTATACAAATATAAATATATTTTTATTTGAGGATGTGTAAAATAATTTTAATGATGGAAATATTTATTTAAAAACCCGTAATAAATTTACCTTAGGATACTGACGTCTTTTGTCTAATTATGTTCTGTTCTAATATGCACTTTTCCAAAATTGTTAAAAAAATTACAATTCTAATGTCGTTCCCAATCTTTCTTTGTTCTGTGGAACATACAAGAAGATATCTTAAAATGTTTGTTGAAAATGTCCATGGACTGATTATTTTGACAATTTTCTGAGATCTTCTTTTTGTTTTCCACAGAAGAAATAAAGCCATACAGGTTTGAAATTACAAGATGGTGTATAAATAATGACATCATTTCATTTTGGGTGACTATCTCTTTAAATAAGACACTAAATAAGTGTATAAAAGGCATCTATACATAGCTAAAATTGCCAAAGGGTCTTTTCCAGAAGCGTTCTAGACGTTCCAATGGCTTCGACCATAGAAGATTAGGCCAGTGCGGTCTATGTATGAAACAACTTGTCATTATGCAATAGCATCATAATAAATACCACCATTGTTTGCATAACCCTTCTGGTTAGAGACCAGTACAGAGTGAGATGGAGATACTGGGTCTCTCCCCCCAGAATGTTTGGAATGGCACAGCTCAGTAGGACTGTCTCTCCAGGGGGGCTACACTGTTTGGTCTCTCCTCTGGTTGAACCGGACACACTACGGCTCCCTGGCCCCGTCTCCTCACCCTTTCTCAGGTGTTTTTGTTTAATATCAGACCTTTAACTCCCTGTAGCTTAATCTGATTGGAGGGGTATCTGTTTTGTCAGGGCAGGGGTGCTGTGTGTTTGCGGACAGGGTTCCAAGGAGCCGAAAGCCAAGATCAGAGGGCAGCGTATAGTGAGAAAATGAGAACCGGGGATTTGTGGTGTGAGATCACTATCATGCTCTTGTCTGTGATGAGGAAGATTATTAATGACTCCTCTCAGCCTGAGATATGCATTACTGTAGTTATAATGCTATGTAAATTATGATCAATTCCGATCCCTTTTTAATCAAATTAATTGCATCATAAAATTCTAATCGATTCAGCCAAAAATCATCCTCTAATTAGTGTTGGCTTGACACATCTCATGCATCATTGAAAAATGTGTTATGCAGGTACATTTGCAAAGGCTGGCATTGCTTTTATGGTGTAATACGCCATGTGTTCTGCCTCATGTTATGCTTGTAGCTCAGCCAGGGTGCAGAGGTCAAAATCCTAGAAAGGCCAGAGCTTCAGAATGTTTCTTTGACTTTCTAGTATGCCGGTTTAGTTCCATTCAGCTGTGATGGACCGACAGTTTAATCCAGTTCAGTGGATGGTAATCAGTTAAGGAAAAAAGCTTCTTGACATTTCTAAATAAACTACTTATGAGACAAAAACTTACACGTTTTAAATCTAAAACTGACAAACAAATAAGGGCAGACTTAAGATTATAGGGCAAATGTTAATTTCAATAGATTTAAATTTTTAGATATTTGAGAGATTTTATTTCATGATTTTTAAAAAGGGATTAGGAAAACATCAACAAATCACACAAGCATACAACCATATTATAATATGTACATGCACATACACTATAAAAATAATTTTTCAAAGTTGTACAAATTTTGTAAAAACAAAGATATTTGTAGCACGTTTAACCAGAAAATACCATTGAATTTTTTTCCTACTTCAAAATGGCAGGTTTAGTTCAATGTGTTACTAGATGTTTCTTTGTAATAGTTGGTGAAATTTACAATTTCTGAGTGAAATTTGTTTAATCTAAAACAATTTTAAACTATTTTTGTAATATTTCTATTTTTTAAAATTTATTTGTCACACCACAGGACAATGTAAGGCAAAACAGTAAATGAAAAATATGATTTAAATGATTAATAAAAAAAAAACTAATTGGTGACCAGGAACTAGATCTAAAATACACCCAGAAACCCAGACATTTAAAGTAAAAAAAAAAAAGTTAATGCACATGTTTGATGATAGTGTTATCAAATAAATGAAACCACCAACTGACTCAATTGTTTAACAGAACTTGATCATTTGCCACGGTTATTCTGCATTATCAGGCTTCAGTTTCGCCTTAAATTTGTCTCCATGACCATAAAGTTGTAAGAAACCCAGGGGATCCAGCAGGTTGTGGGAAAAATCACACCTTCTGTGCAGCTTGTGATGCCATGCAAATGAAGAGCAATTCCACTGAGAAAGAGGGGACGCAAAACTGCTTTCATCCATTTTATTGAGCTGCAACCGTCATCCTTAACCCCTGATAAACAAACAGGGCTACCTTCTTAATTTGCTTAGGGAGCAATTTAGACTTGTACAAGCCCCCCTGCTGAACTGGCAGAATGGCAGGGGTGAGAGAATGGGATGACCCAGACCTCTAAGCTGCCTTTACTTCAC
The DNA here is from genome assembly GCF_936440315.1 of Barbus barbus. NCBI lineage: Eukaryota > Metazoa > Chordata > Actinopteri > Cypriniformes > Cyprinidae > Barbus > Barbus barbus. The sequence goes on from NC_136744.1 coordinate 18,110,446, forward strand.
ATTCTGCCTAACCCTGGTCATAAAACCCTTCCTGCAAATTGGAACTCAATGGAGGAAACATGGGTTGAGATAATGCAAGTCCACCTTGAGTGCTCTTTCTAGCACCCATACGACATCTGTAGTCTTTGCAATGAACAAGCCATTAAAAGTCTATACTAAAAGTCTGAACGTATTGTAGTAAATCTGCTGAATAATTTACACACTGATTCACAGAAAGGAGAGGAGCAGTATGGTTTTTATCAAAGCAACAATGCATGAGATGGAAATTTAAGTTCACAAAAATAGCAACACTATATTGGCTGTATTCCTAGAGCGCCCAAGCCAGCAACCAATCACTAAGTTCTAAATGACATGCAAACATTGTTCAAAGAGAAGATGGGACATTTGACTGGGACATATGGAGGAGCTGTTGACTTTTCCAATTGGAGCTGTAATCTTTTGTTTGCCCATGCATTTCTAAGGCTGATTGTCTGAATGATCTGAACAATTACAGGCTAAATGTGTTTGCCAGCCACACAGAGCACCCTGCACCCCTCTAAAAAGATCAAAAGGGAAGATTCCCCCTCCTTCTTCATCTCCTTTCAGTCATGACAATTCAGCTGGAAAGGCAACCATAAATGATTTTTTTTAGAACTCCAGTCTCTGGGACACAGTTATTCAGAGTACCTGAATTTCAGAGGTTAATAAATTGAGGAACAGCATGTTTCATCTACAGGAACTGTTCGCACAAATATGTAAATTATGTAATTATTAATTAATAAATTCTTATGTGTAACATTTTTCTGAAGAATCCTTTATCTGCTGAGCTTCTAAAGGGGGAAAAAGCACCATTATAGGAGTCTGTATGAATAATGCACCATATTCCAAGTCATACAATAGCTTTGTATGAGAAACAGACACAAATGTAAGTCATTATTAACTGATAATCTTCCCCTCCAGTGAGCTGTTAACTTGAGAATTGCTGTGGCTGGATCATTGAGTCAGTGACTTCAACTCAAGAACCGGATCAGTCCAAGTTGTGAATGAATCACTAGGAATGTTTTTAACAGGATCAGTGATTCACTGAAAAGATCCAACTCAAAAAACATCTCTTTCCATGAATATGACTTCAGTTTTGTTGTTCTGTTTGCATTATAGCACCTGAGACTTACAAATCATTTGGAACGACGTTAGAATTAAAAAATAATGACAGAATTTTCATTTTTGGGGAAACCATACTGTTGAAAAGGTTTTGAAAGAAATTAATACTTTTATTCTGCAAGGATGCATTAAACTGATCAAAAGTGACAGTAAAGATGTTTAGAATGTCACAAAAACTAGATTTCAAATAAATGCTGTTTTTTAACTTTCTATTCATCAAAAGAATCCTGAATGTATTATAGTTTCTGCAAAGATGCACAACATAAATGCTTTCAACATTGATGATAATAAGAAACATTTCTTGAGCTCCACATCAGGCTGAAGTAATGGCAGCTGAAAATTCAGATTTGCCTTCCCAGGAATTAATTATATTTTAAAATAGAAAATAGAAAACAGTTATTTTAAATGGTAATAATTACTATTTTTACTGTATTTTTAATTAAATTAATGCAGCTTGGTGAGCATAATATCCTTCTTTTAAAAACATTAAAACGTCTCAAACTTTTGAACAATAGTTCATTGACAAACTATCATATTGATATTTCCTTGATTCCTATTTCCCTCTTGATGTTTTAAACAGCTTATGCACTCATTTTATTTATACCAAACTCCTATTGTTGCAAAACATGCAAAGCATTAGCAGTGAAGTCTGTAAACCATGATTTCTATAGCAACAGAGAGAAAGAGGATGAGGCTGTTAAAGAGGTAATATCTGTGACAGTGCATTGAACTAAACTCATCTCCGTAAAGGAGATAGGGAAATGTAAAAGGATACAGAGGCCTGCGGAACTTGGTCACCGCACTGAATGGGCTGAGGTCAGGCCACCACTTTGGTTCAAACAAAGGCAGCCACCAAGTAGTCGCATTACTGACAATCACATACCATAACCTAGGATCAAATGGCCCCATTGTGGCACTAATATAAAAAACATGTTGTAGAATGACAAGCGGTGAATGCTTACATGAGATGGGGTCCTCTGTCAATTACAAGACACTCACCATACAAAAAGAAGAGGAAGAAGAAGAAAAACATCAAGGCAATTGAATGTGCCATAGAGTGAGGGGTGGACAAGCTGAGTGATTGGAGGACAGGCCGAGGGAAGAAAAGAACAAAATTGCATTCCACAAGCAACTGAGCATGTCTTCAGTGAAATAACGTCTATAGAGGCACAAGAGATGAGAGGAGAAGACGAATAATAACAAACCTCAATTCTGTGTCTGGTGAAATGCCTCTTTTATTGCATGTCTCTGTGTAGTTTTGATAGTTTCACAAATCTATGAGATAAAGCAATTACTTTCAAATAAGTCCTTTATTAATGTATGCATTAAAACATGTTAAATAGCCAATAATTGTTTATTTGTTTTTTGTTGCTTCTTACTAAATAAATGAAAATGCATCTAAATTATCTATTTTTTCTACCTCTCTTTTTTAATAATACAAATTAATTTTCATTTTTTTTCTGTGCTTATTAAGGAGAGGTTTGAGTAAAATTTTTAATGACTAATCTTACTATATTTGGTCATTTTAAGATTTATTTTTTTATTATTTTTTTGGATCTTTTTTTATTGCAAAAAATCTCATGAGCAAGAAAACACATTGTTTATACTGAAAGTCTTTTTCAGATATTTGATTTATTATTTTTTAAATAAAGAAAGACAGCATTAGAAATGAAACTCACATTTCCAAGGAATCATAATCCTTCTCATCCTTCAAAACCACTATAAGAAATATGTTATGCTCTTTGTGAACTTCTATATTCTGCATGGTAAAAAAGTGCATCCTTAACTTTTTTTTTGACACTAGAAATCGGGTTACTGAAAAAGTCCTCAATGCTTGTAATTAACAGAATGTTTTTTTTTTCATATGTTAATATAGTATTTATAAAGTACATTTCAATTAATTTCATAATTAATAGCGAGAGAGAGAACATGATCATAATCAACAGATACAGAAGTAAAAAAAAAAAAAAACAGTAGGAGCTCCAGCGACTGTTCACACATACAGCTTGAATGAAAGGTACCACAGAAAACCGGATGGATTTAAGTCACTGGCTCTAGTCAGTCACTCTAATGGATCACGTGACTCTACTGGTTGTGATGGCTTCCTTCGCTTACTGTGACTACACGCTTTGAGAAAAACATGGGCTTCTGCGTATTCCTGCGTCAAACCGACGAGTGTCCTCTCAGTAATACCCTTCATATTAGTGGAGGCAGACACAGCGTGATAAAGAAAAGAGGAAAGGCGCTGATCTGGAGAAGAAGCCGCGATGTTTCTGTTTCAGTTACCCGAGGATGTACTCTTCCTCGTCCTGTCCTACCTGGATCCCAGATCGCTCTGCCGCCTCTCTCAAGCGTGCAAGAGAAGCTACATGTTCATCTCCAGAGACGCTGTTTGGAGGAAAATAGCTAGAGACATTATTAACACTGGCTTGACACGACAAGGAATAGATTTGTAAGGATGTTGAGATACACTAGCTGTGTTGCTAGCTAATAGTTCTCGGCCTACGCATAGAATAACAGAACTACGTAGACTGCGTAGAGCACAGGCATTCATAGCACTCGTGACGTAATAAAAAGAGCGTATGTTGAGATTCAGTTGCGTTCTTACGCTGATAGTCACGAGGGTTTTGTTTACATGGGCAATCTACGTAAGAGCGGCCAGAAGACAACAAATTGGAAAAGTAATGTATATAAGCAGATGAATAGGATGCTGGATTGTAGTCAGCCTGTTTTTTCCTCGTATAATTGTTTAGATTAGACCAAACTGAACTAGCACTTCAGTCACTTTCCACGAAAACGAACTTTGATGTGCCGCAACACTTTTTTGAGGACGAATATGGATGTCTTAAATGTTGCATGCACCGTTATCATATAATTCTATTCATTTCTTATCACAAAAAATTAAGATAAAATTCTTAAAATGTTCCTCTTATTAACAATTTGTGACCCCCCCCCAAAAAAATACATTATTTTGAAGATCTGCAGAAAGGCAAACAACAACAACAGTAATAATACACTGCACTTTCTTAATTTTTGCACACATTTTAATGTTGGGCTTATTTGTCAAACTCTAAGCTCAACCCTTCCACAAAAAAAGGTAATTTATGGAAAATATGGGTCATTTTATGATGATTTAATATTTTTGCTTTAAAACTGCTAAATCGCACAAATCAGGGTTTTAAACTGGATTTAGACATTACCCCCAAACTTTGATGACGGTTGGGAAGTTTTCAAACCCCAGAGAAAATAAATAGAAATGAAAACAAAAACTGAATTTAATTTGACTGCCTGAGGTTGTTGGTCAAAATTTTCTGCAGGTTAAGCACTTTCTTTAACTGGCCATTTATTGAGAAGTTAAAAAAAGAAAAGTTTCAAATGCTCTGCTGTGTCCTTTTTGTGGAAAGTGCCAAGTCAAAAACATTTACATTATAAGCTCAGTTAAACCAGCTAAAATTATTACTAAATTTTTGTACTATATTGTTAACACAAATTAAATCTATGATATAATAATTGATATATGTAGTGTGCGTTTCTACTAAACAGTCTACACTGTTGCTGGAAGGAAATTCTGAAAACCTATAAAGAAGCAGCGTATAATTTCAGAGTCCTTTCAGCAGTTTCTCTATTTTGCCAATTATCTAAATTAAGCTCAAATAATCTCAAACATTCTTACATTTTTTCAGGTGTCCTTCTATTCCTCTTAAGGACAGAGTGAGGGTGTCCCACAACTGGATCCATGGAGTCTGTCGTAAAGAAGTCCTTTTAAAATGGAAAATTAAGTAAGTTATTTTATATTCTTTATATATACTGTAGGCCTAAAACTCTAAAAAAATTATTTTGCACTTACTTTGGATGTATTGAAATTGGAACCAAAAATAACTTAAACTGTCTATAAAATAACTAGCCATATACAGATGCAGAAATACAATTGCTCAAACTAGTAAAATAAAATTGTTATAATGTGACCCAACCCATACTTTGAAAAGGAGAAGGGAAAAAGGAATTTAATAGTAAGTTGGAAGATGTCATACTTTCATTGTCCAACCCCAAAATACAAATTTTTCAGGCATTTATCCTCTGACTTAGGGTGTGTAGTTGACCTTGCCAATATGGACAAGACATTATTGTGTTTTTTTATTAGCCTCCTCGTCACCTTAAGCCCCAAGATACAGATTGAGCTACAGAAAAAACATGTGTAGGAGTAATTTCCATCCCTTGATTGTTCGCCCACAGCTTGTTGCCATGGATACAGCTGGACTGTGATGTGCTGTATCTCTCTCAGGCAGCAAACATCAGTGCGTACCATCTGAGAGCTGAGGGGGGAAAGTTACAGAACAATCGAGTGGCCCTGTTCTCGGGACACCAAGAAGATGTGTGCAGATTCACTCTGACAGACACACACCTTATCAGTGCAGGAGGGTAAATCCATGTTCTTTTTAGTCATTTATTTTATTTGATTTATTGTTTTATTATAATTATCAAGTCAGGAAACTTATGAACAGATTTGATAAGGAATTCAAAGCTTCTTCAAATCTTATAATATAGTCACTAAATAAAATACTGTTTTACACTTTTAAAAAAAAATGAGAAACTGATGTAATTTCCATAAGCACACAGAGACTATCAGCTACCTGTATTCTTCGCTTGAATGGTAAAACAGGAATGTGCTCGTTTTCCCTCTTTTTTTGTTATTGTGCCACTAGGTATTTCCTAAATTTAAACATAGTAAAATATTAACTACAGTAGTTCAGCCATGCACACTTTATGGTTTGATTGTTTGGGATAGTTTGCTGTTTAAAACACATGATAATAATAATAATTATTATTGTTATCAATACTACTACAAATTTAGTTTACAGTCATAAAATACAGCACAGAACAAAATAAAATAAATTAATTGAAAAACATCAATTCTGCAATTCTTTTGAGTTATAATTAATCAGGCATAGCCAATGAGTTAATCCTAAAATACAATCCTGAACTGCTTTTTTTTTTTTATATCTCATTGATGTTTATTTGCTATAATGCTCTTCTTGAATTTCTTGTTTTAATTTCTTAATCTCTTCTTAAATTTTTTTTCAGTGATGGTAAAATTATTGTTCATGACAGAGGAAATGATTACTCTGTGGAGTATTATGGTCACAATCAGGAGGTGAACTGCATTGACTGTAAAGGGGGTGTGATAGTCAGTGGCTCCAGAGACAAGACTGCAAAGGTGAGATTGTACACTCTGTTTTGTTTTAATTAAAAAAGTAAATATGGTAGCTACTGTATGTCTATGACTAGGTTTCTTGCATTGGTTTCATTCACTGTGTGACTTTCATGGTTTTTTTTACATGTACGGTACATAGAAGGATTTTGTTACAGGAGACAGTTTGTATCCAACAGTGGGAAGTAAATCTTTAAATCTGTCGATTTGGACTTAGTCCAGTTCAGTCCCACTTACTCAATTATTTATTTAAATAATTTATTTAAATTAGAGTTATGTTCAAGGATATAAATATTTAAGAAACACCTTGGAAAGACATCAGAAATTCATACTTCAAAGATTAAACATTAAACATTTTTACTCTTTTTGAAAGAAGTGTCTTATACTCACCAAAGCTGCATTTATGTGATCAGAAAAAAGGTAATATTGTGAAAGGTTGTTACAATTTATAATAATTGATTTCCGCTTTAATATATTTTGAAATGTAATTTGTTGCTGTGATGGCAAAACTGAATTGTTTGATTAATAAAAAGTTCAGAAACACAGCATTTATTTGAAATATACTTTTTGTAACAAAATAAAAGTTTTTATTTTTGATCAGTTTAATAAATCTTTGATGAATAAAATTATTATTTATTTAAATAAAAATCTTACTAACCCCAAACCTTTGAACAGGAGTGCTGGTTAATGTCTAACTGACTCATGATTTTTTGTACTGTTTGTAATTTCATTTTAGATTTGGGCTCTGACTCCTGATCGATTTGGACAGTGCTTGCATACAATCTCCACATATGACAGAGTGTGGTCGGTGGCCATCAGTCCATCTCTGTGGTAAGCCTCTACTCGTGATTGAGTCGTGCCATGAGATTTGTCTAGTCTTTGTGCTTAAGAGTCTTAGTAATGCTTACAATATAGTCTATCAACAACCTTTCTTCCAGTGTTTGATTAATTTTCAATATCGGATGAAGTCATATCATTCCAAACCTAAATGACTTTCTTCTGTGGAACACAAACTCTTGGTAACCAAACAGCTTTGAGACATGTCAAAAAATATCTTCTTTTATGACAGAATTTTCATCATTGGTTGAAATCTCCCTTTTCAAGTGTATTTTTTAACATTATGCCTGAGACCAAATTTAAAATTTTCCAAATCTAAACCTGAAAATAAACAGAAAATTTTAGAATTTTGAATAATTTCAAACAAGAAACGTTATGGTGAAAATAGAAATAGGCAATATTTATGCTTCTGCACTATATCTAGGACAGATACAACCATATTTATGGCATCGATCATCTTTATCATCATCATGCAAAATGTTAATAATTCAATTTTTCTGTCAGTTTTCCCTAGCATTTTCAGAACTTTGAACACTGTATTTCCTTCTATATCCATAATGTTCTTCCAGTTTCAGGCCGTCTCACTTGTTAAGACGTTTATGTGTTTGATTCTGCCACATACTTCATACTCACTGGTTTCCTCTGTTCTTCTCTCCATATGAATCACCAACAGACCTGAACATCAGCCTTAGCTTTCATCAAAGAGAATTTGAGATCTTTCAAATAATGAATGTATGAGTGGATTTAAAAGAGCGGGGTGGGGGTGGCGGCATCGTTACGGCTAGTGAGGTGAAGTGGTCATAGACAGGGCAACCCAAAGCAGGTGGTCAGACCCTTTTTTAATACATACTCTTCAATTTATTGCCATGCCATTGCTTTGAAGTCAATTAGTTCACACCTCTGAAATGCAGATGGAGAAGAATGTGATCCCGGCCCCTAAAGGCTTAGAAAGCAGAATTTTGCCCTCTCATGGTGTGAAAAAAAGACCCTTTTTGTGAGCCTAAAATGCTCAAATGTACCCCACAATGTTTTTCCCGCTTCTCAGCTCTCACCAAGACAGTGGCAATACATCATTGAATGTTTCTTTGTGTTTCTAGACTTTTTAAACACAGAAATGTGTTGAACCGTCCAGTTGATAAATCGTTACAGACTTTTGAACTTTAGAAAGCTGTTTCAGTCTACAACTGGTTAACCGTTTCTCCCTCAATACATCTGGGACGTTTCCCAATGTGATGAGCTGTTTAAACAAGTGTGGGATGGAGTGAGACAGGCGAAGAGGGAGAAAGGAAAAAAAATGTGCAGGATATTATGGTGAAGCGGTGTTGCCTTTGCTCCTGCTGCCTTTGATTGCTCGGCCATGTATACTCCCACACGCTTAATGACACGCAGGCACATGAAGCTGTAACACTAGTGCAGAGCCTCCACCTGCCCCTGATCCGTGAAACGCACCTTCACAGCACTGCTGAAGGAATGGAAACACCGTGTGCTGGGAGACGCTAAAAGACACCGACCGACTCAGTCGCGTTCTCATCTTTTGTCACGACAAGGCCAGCGTGTAGCGGAAGAAAGCCACTGCTACTTGAGCAAATGCAATGGTTCAACGCAGTTTTAGTCACTCAGCCGAGTTATTAATCCCCACTGCCCCGTCTCCTCAGCCAAGAATTTAGATTTCAAAATAAGAGACGATTATCCACATCATTAATTCTCCAATTTGATGGCTGAAATAGCAGGCCTCTGAAACAGACTGTTGGACCTAGATAATGGACCACACTTCTTTACACATATTGACGGTGGGAGAAGTTGATGAAATTGACTTGAAATAAAGGCGTCAACTAAATCAGGTTTTTTTTTTTTTTAATACTTTTTGATGCCTTTGCACCAAACCTATACTGACCTATAACAATCTATTTATAGTGTGAAAATTTAAATTATTGTGTCTTGTAAATAAACCATTCATAAGAAATTAATGTTAGGGGGGATTAATTAGCAAGGATGCATTTAATTTACCAACAGTGATTAGTAAAGACATTTATAATGTTACCAAAAAAGAAATTTAAGCTGCACGAGAAGAACGATTTCTGAAAGATCACGTGAGACTAAAAACTGGAGTAATGATGCTGAAAAATTCTGCTTTGCCATCACAGGAATAAATGACATTTTAGAAAAGTTTTGCTGTATTTTTAGTCAAAAAAATGCAGTGTTGAGACTTCTTTCAAAAACATTTAGACATCTTTTAATCTTACAACCTCAAACATTTTGAACGGTAGTGTATTTTCTGGAAAGTAGTAACTTTTCATTAAGTTGACACTGTATCTTCTTATCTATCCATAGAATAAATTAATTGTGATAAATATCATGATATTAACCAGTGTTTAGAGAGCAGAATAAAAAATGTAATTACAAATTACTTTTATTCATGTTTTAAGATTTATTTATTATATATATATATTATTTTGAACTTTTTAGAAAACCTCTGAACTAATTTATAAGCAGACATTTAAACACATTTCTCTGTGATTTTCTGGCCTTGTGGAATCGGATTAAAAGCACATACAAATTGTGAGAAAAAAATTCCACTTCCACTATTTGATTTTGAATAACATAGTAAAGCTGATATTTTTGGGCCTGCTTAGTTTTGTTAAAAGTTTCATTTTCTCTCCAGATTATCTGTTTCATATGTTCTAGCTCCACCAATTAGAAAGAGCAACAGATGTCCTCTAATTGAGAGCGTGTTCTGATTTCACTCCTGCAACAGTCAGGAGCTGAAACCGTAGACGGAGAGGGTTTCAAAATAGTGATTGCAAAGTGTGTTTTAAGTTGGAAACCTGAAGGAATAGATGGGAAGCCCTTGTGTTGCAAATGTAATTGTTCCAGCTTCACGCTTGAGGTATCTAAAGGACAAGGAGCAAGAGAGGAGACGCTGCAGTGAGCAACGGGTCCGAGAGAAGGGGTGAGGGACAAAGAAAAGAGAAAGAACAGAGAGAAAGATGTCGAAAGAGTGTGCATATGGTCGCCTCTGACACTCAGGTGTTAGGGGCTGTATTGTTCCAACCCAATGCAGAATCACACTTGTGTATAAAACAAAAGAACCGTGTAAGAAAATATAGCCCTTCTCTCTTTTTTCCCGCCACCATTTGCTCAGGCTCCAATTTGTGTTGTGTTTCTTTCAACCTCCCTCCTCGTCTGTTCCGTAATCCTCCCTCCCTTTTTGCCATCGTTTTTTCCAAGGAACATTATCTGAAGGCCTGTTAGTGGGATATTCCGGCCAGAGCGAAATGCCAAGGCTGACTGTCGTCTATCTTTTTGCAGTCACTGATCCTAACCGTATCCAGTGGCCCTTGAGATTGCTTTTACAATTTTAGGCACCTGGGTTTTTCACTACATTTTATTTCTTTCATATTGGACCATCTTCTCAGGTTTTTCACTAGTTATATCAGAGCGTAATGTGTGCGAGCGGTGGACAGGACCGGTCCTGTGCAGACTTGAAGAACTCCATGGTGACTGCATGACTTTCACAGCTGATGTTGCAATGTGAACGCTAGCTCTGAAATTCCCTAAATGGTGTCATATGGCTAGCGGTCCCAGCCTTAACTGTGAGACCGCTCCAAAAAAAGGCCCCTCTCCCATTGCGAAGGTAATGGGCACTCTGGCTCCCTGCATTGTTCTCATTTCACTCCAGTGGGTTGCTCTTCTGTTCTGAATTCCATTTACAATCTCATATCAAAGAGACAGCAGCGGCCATGTTGAAGGCGAAAAAAAAACCCGGTATTCACAGCAGCCCAAATGATTCCTGATTCTTGATCTGTAACCCGTGAGCTTGACTGGATCACCCCCCCCCCCCCCCCCCCCCTCCATTCCCCCATCTCAGTCTAGTCTTTGTCTGCCATGTCAGACTTCAGACTCTCACCCCAAATGTTGATTCATCTGCTCCTGTGTGAGCAAAGGCCCTGATTGCTACTAATGGCCTGTGATTAGCATACATTTGATCTTGAGGACACTGTTTTAGGACCTGGAATGACTTGCTCAGTTGGTAATGTGGCTCTCACAGGAGAAAGCTACTCTTTTTGACTCAACTCTTTCAGTTGCTTTAATTGGAGCTAAAAATAGTTTACATGGCAATTACTCCAAGGCAATACAATGGAAAACAAATAATTTTTCCTTCCAAATTGAATTGCTTAATTTGATGATGGTCAATTAATTGTCTTATTATACACACTACCTTTCAAAAGTTTGGGGTCAGAAGGATTGAATTTTTTTATTTTTTTTTGCTGCAGTAAAATGATCAGTCGTGACTGTAAAGACATTTATTATCTTACAACAGATTTCTATTTCAAATAAATGCTCTTTTGAATTTTATATTCAAAGAATCCTTAAAAATGTGTCATGGTTTTCACAAAAATATTAAGTGGTTATTGAGCAATATTAAGTATTAACTATATAAAAATAGAAAACAGTTATTTTAAATTGTAATATTTCACAGTATTACTATATTTTTGACCAAATTAACATAGCCTTGGTGAACATGACATTAAAACTTTCAAAAACATTTAAAAAAAAGCATACTGTCCCCAAACTTTTGAACGGATGCATTTTAGACTCGTTATTATATTACTATTATTTGTACAATTTTAATGTATTTTTACTAAACTATTTCACCTAAATATCGCAGGCACTGGACATTGAATATCTGTTATCCTTCGGACATGGCATCCTTCACTCCTTGTGTCTGTCTGACCCATCCCATTTCAAGTCTTTGTCGTTCCCTTTATACCACTAGATGTAGAATTAGTAGGGAGCGCCTCTTGTGATAAATAGTTTCCTGTAATGTCAGACATGACAGATTTTAACCGACAAGATGGGACTTGTTGAGTCTGGAAGAATCCATCCAGGCCTGGGTAACTCTAGCCAGAGTATATGTTAGGTACGTCAGCTACTCTTCCTCTTGCATATTTTGCACACACATGCAGCACAGAGTCTGTCAGTTAGTTCATTAAGCTTGTTTGATATAGAGTGGGGTTTAGGTTCATCTGATTTTAGTTAGAAGAAGTGTAATTGTTAGCCTGAAATGTGTAATTTGGTCTTGTTAATACCACATGCACATCTCACCGATCTTGAGAGAATTATATTCGTTTAGCTTTTCGGACGTTGTTTAATGATAGTTTAGATGAAGAGGCCTCACTTGGATGATCAAATGTGCTTGTCCTCATTGGCCAATGCAAATTGCGCATAAAATTAGTGTCTGTTCATCTCCCAGGGAGTTTTTAAACATGGCTAATCAATGTCTTATGCAGGGAATCTAAACACAGATAGCAGATATTGATAATTTTGTGCTTCTTGTATGTTATGAAGGGATAGGCCATGTCATGATGGACAGAAGCGTTCCTTCTATCAAACTGCCTCAAAGAGCACAGTGCACACTACCTCAGTAGTCGCAATGAGCCCACAGCGACCAGGCAGGGAGGATGAAAAGGAAAGGGCGCAAGCGTCAAAAAGAGAAGCAACCCCGAGGAGAAGCGAGAAAGGCTTCTTTTTGGGGAGGCCTGTTTTGTTTAGAGTTGGTCAAGCACAACTACAAAGATGTTGCAGGGGTACTGCCTTTGAAATTTTCCAAAGAAAATGATTGTTGGATAAACCGCCCCCAAAACGCCACTCTCTGGCAAACGGAGGGAGCGTGACCTATGACCCTCACTATAAAAGTACAGCGAAACGTACTCCTCTATACCACCCTAAGCTCACCCCGCCCCAATTTCACCCCTTTTGCTCCACCTCATTCAAGCAAAAAGAGAGAGAGAAGGAGAAAAAAGAATGAAATTCATGTCATTCATTTTGCTTCTCCTCTCTCTCTCTCTCTCTCTTTTAAGGCTGGGAGGGCGAGCCGTGTCTTAGGAGTCAAGAATTCAATTAGTTAAAAAAGGGGAAAAAACAAGAAAGAAAGCAAGAAAAGAAAGAGTCTGCAACAATAAAGCGATAACGGACAGAATGTGCGTTCCCACACGTTAAATACAGGGCGCTTACTACTGAAAGCACAGCATGGGAGCTATAGCCTCTGACTGCAGGTGGTGTCCTGAATAATTGCAGTCAATATGCCCCTTCTATGCAGGCTTTGCACAAGCAGATCATTACACACATGCCACATACAGGTGTTCCCCAGGCACATTTGAGATGGAAACTTTTGTTATTCCCTAAAAAGCATTTTTGCTCACAAGTTAGCTGGGGAGTTCAGCTCTGTGTCTATGGTGTAATGCACTACCGTCTGTATCTTTCTTAGCCGTAGAGTTAAGACTGTTGACATAAAAGTTCAATACCTTGTCACAGTACTAAAAGAGATCATATTTAACTTAAAATATCATTTGTTGACAGTGAACATTTTAAATCTGTAAATCTGTGACACAAATCTGTTTTGTGTCAGAATGCGTCAGCATTTTCCTAAGCAGCCTGTAGCTCCAGATGGAAATAACAGTACTAGCACAAGTGGCGCAGATCCAGGGCATCATAAGTGCTCCAGACTGTGACTGAAATGGTCAGAAATGAGACAATAATTTCAAATCTTCTTGTCAGGTAAATAAAGCAGTATCAGTTTGGTAAAAACGTTTTTTGGTATCATCAAGTATCTCTTCAAATATCTTTCTGCTGTATGGAAAAACAAACACATGATGTCCAATTCATGAACAAATTAGATTGTTTTTTTTAAAGGATTAGTTAAAAAAAAAAAAAAAAAATCACATTCTCAAACTCTAGTTTGCAATTAGAATTAGATTTACTCAGTCTATTACTGAGTTCACAACTGATTCCCTTGTGATTCCTAGTGAGTCATTTTTCTGTTATGTCTGATTCTAATGAAACATTAACTATTATTTGTGATTAAAGACATTGTCACAGCAAAATGTTGGTCATTCTATAGTGTAGTGTAGTGCACTTAAATTGTCAATGGAAATCTTTGTTTTAGAGCAGTAGCCTGTTCACACCAAGCACAATAATTATAAAGATAACTATATTGGCATCTACAGCAATAGAGCATAACATTCAGTTACTATACTATATTGTGTGTGCTGCACAACTTTCATCTGTTACATTAAATGCTTGAGCTTTTTAAACTTAAATGGATTCTGATTGGTCTCATCAACTGAAAAAATTTCTTCTGAAAATGATTCCAACGACTTTGTTCTTCTCTGTTGTTATGGTGATAGCTGTGGTGTGAACTTTCTTATTATCTTGGAATTAGAATGCCTATTAAAACTTTATAGTTATTGTTCTAGTTAACATCCTTGGTGTCAAATGCAATAAAACGTTAAGGTAAGCGACATGTTGGAGCCATAATATTTCACTTTTTTAAAACAAAATTTGGCTCCTAATTATTTAATTTTAAGAGCCTTTTATGGCTCCCTCCCTAGTCATTTTTACTATCTGATGGCCTGATAAATGTGTGATTTAATTAGTGGCAGGTGATGAGGTCTGCGTAAACTAGCTGACTAAACTTGCTGACTTTCTCATGGCTTTTTTGTGTGTATTTTTTTATCTAAATTGATGTGGTGCTGTTCCACTCCGCTAAGCAAAAGGTGGTGTATGGAATGTTCCTCTGACCTCAGATGCAGGGGACATGAACAGAAAGCCAAAAGGTCTGTGAACTCGGGTGTGAGCTGAACAGGGGGGCTTGGGGGAGCTGGGCTAGAGGACGGGGCAGAAGGGTCGACACAGAGAGGGAAAGAGAAAGCCCTGTCTATTGTGTTCCTCCAGCCAATATAAATACATCATAACCCTTTTCAATTCAAACATATTTAGCAACTAAGATGAAAGCACTCTAACATCCCCTTGAACAAAGCCAGGGGTCAGCTATAACAAATGAACAACATCCACTGCAAGGCCGTTGCACGGGGGGTTAAACTCCCTTTGAACCCTGTCTTTACCCATGGGCCTTTAGGACAGGCTGAGATGCATTTGGGGTCAATAGATTTATTTCACTCTGTTTTAAATATTTTATTCATTTATTATAATCATTACACAATTAATGACCATTTAACTGCCATGTTTTTAATTTAGGATTATTTGATTCTTTTTTCATTCTTTCTTACTTTTTAGATAAATAGTAATAGAAGTTGTGATATTGAATTGATGTGATAAGCAATATGTTAAAAATGTTTCCCTACTGCTGAGAGAGGACATTGTAAGGCAGTATTTGAGTCTCCTAATTAAAACTAAAAAGTATTTATACTAGAAAATTATAACATTTAAATTAGGTGGTTTTATGCAAGGAAGTATTATTTAACACCTAAATGCATTAATTTATACCAACAAAATAAATGTATATGGGTTAAATCAAGTAGAAATTGCTATTTAAGGTAACAGTTGCAGGTTACCACTTTTTACAGTGTAGATTGTATTTTTAATAAGGTCTTTTTTTTTTTTCTTTGGACCAAGCTGGTTTAGGTGGTTGACCTGCTGAACTACCAGCTGGTTAGAACTGGTAGACCACCATTGACCAGCTTCTATGTTTAAAAAAAAAAAAAAAACAGAAAAACTGCTTGACTTGGTTTTATAGGTTTGCCTCATTTTGTTTGGATGTAAAGTATACATCCAAACAAGTATAAGTATATACACAATATAATTTGACATAAAATGCTATATAGCATTTTGTAGAACTTTAATCACACCTTGGAAAAACTGAACGACTGTCATACTACTGAAAATATAAATATATATTTTTATATAGTTAGTAGCATCTCTATTTTGAATGAATTTATCCTGAAAACTGTCTATGTTTTAACTGTCTACTACTTTTCCAAAACAATTTTTTTATATTTTTGAAAGTTTCTTATGGTCACCATCTTAAACAGTAATATTTTAATATTTTTCAATTTAAAATAAGTATTTTCTATTTTAATATAATTCCAAATATAATTTATTTGTGTGATGGCAAAGCTGAATTTTGCTTCAGTGTTACATGATCCTCTAGAAATCATTCATTGCACTGATTTGGTGCTAAAGAAACATTTATTATAATTTTTAATGTTCACTACAGTTGCACTGTTTAATATGTATGTGGAAACCATGATACAAAAATGAATAAATAATAATAATAAAAAAATCTTACTGAACAAAAGTGTACATGTAGTTTGCTTTCCACATACAAAAAAACAAGCAAAATATACAAAAATCTAAATTATGTAACAATAATTTTAGTTTTATCTTTTAAAAAATATCCCATTATATCTCCATGATACACTCAGCACATTTCCAGTGATGTGTGCAGTTTGGTACAAAAAGCGCTTGCTGTGGTCTTGACCCAATACACGTGGTTGCTTGTGTTGGTTTGGCCCTAACAATGTTGTTACTGTGGAGTTCTTCTCCCAGCAGGGGCTGAATTAAAGTTTGTGTGACCCCGGCACTAATTTCATGCTGCACAGTTCCTCGAATAACGATGTCAGTTGATTAGGTTACCAAAATGGTTGTGTTGGCAGTGAACCCCTGACATGTTCTAATGATCCTGAGGCGTGCTGGATTTTTTGGGGCAGAGGAGTTGGGGTTTGGGGTGGGCAGCGTGGGCCAGGGGCTTTGGAGGGAGATTGTCCATGCTCTTCGGTTTAGAGGGGGGCATAAGGTCGAGGGAAGGTGGAGGCACATTAGGCGAGAGAGAGGCTTTGACCTTTTACAGCTATAATATCACTAGGAGTTCCTTTCAGATCAATCAGAACTTGTCTTGTAGACAAAAATGTATTTAATTGTGGTGTTCTATTTTTCTGCTTTTCACTCCCTCCCTTGTGTTTTTTCACAATCGGACTCACTGAGGGATAAGTAATTGAAGTAATAGAGAGTAATAAGGGCTGGGAAGAGAGAGCTTTGGCCTTGCCCCTATTGTATCTTGTGTCACACAGGTTCAAAGGTCAGGCAGCCTGCATATTCTATTAGGGCGCACGGCCTTCATTGGGGCAAATGAGTTTACCCAACAGTAATTAAAATGCCAGCACTGGCCAGGCGAGCTGAATATGGTTGATGGGCCACCGCTAACTGGGTTGACAGCTGCCATGGCTGTCCTTGCCAATATGCTTGGGCCCTCAATGAACAAACCAACTGAAGCCATCACAGACGAGAGCGCATGTTTCCTCAACTTTACTAGCACGCTCTCTCTCTTTCTTTCTGCCTTTTTCACACCAAAAATGATTACAATTTTCCTATTGTTAGCCCGTGAGATACGCAAATACACGATATTATCGTGCAAATTTATTTAAATATTTACTTATCTTTTTTTAGTGAAGTAGCATATGGATGTTCTAAAATATTATATATTTAACATGATGCCAATTTAATAGAAACATTGTAAGTTACAAATTTTAATGCTTACATTTCCTCAGTTATTCAAACAGCAGCTACAGAAAACGAGCTAAGAATATTTACAATACCAAAGAACAGCATCACTGACTTCAGTTTAGCGCGAGTGTATGCACATTATGATACACTGTATGATGAATGAATCTCTTATACTTACATCACACATAGTTTATTTTGAGAGAATTCGCGAGAGAGCAGAATTCAGTTCGCGAGCGTGCGCACTGAATGACAAAACTCTGGTGTTTCAGCGATGACTAATCTGAACGCCTCTGATTAGCAATTGCATTCATGAAGTCAACGGAATCGTGTATGATTGGTTATAATGCTCAACACTGAAAAAACAGAACAAATAAGACCTAATATTAATTAGATAATAATAATAATAATAACCATCGTCTTGCTATTGTCAAAGGCATTAGCCACAGGCGATATCTCTGACTATTGTCTATACACGATACTATCGTCTATCGGCACTACCCTAGTGAATTCTGATTGGCTATCAACGTTTTAATCACTTATCAGGTGGAAAAATCATTCTGAAGTGATTCCAGCAATATCGTTCCATTAGTTGTGGTATGGACTATTATTCTTTTAAATGTAGAAAGATTTTAGAACTGTGTGTTTATCATTATGGTTATCGTCCTTGGTGTGAAAAGGCCTTAACAGACTGACTCTCTGTATGTTATGTGTGTTTGTGTGTGAGTGAGATGAAGGGTCACTGTCCCTCTGTTTTTGTGCTGGGGGTTTGGAGTTGGACACCAGGCGCTACAGAGCTTATTCACACGGGCTGGTTGTTAATTTGAGGCCACACTGGTATTTCATTGTGAAGCCCGTTTCTTTGGTTGATGTTAGTGGGAGGGCATAGAGCCCCCCTGCTCTTTCTCTGGGTTTTCTGTAGAGGTATGAAAGTATGTGAGAGAGGGAGATGCTTTGTGATCCGTGTAGTTTTACGTGCCTCTCGCGTGGTGCGTCAGTGACCATTCGCTGCGAGGCACGTTGACACCACACACACTTTACATAGTTGGCACAGAGACTGAGAAAGCATTCTGTCAATGAAAGAGACCATCCCAGCAGGGCATTGTAGGAATACCTGAGTGCTAAAACAGGCACATTCCAGTGTGTTCACTAGTGTGAGGGCCCTATTGTTCAGCTCACCTCCGAACACAATGCAATGCAGGGAGCAGGAGAGCCTTGAGCCTCGCCCGCCAATCCCAGCAGTCCAGGAGGGCTCTAATCCCTGACTGTCACGCAGGTCAAAACTGCTGTGCTCACACTCCCGCCCCCCCATACCTGCTCGACTAATTTCAACCTGTCACCCAACTAAAAAGGGGGCATCCGAGTGTTTTTGTTTCTTTTTCTTTTTTCACCATGTTTTTCCCCCTAGATGTCTCGTGAACGAAAACACATCTGTGAACAAATCCGCTGTCTCAACATACCCTTCAGCCACTTTTACACCTCGCTATGCTCCATTCGCTTTTCAAAATTTGTATTTAATGCGCTGTGTGTATTCTCTCCAGGAGCCAATCTATTACTCCGCTGTTACATCACCTGCTGAGTATTTAAATGCTAAAAGCATTAAATGCTGGAATAAAGATTATTTGAGAAAATGTTCTAGAAAGCATTGAAGACTCTTAATCACAGATTTGTATAGATTTTGTAAAGGTGTATTAATAATAATAAATGCTACTACTACTAAATAAATATAATAAATGCTACTACTAAAAAGTACTACAACTAATAATAATAATAATACTATTATTATTATTATTAGTTTGTTTGTAATTATTGATATCAATAAACCATTGCAAAATCTGGTATAAAGATCTGCCATTATTTTGCCTAAAAATTATGAAATGGTTGAATGGTAGCTTTGAATTTTTTTTATCGTTATTTTGCAATAATTTCTAAAGATCTTTATATCTTTGCAGCAACTTTGTGACAGGAGCAGCCTGCTGTGAGAATTTTGCTCCTCTTCGAATCTGGGACACAGAAAGGTATTTTTTTTCTACATGGTTATTTAAATATTTTGTTTTTTCAGAATTAATTTGTTGTAATATTTATTTGTTCTATATAACCTTTTGCTGGAACATGTTCCATCCGTTCCATTTTTTTTAATTTTTTTTTTACTTTTGATTGTTGTAATGCATTTTTGTTTTGTCAGCATATTGTGCAGAATTTTTACATCTTTTAAGACACTGTGCCAAGTTTAAAAATATAAATATCATTATCGTTAATATTTTACATAACTAAGTGGAATTACGTGTTGTGTAAATTTATAGCCATGAAATTGTTCAGTGTTTTCCACTCCCTATCGAAATTACCATTAGATTTTAATTTAGATCTTAGTTATGTTTAAATGCACAGGCTTTCATAGCAACATTCAGTTAAATGTGGTTTCTACATGTATAAAGCTCAAAAATGTATGAATTCTAATGTGTTACTATTTGAAACTGTTAATTTCACACAAAGTGAAAGTAGAACCTTATCATGATGAGGGAAGCTGCTCCATTATCCCTTCAACTGAGTCTTTTCTCTTTATGAAGTTCAAAGCTGACTTAAAAATTCCTGTCATGAAAGGCCAGGCTTAAACCTGATACAACCTGACTGGTTTCCGTAATTCCCCAGCTTTACCTGCTGAATTCAGCCTGCTTGCATGTTGTCAGTCTAAGGAAAGTAAAAGAGGAGGTGGTGGTTGGGGGGGCCGTGAGTTCCGGCACCAAATGACAAGGAAATTTGAGACGGGAAAAATTGCGGAGAAGGAGTAGAGGCGATTCCAGACAGATTTCGACGGGAATCACATGTTCTATAGAACACCGGAACACAAAAGTTGAGCCAAGATTAATGTGACCCACCGATGTGGCTGCGTTTGATCTGTGAGGCGCGGGTAGCCAGTGTCAGCTTGTGGACACGTGGGCTGGACGGCTATCAGAATGCAGATGCACGCACAGGTAAACAGGCCATTGAATCAAGTTAGACTTACTACAACCCTGTTAAACTAGGAACCAATTAAGGTTACACAGAGGTGTGACAGTCAGTGAACAAACATGTTTTCACGCTTTCTGTAATAGTTGCATATGAGTCCCTCAGTTGACCTCATTGTGGAAAAATGAATCTCAAAATCATAGTCATTTTTGGAAAGGGTTCAAATACACAAAAATGCTGGAAAACCAAAGAATTTGTGGGACCTGAAGGATTTTTCTGAAGAACAGCAGGCAGTTTAACTGTTAACCCTTAAACAAGGGACTCGTGAACAACTATCACTAAACAAAAAAAAACACAGCTTTGGATCGTTCAGGTAACAACAGTATTAAGAATCAAGTGTATGTAAACTTTTGAACGGGGTCATTTTTGTAAATTCAGCTATTATTTTCTCTTGTGGACTAGATGTAAACATCTTTTATGTGAAATCTCTTATTCAGGTCAGTACTAAATAAAAAATAATATGCATTTTGCAGATTCTGAAAGGTGTATGTAAAGTTTTGACTTCAATTGTATGTGTGTGTGTGTGTGCGCGCGTGTGTGCGCGTGTGTGCGCGTGTGTGTGTGTGTGTGTGTATACAGTATATATAATAAAACGTTTGGACATATATATATTTAATTGATTGATTTTAATATTAGCTTCAGGTAATATGTTTAGTTTCACTTGCATGAGGAAAGAAGCTACAGTAGATTTAGTCACACATTATTGAATCAGTTTTACGTGCAAAATAGGTGCATTTTATCACTGAGAGGATTACCTGAGTGTTAAGTGTCTCAGGAGCGTTCAGTGACCTGTCCTGGAGTGAGTCGTGTTGTCTTTCCTCCTGTCTTTGTGTAGCTGCACTAGGGTCAGTTGTATCCTGCTATAATGTGTTCCCCTCTAGTAATCAGGTGCACCTTGTGTGAGGAGCACAAAGCCGCCAGTCACAGGGGGCTGAGAAACCGACTGATGAGTGGAGGGGCTGGGGGGTGACAGGGAATGGGGGCTGTGTGTATATGTGTGTGTTCCTATGTCTCCCTTTTTTAACATTTCCCAGACGGGCCACCAGCATAACCCTTAGACGACCAGCACAAACATGAGACACTTTAGAGCACTTACATTTACCTCAATCATAGACAACATCAGAACAAACATCCAACCTGTTTGCCACAAGAGTGTTGACTGTACTCTGTAATGTCAAGATTGGTTTTATGTTCAGCACAAAACTACTTGTGTTGTCACTTGTAAATGTTGTTTGTATATACAGTAGTGTTAAAAAGCTGAAATTATTTTTCAAACACCACATCACCTAAGAGAGAGAGAATTCCTGATGTTTTTTTTGTGCCGGCTACTTCAAGTGAAACTGGCCAGAGCCAATGACATTTTTTAACATGTTCTTGAAAGATCGGGGTGTATTTTTTTAGTAGGGCCTGTTGACTGGATGGAGGAATAATAGAGAGGACGTGTACAGGCTAAGATCACTCAGACCCTCACGTCTCAGCTGACCGGCTGCTTAAACTAATTACAGCATTATGAGGGAAGTAAGGAAGAGAGTTTGAGTATGAGGGACATTGAGATTTCACTACTGTTAGCCAGCACTCTAGGAACATGTTGTCTTCTATGATGTCTTTTAAGTCCAGTGCTTGAAAAGATATTTGATAATCATCAGGCTGAAGACAGACAATCCCCAGACACCAAACAAGCACGTTTTATTGTTTTGCCAAAATGGATTGCAATATTGCTTTAATGTAAATTTATTATTAATGTAAATTTATTAAGTGATATTTACTTGAAAATTGTATTTTTATATATATATATATATATATAGTATGCATAGGGTGCCCAATTGATCAACGCACCAAATGGGATTAAAAAAGTCAAATATTTTTTCCAGTTCTTTATAAATATCATGCAAAAGACAGTTTCATGATTGGTGAGACAAATTAATGGCTCAATTTATGTAACAAAAAGTTTAATTTAGACCTTGAATATGCATGAGGTTGTCTGTGCCAACTTTTAATTAAACTTTCATTATAAAGAAATTGGAAACATTTCCAGCTTCATAGAATTTCTGACTCTGCCCTGGACATGGCAATTATGTTCTTTCTTTAATGTCTTTCTCCTCTTTAAAGGGAAAAAGTCTATGATCAGCCAGAGTCAGGGACACACAAGTGGTGCTTTAAAAGGACCCCTAAGTTTCATGGGGCTCTTGCCATCAAAGAATCTCACAATTGGGCAGAAATTCTTGACATTTTTTCTCTCAAAGAAAAGGGTTAAATGCCTGGATCCTACCAAGAGCTGTGTTATACAAATTGCAATCTCATTGTTTTTAAGAGAACGCGTGTGACATTTAAAAGTCTCCATTGTCCTGTTCCATTGCATTCTTTTTTTTTTCTTTTCCTCTTTGCTGGTGGTTATTTCGACTGTGGGCTAAATTGGCTGACATGCAGACGGCGCAATGCGATTTCTGTTTGTTTTAGGCCCTGAAAACCTCAGCAGGGCTCTTTATGTACCTGTCTCACATCCTTTCAGGGCACTGACTGTTTCCCATAGCTTCCCTGTGCCAGTTTACCCTCTACACTTAACCTTACAAGAGCGTTAGCTCAAAATGGCCTTTTCCTGTGGATCTAACACCCTTTTTCAAAATCCATCAATTCATTAAAGTTCCCTTTCATAAAGTGTGTGTGTGTGTGGCCCAAATGGTCAAACAGAGACTGAGGACTGTTAGGGAGGCCAACCCCACCATTTTTCTTGATGGCCCTGAGACCATAACTCATGACTAGTTACGAACACATGCCATTCTTTATAGTACAGAATAGGGATTTAAAAACTCCCAAGCAATATCAGAACATAAAAAGGAGGACCTTTATTTGCAACTGTCTTTAGGGCCATTTGAAAGTATGTTCGTTTTTAAACAAATATAAAGATTTAACTGCGATAATTAGTAGTCGGTGGTCCTTTGGCAAAAAGTTTAAAAGCCTTTTATATATATATAAATAAATATATATATAATTTATAATGTATATTTGCAGTCTTTATAGAAGCTATATATATATATATATATATATATATATATATATATATAGCTTCTATAAAGACTGCAAATATACATTATAAATATAGTTTATATGAAACCGCAATTGCAGAAGACCATAGATATGCATGCATGTAATAATTGTTTTCTTTCTTACAATTTATGTTAAATACATTTTAAATGATTAAATATATAAAAATATATCATTAATCATTTTGTTACATTTTAAGTTGGTTACTAATTTATTATAATTTTAATTTATTTAAATGTATATACTATGAATTAATTTATAGTTTATTAAATAACATGTCATTCTACTTTTTAACTCCCAATAAGAGTGTTATATTTTGCCAATGCAGTTTGCTATATTTAAATTTTCTGCAGATTTTCCAGTAGAATCAGTGCAGAAAAAGCTACACATTCTGTATGAGTGTGTGGATGAGTATTGCAAGTACTGAGTGGTGTTTTGCTTGAGCTTAAACATATCCAGGGGTCAAATAGGATTAGGTTGAGGTCAGTTGCTCTTTGAGGAACGCTTTAAAAGGATGTAGAAAATAAAGCTTTTTCCCTTTAGTTTGTCTGTCTGTATTTGGTGGCTACATTGTTCATGTGATCACTTTAGCAGATTGCAAATATCACAGTTGCCCCTGACATGTCTGTTAGTGACCTCTCAGCTTCCACATGTCTGAACATTAGACGTCTCCTTCGACAAGAGCTGCGAAAAAAGCCACGATAGGGCCCCACTTATTGTTATGTAATTTCTAGTTTTGCTTGCTTAAAGAAGGAGAAGGCAAACCGCCTTTGAACCGCGTTCGAGAGGGAAATGCTGGCGGACACACTGTATATGTATTACTCCACTGGGACAGTTGCTCTCATGTCTTAATTAATCTGTCCATTTCACCTTCTGGCCTTAATAAAACACATGCCATCACTCTGCTAAATGACTCCTGTACTCTGAGTTTAAATCGAAGATCAATTTTTCCTTAGCAGCCCTCTAACCTTTTTTCACTCAATCAGAAGCTCTCGTCGAACCAACCGTGATCAGACGACATTTGGAGAAGGGACAGTCTCGCCACATGTTCCCAAACAGATCAGACGCTGGAGGAACAAGGTCGCCTGCCATGCAGATGCAGTAATTTAAAAGATTATATGGTTATCCTCCATCCTGTAATCTTCACAGGTTCTCTCTAAAATGGAAGAAAAAACATGGGACGCATAAAAAACCAGTGACCTAACAATTTAAGAATCCTGGGTGTTTGCTGTTGTACTTGGAACAGTGCTATTACAGGCTTTAAAATCAGAGCACAGATGTGAGGACTTCTTTTACGATGCTTGTTTTTCTCACTTCGCGCTTTGACATTTGCAGAGCGTCCAAGGCAGACGTCGGACGCTCTCTCTCTTTCTCTCCTGACCTGAGTTTACACAATTTCCTAAAGCACTTCCATTTCCAAAGAAATATCTGATGCAAATTGCGTGTTTTGCAAACAAATGCTTTGCATCATTTAATTGATTGTCCCCACTGTTCAGCACTGTCATCAGTTCAAGTTGTTGCCAGCGTGTTATTTTAGCAGCAAGGGGTAAATGATGGGTATGCAGATGCCCGAGGGGCTAGAAGAGAGTTTGTGTTTAGGCCCACCAGGGTCTTGGCCTTTGGTTCTGTGGGACTCTTAAAGAGCCTGTGTCTAAGAAAGACCCCCCTTGTCTCCCCTAGAGCGAAGGTTGGGGATTACCAGTCTGCCCTCGGTGAACAAGCTCACAGGAGACCTCGAACGTGGGGGGTGGTCGCTATGGCCATTGGGCTCCCCAAAATGGTTGCTAGGGACCAGGTATCAAAGGTCCACAAGTCGCACACAGTCACGGTCATGGAGGGAATTAAATAGCAACAAAGAAATTGTGATTCTACAATAATCTGGCCTCTGCGGCGCAGGTGGGGGCGGAGGGCGCCAGGACCCGTTGGGTCTGTGATCATAGGAGCGTGGTGCTAGTCCCGACACCCCCCCCACTTCTACCCTCCATCTCCTTTCTTCCACTCCTCACGTATCTGGGAACGTACCTTATGGCCAAACTAAGCTGCTTTAGCAGCCCATTCAAAGTCAGAAAGGTGTTTACTTTTTATCTCCTCATCCCAAGACTTAATTTAGCTTTTGTGTGGTCCACGGACATTGGAAACGTGCAAGTATAGCAGGATTTGATGGTAATAAGAGATTAAGCGTGCAAATGAAGGCGTTTGGTTTGAAATTAGATCTTTATTGACTCCGAGATGTGAAGACTGGGAGATGTTCCAATCTCAACAAGTAAACACGACCTGTTTTATGAGCCTGCCTGTCACTGAATCGCTTTGATAAAACTGATACTCAGACGATGAGATGCAGATGACCTCACTTGTCCAGTCGCTCTCTGAAATGATTGGCCTCCAGCAAGTTTGCGTAATTCCGTCTCGGCTGCTTTTTAAGTTGTGGTCTGTGTTTTTATCAATGTATTAATCTTCCTCAATGAGGTTTGACAGGGTATAATCTGCAAGCTTCTTCTCTTATCTCTTTCTCCCAGGTGTCACCTGGTGTCTTGTCTCGGTACAGAGTTCCGCCGTGGCGCAGGTGTGTTGGACATCGTGTACGAGTCTCCCTTCCAGCTTCTCACCTGTGGATATGACACTTTCATCCGCTATTGGGATTTGCGCGTCTGCTCCAGGTACTGTCCAGTTCTGGGAACCTCCAGTGCCTCGCCATTACGATTCGAGTTAAATTAGGCTTAGTTCTTACATTGACCTGTGCTGTCAGCAGATTTGGCCTTGTCTACTGAGACTAATAAAGTTAGCCGGTACGTCTCAGAGAGCCTGTGAGGAAGATTAGTGTTCTCTGTTAATCTAATAAGCCCTCCTGTGCATAGAGTACCGTTTAGATAAAAAAGAAGCCAGACTTGAGCCTCCTCTTGGGTCTGTGGACACAATTGTTCCTCTGAGAGATTGAAAAGGACCCCCTCGTCGAGAGAGGCTCTTGCGGCGGGACTCTCACCCACCCAAGTCCACGCTGGTTGGTGGCCATATTGATGTGGCGCGGCACATCTCCAGGACAACGGGGCGGGTGCTGGGGATCAGCAAGCCGCTTGTGGGGTGGACTGGGGCACTATGTAGGGCTTTGGGGAGGGGGGATCCTCACAATCGCATATGGGCAGTCAAGTAACACAAATCAGAGGTGATTGAAAGAGGGCCCTGGAGAGTTTGGGGAGGGGCAAATGTCCCCTCTTAAGATATCAATAATTCACAGTAAGACCAGTCAGGACTCAATATGTGGTACGTCTTGATTCAAAGTGGTTAGTCATCTGAAAGTTGTCATCGTCTATAAATTAAATAATTTTAATAATTAAAGTGCACTTTAATTCACTTGTAGAATAAACTGTACATGATGGGTAAGTGTGTGAAACTAATTTTTAGATTAACTGTGAATAATTAAGGAGGATGTGTGTATCTCTCTTCAGCTGAATTTGATTGCTCAGCACCTTGCATATACAAGGGGTTAATAATGGGAGAGGTGAGATGACAGATTAGTTTAAGCACAAACTTTTCCATTTTTTTATACTTAAACTCCAATAAAGAGACCTAATGTTTAATATATTAGGCTACTTATTTTTTCTTTAATGTAATATTATATATTATATAGATAACTTCAATTATAATTTGATCATTTACTTGACAAGAAAATGAACAGGATTCCTAACATGATGGAAATAAAGAGAAGAGATGAAAATAAAATATATATAATATATAAAGAGCTGCACTCTAAAGTATTGAGAATTAGCTTACATGCCAGTTTGTAAAACTTTCTTATTGTCATACAAATTTCTGTGCTACAAACATAATGGAATGAAACAAACCAGCTTCATAAAATATTACATTTATAAAATTAATTGCCAATACTTGACGCTAGAGTTGTTGTTTTCATTTTTAAGTAATAAGCCATTTTAATTTCAGGGTACACTATCACAAAAATGTGCAACAATTGTACCTTAAGAGATGCAACTGCTTGTCAATGGGGCACTTCCCTGAAAAGGACATCCTTATTTACCCCTATAATGTGCGTATTTATGGGTACATATTAAGGTACTAATATGCACCTTTTATGGGTGGATAAGGTACAAAGATGTGACAGGCTGTTGCACCTCCAATGGTAACATTTTTGCACTTTTTTCTGACAGTGTATTAAACTGTATTGTGAATTGTTTATTGTATATGATTAAATTTTCTGCGTAAGAGGAATGACCCAACCTACGTTTAAGGTTTTTGTTAATCTGTGTGAGTGCATGTGGGTACACATGTGCAGCACAGCAAGATGCAATCCAGACATCTTCCGCACTCTTCTGCTGCCCTGCTGTCTGCCACACGGCCCAGCCACACTCCCTCTCCATGATTTATTCAGCACACCATTAATGGAGAATTGATCTCTATTGGCTCAGCACACACACAGACACTTGCCCTGTCCTTCCCTCTTTTTTTTCTCGACCTGCTCTAAAACAAGAAAGCCCCTTTCCGTAAACAAGGGATGAGGTTTCACCCTTGTGGCCTGCCAGCGCAAATAAGACACTTGCCCTTAAGCCGCGCAGGGAGAGCTAGCCATGGTGGCTTTGGCCCTCTGCTTTAAGACCGGTCTAATATAGCGTGACAATGGCTGGAGTTGTGGTGTAACTATGGACTTCAGTACTTCAGAATGTGTCCAAATATGCATAGCTGTACATTGTTCATTTCAGTTGGAAATTGGATTCAGTGATTACATTTTTTATGTGATGTCCATTATGGTAATCCTAGCTATAATTATAAGGGAACATAAATAACCCATTGTTCTTTAAAAGGACAGTTCATCCAAAAATGAGCATTTTGACAAGATTTATTCACCCTCATATCATTCCAAACCAGTATGTATTACATTCTTCCAGGGTTATTATAGTTATATACTAAAACTAAAACCCCAAAAAAATTGTTACTTGAAATAAAATAAATCTTATCTGAAATAAATAAAATGTAAATAAATAAACTTAAACTTATTTTATTTCAGCTAGTTGCCAAAGCAACATTTCTCATTTTCATTTAGGTTAACTTGATGTACTAAAACAACTAAAACTAAAACTGAAATAAAAATGGATAAAAACTATATAGGTGTGTAAAAAAATAAATAAAAAGAAGATTAAAAACTCTAATATTATCTCACTGATACTAAAATAACTGCTTTTTTTCTATGGAACACAAAAGAAGATATTTTGAAGAATGTCACGCTGCTCTTTTCCATACAGTGAGAAAACATAGTGACCAGGGACGGTCAAGCTCCAAAAAAGACAAAGCATTGTAAAGGTAGTCTATTCAACAGCTTTGTGTGAAGATTAGACCACAGTTTAAGTCATTGTTACCTGTAAATGCTCTCCCCTGCTGTAGTTCTTAAATCATTTGTGCACTTCTGCATATTTAATAATTTTGCCAAGTTAAAAACCGTATTGTTTGATGTACCCTATAAAGCAATCTATTTGTAACAGCTGATCAGTATGTGCCCTTGATTTATCTTTCTAACAGGAAGTGCGTGATGGAGTGGGAGGAGCCTCATGACAGCGCTCTTTACTGTATAAAGACAGACAAGAATCACATGATTGCCAGCGGTTCATCATACTACGGAGTAGTCCGCCTTTGGGACAAACGGCAAACCCGCTGTTTACAGGTAACTGCGAGCATGCTTCAGCACCTTTTCATTTGGTGTTTTACTACAGTAATATTCATCATTGCAATAATTGGTTGACAGATGTTCCAGTTGGCACCCACCACCAGCAGCCCAGTGTACAGCCTGTGCTTCAACACCACTCACCTGTACGCTGCCCTGGCCTCTGTCCTCTACTCCCTTGACTTCAGAACTGCAGCGTCCTAGTCCTGGAAATAACCATCCGTTTAATGTTGCTTGAGACTTAAAGGCTTGTTCTTCATCTCCTCCAAGCCCTTAGTGATGGTCTTAGACCCTTAAATGGGGAAGTAGCCATCTTGCCTTTGGATAATCAGTGCAGCTAATGATACAGTTATGGCCTAGTGGATATTTCCCCTGTCACAGGCTGCTGAGAGCAAGCAGGGTTCACGACCTTCTGTGGCCCGAGTCTTAACGGACTTAACACATTGCCAGCGACCTCTGAGATGTCTAAAACAAACACTGCTCAGAGCTCAGAGGGGATGTATGCTAAACATATGATAATAGATATATTGTAACTGAAAGTATATTTTTCCAACAATGAGCCAATTAAACATGTTTTATTTTTATTTTTTCTTTGTACGTTGTCTTTTTTTTTCTCAGTTAGCCAAGGCTGGCTCTGAATTCCTTGGTCGGTTGTTTATATTGATTCCATGCCTCACTCACACTTACAGCATTTTAGCGCTTCTAGTTGGTCGCTGGTTTCATGTTGCTAGATGTCCTAATATTATCGTAACTGGCCGTAGCTTTAGAAAATCTCGTCATAAATGGGATGTCTTTCTATTTTGACAAGAAATCAGTTTTCTTACTGCTAAAAATCAACATCCTGGAGGGGAAAATGTCTGTATATAAATTGTATTTGTGCATAATGCAGAATCATTATCAATGCATGAATCAAAATCTGACCATTTTTGACAGTTTTCTATGCATAATTTTTTACCATGATTAAATGCTTACCGTAGCACTTCATCTTTCTGACACTTCACTACAGTATCCCACAAGAGACGCGTGCACCAGTGTCTTGACTCCTATTGGTAGTCATTGCATTGCTCATTTATATCAGGTGCATAAACTAGTTGAATCACTGGACTGTTGAACTGTTATTGAAAATAAGTAACTGCTAGTTGTTTTGTAAATCTCTGTATGTGTGAATGCAATATTATGGATGGAGGACACATATTTTTGCTAGAAGCAAGTCTGAGGTTAAAACATCTTAATGATAGATTTGTTTGCAGCTTTTCACTTCACAAGATGTTAATTGATGAACTGGAGTTACTTTATCGGCTTTTTGAACTCTGCATTCTGATGGCACCCATTCACTGCAGAGGATCCACTGGTGAGCAAGTGACGTAATACAAATCTAATCCAATGAAGAAACAAACTCATCTACATCTTGGATGGCCTGAGAGTGAGTACATTCACAGCAGTTTTTCACTTTTGGGTGAACTATTGCTTTAAGACTGAAAAATCAGAACTGTTTCTGTTACATGTGTTTTAATAATTTCTCTGGTGTTCCTAAAGAGGCAAGGAAGACATTTGGTCACCCTGTAAGTGTTTTCGACCAGTGTTATACACCGTAAAGTGAGAAATTTAAGGTCAAAGGTTAGGCCTTAAAAGCTATGGTGGCTGCTGTGTCTGTGCAGGAGCCGACATCTGCAAAGAAGGAAACAGAACAACTAAAGAAGACAGTCATAAACATCATCTTTCCCTTGTCCTCAAAGCAATGACTCACAGCACAGAAGTAGCTGAGCGCATTAGCATCCAGAGCTAGCAGAGGCCTGCACTGACACGGTTAATCCATGCCATCCCAAAACAAATACCTCATGCTTCTGATGTTAAAGCCCACTTGGATTTGGCGCAGTCACTGGATGACAATGCAAAGGTATTGTCCCATCACACTCCAGGCAGGTCTCCTTTACTTTGGGATTCCTCTGTGATAACTCATAGGTATATTGTTATCCATGTTATCCTAAAAACATCTCAGGGATGTCAAAGAAAACAAATAAAATATCTCATACACTTACTTGATGTGAGTCCATATGGCAAAAAAGTTTATTTTTAGGTCTTTTAAAAAATATACAAAATTTTGCTAATATTTTATTTACTAAATATATTTTTATTTTCCAATTCATTTTGCATTTAATTTTATTTTACAGAATATTTTAAGATTGCAAATATATTTTCTTGCTCATTGAATTACATTTTATAATATCTTTTAGCATTTAAAAAAAAAAGTTTTCAGTATAAAAATATATTTCCTTAGGCCGTGCTGTTTATAACATACAGTATATATAGCATTTAAAATATTTTTTGCAGAAAAAAAATCTGTATTATAGGAGTTAGTGGAATAGTTCACCCAGTAATTAAGATTCTTGCCATAATTTATACACCCTGGCTACTTTTTCATTGTAATGAATGAGGACTGGGGCTGTCACCATAAAAGCACCATAAGAGAATCATAAAAGTGGTCCATGTGACTCATGCACTCATGTGCTATATTCCAAATCTTCTAAAGCCATAACTTGTATGAAGAACATGAATGAATGATGACAATTTTAAATTCTGGGCAAACTATCCTTTTAAAGGAACACTAACATTTAACATCATCATAGGAGTATTTAATCTAACATATACTAACCATACTTTGTTTTAGAAACTACTGAGAAGAAACGAGCAACCTAGACAATGAACAACACAGTTGCTCCTCGGTGTAATTCTTAAAAGCCGGGGCTCATATTGAGCTTGATGTGATTTATGGTCAATCACGGAATAAATTAGATCATATGCAATGTAGGACAATCCATTAGCTGATTTTGTCACTGATGATAAAAGGAATGCCTACACCTCCGTGCAGATATTGTACAATCATGCAGGAAATATGGCCTCCCGGGACTCAAAGACTTGGTCAGTTTAATAAATAATAATCCATAGGTTTGGAGCTCAGCAGGAAATGGGCACTCACTCATATTGAGGATGACATTGTGGATATTCCTAAAATGATGGCAGTGAATTTTACACAGTGTGGCTTCTGTAAAAGCATAATTGCCATAATACAATATTTACTATGTCTGATTCTAGTTTTATTTCTTGCACCCTCCTTCTTCCCTTTTATATTATGATGTAATTCTATCTATCTATCTATCTATCTATCTATCTATCTATCTATCTATCTATCTATCTATCTATCTATCTATCTATCTATCTATCTATCTATCTATCTATCTATCTATCTATCTATCTATCTTACCAAAAGGCCCTTGGGGAACTGTGGTTGAGCCACAAGCTCAAAGTTTCTGACAAAGGTAATGAAGACCTTCAGAGGACGTGAGGAGGGTTTGGAGGCGCCTTATGGGAAGGGGATTTGAGGATTACATTTTCGGAACCTACAGCACACAAAGGAACACACACAAACATTGTCCACAGAGCAACCAATGTCACGTCTGGCGTAACATGATTATTTACACTTTATCTTTACACTTGCCTCTGCACGCAGCACAGATTTGGAAATGCTGGTATATAAAAAGGCAATGATTACAAAGACGTGGGATTAAACCCACTTTACACGCTTTGCACCTGCACAAATCACTGTAAAATCATACTGGCAATTTAAGGACAAAAGGTCTACTTTCCTGCACAAGGGTTTACATTATCTACCAGTATTACACAACAAATACGTTTACACCATCAGAGCACATTCCTGCTTTGATCTCAGAAGAAACATCTGGATGGCAAGTAGCACTCACGAGAAACCGCTGATGACATTTTTGAAAGCATTTTGATCTAATTTGTTTTAATTCCTAGCTCCGGTTGTTTTGTTTGTCTGTACAGCAGCTATTCCCATGCTGGACACATGCTCTAGCATCTCAACAGCGTTCAGAGTAAAGAGTGCAAACCACTGATAGAGACCTGAGCAAAGACCGCTTCATAAATTTAGCTTTCAAAAGACAGGCCGAAGACTGTAATGATGCATCTACTGAGCTTTCTGGCATGCCTTTTTAAAGCCTCAATTACACAGTGATTCTCCCGGCAGATGTTGGAAGAATAGTGGGAAGCCAAGCTATTTGGCTGTGAGAGCAAGGTGTTTAGCAGGTGAAACAGTATCTGTCATGTTACCTTAGACTTTAGGAGGTTGAAAGCTTGTCTTCAGTCATTCAACTCTGAACATGTTTATATTTTGGAGATACTTGATCAAGGACTTCATATCTTCACACTCTCCGTTCATATTTCATAGGACGGCCTTGGCTTTTATTAAGACGAGAATGACTATTTCACCTCAAAACCACGTAGTAGGTTCAGGTGAATTTCACACATTATTCACTTGCCCAATAATCCACAACTGTTGTCTTTATTTACAGACTGGACTGGAAAAGTAATGTGAGATTTTAAGTCTCACTATGTTTTGCTTGGCCAAGTTCAATGGACTTAAATGGAATCAAGGACTTCCTTCAGTGCAGGTGACCCTTGCTTACAGGGCAATACCTTTCCCAAGCTGCATTAGCTTGTGGTTAAGTATCAAGTGTCACAGTGGCTAATCACACACCCAGGAATAGGCTTCAACCTCACAGAGGATTCTGGGCTAATTTTACACCAATAGTGCCATCTAAAGGTCACAAAGAAGACAACTATTGCATTTTATTAAGACCCACTCAAGGCAGAGGCAATATTATTTCACTTTTGAAGAAAATGTGCATCTGAACAATTAAAATAATATTTGAATAATAAATATATTTTAATATATAAATATATATAAAATAAAATACAGAAAATATAATAAATGCATAAATAGTATTAGCAAAAAAGCATGCACACATGCACGCACACATACTCATAAATATGTATGTATAATTAATGTATGTATTGGAAAAACAAAAAAGGAAAATTATATATTGCTTTGCTAATTGCATATTATAACAATTCTTTGATACATATGTTTTGTATTTGAAAGGACAGACATCTGAACTATTAAATAATTGTTTAATTGAATAATATTTTTATAAAATATGTATTTTTAATATGAATATATAGAAATTAAATACATACAATAATCAAATTATTCATATACAGGTACATCTCAAAAAAAATATTATTGTGAAAAAGTTTATTTTTTCTTGTAACATTTCTAAAAAAAAAATTTTTGATTATTAGAGCTTACAGCTCATGAAAGTCAAAAATCAGTATCTCAAAATATTAGAATATTTACATTTGAGTTTCAATTAATGACCATCCCTACAGCATAAATTCCGGGTATCTCTTGTTCTTTGAAACCACGATAATGGGGAAGACTGCTGACTTGGCAATGATCCAGAAGACGAACATTGACGCCCTCCACAAAGAGGGTAAGTCACAGAGGGTCATTACAGAAAGGTGTGGCTGTTTACAGAGTGCTGTATCAAAGCATATTAAATGCAAAGTTGACTGGAAGGAAGAATTTGGGTAGGAAAAGGTGCACAAGCAACAGGGATGACCGCAAGCTTGAGAATACTGTCAAGCAAAGCTGATTCAAACACTTGGGAGAGCTTCACAAGGAGTGGACTGAAGCTGGAGTCAGTGCGTCAAGAGTCACCACGCTCAGACGTCTTCAGGAAAAGGGCTACCAAGCCACTTCTGAACCAGAGACAACGTCGGAAGCATCTTACCTGGGATGTGGAGAAAAAGAACTGGACTGTTGCTCAGTGGTCCAAAGTCCTCTTTTCAGACAAAAGTAAATTTTGCATTTCATTTGAAAATCAAGGTCCCAGAGTCTGGAGGAAGAGTGGAGAGGCACAGAATCCATGTTGCTTGAAGTCCAGTGTGAAGTTTCCACAGTCAGTGATGATTTGGGCTGCCATGTTATCTGCTGGTATTGGTCCACTGTGTTTTCTGAAGTCCACAGTCAACGCAGCCATCTACCAGGAAATTTTAGAGCACTTCATGCTTCCTTCTGCTGACAAGGTTTATGGAGATGCTGATTTCATTTTCCAGCAGTACTTGGCACCTGCCCACACTGCCAAAGGTACCAAAAGCTGGTTCAATGACCATGGTGTTACTGTGTTTGATTGGCCAGCAAACTCGCCTGACCTGAACCCCATAGAGAATCTATGGTGTATTATCAAGAGGAAGATGAGAGAAACCAGACCCAACAATGCAGATGACCTGAAGGCCGCTATCAAAGCAACCTGGGCTTCCATTACACCTGAGCAGTGCCACAGACTATTGCCTCCATGCCACGGCGCATTGATGCAGTAATTCATGCAAAAGGAGGCCCAACCAAGTATTGAGAAAATGAACATAATACATAGAAATGAACATACTTTTCAGAAGCCTGACATTTCTGTTTAAAATATCCTTTTTTATTGATCTTATGTAATATTCTAATTTTCTGAGACACTGAATTTTGGGTTTTCATTATCTGTAAGCCATAATCATCAAAATTTCAAGAAATAAAGGCTTGAAATATTTCACTCTTTGTGTAATGAATCTATATAATATATGGGTTTCACTTTCTGAAATTACTGACAAAAAATATTGACCTTTTTCATGATATTCAAATTTTTTTAGATGTACCTGTGTATATGTATATATGTATATACATATATATATATATATATATATACACACACACATATTGCTAATTGTATTTCGTAAAATTTCTCTGATACCTTTTTACATTATAAATTGTTATGTTATTATATAATTTATTTTTAATTATATTTGTAGACGCGTTTCTTTGTCTGTAAAACGCTGATTTTCAAGGTTTACATGTATCGACCATTAAAATAGCCTATCAAAGAGTAGCAATTGTCTGAAAGACATTTGTGTCATTAAATGTTATAGAAAAAAACATGCTGCATGGCTGCATAGAAATGAAAAGGATAGGCAGCATATCTCAAATTGCCCTCATCATTTAGCCTCATTGATCTGCTACATGTATCCTTAGTAAGAAAAGGAATCTGATCCATCTGTCAAACACTTTTTTAAAAGCATTAGAGTTTGAATTATAAAGGGGTTGACAGAGGGTAAAGGGGTGGAGTGTTCGCCCAGGCCAATGGTGCGTCCCCACCTCTCAGCCTCTGCTGTGGGAGAAGCCCAGGACCTGTGTGCTGGAAGCAAAGAATACATGCCTTTCATGCGGACCTCCAGCATCTGTCCTAAAGGAATCCCACCAGCAGTTAATGAAAGGCACCTTTTCCCCAGAGGGGGGGCTAATTTGAAGAAACTCGACCCTACTTTGCAAATCAGTCAGTAGATATCTGATTGTCACTCCAAGAGCTAGGGTCTAATCCTATTGTTTTTTCTATAGGATTACTTGTGCTGGGTACCTCTCCCCCTTTGGCACTGCACGGGAGAATAGACAGATTAAGGGGATTAGCTTGTATCCTCCTAACTTGTCAAGCTGGGATGTAAGGATCCATTGACTTCACTGTTCTGAATGAGAGAAGTGCCTAAAAAAGAGAGAAATGAAAGGCAGTGAACAAGAAAAATTCCTGAAAGAACAATGTGATTTGTTTGCTTTTGTTCCTTTTATCTTGGCTTGTTTCAAAGGGTCTCACCTAAGAAGCCGCGGTCCCAAGTCGGAAAGATATGTCCCAGGAATAAAGCGAGTACGAGCCCTTAGCTATGGCTGTCAAAATAACATTTACCACAAAACAAACAAGTTTACTTGAGAGATTACACTGATTTTCTAGGGATCAGTGGTTGTCACTTTCTCGATGACAGCGTACACCCAGGCTGTGTCCGAATCCTGAGCTATGCTGCCTTCTCGGTTAGGAAGCCATCAAGGCCTGTCCGAATCCAGTGTTTTCACTACAGCCTGTATAATAAAATGCTTTCATCTGGGCTTTTTTTTTTTTTTTTGATAAATGGATCCCCTGTGTGTGTGTGGACTGGCATCTGTTGGAGCGATAGTGAAAAAAGTTAATTCATAAATGTTCCATTTTTAACTATTTTTAACAAAAAGTAATCACAGTAGTTATTTAGAAGTTGACTTTATACATTAGATCCTTGAGATACTGAAGAACCTTGGTAACTGAATCCAGCATTTCGTTTAAATTATAGTTCATTGATAAATTGTCCAAGTAGGCCTATATCTTGTCTGGTATTTTTAATATTCTATACATATATATTCCAAACATTAGAACATTTCGCAATCCACCATATTTCATATGTTATTACTGAATATTTAAAGCCACCACAATATCAGAGTTTAATACTCAGTTTTAGTTTTAAAATACATACATGGGGAATGTGATTTGTGACATAAGGAATGTCATTAAATGCTGTAAAAGTGTGTGATTAAAATATGTACAGTATTTGGCAGACACTTGCAATATTTCCCATCACGGCAAATTACTTAAGTTATATTCACTTATATTATCTACTTACATTACTGTATTGTATCATGCAGGAAAAGATTTTTCGTCAGTGTACTTATCATATTCTTGTATAATTAATAATATTAATACTCCCCCTCTCTCTGTCAGCCCGTGCGATTATATATTTATCGCATTCTTTCTTGTTTTTTCTTGCTTTCTTTTTTTCATAGGGGAAATATGTCATTTCCTGCCCCTTTAAATTCAATGTCAGCTGATTTCTTGACCTCAGCTGGTTTATAAACAATAAAGTCACGCCCTGCTGTGTTTAAACGACAGATAAATCATCCAATCGTCGCTAAATTTAGTTGTAAAACCAGGAAGTGTTCGCTTGAATGGACCAATAGCAGCAGGGGGCTGGGCTTGCTGAGACTTTCGGAGTTTGTGAGAGAGTTGAAAGAAAGAAGAAAGAGACGTAACTGAAGCTAGCTCGCAGGCTAGCTGAATGTCCTACCGTGTCGCAGATGTGTCGGAAGCCACGGGAAAGGACGGAATGTGGGAGGTTGGATGTATAAAACTGGGAATGGGGTTGTTTGTAAGTAACGCGGTTATTGGACCGATCGGTTCGGTGACAGTGGAGGCAGCGCTGACCGAGGTAAAAACCCTGTTAGCATCATTAGCCTAGCCGGTAGATTGTAGCTGCGTCTCAAAACTTAGTGAGCTGCCTACCTAGACAGCATTTTGAGGCACCTTAGGTGCTTTTAAACGTTGTGGTCAAAATGCTGTCTACGTAGTCAGCTCGTTAAGTTTTGAAGCACAACCTGTATGTTTGCGTTCACAGCTCTGACAACAAAGCTTACTTGGTTTTTAAATCTGACATGCCACAAATATATTTTAAAAGGTTCGTATGTGAGCTTTATAGTCCGCTTTTAAACAAAATCAGTTAGTTTTAGTGAACTTAGGTGACAACAACCTAGAAGGCTGATCTGAACAGTTTTAGCTTTGTTCATTATATGGCTTTTAAAGTAAGTAAATGTACAGGAATCTATATTCTCTCATCTATGATATATGGACTTTAAAAGTCACGTCATTAGGCATCATGACTTTTAAGTGTAAATGAAATTAAATCTAGATATATGTATAAAGTCGACCCACTTTAACTAGGATAGACCAGCATTTAAATGAATTATTTCATACGTGTTTTTACACTATAGTTATATGAAACGTACATTTTACTTGCATGAAACCTGTCACTAACCTTACCTGTATCCTACCTCAATAGCCACAAAGTGTTTTAAAGCACGGACACAGTAAGATAAGAGATATTTAACATTTTTTAGCGAAGTAGTTAAAGACACCTAATAATAATAATAATCTGGGACCTGATATGTTGACTGCAATATTTTATTTGCCTAACATTAAACTGGTGGTTGCCAAAGAAAGGACAGAAAGAAAGGTATTTCAGTAGTCGGTCGGTAGTGACCTTGGCTGCTTTTGAGTAAGTGATTCAATATCCTTGTATGAAGTCTTTGTTAAAGTCAACAATTCACACCCTGATTCCCTACAAGTTCCTATTTAGACTAATTCAAAAACGTCCAGCAAATGTTAATCTGTAAACAGAATACTATTGTAGGAAAGTCTGTTCCATTTCAGTCTTGCTGAGATTACATGTAAATACACAGCCAAATGAATGATTCATGAAGCTTTTTTTTCTCGGCTCTAATGTTATCCTTTCTGATGGGTAAATAATTAAAGTCTCTATTATTTCGTCTGCCACTGAAGTAAGGATGTACAAAAGGATTTTTCAATCAGTGCAAGGTTTTATTAGTAGTAAGGTTGTGATCATTCTGCATTCTAGTTGTTTAAATGACAGTTTGAATTGTACAGTTGACTGTGATTGACACTTTAATGTTGGCTGTCTAGAAAAAGCACATATTTAAAAGATTTCACCGATGACTGGCTGAAGCTGTTTTGACTGTGTGCTTTCATTCTGGCCTTGAATGTGTTAGGCGTGTATGAAGAAGATGCTCTTCTCTCTGTTGTGACAGGTGGTAGATCAAGGTCAGGGAATGAAAAAAGCAGGGAGTGAGCTGTTTGCTCTCCACTGGTGTTATCTGTGAGGGAATGTAGGTGCCTAAAAGATAAGGTGATCTTCGATCTGCTAACATTACAAAAACCACACAGCGTTCACAGCTTTTACTTCAATAGTCATATTTCTGAAGTCAAACAGGACTTTTGATGAGATAAGAATTAGGATAGGATAATGAGAAGCTCTACATCGCAACCTTTTTAAGTGACACACTGCTGTTGAAAAGTTGAGACATCTGTATGATTTTTATGTTGTTTTTATCAGGATTCTTAAAGTTCAAAGGAACTGCATTTATTTGAAATAGAAGTCTTTTGTAATTTTCTGAATGTTTTTCCTGTCACTTTTGATTAATTTAATGCGTCCATGCTGAATATTAATTAATTTAATTCAAAAAGAAAACAAAAACCCTCACTGAGCCCAAACGTATGGACAGTAGTGTACATATCAACTTCCAACATGAATTCAACTTTAAAAGAGAACAAATTTACTCATTTCATTTTTTAAATGAAAGATTAACCTTTTTTCTTTTTTTTTCACCGCAACAACCATCCTTTTCCTAGTAATTTTCTACATAAGGATTTCAAAAAAATGTATTGAACTATTAATTAGGAGATAACAGACAAAGGCAAAACATTGTGTACTTAATGGGATAATTCACCCAAAAATGAAAATGCCTGTCTTTCTTCTGTAAAATACAAAAGAAGATATCTTGAGAAATGTCTCTGTTTTTGTTTTTTTTATCCATTCCACACAAAGTGTGTCAGTTGTCACCAAAACGGTTTTGTTGCCAACATTTTGCAAAAATCCTCTGTTCATCAGAAGAATAAAAAGTCACAGAGGTTTGTAACAACTTGAGGGAGAATAAATGATCATAGAAATTTCATTTTGGGGTGAATTATGGTTTTCTATAAACAGCAGATGTGGTTACGGCTTCAATTCCCAGGAAATGCATTAACTGATAATGTATATCTTTAGTAGACAAATTGAATAACAGTATAACATCAATTAACAACATTGTTGGTTCTTCTTGAATGCTTCATAAATTATCACTAAAAATGTATTTGAATGGTATTTTTGTCTTTTGGATGTTCCAATTTATAAGACCAGGAATGTGTAATACTTAACTAATTAACCTTTAACTCAGCTGTTTGCTGCCAGTTGCCATTCTATCTATAAACATTTTTGCATTACGTCCAACCCTGCACAGGTTTGCAGCACTGAACACTCAAACTTTTGCTTTCCACTGCTTGTTATCACTGATCATCATCTCAAATGAGTCAATAATGATGTATTTTACTGTCGAGTTAAGATTATTGTTCAACAGGCAAGATTTTAGTTGCTATCCTTTGTATCTAGCACACCACTCGA
This sequence comes from Barbus barbus, assembly GCF_936440315.1. Lineage (NCBI taxonomy): Eukaryota > Metazoa > Chordata > Actinopteri > Cypriniformes > Cyprinidae > Barbus > Barbus barbus. The sequence continues at coordinate 18,151,404 of NC_136744.1, forward strand.
GACAACTTTCAGGCCAGCAGTTGTCATCGATGGCTGCGTGTATGTGAGAGAAGCACTTCATCCTGTTTACTTGCATTCCCTGGCTGCCCTCGCTGAGTCTGAAATGCCATGAGGGAGGCTGTGTATGTATGTGTGCGTGCGTTTAAATTGAGCCCCTCCGGCTCATAAAGGGGGCAGTTCATGTCGCACCATGTGTGGGCAGCGGGTGGCCCAAGCCCGACCTTCCTCTTCTGTCTCTCCCTTGGTCTTTGCAGCCCTGTGTAACAAAACTCTGTGTCTTTTGCTGTGTTGATTTTCCTATCAGACGCCTATCATGCCTTTTCTCCTCGGTTTTAGACAGGTAAAACGAGAGCAGAGGAATCAGCATTATCTATTAATTGAATTAGCAAATGTAACTAGATATGCAAGTATAATACAGTCTGCTCACTCAAAGATTTGCATAGCGATCTGCCTGTCAACTGTATTGATGTGCTGTTTATTATTACCTGTATGTATAGACCGTATCACTATGTTGGGGTCATTTATTTATTTTATATAGTACTGTACTTATTGTTTTGGCTATATATTGCACTGAAATGTAATTTCATTTTAGTTTATCGCCATAAAAAAGCCTTTGGTACAGAGAGCTGTTATGGTATCTGTGCTGATAATATGCTTATATTTTCTGTTTGGTTTTCTAGACCCGGCTGCCTTGTGTAGGAGTGAACAACCAGAGCTACTTCTGTGATTCGGGCCACTGCTGTGGGGAATCTCAGTGTTGCAGCTATTACTACGAGGTGTGGTGTAAGTATCTTAAGTCCTTCCTGCCTACAACATGCTGTAAGATGAGGTCAGTCCATGGTGTATATGTTCTCTATAGTGTCTGAAACACCATCCAGTTGTTTTGGTTATGTGTGTAATCATTTCAAGTGCATATTGGTTGTGTATAATACAGTCGTCGCAAATCCAGGATACTGTAAACTCTGATAGAAAGGGCAGTCTGTCTAGATTTTTTCTTTTTTTTTTTTATTAGATTACATTCAACTTTGAAGTGAGTCAACATTTAAATACAGTTTTAATAGCATTTAGGGGTGTAACGTGCCACCTGCTTTTGTTCTCAAGTTGTTTGCAGTAAGCAGCCCAACCTTCTGATGCCAGCTATATGGGTTGGACAGGAGGCGGCATGACTTGGGAAAAGACATCCAAGTCGTGGCTCATGTTTGACACTGTAATTGTTTTGTTTCTGCAAATAGTAATGGGATTTAGGTGTTCAATCACACAGCTTACTGGAACTAGATTTGCTGTAATTTCAAGCACAAATGTAAGTGACCTCACAGTACAAACGGATATAATGTTTTTTTTTTTTTTTGTCCTTTTTTTTTTTTTTTTTTTAAACATCTTTCATAGGTTTTAATTATGGGTATGATGTGTGTGTGTTACTGCTAACTTTTGTCATTGACTGGCCCTGATCTAGTTGTTGTTCTGCCCTATTCACGCCCGTTGGCGGTGTTCCTGTGTTATCAAATTACCCCTCTCCCTCTGGTGTACCATCTATTTTAATAACTGAGGACTAACCTCATCTCCACGGTAATTACAGCACATCATCTGCTGAGTCAAGCGGCTGCACTTTGGGTTTTGTACAACGTGCCAAATACATGCGACCCGACAGACACAAATCCAGTGTAACCGAATCAGACTAGCCACTGTAAACAGCTGCCTTAAATTTCTCTATTAGGAAAAGTGGACCCCCCTCTCTGCCAGAAAAGGTCTCTGCTTTATTTGGGGCAAAGTTTCACACACTTGAATCTCACATGACATTGACCCACACGACTCTTACCGTTGGCTGATGAGCGTCACACCCTAATGTCCAGCACATTCTTCTCTTGTGATCTGGTGCCAGATTGTTAGGTTGTTTTGGGAGAAGACATTTCTGTACCAATAGGATAGTTTATAGACTTTTTGTTTTGTTTTTGTGAAGAAATTAATACTTTAAGCACATATGCTTAAAATTGATCAAAAGTGACAAAGACATTTACAATGCTACAAAAGATTTTTATTTCAAATAAATGCTGTTGTTTTGAACTTTCTATCCTTCAGACAATGCTGAAGAACTAGTATCACTGACTGAAAAAATGCATCAATGTATAAAAAATGTATGTTTCTTGAACACCAAATCAGCATATCAGAATGATTTCTGAAGGATCATATGACAGTGAAGACGATGATGAAAATTCAGCTTTGCCATCACAGGAAAAAATTGCACTTTTAAATGTATTAAAAATATGTAAGTTATTGTAAATTGTAATACTGTTTCGCTATATTGCTCTTTTTACTGTTTTTTTATAAAATAAATGCAATCTTCATGAGCATTAAAGACTTCTTCCAAAAACATTTTAAAAATCATACCCATACTCCAGACTTTTAAATAATAGCGTGTACACAGTGTGCAGCCAATCAAAATGTTTGGCTAATGAAATTTGACTGTTGGTGGACCTTCAAGACAATACGCAATGAAAATAGAAACTAAGCAACTAACAAAACATCTTGTCAGGCAACACTGGTGACAACGACTCCGATTAACATGAAAGACTGGTGATTTATGGTGTGCTGTGCCTGGTTTGGACATGATGTTCTCTTCACTCATTAACAGTACTGTGTTATGTGTGTGTGCTCTTTCATCAGGGTTTTGGTTGGTACTGACTCTCATCATCATTCTGGGCTGCTGCTGTTTGTGCCACCACCGTCGAGCCAAACACAGATTGCAACAACAACAGCGGCAGCATGAGATCAACCTCATCGCTTACAGAGAAGCCCATAATTACACTTCTGTACCCTTCTATTTCAGTCAGTACCCGCTTCATTCCCCTGTCATTCTAACTTTAATCAATACAGTGCAATATGAATTTATCTCCCAAGGTGCAATTTAGTTTTGGCCACAGAGATTGGATCAGACGCTAATGTAAAGGTGAAGAAATGGGTTGATTGGGAAGGTTATAGTTATGTTATTATTATTATTATTATTATTATTATTATTTAGTCATTTAGCAGACACTTTTGTCCAAAGCAACTTACAAATGAGGACAACAGAAGCAATCAATTGTAGTATTAAAACAACTAAAAACAGATCCAAAACTAAAAGCTAAAACTTTATAAATACTACCTATACACATTTTAAAAATAAAGAAATTAAATAAAAATGACAAATGCATACAACAAAATTTCAAAACTTAACATTTAAATGAAAAAGAAATAAAATAAAGCTAAAAACAATTCAAAATATTAAAGAACAAAAGTTATGAGTATAATAATGACTCTAACAACACTAAGCCAAACACCAAAAAAACAACTATATATATATATATATATATATATATATATATATATATATATATATATATATATGTATATGTGTACCACCACACACACACACACACACACATATATATCAATTCATTTAGTTTGTTGAAGTATTAAAATAACTCAAATTAAATCCAAATAAAACTTAATAAAAGGCCTATACAGACATAATAGATTCAGACATTATTTAACTAAAATTTAAATAGATAACAAATACAAATCACGACAGTATAGTTTATCAGTAATCCTAAGAAATAACACTGCCAAACACACATGCTAAAACAACAACTTACTTCCACATAGTAAGAAATGGTTATAAAAACTGAAACAGAAGTGAAACAAGTAGTAGAAAAGAGGAGAAATAAAAAGTGATACTTATACTTTGCCGGTGTCCCTGCCTGGTGGAGTAGATGGTCTTTACACTCTTCAGTCATCACACGACAACTTCACACGACAACTGCCGCAGTAAACTAACCTTTTTTTTTTATACCCATCTAACAAAATACTAATTGAATTTAGCTGAACACACTTTTCTTATTTTTCCACAACAAATGGCCAAGCAAGCGCAGACACTGACAAGATACCGAGACAGAACGAGACCAAACGCGATATCAACACGTTATGTGCAATGTAAACTCTTAAGGCCGCAGTATACTTCGACCGTCCGCATTGCGTCATTTTCGTCATCAGGAGGGATCGCACGCACCCCGTCCACGTGCAGGCAATTTTTTGAGACTGCGTGGAGGTCCGCGAGACTGTCTGTGCTCTTTCCATTTCAAATTAGAGGCAACAACTGCATTTTAATCATGATCCGAAGAAAGATGCTGCATACATGCAACATGAGCAGTTTTTATTGTAAATTAGATTGTATAATTTCGAAATTTGAAGCAAAAACAGAATGGTCTGACTTCAGTTTTGTGAAACTATACATAAAAATATCTGCATGAAATGGAAACATCAGACGAGCTGAATGAGACGCAGATTCACTCTCTGCCAGCAGGTGGCGCTCAAAGCGTTTCCTTGGTTTCCGCTGTAAACAAAACAGCGCTGCACTTATGAACTTATGAGGCAAGATGAAAAGAAAAAATACCATCTAAACTTTTCTAAAGACAGTGAGTTCCCCTCAGACATACATTCATATAAACTCCTACCCCTAATTAAATCACGATTTGTTTAGCATCTCAACCAACTTGAATCGTCACATATTTGAATCGATTTTCAACCGGCTCACGGTTAATCGTTACATCCCTAAAAATAGGTCTCTGATATCTCTGAGTGTGTATGTGAAGTTTTAGCTCAAAATACCCAGATCATTTTTTATAGCTTGTTAAAATTGCCACTTTTAGGGTATGAGCCAAAACGCGCTGTATTTGAGTATGTTACTTTAATGCAAATGAGCTGGTGCTCCCTGAGAAGAGGGCGGAGCTTCAAGAGCTCAAGCTCCGCAGTAGCAGTGCTAGCCTTTGCAAAAAAACATTTTCATTATTAGTACAAGCCTGTTGTCTTTACAGAAAATGTACTCTGTTTAAAAGTCAGTCATCTGATTGTACTGTGCACAATACAGTTTGTGAATTGCACAGACAGGGAGCACGGCGGGATAAAAATAACAACATAGCTGGTCTCATGATGCATGGCATGCATTTATAAGATGCATAAAGCATCACTTTATAAGTCCCACTCGTGATTATGAGCTCAACAAACTCAAGCGATCGACTCACATTGCTTTCATATGCAACTTTTAACTACCACATTCCTATTCACGATCATTCATGAAGGCAGCACCAGTGAAAACAGGCAGAGATGATGGTAGCTTTAGCATCATTAGCCTTACAGAGTGCCAAGAAGCTCTTTCAGAAGGGCAATTTGGAAAACAAACACATGATACTTACTTTGTCTGGAGCTGACGTTCACGCACGAAGCGTTGGTATTGATCCCTACACGTATTGGGGACTTTACCGATTTTTTACGGGACATTTCCTTAGACAATGAAACTTAAAGGAACACTCCACTTTTTTTGGAAATAGGCTCATTTTCCAACATCCCTAGAGTAATACAGATGTGTTTTACCGTTTTTGAATCCATTCAGCCGATCGCGGGGTCTGGCGGTCCCAAAATTAGCATAGCTTAGCATAAATCATTGAATCCGATTAGACCATTAGCATCTCATTATAAAATGACTAAAGAGTTTCGATATTTTTTCTATTTAAAACTCAACTCTTCTGTAGTTGCATCGTGTACTAAGACTGGCGGAAAATGCAAAGTTGTGATTTTCTAGGCTGATATGTCTAGGAACTATACTGTCATTCCGGCGTAATAATCAAGGAATTTTGCTGCCGTACCATGGGTGCAGCAGGCGCAATGATATTACGCAGCGCCTGCTAATAGTATAACGTGACCACCTGTTTGCACAGGGAGCGTGCCTTGCAACCATGGAGACATTAGTAAGAGACGATTTAGAAAACATTTCCTTTGGTACAGAACCTGAACCATATCTGTTTGAACCTGAATACACAGAAGACGAACTTTTACATACATTTTGGCAAAAGGCTGCTTGTAAAGCTGATTGTGAAACCACGGACAGAGCACTTTCAATGATTCAAATGCCACTCCCCCCTTCTACAGTAAATCAATATAGCATAGTAGGCCTACAGTCTTGAGCAGTGCTAATTTGTTACTCTGAAAAAAAAATCGGATCAGTTTTGGTGATAGGGCTGTATTTTGTACCACAGAAAATTCCGATAAGCAATACTGACAATTACACGCGTTTCTTTTAATCAAACTATGCACTACCTCTCTAGAACTGTACAACAGAACTAATATATACTGTATAAGACAAATGGTCGAGCAAATCTGATAGTAGGGCTGAGCAATTAATCGAATTCGATTAATTGCACAGCCCTATCTGATAGCATTACACAGGCAGCTAATGACAACAGCAGTGCTTTTTCAATGTGGTCAAAAGTGATAATAATGTTACACTTACAGCCATGGGTGATGATCCACTTGGTCCTGTCTGTACTCTGAAGATTGTTGGGATAGCCGTATTCTTTAGATGCCGTACCATAGTATGGGTAACACTTTCCATGTTTTCCAAATAGTCATCTGGTCCAAAATGATCGGAGCAAACACGCCATTTCTTGATTGATTCTACCGGTGTTTTCAAATCTATGTTCAGAGCAGCTAGCCATTGATTCTTTTGTTGCTTGTTTTTCGTTGGAATTCTATGAAACATGACGGTGGAATACACCTTCGACTTACTATTACAGCCCTTTACAACGCACATAACCATGGCTAATCGCACACAGGTCCATCACTTTTTCTTAAAGGATGATCTTAAAGGGGGAGATCAGCTCTTTTACAGCCACTAAACTCACCGGCTGTAACTCAGCAACTACACAAACATAGTGCCGGTCACTTTGGAAGTTACCTAGATGGGGACTTCTTTCAGGCGCTGCGTAATATCATTGCGCCTGCTGCACCCATGGTACGGCAGCAAAATTCCTTGATTATTACGCCGGAATGAGAGCATAGTTCCTAGCCATATCAGCCTAGAAAATCACAACTTTACATTTTCCGCCAGTCTTAGTACACGATGCAACTACAGAAGAGTCAAGTTTTAAATAGGAAAAATATCGAAACTCTTTAGTCATTTTATAATGAGATGCTAATGGTCTAATCGGATTCAATTATTTATGCTAAGCTATGCTAATTTTGGGACCGCCAGACCCCGCGATCGGCTGAATGGATTCAAAAACGGTAAAACACATCTGTATTACTCTAGGGATGTTGGAAAATGAGCCTATTTCCAAAAAAAGTGGAGTGTTCCTTTAACCACAGTGTCCTCAGTGGCTCAGATGGAGGGAGTTTATGGAGCATCGTTAGTGCATCCCAAAACACAACACTTGAAATGCCTCTTTGGCACTGACATTGTATATCTTCAGTGGCTACAGCAAGTAATCAGTAATGGCGGAGTCGGACTGCTGCTTCTCACTCAGGGCTGTCTCTATAGGGCAGCGTCACAAAGGTGGGACTTTTTCCCCTCGGTGACGTGAACAGAGGGAGAATCTGAAACTGCTTGTTCCGAGAGACTGTTTATGATTTTTTTTTTAGATTATAAAAAAATGAGTAGGTGGATTTTTACCATTATAGGCTGGATGTTTTCACACACTGCGGCCACACAACTGTGTTCAAACACCTTATAAAAGTGATTTTTGCATAATAGGTCCCCTTTAAACTGTCAGAACAAATTCATCTTGATAATGTCAGATAACTTTGATAGAAATGAATGTAATGAATTAGGTTTAATAGCTGTCAGCTGGTGGTGAATGAGGAGATCCCCCTCACAATGTAAAGCAATGCTTAATTTTGTTCAGTCTGTGGAGTAAAAAGGTTGCATTTTTATCGATTTTCCTGGTAGTCCACTGTATGAAGAATTTTTGGGTATATGTCACAGTTTACTTTATTGTGCTATCCTCACTTACATAAATTAACTACAGTGTCCTGCACCCACTAGTAAAAAAAAAAAAATATCAAAAATGATATGGTATCTGAATAATTTTTGATTTGACTGGAGATCTGTTCATTGCCCTTAGAAGAAATCCATGCTTTAGTCATGGTCAGTCAATAAATGCATTTCTTTGTCCTCTTCTCCAGGGTTCCTGCCTGGCTACCTCTTACCGGCATACGAGGAAGTCGAGAACAGACCTCCGACGCCCCCGCCTCCGTACAGTGCCTCACAGCCAGGCCAGTCCACCAGCATTGACCCTCTGTGCTCTGAACAACCAGATGAGCTCTGCCCTCCACTTCAGTCTAGCCCCGTCGTCCCGTCTGCATCTGAGAACTGTTCTCCGGGACCCTGCGTAGAGGGGCAACATACTCCCACTGCACACCACCCTGTCAGAAACACCCACAAACCACAGTACCTCAGCCGAGAAGAGGACGGGCAACCCCAGCAGGTGGCGTGCGCTACCTCACACAGCCCGGTCAAACAGGGCAGCTCCGGCGAGGATCTGACCGAACCCATAGAAGACTGTTCTCCCGACAGCAAAGACAAGACTCCAGGACGCCACCGGCACTTCACGGGTGACTCTGGGATTGAGGTATGCGTTTGCAACCAGGGGCCCGGGGATGGAGAGGAAGAGGAGGAGATGAAAGAGCTTGTGGGGGACATGGATGGAGGGCTGCTCGAGGAGCAGGACTTCTGTGATAGCTGCAACCCCCGCGGCAGCAGCCTTCCTCGTGGTCCGGGGGATGAGGAACAGGGCTTGGCTGCATCAGACGTGCCTCTAGAACACAGAGAGCATCAGCGACCTCCAGTCTGCCTCCATCTGCACACCATCAACGAACAGGACGGTCCGCATCACGCCAACAACACAGACCCCCAGAGTTGAGCACAACCGGTTCCAACAGAGACTTACTTTAGACTGCTGTCTCCCTTTACTTTCTTGAGATACATCAGTTTGTACTGTCAGCAGTGTCACTTTGGGTGTGTGTGTGTGTGTGTGTGTGTGTGTGTGAGAGAGAGAGAGAGGGGGGGAGTTTTAAAAGGGCGTTAATGTGCGAGTCCTAACGGTTTTTATGGATTAATAGAGTAATCTAGTAAAGACGTTAATAGGTCTGTTGCCTCACAGAGAGGTCACGATCAAAGCCACAGGGGAAATTCTCCTCAGTTTATAGCCTTATTGACCTCTGGGTGACATGCCTGTAGATTTGGAGGCTTTTTGTTGGTTTTTGGGGGCTGATTGCCTCCTACTCTTACTTTGTGCTGGCTTTTGCTCCTGAATTCTTATCTTTAATGCCATTTTAAAATACTTAAAGGGACAGTTCACTCAAAAATTAAAGATGTCTGTATCTAGTCACTCTCATGGCTTTCCAAATACACAAGACTTTTATCCTTGTGTACTTCAAAACACAAATGAAGATATTTTTAATTAAAAAAAAATGAAGAGATGTTTTTTAAAAAGTCTGTTCCACTAAAAGTGGATACTTTTAAAAAGTTCAAGATTGTAAAATAAATGTATATGCACATACATAGAGCACATCAACTATGGTAAATAAATATGAAACATACATGATGCACAAGAACCATGGAAGTTTCTTGTTGCACATCAAGCAAGTACAGTTAAACTTGTTTCTATGTTCCTTGTTTAGTGTTTAAATGTGAATAAAAGCTTGAATTAAATCTGTTAATTATATAAACCAATTATGTCTCTTCAGAAGACTTGGATTAAACCACTTGATTCATATGGATTACATTTATGATCTTTTTGAAGCATCAGTATTTAGGTGGAATGAAGGTGAATTTCAAAGAAAATCAAAAGTCCTTTGCTTTTGGAATGAAATGAGAGTAATTAATAACAGAATTTAATTTTTTTGGTAAATTATCAATTTAAGATTATATTGTGCACAAAAAAAGACGGCCACAGAGCAGTCTGTTAATACTTCAGAGCTTTAATATTCAGTTGTTGTTTCTTGTCTTTTTTCTGAAAACGTTTGATCTGGAGTATCTGCATGATGCTATTCAGAAAAATGAAGGAAAGTAATTATCTCAAATATATATATTTTTGTCTTTTTGTATCAATAAGTAAATGTGCTCCCTACCTAGCAGGGTATGGTTGCCATTTTGCTTGTTTGTTTCATTGTATAACATGGTCTCGGGCTTTATCCAATATTTTGCATGATTATTTGCATAAACTGAATACATTCACATGCTATTTAGTAGTACGTTTTAGGTTCATTATGCAAAGACTCTTCAAATGAAGGCTGAAAATACCTTTGTATATAGATTGAACCCAGCTTGTACATGTACACTAGGTGCCTTTGTTGATTTTATTAGTTTTCATATGCCTTAACGAGAAGATTGTGTCATAGAATTTCTGCATAAAATAAGGGCCAGTATGAGTGAAGATTTTGTAACATCTTGTTTGAAAGGACAACTTAATAAGCCTTCCACCGAAACATATCATTTAAATGTTTGTTTTTTGCCTTAATTTAATTTCTCTATTCTCTCATAGTGCTTTTAAGTTGTTTTTGTATCTTAACACTGTAAGGGAACTGTTGCACCACTAACAGTAACTTATGTACAGGCCTTTTTAAGCTTTTAATGTGTGTTTTATTGTAGCAGATCAGGTAAGGTTACTGTCATGTTAGTGTAGCACTTAAGTCGGGTTCATGATGAGATTGAGATTTGTTTTTCTGTGGCGGTGAGACTGAAAGCTGCTCCACTGCATTCCTAACACTGTCTGAGTGTGTGTGTGTGTGTGTCACTGTAGGATCTTTTAAGTGGATCGTTCTTCAGGCCACTGTGTTTGTTTGACCTTTGGTTTAGATTAGCAGTTAGGTGTCCTATAATTGAGTCTTAGCTTGGGCACAGATGGCTTTCCGGCCCTGTTGATCTTCTGATCAGAGTGTTCCTGTGTAAATGGTGACTAATTTTCTTTCAAACGTGATGTGGCCGGTAAATTAGGTTCCTAGTGTGTTGGCTGGCTGGGAGGCAGATTCCAACTTTGACGTGGTGCCTTTGGAAATATTCTTGTTGCAGTATTGTTTGGCTAAACCTAATATTGAGCATTCTGAATTATTTGGACCATAGCATCGTAGCATCAAAATTATTTGACTGATTTAGTGAAGCTTGAAGCTACGAAGTAGGGTCAGTGAGGAGATCAAGTCATCTGTTGCAGCAATGGTGCTCATGACGATTTTTCTGTAGCTCTAGTCTCCTTTGATGTTTGAGACCAAAGGTATTGATTAAAAAAGGAAATCTGAGTCACTATGTTGGGTAGCTGTGAATGAGACGTTCATTTGTTTTGCCTGAAAAAGTTGTCATTGCACTGTTTTGACACTGAGCAGTGTGTGTGTGTGTGCTTGAAGGTGACGAAGGCTTTGCAAGCCAATTGCTTTTTTTCTTCTTAAGCTTTGATTCCAGCCTGGTACTACGTTTTAGTTTTGTATCCGTAGTCACTTTCTTTTTATATATGAAATTGTATTTTCCGCATTTTATAAGAAGACTCTACCAAATTAAAGAGCATCAAAGAATGTTCCATATGAATAAAAAAAAGCTTTGAAAGCCAATGGATTTTCATGAGTGATTCAGTTATGCATCCAAAACGGCAGTCTGTCTTTTTCAGCCATCTTTGTTCTCAAAGTATTTTTTCTTATTCATTTTCCTATAGGGATTTCTAAAGTCTTTGCTAAAGAAAAAAAAAAGAAAATTGGACAAAAAGACAAAGGTACAAGACTGTACTTAATAGTTTTATTGAAGAAAGGAATAAATTGACATTGCTAAAAAAAATGGTGGGAAAATAACTTGATTTAAAGATAATGCGTATAGATGCAATATATAAATTTACCTTTGTTGTAAAATATGTATGTATATTTACAAATTTAAGTGTTTGTGAATGCAGAGAGATTGACATTCACAGTGCTTCATGGGAGTGGGCGGATGCTAAAGTCTTGATTTTCTGATTGGTGGATATTTCTTTGCAGAATTATGGGTAATGTAGTTAGTTTCATCAAGAATTCCATGATTAAAAATAAGTTGAACTAATGCGAAGTGATGACTTCAACAAAAGCACATACCGCCGATCAAAGGTGGGGTAAGCAATTTCTGGAAGCCAGTGTTGATATTTGAAATCACCAAAACAAACACGCCCCTACCCCAAAAGGGTCTCGTCCCTATTTTGATAGCTCCGCCCCACACATACATAACTTATGCAACCCAGGCAATGATTAGTTCTGTGAAACAAAGCAAAACCAATGTTACACCGTGTCTACACCGGACGCGAGTGGCGTGAGCGACAAAATACGATAGAAGTCATTATAATCAGTGATGCTGTCTACACTGGATGCTGCGCGGTTCGACACGACAAATCCCCGACAGAAAACTGCTGCCGCGTTCTATTTATGATGTGCCGACACAAATTTCAAATGATTTTCAACGGTTGCTTTTGCTTTATCGCATCGGTGTAGGCAGACTTTAGCTGTTGCGGCTCGCCGCGTCTGTTACTCAATACTCACCTATCGAGAAGAAACAAAGCAACCTTGGCGTCCGATCGCAGGCCTTCCGCTCCTTGAGTTCTCTCCAGTCTCCAGCGCTGGAAAGCTTATCCGAGATTTACACGGGTCCTACTTCTTGCCTTATCGTTCCGCAGACTTTTTTTATCCGCCATATCTATCTTTCTGTCGCTTGCTGTTTTGGTTCTTGACCCCGCCTCAGTTTTCTAAAGCGTTTTCACCTTTAACAGTTCAATTAAAAATTAGATTTTTACCTCCAGAACCTGATTGTTGCACTCTGTTCAGTTACTGTTGATCATAGAGCCACACTGTCTCAAGATATTAATTATATTCATGTCTGATTTGTGATATTTGATAGCAAGTTTCATAAAAAAAAATTACAAAGATCTCAAGAGTACATAATATATTTTCTCAGCCGTGCTGCATTAGTGGGAATTTTTCCCAGTCTGCTCTTAGTTTAGCAACGACTTTGAATTTCTTGGGTTGAAAAACCACACCAAACTTGCCCTGGAGGTCAGGCAGAGGCTGGCCAGCAGGCATCTCAAGTGTGAACCTTTGCAAAATCCATGAGAGGAAGAGGAAGAGTTCCATCTTTGCCAGGGCCTCGCCGAGACAAACTCGAACCTCTGCACCGAAGGGCAGATAGCTGGCTGATGGGCAGCACAAACCATCACCCTCCTCATTCAGAAATCGTCCTGTCAGATTAGAGTATTCATTGTATTTGGTAATGTTCACAGATTACATGAATGTTTGTTATCACTGCAGATTCGCACCTGGGTCAAACAGCTCAGGATTCTTCCATTCCTTCTCATCATGATGTAAAGACCACAGATTAATAATGACTCGGGTTCCTTTCTGCACAGTGTATTCTCCCACGCTGTCAAAGACAGCAGAGAAGACATCACGACTGGACAGTATTTTATATAAACCACTGAAATGTTTGCTACCCTGAGGGTAAAATTGGGAAGTGTAGTATAATAATTTGGGTGTTTTTCATATTTTCAAGCAAAGGGCATTAAGCATCAAAAATAAATAGCAAAAATTAAGTAAAGAATAAATAAAATGTAATGATACACTATTCAAAAGTTTGAGGTGGGAAACAATTGTAGAATTTTTTGAAACAAGTCTCTTCAGTGCTCATCAATGCTGCATTTATTTGATCCAAAATACAGCAAAAACAATAATATTGCAAAACAGTATTACAATGTAAAATAACTGTTTTACATTTTAATACATTTTCAAATGTAATTTATTTCTATGATGGCAACACTGAATTTTCAGCATCATTACAATGATCCTCCAGAAATCATTGTAATATGATTTTCTGCTCAAGAAACATTTCTTTTTATTATCAATATTGAAAACAGTTGTGTTGCCTAATATTTTTGTGGAAACTGTGATACAAATTTCAGTAAAAGTAGAAATAGAAATGATTTGTAACATTATAAATGTTTTTTCTTTCGCTTTTGAACAATTTAATGCATCCTTGATAAATAAAAGGAAAAATATATCAGTTTGTTTTAATTACGTGGAGTCTTGGAGCGCCACATGAGGGATGAGAAGTGGGGAGACGGGTCGGATCCTCAGAACTTCTCTTATAGTGGCCTCTAGATAAGGCAAATTCCCTCTGTCACTGAGCTGAGGGTGTCTGTCTTTTCCAATCTTATTGTCCAGCTCCTCCTGAATCTTTCTCTGCACCTAATGCCAAATGTAAAGAGCATCTACTAAGTTTCTTTGCAAGAACTGATTCCGAAAAGCCAGTTGAGAGCAGTTTATTTACCTGTGGATTATGGACAAGGTAAGCTATTGACCATCTGAGTACAGTGGTAGTGGTTTCCACCCCTGCCCCGAAGATGTCCCCCACAGTCATGAGCACGTGGTCTTCAGTTAAACCAACATCACGAGTGCTGGTGTTATTATTCTCTGAGCTGCGTTTGGCCCTCAGAAGTGCATCCAAGAGATCCCGTTGGACGTTATCACTGTAATCCACCTGTAGAGAGAGACAAATCCCAGGTTATTGATGGAGAAATCGTGCACTTTGGAATATGCAGTGACAGCTGCTGTTTGTTGAGTCTAGTCTACACTATAATTTATACATATGTTGACATATTGGTTTGAAATGTTACACTCCATCTAAAACTGTTTGTTGTTCACGCAGCTTTTATGAACGTTGATTACAAACAGAGAATATTCAGAACTTTCATTTGTATTTTTGTAATAGTGAAGATGCACGTTTACCTTGTGTTCCTCATATTTCTTTTGAAGCAGTTTGTCTCTGATTGAAACACACTGTCTTAAGATTTTGAGGTCTTTGTTTGGGAATATCTTGGAGGAAAAAATCATATATAGGCTATTAGAAATCAAAGCATTAGACAAAAATAATTTAAAAAATATTTTAGGTAACTAGGAAAGCCAAGAATTACTGTTCAAAAGTAAGATTCATTTGAAAGAAATCAATACGTTTATTCAGCAAGGATGCATTAAATCGATCAAAAGTGACAGTAAAGACATTTATAATGTCATATTTCCATTTCAAATAAATGCTGTTCTTTTGCTACTTTCTGTTCATCAAAGACTCCTTAACAAATTTATTGCTGTTTTCACAAAAATATAAAGCAGTATAATTGTTTTCAACATTGATAATAAGAAGAAATGTTTCCTGAGCAGCAAATCAGCAAATGTGACCCTGGAGCACAAAACCAGTCTTAAGTCGCTGGGGTATATTTGTAGCAATAACCAAAAATACATTGTATGGGTCAAAATGATTGATTTTTCTTTTATGCCAAAAATCATTAGGACATTAAGTAAAGATCATGTTCCATGAAGATATTTAGTACATTTCTTACTGTAAATATATCAAAACTTAATTTCTGATATGTCATATGCATTGCTAAGGACTTAATTTGGACAACTTTAAAGGTGATTTTCTCACTATTTAGATTTTTTTGCACCCTCAGATTCCAGATTTTCAAATAGTTGTATCTCGGCCAAATTTTGTCCTATCCTAACAAACCTACATCAATGGAAATCTTATTTAGTCAGCTTTCAGACAATGTATAAATCCATTTTCAAAAAATGTACGGTTATGACTGGTTTTGTGGTCCAGGGTCACATATTAGAATGATTTTTGAAAGATCATGTCACATTAAAGACTGGATTAAAAAAAAAAAATGCTGATTCAGCTTTGCATCACAGAAATAAATTACATTCTAAAATTAGAAATTAGAAAATAGTTATTCTTAATTGTAAAATGACTGTTTTTACTGTAATTTTGATCAATTAAATGCAGCCCAGGTGAGACCTCTTTCAAAACAATTAAGTATCATGCAGTATAAGAAACATTAATATCACATATTAAAGCTTACCTGCAGCCATGGGAAAATATCCAACAAGCTGTCCTTAGCGACTGTATCCACGATTCCCTGACTGTACTGGAGCATGGACTCAAACTCAGCATCTCCACGTTTGTATGAGGAGTTGAAACACAAGGCACACACCACGTTTGTGACGGCACGTGTCAGCTCTGGTGCCAGATCCACAGCGCTGTTCTGGCATTCAGTCAACATGTCACACATAGAGCTCGCCTCCCTGCAGACTTTAGGTGGAAAGTAAGAATTAGGTAGCAGGCTCTGATTTGTGTATATATATATATATTTAAATTAAATTTTTTTTTATAATTTACATTTTGCTTTATATATTTGTACTATATCATGCTGGCTGCAGTGATACTCACTTATCTTCTCAATAGAAACTGAACCTTCCCCAAACATGCAAAGAGCTCCATGCACCATTTTCCGATGGAACTTCCATGTGGAACTGTAGTCAGCAAATGCTATATCTTTCCCATCTCGAGTTAATAAGTCTGTTGTAACCTTACAGACAAACATATAAAGTAAAGTAAATAGTTTAGTGAAATTCAGCTGCTGATGAAAGTGATGCAGTTTACTTACAGTTCGTGGCCCTCCTGCAAATATTTTTCCTTTTTTGATCAGGATCTCTTTTGCATGATGGTGGTTGTTCAGAATCAGGACTTTGTGAGAACCCATCATGAGGGAATAAAGATCTCCGTATTTCTTCTGCAGCTGTTGGAAGAAGATGTGTGGAGGAGTGTCACGAGACTGAGGAGACTCCCGATGATGGGGAGTGATGGGAGGCTTGGAGGAGATCTGTCTCCTGGCACAAATCCATTCATCTTCCTTTTGAGATATAGCGCTGCTAGAGTTATTGCAGAGAACAGGCATGAACAGAGAAGCCATGGCAGGATGAGTGGGTCAGACATTGTCAGCTACATTCAACCAAGTGTTCACCAGCTCTTCAAATCAGCACTGCCTGTATGAGCGGGGCGACAGGAGATTTTTATTCAAATTCTTCAATGCCACCTCCTTGACCCTGAAATAGTTTAGCTTAAATATCTAAGTGTCATCGGGGCTCTTTTCAACAAAGCTTTTTATTGGTTCCCCACATTAAAAAATGCATGGAAGTGCATGTGTGAGCACAGCCCATTTTTTATTTTCTTATTTTTCATTTTTCATTTTCCTGAAATGTAACATTTCTTTTAAACTTTTAGCTTAACTTTGTGATTTATATTTATTTTGGAGCTTGCAGAAACAGTCACTACTGCATGCTGTAGCCTGCTGTGCATTTGATAAAATGACATTTTCTACAAATAGTATACAAAATTAGGCTTGAAAGTCTTAAAAACCAAATAGCCTTTTTTTTTATATAAATGAACAGATAAAGGAGGTGCTTAAACGTTGGAAAATGATGATCATTAATAACTAAACCTTATTGTCTTTAAGACAAGAAGTTGATAGTCTGTTATATTTTCTATAGGATTATTTTTTTTTGCACACATTAAAACCCTGTTTTGTGTATTTTTTTCTAGAAATAATTCCATAAAACCTCAAATAATAACATACAATAAATGTAAAAATTATAGACAAAAATGTAGCCAAAACAATTAAAAATAAAAATGTTGGTTTGTAGTAATATAGTATAGTATTTTAAACATACAGACAAATAATATTTATTTCTTACAATATTAGTATTTAAATGGGATAATTGTTAAAAAAATAGCTACTTTTGATGCTATATATTGCTTTTATGTTAAATAATTATTTATATTTAATAGATTTCGTATGGCAAGGCAAGTTTAAGGCACATTTCACACAAATCATACTCAATGGTAATTCAAAGTGTTTTACATAAATGGGAATTAAAATAATCATTAAAAATAATCACATTAATAAAAGCAAAGAGTAAAATTGTTCAATTTAAAATAAAAATGGAATGAATATGAAATGCGCTCAAATAAACTGTGGCTTGGTTTGAAGTGCTTTGTTATTAAATGCATTTTACCAAATAACTAAGTTACTTAAAGTTATAAGTTATCTAAGATAACGATGAAGTTAGATCAAGTTATCTAAGTAGCCAACTACTTGACAGACGAGAGGATGTTTGATCCTCTCGTCTGTCATTTGCGTTCATATTTGAAATTGCCCCTCGCCGGGTGCCGTAGTAAACAGTGATGGCTTCCTCCGAGACGCAGCCTCGCTTCGGTCAATCTGTTAAAGGTTTATTATCTGATAAAGTCACTTCTTGCAGTGGAGATGTGATCGCTCTAACCCGTCAAGTGTTGAAAGGATCCAGGAGCCAAGAAGTAAATATACGAAATGTTATGTTATATATATATATATATATAAGACGAGATATTTGCCCGGCTATCTGTTTCCTCCTCATAGTAATATACACTGGAGGCAAGCCTCAAAACTTAGTATATCCTGGGATTGATATGCCCCAAAATTTGCCATCATATGATGACCAGAGATGCTATGTACAGACAGGCGTTTCACTAGTTTTTAAGATAAAGATGAATGCAGTTATCTCATAAAATTAACAGTGGTCTCTTCTACATTACAGCTACTCAGTCAGGCAGCGAGAAATATGGTCATTCAAGAAGATGCAATTCTGCATTCTGAAGATGTAAGTGATATAAAGGCAAAATAATTTTCTTTATAAGATATAACAGACTACATAAAATACATATAAATAACAGTTGTCACTTTGTTTCTCCCAGTAATATTTCTTTATGATATTCAAATCTTTAGTTTTATGATCAGAGCTCTAGTTTTTATTGTGGGGTGCAAATAATGCAATGCATCGATATGATTGAGAGTTATACTGTCCTCAATACACTGTTGTATCATATTTTATACTTTTTAGATTTTAATATGATTTTTAAAAATAATGTATTGATAATTAAGTAAACCGATTAAGTTGCTTCTACTTCATTTTACTTGCTAAAAAAGCATGAACTATCAGTCAGAGAACAGAAGGCATGTAGTAGATTGTGTACAACTGATTTTCAGGAGCTTTGGTCATGTTGATTGATATTTTAGAGGCCTTAGAATTCCATGTATCGAATATGATACAGTAGGCTACTTGTTGGCTATTTAATGTTTAATAAAGCATATGTAACTTCTCCAAGTATCTTTATTCTTGCAGAGTCTACGGAAGATGTCTATTATAACAACCCACTTGCAGTATCAGTAAGTAGACAAGTGTCCATCCACACTGCAGTTATCTGCATTACCATCTTGTACAGTACTAGTGAAAGGAAACACTCATATACCTCATAACCTTAAATAATTTTTAAGTATTTGTAATTTAATTTTATATATTAATAAAAATTGTGCCTTTGTTTGAGTTCCTGTATTGTATAAAGCGCTATATAAATAAAGGTGACTTGACTTTTTGGTCACTACATAATTCCCATACTTTGTGTTATTTCATAGTTTAGACTAAATAAAATAAAACAAAACCGAAATCTGTCTGAAATCTGATATATTTCTTTATCTTTTAAATCCAGGCAAGAGGCCATTCAAAAGAAGTAAGTCATGTAGATCATTCAAATTATATCTGTAATTAATCTGTAATCTACATCTTCATCTGTAATGTATTTTACAGTGTAGAACACTCCAAAAGCCTGCAGGACCAGCTCAACCACTTGATGAAATAACGGAGCCCTTCTAATAACATGCTGTGGATATCGCATTCTTTAGTTTTTCATTGATTTTTTTAACAGTAGATCCCATCACTTTTGAGACTGCAGATGATGGCTAATTGCAGACAGCTATTTAAAAAAAAAAGGCACGGCCCAACATCCTCCTATTCTCTAACACCTGATTATGGATGGTCGTGAAAAACATGTATAAGACCTTCAAGTGAAGGCTTTTCTGTGGGAGATTGTTTCCAGTATTCATATTTGTCTTTTTGAAATTAAAGTACAATGTCAAAACAATATACTCTGCTTTTGTCTTTTGACTGTTTGCTTTTTAAAACTGCGAGTGCAGCGCGTTAGCATTAGTTAGCTTGTCACTCGTTTCTATTCGCCTGTTATTGTTTTCTTTTTTCTCGTTTTTCACGAATCATTCTTCAATCACGGTGAGTAATGGCTTCTTCTCCTGCTATTGTTGTTTGCACTGTTTGCCACATGTACAGTTTATCTCTCTGTCGGCGACGAGGGATTCACATGTGATAAATGCAGGGAAATAGTTAGGCTGACGGAGAAGATTTCAGAATTAGAGAGATGCATCCAAACTTTAGTTGAGGACAGTAAGAATGTGAGGGCTGTAGATACTGCTGTGGATGCGACTAGCGCAGGGAGTCCTGTACATTGTTCTGTTCCGAGCCCGTGCAGCAGGGCAACTGGGTGACTGTGAGGCGGCCTAGTCGCGGGTCAAAACACCACTCTTCCGTTCCGATCAAAACATCAAACAGGTTCTCCCCACTCAGTCACACTCCCACTGAGAAACGTGAAACTAGAGACACCAGCCCTGAGCCACCATAGTCCAATGTTTACCGGGAGCCAGGGCGCCTGACATCTTGGCAAATTTTAAAGTGCTGGCTAATGCTAAACGTAAATTCAGTAAGATTGTTATTCACGTCGGCGCAAATGATGTTTGACTTCGCCAGTCTGAGATCACTAAATATAATGTTAAAGAGGTGTGTGAACTTGCAAGTACGATGTCAGACACTGTAATATGCTCTGGTCCGCTCCCTGCTTACCGGGGTGATGAGATACATAGCAGACTTGACTTGACTTGAGACTGTCGTCACTCAGTGGCTGGATATCTGAGTGGTGCCTGCAGAATAACATAGGTTTCATAGACAATTGGACAACCTGTTGAAAAGAGATGGTCTTCATCCCTCTTGGGGTGGTGCCACTCTTCTCTCTAGAAATATGGCACATAGTCTTAGAGTTCATACTTGACTAACTGGGGCCCAGGTCAGGAAGCAGACAGACTGGCTAAACCGACCGTCTGCTAGGCGCCTCACGTCACAGAAGTCAGTTAATTCTCAGCACATAGAGACTCTTTCACCTAGATATCACACTATAGAGACTGTCTCTGTTCCAGATAAAATATATAAATTTGCAGATAAAATTGCAACCATGCAGCTGTCTGTCACAGTATCGCATCAGATAGTGCACTATAGATCCCCTGAGGAACAATTCCACTCATTCTCTTCTATTGGAAATGAAGAATTGTATAAACTTGTTAAATCATCTAAACAAACAACCTGTATTTTAGACCCTGTTCCATCTAAGCTCCTTAAAGAGGTGCTTCCAGAAGTAATAGATCCTCTTCTGAATATTATTAACTCAGGATATGTCCCAAAAACCTTCAAACTGGCTGTTATTAAGCCTCTCGTTAAAAAACACAACTTGATCCCAAAGAATTGATTAATTACAGAGTGATCTCGAATCTCCCTTTTTTGTCAAAGATATTAGAAAAGGTAGTATCATCACAACTATGTTCCTTCTTAGAGAAAAATTATAGATGTGAGGATTTCCAGTCAGGTTTTAGACCTATCATAGTATTGGGACTGCTCTCATTAGAGTTACAAACGACCTGCTCTTATCATCGTGGTTGTATCTCTCTATTAGTCTCCATTAGAGGAAGTGAACTGGCACGGTTCATATCATACTTATCTGACCGCCATCAATTTGTGGCAGTAAATGAAGAGGTATCATACCAATCACAAGTGCAGTATGGAGTACCTCAAGGCTCAGTCCTTGGCCCCTTACTTTTCACACTTTACATGTTACCCTTGGGAGATATCATTAGGAAACATGGTAGCTTTCACTGTTATGCTGATGATACCCAGCTCTATATGACTTCGCGACCTGATAAAACTTACCAATTTGCAAAACTAATTGAATGTATAGTTGATATCAAAAACTGGATGACTAGCAATTTCTTACTGCTAAATTATGAAAAAACAGAGGTGTTAATTATTGGACCAAAACCTTTTGTATGTAATAAACTAGATCACTGCTTAATACTTGATGGCTGCTCTGTAAATTCTTCGTCATCAGTTAGGAACCTAGGCATACTTTTTGATAGCAATCTTTCCTTCGAAAAACATGTTTCTAGCATTTGTAAAACTGCATTTTTCCATCTTAAAAATATATCTAAATTACGACCTATGCTCTCAATGTCAAATGCAGAAACATTAATTCGTGCATTCATGACCTCGAGGCTAAATTATTGTAATGCTTTATTGGGTGGTTGCCCTGCACGTTTAATAAACAAACTCCAGCTGGTTCAAAATGAACCAGTAAGTATAACCACATTAGCCCGGTTCTGTCAACACTGCACTGGCTCCCTATTAAACATTGTATACATTTTAAGATCTTGCTAATTACCTATAAAGCCTTGAATGGTTTGGCACCTCAGTATTTGAGTAAGCTCTTATCGCATTATAGTCCTTCACGTCCGCTGCGATCTCAAAACTCTGGCCAATTGATAATACCTAGAATCAAAATCAACTGCGGGCAGGAGATCGTTTTCCTATTTAGCGCCCAAACTCTGGAACAATCTACCTAACACTGTTCGGGAAGCAGACACACTCTGTCAGTTCAAATCTAGATTAAAGACCCATCTCTTTAACCTGGTTTACACATAATACACTATCGCATTTCTATAATTCAAATCCGTTAAAGGATTGTTAGGCTGCATTAATTGGGTCAACCGGAACTGGGAACACTTCCCAAAACACCTTATGTACTTGTTACATTGTTAGAAGAATGGCATCTACGCTAATATTAGTCTGTTTCTTTCTTATTCCGAGGTCACCGTAGCCACCCTGATCCAGACTGTATCCAGATCAGATGGTGGATCAGCACCTAGAGATGACCTCTACAGCCAGGACACCTAGATGAACCCCAGAGACTGATCCCCAGTGAAGACCCTGTCTCCAAGACGGCCATCGGGACAAGACCACAGGAACCAGATGAGTCCTTCGCACAATCTGATTCTGCTTTAGCCTAGATTTAAACTGCTGACTTTGTCTGGCCAGAGGAGAATATAAGCCGATGTAAAGCTGCTTTGACACAATTTGCATTGTTAAAAGCGCTATACAAATAACATTGACTTGACTTGACTCTAAGCTTGGAGCAACTTTATTAAATGTATGCGGGAAAGCAAATGAATGAAACGTATTCTTTGTTGAAAGTTCAACACAGGGATACGTGACAAAGTTTATCCCACATGCAATATCAGCAGCTCCTCTGCAAGGGCAAGCAGATGGATGTCCTAGACCTAGAGCAAGGCCTTGAGCATAACTATTTCTTCAACTAAGTTTTGACTTGTGTCTGCAAGACTTGTGCATATTTTTTTTTGTTACCGTCAAAATATAACCGTGAGCATCAACATCTAGTTTCAACGTTACAATACATTGGATGGTAACAATTGCATTTATAATATGTTGATATGTACGTACATTTAAAAAAAAAAAATTTTTTATAAAATAATGAATAATACAAGAAAATAAAAGAAATAAATTTTAGTTCTGCAATATCAACAGCTAGCCTAATAAATAACAAAGATTAACTTTAAGTGCTTGCTAAAAGGTCACTATATGCACATCTGCCCATTCACATTCACAGGATCATGGTAGACCTTGAATTGGAAAGAATGTTCTGTACCTCCCTAGTTCAACTTATCAGTACTCAAGGTCTATAATAATGAAGTCTTGCAATCTGCCAAGAGCTTGTGTAAAATCATTACAATTAGGAGGTTTTTCAAAAGGATAATGTCTTACAACTTAATATTTACAAAATATGTTGTGGGTGTAAATAAATTATGTGGAATGTTCACAGCAATCGCTGAAAGCAACACTGAGTGCTTTCTCACATAATGAAACCCCCCATTAAAGATTATGCCATTTTAGCTTGTATATCGTTATTATTTAATTTACGAATCTATGCAAAAAAGACATTTCTGCTTTATGAGCCAGTATATGCACCATGTGCATATAATGTATAATAAAGCACACTAGAAATATTTACAGAGCTATGAATGGTTGTAATGGTCTTTTGCTCTTTAGATGTGCAAAATCATCTTGCACATTTTATATTGCCCTGTTTGACGATGTGAGTTATGTACAAGTGGTATTGATTTTGAAAAAGGAGGAAAGTTGACAATGTATTATTGTCAGTGTTTTGGCTCCCTCTGTAGGCAAAACCTACACTTTAAAAAGTGATAAGTTGACTTAACTTTAAAAAATTGAGGAAACCTGTTGCCTTAAAATTAAGTAAATAATAATTAAAAAAAAATAATTAAGTGAACGTGACAATTAACTTAACTTATTTTTTTATTATTATTTACTTAATAATTTTAAGGCAAGGGGTTTCCTCAATTTTTTAAAGTTAAGTCAACTTGTCACTTTTTACAGTGTATGGAAAATCGTTTCTGCCACTGAATAAAAAAATAAAAAAGGTTATTGCGACTTTTTATCTCACAATTCTAACTTTTTTCTCAGAATTGCGAGATATCAAGTCAGAATTGCGAGATTATATCATGCAATTCTGAGAAAAAAAGTCAGAATTGTGAGATAAAAAGTCGCAATATCCTTTTTTAATTTTTTATTCAGTGGCGGAAACGTGCTTCCATACAAACCACATTTCCATAGAGCAAATAAATTGTTGCGGAAGAATACAGGTTTTTATAGGCTTTATTGACTGCAAGGATGCAATCATGCAAGGACTATACTATTTCTCTCTCTCTCTCAAGTTCAAGTTGCTTTATTGGCATGACATTTGTGTTATAGTATTGCCAAAGCATTTGAATACAGAATATAATTACACCATCAAAGTAAAAAAGGAGACAATAAATGAGTAATAAATACAATAAAATAAAAATAACATCTCTCTCTCTCTCTCTCTCATTTTATATACATTCATATTGATCACCTACTGCCCATATGAGCTAATAGAAATACAAACTAATACAAACTATTTTCCCAATATGATGCAGAAGAAGAAAGAGCAAGAAATGCATACTAAACTCTCTCTCTCTCAATTTCAATTCAAGCTTTATTAGCATGACTGTGTAACAAAATGTTGCCAAAGCATTAACATATAACAACAACATAAATTAATAAATAAAATCCATCTAAATAAATGAAAAGCTAAAGTAAATCAGTTTCAAGTTAATCATGTTTAACATCTAGCATTGTGAATGGTTAATACATATTTTACAACTGTGCAGCTGTGTAATCATCTTCTCCAAGTAAGAAGGGCATTTTCTCAGTATCACTAAACTCAGTAAATGATGGGATCAGGGCTTCAAATCTGGGGAGAAATGATCTCTCTCTCTCTCACTCTCAATTCAATTCAAGTGTGCTTTATTGGCATGCCAAAAACTATACATTTGTATTGCTAAAGCAATTGCAGCTGGGCTGCTTACAAATAGTGCATGTATTAACAGAAAGAATAATAATAATAATATAAAATGAATTACTAATGTAAGTATATAAACTAGAAATAAAAAATAAAAAGATATGGGATTAGACAGATTTACAGAAGCAAAATGTACATCTAAGTAATATAATAGAGCAATGTGGTATAGTATAATCTCTCTCCCTCTCTCTGTGTGTGTGTGTGTGCATGAGTGAAAAGCCTTGACCTTTGTACTGTTTTAGGGTTCAGTTTCGTCTTTTCTGACCAAGTCAAAGACTTTTTTTATTTTGTGAATGGACTACTTTTATTATAATTTTCAAACTATTTAAATATAAAATAGCCAAAATTTAGAATGTCTCATTATGTATATTATATAGATGGTTCTAAATATAATGTTTTTATTAAAATAGTTTTGTCTTGTACAATTTAAAGTCTCTCCAAAAGGTGACAAAATAAGGGCAATTTAAAATCATAGTCATAATGTATATTAGTATTCAAATTTTCCTCTTTCTGTGATTTTCTGAAACATCACAATCTATTTGGTTTGCCATTCAATCTACTGGTTCTATGGAAGAATTAAGAACAGACTTTTTGGACGTCTTGTGAAACTGACATAACGAAGGCGTGAATGAAGGCGTTACGAGTTTTACACACGCTTACAAGCAAATAGAAAGCGAATCTTTTTAATCTGTGTCGTGATTTTATTATGCATTTCCTTATGTATCATTTACCCCATTACAATCGTCATACCGTTGTTCTCAGTTTTCAGAACTAACCCCGAGATTTCAATACGTTAATGCAATGTATTGGCCAGTAGTTTCAATGGTGACATACCGTTGGCCGTCGGTGACCACTCCCACCTTTTAGGTACCGCTCATTTTGATTGGTCTTTGGATACACCCACTACCGCGTTTAAGCGCGATAGCACCGCCCCCCCTCCGACATTCCGCGAGATGTCATTGGTCTCAATTTGCATACGCGATCGGATTGGTCAGAACGACCGTCCGTCATTAGGCATCTGTACTCGCAGCAGTTCACATAGAGCGTGCTGGTGTGTCATCGTGGTGCAGAGAGGCAGCGATACGCGGTGAGTAATGCCGGCCTTGTTGCTTGATGTCAGGACTGCTATAGAGAGAATGAAGGCGGACGCGGATTCCCTCTGACCGTGGTATCCTACATGCATTAACTAAAGTCTGCCCATTGTCAACATGGCAGAGCAATGGACCGCAGTGCCCACTTCTAATATGGCGGCGCTGAACCGGGCTAGATCATTGACTGTTATATTTTTAATTGTCAGCAGTTGCCTGATCAGTAGCATTGATGGCAAAGACGCGCCAGAAGAGACTGCCATCATTGGCCTCCGGCTCGAGGACACCACCGAGGTGTCGTTTATGGACAGAGGCGTTTTGCGCATCAGCGAGCGCTCTCGTGTCAGGTTAAGGGTCTATGGGCAAAACATCAACAACGAGACGTGGTCCAAACTCGCCTTTACGGAGCACAGTATCGGCAGCGCACCTGCGGAGAGCCAGAGCCCCGGAGACGCACCTGCCTCGCATCCCTGCGGCATCCGAACCTCCGATATCATCATCCTTCCCAGCGTGGAGGTAAACAGAAAGACATCTGGGATTATTGAAATGGAGGTGAAACCTTTGCGAAAAACTGAGAAGAGCAAAGTGTATTACCTGTGCATCGCCACCACCACACCTGGTGCGCAGGACTCGTGGTCCGAGAGCACCTGGATCTATCACGAGGGGCATGACACTAAAGTGATCGTGGTGGAGGAGAAGAAGTTCCTGCTGCCTTTCTGGCTGCAGGTGATTTTTATTGCCATGTTGTTGTGCTTGTCCGGCATGTTCAGCGGGCTGAATCTGGGACTGATGGCGCTGGATCCCATGGAGCTCCGGATTGTCCAAAACTGCGGGACTGAGAAGGAGAAGAATTACGCGAAGAAGATCGAGCCAGTCCGAAGCCAAGGAAACTACCTTCTGTGCTCTTTGCTCCTGGGAAATGTCTTGGTCAATACCACTTTGACTATCCTGCTCGATGACATCGCAGGATCAGGGCTGATCGCTGTAGTGGTGTCCACTATAGGGATCGTGATTTTTGGGGAAATCGTGCCACAAGCTATCTGCTCCAGGCATGGGCTCGCCGTGGGCGCAAACACTATACTCCTGACTAAATTCTTTATGATCCTCACTTTCCCAGCATCATATCCCGTCAGTAAACTCCTGGACCACGTGCTGGGGCAGGAGATCGGCACTGTGTACAACAGGGAGAAGCTTCTGGAGATGCTCAGGGTGACAGATCCGTATAATGACCTGGTGAAAGAGGAGCTCAACATCATCCAGGGCGCTCTGGAGCTCAGGACTAAAACTGTGGAGGATGTCATGACGCCTTTGCGAGACTGCTTCATGATTGCAGCCGATGCCATCCTGGACTTCAACACCATGTCTGAGATCATGGAGAGCGGCTACACGCGAATACCTGTGTATGAGGGCGAGAGATGTCATATTGTGGACTTGCTGTTTGTCAAGGACTTGGCCTTTGTGGATCCAGATGACTGCACACCGTTAAAAACCATCACCAAGTTCTACAGCCACCCTCTGCATTTTGTCTTCAACGATACAAAGCTGGATGCCATGCTCGAGGAGTTTAAAAAAGGTGAGTTTGTATGCAGTGCATTGATCTTTTTTTCTTAGAGCTGCACCTTCAATTGTTGAGGAATTCAGCTATTTAATAATACAAGTATTTACATTTATTCATTTAGCTGATGCTTTTATCCAAAGCGACTTACAATTGCTATATATGTCAGAGGTCGCAGGCCTCTGGAGCAACTAGGGGTTAAGTGTCTTGC
The DNA here is from genome assembly GCF_936440315.1 of Barbus barbus. Lineage (NCBI taxonomy): Eukaryota > Metazoa > Chordata > Actinopteri > Cypriniformes > Cyprinidae > Barbus > Barbus barbus. The sequence goes on from NC_136744.1 coordinate 18,179,351, forward strand.
TCAGGGACACATTGGTGTCTCACAGTGGATTCGAACCCGGGTCTCTCACACCAACGGCATGTGTCTTATCCACTGCGCCATCACCACACCAAGTATGCTTGAGGACTTTAAAAAACAAAGTTATATGCAGTTGAGCTGTTGAAGAATTCACCTGTATAAGAGGTGAGGGTTGTAGAAGTATTAGTTATAATATTATAGTTTTTTAAATAATTTGGCTATATTATAATAAAAGTATTCTTTATCGTTTGTAAATGTTCGTTTCAACAGCATTTTCAAACTTTCAGTAACCACTAAAGTTAGATTAAAAATTAAGAGTCGCTAGCAAATAGTCACATTGCAGGGCGACAGTTTGGTTGCACATACATTAAGTAAAGGATTTCAAAATGTATGTATTATTTATAAATGTTAGTTAATATTTAGCTAATGAATGTTTTTATAAAGCTTGCAGAGAAAATTTCCCCCCATGCAGGGCTTTGGGGGTCCTTAAAGATTTTAAGCATGGCTCTAAAGCAGTGGTTCTCAAACCTGACCTGGGGACCCCCAGCCGCCACATATTTTGTATGCCTCTCTCATAGGCCACACCCATTTCAAGTGTTGCGGACTCTACTAATGAGCTGATGAGTTGAATCAGGTGTGTTAAATGAGGGAGACATACAAAATATGCTGTGGTTGGGGGTCCCCAGGACAGGTTTGAGAACCACTGCTCCAAAGTAACATACAAAACAGACTCCATTCATATTCTGTTAATATTAATAATATTATTATTATTGGATGTAATATAAAATGTTGTGATGGTAGCTGTTGATGATCTGTTTTCTCTGCGGTGTGGGGTTCAATGAAGAGTTCAAGAAGAGTGAATTAAACTTCACCGTCAGTGATGCAAACGGGTCTCTTGCTCAGATATAGCATTGATCTCTGGAGCAGAGTTCAGGAAAAGGCCATATCCACTGCTAACCTAAACCTAGACTTACATATAACCCAAGTTTTATTTTACAACATCACATTCTATAAAGCTGTGTTTTATGATTGCTGTTTAGGTAATCATTCCTTCAACAGGCACTGAGTAATCATTCTGGCTTGTAATTTTCACTCGGTGCCCTGAGCAATCAGAACATGATGTCTGTACCAGTGAATTATTTTATGACAGAAATACCAAACAATATGAGTGGGTTAAGTTATGCCATTTGTTTCTGTAAGAATGCAGCTGTAACATATGTATTTAAATGGGTAAATTATATAGTTTTAGTTAAAGTGTGTCTTAATTGGTTTAGTAGTCAGTTGTTGAAGCCAATTTGGGTTGAAGTATTCTGCGTTCGATGGTAATTTACTAACACGCTGTCACCCAGTTGCGAACGCAGACCATAGTAGGACCGTGGCCCAACATTCCACAAATTGTGGCTGAACAGGAAATGGACTTAACCAGATTTGGGCAACAATTGAGGTATGTGTAGTACAGTGTTGAGCTTGAGTCCATCAACAAAGCCTGTCTTAGAAGCCCCCACATCTCCTGTGTAAAGGACTCCATATCACCCACATACGCCTTTCTCTCCCTGTCTTTGTTGTGACTCAGCATAGCTTTCAAACTGTGTTTACTCAACACAAAAGTAGTGATATGCTGTTATGGTGAAAGCATGTTGTCACCTGATGTGTCAAAGGGCAAGTGACCATTAAGCTGCAGGTCTCCGATAGCTCTATATCTGTATATTATCTATATCCTTATTCAAGGTTCCTCTTGGATATTATGCATCTGTACTGTTTGTTAAACTATTTTAATTTCCAGGTTATTTAGTTCTGGCTGTTGTAACATTTTGTACTCCGCTGTTTATTTGATCATCTTTATTGCTCGATTTCAGGTTGTTGTTTGTTATGTAAGCAGCTTTGATTGTGGCTTTTTACTCTTGGCTTTTCTAGTTTTATAAAACGACTCTTCACAGGAATGAGAGGTATTTGCTTCAAAATGTTGTGGAGTTGGAATGCTTAATCCTGTAAGCAGGGTTAGGAATTCACAGGGTTAATTGATGTTTGTGTTGACAAAACAAAGCGCATTTGGCAGACTTAAACATAAATCGTGTCGTAAATGAGATAAAGCCACTTGTTTCCAGTAAAAACTCTTTAAGAATTATGCATTGTTGTTACAGTTACAGCTGAACGGGAAAAAGGAGGAAAAGGTCTGGATCTAAATTATACACTTCTTTATACATTTGTCATATATTATATTAAGAATATTATTTTATAAAGTATATTACATTATGAATAATATACACTGCTGCTCAAAAGTTAGTTTACTAAGATTTTTTTTTTTTTTTTTTTTAAGAAATTGCTACTGTTATTCAGTAAGGATGCATTAAAGTGATCAAAAGTGACTGTGAAGTAGGGTATTTCAAATAAATTCTGTTCTTTTGAACTTTCTATTCATCAAACAATCCCCAAAAAAGAAAAAATACATGGATAAAAAAAAAAAAAAAAACAGCTCAGCAAAATTGAGATAGAAATGTTTCGTGAACACCAAGTTAACATAATGATTTCAGAAAGATAATATGACACTGAATACTTGACTGGATTAAGCAAAATTAATAATAAAAAAAGATTTTTAAGTTAAGCAAAATCTAATCTAATTTTAATTTATATTTAGTTTTTCAGTTTTTACAAATATCCCATTCTGTAGCACATATATTAATGTTAATAATATAGGTTGTAATGAATGCTTAAATGTACCATCAGTAATTTTCCATTGTTACCAGTTTTAGTCGAAATTCTCATGTAATTATATCCAGTGTTGGGAAGGTTACTTTGGAAATGTAATAGGTTATAGATTACAAATTACCCTACTTGAAAGGTAATAAGTAGTGTAACTTTTCAATTACTTTAATAAAGTAATGTAACTGATTACATTTGATTACTTTTCTAAATTTGTAATGTTTTCAACTGTTAATCATTTTCAAACATGTAAACCAGGCAGGGTTAACCTTGCAGTAGTACTCAACACTGATTGCTGTCAGATTTTCGAAATCCTTCATCACTTGAATTAAGATTTTAAAGGAGACATTGGATGCAAAATATCTTCATTTGCATATAAATGTGTCTTAGCAATGTGTGGACACATCCCCCCTACAATGATAAAAATTCACTCCTAATCCCCCAAAAACCTAAACCGTATTAATTATCAAGCCATTTTGATTTTGGAGTGAATAACCAGCGCTCTCTTCCACCTTCAATACCACGACTAAGGTGAGACCCTTGAGCAAGGCACCAAACCCCCAACCGCTCCCCGGGCGCTGCAGCATTGGCTGCCCACTGCTCCGGGTGTGTGTTCACAGTGTGTGTGCTCTTGGATGAGTTAAATGCAGAGCACAAATTCTGAGTATGGGTCACCATATCTGGCCACACTTCACTTTCACTAAATTAGTTTATGTCTGGCTGTGCAAATCATTTTACTCCAGACAGCTTTCTGAATGAGGGACAATTCAAGGCCGGTTTTGTTAAAAAGTTAAAACTCAAGGATGGATCAGCAACCATTGTTCATGATCCAGCTACACCTCCAGAAGAAGTCAAGTCAATATTATTTTTATAGCGCTTTTAACAATGCAAATTGTGTCAAAGCAGCTTTACATCAGCTTGATATAAAGCTGGGTGGCTTTATATCAGCTTAACAGTATTTAGACGGGGAAATAGTTTGTCGAAATAGTGTCGTTCTCCTCTGGCCAGACAAAATCAGCAGTTTGAATCTAGGCTAAAGCAGAATCAGATTGTGCAAAGGACTCATCTGATTCCTGTGGTCTTGTCCCGATGGCCATCTTGGAGACAGGGTATACAGTTTATGATACTGTGAGTCATAAGCCTGCTACAGGGGAGAAGAACTGGGGGTGAATTTACTGCACTGAAATTTCTATTTCTGGGGTGAAATGTTTAGTCTTTTCCTTGGGAACCTAAAGTCATTTTTCAGTTTTAAAAAGTACTATAAAAAATGCACATCAGCCTTGATAAGTGCCTGCAAAATTTGTAAGATTTTCCAGTGAAGCATCACAGACGTGCCACCCACAGTCCCATCGACTATTTATAGGGAAATTCCATTATGGAAAATATTTAAGGAAAAACCTCATTCCATAAATAAGGTGGGAATGTACAAAATGTGTCTTTGTGTGTTGTCTAGTAACCATGTGTTCTGTTCACTTGATCTCAAATGTTTAATATAAGGCCTTTCTAGAAAGCATTCCATCAATCCATCTTGGAGTTTTTTCCCTCTAAATAATGCTTTATGCCTGACAGCCATGTCTTTAGCAAAGGAAGTGTCTTATTCTTACATGCCAGAGGTCTTATTTTTATGCCTTGGGAAGTGTGGGAGAATTTTACGCTCTGTCTATAGACTACATGTATAAATTACCACTTAATTATTTTTCTTTTTGTGAGATTTTTTTAAAATAAATTATTACTATTATTCAGCAAGGATGCATTAAATTGGTCAAAATAACTTTTACATTGCCATAGGAGATTCCTATTTCAAATAAATGTTTTTGTTTTATATATCACTGTTTAAAAAAATAAAAATAAATAAGAAGCACAGCTGTTTTTAAACTATGATAATAAGAAAGAAGAAATCAGCATATTAGAATTATTTCTGAAGGATCATGTGATATTAAAGACTGGAGTAATGGCTGCTGAAAATTCAGTGTGGCCATCACAATAATACAATTTAAGTATGAAATATGTTACAATAGTAAACAGTTTTTTTAAATGTAATAATATTTTTGCAATATTACAGTTTCTGTATTTTTGATCAGATAAATGCAACATGATTCTGAACATAAGTGTTATAGCTCATAAAAGCTAGGAATGTGAAAAAAACATTTATTTACTTCAGAATATCTTCTCAAAGTGGTCAAAATTAAACAGTCAGACCTTTTATTATTTGCTGTTAAAGCCTCTGTGACACTGTGTGGGCATTTCTTGGAAACTCAAAACAATTGTGTTCTCAGTTTGACTGTAACTGGACTGAACCAATGAAAGATCTTTTACCGTGTCTTATTTGGTTCATGTGTTGAGGGGTGACTGTCTAAATCTCTCTTAAGATCAGATAGATCAGGGGTGAGAGATGTGGGCGGCCTGGACTGTAACAAAGAAGGGGCTGTTAAACTGTTTTTTTTTATTTACAAAATAATCTTATTTTCCCACTGATTTCAAGTCATGCTGGTTCTAAATGAAAACAAACTTATATTTTCTCAGGCCAGTATTGGTGCTTACTGAATCTAACGAGCATGAAACAGGCCTGCGCGTCCCTTTGACCAAGCACAGGGTAAAGTAAGATTGGTCAGTCATTAACTCGGGGTCTCTGCTGCCCAGCAGTTTTTTAAGGAAACCGCTTCTTCTTTTTTGCTGCTATATACTGGTATTTATGGAACCGTTTTATATGGACACCATACATAATGGATTGCTACACTGCCACGCCGGTGAGAGCATTGCCCAAGTGGAATGGAAACTTCATTTCAGATCTAATATTAGCTCTGGCTCCGGAAAATTCCTTTTAAATGATCACTAGCTGAGAAACAGGAAAATAATTTTCTTTAACGTTTTGGTTGACAATGCTGGGCAGGAATTTTTTAAGCAGCTTATCAAGGAGGTCCTGGGAAAACAGATGTGGAACCATGAGAGATTTGCTAAGAAAACGCGATGGATCGTTGTCTGACTGTTTCCGAGAACCTTATGTTTGAACAGTCACAACTGTCAAATAATAATGCTCTCATGGTTCTTAGTAAGCATGCGTGACATATTTTAATCATAAACCAACAGAACTGTAATTCTGTGGGGTTTAGTGCATTTATGGTTGTTTAGGGTACAGGGGGACCACCACGTCCGAAATGATCTCGAGAGATACCTCATTAACTTATAGTGTAACTGTATTTGGTTTTTGCCATGGCAGGTAAATCCCATCTGGCCATTGTCCAAAGAGTGAATAACGAAGGAGAGGGAGACCCATTCTATGAGGTTCTGGGCATCGTCACGCTAGAAGACGTCATTGAGGAAATCATCAAATCTGAGATTCTAGATGAGACTGACTTGTTCAGTGAGTAGCATTTACATTTATAAATCTTGCACATGCTATTATCCAAACATATAAGTTGATTCTATTCTATTCAGCCTATGGGTGATTTGGGCTCATTCATTTTTTTCCAAAATACATAGTTTATACATAGTGACTTGAATGCACTTCTATGATGAGCAAGTTTTTAATTAAATTGTTTTTAAATTTAAATATGTATTGGGATATTTTTAAGGGGGGCATAAAGATGTCCGGGTCAAAATTGTCTGGGTTAAATGCCAACAAGTCTCTAAAAATATCAGAAAATTGTATCACCTAATATCTATTCATGAATAATTCATGATCATTTTATTAAAAATTCTTTACACTGTTTAATTTTTTAAAGATGTTTACCCTCGCATGTATTCAATGTAATTCACTTGATGGTTACACCACATTACGTTTTATTTAGATTCATTAAATTGAAACTTTTCTTGGAAATAGAATAAAAAATGTTCAAAACCATATAAATCAAAATAAATACAAAGACTACCTAATCTGAGAACCTGGCGCAAGATTTTTAAGATAGATTTCAAAGAGATTTTTTTCTTTCTTTAACGCAATGCAAGTAAAACCATCTAACCATGTCATCTTGTTATTCCCAAACGAAAGCCGACAACAAGACGAAAAAGAGGATAGCTCACAGAGAGAGGAAACAGGACTTCTCTGCTTTCAAACCCACAGATAATGAGTTGAGCGTGAAAATATCACCACAGCTTCTTCTGGCCGCACTGCGTTTCCTGGCAACTGGTACTGATGTCCAGCATGTAACTACATGTGTCTCTGTTTTTTATGATTAAGAATGCAATCACAAACTTGTAAAGCATTCTTAACCCCATCTATTTTTATTCTCCCCCCAAGAGGTGGAGTCATTCAGTACGGCTCAAATGTCAGAGAAAATCCTCCTGCGCTTGCTTAAACATCCTAACGTCATCCAGGAGCTCAAATATGATGACAAGAACAAGAAAATGTTAGAGCACTACCTCTTTCACCGCAACAAGCCTGTGGACTACTTTATCCTCATCTTACAGGTATGAGTTCTGATTGAAAAGTCACAAAGGCTTGTGAGGTTCACAGGATTGAAATCTCGAAGCTCTGTTCCAAAACCTAGAGAGCTGTCTACCTAGACAGCATTTTAGAGCAAAAGCTCTTTTAGAGCAACCCTGCAAAGGGTTGGTCGCCTTCTAAGACTCCTTATTTTGTACAAATTTAATTCTACCACTTTACTGAGTTTTATCTCAAATACTTGTAACTGTTGGCCCACAGGGGAAGGTGGAGGTTGAGGCTGGAAAGGAGGGGATGAAGTTTGAAGCTGGTGCCTTCTCTTATTATGGAGTGCTGGCTTTGACCTCTTCACCAGGTCTGAATGATGGATTTTCTCACTTCTTGCACATACACAACCCCCCAACCCCCACCCCTCCGCCTAAATGCCAGGATTTTTATGGAAATATCTGATGATTTTATGAAATGTACGGTATTTGGTCATGAAAGAAAGAATCTCATCTATGAAGTTTTTACCCTATTTCGTATTGTTGATTTCTTCATTTTATACAACTCTTTCTACCAAATTATGCATGATGTTGTTTGCTCTCAGATTTATTACATATGCTCCTGACTCTCTTTAATCAATCACATTATGTAAATGCACACTGCAAATGATTACTCTTTTGATTCTTGATGGAATTCTGTGTAAATCATATTTTCTTCCCCATGATTTCCTTTTGTCTTTCCCTTTTTCCCCCTTTATTTTTCGCTCCCTTCCTCTTGCCCTCCAGTTCCTCTCTCCTTGTCTCGAACCTTTGTGGTGAGCAGGGCAGAATCGCTGGCAGGATCTCCAGGTACCGCACTCGTTTCTTCATTCCTTCCACTGAATCCTCTGTTTCATATTAGAATCTGAAGATTGGAATGGTGCGTTAAGAGTTTTCCCTGTTCAAGGTCCTCATTTTATTTTACAAAGTAAGTGTCAGTGGTCTAATAATGGTCATGGGAGCCTATAAGCAATGATCTGATTCGGTTTTCAAAATTGATAATAATAAGAAATGTTTCTTGAGCACCAAATCAGCATATTAGAATGATTTCTAAAGGATCATGTGAAACATGACTGGAGTAATGGCTGCTGAAAATTTGTTGTCAAGAATAAATTTTTAAATATATTAAATTAGAAAAAAGTTATTTCAGATTATAATATTTCACAATATATTAATGTATTTAACAATATTTCACAATATTACAGTTACATTTTTTTTTTAAACTGATATGGTGACTTTCAAAAACATAAAAATAATTTTACCGACCCAAACGGCATGCTACTGTTTTTAATGCTACTCTACAAACCAATTTGTTGTTTAATAAAAAAAATGCAAATGAAGCAAATTGGTTGTGTATATTTTTCTAAATTTAAAAAATCCACACGGTTAGACATCTGACCCTGGGATTATATACATTCCAGTGTAATGACTGTTGGACTGCTTCCCCACAGACAGCCTTTGAACTGTTTCTTTAAGAAGTGGAGAACCTAATCTTATTTTGATTAAAAACTCTTCACCTTGCATTACGTGTGAGTTATTAAGCAGATGTTCTAATCTTAATTATGTCACTTTCTGGCAAAGTTTGGAAACGTGTAAAAATAAATGATTATTTATGTTAATTATTTGGCTATGTAAGCAAATCCTCACTGGATTTATAGCAGAAGAAGATCAAAGTGGCTTCTACATCACAAATTTGGATTGTAAATAAATGAAGCTCAACTTTTGAGTCTAAACACTCAAAAGAATTCCACAGAGACAGGGCATCCAAAATGCATGGAAAAATGAATGGAACATCAGACAAGAATCTTTTTAGTTTGTTTACATCACAGCAACACCAGCAGCTGACCACTGACCTGCATGTTACCCTTTATTTGCTATACAGAAAACAAGTCACCTCCACGACCGTTCGGACTCAACCACTCGGACTCCCTGAACAGGAGTGACCGGATGGAGGCGGTCACTCCCACACTGGGCAGCAGCAACAACCAGCTCAACTCCTTTCTGCAGGTCTACGTGCCAGACTACTCTGTGAGAGCCGCCTCTGACCTGCTCTACATCAAGGTCTGAATGCTGCTGAGAATTTATATTGCACTTCTGAACTCAAACTGGTTTATTTGAAATGCATGGAATTGCTGAATCTTGCAGTTTGACTCGTAAATTATTGTCTGACCAGAGTCATGTTAAAATTGAAAATCATATTATATTTTCAAATTAAGCAGAAGCTCTATTCAGTCTATTCAAATTAATGGCGTCATGCAGCTTGTATGTTATCATTTAGTGTAGAGGATTTGAAACTCTGATGCCCAAATATGATGATAAAAATATTGTGTAATATTATATATTTCCAAAATAAATAACTGGCCTTTATATTGTCATTGCTCTAGAACAGAGATAAAAAAAAAACTGGGTGTTTGGTTTTGTAAGTTAATGAACAGCTAATCGATCAAAATCTTAAAAATATATAAATACATTTCAAATAAAAAGTCAAAATAAAACTTTAAAAAAATTAATATTGTATTTGTGTACTTGTATATCTTGTCACAATTAACTGACATCAGAGAACCTGTGAACATGCAATTTGTAATATATTATGTGTTATGTACTTCAAGTAAATATTTGATGTGAGAAGGGTTTGGTTAGGGAATCCCTGTACTAGAGCTAAACAAATTAAAATATATTCTGGAAATTTTTTACTTGGTATTTACCACTGAAAGATTTCTGAACATATGTCATGAGAACCTAGGAACAGATTTAGTTTTTATTTCTTACTGTTAAAAATTAGAACTGCCAATTGAATCAAATAATTAAAGTCAAGTCGAGCTTTGTTGTCATTCTGCTACATGTGTGGACATATAGTGGGACGAAATGTTGTCTCGCAGGACCACGGTGCTACATACCAGTTAAACATAAGATAAACATACAACTATGCAAGTATAAGAAAATCAATAGAGCTATACAACAGTTAACCACCTGACTATACATATAAATACTATAACTACTATACCTAGTTGTACTATACCAACTTGCAGCTATAATTTAGTGACCATATAGTTCAGTGCATTTGAAATCCACTTGGCCCTAAAAATCTAAATCTGAAAATATCAGTGTGAATTTCCATGATGCTTCTATTCAAAGCAACTTAAAATGATATAAAAATACAACCGCATGTGATTAATTACAGATATTAGATGTACCACATTACAAAAAGACCAAAATAGACCAGTATAATTGTTTAATTAATTCTTCACTCTGTCAGGTGACCCGCCAGCAATATCAGAATGCCCTAATGGCATCTCGCATGGATAAGACGCCCCAGTCCACAGACAGCGAGTTCACCAAGATCGAGCTGACCTTCACAGAGCATCAGGATGGACCACTGGACGAGTCAGCCACTCTTTTGACCACCAACGCACACAAACCCAACCACACCAGTCACAACGATGGGGCAATTTAACCACCCTCAGTGAAGAGAGATGGCAAAAGAGCGCAAACGGCTCCGTTAGCCTCTCCCTTTCCACGTACTGAGCGAGAGGCCTTCTCGTACACTGGGCAGCTTCACTTCCTCTCATCACGGTCGATTTCAAAGGGGAACGTACGCAAAGACTACAATGTGAAGGGCCGCATATCCCACAATGCATGCACTAATGACCTTAACACCTTTTGTAGGCAGCGGATCAGTCAGGGACCACCACATCATTCTCGCTCGCTCATTCGATTGAGGACGGACACACTTGAAATACACACTTTCACTTCGGCGGAGCAAGGTGACGACCCACACCACACCTCGACCAGACATGATACCAGAAGGACAAAGAAATAACGGTGCCTTTAGACAGCGCTCGGTTACTGTCAACAAAGGAGGCCCCCGAGGGCCCGGGCCACACGAAGCTCTCCAAAATCTTCCATTCGACCCAGGAAGCCTGAGCAGATGCGGCCAAAGAGGAGATCTCAGCGACAGGGAGGCTTGTAAACACTCGACGGAGATCAGTATCCCCAAGCCCTTCGAGAAAAGCCAGAATACATCTCAGCCTATCAGAAGAGGCCTCACGACCAAAGACATTTGGCATAGACAGGATAAAACAGGCGGCATAATTGTGGGTCCTTTGCAAGAATTTGTTACAAAAACAGCAGCCTCGGACACGACACGCAAAATGCAGACATGCAGGCAAAATGGCGTTTGTCTGGACTGTGCCAAATAACACCAACAACGATTTCAGCGATTTCTTCTGCCCAGGTTAATCCACGTCACGCGCAGATGTACAGATGTACGCAGACGCACAGCGTTCGCAGTACAAAGAAATCAAAAGTGTTTACATATGAGGGCCTTTTTCATATATATATATATATATATATACATATATATATATATATATATATATATATATATATATATATATATATATATATATATATATATATATATATATATATATATATATATATATATATATATATATATATATATATATATATATATATTAGAAAGAGATTTTTTATGTCAATCCTGATTGTGCTGAGGTACAGCGTCACCTATTTTAAGGCGACTAGAGTATACGTCTCATGACTGGTTCCATTTTTACGTATGTCGGACCACTCTTTATTAACGATACGTTTTTGATTTTCAGTGCTTTTGTTGTAATCACGTAACTGTTAATTTTTAAAAGAAACATTTTGTATGTCACAACTACCTTTCTTCAGATAGTTGCTAGCTGCGTATAGGACCTCAAGGACACTATTTCAGGAACTTACACTGTAACTTATATCTCATCTTCAGATTCCACGATTGCTCTTTTTTCTTATTATTTCTTAGAAAAGCTATTCATGTAGGACTCAATGTCATGGGATTATAAAAGAGGTACTTGATTTTTTTTTATTTAAAACAGACGAAAAAGGAAAATAATTCAGCATTAATGTATTTATTTGGTTTAAGATTACATTAACGCTCTTGATACAAAGGGGAACGAATCTCTGGCTGATGTTTTTATCCACTGACCGGTTTTTGTTTTTTTTATCAAAACCTCCTGAGACGCTTCTGTCAGATGCGTAAAGCTGAGACATTCACGTCTCAAGAGTTTATGTAGCAACCTCTCAGTGCAATAGTGCGACAGCTATGCAGGGACAATCATGACCAATTAATGTGCTCACAGGTAGGACAAAATATCCGAAAGTAAACTAGGAGAATTTAATTTAATGAGACTGAGAGGTAGAGTAAGTCTGTTAGATTAACACTACTACTGTTTAGGGGCTTGAGATGTAGAGTAGTGATTGTTGAACACTAACAAAGGCTTCGATCAGCATTCCTGTTCTTCTCTTACATCGACCGCTTATTCCAGTTTTTTCACTCTGTGTTAAAGAGGAACGGCTATTCATTTCACTTAAAGCATTCGGTGATGTCCTACAGATCAGATCAGTGTTTTCACGTCGGATCGCCTGCCTTAGAAAAGAGGAAACGTCTTCAAAAATGTGGTGCTCTAACATGCGGTTTGAGTCTGTCATACATTGCTGCTATTTTCAATCTTGAATGTGTATAGAGATACTGTACAGTCATAAATCAGAGAGTACTATTGTATGCTTGCATACTATAAACCAGACAATGCTATATCAGAATTAAATCTACATATTATATATATAATGCGGATGGAAATTGCTATAATAAAACTGTTTGACAACTTTATGGTTGCTTGCATTTTGATTTGTTTTTAATATTTATTTAATGTTTCTAATAAGATTGATCAGATGGTGACAGATATAACGCTGGTTCAGGTGTATAATGTAGAATACAATTTAAACAGCAAAATAAATCAACCTGAATATTGATGCACATAAATGAACACTTTTTACACAATATTTTACTCTTACTAATATTGACTAAGATTTTTTAAAACAGAAAAGTAATAGATTTTAATTGCCCTGGACTGTTTTGCAGCAATTACAAGCCCTTATATTATGTTGAGCAACTAGGGGGTCAATTTGACCCCTTTTATTTTTTTGGTTATTCTGATGAACCCATTTTTTGTGTGCGTGTGTATGACTTTTTCTCATGTAGGGTACAAAAATTGCTTACAAAATTTGAGGGTATTTTACAAATATGCATTTGGCAGATGATTTTATCAGAAGAATCTTGTGCCATGCTCTAGGGCCAGTTGTTCAAAACTTAATCTGGATCTGAATGATCTGGATTTGGAAATCCCATGTTTTACTATTCAGGATCAGGTAATCCAGTTTACTTTTCTGCAGGTTTTTCAAAGAAAAATTGGATCGGATCACAATGATCCAGATACACACCTTTTCTGATTACCAAATCTGGATTTCTATTTTCTCATTTTCAAGATTTGATCCAATCAAACAGCTGAAATCCCATCAGATTACTTTTGAACAACTGGCCCCAAGGGGCTCCATAAAGCACTAGTAATCCAGATATGGTCATGTGAAAAAGTGTATCTGGATCACTGTAATTCCAATCCAATTTTGCTTTGAAAAACCATTAGATCCTGGATAGCAAAACATGGGAATTCCAAATCCACATCATTCTGATCCAGATTAAGTTTTTTGAACAACTGGCCCATAAAGTTCAAGTTCCCAGGTTTTAAGCATAATACAAGGGCTAGAGAGGACAACTTTTCCATGTTGGTTTTTGCAGATGCAAAGACATCCACTGCTGAATGACCACAAGAGTGTGCTGCATGACCGGAACTTTATTCTCTTCATACACAAGCCAAAGCACTGAAAACCAATCCTGTGTAGCAAACAATGCAAATCATAAAAATGAAAATATATGAAAGCATTCTGATTTATACATTAAAACTACAGTAAGATCTAATACTCCCACACTTTGTCTTGTCATAACAGTTCGTTTTACAGTAAAGCACAACATAAACTTAATACAAAATAAATCCTGCAAAACATGAAACAATAATAAAAGGAAAAAAAAAAAATGTAAAAAGGAGGCCTTGGTCTTAAAAATGAAACAAATACAGATTTCAAACAATAAAAAGTACAGAAGAATCACAAACATACCACACCCCCCATATACAGCAGATTAAATTTGAGAAGGACTAAAAATAAACAGAGGGGTGTTGGATTAGGTTAAAGCAAACTCAAATATATCACTATCACACAATACAGGCACAACATTAATAATCTTCAACAGCATCTGTGAATTTAAATGAAGGACACTAATAATAACAGTCTTTGTTTAAGATAGTGTCCCTTCATATGGGTAAGATGACTTCAACAAAATCAACAACACTGTTCAAAATAAACCAATACAGTATATATATGAGTGCACATGGTATGGTATTCCAAAGCAACATGGACCTATCATAAATTCCCTTTTTGATTTAAAACAAGAACAAAACCACTTTTGATGCTAAACAGAGCACCATGTCAGTTAAAAACAAAGTTTCAGGATCTGGAACGGTACTGTATGAATTACAAATGTTCATTATCACAGCGTGATTCATGGACGTGTTTCCTTTTGGTCCACTGTCACCCACAAGGCTTTGTGTCAAACATTCAGACCAGCTCTCAATCTTAAATCACAGCCAACTGGCCAAAAAATAAAATTATTTCACACAAGTTGACGTGTTTTCAATATATCTGGTTGAATTAGGTTTTATATCAGTGGATATAAAAATAGTAAATAATGAATCTAAGCTCTAGATTCAAGGTTTAATAGTAACACAGTGATCATGGCGAATGCATAAGAAATACAGGGAGATTTCAGAGTTGCCGTCATTTCCCAAACCGTTACTACACTTCAGTATCTAGTAACCTGAAACCCTGTATCTCACTCTGCATAAAACGGCAATAGTTGCATGTGTTCCATTTTTCACCCAATAATATGACAGCTATTTGCATACAACCAGTTTTGAAAAGAAGATGGCGATGTTACAGCACTTAACAGGCAGTCAGAGAGATACAGAGCAAGCTGCATTGTTGGTATGATATTTCCCAGCATGCTACATGGCTCTTATCCAAATTTTGAAGGCAATTTAATACTTAATGGAGCCATAAAGTAAGTATTCATGCATTTTCCTCAAGCTTAAGTCAACGACATACCTTGTAACTGTTATTTGTTCACTCAATATCATGCAAATATTATTGTAACTGATTCTGTAATTCAGTTTAAACGGATATTTTCTCCCTCTTGACATTTCCATGTTTTAAAGTGAGGCCACCTGTAAACCTCTTTCAAAAATAAGAAGCTAGAACTATCAAAACCCAGTTTTAGCTTCATACTCTCATCAGACCTTAAACTCTAAAATATGTAATACACTGCAAGAAATAAACATCCTCTCTTGTATCTCTATAAAATCTATGGCTGAGTGTGAATGCAATGATTATACTTATTTAAGCCGCAGACACATCTCTAAGAACCCGAAATCCAGTTAACGCCAATGCCGCAGACTTATTCTTCCTCATCGTCATCCTCATCGTGGCAGTGCGTGATCTCCTGTGGCGTCTGGGGGAAGAGGTGTGGCGGATTGATCTCGCTTACGGAGCGGGTCAGCTGGTGTCTCTTGCATTCACGGTCTCTGAAGTCGATGGAGTGGCGGTTGCGTGTGGCCATGGGCGACTCTGTGTCATTAATGTCCACATGAGTGTGCTCCACTGTGGACTCGTGAGGCATCTAAATGTAAACCACAGACAGAAACAGGTTACTGAAGGCTTCCTAATTCATTGTTAGGACCACTGAATCAACTGTAGTGTATTTGTTGCATTTACCTGGACGTGGGCGGCTCTGAACATGTAGCTGAAAGGATAGTACAGGAGATTGATGAAAGACGCAGCATACAGGTCAGCGTAACGCATCACTTGAGATGCAAAGAGAGTCTGACGTGAACCGCTGCGGAACAGACTTCCCATCATCCCATAGCACATGTCCATGTCATGGGTCACTTTCTGAGAAAATCAGAAATACAGAAACAGCGCAAAACTGTTTGAATTAAGTGATGAGACTTATTCTTCCCTTCAGGGCTGAAATGTGTGCATTAAACTGATCAAAAGTGACAGTAAAGACATTAATATTCTTACAAAATATTTCCATAATTTCAAATAAATTAACTTCCTTTAATAAATATATCAGTTTCCATCAAGAAATAAAGCAGCACAACTGTTTTCAACATTGATAATGATAAGAAATGTTACTTGAGCAGCAAATCAGCATATTACAATTTCTGAAGGTTCATGTGACACTGAAAACTGGCTGTGACACTGCATTGGCTGCTGAAAATTCAGCTTTGCCATAAAGTATTTAAAGTTTGACGTGTTGTATTGCCGAGATGCGCCTTTTAAAAATTTTTTAATATTAATGGGAATTTCTCCCTTGCTGCTATGAACAATTTTCATGCACTTTCCCCACCAATTTAATGTGGAAAACTTGAAAATACATTCAAATGAATTTTTCTTCACAGACAATATTCTCACTATACAGTGTACTACTTTCCTATCTATCAAGAAATATACCTTAATCCTCCTCTGAAGAGAGCTGATATCAGGTCTCTCATTGCTGCTGCTATCCAAATGCCTGTGGACAAAAGAAAGGATGGAGAAAATGGCAGGAGAAATAGAGAGATGTGGGGTGAGAACAGAGTCGAACGAGTTAAAGTAATAGAAGACGTGAACCATCAGTCTTAAAATAGAAAGGAATGTGCTCCCCTTTATCTGCATGTCAAATGGCTGCAGACAGCAGTGAGGGAGCGACGTGTCCTTCTCCGGGTAAGCAAGTGCATGACTGAGATCACGCACGGGCACTGGATGGCAGCGGTGCAAACATCTGAGCAAGAGTTCATGGATGATACCTACTTGTAGAGCTCTGCCAGGAAAATGTCCAGACTCTGTAGTTCCTCAAACAGTGCTGCAAAAAAGAGAACACGGTGAACTGTCCGCATCTGCTCCCATGGCCATAAAACTGAACTTAATGTGTGTCTGCAAGCTGCATGGATCAGTTATTTTAGAATCAGTAAGATTTCTTTAATATATATTTTGAATTAGTTTTTATTTTTATATTTTCTGTTTTCATTTTAAATTTAGTTTAAAAACAAAAATTTGCTTACAATTTACTCACCCTCAGGCCATCCAAGTGGTAGAATAATTAGATGGATTCGTTGTGGATTATTGTGATGTTTTTAACAGCTGTTTGAACTCTCATTATGACGGCACCCATTCACTACAGAGTCTCATTGATGAGATTGAATCTGAATCTTGAAAGTAATGTAATGCTAAATTTATCCAAATCTTTTCCAATGAAGAAACAAACTACATCTTGGAAGGCCTGAGGGTGAGTACATTTTCAGCTAATTTTCATTTTCTGGGTAAAGTTTTAGTAATAATGTTTGTTTGTTTGTTTGTTTGTTTGTTTTTATTAGGTTTTATTATGTTTATATGTTTTTTATTCATTGTTATTTCAGAAATGTAGCTTTTCCAACTGGCTGAATGAAATGAAAAATGTTTTTGTTGTTGTTTTTATTAATGAGCATTAACTACAATAACCCTGTCAGAGACTCACAGCTCTTGTCGGTCCACACATGCAGCTCCTGAGCCAGCTCAGGAATCACCAGGAATGTTCTCCAGCCCTGACGCTTCTTAGACTTCAGGATGTCTCCAAAGATGTGGTCACCGATGTACAAGATGTCCTTTCCTTTTGCTCCCAATAGGACACAAACTATGTCTGAGGAACCTGTGGAGAATAAAGCATATTCAATCAGGCCTTTTAGACCAGAATGTAAAAAACATATGAAGAACGACATTTATTTTTATCTTACCACCAGAATACACTATGCCATGCTGCAAGGGACCCGTATATGTTCCAATCTTCAGTCTCCCAGTGGTCTACAGAACAGAAACATGGCTGCATCAATGAGTCTGTCATATTAAGCTACTTGTGTAAGTCTAGCGGATCTTACCGTGTCCACCTGTCTCAGGACTGTGCCCTCCCCAAAGAACACTGGCTTCCTGGCGTCCACCAGAATAAGGTCAAAGTAGGACTGCCAAGGCTGATGAGGCGTACCAGCCTGTAATAAAGAAATAATAGATTCAGTCTGTCACTGTCTTTGTGTATGTGATAAAACACATAAATGCAATAAAATGAGTTCTTATATGGCCCCTGATACTCCCTGTCTTTCTGTTCATATCCCCTTTCTCAACATTTGTTATTAGAACACTTTTTAATGAAAACTGTGATATTACAGACACATCATAACTGGCAAATGAATCCTCAGAGTGTTCTTCTACACAGTGCAGCTTGCTGGCTCATGTCCTCTACACAAATTATATGTGAAATGTGTACTGTCCTTTGCCACTAGACATTTTCATTGGGGATCTGAGACAAATAAAAACAACTAAGTACCACTGTTATTCTAGTTAACAACAATACTGAAGATTACTTACTTTTGGACCATGTGGAAAATCAAACAAGTATGTCATGATTTTCTGAAAGAGAAAAGGAGAGGAAATTACATCTTACGTTTGTTTCTAATGAAAATCCAACAGATTTTGTCAGATGGTTATGGGCTCTTGGTCTGTGCCGCTGCATCTAGAATAACTCACATCTGTATACTTGTAGTCACTGTTGGTAACAAGGAACACTTTGCCAACTTCGTTCATTCGGCTTAGAAGCAATGGTAATTTGGCCTAGATGAAGACAGAAACACAAAAATTATGTCTGTAAACTATAAACTACAATTCATTATGAATAAACATACAAAGTGAAATAAGGTAACAACAATGCTGGTCAGCAAGTTGTTCAATAATCTGGTTTACTTACATCCTTCACCACATATTTCTGCAGGTTTTCAACTGTTTTCTCTTTTAGTGAGCCCTGATGTGTCACACAGAAGCAGTTACCCATAGTATGAAATCAATATTAAGTCAAGAAAGGCTATTTCTTTCAAAGAAAAGTATATTTTGGCACTTAAAAGTAGCCTTTACCTTGAAATGGACCCAATCCACAGCATCTCTGACATCCTGAAACATGCTCTTGAAAGACATAAAAAGATCTCCATCTTTAAAGCCCATCTCACAACTGTGGAAGCAAAAATTGAAAGGTCATATAAAATGCCAATTCAGATAGTCTACTGTACTTTCATGCCCGAGGAACCACAGAAGCTTAAAATGAGGGCACAAAAACAAACCTTGTATATCTGGTGCAACTAGTGAAGAAGTCAACCAGGCAGGCAAAGAGGTATGTCTCTAATAAACCACAAAAACAAACTATGTTAACTTAAACACGAACTATGGATTCTATATATTTTTGGGGATTTTGTTATTAGTTGATAGAAGATTTTAACCTGGGAGGTTGAAAAGTGTGTTGAGGATGTAGAATCGTTCAGTATCTCCACGCTGAATGAACTTGTTTGGGTACAGCTCTCGTATCTCAGGACTAAAATATAGTTGAAAAACACAAATTATGACATTTGCTGGAGGTGTGACTAACCCCGTAACATCTACACAAAATGATAAGAGACAATATTTACTTCCTTAATGTATTGTTATTGTCTTATTGTTAATGGTTCACCAGTACATGTTCTTCCAAATAACGTTTTTTATCATTTGTTTGCTTTACTAGTATAAAAAAATCCTACAAATGAAGTTTTTACAGCAGTAGAATGAACGCACAGACAAAGTGAGCACTATCCAGGGCATCAGTTGATCTTAAATTATGAGTGCAGACTCACCCACGAAGGAAGTTAAAACCATGAGCGCACACAAGGATGTTTCCATACGCATCTACTTTCAGCAGGTTTCCATACATTGTATCAAACACCAAGCCTCTGAGAGATGTGCAGAATTTATATGAATCAAAATATGAAGTAAAAATAGTTAGAAAAGCATCTTAGAAAATGATCTTTCAAATCACCTTGTGGGAAAAGCAGGGTCATAGACAAAGTTTAGCAGCTCTTGTGGGTAACCAATGGAAACCAGTCTTTCGACAGTAAGATCGAAGCCAAGAGATTCATACTCCGGAGACTTATACACTATTAACAGAGAAGAAATCAAAGTGATGAAAATGTTATCATATACGCTAACGTTCAAAAGTTTAGGGTCTGTAAGTCATTTGAATGTTTTTGAAAGAATTCTCTTATACTCAACACAGCTGCATTTATTGGATAAAATACAGTAAAAACAGCAAAATTGTAACTTTCTGTCAGGATCCTGCCCTCACTGTTTTCTCGGTCTTGTCTGTGTTTCATGTTTCTATGTTTGAGCACCTGGCTCTGTCTTTGGTGTTGTCTGCCATGTGCTCCTCCTGTCCTGCCTCCTTGTTACTTGTTACCACGCCCCCTTGTTTAGTCCTTGTTTGTCTGAGAGCTGTCACCTGTCCCTTTCGTTCTCTTGTTTGTCTGAGTGTTGTCACCTGTTCCTCATGTTCTCCTGTCCTTTTATATTGTTCTCCCTTTCCCTCTTGTTTTGCCAGTTCGTTGTGCTATGTCAGTGTTTACTTGCTCTGTCTAGTCCTGAGATACTGCTTATTCCCTACCTAGTTGTTTGTAGATTCAGTCTCTTGTCAGTCTCCTCTTGTCCTGTTCTGTCCTGTCCAGCAGGCTGGGCTACTGGTCCTCTCCCTGTGTCTGCCACACTGCTAGGCCTGTGCCGAGCCTGTGACATCACTAGTGTGGAGTGGAATAGTGTGGAGTGTCTTGCCACCGCTGATAACCTCCGGCCTCCAGCTTTGCTGCCTTCACTGCTCTATGGTGGTCTGCCATCCTGGACTGGACTCTGTGGCCGCTCACCTAGGCCGCCTGTCATCATTCATTCCCTGCCTATTGTCTGGACTGTGTTCTCTCTTCTCCTCACCATCTCTTGTCCTGTCTGTTGTTTTGTTGATAAACTGTCAACTCTTATCCTGCATTTGAGTCCACTCTTATAGAAACCCTGACACTTTCTTGAAGATTTAAACTCTGCGACGAAAAAGCAGAATTTTTTGCAGCCACTACTCCAGTCTTCAGTGTCACATTATTCTTCAGAAATTACTTCTTTATTATTATCAACACTGAAAACAGTTGTGCTGCTTAACAGTTTTGTGGAAACCATGATACATTTTTTTCAGGATGACTAGAAAGTTAAAAAGAACAGCATTTATTTGAAAAATTAATATTTGTAACATTGTAAATGTCTTTACTGTCACTTTTGCTCAATCTTATCGTGTGCTTGCTGAATATAACCGTGCTATTCTTTCAATAACAAGATCTTACTGACTTCAAACTTTTGAACAGTAGCGTATATCAAAATGAACTGACAAATGTTCCATTTCCTTCATTTGTTGGTAAAGTATGAGACACTGGTTAGAAACCATTTAAATAAAAAATCAAAATGGACTTATTAGAAAAATTTAATGACTGAGTAACTGTGGCTTGTTGTTCAAGAAACAACCTTCTCAAGGAGCCTAAGAGCTGAACTGCTTGACCATCATGGTCTTATTAGCATAAAAGTTAAACTAAATGGAGTCAAAATTGTTGTGCACTCTTTACTTTTTTCTGCTGAACTACTTGTCAAGGTAAGTACATTCACTGCTCTGCAATTAGAAGGGAGTTACGCAGCATAAGCACATTGATCTAGCAGACTAAGCAGCTCATACTTAGTGTTAATATTAGGCTGTGTGATGGCAATAGAACTTAAAACCTTTTCCTGTGAAGATTAGCACTCGTTTATCATTACAGATCCATAAACAGGAAGACAACCAAGCAAAAGGACCACATTTTATATCATGGATGTCAGTGCACCCATTCATCTTGTTTAGAGCTTTACGTGCAAGAAATCATGTGCTGGACATGAGCCAACTGAAGACAGGGGTGCTATTTACAGAGCCATGACACCAAGGATTATCTTACAGTACCATGCTATGGTGTAACCATTTCGCAATGCTTTACAATTCTTTTGATCTTACTTCATAAATGACACTGCACAACAACACACCATGCAGACCTCATTTGTTTCAGAGGCAGCACGTACTTCATCTTACCTGCTAGAGTGTAGTCCATATCAAAGCCAAAGCATTTTATCTTCTCCATTGCCAAACTTCTATTGACAAAAACTCTATGGAGAGAAAAATAGTTTAATTTAAGACAAATGTCATTGATATTTAATATTCTCTCAGTTGCAAGCTGTGTTAAATTCAGCAGACTGTATTATTCCATTGCCTTGAACACAACCCGTGAGCAGTTCAGCTCTAAAGGTATTTATGTTAGTGTAGATAATGAGTTACACTGACGTATTGTGACCTGTGTAAGCAATAAATCAGAATTAATACAATTGGTTAAATGATAGCTATTCCTATTTCGGCCAACAGCAGCAAAGTATAAGGTGGAGCTAATGGCATAGTAATATTCCTTGATTTCCAGTTAAATCTATTTTTTTGGGTGGTAATGACTGACACCGTTTCAAGACACACCAAAAACAGAATGGTAAATAAAATACATAAAAAAATAAAAACCCAGGAAAAACAACTTTATATATAGTCTGCTGAACACATCTGTTTTTTTCTTCTGAAAACAATGACACCACTCATCTGGTTAATATATGAAGAGTTAATTTGCAAAAACTCCATTTTTAACAATTTTCAAACATCATGTTTTATCATTGTGCATTCCAATTAATCTCAATCACACTGCAGTTGGGTTATTTTGATTAGGTTAAAACAATAACTCAAAAATACAGCTAACTAACAATAAAAACATGATTCAAAGATTTTTGAAAATTAAAAATAGTTATGTTTTTGCAAAAAAACTCTTCATGTTTTAAATTGATACATGAAAAATAATAGCTGTATATGAAATGTTATTATTAATCAACCAAAATATGCACTTAAATACAAATACTTCCACCTTTGAGACTTTTAAATCAGAGTCAAGGGATAAAATAGTAAAAGCTTGTTATATAATAGTATTTGTAAGTTTAAATCAAGTATATTTTATATCTGTCTTCCACATGGTTTAAAATTGTGCAATGGTCTGTTATTTCTTTTAATTCACCTGATGCTAGTACATCAGTTGCTGAATAGTAGCTGAATTTAGACTAGGAACAAATGAGCTGTTAAATGATGTGTTAAGAGCATGAAGGAAGGAGATATAGCTAAGGGAAGGGAGAATGAAGGAATGATCTCAGACTCAAATCCCATCACAGGTCTTCCTATGGACACCTACATACAGTCACATCACAGTGCAAAAGCATTGATGGTTTTGTTCATCTTGTATTTTTAGTGCTGTGCTGGGATAAGTACATGGTACAAAAAATCATCAATTACAAAACAGATGATCGGTCAGCACTGCAGGTCAACAACAAAACTTTGGCATACCTCATAGAAGGATGACAGTGGGCCAGTTCCTGTGGTAAGCTTTGTAATAAAGGAATACATGGACTACATATTATATCAGTACACACTGGCTAATGCCACTACATGAAGAACTGTGTCCATTATGCTTATAAATGACATTTCAGGTCTTCTTACCATTGCATTCAGTTTTTTTTTTTTTTTTTTTATATATTGCACTTTGTGACTGCCATGATGGTTTTTCTGCAGAAAACTATAAGTCAACACATTTATAGCATAGTCTGCATGTAATATAAGGATTGGTCTTATGAAATTACTGTTTGCCATGACAAACACAGCATTTTAGGAACTTGCCAGTATTATGCTAACAGGCCAAATTAACCTGCCAAAAGGCTTAAGTAAATATAGCTGACTAAAACATGGGATATGAAAATCATTATGTGCATATACACTGTTACAAAGATAATTTAAAAGGATTTTTTTTTAATTTAATACTTGAAAATATTTAATTGTTGGGCACAGTGAGAAAATTAATTTTTTTGATTGAGCAAAAAATTACAATACACAACTTTTGTTTAAACCACATGCAAGCTGACATACTTTCAACAATGAAGCTGACAGATTTTGACAGACTAACAGACATATAAACAGGTGCATCCACAAAACAACATAATGGCATGACAACAGTAAACATGCTACCTGCCATATTACATTTTTAAAAAAGATAATTACGAGACTACAATTCCTTTTGGAGTTATGCCTATTTTTTTTGGACTCAAAAGCATTGTGCACATAAAATTTAAATTTCTCAATGAAGACAGGTCTTCATTATTTACCATAATCTCAACTAGAGTGGAGACCAGGTTAAGGTCATTTTCTCCAACTGTTGCTGCAAGAAAAATATAGCCTTTTTGTCTTGTTTAAATTTAGTTATATGACAATGGAATTAGTTTTCAAGTTACCAAGATCGTACACAATCGGATTTAACCAATATAGTGGCATTGGCCTTCGAATCTGTATAAGTACCTGTGATGCACCTCTCTTCTGTACTTCTTCATGGATAAACCATCCATGTTGGCAGGAAGTTCTGCATAATTCTGGAGCCGATCACTCCAAGAAGTTGTCATCTTTAACCGTTATAAGTCTGAGAAAGAAAGCAACACTTAAAAAGAAGATTTTGTTCTATAAGACATTTTGGAAAGACAGCAGAAGACAATGAATATACACAGCACTGGTTTAGTATCTCAGAAGGTACATTTTCACCACATTTAATTGTTGCAAAATAGCCCTGCAGGTGATATGCAAACCTTAACAATAAAAGACCTGACACATTCAAACTAGTTTAAACAGAATCTCAAAATGTTCATCACATCTATTCTAATGCTACATTTATAATAATCATTTTAAGTCAGTGTAACAGTATTTCCTGTATCAAAGATAAATAGCCATGAACAGGAAGAACACAAAACTACAGAAATCTGCCTGAAACAATGTTTAAACCAATTACAAAATACCAGGTTTATGATGATACATCTCTAGATACCCCTTAAGGAACTACTTTTCTAAATTCAACACTGAAGGACAGCTCATAGAAGCCACACAATATTTTGAAACCATATATATATATATATATATATATATTTTTTTTTTTTTTATTTTTATTTTTTTTTTCTTCTTCAAATACCAAAATATATTTACTTTTCTCATTCTCTACAAGGTTTGCCAATAATACAAAAATAGTGACATTTATTAAAATTCCATCAACGAATTTCATAATGTACAAATTATTAAAAAATTATACAAAAACGAAAGCACATAAATATGCATATTATTTTAATCTTTGCCTGACGTTGCAATTCATATAACATAAGTATAACTTATACCTTCTGTCTTATGCATTTATATTAAGACTCAATTGAGCTTTGAATTCAAAGAACCTGCTGTTTTATTTATATAATGACAATACTCAGTTTCCACATTAAGCCTCAGAATAATTTAAAGATTTATTAAATATATCAAGGCATAATGCGAGTAGATTTTTGCTCTTGTTCATGCATTTCCGTGATGGTAAAGTTAGCATCACAGCTAACGTTAAATAACATTCCTTTAGTTTTGATCAACCGGAAACTAATGCATAAGATGGAGGAAACTGCCTTAACGATTGTCGCTATAACGCTCTTATACACAGTTATTTTGCAGCATTTTAATGACATAACTACTGCTTCTTGAAACGCGTTATATCTCCGCTCAGTGTCAGTAGGCTACTTACCTCACCTCCTTCAATGACCAACAACTGCATTCTGCGCTATCTGCATACTGCGCATGCGCAAACCATCCAGCCACTACATGATGAGATTCAAAACAATACCTCATTTAAATACAATTAATACGAATGCTTAATATCTGATAGTCTGTGTGGGAGTAATGTCATATAATAGATTAAATAATCTAATCCGAAACGAATCATGAATCTAAAAACCACACAGAACTACAAAATATACATTTCATTTCCTATTTATTTTATTTAATGTCTGTCGACAGTGACATTAATACAATTATTGTAAAATGATGTATTTGAATTCCATCAGTAATGCGTATCTAGTGAACAGACATCTTACAAAAAAAAAAAAAAAAAAAATTAAAATAAACATTGGAAGAGAAATATCGCCATCTATTGGTTGTCAACTTTAGACTGCGTTCAGAACATGAAAAAACACAAAGAGCAAAATAAATTTTTTGAATTAAATTCATCTAACGTTCATCTAATTAAACAAATCATTCTTCCTTGTTTAGAAGTAGAAATTGTGGGTGGGGGACTGAAGACAATTTACATTTAAACATTTTTGATCATGAAAAACGATTCTAAAAATGACTGGAAATGAAAGGGAAGTGGTGTGTAGCCAAGTGTGGTGACCCATACTCAGAATTTGTGCTCTGCATTTAACCCATCCAAGTGTACACACAGTAGTGAACATACACCTGGAGCAGTGGACAGTCATGCTGCGGCGCCCGGGGAGCAGTTTGGGGTTAGGTGCCTTGCTCAAGGGTCTCACCTCAGTCGTGGTATTGAGGGTGGGGAGAGTGTTGGTTATTCACTCCTCCCACCTACAATCCCTGCCGGACCTGAGACTCGAACCCACAACCTTCAGGTTACAAGTCCAACTCTCTATCCATTAGGCCACGACTGCCCTAGTTGTGCATATTTTAGCCTATAAATTTTTAACCCTACTGCAAAATAAAAAATGTAAAAACTAATCTTAAATCAGCCTAAGCTGTTTGCTCTCAGACGGGTTTGCTCTTTTGCTGATCATTGCTGTTTTTCGAAGGCTATAGCTTCAACATCTAAATCCAGCAAACAATTCTGGGCTAGTTTATGCTGCTTTTTTCAAAAGTGTAAGGACATTAATTAATTATTGATTCATTTATTTATTGGAATGAAATTATTGTATTAAAAATTAGTTTTGGGCACTTGTCATCTGGTCATTCTGGGAGACCAATTGGTTTGTTGTTTTTTGTTTTATTGCAAAGGAAGTAAATTCTGTCTTAAACTACTGGGCTGAAATGTTTTTGTTTATAATGCAGTCTAAAATTGCATGGGCATCTAAAACATTTAATATAGCACAGCGAAATAGCCTAATAATAATAAAAAAAAATCCAGGATCCAAACAAGATCTTAAATCAAGCCTAAATCGATTTAATAGTTAAATTTCGGGTCCATTCAACACTGCGCAAACCTGGACAGTTCCATCGACAAAATACAGTTTAAACGACCCTATATATAAAATATGTCCTTTGTGTGCAAATGTCAAACAAACCTGTTAAAAACGTTACACTTAAATTAACGTTTTAATGGTCTGAAAAGGTTTATTCTCATCTTAACTGTCACCACCAGAGGGAACAGACACACTGTTGAATGGGACAGTCCGCCGGGTATATAATGACAAGCACACCCATTTTAGACTCCTTTAGTTGTGACGAAGATGAGTTACGGATCAGACAACTACATGTCCTCATCCTATAGAAAGATATTCGGGGAAACCCCTCGTTTCACCGGTTCCAGCTCTAGGATGAGCAATGTCTCCTCCTCACGGAGCTCCATGTCTTCCAGCGGCTTCAGGTCCCACTCTCTCTCCCGCAGCAGCGCCTCTCCAGCGGGCTACTACAAGAGATCGGGCCGGTCATCGTCCTTCTCACCGGTGCATTTCGACAGCGTGGATTTCTCTCAAACAGCTGTGCTAAACAACGAGTTTAAAATCGTCCGAACCAATGAAAAGGAACAACTGCAGGGTCTCAATGACCGTTTCGCGATGTTTATCGAGAAGGTGCGCAATCTGGAGCAGCACAACAAAGTGCTGGAGACCGAGCTGGTGAGTCTGCGCCAGAGGCAGAACGAGCCGTCCAGACTCGCTGACCTCTATCAGCAAGAGATCCGGGATCTGCGAGCACAGGTGGACGAGCTGAACAATGAAAAATCTCACATTCTCATTGAACGAGATAATATCGAGGAAGACTTGCAGAAACTTAGAGGCAAGTTTGAGGATGAGATCCGAGTGCGCGAGGAGGCAGAGCAGACGCTCAGATCCTACAAGAAAGATGTGGATGATGCCACCATGGTGCGCGTGGACCTGGAGAGAAAGGTCGAGTCCTTCTTGGACGAGATCAATTTTCTAAGGAAAGTGCATGATGAAGAGGTGGTGGAATTGACTAGTATGATCCAGGCAGCTCAGATATCTGTGGAAGTGGAGTTATCCAAGCCGGATCTGACCTCGGCCCTTAAAGAGATCCGTGGGCAGTATGAAACCCTCGCGTCTAAGAACCTGCAGTCTGCTGAGGAATGGTACAAATCAAAGTTCGTCAGCCTCAATGAACAGGCCACCAGAACCAACGAGGCCATGAGAGCCACAAGAGAGGAGATCAACGACTACAGGAGACAACTACAGTCCAAAACCATTGACATCGAAACCTTGCGAGGCACAAACGAGTCTCTTGAGCGACAGATCCGCGAGATGGAAGATGCACACAATGTCGAGGTCGCAGGTTATCAGGTAGACACATACAAATCATTACATATAATATTATTAAAATATAACACAATTTAATATTAAAAATAATAATATTTATTTAAAGAAGGAAAAAGGAGAAAAAGCTATCTATCTATCTATCTATCTATCTATCTATCTATCTATCTATCTATCTATCTATCTATCTATCTATCTATCTATCTATCTGTCTATCTATCTATCTGTCTATCTGTCTGTCTGTCTGTCTGTCTGTCTATCTGTCTGTCTGTCTATCTGTCTGTCTGTCTGTCTATCTGTCTGTCTGTCTGTCTTATTTAACCAATAATTTATTATTCTTAAGGAATCCCCTTCAAGTTTTTTTGTCTTTTTACTTATTTTATTATAAATATATTATTTATTTACATTTATTTTGTATTTATATTAATACATAAAGGAAAGCATGTGCACTGGCTGATTTTCACAATTTTTAATCAACGTTTTGCCTTCGTTAGTTATTTTTAATAGTCCTGCATCATGACACAGAAATGTTTAAAAGTATAAATATTTAATGTAATCAGCCAATTTATATTAGGAGCTCATGAAAATGTAAATATAATAATTAGAAGAACTGTGAATTATACTGAAATGGTTTGAAATGGCTTGTCAAGTAGCTGAGTGCTCTGTCCATGGTGCTGAACTAATCGCACACGAGAGGTGGCTGAGGTTAATTCCACTAAGAAGAGTCTCTTGATAAAGAGGATTTTGCAAGGGAGGTTTCTGCAAGGTCATGTTCACTTGGTGAAATAAATCTGAATGATAACCTCAAGTTTATGTTTATATTGATGTGTTAGAATTTGTGTTAGATGATTTTCAAATGTGAACTTTAAGCACACTGCCATATGAAGTATCCAAGTCATTTTGGCTCAAGGTTTTTCAGAGACGTGATCTATGACCTTTCATCTTTTGAAAGTGAAAGAAGTGCCAGTGTAAATCAGATTAGCTTCTTTGAACTTTGTGCTGAGACAGTCAGTCAATGCCAAGAGATAAAGGTTCACATCAGCTTTTATTAGAAAGATCTAATTTAGGAGCTGAGCTAAATTAATGAATGGTCATGTGATTGAGAAAAGTAAAAGATGGTTTCAATGTATTGCATTTATTTATAAGATTTTTTAAAAATTTTATGACAGGCACTACAGAATATTTTTGTGCTTAGGCTAATATTGATTTATATATTATTTTAAAATCCCATTAACCAGGAAACAATTGGGCAGCTGGACGTTGATCTTAGAAATACTAAAAGTGAAATGGCCCGTCACCTCCGGGAGTATCAGGATCTTCTAAACGTCAAGATGGCATTAGACATTGAAATTGCAGCATACAGGTAAAGCACCAATAACGCCACATTAATTGCACATTAAAAAGAACTAATGCAATGAGAATGAAAATGAATAAGAACTGACCATTCATCATTGATGTCCTCATAGAAAGCTACTGGAAGGTGAAGAAACCCACTTCAGTTCTGGGGTGACTTTCTCCAGCAGACCCAGCATCACTTACGGATATCAGAGCCGCTCCGCTTTCACCTCAACCCGCAATCCCAAAAAAGAGAAAGAAGAAGAGGGACGTGACAAATCCAAGGCAGGAGACAAGCGGGAGGAAAACATGGCAGAAACCGCTGTGATTAAGAAAGCAGAAAAGAGTGATAATGTTGATGTTAACTCAAACTAGAATGTTATGTTATTAAACCTATGCTTCTCTAGATATTTTCCCAGCAGTCTTTTGGGCGTTTGGCACAGTAATCACTACACTTAGCTAAAAACTGCCAGTTGTTGTTTATAGTAATTGGTAACATGTTTAAGATATTGTAATGGTGATATCGTGTTTCAAAAACCATATCTACAATATGCTGGTTAATATGTCAGAACTTAGGCCTCAAATATTTCCTGTGTTTCTTAATTGTAGTTTCAGAGAGTATTTTAGTCCTGTTGATGGTTTTAGGAGTATAAATATGAACGTCAATATTAAGGGATGACTAAGATATAGCCAACATAAGAACTGATCCAATGATTATGGATAAATTCACATTTATGAAAGGAAAGCACAAAGTTTGTTGGAAAGCACTATGGCATATTACGAATAAGGGACCAAACCACTGAATTAGCTGTTACACATGTATGCCTTAACCACAGTAAAGTCAATAATTGAAATGCTTTAGTTATGTTTTGTTTTTATTCATAAATCACTCTCAACATACCTAGCTTTCAGCAGCCTACCTTTCCTGTAGCTCAAATAGTAGAGCATGGCGCTAGCAACGCCAAGGTCATGGGTTCGATTCCCAGGGAAAGCAAGAGCTGATAAAATCTAAAAACTGTAACTCGCTTAATGTAAGTCGCTTTAGATAAAAGCGTCTGCTAAATGCGTAAATGTCAACATCACTAATCGTATTAGTACTATATCATAAAAAGTGCATGCTTTTAATATTACTACACTGCTCTTAATTATCTTAACTGTGTTCTAATACAGTATATATAAAAGTGAAATGTATTCCTGTGATGACAATGCTAAGTCTTCAGTGTCACATGATCCTTCAGAAATCATTCTGATGTGATGCTAAAGTAACATTTATTATTATTATTACTATTATTATTGAAAACAGCTGTGCTGCCTTACATTTTTGTGGAATCTGTGGAATACATTTTTCCAGGTTTCTTTGATTAAACCATAAGAAGAGCATTCATTTGAAATGGAAATATCTGTTGAAAAATAATAATTTTTGCTTCAGTTTTTACTTCAGTTCAGTGGCAGAAAGATTACCTCCTATCTAAAGGCTAATGGATTCCATCTCTCGTCACAAAAATTAGAGGGAGAATTTAAAAATATGATTGATTATATCCTCCCCTTCACTCAGTCACATTGCTTCTGCTTTGTGTTGTTCCAAAAGACTAACAATCACTGAAACATATGGCAGATGCCCTTTCAAGAGTCACTGTCTTGTTAGACAAAGGTCAGTAAATTCCCTTTATAATCACCAAGACAGCACTGGATGTAAAAAAAAAAAATTCATGAGTAGGTCAAAAGAGCCATAGAGATACATTAAGACACATCAGTGGTTAATATTACATTCCCACTTGAACAATCTTAACTGAACTCAAACTAGCTAGGCTTAGATTTGTACCTATACAATCCTACACTGTCATAAACAATATCTGAACCTTAATGTGATGTAGCATGCAGACAGGCGAAATCATGCAGGGTGTTCGAGGCGGTTCCCTTGGAAACCCTTTTCAACAGTCCCCGCGGGTTAGTGAGAAGCGCCTCTCTATCCCTCCTCTCTCTGCTACACTGAGCCTCAGACTCTCCAGAGTCATTTGTGATAATGGCTTTAACCATACAGGTGACTAATATTGCACGAGGTGAAAGACGCTTCCTAACATTTAGGCTAATCTATTATTTTTGTGTAAATAATAAGATTAATAAATAATACATTTGAAATCTGCAGCACACAAACACAAAACCAGAGTGGGTCATAAAATATTTCCCAAAATGAAAAAGATGACTAAATGAAAAGGGACACATAATATTTGCATAGTATTTATATGCAATGATGTGTGTCTGGTCATGCACAGTTTAACATTTAGCTTTAAAAATGAAGAACACTTCAATTACAATATTGCAAAAGGTGAAAAAACATGAAAGTTCTTTCCCCCCAAAGGCCTTGTAATAACACAATACGGCTCAACAAATGGATAAGGATTTCATATAAATAAGGATTTCAATCTAAAATGAACAAAGACAAACAGAAACACTTAAACACCCTGGAAGAGTTGAGAAGGGAAAGACTGTAAACCCAATGACCATCTTCATTGCTGTACAGAATTAAACACTTTCAATTTTAGGTACTGTCCAGGTACTTAAGTGAATTATTTCTTTCAAAGTACTGATTTACTTTTTGTCAGCTAAACTAGAGGCACAACAAAAGCAAGCAATACAATTCATGTCAAAACAACATATTCTCAGAAACAAGGTGGAATTAATTGCTCTGTTTATCTTAGCAAATGTATTACAGAACCTACAGTTAGGCAAATTGTAACCAAAAATCTATCAATCAATCAAACAAACGATAAAACAAACAAAACAAACAAACAGTATTTTCTGAAAATAGCTAATCAGCTCTAATGTTTCTTAATGCATTTGCTCAAAGAATGCTGACATATTTCTAATCATTTTGAGCAGAAGGTAACCAGGAAGACAAAGGATCACTGCATAGGATAACTTATGATAAAATTCAGTTTAGCCCTTGAAATAAAGCCACTATACAATGTAGTTTTCACAGTAGGTGGTCTTTCTGTGTCTTCCCTCTTTACTGATCAGGTAGAACGAGTACAAAACGCAGAACCAGCATGCCATCCTAAAAAGGGAACATAAGAAACGTGGGTATTATTAAGGAATGCAGCATTTAAAAGCTCTGGGTCAATGATTTTTTTTTTTAAAGAAATTAATACTAAGAAAAAGTAAGAATTTTACATCAGTGATTTCAAATAAATGTTATTTTTAGGAACTAATTCAAAGGATCCTGAAAGTGGTGTATAAGTTTTCACAAAAACATTAAGCAGCACAACTGATAATAATAAGAAATGTTTCTTAAGCAGCAAATCAGCATATTAGAATGATTTCTGAAGGATCGCGTGACACTAAAGATTGGAGCAATGGCTGCTGAAAATAACAATGAAATTACATTTTGACATCAGATTAACCACAATGGATTATCACAGATGCCATTTGAAAATTATTTGTGAAGTCCTTGTTATTGATGCCTCTAAAACATATACAGAATAAAGCAAGAAAGTCTTTTTTTTTTTTACTTACTGTGAAATGCTATTTTGAGAGACAGCAGATAAAGGCTCTAATGTAATGCTGTGTGAAGGGCGAGACAGGAACTGTGTAAGGCGCTTGTTTTTCACAGTTATTAACAGCTTACACAAGGCTCATTCTCTCTAAAAACATCTCAATGATACTGCTACTGACTGAACAAACCTTAAAGGGATAGTTCACCCAAAAAACAACATTTTGTCATTTACTTACATTTTGAGTTTACAAAGTACATGTACAATTGTAATGGGGAACAAATGGTTATCCGCATTCTTTAAAATCTCTTCTTTTGTGTTCAACAGAAGAAATAAACTCATACAGGTTTGGAAATACGTGACAATGAGTACGACAGAATTTTTTATTTTTGGATGAACTAACCCTTTAAGAAATTCTTTGTGCCTCCAACCATTCTATTTTTTGCCAAAAAAAAAAAATAAATAGACAAAAAGCAAAAATATGAAAGGTACATTATATCAGACACCCACCTGCAATGCATCTTTTCCCATGGTGTTACAAACTTCTCTCAAAGACCGACATTGCTCAAGAAGATGCTCTCCACACACAACATCAACCTGCCAAATAAAGCAGAATGTAAATGTTCATGTAAGTGATGCAAGTCTGTTTTTTTTCTATCTGTCATATCATCTATGCCAAAGCTTTTAGCCTAATCGCTTTAGAAAAGTTATAGCACACCTCCCCACAAAACACTGCATGTTTTGAAGTATCATTCCTGACCATAGCACAATGTCAAAGGAAAAAACCTTCACAAAAATATAACAAGTACGGTAATATGAGCAATGGAAACAGGGATTCTTGCCTTAGCAAACATTACTTATAAAAGTTAGAGGTTGGATTCCAGTGGGTTCAAACTTTTTAGAGGAGTGCTTTTTCACAGTGACCCTAAAATGCCAGATGGAAATGCATTTCAAGCCTCCATATGAATATACAATACCGCCTCAGTGTATTCCCAGAATGATTAGACAATTTTTAGAGTCTAGTATGTGGAGCAGGGCACAGCAGGCTGTTCTGTAGCGAGGCACACAAACCCTGGTGTCTCCTTTTTCGCCTCTATCCCAGATGTCCCTGGCACTATGAGGTGTTCCTCATCGGGTCAGATCAGTCTGAGCTAATCAACACTGAGTGCCTGGACGCCAGGAAAAACCTTTAAGCCAGTAATCCAGATACGACCGTTAGCCTTACAACATGCAAGCAGCCTTTACTAACAACTGCTGCATGCGACCATAAAAAGCTTTATAGTATATTTTATATTAGTATATTAATTCTGAATACAACATTGAGCTGTCAGGGCAACGGAATTGTAAAATAAAAATTTCACAGTAATCAAGGAGGGACAAATAGAAATTCATATTTGTGGTAAATAACATTATGCTTAACCTGAATTGAACTCAGAATATATCTTTAAAATGCCCCAGATCACATGCATATATACTATGAACAATCAACAATGAAAATAATGTAAATACATAAGTATATGTCTGTGAAGCTGTTGTATGTGGCTTAAAGTTTAATGTTACACTTTATTTTAAGGTGTCCTTGTAACTGTGTAATTATACAGTTAAGTACTGGGTAATATTAATTACCAACATATACTTACTATAGAGTTAGGATTAGGTTTAGAGTTTGGTTTAGGGTTAGATACTAGTAATTATGCATACTTAACTCTTATTGCTATAGTAAGTACATGTAACATACAGTGTGTAACAAGGACACTAAAATAAAGAATAAAGTGCTACCAGTTAAAAACATGGCTCTCAAATTGGAGACGTGTGTTTCAGTCTGCAAAAAAAAAAAAAAAAAAACCAATATATATATATATATATATATATATATATATATATATATATATATATATATATAAATAAAATATATATGAAGCGTGCAATTGGCATGCTGACTGCAGGAATGTCCACCAGAGCTGTTGCCCGTGAACTGAATGTTCATTTCTCTACCATAAGCTGTCTCTCCAAAGGCGTTTCAGAGAACTTGGCAGTACATCCAACCGGCCTCACGACCGCAGACCACGTGTAACCACACCAGCCCAGGACCTCCACATCCAGCATCTTCACCTCCAAGATCGTCTGAGAGCAGCCACCCGGACAGCTGCTGCAACAATCAAAACAATCAAAGAAAAATAATTTCTGCACGAACTGTCAGAAACCGTCTCAGGGAAGCTCATCTGCATGCTCGTCACCCTCATCGGGGTCTCGACCTGACTACAGTTCGTTGTTGTAACCGACTTGAGTGGGCAAATGCTCACATTCGATAGCGTCTGGCACTTTGGAGAGGTGTTCTCTTCACGGATGAATCCCGGTTTTCACTGTACAGGGCAGATGGCAGACGGTGTGTATGGCGTCGGGTGAGCGGTTTGCTGATGTCAACGTTGTGGATCAAGTGGCCCATGGTGGCGGTGGGGTTATGGTATGGGCAGGCGTATGTTATGGACAACGAACACAGGTGCCTTTTATTGATGGCATTTTGAATGCACAGAGATACGTGACGAGATCCTGAGGCCCATTGTTGTGCCATTCATCCACGACCATCACCTCATGTTTTAGCATGATAATGCACGGCCCCATGTTGCAAAGATCTGTACACAATTCCTGGAAGCTGAAAACCTCCCAGTTCTTTCATGGCCAGCATACTCACCGGACATGTCACCAATTGAGCAAGTTTGGGATGCTCTGGATCAGCGTATACGACAGCGTGTTCCAGTTCCTGCCAATATCCAGCAATTTCACACAGCCATTGAAGAGGAGTGGACCAACATTCCACAGGCCACAATCAACAACCTGATCAACTCTATGCGAAGGAGATGTGTTGCACTGCGCGAGGCAAATGGTGGTCACACCAGATACTGACTGGTTCTCGGACCCCCCCAATACAATAAAACTGCACATTTTAGAGTGGCCTTTTATTGTGGCCTGCCTAAGGCACACCTGTGCAATAATTGAGAGAAATAGGCCTTTTGTGTACATAGAAAAAGCATTAGATCTTCTTTTCAAACATAATCACTGTTATTCACAACCATCACAACCAAGTAATTTCTATGCTCGACTGAGCTGTGGTTCTTTTCAAGGACTCAAATCCTTATCCAGAATTGGGATTAGGGGGAAACTAATTAAACAGCAACATGGCAGGACTGTGAAGTGTGACAAGAGTCACTGAAGTGTTGAGAGGGAAAGGGAACATCCTCATAACATAATTTCTTTAATCACACTTTTACATAATGACCTCATTGTGGAAACCCTAAAGACGAGGAGTGATTTTGCTGAATTTAGTCCACTAACAAAAAATAACAATTTTGCATCAAATGACTCAGCATATCTTTGCTCTGTGTGAAGGATGGTATCTGATTCATTCTGCCCATCCTGTCAGTATGAATTATTGAGCGACTGATACAGCTGGGTGGTGCTCACCCCACATATGTTTCAGACCTCTGACACAGCTGACCGTCTGAGGCAGGATTTATGCGTCTGGTTTCATGAAAACAAGCCGTTTAAGACCAAGACCTTACCCTTTTACATAATGTTGTTTATGATTCACAATACACAAAAAAACTGTGGTGAGAAAGATAAAGGGGAGAAAATCTATATTTCACCTTGCAGTTTTGACTCAGTTCCATCTTCCTCCTGATAAAAAGCTCCACATGACGGACAGTGGCTGCCCCTGACACACGCACATACTTCCTCTCAAGGGGCTTGAGGGTGAAAATATAATCAGGATATTAATAATGAAAAAAAAAAACAGCCAGGTCGACAGCACAATTTCAGCTTAATTCTACACAATGATTCAAGTGTATATATTGTATATATTAAATAATATTTGCAATGTTTCCTGAATATAAAGTATTATTTTGTATTTGTGAACAAAATACAAAAATATCAATATTGTAATACTGACAAAATATGAACATTACCTTATAGTTCTCAATGCCCTTTTCAGCTCTGTAAATCAAAGATATGTAAAAAATAAAGACAGGATGAAACATTAACGGATTACATACTTTGTTTGTGTAACAACAACAAATCGAATAATTTATAAATAATAGGCAGACATTTACAATTGTGCAAAATCAGATTTCAACCAAAAAAAAACTGGTTCTCAACCAGGAGGATCAAGGGGGAACATCAAGGTAAAAAAAATAACTAGTGTTTTTACTGAAGACCATACAGAATATTCTGAAAACACAAAATGAATCACTGTTAATTAACGTAATACAAAAACACTCAGTTCTATTGATAAAAATTTAAAACAATAAGAATTACAGCAGAAATATCAGGCACAATATCTAAGCCAATAAGAAGGGGCTTTGAATATTGTGTTGGACAATGGGAGGGATTTCAATCAAAAATCCTGGCTTTAAAGAGTCTTTTGATTTTTGACTGTTTAGCTCCATCTAGTGATGATACACAACTAACTCATGTAGCATTTTAAAAGGCTAACATCAAATCAAAATTTACCCTATTAACTTCCTAAAGCATGTTCCAGGTCCATTTGAATGATTCAGTGGTGCGTGTTATTGCAAAAATTAAACCTGTCTTTGCTTTTTTTTTAAGTCTAGAAACTGAATGACATCACTGATATAAGTATAATCACAAATCAACATTACTGACCCCACAAACTCCAACATCAGAGACACATCTAGCTCTGAGGGAATAGTAAAAACAGACTGAGGCAGCATGTCTTTCTTCAGTCTCCGAGGCAGCTTCACTGGGTATGTAGCTGGAGATGCCACTGAGGGGGGAAAAAAGAGAAAAGATTGCATCATAACTACATTAAAGTAATATTACTAAGCATCACCTATGTACTAAAATGCACATATATTCAAATAATAAACTTCAGGAGAGTGATTGCATGAACAAACCTGGCTTAGGAACGTCAAGCCCGCTCTGTTTATAAAATGCATTTAATCGCGATCTTTCATCTGAAGAAGAAAAAACAACATATTTTCTGTGAAATGCTTCTCACATATATATAAAAAAAATCAGAATGGGACAACAAAAGCGTAGCAACAACGAGTTCAACAAACTCCACTAACCTTCTTCCAAATATGGAACAATCTTGAAAACAATGTCTTGTAATTGCCTGTCAGGTCTAAAAGACAAAAAGGGATGAAATTTGACTCCCATGCTAAAACATAACCAGTAAACACTAAAGCATATAAGAATCCCTAAAGCCCCTGGGACATATGTGAGGCTGTTATTGCTAGGCAGCACTAATTAGACACAAGAGGTGGTGTCGAACATAACAGCTAGTCTAAATCTCTAGTGACAGACCAAAACCAGCCAACAACACTACGCCCTATACGCACAGTTTGCCAAAGTTGAAATTGACAAGAACAATATTAATAAAAAAAGACATCAATAAAACTAAAGTTACCTGATACTGTAGAGTGGCTGTGTCTGGTGCACAACAATTGAACAGTTAGGACACCTGTTGCTGTAGAAAAGGTGCTTGACAATGCAGCTCTTACAAACTGTGAAGGGGGAAATAAACAGGTGTGATGCCAAACACTGTACATATGACAGATTACATGAGAAAACAAAATCAATTTATACCACTAAATTGGTGGGAAATGTGCACTTACAAGTGTGAAGACACTCTGTGATGGTGGTGGCATCAATGAAAAATCCATTGCAGAGGGCACAACAAATATAGGGATACAATTCTCTAAGAGGCAAGGAGCGCTTTAAACAAAACAAACATTAAATTAAACATTAAAATAAATTAAATATAATTTTTAAACATATATATATATATATATATATACACTAGTCAATTTTAGAAGTGGATCAAAACCTTTCATCAAAGTTGTCCTAAAACCTAAAAGCGTTCTTGTCTTTGATGAACTTTTTTGATCCACTTCAAATGTTGCCTACTAAAATATATATATTACACAGTACACACACACACACACACAAATACATAAATACATATACACACACACACACACACACACACAAATACATATATACACACACACACACACACACACACACACACACACACACACACACGAGTAAGTTTAAGTATATAAGTACAAGTAATATTTATATACGTATATTTTCTTATAAAACATACACAAACATTTATTAGTCGATTAATTCTTACATGCGATATAACAACTTATAGCCTACAAGTTCAAGTACTTTAGAAATAAAAACTGGATTAATTAGTTGATTTAGTGTTGTACCTCGTCGTCAGGATGTGTTTCGTGAGTTCTCAGTCTGTGGTCGGTGTCTCTGCTGAGGGAAGCGCCTGTCCCAAGCGTGGATCCCTCCTCCTCCTCCTCAACTCTGTCCACAGTTCCGTCCATAACACACTCAAAACAACTGCAGAAGAACTACTACGGATGCCTGTCGGCTTTCTGTGAAGTGGGTGGATGACTTCATTCAAGATCAATAGCGAATAGTAAATTGCAGGCACAAGTTTAGAAACACTTCAACCTACTTGTGCACCTTCACGGTGAACGCGCAATACTCCAGTGACGCTGTTTAATGAGGATAGAATAAAAGTCCTCTCAGGAACGAATAAATAAATTGTTAAAAATATAATATAAAAATGTGTAAATAAAGACACAAATGATTACTGCAAAAAATATTACAAAATATATGTATATAAGTAGTACGCTCATCTACTTGACTCATCCAGACCACAGAATTAGATATTCTGGTGGCATAGGCTACTTTATGAAATGGACTATTATTATTAAGTAAATAATAATAATAATAATTTGAAAAGCTTTAACTAAACATACAATTTGATTTCATGAACTGCATCAACACACAATATTTAGAAAAATAATAAAAATGATATTTTTCCTCGTGGTTAAAATAGAACATGTTGGAATAACAAAAACATTGTTTTAATGGCTCTGGTGAAAATACTCACCACAAAGTCGACATATTCGCTTATGTCGAGTCGATGCCTTTTAGAACTGTGAACAGTTTATAAGAGTTTTATTAATAAGAGATATTGGACGGCTTAAAGAACGACAAAGCAAAGCCTTCATCGAAACTTATAATATATAGCTGGCTATTTTTTTAAACCTATGTTTATGTTAAGTTTTTGTATTCCTTATATTTAGTATGTATTATAAACATTATTAATATGACTGGTGAAATTTATTTTCGAGTGAAGTTTTTGAATGGAGGTTTTCTGCCCTCCACCGGCGCGAGAGAGACATGACAGCAAAGATGGCGGCGCCTATGAGCAACGTGGATGAAATTCGCGATAGAGTAATATTGGGTGAATTTGGCGTAAAAAATGTAAGTTATGACCTTTGTAGGACATTTATATAGTATTCAGTGTGCATTTATGTCTATACAGACTGTTTCATTGCCAATATAAGTGTCAATTATTTAATAATATAACGTTGCACGTCATGCAGGTTTCTTCGTACAAAAACTGTAGTGATTGTTGTTTATTAGCTTTATATTATAACATAACTATTGTTTATTAAAATTTATTCCTGTAAGCTACATATGTAAGTATTATATAATATATTTACAGGTCCATACTACAGATTATCCAGGAAATTACCCAGGTTACGATGACACATGGGATTTGGAAAAATTCAAAAAGGTGTGTGAAATGCACAAGCTGTCTTTTATTAAAATGCTGCTAAGTTGGCTTTTTTAGGTGATTGACAAAAAATTGTGTAACTTGTAGAATTTCAGGATCGATATACTTCAATCGGATGAGAACATGTTGGAGTTTGATATGATTGGAATAGACGCTGCCATCGCCAACGCTTTTCGCCGTATATTACTGGCTGAGGTATGTTTGATGTTTTGTCCGTGGTGTCTGCTTGTATACTTTACCATCATCCTGAGCTGCTTTTTAAACGGGATCTGATAGTCATCTTATATTTTTCGCCCTCATCTCATTTTAAAATTAAGGTCCCAACAATGGCCATCGAAAAAGTCTTCATTTACAATAACACATCGATCATTCAGGATGAGATTCTAGCCCATAGACTTGGTCTTGTGCCCATTAAAGCAGATCCTCGTCTTTTTGAGTACAGGAATCCGGGTAAGTACATTCTGGACTCACAAAATGCTTGTTTTAATTTAAAACAACGGTTAATTAGACAAATGTAACTTATTTGTCATGAGGAAAGTAGTTTATGCCACCACTGACTTAAGTTTATGAAAGATGAAAATTAAAGTTTATTATTTTTTTTGTTTTAACATACTAATGTATGATAATGTGTGTTGTGTTTGTCAGAGGATCAGGAAGGCACCGAAATTGACACAATTCAGCTTCAGCTGAAGGTAAAATGCACCAGGAATCCTCGAGCCCCTAAAGACTCTTCAGATCCCAAGGAGTTATATCTCAATCACATGGGTGAGTAAAGTATGGTTTTCTTATTTTTAATTAAGCTTTTTTAAATGTCAAACATTTCCCATTAGGTTTACTTTATAATCATCCTTTTGTTTTTTGGATCAATTATCCACCCTTTCTCTGGTCCACAAATTCAATAAAAAAAGCTCCAGATTTGCTGTGGGTTT
Source organism: Barbus barbus (assembly GCF_936440315.1). Classification (NCBI taxonomy): domain Eukaryota; kingdom Metazoa; phylum Chordata; class Actinopteri; order Cypriniformes; family Cyprinidae; genus Barbus; species Barbus barbus. Next base: position 18,221,125 of record NC_136744.1, read on the forward strand.
TCATAAGGCTGCACAATTTGGCCAAAAATCATATTTATGGATATCAAATAATTAAAAGAATAATTTTTAATGAATTATTAATTAATAATAATACTTATAGCAAAAGTAAACTTGGGGAAAAAAAGATGCAATGAAATTAAAAGGTGAGGTGGCTTAGACTGCCTATCATCTAATTTTGTGTTCCAAGCAAAAAATACAAGTTTGAAACAACATGCATATTGTTTGCTAACATGACAAAACATTCTGATTATCACTGTCCTGTTTACAGTATGCCACTTAAGTCTTGTGTTTGGTTTCAGTCTACTCAGGTGACATAAAATGGCTCCCAATTGGAAACCAAGCCGATGTGTTTGCAGATGCCAAGATTGGTCCTGTGCATGGGGACATTCTCCTGGCACAACTTCGACCAGGGCAGGAACTTGATATAGTCATGCACTGTGTCAAAGGAATAGGTAATGTAAGAGGCTCCTGAGTCCTGACCAAATAGATCTTTGATTTCCAGTGAGCCATATGTATTTTAGTTAGTTATTGTATAACTCCAATGTACAGTCCCTAGTTATTGTATATTTATAAACTGTGTGATTAACTGGAAAGCTTTTTTGCACATCACAGGCAAAGATCATGCCAAGTTTTCTCCTGTGGCCACTGCAAGCTACAGACTTCTTCCTGAAATCACAATATTACAGACCATTGAGGGAGAACAAGCAGAGAGGTTAAAGAGCTGCTTCTCACCAGGAGTTATTGAGATACAGAAGGTGAACGGTAGGACTGTTTCGCTGTATTCACATGTTGTCTTGATAGTTGGTACTTTTGTTGTTTTATTATAATCTAATCATGATGAATTTCAGGAAGGAATGTGGCTAAAGTTGTCAACAGTCGTTTAGACACATGCAGCAGAGAAGTTCTTCGGCATGATGACTTGAAGAACTTGGTGAAACTGGGCAGAGTGCGGGATCATTTCATATGTACGTTTGCAACTAAAAGCATTGAGTTAGGTTTGTTTGATGATTTACCAAATGCATTGTCAAATCTCCCTTATGTGTTGTTTTTTTAGTCTCAGTTGAGTCCACGGGGATCCTCCCTGCTGATGTCCTGGTTACTGAGGCCATTAAAGTCCTCATCTCTAAGTGCCAGAAGTTTCTCACAGAGCTTGATGCGGCAGAAATGGACTAGATGGAAGAAAATAAGGCCAGTCACACTCATCCTACAGCTTTGAATGAAGTCATGGGAGTGGTTTACTGACACTGTACATAGCTTTTAAAGCTTAAGCTAAAGACCTCCTTTCACAAATATGAATTCATACAAATTCCAGTGAGCAATTTAAGGCCGTAAGAGCATTCTGTAGATTTCTTGACATTCAAGTTTGTTTCTTTTTAGCCAAGTTAATCTGTTTTGTTTGAGATGTCCAGCTATAACAAAACATAATAATCTAAGTCACATATTTGACACAACACATTTTGTGACATATTTATGTTTTTCCATGTACATTAAACTTTTGCTGTTGACAAAATGACCAATTGTCTATGAATTTTTATCTCTGTAGTGAACATCTGAACACACACAGTTTTTATATTCTTAAACCTTACATTATGTTGTAGGTCAATTTGACACATTTTAATCTTTAAGTTGTCAGAATACCGGTTACCTTTAATGTTTTTCTTGAAATTTTGTGATTTATTCTCATTTAGGGTCATGGACATGTCTAGATACTGATGTGCTGTCGAATGTGCATACAAAATTTCTATTACAATTATGATGTTTAGTCAGTTTGACTAATGTGATTATATTTGACACTGTTTGATTTAATTTAAATTTCTTGACTACCCTAGCGGGTTTTTAGATTTTGGAAGATGTGTTTATCTGAAGAAACCTACACTGCATTGAAGGTGTACATTTTTCTTAGTTAATGCATGTTCCTTCTGCTAGGAATCGAACTCATGATCTTTGCATTGCTAGTGCCATGCTCTGTTCTAGCTTCAGGAAAGCACACAAAAGTGCTTCCCCATCCTTTTTTAAATGTTAAAATAATAATTATTATTATTGTAATTTATGAGAAGTATGAATGTTAAAGTTTTGCTGTTTTTACCAGGAGAGTTTTTCACAGTATGATTTTTTTGGTGAATTGTATTGAATCCAGTTGGTCAGTTTGACAACCCACCACTGCTCGTACTTTCTTTTGGATCATCCATCTTCATAGTTTCCACTAAGAAAAAAAGGGCTAAGCATCATCTAGTTTTATTTTGCCTGCCAGCTCTGCTCTCTATCAATGAAATCAAATGTCGTATCTTGGAAGGAATGGTGATGGAGGCAATCAATTCAGTCTTCTGAAATGTACTTAGATTAATTAGACATACTCCTCTTGACACTGTTTAAACATCTCGTTGTGCCAGTAAGGCTAAATAATGCAGTACTACAGAGGCGTTTCCTTTCATCATGGCAGTGACCTGAAAATTTGCCTTCATGTTCAGTGAACTCAGTGAGAGTTGGTTTTTTTAGTACTTGCTTGGAAAGTTTCCATCTTGAAAATCCCTATATTTTATACAGATCATCCCACATAGACATGTAATGATTATTTGCTATCAGTGCTTCTAAAGTGCACATACTGAGGTTCATGTCTGCTTTGAGTTACATAAAAACTTGCTGACTGAATTACAAGAGCTAATGTCCAGCATATGCTGCTGTCGCCAGAGGCAGATGCGTCTAAAGTAGCTTTACGTTTGGGCTGTAGGGCATTGTTTGGCACAATGAGGGCTGGAGTCAGCACAATGAACACATTATGCATGAAATCCTGTTTTCTCTCGCTGGATGATACAAACACCAGAGCACCTGATGAAGTTCATCCTGATTTATGCACGATCCAGATATTTCATTTTGCATATAATTCCTTTTTTTGAGCTTGACAGGAGAAGTTCTTTGCTATTTCCGTACATTCATTCTGCCTTTTCCAGGTGCACTTAGTCACATTTTGGCATATTATTATGGTTGGGCACAACATCTGCAGTAGATCATCTTGAGCTATATTCAAACAAATACTCGCCCACCCATAATGCACAAGTAAATACATAATCGCACACAATGTGTACACATTGAAATTGGGCCAGGGTGTCTTTGGAGACGGCGAATCACAGAGGGAAGCGGCACAATAAGTGGGTCACCTTCCATTGTGTGGCTCTCATCATTAGAACGGTTCTGCTGAAACTGGTTGAGACTGGTGTCACTTGGCACTCTCCGTTCCTCTCCATCCTGTCTCATTACTCAGCTTTGCTCTTGGCAAGCAGCAGACACCACTCAAAGCATAAAAAGACAGAAGAAAAATCTTGTATCCTTGTTGGCCAGAGCTGTTGTTTATAAAACATACTGTATTTTCCTAAGCAAGCAAATTATGGTGAAGGGATCACCCAGTTCCTCGGCCCACTGGGTGGAATTTTCTTTAACACAGCTTGACAGCTCATTAAGATAAAGGTTATTATATTTTTGACTGTCTGGACATTACCATTTTTCCTGACTACTTCAGCTTTCCATTGCTAATAAAACAATTGCTTTTGAGTTCAGCTTGATTCAAATAATTTGAATAGTGTCTCAACCTTGACATGAATGGTAGTGGAACTACCTTGCTGAAAAAGCTTGCTTAAACCAGCCTAAACTGGTTTGCTTGTCGTCAGCTAAAAACATCTTGGCCAGAACCAGATTAAACTTCATTATCTTTTTTCAATGGGATAATGAATCTCTTTAATATCTTTATTCTCTACTGAATAAACCTGCTTTAACTACCCAAGCAACCTGTCAACCTGTTCTTCAGCAAGTCTACCAGCTAAAAAGCGCCCCAAAATCTTTAAAACTAGTCACCAGTCCAGGTTGGGAGATCAGCAAACCAGATTAAGGCTGGTTTAATATGTTACAATGTTTTACTGGCTTGTTTAAAGAATTATTATTTTTTAACTTGTCAGGCCAGGAGACCTGTTTTTCGTCCAGCTAAAAACAGACTAGCCAGGCTGGGGACCAGTTTAAACCATCTAAGACTAGCAAACTAAATTTTTCATCAGATATTTGTTAAATATGCTGGAAAAAAACCCTCTTAAACTATTCTGATCTTAAGTAAATGTCCCAGACTAACCAGTTGAAGAAAGCTAAAACCCCTTTAAAACCAGTCTCCAGGTCAGTCTGCAGACCAGATTAGGCTGGTTTAAGATGATTTTTGGCAGGTTTTAGAGGAATTTCAGGCACTTTTCAGCTGGTCAGGCCTGAAGACCAGCTGTCCATTCAGCTAAAAATAGCTGGGAATCCACCTTAAACCAGCTCAGACTAACAAACCAAGGGGGCGTTTACACAACAGCTTTCAACTAAAAACTGAAAACATTTTATGAGTTTTGGCTGTTCCTTTACACGACAACAGTGTTTTGTTGGCCTGAAGATGAAAACTACAGTGCCTTGCAAAACTATTCATACCCCTTCGTTTTTTTCATGTTTTGTCATGTTGCAGCCTTATGTTAAACTGCTTTAAATTACTTTTCTCCCCACATCAATCTACACTCCATACACCATAATGACTAAGCAAAAAAACAGATTTGTGAGAACTAACACTGAAATAAGTACATTGCATAAGTATTCATATCCTTAACTAAATATTTAGCCGAAGTACCTTTACAGCCTCAAGTCTTTTTTGTTTGATGTGACAAGCTTTGCTCATCAACATTTGGCAATTATCTGCCATTTGTCTCCTCACCTCTTCACCTCTCAAGCTCTTTCAGGTTGGATGGGGCAGATGCACATTTTCAGGTTTCTCCAGAAATATTTGATTGGGTTCAAGTCCAGGCTGTGGCTGGGCCACTCAAGGACATTCACAGCGTTGTGTATAAGCCACTCTTGCTGTGTGTTTCGGTTCATTGTCCTGTTGGAAGGTAAACCTTCTGCCCAGTCTGAGGTTCTGAATGCTCTGGACTGGGTTTTCATTAAGGCTATCGCTATATTTTGGTGCATTGAGCTTTTCTTCTACTCTGACGAGTCCCTCAGTCCCTGCTGCTGAAAAACAGCCCCATAGCATGAGGTTGCTACCAGCACACTTTACCTTTGGGATGGTAATCTGCAGGTGATGAGCAGTGCCTGCTTTCCTTCAAACATGATGCTTGGAATTGAGGTTCATCAGACCAGATAATATTATTTCTCACAGCCTGAGGGTCTTTTAGGTGCTTTTTTGTAAATTCTAAGTGTGTTTTCATGTGTCTACACTGAGGAGAGGATTGTGTTTGGCCATACTGCCATAAAGCCCAGATCGATGGAGTGGTGCAATGGTGTTTGTCCTTCTGTAGATTTCTCCTGTCTCCAAATACAATCATGGAGCTCAACTAGAGTGACCATCAGGTTCTTCGTCACCACTCTAACCAAAGCCCTTCTCCATCAATTGCTCAGTTTGGCCAGGAGGCCAGCTCTAAGAAGAATCCTGGTTGTTTTAAACTTCTTCCATTAAGGGTAACAGAGAGTACATGCTTCCGTGACCCTTCAATGAAGCAGAATTTTGTTCTGAACTCTTCCCCAGATGTGTGGCTTGACGCAAACCTGTTTCTGAGCTCTACAGACTGTTCTTTTGACCCCAGGGCTTGGTGTTTGCTCTGATACGCATTATCAGCTGTTGGACCTTTTATTAAGACGTGTGTGCCTTTACAAATCATACCCATTCAATTGAATTTGCTACAGGTTACCTTCATCCAAAGTCTAGTAACACCTACAAGCAATATGAATGCTCCTGAGCTAAATTCCAACTGTCCCAGACAAGGGTATGAGTACTTATGCAATGGAATCATTCAAGTTTTCTTATTTTCAATAAATTTGCAAAGATATTAAAAACTTTTTTTTTTTTTTTTGCTTTACCATTATAGTGTATGGAGTGTAGATTGATGTGGAAAAAAGTAATTTAAAGTAGTTTAACATAAGGCAGCAACATAAACGTGAAAAAATGAAGGGGTATGAATACTTTTGCAAGACACTGTATTGAAAACGTGTTTCAAAGTTCAAGTTACCTTGATCGTCTTCATGTAAACTACAAAAATTACAAAGTGACATCGCCATCTATTGGCCTGGCATGCTTATTACAGCATTTTTTGTTATTTTCGTAGATCAGTGTGAACAGGGATCATCTGATCTGTATGGAAAACTTTTTAAAAACACAAAGAAGAAACTTCTCTGTTTTTTGTACATTGTTGTCATATAAACGTCCCCCAAGTTTTTTTCAGCAAGCCAATAAACCTTTCTTATTCACAACGCCGTATAAACTCTTCCCATATTCAATTTCACTAGGCAGACTCTTTGCTTTGTTTAACATAGTGCCTGTAAGGATCCGTCTCCAAACGTTGATTTGTAACCCATTTGGAGTGTTTTCAAATAACCTTCACATTAAGCAGTGTCCATCCTCATCTTAGGTCACAGGTGGCTGGGCTGCTGGGGCCCAGAACGAGTAGAGTTAATTGAACACAAGGCGCCCATCCGCCTGCCTACGTGCTCGCCGCCTGAGTGGAACTGTGTATTTGCAGCGAGTGAGAGACAGAATAATGCCGTGCCTTGTGTGCCCCGGCGAGCTATCACTGCTCTGCCGTTGCCATGGTGACAGTGCCCTCGCTGGGTACAGCGGGCTGGAGAAGTTGCTCTGGCTCTGCGTCATATTTATTCCAGTGGATCCGTGTGCTCTCTCCCGCCTCCTCCTTTTGCTCTCCTCTACGTTCTCTCTCTCTCTTTCTCTCTGTCCATGCTTTTTAGGGCTAATTGACCCAGCTCCAGATCATCAATACACTGAGCTTCGACTACCACAAACAGCACAGACTCCAAAAAGGTAAAATGTGGTGAGGCAAACAATGTGGAACTTGATTAGATTCAATTGCTTTTATTGAACTCAAGCTGTTTTAGTGTAATAAACACACTGCATTTTGTGTTGTTTTCATGCACTTAATTGAATCAAGAGTTGATTGTAGATCCTTCCTCTCTGTTTCTCGACAGCGTGTCCGGGAACACCAGTGTGACTGCGAGGGAAGGTGAGTAAGTGTCACCGCACACAGGTAAACATCTAAGCTTCCACAATGGTGGTGTCAGAGGAAAGACAGAGTAGGGATCATCTTTGTTTTCAGCAGATTCGGAGTGTGAGAGCGTGTGACTGAGGACGAAGGAGAGGGAGGGAGGGAGAGCGGGACCTGATTCTGTAGTCTGTGGTGAAGAGCATCTTCCGAGGCTCAGGGCTTCAAAGCCAATCTGTGGCTCTGAAAACAAAAAGCCATTTCCTACAGCAGCGCAAAGAAAGCCTTCAGTGTGAAATTATTCTCAGTGGAGTGGCTCTCTTTGTTCTTTGCTCGCTGTGTTTTGGACCGCAGCTCCTCTCGGCTGAAGAAAGTAAATCAGATGAGTTCATTAAAGGCATTTTAGGAGTAAGTAATAGCAGGGACTCGTCTGATTTTACATCCGACTGGCGGTTCATTCATTCGTGCGCGTGTGGGATTGAGAGTGTTGTCTCTGTGTCAGCATATTGATTTTGAGTGACAGGTGACATGTAATAACAGCGGTGCGATGAAAGCAGTGCCCTGTTCCCTAGATACGCCGGATGAGAGTCTGTGAAATCAAGAGGTTGCTGAGTGTTCTCTCACTCCCCCCTCTCTGGAGTTGTCAGGCGGCTTTGACAGGGGACGTAAAGAACCAGTGGTGTGTGAGATTCGGTAGTTAGAAGCACAGCCCACTGGAGGGAGAGTCTTTGAGAAGGGAGAGCAGGGGAGGCGTCGGATCGATCGTGGGTCTGACACGGAGCGGGTGCCATGTGGACAGGGACCTCTGTCTGTCCTTTGGGACTATGGGAAAGCCAATGAGTCTTTAAAAAAGGGAGGGCTGAAGATGTGAATGTGCACTTAATAACTTCTACGGTGTATTGTTTGGTGTGAGTGCTCAGCCGGTTTTAGATACTGATTCCTTGAAGAAATTAGACACCTTAGCACACTCTAAGGAGGCTGTTTCTCCAATGTCCCAGCACTCCAGGTACGTTTTGCATTTTTAATCTAAACTGTCTGTAGCCATTACTGAACCATTTTCTTGTCTGTACAAATAAATGGCAGTTGCCACGTTTATAGAACAAGGTATTTCTATGTTTTTGGACAGGTTGCATGGAAATACCATGGTATTCTTAAAAGTACTTTGATGTACCATTTAGACATCATGCATTTGTTAATATGGTAACAAAATCATTAAGAATCATTACTATACTCACTGAAAAAAAGATATTACTGTGTTTCTGACCATAATATTCTTAGAAGTACCAAGTAAAATGCAATGCTATATGGTAAGCATTAACAGTACCATTATCTTGTCATTATGAATAAATCACAGTTATTATACAGACAGAAAAAGTTACCATGTATAATGGGAAATGCCAAGATAACTTGATGTACCAGGTAGATAATAATGATATTATAACCATTAATGAAACCATTGATTTTGTTGATGTTGTCAGTACAAATAAATCACATTTAGTATATTCACACACACACACACACACATACACAAAAATATTATATATATATATATATATATATATATATATATATATATACATACTGTATATATATATATATATGGTGTGTGTGTAAATATACTAAATGTGATTTATTAAATCAAATATACTAAATGTGATATAATATATATATATATATATATATATATATATATATATATATATATATATATATAGAAAATGTTTCAGGATGTAAAAATTATTTGTCACTATGAACAAACCACAGTTATTGTACTTGCAAAAGCATGTTTTTTTGTTGTTGTTGTTTTTTTTGTACCATAAAAAGTTACCATGTAAATACCATTGTTTTTCCATCTAATCATTGTTCTCTCACAGGCGCTGATATTAAAATGATTGATATAAAAAATTACAATAATATATATTTACCGATATAATATTCCAAATAAAAATAAAACAAACTATAATCAGTTATTTTAAATTCTACAAGTGAATTTAGGCATCGCAATATTATAATAGGCAGATTGAGATTTAATTTATTAAATAAGTGTCTTTTATATTAATATTTATTATATTAACATTACTTATATTTGCTGTTTGCTAATAACTTCTAGGTAAATATTTACTATAAAAAATCTGTATAATATATATTATATAAACATTAACATTTGTTAAATGATGGCAAAGGTAATTTAAATGAAAAAGGGGGAAATAAGCATGAACAACTGAATATCTAATATTTATTGATTCTGATAAATAAATAAAAGTACCTCTAATATATTTTTGGGCTAATAACTAATATGGTACCAATATATTGTGCATGTCTCCCCAACAGTGCTTTTTTGTGGATGTATCAAAGAGTGAATAATGCATAGCAATGCATAGCTTACTAAAATGTACAGAATATGGAAAGAGCAGAAGGACGCCTGTATGAGGAGAAGGCAGATCAGTCATGCAGCAGATAGAGTGTGTGTGTCTCACTCTGGCTGGGGTGAGCTGTACAGCAGACCCCAGGGAGCATCAGGAGGGCAGGCTGTACGTGTGCTTGTATGTGTGTGTTTATGCAGTGTGTCGTAGCTCCACTAGGCGGTAATGACTCTGTGCCTCTGGGCTCTGGCTGCCTCTGTTTATCTCCGTTAGCAGCACAAGGCAAAAATAGGCAATACATGGAGAGAAAAAAAGAACAGCATCACATGGCCAGTGTGCTCTAAAATGTGCCTCACAGGTCACTTTGATAATGCTGGCTCTCGCTTTCCCTCTCCCTCCCTCTCTGATCCTCTCCTGTGTCACACACACTCTGTCTCTCTCACTCATATTTTCTCCCTCCCACAAGTATTGCAATTTGCATATTAATGAACCTGGGTGCAGTGTTGAGCAGGAGTGTAATTCCTACTTCCTGTTTCTCGCTGAGCTCTTGTTTTTACATTTTGATTTTTTTTGTGCCCTCCTCCTGCTGACTCCCCACCCCTTTCTGCCTGTTTCTATTTCTCAGAAGAAGCCCATGCTAACAGTGCGTGGACTGAACAACACCATTTCATTAAGAGCAGTGCCAAACATGTGAGAAGATGTCTGTTGGAGGTTGTGCTTGCCCAGGTAAGAGCTTTAATATCTTCTCTTCTGCATGGACAGCTTCAGACAGGAGTTGCGAAACAGCATGGGGTTTTGGGTAATGTAAGGAAGAACACTATACCTGGAAGACCACTTAGGTCATATGTTGCATTGTGCACTGTATCTATGGCCTGTTTATTTGAACTGGAAAGGGACATTAAATAAATCAGCATTCCTGTAGGGTGACATTTGTTTTAGAACTTCATTTGCGTTATTTCTGCACGTAATGGCAAGCATTTGTTTGTGCAAGAAATTTGTTCGTGATCTCAGAGCAGAGACTTCCTGGACATTGCTGTGGCTTGACTAGCCTCTCTGACTGGTGTGTATAGTTGCGTGGAGTGCTGTCCTTTTGTCAAATGACGTCAGCTATCGCTCACATCTTAAAGTGCTTTGCATAGAGAAACAAGTTAAGGCTTTTGATTGAGCAGGACACTGGCAGTTTAACTTCTGACGGTTATGAAAAACATATTCTCTTTGTTTTTCCTTCATGAATCATGTTCTGAAAACAATTTTAGGCATTGGTTGGTCAATTGCACAATCAGTCACAAGCATAAATCACTGTAAACTTTGTATACAAATTAGCATTATTTTACATTTGTGAAATTTTATAAATATTTATAGTTGTTTTAGTATTTATTACTTAGGCCTGCATTTATAATGCATACCAATTCATATTGGTTTATTAATAATTATAAATATAATACTTTTATATATTTATGCATCTGTATTTATCATTTGTTTTTATAAATATTTGAATTTATAAATTTCCATATTTTTATATTTATTTTTATATATTTAGATGTTTTGTTTTATATTTATAGTATTTGTATTTACTCACTTGCATTTAAAGTATACATTTGATCAGTTCGAATCAAACCCAAGACTTTGCCAGCACCACACTCTACTATGGGACAGAATCTTCATAAAAATCAAGTGATGCTCCTAAAGTCCTAACTTCATGTTGGTGATCTGACAGCAAGTATCCTCATAGGGAATCTCTGTTCAATGGCGGCATGAAATGTTTGGCCATACACCGTTTTTGAGTGTGTTAAGTGACATAAAGCTGCTAAGATTTAGAAATCTTAGTGTCTTAATGTTACCTGTTGGCCCTATAAGAGCGTAGCTGGTTTGAGTGTGGTCAAATATACTGGAAGCAGTGATGTAGCATATGTTGACTTTGCTGTGCAGCCCAGTGTGCGCCATCACCTAAACAGAGAGGACAAATTTACACCACTAGACACAAGGCACCCTTGTTTCTGACCCAGTCTTTTTCTCTCACAAGTTCTAGTCTCTAAATCACTTAAATACGTTTTTAATCGAGTCCATATGTTCAGTCTATAGGAGTTTCCAAGCACCAAACTTCATGTTCTTAAGATCTGTGGCATCATGGAAAGACAATCACTACAAGGCACATAATGTCTGTCCTCTCCCTCACTGCGATAAAGATTAAAAACAGGGTGAATGGCATCAAGGCAAGTTTGGACCAGTGTAGGGATTGTTTCTGTGCCATAAACACAAGGCAAGCAGTTTCTTCAGACGTTCTCAAGTCAGATTTTTATCTCAGCGCAAGAGGCAGCCACAAAAGCCTCTCTGGCAACCCCACTGATAAACAAGCCCAAATTTGGCAAGTTGCATTTGTTTAAAATCAAGTAACAAGGGTACATTTTTACAAGCGTAGTCATGGAAATTTCCACACACGTGTCCTGTCTGATTGCTTTCCTTTTTTTGTGAGGAGAGAGGCGGGAAAGAGTGCGAAGAGAAGAAAGGAGACGGGGCGAGACTGAAACAGAGGTTCGGAGCACGAGAGACGGCTCTTTCTTGCTTTTGTGTGGGGTCTCACTGTGCCGTTTCATAAAAGGCAGAAGAGCACTGTAAAAAAACTGCTTGTGATGTTCACCTCTGTCAGAAACACGATGCAGTCTGTGCTTACAGCGCACACCCCTCCTCTTGACACAGATTTCGTTTAAAGTCTGGTTTGTTTACATTCCTATGCTCATGTGGGCTGCACGTAAAGTGGGCCGCCGTGATCTTCCTGTCTGGATTCGCAGATATGTCGCTGAGCGAGGATTGCACACTTTTAATGGCCTCTTTTATAGCTTTGTTTGAGCTAGATAACAACCCATACCGACGCTTTTAAATGATACTAAGCTCCATCCAGCTGCTCTCTGTCACTCGACTCTCTACCTCTCACCCACAGGCACTCAATATCAGCATGTGTCCTGTTACCTCATGCAGAAAGTCACATGGCCCCTTGATTAGAAGGAAATTACTTTAAGCAAAGCTAAAATAGCAACCTCGGTCACAAAGCAAGCCTGTTTCAAGTTGCACAATGACGAAAGGGTTAGGGTGTGCCTGTCAAGTTAGAAGGAGCTGTGCTGATTTACTGTCTCCCTGCTGGATTGGCAATGCCTGTGCATGGTGCATTTAGTGTGCGCGTGTGCAACATCTCCCCCCTCTCCAGCCCGTGGCTCACAGATCTGTCTCATTACACAGAGCTAGAACAAAATGGCTTCCTGTGCAGAAAATCAGCTCCCCTCAACTTGTCAGTGTTAGATGGGGATGTTAGAACTCGTTATGTCACGTGTCAGCGATGGTGTGGGAATATTAGATGAGAGCTGGCATTTGCCAGCTGCACGACTCCGCCACAGCAAGAATCAATGCGCTGTCTGAACAAAAAGGACACATGATTTTACAGACTGAATGAAGATTTATTAGTGGTGCCTGATAGGATAAGCATAACTATTGCTATTGCTTATATTTGTACCTCTATTTGTATTAAGATTTGGCATGTGACTCACTGTGCTGTGGATATAAATGATTCCTTAAATTGTGCGAATTGATGATGAAAGGCGTGCTGTTACTTTTCCATGTGTTTTCAAACTGGCATCCTTCTGGGGACCAAAGGGTGCTAGGGGTCTGCAATATAAACAAATATGGAATCATTTTTTTACCACATTTACAGAATTTGACAATGTTAATGCAAAATGTTATTTTAGGGCAGTCAAAATCAGCACTTCTGTAGTTTCTTAGTAAAAAGAAAAAAAAAGAGTCAGCTAGTACATTAAAAACATGGGTGACAACATGCAGGTAATCACACTCTGGTACACCACGTAAATGTGATATTGCTATTATTTAAGCTGCTAGTTTAATAAACGGTTTAAAAACTTTGTTTTTAAAAGATAAAGTAGTTAATAAGATAAAATATTGACTGACTTACCTTTTAGGCACAATATAACCAGTCACTTTGCCTACTCTTGTGCCACCACCATAACTTACTTGCCAAACGAAGCTAGAAACGCACAGTAGTATTGTTTCGTTCCTGAATGAAAAAATGTTTTTGAACGAAATAGTGCACTATATTGTAGAATAAGTAATAGACCTATGCTATTAAGCTACTCTGAATTCCGTGTCTCATTCTTGATTGAGTCGTGTTTTTGAACAAATGATTTAATAGACGATCAAATGACTCACTTATACAAACAGTCACTTGTCGCCACCTGCTGGTGTAATTTGGAATAAGAGTAATTGGGTTAAGAAATCCTTTCATTAGAATAGACTTACTCTGAAGCCAAGCAATCTAGAAACCAGAATATAATGGAGACTTTTTTTTTGCTAGGGGTTGATACTTTACTTGGGCCAATAAACAGCTTTGCATCTACCCAAAACATTCTAGGAACTGCATAGCAACACCCTGACTTCATAGTGATGACTTTTGCATGGGCAAATACTTTGTTCAGAAAATGTAAGAATGTAATTTTGCAATCATGATAAAGAGCGGCTGCTTTAGTTGGACCCAAATAATTGTATAGATTAGCAATTGTAAATGTAAGACTGAGTGTATTGTGGAACTGCAGTAATAAAATGAGAAGTAAGCAACGGCATCTGTATCTTGTAGAGTGACGAGGATCAGCTGTTTGCTTCTCTATGATTTCCAGCTCAGTGGCTCCTGCCCTGAGACCTCAATAAACTCTTATGACCTGACCCTGCAGCTGCTGTTGCCAATGGAAACACACACAGAGTATGATTACAACAGATCCCACACTCTCTGTGTATACCTGAAGTGTGTGTTTTATGTAGGGAACACCTAAAGTGCCAGATCTGGTTTATTCCCAATGACAGCAAATGCGTTTTCCTCGGTATGTTTTACTGCTTATTGATTTTTCTCAGCATTCTCATCAAGTATTTCTCCAACTGCTTTTTGAGGTCTGACACTGGTGTTTGATGACATAGAGAGTGTGCCAACAAAGTCAACAAATACCACAGTTGCTTATTAGTCATTTATCAGACGCTTTCATATCCAAAGTGACTTACAGCATATTTATCACAGGTCCAGTCCCCATGGAGTGACCTGAGGTTAAGTGTTTTGCCACATCTTTAACCACTAAGCCGCTACTGGAGTGCAGCAGGAGGCAGAATATTCACAGTGTATTTGTTAAGCGTGGGCATTTCAGAGCCCTCATCTTACTTCCTCTCACAGCAGCGCAATGTGTGTTTCCGAGTGATTTAACGGCTTAAAGAGATGCTTGCAACAAAAAAAGCCAGTCAATTTAATCCACCAGTGGGTTCACTTAGCTTTGCATACGTCTCTGGCAATCAAATGCTTTTAGGTGGTAATGAGTGGTTTGGCATGAAAAGAAAGCAATCACCTGTAGAGTACAAGCTTTAGAAAAGCCTGCGAGACAGTTTGATCCCTGCTGGGTCATCAGAGCATCATCATATGGAAAACCAGAGGCAGGCTTTTAGAGCGTGTCTGTTGGGGTCAGTAAGATTTTTTATTTATTAATAATAATAATAATAAAAAAATAAATTATTAATTTTATTCAATAAAGGGTGCATTAAACTGATCAGAAGTGACAGTAAACACATTTAGCATGCTGCAGAAGATTTTTATTTCAAATAAATGCAGCTCTTTTTAACTTTTTATTCATCCAAACAATCTAAAAATGGATGTCACAAAAATATGAAGCAGCATAACTCTTTTCAACATTGATAATAAGTAATGAAGACCAAATAAGCATAGAGGGATTTCTGACTGGAGTAATAACCATCACAGGAATAAACTATATTTTAAAATATATTTAAATATAAAAGAGTTATTTTAAATTGTAATATTTCACAATATTACTGTTTTTACTGTATTTAATCAAATAAATGTAGTGTTTTATTGTATAAAACATTTAAAGGTAATCAGAATTTTCCTCCTGTTATATTGTACTGAAATATTTTTGATAAAAAAAAAAAAAAATCCAGATTTTACCAACATATTAGCATGTACATTTTATATTTTCTCACTAATGATTTTACCATGACATTTCCAGTTTGTGATGACAGGATAACAGTAGCAATCTCACAAAGAGTATTTAGAAAAAGAAATCGGAATATAAAATATTTCTATTGATTATAGAAAGACTTGAGAAATTTTCATGACTATTTAATATTTCATTAATTTCCAATCACATTTTTCCCTAAATCTACAGGTTTTCCAAGACCTAAACAAAATATTAATGCATGTGGTATATAAATGCTTAATCTGGATCTAGGGATTTATTACATTGATTTCATGAAAAATTTATGAATAAGGTGTAGACCATCTTTTGTGAATAGCACATGAGATTTTTCTCCTGCACATTCCTCCGAGTAGAGGACAGACATTAGATATGATTTGTACTGCAGTCATTCCCCCACAGTAGTTAGTATGGTCCTCACATATGTCGTCTGTCGCCTGAGCATTATCGTGCTCTGCCAGCCGTGTAGCTGTGAGCAGCCTGGGTGAGCGTGAGGCACATGGCTCCTGTGCTTGTGTTTGGGAGAGATGAGGCAGTGGCATAACAAAGAGCCCCTGGAGCACTGAGAGGCAAGCAGAGGCCTCATCAGGGAGAGAGATTTTGTCAGCCATGTCGGTGGAGGATGGAGTTTTTCCCACAGAGGCAATCCTTCATTCAAACCAGAGGAGTTAAAATGGGAACAGCTTCACTGCTGCAGATGAAGGGCGTTCATAAAGCTTCATAAAGCTCATAAATGAATTCAGCTAGAGCCCCCAGTGGAAGTTTAGCTATAATCATTTTCTTGTTCAGCATGTCTGGATGTGCCATTTAACCAAGCAGCTTAATAGATCCATAAGTTATCAGACCCACGTTGAGGTACCTGTCATTTAAATAATCTTCATTGGCTCCTTTAACACTCATGTGTAATTGTGAAGTGGGCCCGTGGTTTTTTGTGCTACAGTCTTTGGACTTCAGAATATTTGGACTTTATGCACGTTCGTGACACTAGGTGGCGATGTTGTTCTATCTGAGGGAGTCTGACCCATTTACACGTGCTTATTCAAGTTCAAGTCTGCTTTATTGTCAATTGTTCCACATGTATGGCACATACATACAGAGAATTGAAATTGCGTTACTCTCAGACCCTTGGTGCATACAGTTAACATTAAACACTGACCGTAGACGTTCAAATACAGATAAATATATGTACATACAACTATACAGATGTACAAATGAGGACATTGTAGAAACATAAAGAAAGAGATAGATAAAGTGGCATAAGGCACATGGCAGAATAGATAGAGTGACCCATAGGATGATGGGATGAATAGGATGTGACCCATAGGAATTATGAATTTATTATGTGCTGATTTGACCCACAGCTAGTTTAATATACAGTAGATTCTTTAGTAAAGTCTCTGTCTTGAATGCTCTTTATCATTCTGAAAGAGACAGTTGACCCAAAAGTTAATTTGATGTAATCATTGTCATTCTAAACTTGTATGCCTTTATTTCTTTAATTTTAACTTTAATTTTATTTTGATCCCAGTGACATTGTTTTTATATAATTAGGAAAAAATCAATGAAAAATTAAATGAAACAAATTATGAATTTTATTTGATTGATTTTAGTGTGTAACGTAACAAAATATTCAAAATATTTTGAATATATCTTTTTTGTGACTGGGTATGTTTATGCAGAAACCCAAGTAATAATTAAAAAAATTCAAACAATATGGATTATAAATTCAATGTTCCTGTTACCTAGTGGAGAAGATGAGAAATGTATACTCAGCTTAACAGAGCTGCTCACACTTACAAAAAACTAAAAAGAGAAACGAACATGTTTGTTTGGAAACCAGTTACAATTTTAAAGTCAAATTTGTATCACAATTTACAGTTGGATTACTGAACTTCAGAAAATCAATAATGAGGTGCTTTGACAGTTGCTGATTTGAAAAACAAAAAGGTGGGAATAAAGAACCCTGAACTCTTACAAAAAGAACCATTTCACCATGAAAGGATTCTTCAGCATGCTATGGTTCTAAATAGATAAAGAACTTATGAATAACAATTTTGCAGCCTTATCAGTATTTCATTAGGTTTATGCTCCTCTTTTTTAAAAAACATGCTGACCTTTTTCTGAGAAAGTACTGATATCACAAGGCAAAAGTTCAGCATGATAGAATTTGCATATTTATTTGCTTATGTATATTGCCTGTGAAGACAGGACATTGGGATTTGTTTTTGTGACAAATTACAGGATCAGTCCTTTTGCGGCAATTGCTTAATGCTGTTCCTGGAGATCCCACTCTGCAGAGTTTATTTCCATAACCGCTCGGACACCTGTCTGTTGTTTTGAATGTTTAATTAGAGTTGGAACTGGATCTCCACAACTGAGCCAGCTGCCTTTTAGACAGTTTTCAGCCCAGATCTTTTGCTTTAAGCAACACCATCACTCTGTTACATAGTATTGGCATTTATAGATTGCAAATTTTGATCAAATTGAGCCAGTCATCTTTCGCTTATGTTACATTTAACTCTTAAATTAATAAAATCAATTTAAAATAGATTCTAGATCTTAGCTCTCACTAATCATCATAATAGTGACTTTAAAACACACACACACACACATTGGTGGTTTAAGGGGACTCTCCATAGATGTAATGGCTTTTCTAATGTACAAACTGTATTTTCTATCGCCCTACACCTAAAGCTACCCCCTACAGAAAACTTTGTGCATTTTTAGATTTTCAACAACAACAACAAAAAACACCATTTATGTTGTTTAAGCCTTTTGAATTTCACAGTCAAATTTTGGTTATAATAGTTTATTGTAGCAAATAAGTTAAACCTCATAAATTCTGACAATTAGGTTTTGTGACAGATTCACAGCTCTCGATTTTACTGAATGGTCCAAATGACTTCAGTTAAGAAATTAAGAAAAAATAAGAAAAATAAGAAATTCTTCCATTAAGAAATTAAGTTATCATGGGCAAATTCAAAAATATCAGAATCAGAATGAGCTTTATGGGCCAAGTATGTTTACACATATGAGGAATTTGATATAGTGACAGAAGCTCCACAGAAAGACAGCAACAGGGCACAGATAATCAAGTTCAAGTTGAAATTTATTGTCATTCCGCTACATGTGGGGACATACAGTGGAACGAAATGTTGTGCCTCACAGGACCACGGTGCTACATAAATACAGACATACAACAATGAAGTAAAAAAAACACTATAAACCTATACACAACTAACCTACTGACAGATTTTAACTATAAGTATACTATATATAAATATTTACCCTATACAAACTAAAAAATAAAAGATGAAAAAATACAAACTATACGAATGCTTCACATAAATACTGTACATGTGCAAAGAGAAACATTGTGAGTCAAGCAGCTGGTTGGGGAACAGAGCAGGATGATTTGTAGTGCATGAGCATGTAAACATACATATATTGCTGAGTCTTTTGTGGGATTGTGTACACGCAGCAAAGTGTGTAAAGTGTCTAGTGCACATAGAGGAGAGTGTGTTACTACAGGTGGTTTGTACAGGCCCACTCACCTGTGTGTAGCACACTTCGAATTGCACAGAAAAAAGTTCCATACAGTTTTTTTCTTTGGTGTGGTAAGGTTGGGGGGTGTTTGGGGTGGGGGGTGGTCCATGTTTCAGGAGGTAGGGGTTTGCATGGGGTTTCAGAGGGGGGCGGGGTGATTTGAGTTCAGGGCTCTCATAGCCTGGGGGAAAAAGCTGTTGAGCAGTCTGGCGGAGCGGGCTCTGATGCTATCATACATCATTATAAAAGAATAATATACAAATATCCAAATAGGCAATGTACAAAACAGCAAAAATACAATATATAATATAGACAATTATGTGTGTACAGGTCTGATATGTGCAAAATTGAAATGAAAAAAATTAATTAAAAATAAGTAAAAATTTATAAATACTAGAGTTGTGTGTTCCGCGTTTTATTGTCAAGTGTTCATGAGATGGATTGCCTGAGGGAAGAAACTGTTCCTGTGTCTGGTCATTCTGGTGCTCAGAGCTCTGTAGCGTCGACCAGACGGTAACAGTTCAAAGAGGGAGTGTGCTGGATGTGAGGGGTACAGAGTGATTTTACCAGCCCTTTTGCTCACTCTGGATAAGTACAGTTCTTGGAGAGTGGGGAGGGTTGTACCAATGATTCGCTCAGCAGTGCGGACTACCTTCTGTAGTCTTCTGAGGTCAGATTTGGTAGCTGAGCTGAACCAGACAGTTATTGAAGTGCAGAGGATGGATTCAATGATGGCGGAGTAGAACTGTTTCAGCAGCTCCTGTAGCAGGTTGAACTTCCTCAGCTGGTGAAGAAAGTACAACCTCTGCTGGGCCTTTTTCACAATAGAGTCAATGTGATTGTCCCACTTCATTTCCTGGGAGATGGTGCTGCCCAGGAATCTGAATGACTCCACTGCAGTCACAGTGCTGTTCATGATGGTGAGTGGGGGGAGTGCAGGGGGGTTTCTCCTGAAGTCCACGATCATCTACACAGTTTTGAGCGTGTTCAGCTCCAGGTTGTTAAGACTACACCAGACAGCCAGCTCCTTAACCTCCCGTCTGTAAGAAGACTCATCACCGTCCTGAATCAGTGTGGTGTCATCTATATAATATAATAAATATAAGACAGATTTATATAATTATTTTACATAGAAATTGAAATATACTAAATGTATATCATGTATATAAAATGTATTTTTCTTGTATATTTTATAAAATATTTAAAAATATCTATATTCTGATGTTTTTAGTGTTTCATTTTTTTATTGTGTATTATATGCATATATAATTTTTTAACTTGCAAAGATTCAGATGTTTTAATGCATTCTTCTTTATTTATTTATTTACTTTTTTTAAATCAAAGTTACTAGTTTAAGTGCTACAAACATACTTTAAATAAATGATTTTAGAGAGCATATCACCAGCAGGGTCGTCAAAAGATGTGTAGGTGCTAAACAAAGCACCCTCTCTGCACTCATTGAAGTCATGTGCTAGTTATTAACTTATTTATTTATTAAAGTTGAACTGTAGTCAACTCTAAGCTGTTTTCTTGTTTCTCTTTCGACACATTTACAGTATAGGCTTTCGACCTGAAGTGTATGCAGGATGAGAGTGTAGGCTGTAGTAGAGTGTGTCTGGGGGAGGGGTGGGTTTGATTGGAGGGGAACGCGAGGGGTTGATGCTCCCCCAGAGCAGGGAGTGTTGAGGGGGGTTGCACGGAGAGAAAGAAGGGCCTGTACCATTGTTCATGAGCAGGAACAAAGGGTGGCACGGGCACTTTTCCTCGTTACCCCCTTGAGTCCGGTTAACACGGTCTACAACTACTAGCGCTGAAGCTGCATTTTGTAACTGCTTTTTGCACACCACCATGGTTTGAACGGGCTGATGTTTCAGCTCACCTCGCTTTAAGAACAGCGACCGACAGCGGGATTATAATCAGGGAGCACCGGGGAGAGAGAGCGTCGAATTCCAACTTGGATTCCTGCAGGTGCGCTTGAGCTTCAGTGCAACGTTAATTCAGAGCAACGTTTCGTTTTAAAGCGAGAAAACGTGAAAATAAATGCGTCCCCATGGTGATGCTGTTTACTCTGTTGGGATAATCATCGAACCTGTGCGGGCCTTACCTGTGTTCCGAGCCAGGCCTAGCTAAGCTAGGCTATCAAGTTTGTCGTTATAGTACACAAATATGGCAACTCGCTAGGAATCATTTGCTACAAATAAATCAGCGATAAGTGTTTTGAATTAAACGATGTGTCTCTTAAAAATAGTTCAGTGCACTTTATTATGAAATGTTGTGTGGCTACAATTTAGTAGTAAGTTAGCTTAGCACAAATGTTTTCCCCAACAACAGAGAGATGAGGATGAAGTGGTTGCTATTAATCTGTGTACTCAATAATACTGTGTACTGTGCAGTTCTTTGCAATATCATGAGTTTTAGTTGTGATAAATTATAATCATTTGGGATTCAAATTGATTTTTACTTTGTGTAAATAGCATTATAACACGTTGTTTTTCTGGTAAATTCAGTGAACTAAGCAATTCTTAGAACATGATTTGATTTATGATTTAACATGACATTAAGTTTCTCAGATGCACTGTAAACTGCAGCTCTCATGTAACGAGAGTAACGTTAGTTGAAAAGAATGTGCATGACATGTCTTAGTTTATTTTAGCTGTGCTGATTTCTAAAACGCACAGAAACACAACATTGCCAGGATGGGGCATCAGATCTGTGTGACCATGCATCATTTTTCCAGTGTTTCTGGTTGACTGTCATTTAAAATGTGGAAATATCAGGAAAATGTAATATTGTGAAAAGTTGTGGACATTTCTATAGTGAATATAAATGTTTGTTGTTATGCTAATTCAACTTATTAAATTATTCTTTAGTAATTGCATTCCTTTTTACTTTTATTGTATAGGCTAGCGTTTATATATTGTGACACAAATGTGTACGAATCATGAAGTGCACTTTATGGATAATGTTGCATTATAAAGACTGAATTGTGCATTGCATTAGATTAGTCTTTGTACAGGATGTTTTGGGGTTGTTGCTTTTAGCTTGCTGTTTCAGTTTAAGTGAATTACACACTAGGCCTAACTAGAGTTACGTGAATCCTCCATAGGGGATGGGGGATGGGCTGTTATAAGCTACAGGGAAATCATCACAATGTCACGTGATCACATAATGGTGTTTGCTGACCAGGGTGTGGGGAGACTATCAATCTTAAAAATATATATTTAGCATATTTATTATTTCAGAGAGATATTCAAGGTACCATTTACTTCAGTCTCAGATCACCATGCATTTCACTAAGCTAATTGCAAGGCTAAACAGTGGACATGAATAACTCAAGCCTTCTTATGTATTCAAAAATATGACGTTATGGAGAATTCGGGCCAAAAATAGGCATGTCTTTGTTTACCTACAGCTGCACTACATGCATCAGGATTCTACTGGATGTGTTTGTATGCCTGTCTGTGTATTCTGTGAATGGACTCTAAATTGAAATGTACAGTTTGTCATGTCTGAATGGTGTTCTCTCTCTCATTATCTAGGCTGTTCGTCCAAGTCATTCAAGCTGTACTCCCCAAAGGAGCCCCCCAACGGTAGTGCCTTCCCACCATTTCACCCAGGCGCAATGCTGGATAGAGATGTGGGGTGAGACTTGTGATTATTGTTTTGCATGGTGAAGAAGATATAATATGTTTTTGTCTAATGTGTGTGTGACCATTTTCTAGTTTTAAAGTAGTTGTTTGGCATCTAGCTAACATCTAACTAAAGTAAACTGATAATACACTAGATATTTAATATGAAAGTTGCAAATTTTAAGGTCTTCATAATGCTCTTTATATTGCAGTCCGACACCGATGTATCCCCCCTCTTACATGGAGCCTGGAATAGGGTAAGTACTTATTTGGCCGTTGACATTTTTGTCTATAGCAGTTTATTATCAGGAGACAGACAACAGGGTGTAATACAAAGTGTATGTACTAAAAAAAAAACTTTTGGTTTCACTGAATATTTTAAACTATCACAAGCCTTTTCAGACTCTGCTCTGCCTGTTCACTCAAATTGTTTGGTTATTTTCTGGAAAAAAAGTAGAAATGTATTGTTATAATTCACGCACACATACACTACTGTTCAATGGTTTGTGGTCAATACATTTTTTAATGTTTTTGAAAGTCGTTTCCTATACTCACCATTTACTATGAACTATTATTACAATATAAATAGCTGTGTTCTTATATTTTTAAAAAATATATTTTATTCCTGAGATACCAAAGCTGAATTTTCATCAGCCGTTACTCCAGTCTTCTGAAATTATTCTAATATGCTGATTTTGCTGCTCAAGAAACATTTCTTATCGGTCTTGCTGAATAAAAGCATTAATTTCTTTAAAAAAGAAAATCTTTCTGACCCCAAACTGTTGAGTAGTGGTGTATGCTCAATAGCTTCATAATAATGTCATGTTACAGGAGGCACACACCGTATGGAAATCAAACAGACTACAGAATATTTGAGCTCAACAAAAGACTACAGAATTGGACAGAGGTAAAAAAAAAAAAAAAAAAATCGCATTCATCAACATTCATGGTACACATTTAAAAAGGGAGTAACGGAAATCTTATTTTCATTTATTGAAATGGAAACAGTATGTTGTTGGCATGCATGCAAATCATGCAAAATCATGGAATTTAAATGCTTGTTTAGCAAATGTTAGTTTATTTTAATGAAGATTATAGGTGAATAGTGTTTTTTGTGCTTTCTCAGCAGGACTGTGACAATTTGTGGTGGGATGCGTTCACTACAGAGTTTTTCGAAGACGATGCAATGCTGACGATCACTTTCTGTCTGGAAGATGGGCCCAAACGATATAGTAATGTCCTGTTTTGTAAAGTCACTTCAGTGATTTTAATGTTTGTGTTTGAATTTGACCCTGAATAATCAAATATAGACAGATACATGAGAAAATGCATTCATATTCTGGTTTTCCCCACTGTATCTGAATCCCAAATTTTAATCCTGTTTCCAGCTATTGGTAGGACGTTGATCCCTCGGTACTTCAGGAGTATTTTTGAGGGTGGGGCCACTGAACTCTTCTATGTGCTGAAACATCCCAAGGAGTCTTTCCACAATAACTTTGTGTCCCTGGACTGTGATCAGTGCACCATGGTTACACAGAACGGCAAACCCATGTTCACACAGGTATCATTTTCCTTTGCGTTTATTGCCACGGTTTAAAACATTAACTTAGCATATCCTTTGGTATGTACACCGTTGTACACCACACCACACTTTATGAAAAGTTTGTTATCAGAAATAAATCCTAAAAATAGCCTTCATGTGTTGCCCGTTCATTTCCTTTTCAAAGTTAACGTGGTGTCAGAGAAGGTGTATATTAACTCTTATTGTGATCTTAAATGGACTTCAGAGTACTTGAGTACTATGAGCTCTGCAATAAGAACATAACAGTCGAGTTTATAGCAGGCCACCTCCACCATTGCCTTTTGATGAAACTGAGAAGTCCTTTCATCTCCTCAGGTGTGTGTGGAGGGCAGACTGTACCTCGAGTTTATGTTTGATGACATGATGCGTATAAAGACGTGGCACTTCAGCATCAGACAGCACAGAGAGGTCGTGCCGAGGAGCATCCTGGCAATGCATGTGAGTTTGGGATATTTATTTGTACTGTTTTCAATCCTTTGTTGCTACAGCATCTATTCACATCATTTCAGTGCTTTCAATATTGACAGTCCTTATGATTTGTCCTAGACCCCCTACCCAAGTGTTTATTTACACAACTGTTTAAAATTCTGGGGTCAGTAGGGTTTTTTTGTTGTTGTTTTTTGAAAGAAATTAATATTTTTATTTACCAAGGACACATTAAATTGATCAAAAGTAACAGCAAACTTTCATAATGCTACAAATGATTTATGGTTCAAATAAATTCTGTTTCAATTAATCAAGAAATCCTGATAAAAAAGGTATCATAGTTTCCACAAAAATATTAAGCTGCACAATTGTCTTCAACATTGTTAATGTTTCATGAGCACCAAATCAGCATAATAGAATGATTTCTGAAGAATCATGTGACACTAAAGACTGGAGAAATGGCTGCTAAAAATTCAGCTTCACCATCGCATGAATACATTTCTATTTTAAAATATATTAAATTATTATTATTTTTTTTAGTTGTAATTATATTCACAATATTATTGGTTTTAGTGTTTGTAATTAAGTAATGTAGCATAGGTGAAGATAAGAGACTTCTAATTTTTAAACAAAACTTTTGCCATTAATTCAGACCATTTTCTAGTTCCATTTTCTAGATAATTTCAGCTATGTGCTGTTTTTTGTTTTGTTTTACTTTATAATTGTAAAGACATTTTAAGAAAATATTTCTTACCTTTTAACTGTTTGCTTTCTTTTTTTTTTTTTTTTTTTTTAAGTTTTGTAAAAAAAAAAATATATATATAGTTTCAATAGATGTCTTTAGAATAATTTGTCTACACACAATATTTGTTGATTTACTAAATTTCTTCCTCAACAGGCCCAAGACCCCCAAATGCTTGACCAGCTATCAAAAAACATCACAAGATGTGGCTTATCTAACTCTACGCTGAACTACCTCCGAGTAAGTTAATTTCCGTCAGTCCACAGAACGGTTGATATGAAATAAAAAACATTACTAACAGGTTTTTTCTCTCCCATAGCTTTGTGTAATCCTGGAGCCCATGCAGGAGCTGATGTCCAGACACAAGACGTACAGTCTCAGCCCACGAGACTGTCTCAAAACCTGTCTGTTTCAGAAATGGCAGCGGATGGTGGCACCACCAGGTGAGAATCGGGCGACTTTCATCTCAAGTCAAACATCCAGCAGTGTCCCACCCGAGTCTCAGATATCTCCCTTTGGTCTTTGTCCAGCCGAGCCGGCAAGACAAGCCCCCAACAAGCGAAGGAAACGAAAAATGTCCGGCGGCAGCACGATGAGTTCCGGAGGGGGCAACAACAACAACAACAGCAACAGTAAAAAGAAAAGTCCAGCCAGCAGTTTTGCGCTCTCCAGCCAGGTACCTGTAAGCATCTCATTTTGATGTCCATTTTGAGCTATGGGAGTCGGGTTAGCTGGGAGGAGGGTGGACCAATGGTTGTATTCAAGTTATGCCTCATATTAGGAAGACAGACCCAACATAGAGACAAGTGGACATGATCCAATGCTGGGCAGTCCCTGGTCCTTTAGGGCCGCAGGTCTGTGGGTTTTTTGTGCTTTTTGTTAGTCTGTTGAGTGTTTTGAGCTCCAGAGACGCAGCCGACACTAGAGACCCGAGGTGGAATGAACCCGTGCAGCACTCAAGGATCCGGGATGCCCACCATGGCAGAGCTATTTAGTGTTCAGCATGGTGAACGTAGCCTTTTCACATACAGCACTGCTGGTTTAAGTTCCCGTGCTGGTTTGGGCTTGTAGTGGGCAGAATAGTGGAGGTGTAGTTCCTCAGTGCCTTCTGCAGTTGCGATGTGGTGTAGAAAGCCACCGCGTCCCCCTACGGAGCACCCCCGGGTTGTGGGGATAATGTTTGCGCCCCTTCCTGTCCCCTGCAGGATGTGATGATGGTGGGAGAGCCCACTCTGATGGGAGGGGAGTTCGGGGATGAGGATGAGCGGCTCATCACGCGGCTGGAGAACACACAGTTTGATGCGGCCAATGGCATCGACGACGAGGACAGTTTCAACAGTTCCCCCGCCCTGGGCACCAACAGCCCCTGGAACAGCAAAGCTCCCTCCAGCCAGGAGAGCAAAAATGACAACCCCACCTCACAGTCATCGCAGTAGAAGTGTTAGGGGCTAGCGAAAGGCTCGAGGACCCGGTCCTTCACTTCCGTAATTGGCCATGCGAGAAATTGGCTATCCTCCTCCTCTTTTGCCGTCAGACATTCCGTTTTGTTGATTCTTTTGTTTCTTTGAGAGTCATTTTCCAACACCGTCCGTTTCTGTGTCTCGATCAGGCTTAGTGATCAGGCTGTGGGTTATTGTTCCAACCTCGGGTCTCTCTGTGCGTGCTGTGCTTTGACACGCATGGCCGTTTCTGTTGTGCTCACTTGACAGGAAAGGATCACTTTTTATCTGACCGTTTAGTGATATGACCATTGTGTGCACCTCAGATTCAAACCCAAAGCTCCGTTTTTAAAAACTCAATTATTTGTTTTGTAGGACCTGGTTGGAACAAAAACCTGTACAGTTCCGGAGCTTGAGGACCGGAGTTGAGAACCACTACGTAAAGTCCTTTAAGTAAAACTAAATAAAGTGTAAAGCATTGAGGTTCTTGAGTTTGGTCATGCCCGAAATGGTCACTGAGAGCTTGCCTGACCACTACGCCAGACTCAAAAGAAGTGTTTGATTTTTATTATTATTATTTTTTAATTGTTTGCATTCTGTTTAGTTTCTTGTTCTTTTTTTATTTTTTATAACAATTTCTAAAGTGAAAAAATAAGCAAGCAAACAAAAACTCTAAATATCCTTTGCACTCTTGTCACTGTATTTTGGATCTATTTTTCTTAAAAAATGATTATGATGAATTTTGTTCTTATTAAAGCAAAAATTGATAATCTTTAACTGGAAAACGCTGTCAATCTCAATGTAAAATAACAAATTTTGTATTGTTACTGTTACCAATATTATTGTAAGTAGAAGCTACTTTGCTCTAAGCTTTACACCTATCTGTCTTTCTGTTTCTGTTTTAATCATCTTTGATAATGAGATTACATGATCATAGCATGTATGTCTGGGAACTGCATGTGTCAGACATTAGCTATCGCAGCTGTAACAGTCTCATTGTTTGCAGGATCTAAATCCTACACTGTTAGTACAACGGCTGGTGGCACATTTTGTCCAGAGACCGTAGCTATAAACATTTTGTTTCCTGGAGATTTTTAGCCTATTGAAAAGAACAGACTGAGCTCAGTGCCTGTCATTCACAATGATTATTAGTTTGCTTTGAAAGTCTAGGGAAAACATCAAATTAGTATGCCAGCCATTGTTTTTTCTTACCCGATGCTACAGACCAAGGAGCAAGATCCTTTAATCAACACATTTATATAATGTTTTTGTTTTTTCATCATTTTGTTTGTGTATTTGTGATTGTATATTTAAGATTGTAGCCAAGTTCTGTATAAGTGTAGTTCTATTTACTCCTCTTAGAACCCCTGTGCCCTTCACCCCTTCATATGTCAAAAGTAAAGCTGAACCTCTCATTTCAAATTGTTTCTAGATGCATTAAAGGTACAACTACCTTTTACACGAGAAGGTAGATTATAGTTTTTAAGTCAATGTACAATGTATTTATTTTTTTAAAGTTTTTGCCATTGCATTATATATCGAGGCGATACATGTTGCTGTGTATTTGATGTTGCCTTTGTACATTTTCACTTTTTATGTTGTTTTTTTTCCTTAACCTAAGATATACAAGTCCTTGAATGAATCCTTAAGAATTCTTATTAAAATTTGGATAATTAAACATAATCAGATCAATAATTCCAAGAAGCCCCTTTGAGGTTAGTGTATTAGGTTTTAAAAACAACAGAGGGCACTCCATTGTAAGGCTTCCACTGACTTATAAAAATGGTCTAAGACTAAACTATATAGTTAAATGTAACCATTCTAAGGCATACAAATCCAAAATGATTTTTTTCTTCAATGTCATTTGTAAAATAGTGTTGTTTCCGGTTCATTTCTCAAATCGGCCATAAAGCTCTTTTCTGTGTTTTCAGAGCACCTTTGTGGTTGTTTTACAGATATATTTTTGCTTCGTGTCTGCTATTGACAGTTGATATATGGTACCAATAAATCTCATTTTCACAAGCTATCATGCCTGGAATGTGGTTAAAATATACACATCAACAGTACATAAAAAACTGTGAGAGGCTACTTCAACACTGGGTTTCTGATAAGAAATGTGAACAACTCATGACGCATCATATTTCCAGGTAGATCCTCTGCAAACAGATCAGATCTGGAAGTGTTTTTGTTGTAGTATCCTGTTCTGTTTGCTGACCTGGGCGTTTGTAAGTGATAAATCAATCGAAGGCCACCAGGAAGCATTCATTTCCTACTTTTTAACCACTGTTAAAATGCTAAGGCAATTAACAGGAACAATAAGGAAACTAGTTAAAGCAGGAACATTGTATTAAATATTTGGGTTGCTTAGCAATATTATTATCCAACTTATATTTTCATTAAGCATCCACAAGTGCTTATTCATCTGCTGTTAAATGTTTTGGGTAAAAGTAGTGACACTTTGTTCAGATCTATTATGACATTAATAAATGCATTTCTAACCAAAAATTATTTAAATGCACCCACTAATGTTTTCAATTAATAAATCAAAAGTTATTGGAAATTCTTGAATTGTTAGTTCACACAAATATTCTGTCAATTTACTCATTCTCGTGTTGTTCCAAACCTTTCTTTTGTAAAACATAAAAGATATGGGATTTCTCTCTTTCTTTCCCTTATTTTTAATAAAACTAGGGCTATAATTTAATCAATCTATGAAATATATATTTTTTGTAATTTTGTTATTGTAATTGCAGTGTTCGTTGTCATTAATAGTAATTTTATACAATGTTCTTTGATAATTGTTTTATGGAAATGGAAAACAACAACAAAAAATGAAACGTATTAATTTATAAATACTTTTAGAAACAACAGCAGTAGAAGAATGCGGTCACCCTCAGTTTTAAATAGATTCCTTTCTGAAAACTGACCAGTCTTTATAAACTCAGAGCCTCTCTCCCTCCCTCTTTCTCTCCCTCCCATTTCAGTTTGTCCTAGTCTTTCATTCTTTAACTGCCAATTCACTCTTTTATTGCTTCACTCAATGCAACTATAAACATCAGTGTTGACATCAGGTGGTTTCTCCCAGAGGGATAAAGACATCGGACCTATGAGCGGATTTTAGACTCATTTAAACTGAACTAAGAGGAACACGCTCAACAGCTGGAGGACTTTAAATGAAAACAGGTAGGCTACTATTGTAATGTTGTTTATGACAGTTAAAGTGCTGTCTTTTCGTACTTAGTTCTCAGGTTACTGTTTTAGGTAAACAGTTCAGCACCGTTTCTGCTTAACGCGGATACGTTTAATGTCAGTCCAACCTGTTTATTTAAATTGGTCAAGAAGATCCGAGTTTTACTTCAGTCTGTGTTTAATATGTTAGAAATTGTTCAACAATAAAATTGCAAGATGATTTTATTAATCTAAAAACATTTTTTTGTAGCTTTCAGAGCGTTTTCATTCCTGCCAGTGTTTTTGTTTTTATATTTTAGTCAGGAAGATGCGTTTTAGGACGTAAGTAGCCTATAGTTCCTCTTTCTCTAATTATCACAATAATTTGCAGCAATTACAAAACAAAAGTCATACGGTGACTATGTTCTAAAGAAGATTAGACTAATTATTTATATTTATCATGCCATAGGTGACGTTTCATGCTCATAAGAATCGAGAAATTACCTAAAAACCCACTGACTAATGCTGAACATGAGGTCCAGAATGAAAGGAGTTTTTTGGAGTGGCATTCTGCCGCTATTTCTCTGGACGTTTGTAAGCGGACAAGCGTCCTGCCCTATCGAGACCAACAGAACAGAGCTACAAACTCCATATGAAATACCAACCAAGCTGACCTTCAACAGTGCCTTCATGTCTCCAATTGTACATTCATTTCTGGGCTCTGTCCAGCCCAATCCATTCCCTAAAGGTGAGTTTATGTGATGTAGTTATGATCTCTGTGTTTGACAAGGGAGTATTCAGTACAAACAGAAAATGCTCTTTTAGTATTAAGTAATTTGTCCAAAAAAGCAGTTTGGTTACAAATGGTTGTATCTACTATGTGGCACAGATTAATCTACAGTAAGTTGATCTGAGACTGTATTAGACTCATTAGAGGATGTTATTAGTCTGGGCTCGTTGTGCACATGGTTAGATGGTGCTTATTCAGTTGAGATAAATGTACTTAATTGTTAATTGTCGGAAGCAAACCCACAGTGCAAATAACCATGAGATTTGAATCATCTCCCCTCCCCTTTCCAAGAGCTTTGTTTACCACAAAAATATGTTTATTGCTGTACTCTTCAATCAGCCTGTATAGTTGCAGTCTGCATCACAAATGGAAAGGCAAACTTTAAAGTTAATTATTACTTGCAAATTAAGTGTCTGCTAAACGACAATTACTTCTCATATTGCATGATCTCATAAAGTTCATAAAATGTTAACAATATCCCTTTGATGTATAAGTATTGGATCAAACATGAACTATTACGTTTATACATCTCTTCCTGCAGACAAGTATTTCATCTATCAATAGAATGAAGCATTCATTTACAGAAATATTATTCCATTGAAACCTGGTTCAATGGTTACATTAACCATTGTTAACTCATTCATCATCACCCATCAATATAGTATAGTGTATAGTCCTTTCTACTCTTTTGGTTTAATACCTACTTGCTGACATCAATGGCTATTTAGAAGAAAAAGTATGAAAAATCTTACAGCAGAGAGTTGTTATAGCTTTGACCTTGGCCACTTCATCACCGTTTACCTGAGATTTTCTTTGCACAAGCAGAATGCTGGGACACTGCATGGTTATAATGTTATTTTGTGTTCTGTAAATGGATTTTAAAAATAATATACAATGTCTTGGTATGTTTTTCCTGTAGATCTGCTGATTAGAATGATCAAAGATAAGGATTTCAGCACAGAGAGGGTTAAACAGGTATGTCATACCTGCATGTAAATTAATGATTTGATAAATAATATCACCTTGGTCAGATTTTTGCAATAGATATTTTACTTTTCTATAAAAATGAATGTACTTAACTTGATACAGCCTCATCCTGAGACAAATTGACACGTGTGTGCGTGCTCCAAGGACAAGTTTCTCAGGATGTGAATCATGCCAAAACCAATATTTTGTTGTATAAACTATTTGTTGTAACTAACTACACTGACTATTTGCGCGTTTCGATTGGCTGATCTGATTACACAGTGTCAGACATGTTTTGGACACGCATAAGTACACCTATATAATGTCATCAAGAGTTTTTATTTATTTTAGAGTTTTGTTTTTTAAATCTACCTAATCTTTACTGCTTTATTTTGCTATACCTACAGCAACCAACCTGTCTATCCTCTTTCACTTTTGACCAGGTTTTGCTATATGAGATAGGTTTCCTGGTCTGTGTGGCTATTGGGATCCTCTACATTGTCCTGATGCCTCTAATTGGCCTAATCTTTGCCTGCTGTCGTTGCTGTGGTAACTGCGGGGGCCGCATGCAGCAGAAGCAAACAACGAACATCCACTGCAAGCGAAGAAGCTTTTACTTGGCCACATTTGTCATCACTGTACTAATTCTGTGAGCACTGGTTGAAGTGTAATGTTATTGTAATGATATTTTTGACATTTTGTATTTATATAGTTAGCTAAATTAATATCAATTGCTGTGCAGGGCAGGGAATGTTTGCATGTTCCTGAGCAGTACAAATACTTCAGAGACTGTGAGGCACAGCCCCGCAGAACTCACTGACATCTTGGAGAATGTCAAAGGCTATCTTAAAACTATTCCTAAGGTACACTATTCAGAGAGAATAAGTGAGATTAAAACATGCGTTTCAAATGTTTATTTTTTTTTTTTTAGTTTTAGCAGGTTTTTGATCCAAAAGACAGTAAGAATATAATTATTTTGAAATATTACAATGTAAAATAACTATTTACTATTTTGATATATTATTTTAAAATGTAATTTATTCCTGTGATACAAAGCTGAATTTTTCCAATCTTGAGAAACATATTTTATGATTATCAGTGTTAAAAACAGTTCTGCTGCTTAATATTTCTGTGAAAGCCGTGATTTATTTCAGAAATATAAAAAGAACATTACTTATTTAAAATAGAAATCTTTTGAAGTCTTGTGTTTAAACTCTGTGCAGGGTTGATTAATATCAACAATTGAAATGAAATCAAATTATAACAATTAAAAATTGAATTAAACTGAATATAGCTGATACATAAGGGAAAATTTATACAACTTTTTATTCCTCAACAGCAAATCCGTGAAGTTACGAATGAGGGCAGTGTGACTGTGGATACCGTCAGAAAAAACTTAAATGGTATGTCCGTCTCGTATCTCTAAAGTCAAGGTTCGCAAATGAATGGAGGCAAAACCATTGAAAGTGACAAAAATTGCACTCAAATTCGAAATTCAAGGGGAAAAAACATTTTCCTTTTTGTAACATTTAATATCTAAAGATTGCTACCATGAATGTTGCCACAATAAAAATGTAATTTCTTTTTTGATCCATTTGTTTTTCTTTTAATCTCACATTGAATTCCTATTTGTCTCATAGACATAGGGCCTCTGCTTGGTAAATTAATCCAAAATGGTCTTAAAGGTCCCCTTGACCCAGCATTCAACTCCATTAATGAAATAGCCCAAGGTATGTAAGCATTTACTCATCAAGTGATAAAGTAGCCCCTTTCTTTGGGAAACTCGCTCTGTGATCAAACCTCTGCTTGTTGACTCACCTTGGCAACATTAATGAATCCATTGTTCTTTATGTGTGTTACAGTGATAAACATCACTAGCGACGAACTGCTAAAGCTTAATAAAACCTTGGAGCTGTTGAAACCAAAGGTGGATGTGCTGAAAGCTAATTTATCTGCTGTGAGGCAGCGGATTAACAACACTTTGCATATGCCAGACTGTGTAAACTGCATTTCCGAGCAGCCAGAACTGGACAAACTATCACTGGAAGGAAGCCTTGACGTAAGCTTAACCATAGCTGTCATGGGGATAAACCAGTGAACAACTCATTGGGGAATTGTGTTATGGCTGTTCAGCGAAGCTTGTGGAGTCCTGATTATATCCTGATTCCACTTTAGGCATTGCAGTAGTTTCAGGTTGTCAGGTTGAGCATTGAGAGCAAATACCTGCAAAATGTGGGTTGATCATTACACAATCATTCGCCCTTTCTTTGAAGCTCTATACAATTTGTGGTTGTCTCAGGTCAGTGATTGGAACAGAGCGAATTCTGCATCAATCTTCTGGGGAGAACATAGGATTACTATAATACCCACACAACAATGCTTTGGCTTAGATTACATGACTATTATACAGCATTTCTCTAGAAGTACACAGGAACAAGTTGTGTTACCAGTAGGGCTGGGTATCGAGTTCGATACTTTTTAGGCACAGACCGAATTGCCTCGATACCATCGAGTATCGAAAAACGTCTTGTCGTTCGGTACCAAATTTCGATACCTAAGGGGTTAATCTCATTAACTTCAGTGAGCCAATAAGCCTGCAGCACCTAGGTGTGACTAGAAGTGACGCGGTGCTGATTGATCAGTGTTTGACATCCGCGAGAGCGTTTCGAAAGCGTGCGGAGCAGTCTGCTCTCTATATCGCGCAGTTTCGCTTACTTGACACAGACTGAAGCTCGCGTGACATTTCAGCGTCTGCCGTCTCACTAAATGAGGACATAAACACATGAACAACAGCTCTAGAACTGCTCTGAGAGTCACTTCATGAGCATTTTACCATTTGATTTGAGTAAAACTTGCGTCATATCATATACACACAGAACTGTAAAGGTATTCCCGGAAACCCGTCAAAATAAAAGTTCGGATTAATTTGGAAGACACTGCGGCAGAAATAAAGTAATATTGTTCAGCAGAGTGTACATACTGCTACTACTAGGCTACTATTAAAATTATTAAAACTCTTATTTTTTAATTAATGATCACACAACATTTCTTCCATGTTTTAATTTTAATAGTAAAATTTTGTTTGCCAAAATAAATAAAGTTTTATTTTCAATAATTTAAAAGAAAAATTAAATTAATGTTTTATGCCTTCATTTGAAAACCAGATACAGAACAGAATTTCTGAGGAAAAATAAAACAATTCATAAGGCTGTTTTAAGAATAA
The DNA here is from genome assembly GCF_936440315.1 of Barbus barbus. Lineage (NCBI taxonomy): Eukaryota > Metazoa > Chordata > Actinopteri > Cypriniformes > Cyprinidae > Barbus > Barbus barbus. The sequence continues at coordinate 18,256,023 of NC_136744.1, forward strand.
ATTTGAATAAACTAAGTAGTTTTTATGCATTCAAATAATTAGACATACTACAACATAGAATTTAATAACAATAAAACATATTGTGAAAGAAAATAAAACATCCACTTATGAAAGTGGATAAAGATTTTAAATTTCTTGAAGTCTTTAACAACCTAGAATAAATGAATAGAAATGATGATTCTGTCTGAGCTATGCGTTTTAAAACGAGCATGCACTAGTGTAAACTGAAAACTATTTGAGCTTTATTAAAATTATTTGTACTGATTTATTGTGTTGGCTATATTTTGTTCCTTTGTGCAGTGGCTCAGGAGATGAGTCTTTTGAGTCTGTATAATGTTACATGTCAACAAGCTGAAAAAAATAAAACCAAAGTTTTTTGAGATAATGTAATCTTGTTAAAACTGTTTTCATAAAATTGGTATCGAAAAAAGTATCGTTCAGGAACCGGTATCGAACTCAAGGTATCGGTATCGATATCGAACATTTTTGAACGATACCCAGCTCTAGTTACCAGTCATCTGTGCACACAAAGGTTCAAATGCAGTCATTAAAGGAAAGCAGGGAGAGACAGGAACAAAGGAGCAACACAAGAAGTTATTGTTAACATGTCAATGCTTGCAGGCTCTTTCTCTTGGAAACCTAACTCTTACCTGGTTGAAAGACATTTCTATAAATACAGGTTGTTGTAGAGAAAAATAAGAACGTGTCACTGTCGTTATGTCTGTACGTAGTGCATTTATTAACAGCTAGTACTGCCCTCTAGTGTTAAATGTGGTGCTCTGCTTGAAATTTACAATGGGGTCTGAGACCACACTGAAAATATAGGATTAAAACATTAAAAAACAACATATGTATTTAAAATGCTAATTATAAGAATTATTTATCATCCCAATTCTAATATTTATAATAAATATGAATAATTGTATTTTTTAATAATTATACTAATGCATAATTTATCATAAATATTACAGATGCACTTAGTATTTTTTTTATCATTAAATGGTTTAGCCCATAAAAGATTAAAATTATTTTTGAAAAGTACATTACAAATAATGCACATTCAGAATACTGTTATATAAGTTTTTAATAATAGAGGCTGAGTTCACATGACTGTAAGAAAACTGCTCATTTCATAAAAAGAAAAAACTTTGCATGTGCTTTGTCTGTCTCACAATTTGGTAGTTTCCTGATCAAAACGACCTGAGGTCTGCTGTAGACAAGGCTATTAATGCTGATGTCATTGGACAAGCAAATAAGGTTAGTGCCTCATTTCACAGCTATAAAATTTAACTTCAGTGCATTCTTTCTCTCTGTACACTTCCGCTGATTTGGTGATCAAGTTAAATGGCTTAGTGTTATTAGTTTTGAAAACAGTTGTGCTGCTTAATATTTTGTGGGAAACCATGAAAGATTTTTGTCAGGAGTTTTTTGATGAAAAGAAAGTTGAAATGAACATCATTTATATGATTTATTATTTTTTATATTTTTTGGTAAAACTATAAATGTCTTTCCTGCCACTTTTATATCCTTGCTGTGTAAAAAAATTATTTCTTGAAAAAGTAAAAGAAAACATTCATAACTTCAGTATCCTTCATGTTTAATCGTTGTGAATGAATGATGTTCATTGTACGTGTTTGAATCCCAGGGGAGAAACTTTTTTGACAGCATTCCAGAAAAGGTGAAAAATGAGACCAGACTAAGTGTGCAGAGTAAGTTTGTGTTGTTAAGTGCCCTTAATGAGTCCTCTTTCTTGGGAATCATTTGATCTTAATTCTCAAAAGTTTGTTCACTTAAGGGTTAAGTAGTGTGATGTACTTGAAGTTACTGATCAGTCTAGTTGTTAAGTGATGTTGTGCCTTGTGTCCTTTAAAGTGGCTTTATTGCAGCTTGAAACATTAAAAACCGAGATCTCAGGTGTGACCAAAGACCTTCCTCTCGATGTATTGGAGACTATCTCAGCACCACTAATGGACGTGCAGAAATCGATCAAAGATTTTTCTCCTGAAATAGAGAGATCAAGTCAAATCAGGTACCTAAACACATCTTGTTCTAATTAACCACAATTCTCTGCGTTCAAATACAATGTATTATAATAATCTCAAATAATCTTTTTTCTTTTTTCTTTGTAATAGTCTGGCTGTTGGATTGGTCCTGAGCTGTCTGATTTTGCTGGTGGTGATCTGTAATTTTCTGGGTCTGCTGCTGGGTGTAGCTGGACTAAATCCTAAAGACAATCCCACTGAACGTTCCGGCACATCCAACTGTGGAGGAATATTTTTCATGGCGTGAGTATAAATTCCCCTTTTGATTTGTGTTTGTGTAACAGAAAACTGTCAGTGTACAGTGTGAATTGTTATATATGGTACAATAAAATTGTATGTGCAGTAATTACTTCCTCTTGTGTCAATTTAGAGGAGTAGGTTTCAGCTTCCTGGTCTGCTGGATCTTCATGTTTGTAGTGTTGATACTTTTCATAGTGGGAGGTAATACCTATACCCTGGTCTGTAAACCATGGCAAAACAAGGAACTCATCCAGGTATTTCCAGCAACACTGACTCATTTTGTTTAATTGTATGACTAGTTTCCAGTAAATGTAAATTTTTGCATCAATTATTGCCAGTATATTTGATTATCATATTGTGTTTCATAGCTTATTGACACTCCAGGACTGATTCCAGGTTTCAACCTGTCTGGAACTCTGAATCTGAATACAAACCTTAATATTATTAATGTGTACAGGTACGTAACACACAAGACAGCTTGATGGATGGCTGTCATATTTACATTATTTACATCCAATATAAATAAATAAATCCGCTTTTTATTATTTCTAGTGACTGTCAAAAGAATAAGCCCTTGTGGACCACATTTCATCTGAATGAGATCTTTGACCTAAATAGTAAATTAGATGTTTCACAGGTGATTTATTATTACTCTTTCTTTACTTTCCTATGATTGATGCATTGCTTATTGGACACTAATGGCTGATTCTCCCAACAGTACACCCATGAGATTGATCAGACGTTTGAGGGGGTACAAATAAACATAGCAAACATCACCATCCTCAGTCCAGAGGTAAAGTCCCAGCTAAACAACTTCTCCAGCAGCGCCAGCAGTATGAACTTCAGTAACATCATACAGCAGGTACACTGTATACTTCATTCTCAAAAGCACACTAGCACATACTGTTTGTGATATCAAATGATGTATAATTTAATAACGGGTAATAGGGCTGTGCGATATGACGATATATATCGGATGGACGAAATAAAAAGTCTGTCGTCTATATATATATAAATACATAAATATGTCTTTAAAAAAAATATATAATAATACAAATAATATATTTACATATTTATATATATGTATAGAATCTATACATAATACACATGTTAATTATATCTATCATAGATAGATAGATAGATAGATAGATATAATTAACACAGTGAAGACGAATTAATTTACACAATGTATGTAGCGTTTCTTATTTATTGTAGTTTTTGTCCTATTGCTTGCAATTAGTTTCTTATCCTTATTTCATCACTGACTGTTTATTTATCTTCAGTGAGCTTGAGATTTCTTTGTGTGTGTGTCTCTTTTTAGGCTTGTATTAGTTTGATATTGACATTGGTGACAAGCATTATGAAAATTCTATGGTATCAAAGATTTTAATATCATGAAAACCTTTTTAAAAGAAAAAAATTACTATATCGTGATATATATCGTTATCGTGGTATAAAATTTGTCATATCGTGATATAAGATTTTGGTCATATCGATATGAACATTATCCATATGGGCAACCCCCCCCCCCCCCCAAAAAAAAAAACATATATATTGTGTGTGTGTGTGCTTTATGAAAAAAGGCTCATATTTACCATTATTAAATTGTACGTCATTTGAAATAGACAGTTGGGCAAAAAAGTATTTAGTCAGCCACCAATTGTGCAAAAAAGATGAGAGAGGCCTGTAATTTTCATCATAGGTACACTTCAACTATGAGAGACAGAATGGGGGGAAAGAATCCAGGAAATCACATTGTAGGATTTTTAAAGAATTTATTTGCAAATGATGGTGGAAAATAAGTATTTGGTCAATAAAAAAAGTTCATCTAAATACTTTGTTATATACCCTTTGTTGGCAATGACAGAGGTCAAACGTTTTCTGTAAGTCTTGACAAGGTTTTCACACACTGTTGCTGGTATTTTGGCCCATTCCTCCATGCAGATCTCCTCTAGAGCAGTGATGTTTTGGGGCTGTCGCTGGGCAACACGGACTTTCAACTCCCTCCAAAGATTTTCTATGGGGTTGAGATCTGGAGACTGGCTAGGCCACTCCAGGACCTAGAAATGCTTCTTACGAAGCCACTCCTTCGTTGCCCGGGCGGTGTGTTTGGGATCATTGTCATGCTGAAAGACCCAGCCACGTTTCATCTTCAATGCCCTTGCTGATGGAAGGAGGTTTTCACTCAAAATCTCACGATACATGGCCCCATTCATTCTTTCCTTTACACGGATCAGTCGTCCTGGTCCCTTTGCAGAAAAACAGCCCCAAAGCATGATGTTTCCACCCCCATGCTTCACAGTAGGTATGGTGTTCTTTGGATGCAACTCAGCATTCTTTCTCCTCCAAACACGACGAGTTGAGTTTTTACCAAAAAGTTCTATTTTGGTTTCATCTGACCATATGACATTCTCCCAATCCTCTTCTGGATCATCCAAATGCTCTCTAGCAAACTTCAGACTGGCCCGGACATGTACTGTCTTAAGCAGGGGGACACGTCTGGCACTGCAGGATTTGAGTCCCTGGCAGCGTAGTGTGTTACTGATGTAGCCTTTGTTACTTTGGTCCCAGCTCTCTGCAGGTCATTCACTAGGTCCCCCCGTGTGGTTCTGGGATTTTTGCTCATCGTTCTTGTGATCATTTTGACCCCACGGGGTGAGATCCTGTGTGGAGCCCCAGATCGAGGGAGATTATCAGTGGTCTTGTATGTCTTCTATTTTCTAATAATTGCTCCCACAGTTGATTTCTTCACATCAAGCTGCTTGCCTATTGCAGATTCAGTCTTCCCAGCCTGGTGCAGGTCTACAATTTTGTTTCTGGTGTCCTTCGACAGCTCTTTGGTCTTGGCCATAGTGGAGTTTGGAGTGTGACTGTTTGAGGTTGTGGACAGGTGTCTTTTATACTGATAACGAGTTCAAACAGGTGCCATTAATACAGGTAACGAGTGGAGGACAGAGGAGCCTCTTAAAGAAGTTGTTACAGGTCTGTGAGAGCCAGAAATCTTCCTTGTTTGTAGGTGACCAAATATGTATTTTACTGAGGAATTGACCAAATAATTCATTAAAAATCCTACAATGTGATTTCCTGGATTCTTTCCCCCCATTCTGTCTCTCATAGTTGAAGTGTACCTATGATGAAAATTACAGGCCTCTCTCATCTTTTTAAGTGGGAGAACTTGCACAATTGGTGGCTGACAATACTTTTTTTGCCCAACTGTATATATGCTTCTCTTTTTATAAAGCATTACACACACACACACACACACACACACACACACTCACACACACACACACACATATATATATATATATATATATATATATATATATATATATATATATATATTATTATTTTTTTCCACCCTGTACAATGTGTTTTGGGGCAAATGCAAAATGTATTCTTTAAAATATATTATGGACAATATAATATATTTATGTTTAAAATATATTTCTGGCAAAATATATATGAGGAAGTACTTATTGAGAATATGTTTATATAAATATATTTTAAAATCTATATTAGCAATACATTTTTTGATTTCAGATTAATGACGTATCAGGGACTAATCTGAGCTCAGTAGCAGAAAATCTGGATATCTTGGCTAGCAAACAGGTGAAAGTTACTCTTGTTTACTTGTTGTCTTGTTAACACTCCCCGCTCTAGTAAATGACTGAGATGGATCGCGTACACTTATTTGTGTCTTTCAGAGTAACCAAGCTATAAAAGATGAACTGCATGGGGAAACAAAAGATCTGCGAGACATTCAGACTCACATCACATCTGACATTATGCCTTTGCTGGTGTGTTAACACAACACAAAAGACAGTACTCAGAATTTAACTTTCAACTGAACATGACATTATCATTAGGAATGAATGAATAAATATTAATCACAAAGTGTTCTTGACTAGTTTTTATCAGTTTGGTTTACTATGATCTGCATCCTTTTCCTCTTTGCAGCTGGAACTGAACACCACTGTTAAGAATCTCAGTGTAGTAGCATCACAAATCACTGTAAGTAAACACTAGCCATCATAAGTGCATGAGAGTATCCGTATATATAATACTGTAGCCTAAATGACAGTATATCAGTTTTTAAAATAATTGAATTATAGACCCCATGAATTATGATGATTTGCTACTTGCATTTATTGCAGGTAGTATTAGGGAGCATTTGAAATATTGTCATTGTGTAAAGATTCACTAGCATACAGTACCATTCAGCCAGAATGCATTAAACTGATCAAAAGTGACAGTAAAGACTTTTATATTGTTACCAGAATTTCTGTTTCAAATAAATGCTGTTCTTTTGAGCTTTATGTTCATCACAGAATCTTGAAAGTTTTCATAAAATGATTGAGCAGCACAACTTTTAATAATAATAATGTTACTTGAGCAGCAAATCAGCATATTAGGATGATTTCTGAAGGATCATGTGACACTAAAGACTGGAGTAATGATGCTGAAAATTCATCTTTGACATCACCGGAATAAAGTTTTAAAATACATTAAAATGATTTTTTTTTTTTACAATGTTATCTTTTTTATTTCATTTTGTTCAATTAATAAAAAAAGAATAATCTTTATGGCCCTAATTAAAAATGCACTAACAGTATCTTCACATTTCTTCTCTTTATTAATTTTATAGGCAGCTGTGGAAAATGTTTTCAAAAAAGTTGCCTATGCTCAGGACGTCCTGAACTACAACATATCACAAATAGTGAAAACTGTGAGTGTTGCACAATCAATGCTATATTGAGATAAATTATCTGTCAGGATTGTTACTGTATTACAGTGAAAAAATCTACTGTGCATTTTATAGTAACTGTATGCTTCTTTTCTGCAGGAGAGCAGGGCATTCATAGACTGTCAGCTAAAAGTCTTTCAGACATTTCTGCACTGGGTAAATCAAACGGTATGTTTATGTCTTTATTTATATTCAAGGTGCCGACTACCTTAATGGTGAATTATTAATATAATGGTGTTGCATTCTGTATCAGATCACAGAGAAGGTGGGTCGTTGTGGGCCTGCAGCTGCAGCAGTAGACAGATCAGAAGAGCTCGTCTGTAAACACTTAGTAGAATCTTTGGTAAGAATCCATCATCAGCTCTAGCTGCTTTTTTTCCTTATTACAGCGCTGAGAGATTGGCAAGTACACATGGTTCCCATCTAATAAAACATAATATCCTGTCTGTTCTCCAGAATGCCTTTTGGTTGAGTTTGGGCTGGTGTATGATGTTCCTGATCCCCAGCATCATTTTCTCAGTTAAACTGGCCAAGTACTACCGCAGGATGAAGTATTCAGATGTTTATGAGTAAATGATCTTATTTGTTTTCTAAATGTAGAAGCAGGTCATGGAAAAGTCTACTGTTTACCTACTGTCATGGATCAATTCAAATGGTTTCCTTCTGATTTCTGTCTTTCAAGGAACAATAACTTCACGATGAATCCTTTCCCAAAGGCCCACCTCAAACCTGAATTAGTGGAAAATGGCAAACAACCACCTGTTACATAAGCACATAATTAAAAATGACTGTTAAGTTACACACTGACCCACAGATCAATAAATTGACAAGTAGATAATGATTGTAGTAAAAATAATGCCAAAGTAGCTTTTCAGTATCTTTTTCTTTATTTTTATTTTTGTGTCAAATGGGAGTTTAAGCTTTAGAACGCACTTTATGTGGTCCTGTAGGCATTGAGATTTATTTATGCTATTTGTTTCAAATGTTATAGATATACTGCTGGCATATATTTTATTTAAAGAAATACATTTCTGTTAGACTGTTTTAATAATGAAATTAGCTCATGAATAACTGTGGAGACTGTGACTGTATAAACCAACAAGAAGTGCCCTCTTTTTGAAGTGGTGTGGTCTGATTAAAGACCTGTTAAACATTTCTATCTTGTGTCATGTATTAATTACAATCATAATAAAAGGTGCTGACACTACCATGCTGAACCTGTTTGTTTGGTGTAAAGAATTGCTTGCCACAGTCTGTCCAGACGACCCGTTGAGAAACCCTCCCCCCAGTACACCCTACATCCTGTGACTGAGGCCTCATGGTACAACTGCCATTGCAACAGTGTGCCAATCAGGATGGAGCACACATTCCACACATATCGGTGCTGCTCAGAGAGAGAGAGAGAGAGAGAGAGAGAAAAAAGAAAAATCTAGAAAGAAGATTTATTCACTATTTGACATTCTGACCAAAACATTAAATATCCTGAAAATATTGTAATATAGCACTTTTCCAGAGCACTGAGATTATACAGCAGGAAAAATGTTCATTTAAAAGTATACTAGCCCATTTCTCCATATTAGAGCTACCACTTAGCATTCGGTTTACTAAATACCAGAGATACTTAATAGACATGCACTACAAGGGCATAAATGGAAAACCATGCAACTGCTCTTGAAGTCATATAAATCTAAGATTTGTGCACATTCATGTTATGTGTACACTACCATTAAAAATTTTGGGGTCAATAATTTCTTAAAGAAATTAAATTGATCAAAAGTGATAGAAAGACATTTAGAGTGTTATAAAATATATTTAACTGCTGTTCTTTTGAAATTTGTATATATATATATATACATAATATAAGTATAAGTATTCAGAAAGTATTCAGACCCCCTTAAAGTTTTCACTCTTTGTTATATTGCAGCCATTTGCTAAAATCATTTAAGTTCATTTTTTTCCTCATTAATGTACACACAGCACCCCATATTGACAGAAAAACACAGAATTGTTGAAATTTTTGCAGATTTATTAAAAAAGAAAAACTGAAATATCACATGGTCCTAAGTATTCAGACCCTTTGCTGTGACACTCATATATTTAACTCAGGTGCTGTCCATTTCTTCTGATCATCCTTGAGATGGTTCTACACCTTCATTTGAGTCCAGTTGTGTTTGATTATACTGACTGGACTTGATTAGGAAAGCCACATACCTGTCTATATAAGACCTAACAGCTCACAGTGCATGTCAGAGCAAATGAGAATCATGAGGTCAAAGGAACTGCCTGAAGAGCTCAGAGACAGAATTGTGGCAAGGCACAGATCTGGCCAAGGTTACCAAACAATTTCTGCTGTACTTAAGGTTCCTAAGAGCACAGTGACATCCATAATCATTAAATGGATGACGTTTGGGACGACCAGAACCCTTCTTAGAGCTGGCCGTCCGGCCAAACTGAGCTATCGGGGGAGAAGAGCCTTGGTGAGAGAGGTAAAGAAGAACCCAAAGATCACTGTGGCTGACCTCCAGAGATGCAGTCGGGAGATGGGAGAAAGTTGTAGAAAGTCAAACATCACTGCAGCCCTCCACCAGCCGGGGCTTTATGGCAGAGTGGCCCGACAGAAGCCTCTCCTCAGTGCAAGACACAAAAAAACACCTGAAGGACCACAAGATGAGACCAAGATGAGACTGATGAGACCAAGATAGAACTTTGTGGCCTTAATTCTAAGCGGTATGTGTGGAGAAAACCAGGCACTGCTCATCACCTGTCCAATACAGTCCCAACAGTGAAGCATGGTGGTGGCAGCATCATGCTGTGGGGGTGTTTTTCAGCTGCAGGGACAGGACGACAGGTTGCAATCGAAGGACAGATGAATGCGGCCGAAAACCTTCTCCAGAGTGCTCAGGACCTCAGACTGGGCCGAAGGTTTACCTTCCAACAAAACAATGACCCTAAGCACACAGCTAAAATTAACGAAGGAGTGGCTTCACAACAACTCTGTGACTGTTCTTGAATGGCCCAGCCAGAGCCCTGACTTAAAACCAATTGAGCATCTCTGGAGAGACATAAAAATGGCTGTCCACCAACGTTTACCATCCAACCTGACAGAACTGGAGAGGATCTGCAAGGAGGAATGGCAGAGGATCCCCAAATCCAGGTGTGAAAAACTTGTTGCATCATTCCCAAAAAAAGTCATGGCTGTATTAGATCAAAAGGGTGCTTCTACTAAATACTGAGCAAAGGGTCTGAATACTTAGGACCATGTGATATTTAAGTTTTTCTTTTTTAATAAATCTGCAAAAATGTCAACAATTCTGTGTTTTTCTGTCAATATGGGTGCTGTGTGTACATTAATGAGGAAAAAAAATGAACTTAAATGATTTTAGCAAATGGCTGTAATATAACAAAGAGTGAACAATTTAAGGGGGTCTGAATACTTTCCGTACCCACTGTGTATATATATATATATATATAAAACGGATTCACAAAAATATAAAGTTTGTTTTAATGTTGTAAAAATTTTTTTTTAAGAACAAATCAAGACTAGTTATATATATATTTTTTAATTGATTTTCAGCTCCATCTACTTGTCAACACCAGACAGAAAATCCTTTGGTTTTGACAAAATAACTATTTGTATCACGTACTGTAGGCATTTTGTTTTTGTGGTGTTGCAAGCAGAAGCCACCCCTCACCTTTAAATTAGGCAAATTATCAAAAAAAGATGTAAATAAGATTTACATTTGTGTAAACCCATTCTTCCAATCATCTCTAATAATCAAACTGGAATTTTTGTTTTTTTTAAATGAATGTTTTGTCATGCCAGTATGTCAAACAATTCACTTTTTCCTCAGCAGACAGAATGCGGCACAGTTTTGTCTAACAGTAGCATGCAGTTAGAGATTTTAGACTTTTTTTTTTTTTACTAAATGTTTTTAAATGTACATTTTTAGTGCCTTTAGTTAATTACTATAGATCATAAAATACAATTTCAAATACATTGTGCAGAATACTCAGTCAAACCAATACTTGGTAAACACTTGCATCACAAAGAGAAAATGGAAGTGTTTCAGCTCTCCAAATACAATTAGCTATGACGAGTCAATTCAGGGCAACACAAGCCAATGTGATTGAGTTTGAAGCTGGTCACTGTATAATAGAATTTGGTTGAATTTAATTTAAAGCAGTGCTGTGAATGCCGCTGCTGAGGTAAGTAGGAATGCAGAGGGTGGGGCTGTACAGACCTAGTGAGTTTATAAAGCTTTGCATTGGAAACACATCAGAATTCCCCTCTCTGACCACAAAACCAGAAATCAGACTTGGAAATAAGTGGCAGCATATTTAATTGCTTTATACAGTGTTAAAATCCCTGTGATGGCACTAAATACAAGAGCAATCCATGAAATATATAAGGCATTTAACATGAAATGACCAAATATTAAATGTCCAATGCATCAGCATGCACATTACATTTTATATTACTGCACATTTTTATTAATGACAAACACAGTTCTTAGCTTACATCTTCCACAAGTTCTTAAAATAATAATTACACCAGCATATGATGAAACTGTAGTGTCAACAGAAAAAAAGACATTGTTATTCTAAAAATTTATACAATAAATGATCTAGAACATGAAATGTGGATAATGCTTAGTCATCTCTGACCTTGCACTAGGATCAGGGTGACAGCATGCCTTCATGTGATGGCTAAAAAAAGGACACAACTGAAAATTAAGAAAGAGAAAATACTGTTTAAAAGACATCAAAAACACAAGATGAAATGCAGCAAACCAAGTAAACAAAAACAACATAGTATATTAAATTCTATATTAGGAATAATTAAGCAGTAGTTAAATATCATTGCGAGTTACGTTACTATTTCAATAGTTAATGAAATATTGTTCGATCCGAAGCTCTGTGATTTTGTTCAGATCGTGCAAGGTAAATAGTACTTCTTAAAGTGACAGCTGACCCAAAAATGAAATTGTGTCATTATTTATTCGCCCTTATGCTGTTCAGAACCTGTATGCTTTACTTTTGTAGAACACAAAATACAGGCAATAGAGTGAAAGTCAATGGGGTCCAAAGATTGTTTTGGATGAAATTGTCTTTTATTGTATGGCTAAAAACTGCTAAGCTGTTTATCAGAATCTATTCGTGCCCCAAAGAAGAAAGTCATACAGGTTTGGAATGACATAAAAATGAGTAAATGATGACAATTTCATTTTGGGTTAACCTGTGGCTCTAAAACCCTTTTAAAAGGGTCAGACATTATTTGAGAGTGGGAAAGTCAGACCAGCTTGGCTTGAGATGTCACTTGAGATCCAGAGGACGTCCTCTGCTTGGTTTCCTGCTGCTCTGCATCTCTGAACAGTCCCTTCGGCTGACGTGGAGGAGTGAGCGGAGGAACTGTGGGTGACTGAAGGATATCTGCGTACCTTTGGCTTGGTTTGGTCTCCCTTTGGAGAACTTTTCTGAGCAGCGGTTTCAAAAGCCCAATGGTGACCTGGCTGCCATGAGCCTCGAAAGGTCCGGAGTTCTGCGTCGAATCAGGCAGGTTTTTCAATACAATATTAAGTATACTCGTCACAGTCATGTCCTCTGGACAAAGAGTCCAAAGCAGGTCCAAATAAGGGTCCAGATCTCTATGTTGGGACACTTCACACAGCAGAGCACTGAAAATCTCTTTGTTCAGAAGCGGGCTTTGCTGGCAGAACCTCTCAGCTACTTGCGCAACCCGTTCCCACTGCCCTTGCTTGATGAGAATCCTCAACGCTTGCATTATCGCTTTAGGCCGCTCGCTGCACAAAAGCAGCTCCACTTCCAGGTGTTGGTAGGTCCCTTTGCAAGGGAGCACGGTCAAGGCCCGTTTATAGAGCGGCAAGCTCTCAGAGCTCTCCTTCATGCTGTAACCCCACGAAGATTTGGAGGACCCGCCGGATTGTTGTTGTGCCAGTTCAACAAACCTGGGGAGCCAGCTGGGCTGGAATTTGAAGATAGAGTGGCACAAGAGCTCAAAAACAGGCACCGTAGTGTGTTTCTGCTGACCATTGCAGTGAGCAAAGTTTGCTGTGGGTTGCACAGGGCTGAGGATGATTTTCCATAACTCAGCAGGCGCTTTAGACGACAACAAACCCTCACCGTTGCACCTCAGATGCAGAACCGCTTGAATGGCGTGCCAGGAGTAAGTGGGAAAGAGATGGAAGATGCTGTTTAGATATTGAAGATTCTCTCTCTCTAGCTCACCGCTAAGCAGCCGGCAGATCTCCTGCTGCACCAAGCTTTCACAATAGTTCCCTAGATCTTTCTCCGAAGCCTTCACCATTGATGTTTTGATGTCCTCCAACAAAATGAGACTCCTAAGCTCTGATTCAAGTGAGCTCATGAGCCTTTCTTGACCTGTGGAATGTTTCTGACCAGTTTTGGTCTTCTGGCTGCTGAGGTAATCCCTGAGGATGGCAGCCAGCGATATGGGCGCTTGAAACATCCCACCTTTTTTGAGCTTCTCCACCGTGAGCTGCGTGCTGCTTAGACTTCTTTGCTGATAGTATTTGCATGCCTCCTCAAAGACAGCCTCAACTAAGAGTGCACTCAAGTCTTCTGAAAGCGTTGGAGAAGGCTTTGGTTTTTGCGTGACCACAAACAGCCCGTTTTCTGACAGCATTTGTGGAGAGTGACGGTCCAAAGTGTTTACGAAGAGAAGACCTTCTGTTTTCAGACTTATTCTTTCTAATTCCAGACCACATTTGGTGTCAATTAAGAAGAGGGTCCTGCCTATTGTTAGTGCCAGGATTTCATTATATATTTTCAGGCTATTTTGAGTCCCACTAGCACTTAGGCAATTATCAGGAAGTTTGTATATGTTGCAAAGAACGCTGTCCCTCTTCATAATGCATACCCAACCAGTGCTGAGAAGGAGAAGGAGGTCTCCACAGCCATTGGGAGAGAATCCACTGATATCAGGAGGATTTGTGGTGGATAGAAGGCCAATGCAGTCTGTTACAAGTCTCTTGAAGTCAGATTCCTTGCTTGAGCTTTTCATAAGTGTGCAACTACAGGCACTATGCACTTTAAAGGTGTCATGTTCAGGAGACCATGCAAGAAACATTTTCGAAACACCCATGGAAGAGTTTTCCCTCATGTCTGGGAGCAGATAGACCAAATCCCCAGAACTGACGGTTGTGTATCGAGGATTATTGTGCAATGCAATTTTCACGTTTCCTAAATTGACACCTCCCTCATTAACTTCTATAGTCTTTTTGCAGATGCAGAACCTGAAGTTGCTGCATACACTACTGGAGTTCTCAGATGGTGGTCGTTCCTCACACCATATAATGAAATTCTGACACACGCACACAGAAATGACTTTAGCACGAGGGCTGTTACACAGATCCACAGTCTGGAGTAAATGCCAGCCTGATCTGCACTCTAGGAATTTCCAGAATTCCACTCTTCCATTCTCAAATATTACTCCCAGCACAGAGGCTCCATCTTCTGGTTTGCTTTGAGGGATATAAATGACATCCACTATAGGCACATTTCCAGTTAGCACTAAATTAACGTGTTTCTGGCACTGCATGAGATGAGGTCGCTGATATTGGTCATGTGTCATAAGACCACTCTTGGGCTGACGCACAATGACATGAATGTGACGTCCATCTGGACTCAGACGCACATCAGACAGGCAGTTTTCAGATGAGATGTTGTTGGAGTATGCCTGCTTGAAAAACTCTTTTAGATCCTTTCCTTTCGTGAAATCGCCAAAATCAGTCACTTGTTCTAATGCGAGACGCGTCATGTTTGCTGAAAAGTCGATCTGGAATAGGAAGCACACGATGCGCGTGAAAACACTTTCAGTTTGAACCAGCGATCATCCACAATCTCCCTGAAACATGTCCAGTGCTCGTTTCACGCGTTAACGCCATTATCTCTACAGTCCATAAATCCTAGAAAATACACGTAAATTTGTCTGTTCCTCTCCCTCCTCCTGACATCACGAGTTTGTTCATTTCCGGATTCTAATGGCTGTGTTTCAATACCCACCGAGGCGCGCACTCAGAGAGCATTATTGTAATAGAACGCTCGCCACTAAGACAGCCAGAAATCCTGTCTAGGTAGGCAGCTTACTGAGTTTTGAAACACAACCTACGCGGTGTTTTTAGGGTTTTTTGCTCTGTTGGAAGGAGGGGTTTAATTCATTACTCTGTTCTCTAACCTATTATATCAGACACAACTTTGAGCTAAATACAATTTACCTAAATTTACTCCTAAATACACAACAATTGCCTAAATATATTTATAATTAGGCTATTTGAAAAATACAAAGTCGCAACTGAATTTTTGTTCTGTATAAACTTCAAGGATATAATCGGAACCCCGCTGTCATAGATTACGTCAATTTGTAGGCTAACAAGGAGTCTAATTCGCCATAGATTCCTTTAGAAATTTCCTCTGGGGTTTTAGGGTGGTTTTCGATGTATTAGTAAATTAAGATCTCCGGTTAACAACACTTTCAGGTTTGTTTAACAACTTAGATTACATACTATGTGCGTGTTTTTTAAGGTAAATTGCTGACAAGTTTCTTAATAAGGACTACAACTACCACAAGGATGTTAGATTATGTGAGTGACAAATCGGACAAAAGTTCTAGTTCGTAAATTGCAATTGTTAATGCTTAAAATATATTGTACACATAGTATAAAAATATAAAACAGGGTGAGAACTAATAAATAAAATAATGTAAAATACAATTATGATACTAGTCACAAGTTTCGTCATAGAATGCGTCGGAAATGACGTGAGACTATTTTTATTTTTTATTTATATATATTTTTTAATGACGTGAGACTAGAAAACACACTTCCTCCTACTTCCTTCTGAGAATGACAGAAATGAACCCTGCAGTTTTTGAAATGTGTAAGTTTTCATAATACATTCTAATTGGCTAGTTCTTGCACATCAGTGTTTATGAATTATTCTCTGTTTTCATTTTCCGATGTCTTTGTAGGTCAGCTGCAGTGGATCGCAAATATCACTGTCAGGAAATATTTATGTGTAAATACAATGTCTAATAGTTATATTTTCATGGATTGTTTTGAAAACAAACTTTATTTTAAAAAATAGTCTCACTAGAATCTGTTTGTGTATTGTGTACTAACCATGAGATGCTTTAACAAATTATGCTGCATGCTATACTTAATTATGTTATGTTATATGTTATTTTAAAATACTTGGGTGGAACCTAAATAACTTTTTAAAACATTTCCCAATGTGCAACTGTCATTGCAATGTTTGTTACAATGACTTCATAGATCTAGGTATTTAAGTTTCTGTAACACTATTATTCGGACATGTGCCTCTCTGAATAGCAAATCAAAAAGAAACATTGAAGATGCCTGATTCGAGGAGAAGGTCTAGAGGGAATCAAGAGGAGGCTGCAGGAACATCCAATGGATTGAGTGGGCGCAACAGGCCAGAGAGACCTGGTGATATGGGTGATGAAGATGATATTGGTGCGGGACCCTCAGGTATTAGTGAGGAAGAAGATGATCCAACACGCAGGAGAGCGATCAGGAGCAAGTACCGGGATCTGATCAATCAAGTCCAGCGTGAGTACTGATAATGTTAAAGTTGGCTTCAGTTATACAGTTTGCTGTTTCAGTTATAAAGTATTGTAAGTATATTGTTGAGTTATGCTTTTTTTGTTCACAGAAAATCGGGAGGACATGCTGAACCCAGCTAACAATAAACTCACTGATGTTTTAGAAGAGGCCAACAAACTATTTGCCAATGGTATTATTTTTCCACACTACATATCCTGGTACCTACCTACAGTACTAATGCAATTCAGTCAATTAGCAGGATGCATGATCTGACAGAGCTCTGCGCACATACTTTTATGTATTATGTCTTCACGATCTGGTTTGTTATGGCTTGTGTCTACTTTCAGTGAGGCAGGCTCGTGAAGCAGCGCTGGATGCCCAACTCCTGGTACTAGCTACTGATTTAGGGAAGGAAAAGGCCAGCCAGCTACATGCTGAAGGCTCTGCATTTGACCCGTCTGCATTTGCAGAACATTTGGTAATTTACTGTGAGAGGAAAGGTGATGGCTACGTTTCCTAAAAGTATCGTTAGCCTAAGTAGATGTGTCAACAGTGGTCTCTGCGATCAGCTTATCTCACAATGCTTTTGAGAAATGCAGCCCAGATCTTGTATTTAAGTTGTATTTAATCTTGTTCAGATTCACTATGAAATGAGTTTTCTTCTTGACTGATTTCTCATTCTAGTTGTCCTTCATGGGTCTGAATCGTTTGGAGGATGAAAGTGGTCAGGATGGGAACTTGGAGGGATATTTACCACAAGGCGAATGGCAGAGGCTTGCAAAGAGATCTGAGTACTGCTTCAAAACAGCCCCTTCATTCCACTACATGTGAGTATGTCTGTTGTAAGGGAAGTACAATGAAACTAAAGGAGATTATGTAATTAGCTAAGTGTTTAAGACAAGGGGATATATTGGATAAAATTTTTGCTATTATGTTTAATAAAGAATATGTTATTAGGCTAGTTTTGTGATTCCCTTCTCGCCCCATGTACTTGCCTTGCCTTTGTGGCCCACTTCTGTAGTAAATGATCATGAATCAGTTAAAACTGTTGATGTTAAGTGAATGTTAAGTCAAAACTAAATTTGTTATCCTCAGAAATGTTAATGATTTTTTTTTTGTAAGCAAGGACACATTAAATTGACAAAAAGTGACAGTAAAGACTTTTATAATGTTACAAATGATTTCTTTCAAGTAAATGCTGTTCTTTTGAAATCTCTATTTATCAAAGAATCCTGACAAAAAATGAATCACAGTTTCCACAAAAATATTAAGCTGCACAACTTTTTCCACAATGATAATAATGAAAGTTTCCTGAGCACAAAATCAGCCTATTAGTATGATTTTTAATGAAGGATAGTGTCATGTGTGACACTAAAGACTGGAGAAATGGCTGTTGAAAATTCAGCATTGCCTTCACAGTTATGTCGTTATTTAAATTGTAATAATAATAATTCACAGTATTACTGTATTTACTCTTATGTTTCAAATAAATGCAGTCTTAATGAGCATAAGAGGCTTTTCAGGAACAAAAAAATAAACTTAACTACTCCAAAATTTTGAACTTGTGTAATGAGTAAATATAATTTTTCATGATATTTATTTGATAAACGTATTTTACTTAACACTAAACCTCTGAATCAGTTTGATTACAATGGCTATTATGCCGTTTTATAGCTTAAAGAAAATTCATTCTGACAGCCTTATTTAGGAGAGTTTATGAATACAATGTGCAGTTTACTTTTTACAACCTTTGCTATTTTTGTTTAATTCAAGGTTGGGCTCATTTTTGGCAGAGCCTCCTCCGCCACGGCAAAGAGTTGAAAGACAAAGGAAAGTCCTCGGCAAAGAGGCAAAACGAATTATGCCCACCCAGGTGTGCTCATTTAAATGCAAATACAGTGGTGTGAAAAAGTGTTGGCCCCCTTCCTGATTTTAATTTTTTTGCATGTTTGTCACACACTAATGCTTCAGATCATCAAACTAATTTAAATATCAAAGATAACAAGTAAACACAACATGAAGGGTTTTTTATTATGAAGGGAAAACAAAATCCAAACCCACATGGCCCTGTGTGAAAAAGTGCTTGCCCCCTAAACCTAATAACTGGTTGGGCCACCCTTAGTAGCAACAACTGCAATAAATGGGTTGCGCACTTTTTCACACAGGGTCATGCGGGCTTGGATTTAGTTTTCCCTTCATAAAAGAAACCCATCATTTAAAAACTGCATGTTGTGTTTACTTGTTATCTTTGATATTTAAATTAGTTTAATGATCTGAAGCATTAAAGTGTGACAAACATGCAATAAAATAAAAAATCAGGAAGGGGGCCAACACTTTTTCACACCACTGTATTCTTGATAATCTGTCTGATTTTAAGAAATTAAGAAAATATCTTGTCATCACAGCTGAAGAAAATGGAACAATCTCACCAGGAGGCAACAGAGAAAGAGGTTGAAAGAATTCTTGAATGTCTGAAAGGTTATTTTGCTGATGACTAATAAATAAAATTAAAATTGCAGTTAAGCAAAACGGACCATTTTAAAACCCATTAAAAATGACCTTTTCTGGAACAGATGAGGAACCCATTTCATATTACAAGTTCATCATTGACCCCAACTCCTTCTCCCGGACTGTGGAGAACATCTTCCACATGTCTTTTCTCATAAGGGTAAGTTAAGAGGCAACAACAGCTTTGGAAATTAAACATAAGTCTCGCAATAATGAATGAAATATTTCCCTTAGGATGGTCTGGTGAGAATGTACTTGGGTCCGGATGGGCTTCCTTGTATAGGTAAGATCATATCCACAGGTCACCTTTCATTGTGTTTGTTGGAATGTATTTAGAGATTATATATATTTTGGGTGTATTATAGCTCCAGTAGAGGAAGGTGAGATAGAGCCTGGTGGAGCTGCCGTCCGACATCAGTGTGTCATCTCCATCAACCAGGAAAGCTGGAGGGTGAGCACATTAAGACTGCAATTGGTGTATATTGGCAATATTAAAGCAGATGTTTGGGGTTAGAAATATGTGTTTTCTGGATTCTAATTGAGGAGATAATATAGATATGGGTTTCTTCTCAGGATTACCAGAGGCTTGTATCTTTAACAATTGTTTGTTGTTAAAGATGCAACTGTTTTTTACAACTTTGCCATGTTCAGATCATATTTATTTAGCAAGAAACAGTCTGTTCTTTACATTAAATAACTTGTATCTATGATCTGTGTCTTGCAGGAAATCATTGATGCCTTTGATATTAAGAAAACTATGATCCCAGCTCCAGACGTTTTGTCGCAGTAAAGCTAAGTTGGAGGATAGTTAGTGACAGCTGCCAAAATGCTTATAAAATAAAATGCTGCTTTCTTCTTTTTATATTTTTTTAATATGTGGGATCTCAATTTTAAAAGTTATGTCTTTGAATTCTGTATAAAGTGTAATAATTGTGTCTAATACAATAAATGTAAAGTGCACTTAACATTTATATTAAGTGTTGGATTCCAAGTAACTAAAGAAATATTTTAATTTGATGGAAACATGTAAGGTTCATAACTCTTCACTGTCTGTAGATGTACATTGCTTTTCTCTTAATTTGAAATATTCAGAGTAGCAGGTCAATTGTGTGCATATAGATGCTGTCTGGCTGCTTGAAAATGTGTCTCACTGCTCACATGGCATCAATATATCAAAACAGGTTTGCTTTGTAAACCATCATGTAAAGATATTATACTATTTGCAAGTCAAATCTCCATTAGCACAGCACAGAGTGTCATTTTACTAAGCTGCCCCATTAAACCTATCTGTGATTTTGTATATTTAAGAAATTTAATGGAGATGAACTAAATATGCACATAGTGTAGTATTTTTTGTTTTGTTTTAATTACTTAATAGTAATTGGAGATTAAACATAAGTCTTACAATAAAGAATAAAATACAACCCTTAGGTAATCATTGATATGGTCACAAAAGGATGTAGTTAGAGGAACCTCAAAATTTGCCATATCCTGACTTCCCTGTCAGTAATGACAGTAAATTGAACACTACCACCTAGTGGTGAAATAGCCTTTTTTTTTACTGGACAGAGATGAATGTGAATTAAAACTACTCTTTAAAAATTCTTAATGAATACATAATCTTGACTGCTGCCTCTAGTCAAGTTGACTTGCATGACCGTATGGCAATATTTGTATTTTCTTGAGCTTTGTTGTCTGTTGCATGTTCATATGAAGTAAAATGCTTATGCAAGGAGGCGATAGAGAGCTGTCTTGTGTGTGAAGTGGTGCGGCCCTCCATATGCACACAGATTGGTCCAAGCTTGGATTAACTGCCCTGTAGTTTGATCCCACTGACATCTGAAGCCTTTTGGATCTGCCTGCTGTCTGAGTAACTCTCATGTTCACAAGACGCTTCTCTACGCTGCAGGGACTTTTTGGATGGTGTAATGGTCTAAAAATGTAAATGTAGATGATGTAAATCTTCATCCAGGTCAGTGGCTGAAGTTGTGATTTTAGTGTAATATTGGACAGTTGTTGTTTTTGTTGGTTTCTTACAGCAGTTGTTTTTGTTTTCCATATTTTCATATATTATTTTTCGATCCTCAGTTACATTTTTTTTGTAGGCTTTTGTGCTTCTTGGTGTGCTTTGTTTAATCAGTGCTGTTTAATGTCTCACTATGCATAAATGTTTGGGTCATTGTGGTGGAAAGTTCTATATCTTATTATATATATTATATATCTATATTCCTGTATATTCCTATATTGTAATTTTATTATGTAGCTTTTATTTGCCATTTACCAAATTTATTGTCAGATTTCCGCAAATGTTCTTACTTTGTTTCTCATCTTTTATGAGGTATTGATAAGTTTGTCTTTATTAAACACTTTATCCTTTAATTTCAGGGAACTGCAGGATCATTGGTGTTCATTTTTGGTGAATAAGATATACA
The DNA here is from genome assembly GCF_936440315.1 of Barbus barbus. NCBI lineage: Eukaryota > Metazoa > Chordata > Actinopteri > Cypriniformes > Cyprinidae > Barbus > Barbus barbus. The sequence goes on from NC_136744.1 coordinate 18,277,594, forward strand.
TTAAAACAAATTCATGTGTAATCTGTAAATGTTTATTTGAGAAGGCAAAATTGAAGAATTTGGCTTTTTATTTCAGAGGTAAAGGTTGTTAAAAGCTCATTTTCCATAGGGGTGGGTTTCTGGCCAGCACTGATAATTATTTTCATGTTATGAGTGATACTAGTTATGGGCTAAAACTAAAATCAATAATTTGTCCATTCAATGTTGTTATGCTTTATTTCGGCATCATGGCATTGTCATTTACAGTATGAAATATGCATAACTATTCATTTTTATTATTGAATAGTTATTAGTTACTATTCAAATTTTATTATATTTATATAATATTATATTTATTTTTCATGAGAAAGACCCAATAATTATCATTATTCTAGGAAATTACTTTTTTTTAAAGTAATAGTTCACCCAAAAATGACAATTTGGTGCGCAAGTTATATAATACTAAGTTTCACTAAACTTGTTCATTAACTCTTCTACATTTTACATGGAATGAGGGTGAATACATTTTCAGCAAATTTTAATTTTTGAGTGAACTATTCCTTTAAGAAACCTAAAGAGTTAAATATTTGTAATTATGTAGTGCTGTCACTTTAAGTTGGCACTAGATAATGGCAACATTTAATTTAAAATAATAACAAAACAGGCAGAAATGGATGTCTATGATTAAATATCTAGTATTGACTAATACAGCCATATCTTACATTGTTTGTGATGCAAAAGAGTCAACATGAAACTGAAGTCATGACCAATTTTACTACAGTATTGTGACACAGTTTAACACATTGAACAACAACAAAAAAGTGAGGCGGGCTTGATCTTATCCACTGGTTGTTGATTGGGTTGTTGAATGGAGGCAGATCTGAATATGATTGGCTCAATAAGTACAAGTTATGCCATTTTTATAGTATACATTTTTGATGGACTACTTATTCTTGATAGATAGATAGATAGATAGATGGATAGATAGACTGACCACTAGCATGCTTTAAGAAAATAACAATGGGCAATTTTGTTTTCATGCTGACTTTAATGCCAGTTAAAGAATGAATATTTGAAATTCAGTCCATCAATCTTCATAAAGCTTAATCTATCTCATCCTGACTCTCCTTTTGTAAATTCCTTTTATTTTCTGCCACTGTCCCATTTCACTTGAGTGGCTCCATCACTTTTTCTCTGGCGATAATCTTTTGATGCTCAGTACCGTGTCGTCATGCCTGCAGCTGTTGCTCATTTAAACTTGCAGATGCTCTGTTCTTTTATTTTCTCGTTCGCATTCGGCTTCTGTATTTTCTGTCCTCCCCCGCCTCTCCCTGCTTGTGTGATGGCCGCTGTCGATAACAGAGGGGCTTTTTACCCACTTGCAGAGCAGCATCTTATAGCATCGCTGCAAAAGCCAACGAAGGAAGAGAGGGAAAAAATGTCAAGACACTAATTTGGAATCCTTGGCTGTGCTACTTATACAATTGTGTTGTTATATAACAGAGAATGAGCATGTATGTCATAGTTATACCCTGGGCATTGCAGTAGATGAGGCTTATTCACACACATACTCTCACACACACACACATATGAGGGTATCCTTGCACGCTTGCACTCACTTGCTCACACCCTGCTTGCATTGCTCAGCGATGCCATTTCTTTGTAGTGGGGATGCAATCCTGGAGAGACTATTTTTGCAAGCCTTGTAGTGCTTCTGTCACCTCTCCTCAGGAGGACATGGAATACAGGATGGGAAGCTGCATCGGAGTCGCACGCAGTCAGGTAACACTGCATCTCAGACGCTGCAGACAGAAGGGCAAAATGAGAAAGAGAGGGAAGACATCGGCGGCTGTTCGCTCGTTGTCAGTGCAGGCAGAAGAAGGGGATGAGGGGGAGTTTTTGTGCTGGACTGGGCTGACGTCAGGGGGATAAGAAAGAAAAAGCATGTATTTTTGGCTGTCTCTTCTCATACTGGCCTGTAGTGGTCGGAGCTTGGGAGAGCGTGAGATGGGAATGGAAGGGAAAAAAAAGAGGGGGAGGTGCAAAAAGATGCCTGACAATATCTGTACAGTGATAGGGAAAAGGATGCAGGGAAAGGAATGACAGACATGAATAACTGAAAAGCAGTAGACACTGGCAACAAGCAAATGAAGACTAGATTGTGCTGAGAATAGACATAGTTTGAGAGAATTAAATACGGATGTCAAAAAATTAATACATTTTCTTGACAACAACTAATATTTGTGCATTCAATATGCTATTAAGTGAATACAAAATTATCCATAACTGAATAGGAAATCAGCCTTGATTGTTCATAGCCAAGAAGTGCTGATTTGTTAATCTTATTAGTCAGCATTCCTTGTCTATGCAGGAAGTGATTTTGCAATACGGTCATTTTATACTTGTTTTAATAGGCATTAAGGATGGGAATATTTGGTTAATCACATTATTATAATAGTTATATAATAAAGTAAATATTTTAATACCGTATAATGGTATTAGGGAGGAGAAGGGGTGTGTTGCATGATTGTCACCTATTAAAAAGTATTTATTTCAATGAACATGAAATACTTTGTGTGCTTGATGCATTTAAAAGGTCAGGCTTCTGTATTATTATGTAAAAGGTGAGAATAATTATTTTGGGAGTAAGTGAAATGGTATGGGGTGTGTGTGTGTGTGTGTGTGTGTAAGTGTAAACAGGTGAGGTGAACAGGTAGCAGACAATGGAGGATAATACATAAATAATGCATATATGTATTATGCGCTGTAAGGTTTTCCAATAGGAAACTTGAATTGAAGTTGGAATTGGAAGGGAAGATCACAGTCTAGGCAGTTTAGCAAGAACGGTTGCAGTAGCCATTGAATGAAAGGTCTTGCAGGATGCCGGACAGAGCTGAAAACACTGGTTTGGTAAGTTATATTCTTGTGCCCTATTAACCTTTTTTCAAGTTATATTGTAAAAAATGTGCTTCACTAAAAAGTTGTATTAGTTAGAAAAGCTATTTAATATAACGATCAACCTGGCTGCTTTTGGTTACACTCAAGTAAATTGGGTAGAAAAATGTTTTCACATTTAATGCACTTTACTACACTATAGAAGTGAGCCTATCCTTTTTCTTTTTCTTGCTTGCTTGCTTGTAAAGTTCCACTCAGTATTAGTTTGTTGCATTTTATTCCCCAAAGTAATTCTATAAGGATTGCATAGATTTTAATGAGTACTCTATTGATTGTCTTTTTTATTTGGGCATCCAGCATTATGAATATCTACTAGTGATCAATAGTACAGTGACTTGGTGACCTCCAGTAAAATTGCTGTCAATGTGAGTAGAGCACTATATTGACACCAAGTAGCCTGAATGTAGCATTTCTCAAAAGTTTTCAGTGATCAATACCATTGTATAAATGCTATATTCACTCAGTATTAATGTATTCTGTGAGTAAGTGTCCAATAATAAGGTTACTGAGAAAAAAAAATATCATTGGCGGTCTTGTCATTACAATATGTCTGCCTCCATAAGGCAACCTGCTCTATGTAAAAAATGAAACGTCTTTTATTAGGCCATTGATATGAATGAAGTCTTCCAGTCTTTTAATGCAAAACTATTTTCAATGAGAAAAAAAAAATGAATGAATGCACCTTTAAGAAAGAGATGGAGGATACAGCTCAGAGAAATGTGCCGTGTAAATGATATGGGGCCCTGTTGACAGGCTAAGCGGGTTATGGGAAGGGTAAAATCCTTTCTGCTTAGTTTATGGCATTGTGTTTGTTTACAAGTGTTACCAATGGCCATGCGCCGTCCAGCTGACTCTGTCACCTCTGCCATGTCAGAATCAGTGCGGCCCCCCATGATCTCCCTGTCAGCTAACCCCCTCTCGCCTGCTCGAACTCTGTGCAGATATAGCAATCCAATGTGCCAGTCGTCTCAAGAGGGGACAAGCTTGTTAACTGGTGTACCTGAAGTGAACAAAATCTAAAGCGATACATTAAGTGTGGCATTGTTAGCTTGGATAAATGCACTGCTTCTGCCTCTTTGAGCTGGGTGAGTGAGTTTGACTTTACTTTGTTGTTACTGCTTTTGAAGTAAACACAATGACCATAAGGAGTTCAGATGAGTTGATACTAATGTAGTATTAGTAAATATTTAGATTTTCACTTTAGATTTCTATTTGGTTCACTTTGGTATTGTAGCATTGTAGCACATAAAATTCTGTGCTGTGTGAAAACATCTTTTTTTTTTCTCTCTCTCACTGATAAGCTGGTAGTCCAGGAATAGAGAAGACATGTTCCTGTTCCGCGTCAGGAGTGTTCCTATGTCAGCAGACATTCATGTAGTCATGTTTGAAAGTGATTTAGCCACACTAAAGGAAGGTACTAATGTTTATTATTAGTGGGAGATATAGGTCTGCAGTACTTAGATCTAAAAGTCTAGATGTATTCTGGCTCTTATGTTGGATGACAAACAAAACATAAACATGAGAGGCAGTGCCATTATTTGTCTACTCTCTTGTTTATCTTATTGATTAGCTTCTTTCTGAAAGTCTGTCTCAGTCTGGGTCCATGAGAAGTTGGGATCATCTAAACTCTTCAGACATTATTTGCATGGAAGTCATTGTATAAGCCTATTTATTACATGGCACAGTTTGTTATGAAGGGAAACTTGGTGCGCATGACTCATGGCTAGATGGGAAGACTTGAATAACGAGTGACAGGCAGGAACAGCATCTATTTATAACAAGTTTCGTATTCAGATTTGCACTTCCTGCCAAAATATAGAGCAGGCACTGATCACCCAGCAGAGTCATAAGGGCACACAAACACACGCACAGCAGTCTGGTATAGCCTGGCAAGATGATCTGTATAATTGTTTGACACAATGGTTTTGTGTTTTGGAGCTGCTATATTGATTATAAAGATCACATTTACAGTCTTTCTCTACATGGCATTACATTTTTATATATTTACATTTATTTATCAGATACTTTCATCCAAAGCAACTTACAAATGAGGACAATAGAAGCAATCAAAACCAATAGAGCAACAACATGCAAGCACTATGACAAGTCTCGGGTAGCCTTAAGTAGTACACGTAGCAAGTGTTTGTTTTTTATAAAGTAAACAGATAGAAGATAGAATAAAAAAATAAAGCTTGTGGTAGAGGGTCAGATAGATACAAAGAAGACTAATAAATACAAAGACAGATAGATAAAACAGAATTAGAACAGAGAGTGCTAGAGTTAGAGGGTCAAATAAAGATGGAAGAGATGTTTTTAGCTGTTTCTTGAAAATGGCTAAGGACTCAGCTGCTCGGATTGAGTTGGGCAGGTCATTCCACCAGGTGGGAACAGTTAAGGAAAAAGTCTGTGAAAGTGATTTTGTGCCTCTTTGGGATGGTACAATGATGTGTCGTTCACTTGCAGAACGCAAGCTTCTAGAGGACACAGGTCTGGGAAAAAAATAAATAAAGTATACATATATACATAAAAAAAATTTAATATCATGAAAAAGTTAATTTTTTTTGGTAACTTATTTCAAAAAGTGAAACTCATATATTTTAGATTCATTACATGTAAAGTAAAATTTCTTGGTAGACGGCTGCATTGACTTTGGACTTGATAAAACACAATGGACCAACACCAGCAGACGTCACGGCACCCCAAATCATCACTGACTTCGGAAACTTCACACTGGACTTCAAGCAGCTTGGATTCTGTGCCTCTCCAGTCTTCCTCCAGACTCCAGACCTTGATTTCCAAATGAAATGCAAAATTTACTTTTATCTGAAAAGAGGACTTTGGACCACTGAGCAACAGTCCAGTTCTTTTTCTCTTTAGCCCGGGTAAGATGCTTCTGACATTGTTTCTTTTTCAGAAGTCGATTGGCAGCCCTTTTCCTGAAGACGTCTGAGTGTGGTGACTCTTCATACACTGACTCCAGCTTCAGTCCACTCCTTGTGAAGCTCTCCCAAGTGTTTGAATCGGCTTTGCTTGACAGTATTCTCAAGCTTGTGGTCATCCCTGTTGCTTGTGCACCTTTTCCTACCCAATGTCTTCATTACAGTCAACTTTGCATTCAATATGCTTTGATACAGCACTCTGTGAACAGCCAGCTCTTTCAGTAATGACCTTCTGTGACTTACCCTCTTTGTGGAGGGCGTCAATGTTCGTCTTCTGGATCATTGCCAAGTCAGCAGTCTTTCCCATTATTGTGGTTTCAAAGAACAAGAGATACCCGGAATTTATACTGTAGTGATGGTCATTTAATGAAGCTCAAATGTAAATATTCTAATATTTTGAGATACTGATTTTTGACCTTCATGAGCTGTAAGCTCTAATCATCAAAATTAAAACAAAAAACGTTTGAAATGTTTTACTTTACATGCAATGAATCTAAAATATATGAAAGTTTCACTTTTTGAAATAAGTTACAAGAAAAAATTAACTTGTTCACCATATTCTAATTTTTTTAGATGTACCTGTACATCCAGGACTAGTATTTCTGCTGTCTGAATTTAAGCTGATACCCTCAGTGAATCCTCACAGCACTAGGTAGATAGATGGTGTTTCACTGAAGGGTTAGATAGATGGGATCCCATGTACTGAGTTTCCCCAGATTAGAGCGTGCTGTAGTTGTGGTTGTTTGAGGGGGCGGCAGCATGACTGATGGGCCCTGGAGCTTTCTGCAGTGTGCTGGCCGTAGGTCAACAGTGTGTGCGAAATGCTCCAGGAAGCTGATTTATGTTTCTAATGAGCTTGTGGTGTTCTTAAAAGAGGTTCTGGTCAGAGGTCTGTTAGACCCATCTAGAAGAGCTAATGGGCTAATAAGACATACTCCTCCACTCACTCTCCCTAACCTTCACACAGTGAGCGACTCAAGCCAAATGTGCAATGGGCCTGAAAACATTGCTCTCTTAATGTGGCACGGTAAAAAAGTGGACAGTTTGAAATGATTCATGGATGTGAATCGATCTTACCATTTTTTGATAATGGAAGTTTAAGTCAAGGATGCTATTAAAATGTTGTTTTCATGCTTGCAAGTCACCAGAAAAGTAACGATCAAGAAATGACACACATTCTTAATGACTGGGCTTAATGGTCAAAGAAAAAAAGTGCATTAAAATTATATATTCATAAAGGTCATTTATATATGGTTTCATAAGAGGTCTCTTATGCTCAAAAAGGCTGCATTCAGGATTACAGTACAGCACTAATATTGTGAATCTAAAATAACAAATTTCTGTTTTTATATAGTATAAAATGTAATTTATTCCTGTGATAACAAAGCTTAATTTTCAGCAGCCATTATTGCAGTCTTTAGTGTCACATGATGCTTTGGAAACGATCCTTCAGTTGTGCTGTTTATTATATATTTTTGGAATTGTGATACTTTTTTTAAATTCTTTGATGAATAGAAAGTTCAGTAAAACAGCATTTATTTGGCATAGAAATCTTTTGTGACATGCAATGTCTTTACTGTCACTTTTGATCAATTTATTGCTCCCATGATTAATAAAAGTATTAACTTTTTGTGCTGACAGACCAGCTCTTTGTATTGTTGTATAAAATGCAGTAAACTGGAGCAGTAAGACAAAATCACAGAATACTAATGCTAAACTCTCTGTTATGGCCAGCTTGTGATTTTAGCTATATTGTTCCTCTTTTTTTCAGAATCAAATTGAATGTTTACTGTTTCTCCTGGATTGTCTGCTTCGGCCGGTTCAGTCTGATTTATCCAGTTCGTGTCCGGGATCTTTACATTTGAATTATAGATCTGCACATGAAATCTAATCTTTTTCAGTTTGAAGAGTTTTCAGTACAAATTAAATATTGAGGTGTTTTAAACTTGCTGTATGATTCATTTTGGCCATTACGTGATACGTATTATATAAATTATTGTATAACTCTTAAATTCTGTGAAACTGCCTGAAGGCCATGACTCTAACAAGAGTTTTCTTTTTGTATTTTTCTTCCACCCTGAGAAAGTTGTACTACTGGACAGCATCTCTGCACTTTGTTCTGCTTTCATCAGAGCCTCTTAATCTCAACACATGACACATACTTACTTGCACACATATTTCACTCCCTGATCGCTCAAAGCTCAGTGTTTCTCTGGATGTTTGACGAAGAAATAGTGTTTGTAATTCCTTGACAGTGTCTGCTTTCTTTACATCGGTCCCTCTGTCTGCCAGAGGTGGCCTGTGCCATTGTTGGTTTGATGTGAAGGGGTCACCTACCAGCCCCGCTTAACAAGATGGGCAATGAGACCAGCACTTCGGAGCTTCCGGTAAGACGGTTTCAATTGGGACCTGCTGCCTGGCTAAGCACCGCAGTGTTTGTCTCTTCTGAAACGCTTCCATGCTTGTGTGTGCCTTAAAACTAGACTTACTGTTTAGAGCTGTTATGACTTTTGGTGACATCTGTTAGCATTCCAGCATAAACTGACATACTGCCTGTGACAACCTGTGCTTGAGATAACTGCTCAGATAGAGAAAGAGAGAGTGCTGTGGTAAAAAAAAAAAAAAAATACATGCACCCTTGTTTTCATTGTTTTTACTGTGTTGTCAAACATTCTGACCGAATTTTGTTTTGAAAGAATGCAGATCGTTAGTGAATTCTGTTTTTTTCAGTCTTAACCAACATGCTGTTCCCATTGGTGCTAGAGAGTGACTAAATCAAAGTAGAGATGCTACTATATTAAATATTTTTTTTTCAGTAGCATGACAGTAGTTTGGCTGCTTTCAAAGTGCAGCTTTTCCAGCAATGAGCTACATTTTCCAATGAGTAGTGGTTTGTTGGCTTTTTTAATGTCTGCAGAGGGAATAATAATAGCAAACGCGCTCACCTCACCTCGTTCGACGTTCCCTCTCTCTTATGTAGCGTTGGAAAGTTCAGTTCATTCTAAAGAGTCCTCCCCTCTCACACTCATCATGTTGCGGTGGAATGTCCGACTCATTCTAATGAATCGGTTCTTTCTAAAAGGTATTTTCTCATATGTATCGCTAGAATGTTCAAATAATTAATTCTAATGAATCAGATTGTTCAAGACCGTCTTTTTCCCTCATAGCCCATGTATCGCTAAAATGTCCAATTCATTAATTCTAGTGAATCGGTTTGTTCTCCCTTCTCTGCATATTTAGCATAGCAATGTAAGTTTAATTCAAGTTTTGATCGTTCACATGTAATTTAACAGATAAAAACTGTTTCAAATTTTCGAGTACACGTGGGGCTATAGGTACAGTACTTTTTGTTTTTTTGACCGTTATAGTCATTTCTATAGGCCTATATATAATTTTTTTTAATATCAGTGTGTTTCCCTTAAGTAACCATATTTACCATGTTTAGCATAGCTAATTAGTTAAGTTAAACAGTAACTTAAAATTATGAGTCAGTTTTAAAAGTGTCCCCAACAACAGTCACCACAATTTAAATATTTCTCATGACCTTTTGCTGCTGATGTGATTTTACAAGACATTTATGCATTTGTGCGTTCAACTGTGGTTTGATATTCAATGGACCCTGCTGAAAGGAATCATTTGGGTGACGTTATGCTACATTGAAAAGGCTACTCAACTTGGAATTCAGGGTTTATCTTAATAGGATCAACCTGTTGGGTTCAGTGCTTTTTCATGGATGACTCCAACCAGTTTGGTAGGTTCCCAGAACGAACTTTAAGTAGGCCTACTCTTGGTGAACGTCCAGCAACAGCAGCACCGGAGACTGATTGAGGCATATATAGTGACTTAGATCTGCCATGCATCTCTCCAAAGACGGTTGCTTTTACCACAACTTGTATCTTTCTCTGCTGTTCTTTTGCATTACACATATTTGTCTCTGCCACAGGAGGGCGCTCCAGATAACGTGGTGCTATTTCCTCCAGAGGAAACACAGTCTGACATGGTAAATGAGGAACTGTAGGGTTTCAGCATGTGTGTGTGTGTGTGTGTGAAGTTGCACTGGGAATGTGCATGGTGTTTCTACATTAACTGTGGTTCAGAAATATATTTAGTGAGAACATATCAACAAATATAGATTTGCAGAGAATTAAGTTGAATGGCTTGCTTACCCCGCTGAAACCCCCCCCAAAAACATTTAAATCTAAGCTGAGTTAAGTTGGCTTTAGCAAGTTTAAGATCTTTAAGATCTAAGGTCTTCCTGCATATCTTATAGCTGGATGGCCAACTTATCCCCAATAGCTGACAAGCTGAAAGTGCCATATACACTGAACAAAATTATAAAGGCAACACTTTTGTTTTTGCCCCCATTTTTCATGAGCTGAACTCAAAGATCTAAGACTTTTTCTATGTACACAAAAGGCCTATTTCTCTCAAATATTGTTCACAAATCTGTCTAAATCTGTGTTAGTGAGCACTTCTCCTTTGCCGAGATAATCCATCCACCTCACAGGTGTGGCATATCAAGCTGCTGATTAGACAGCATGATTATTGCACAGGTGTACAGGTGTGTGTGTGTGTGTGTGTGTATATCTTTTTTTTTTTAATTAACTTGCTCAATAAATGTGGTCTTGCAGCTTGAACAAAATTTCAGTGATTAGGAATGATTAGGCTCAAAGATTTAATATCAAAGTGTTAAGTATTTGATGTGTGGTAAAGCATTATGGCTTTATAATAATATAAAAGTTAAAAATAGATACAAACGCTGATTCTGTCATTTAAAAATGGAAACGAAGTGAAATTGAAATGTTGAAAATCATACAATTGTTTCAAATTTTGAAATGTAAATATTAATTGTTATATATTATTTCTAGGTAAATAATGATATGTAATAAAATTTGGGCTATTGGTCCATTTAATCTCTGTAACTCTATTTTATTTTTGTTATTGTGATGTTATTTTTGCTCCAGTTTAAGACTTTAAATTATATTATATTATATTATATTACTTTAAATTATAAGACGATTATATTTTAACCAAGCATCAAGGTTTTAGGTAAATATTTTTGTGTACAACCCGAATTCCGGAAATGTTGGGACGTTTTTTAAAATTTGAATAAAATTAAAACTAAAAGAATTTCAAATCACATGAGCCAATATTTTATTCACAATAGAACATAGATAACATAACAAATGTTTAAACTGAGAATTTTTTAAATTTTATGCACAAAATGAGCTCATTTGAAATTTGATGCCTGCTACAGGTCTCACAATAGTTGGGACGGGGGCATGTTTACCATGGTGGAGCATCTCCTGTTCTTTTCAAAATAGTTTGAAGACGTCTGGGCATTGAGGTTATGAGTTTCTGGAGTTTTGGTGTTGAAATTTGGTCCCATTCTTGCCTGATATAGGTTTCCAGCTGCTTCTTTATAGGTGAAAGATCTGGACTGCAGGGAGGCCAATTCATCACCCGGACTCTTTACTACAAAGCCATGTTGTTGTAATAGCTGCAGTATGTGGTTTTGCATTGTCCAGCTGAAATACACAAGGCCTTCCCTGAAATAGACGTCATCTGGAGGGGAGCATATGTTATTCTAAAACCTTTATATACCTTTCAGCATTCATAGTGCCTTCCAAAACATGCAAGCTGCCCATACCGTATGCACTTATGCACCCCCATACCATTGGAGATGCTGGCTTTTGAACTGAACACTGATGACACGCTGGAAGGTCTCCTTCTTCTTTAGCCTGGAGGATGCAGCGTCCTTGATTTCCAACAAGAATGTCAAATTTGGACTCATCTTACCATAGAACACTTTTCCACTTTGAAACAGTCCATTTTAAATGAGCCTTGACCCACAGGACACGACGGCCCTTCTGGACCATGTTCACATATGGCTTCCTTTCTGCATGATAGAGCTTCAGTTGGCATCTGCAGATGGCATGGCGGATTGTGTTTACCGACAGTGGTTTCTGGAAGTATTCCTGGGCCCATTTAGTAATGTCAATGACAGAATCATGCTGATGAGTGATGCAGTGTCGTCTGAGGGCCTGAAGACCACGGGCATTCAACAAAGGTCTTCAGCCTTGTCCCTTATGCACAGAGATTTCTCCAGTTTCTCTGAATCTTTTGATGATGTTATGCACTGTAGATGATGAGATTTGTTTTTAAAGTATTCCACAATCTTTTTACGCTTTACTTCTGAGAGACTCTGCCTCTCTAAGACATCCCTTTTATAGCTAATCATGTTACAGACCTAATGTCAATTAACTTAATTAGTTGCTAGATGTTCTCCCAGCTGGATTTTTTCTATTTTGTTTTTTTGCTTTTTCAGCCCTTTGTTGCCCCTGTGCCAACTTTTTTAGACCTGTAGCAGGCATCAAATTTGAAATGAGCTTATTTAGTGGATAAAAGTGTAAAATTTATATTTTGTTATGCATTTATGTTCTATTGTGAATAACATATTAGCTCATGTGATTTTAAAGTCTTGTAGTTTATTATATTCAAATTTAAAAAAACATCCCAACATTTCTGGAATTCAGGTTGTATAATCGGCTGTATAACCTTTGCAAAATACTGTAACTGTGCGGATTTTGCAAACCCTAATGGCAAAAATTTGATTTATTTAAATGTAAAAAGGAAATTATTTTAAGTACTGTAAATCACATTTCCTTTTTTGAATTTTTAAAATTTTAAGCACATTTTTTGTTAATCTAAATAGTCTTGCAGTGTGACAAATTCATTTAATGTTTATTTTTTTAAATATATTTTTCTGGATATGCCAAGGTCTATAATATTTTATTGGGTAGAAATTGTGAGAATTTTTTTTAAATCTTAAAAATTCTTTAGGGTCAGTCTTACTGTTTAAAATGGAGTATTATTATAGGCACCCTAGTTACGAAACCTCCAAAAGTTAGTGTATAACATGATCTCCCCCTGTGGGTTACATTGAGATTGACCTTTGGCCCATTTCCCAGTATTCACCTGCAGCGTGTGCATCAGAGTGCAGTCCTCAGTCCCCCAGCAGGAAGTGACAGAACAACAGCAGACATAAGAGGCAGGAGGTAGCTCAAGAGGGAGGGATCAGAGGACAGAAGCTTCATGCTCAAAGAGTTACACAGAGGAGGGGGAGGGATCACTACTCAAGTTGCTCTGTGAGTGTTCTAGCCTAAGATTTTGTAGTACAGCTTCTCAGGAGGAACAGTCTGTCTCGCTCTTCCAGGGACTAGCTGAGTTCTCCTGTGAAGGGCATGGATCTATAGCAGGAGAGGTGAAGGGAGCTGAGTCAGGAATCTGGAGAGGAGACTGGAACATAGGCACGACCGGCAGCATGTTTGTGTCTTTGCCCAGCTGAACCAAAACACGCACACGTCTCTGCTTGTTCTCACGGGGAGTTCAGCGCAGGAGTGCTGCACTGTCAAACTGCAGCAGTCTTGTGCGAATGTGTGTATGCCTCCTTAGAGAAGGTGAGTTTGTGATTTATTTAGTGGCTTGTTGCAAATGTGAGTTTTACACTGCAAAATGTATATATATATTTCTTATTTTCCAGTTAAAATCTCTCAAATCCTTAAGACAAAATAAATGTGCAGTGCTGCATGAGTTATTAAGAGAATAGGTATAGGCAACACTTTAGTTTAGGGACCAATTCTTACTAACTAGTTACTTATTAGCATACATATGGCTGTTTAAGTAGTTATAAAGCACATACTATAAGTGCCTTTATACTACTTAAAATTATGAGTTTATAGTTAGTTAATAGTGAGATTTGGTCCCCAAACTAAAGTGTGACCAATGTGTTTTTCTGATACAAATGTATTTTGTCTCTGGCAGTAAAAAAAAAAGCATTTTTTTTAAAAATATGTTTGATTTTTATTTTATTTTCATTTGAAAACAAGTGAAAATTATTGATTAATAATTTTTTTGTTTAGTATTTTTTTTGCAGTGTAAAAGTTTTATTTATTTTATATTGAGTTAACTGTTGTGTGTTAGCTGAATACACTAGTGTGTGTGTCCTAAATAGGGATAATACTTTGGTCTGTTTCATATAGTTATTCAAAACTGGACTTCATTTCATATAATTTATGGGTTGTGTGTGTATCCCACAACTATTTAGAGGTCAGTCTGCTGTGTTGGGCTTATACAATTGCCATGGAAACCAGTAACATTGCAAAGCAAGGATGCATGGTAGGTAACAGCAGGGATTTACTGTAGTGGAGGACAATGTGGACTGTTAAAGGGGCAGGGCAAAAGAGACCATATGGGGTCTGCTTTTCAGGACCACTCATGATGTAGGTCAAAGGACAAAGCAAGACAGTGGCCCTTTATTTAAAAAGACAGCAGTGATTTGAGGTTACCTGTTTCATTCTCCGAAGGCCCCTGTGTGCTGTATATGGATCAGCAGATCTGGGTAAGAGATTCCCCCAATGTAGCTTATATCAGTTTAAATTCTAAACCTACAGACAAATGTAGCTCAGTGAGTATGATTTATTTTAGTTACTGTGTGCTCAATTAAGTTTTCTAGGGCTCAGATATAGGTTCACAGCATAGACCGGAAACAGGGACTTGTCGAACTTGAAACCAAGCATGAGAAACAAGATCATAAGAAGACAAAGTGTGCTATTATTCTATTAAACTCAAGTGTAGGTGTGAAAAATGTGGTCTTACAGCTTGAATAAAATTTCAGTGATTAGAAAGTTTAAAAAGTCCTTTCTTATGATCAAAGATTTAAGTATTTGCTAATGGTTTGGGCGTACTTGTAAAGCATTATGGCTTTATAATGTTATTAAAGGTAAAAATAGATACAAACTCAGATTTTATCATGTTGAAAATTAAAAATTTTTTGAAATGTAAATAACTTTTATTTAAATATTTCTAGGTAAACAATGATAGGTACGAAAATTTGGGATATTGACCCCTTTAACCCCTTTTCCAAAAAATATTTTTCTTTTTCTTTATGAAAGAGGCTTTTTGGAACATTTAAAATTCATGTAAACTTTTCAGTTAAATTTTTCATTCAAATTGTTTTATGATAAATACAATAATAAAGATTTTTTAACAAGCAGTTTTATTAGTGGTCTCACACTTCTGTTCCCCATTTAAATAACATAATAAGGCCTTGACTTGTTGTCTGCTGGTTTGTAAGCAAATTCTCAGGTTGATGACAGGACTTTTGGAGTCGTTTTTATATGTAGGGCCGAGAGAGATTTAGGGATACAGTGATTGTTCGCCGGTGTGTGAAGTGCATCCTGTTCTTCAGGGGTTTTGTTGTTTTTTGTGGAAAATCCAGCCATCTGTCACTACTAAATGTTACTGATATTTGAAACCCTTGTGTTTATGCTGAATAAGCTAATGGAATCCAAACCCTTGAGTTTGTCTGGATCAGGGCATTTCATTTGATACTCTGACCTGATTCAAATTGAGTGGTGTTTGTGCTCAGGCCTGGGAATGTAGATCAATGCATGATTTCACTCTTAAAGCTCTGAGAGTGTACAACACGTAACCTACAGCAGAGGTGGGAATGCAATGCACCCATGTGTATCAAGTGCATGTGATGTGTGTGCAGGAGTCAAAGAAGATAAAAACAGTGGTTAATGGATGTGAGGCTTTTGTGTAATGCATCTCTAATGTGGCCTGTGTTCCAGAGAGCCTGCAACATGATCCTCTGCTGCTGCACAAAGACTTGCCTGTGAATCATACTGTTGATCAATGAGTGTGTGTATGAATAAAATGAGTGCGTGTGTCTGTGTTTTGGAGGGGTAAGATTCTCTTTTGTCTTAAATCATAGTGCTTATTATGCAAATGAGAGTCTAAAATGATCAAATATTTATAATTATGATGTTATTTGTGTTTGCTCCGGTTTAGGATTTTAAAACAGTTGGATAATATTTTATTTTACTTTACCTTACTTTATTTTACTTTATATGTGGATGATCCGCTGTTGCGACCCTTAATGTGAGCAGGAAAAGAAAGCGTTTTAAGTGCTGTTAAGTCATTTTCTTTTAAAGTTTTCACCATTTTAATCACCTAAGTAAATTAAATAGGCTTGCAATGTGACAAATACATTTATAAATGAAATGAAATGCATTTAAACATTATATGTAGTAAATAATCCATGCATTTACATGTTTGTTTGGCCTGGATTTTTACAAAATTCTTCAGAATGCATTTAATCTGTGTTTAAAGTTCTCTGTGGTTAATGTAGCTCAGCTGAATGAGGCTATCTTATTACATCTGGAAAGAATAGTGGTAAAACCAGTAAAGTCAGAACAATCATTTCATTTTGCCTCATTTTCAATGAAACAATAAGTAAATGAATTCTGTGGAAATTCACTATGAACCTAGAATTACCTTTTTAGTTTACAACCATATGTTGTTGTTTTTTTTTGTAACAATGTTTATTTATATGTGTGCAAAAGGGCATATGAAAGTTTCTGAACTGATTCTTAAGACTTAGCTGGTGTGGTGGTTTCATTGAAAACATGTTTATTCTTTAAAGATTTGTTTAAAAGTGCTGATGGCACAATGATAAATGATCAGGGTGTGTAGCCTAGTCTGAAATCACCTCAGCGTTTTAATTTTATTGACATGGTGGGTGTGTTTTCTTTGATGTAAAATGTCAAACCCTGTATGTTTGAAGGAACGTAGTCTCAGTTTGAACAACTAACTTGTTCGAAAGTGGCAAGTAAGCCATTTTAGGTGTGTGCAGCTGGTCTGAGTGATTTACGGATCTCTAATTAAAAACAGATTGCACCGGTCTGTGCTCTAACTACTTTTGTTGTGTTTCTCAGGCTGCAGTACACACTGACAAGGTGAGCACACTGAAGGAGAAGTCTGCCACTGCAGAGAACGCATCTGCCCACACTGATTCAGTCAAAGCAGAGCCACAGGTGTCTGCTGATGAGGAAGAAAAGCTGAGAAGACAGGAAGAGGAGGATAAAGAGGAGCTAGAGTTTCCTCATGATCTGCTGCCCAGCATAGACCTTGACCTCAGCACTGAGCTCAATCTCACCTGGGGAACCTCGCTTGGGTAGGTCTCAACAATTTCTCTCTTTCAAACAAACACATTGATTACCTCAGGGAACTGCACTGAGGAGTAGACCTGTCATTTGACACTTAGCAAGGGGCAAGTTTCAACAGGATGCCTGATTCATTTAAAATTCTTTTTGATTCACATCTGATGCAAATTTTTCTACCTTTCGGTTATGTTTTGCACACCGGTAAACAAAAAAACTATTTTGCATTCTGGAAACAAAAATAGAGAGATTAAAAAGGTGATAATGGTTAATGTGTCTACTGTAATTAAAGGTATGGTATTCAAAAAGGTTTTCTGTCATTTACTCACCCTTATATCATTCCAATCGTAAATGACTTTCAAGAGCAGATATTTTGGAAAATGTCTCATACAGATTTGAAACAACATGAGGGTGAGTAAATGATGACAGAACTTTAATTTCTATGAAAGGTGCCTTAAAACTGTGAACTCACCTGGGAGTTGAGAACACAAAGAATGGGTGCAAGTTCATATTAGTCTTGAAACTGGAAGCCAAAGATTAGAGTGGACTCTGATACTTGCTCACTCGTTTATGTCACAACTTACTATGTTTCACAATCAAAGCAAAACACAGGACTTATTATTCGAAGATCCTTCCTTGTACTTGCTTGGCTGGATAAACACAGAATGAATTTCCATTAATCTCTGACTCATTCCTATGGAAAACTTGACTGAATGGACAATTGGCAGGCCTACAAAAAATCTGCAAACCTTGCCAGCTGTTAAGGTGGTAGAACCCAGACACACTTCAATGACTTTTATTTGACATGATTTTATGGCGTACTATGCTAATTAAAATGAAAGGCTTGTTTGAAGACATTACTATATATATATATATATATATATGTGTGTGTGTGTGTGTGTGTGTGTGTACAGTGCCTTGCGAAAGTATTCATACCCCTTAATTTTTTTTCACGTTTTATGTTGCTGCCTTATGTTAAACTGCTTTAAATGACTTTTTTCCACATCAATCTACACTCCATACACTATAATGGTAAAGCAAAAAAAAGGGTTTTAACATCTTTGCAAATTTATTGAAAATAAAAAACTTAAATGATTCCATTGCATAAGTACTCATACCCTTGTCTGGGACAGTTGGAATTTAGCTCAGGAGCATTCATATTGCTTGTAGGTGTTACTAGACTTTGAGTGAAGGTAACCTGTGGCAAATTCAATTGAATGGGTATGATTTGGAAAGGCACACATGTCTTAATAAAAGTTTCAACAGCCGATAATGCATATCAGAGCAAAAACCAAGCCCTGGGGTCAGAAGAACAGTCTGTAGAGCTCAGAAGTTTGCGTCAAGCTACACATCTGGGAAAGAGTTCAGAAAAAAATTCTGCTTCATTGAAGGGTCACGGAAGCATGTAGTCTCTGTTACCCTTAATGGAAGAAGTTTAAAACAACCAGGATTCTTCTTAGAGCTGGCCTCCTGGCCAAACTGAGCAATTGATGGAGAAGGGCTTTGGTTAGAGTGGTGACGAAGAACCTGATGTTCACTCTAGCTGAGGTCCATGATCGTATTTGCAGATAGGAGAAATCTACATAAGGACAAACATCACTGCAACACTCCACCAATCTGGGCTTTATGGCGGTGTGGCCAAACTCAATCCTCTACAAAAGAACAAAACAAAAGAAAACACACTTGGAATTTACAAAAAAAGCACCTAAAGGACCCTCAGGCTGTGAGAAATAATATTATCTGGTCTGATGAACCTCAATTCTAAGCATCATGTTTGAAGGGAACCAGCTCTACTCATCACCTGCAGATTACCATCCCAGAAGTAAAGTGTGCTGGTAGCAGCCTCATGCTATGGGGCAGCAGGCACTGAGGTGCTCATCAGAATAGACGAAAAGCTCAATGCACCAAAATATTGAGGTAGCATTAAGGAAAACCCAGTCCAGAGCATTCAGAACCTCAGACTGGGCAGAAGGTTTACCTTCCAACAGGACAATGAACCGAAACACAGAGCAGGAGTGGCTTATACACAACGCTGTGAATGTCCTTGAGTGGCCCAGCCACAGCCTGGACTTGAACCCAATCAAATATTTCTGGAGAAACCTGAAAATGTGCGTCTGCCGCCATCCAACCTGAAAGAGCTTGAGAGGTGAAGAGATGAGGAGACAAATGGCAGATAATTGCCAAATGTTGATTGTCACATCAAGCTTGTCACATCAAACAAAAAAGACTTGAGGCTGTAAAGGTACTTCAGCTAAATATTTAGTTATGCAATGTACTTATTTCAGTAATTTATTTGTAATAAATTTGCAAAGTTCTCACAAATCTGTTTTTTGCTTAGTCATTATGGTGTATGGAGTGTAGATTGATGTGGGGGAAAAAAGTAATTTAATGCAGTTTAACAAGGCAGCAATATAACAAAATGTGAAAAAAATGAAGGGGTATGAATACATTCGCAAGGCACTGTATATATATGTATATGTATACTATGTAGTAGTGTAGTGCATATTACAGCAAGAGTTTCTCCAAGGAATTTCTGCTGTTAGGTTTCTACCTAATAATACATATGACAAGTGTCAGTTCTAGGAATAAAAGGACAAAATCTGTGAATGTTGTGATTTTTACATAAATACATCTTAATGCATTACCATAGCCTGTTAGTGGACAAAATGTTTGTTCTAAAATTATTTTGATAAAACCCATCTTCTTAGATTTCTTTTACAGCTTGATTAGTAATTGAATCTTCCGGTTAATGAGTCCTGATGTTTATGAGGCTCATATTCATGGGTATTTATTTGTATATGTGTGTGTATAGTTGTGAGCAGGAGAGTTTGGGTGAAATGAAGAATGAGGCTGTGGCACTGGGTGGCACTGCCAACCCTCTGCTGGCAGACCTAGAGCACTACGTGGAGGCCAGTCCACCAGTAGTGGGCCTCATAAAGAGGTAATAGAGGAATGATTAAAATGGAGACAGAGAGATACCAGTCTGTTACGGCATAAGAGACAGACATTGGTGACTCGGCCAAAGTGTATTCATGTTTTCATATGTAATAGATGTTGTTGAGATCTCTTTTGCTCCATTTTGTGTTTTGGGTGTGATTATTGATGTGTGCTGTGTAAATGGAGTTCCCTTCAGTAAGCACAAAACATTGAATTTTAGTGGCATTTAAGTTACACTGCAGTATACACATAAAGATGTAAAAAGGAAAATGAGAAAAACAGTGTAACCAAATCATGTGCATTTTATGTATTTGGATTATAAAAAATATCAGTACCAAACAGCAACTTTGAGAGAGAGAGAGAGAGAAAAAAAAAATTAAGTTGCAAACATAACTTCATACAGCCAAAATATCTTAAGAAACATAAACATATCTACCCTAGTGAATTTTTTTTTTTTTCACTTTTTAATGGTAAATACAAAATGTCATTTTTAAAAATATATAAACATTTTATTTACATACTTGAATACATCATCTGTCATGTTAAGTATTTAGGATCAAAATGTTTTTACAACCTTTTCACAACTGGAAAAGCATTTACACAAATGTAGTACTAGCTGGGTTAGTGGTCTGTTGAACATGTTTGGCTTTAAAGCTGGTTGAGTTGGTTTGGTGTGAACTAAACTAGTGTTGTTTTTGGTTGGGCTTTGATCGGGCAGATGACATGACTCTTTAACACGCATGAGGGGAAAGTGTATGGTTTTCCACACTAGATCGTGAGAGGCGTCCTCCTTAACAGGAAGCTATGTTCGAATGTGGTGTGTGTATATTTGAAGTGAAGTGACATTCAGCCAAGTATGGTGACCCATACTCGGAATTCGTGCTCTGCATTTAACCCATCCAACGTGCACACACACAGCAGTGAACACACACACACACCGTGAACATACACCCGGAGCAGTGGGCAGCCATTTTATGCTGCAGCGCCCGGGGAGCAGTTGGGGGTTCGGTGCCTTGCTCAAGGGCACCTCAGTCGTGGTATTGAGGGTGGAGAGAGTGCTGGACATTCACTCCCCCCACCTACAATTCCTGCCGGCCGGAGACTCGAACCCGCAACCTTCGGATTACAAGTCCGACTCTCTAACCATTAGGCCACGACTTCCCCATTTGCGGTTGTTTTGTGTGTGTACGTTCAGTTTTTTTTTTTCTGTTGAGAGAGTTATCAACACTATTACATCTGGATGCAATTGCATAGACTTGTGTGGACACAGACAGATGAGATCTACATTCATACTTGACATGTTTTAAGGGTGTACTTCATGTTAGTTTCTCTCAGCTAAATACAGCTAAATCCTGTCAGAGTCAGCTGATTATGTTTTCAAACTATTTATGTTTTTAATATTAATATTTATGTGTTCTTTTCCGATTTGTTTTTATAGAAGGGCAATAGAACTGCTCAGGGAAGGGTAGAGGATTGTGGGTATTGAAATTCTGCCTGACAGTGCAGTAGGGAGTGGCTGCAGTTCTGTAATTCATTCAGACATACAGTATGCCAAAAGGCCTCAAGGAAGTTTTAGCACATACACGCATAATTGCTGTAATTTAAACTGCAGTACAGCTGTCTGACCTTCCAGTTATGCTAGAGAAGGGTTATGAACGTTTTTCTTGCCGCCTCTGAATGGGAGTGGCAGCTTCCAGTCATAATCATTTACTGAAAAAAGAAAAAGGCTGCATGGTTGAGCCTGTTGTCATCTATATCAGCAAGTTGGCAGATCACATGAGTGCTGTGGTCCAATCAGAGAGAAACCCATGAGGATCTGCTTTCTCATTTGTTTCCATTTGAGGTGAAGGTGATTGATAGATTTTTTTATTTAAAATGGCAGGCAAAAAATTTGTTATCTAAGCTGTCTCTGTTTTGTTAATTCCCCTGAAGGCACAGAAAGAAGCACACTAAGGTGAGGCAGGCAGTGTGGGGGAAGCATGGTTGTCATATTAGATCAGCTGTAGCTACTTTATTGGGATGTTAGTCACTGACTGTGTTTCAGCTCTTGAAACGTGATATGTGAGTCACAGTGATTCACCAGGTTCTATATTGTCTGCAGTAAGTTGTTAGAACATTTAGCAGTGCTGTTCTGTTATACATACTGTATAGTCAGTTACACCAGGTCCGTAATGGATGCTAAAAGCATTGAAGCATTAACCTTGCTCTAAAACAGCATGTAATTTTCTGCCAAGTCCATAAGACTTCAGGCAATGTCTTTATGAAGTTTTCCTTGGCAAACACTCATTTCACCTTTTTAAATTTACAAAAAGATTTCAGCATCTTGATTTTAATCTCAATGAAAATTTAACATAATTGCAAGTGATTTATACTATTCATAAATTTGAAATGAGGAAATGAAGTTGTACCCAATGGGTAAGTAAATAAATAAATAATCATAGCACTGTTTTACTGTGTAGAGTAAAACCTTTTTTTTACACAGAAGAAAAATATTATTTAGTTTCTTATTTAATTACATCCTTAAAACAAAGTAAAATTACTTGAAGCAGAATTGAATATAATAATAACATTTTTTTTCATAGAATATATCTTGAATAAAGTTTATTAATTCACAAAAATTTGTTAGATGTTTAAAATTAAAAAAAATGTCACCGAGGTAAGAAAAATAATCTTAATTCTAGACATATTCTTGAAAAAAAACGAACAAGTTTTTTATCATGCAATTTTGTTCTCAAGTAAATTAACCTTGTTTTAAGATTAAGACAAATTACTGATTAAGAATGATTATTATTTTTTGCAGTGTGTGTTTGTGTGTGGTTTTTGAGTCTTGCACATTTAAAGTGCTTAGATGTGCCTATGCATGAACTCTCATCCTGTCTCTGGCATGAGGTGAAGTGGAGTGCTTTGGCTTGGTGTGGAATGAACAACTGATTGTTTCTCAATCAAGTTCAAGTTTATTTGTATAGCGCTTTTTACGATACAAATCGTTGCAAAGCAGCTCTACAGGAAATTAAGTTTCCACAATATATTTATATATTGCAGAACCTTAATATATTTAACTTATGGCAAACAGAGAAGTTTTATTCTAATGTATCTTTTTTGTTGAACGCTGATAGCTGTGATGGTGACGAAGTTTCTGCTGAGACAGCATCACTGGCCCAAACCCACTTGTCTAGCGAATCTCAGCAACATGTTACATCCCTCAGTCCTATGGCTGCCCAGATGGATTATGAACTCCAGGAAGCTTTAAGGGAATGTGAAGATGAAATGGCTGCTCTTGGCATATCTTCCCATGCAGACACATGGACTGCAGGTCATCTGGACAGGCTTTTTTCTGTAAGTGATGATAAAAATCAAACCGAGAAAGCTGAAGTCAAAAAAGATTTTGGTTCATCTTCACATAAACCTGCCGCATTTCATGAAGGTTGCCATGGAAATGATGGAGCGCACACAAATGACTCAACAGCGGGTGAAGAGGGGGTGTTTAGCTTCAGAGATTATCTTCTAGGAAGAAAACAAAGTAATACATGTGCAGCTGGAGCTGAGGATGTCAAAAACATTGAGGATATAACAGAAATCCACACTGAAGAAGCAAGCCAGCTGTCAGAGGCAGAACAGCAAAAAAAGTCAGAGATAGAGACAAAAATAGACACAGCTGAGAACATAGCTGGTCAACAAAAGACACATACCATATGGACAGGTACACAAACAACATCAGAGATTGATGCAGAAAAGGAAACACTTACCCAGGATCGAGCAATACAAGATATCTGCTCTTTGAAAAACACCCTGGAGGGTGAGAGTTCACAAGATGAAGACAGAATAAACGTTATAGCACCGACAACCCAGAGAGAAACAGCAATGATTCAAGAGACAAATGCTTTGAATGAAGAAGTCAGAAGTTCTGAAAAAGCTGCACAGATGATTCAGAACTCAGATGAAATAAAAATAGAGACACATAGTCAGTTAATTAGTGATTTACTGACATGCCCATCCACACATACGGGTAAACATTCTGGTCACACGTTGCATTTAGAAGCTAAAATAAGCATACAACCAAACATGCAGAAACAGGTGGAGTCAGGGACACATCAGCGGATAAATGTACCGATAGAAACAAACACAAAAGTAGGATCAAGCCTTGACCATCAAAGACAGGAATTAGGACTCCCAGAACAGCTGAGCCCTGAGGGTAAACAATTGATCTGCTCCCCACCTCCAGAACACAAAGCTCATCTTTCCCTGGCTGAGGCTCCACCTGCCGTGTTACTGGACTCTCCACAGGGGGCTGAGCAAAATGATAACCAGGATCAGACAGATGGACCCTGCAAATCATTATCAGAAGGTGAAACCATACACCACAACTACTGTACAACAGGGGAAGTCAAACATGAGAAAAATGTGTCTGCTGTTGTGATTGATTTCTGCCAAGATACAACAGCCCCTGAACATGAGCCCATAGGGAGATGTGACTTAGAGACATATCCACTGGAGCAGGAGAATGGATCTCCTTTAGGCAGTGGAGCTGGCGCACACGTACCACTGCGGGGGAATTCACACGCTTTGAGCCGAGCCGGTGCAGAAGAGAAGGAGGAAGAGAGTGCCCTTGAATGGGCTTCAGCAGAGTCCACTGCCTCCACATTGCTACAAACAACACCCACGATGCCAGAAATGATAGAAAGCGAGGGAGAGAATAAGAGAGGTGATGCGTTCCAAAGTGCCGCAATAATATTACAAGCAGCAGAGAGAGAATCTGCAGAGCTGGAAGCGGAAGAGTCTCCGAGCTCAGAGGAAACATTAAGTGAATTTATAGCTGAAAAGGGACAAGAATGCTCCTCAGTAATTTTTCCAGACATTAAGTGCTCACCTGTTCAGAAAGAGGAGGCGACTGAGGAGAGTCGTGGCAATTCGACGGAGAGTGAGAGGAAGGGAGGGGGTCTGCCGATCGCACTCTCCCCATCCAGAGACAAGGATACAGGCACGGTCGGCACAGAGGACAAAGCTCTGGTCATCTATTCCTCTCCAGGCATCCTTGGAACATGTGACTGGAAGGTGGAGAGTTCCGGATCAAAGGAGAGAAAAGGAGAGAGCGAAAAGGAGGGGAAAAAGGCAAGCGAAGGCGGAGCACAGAAAGCAGCACATGCTGGCAGGGTGTCACAGACAGAGGCAGCGACCGAGACGTGTCCATCCCATCGCATCACAGCATCACCAACGGCAACACAAGACCAGAGTGACCTCATCCATCCTGTCACAGCAGGCACAGCCCCATTTCCTCTGACCATCAACAGAATAAACGACTGCGACTCCATCAGCCCACCCCCTCCTCTTTCCCACATAAACTCTACAAAGAAAGAAGCGCAGCGAGAGGAAGAGGCTAATCTGAATCCGAGCCCAATTGCATCAGGAGCAGACCTGCCAGGCAGTGATAGATCACTTCCACCAGCAGCTTCTTTAGAAAACGAATGTCTCTCTGCGCAAGCTAAAGATCAACAGGTACAGAGCTCTTCACAGACTAGAACCGCAAGCTGTGACACATCCGTCAAGACAGAGACACAGCAACAAAAACAAGAAATAATTCCTACAAGTGAAGACACATCTCCATCAACTAAGCTACAAGTAAACATGAAGGATATTGCCGCAAGTTGTACCAAAATGGAAGGGTCTCCAAAAGGTATGCAGAGCTCTTTTGAGAACCAAAAGGATACAACACTGAAATGCCAAATGACTGAATGTGCCTCTCTGCCACCATTGATGGTATTTGAAAGTCTACATCATCCAGTAAAAGAGGCTAGCTTCAACTTTAAAGGTTTTCTCAGCATCAGCAAACCAGCACTTCCTCTTCAGACAGAACCAACCACTGGCCAGAGAAATACTGACCTGCATGGAGCAGAAAATGAACCTACTGCCTCTGAAGAAGGTAAAGAAGAAAAAAATGGAACGCAGAGAGAAGCAGCGAAAATTACATTTAAAGAGTCAAAGGACTGCAGAGAAATGACCAGTATATCTCAAAAGCAGGGTGAAACTACTGTAAAACTTGGAGAAAATGTTAATGTAAATATAAGTAGCTGTGAAGACGACGGAAAAGTGACCGATGAAAATCCTGATGTCAGTAAGAGAAATCCTGTTTCATCACTGTCAGCTGCAGGTGAGACCACCTGTGTTACTGAAGCTAAGGATGTGGAAGCAACTGAAGTAAGTAAAGAGAAGCAAGAAAATAAAGAATGTTTGAATGCTACTCAGACCACTTCAAATAATATCAATGAGTCAGCATCCACTGAGAAGAACAGTGTTTTACTACCAGATGTATCTCCACAAGAGGGTTGTAACAGCAGCCCTGCTGTGGATGGTGAGGGGGCTGATATGACTGTGTCTGAAGGAGTCGAACAAAGACATACAGAAATTCTACTTACCACCAAGGAAAAGCTGAATGAAGAGACTGATAAATCAAAGGGATGTGGGCTGCCTGAAGCAGGTGATATAGAACTAACATGTCCAGGTAATTCAGAGAATCTTGTGAATGATTGTCGAGAGCATGAGTCAAAGCCAGAAAAATACACATGTGAAGCTGAGTCAAAGGTAAAAACCACCTCCATGTCTCCAGCAGCTGCCCCAGACATAGACAGCATGTGCCATTGCACTCAACCAGACAAGAAATTCAACACCGAGCAGCCTACTACAATCTCAGAGATGCAATTTCTCTCAAAAGCAGATAAGTGTGACGACATGCTGCCCTATCAGACTGAATCACAGTTCAGTAATGAAATGATGAAAAATGATGCAGTGGATGCTGTGGACACAACTGTCCCTTCTCTTCCTGCAGCGGAGACTACAGTACCAGCACAAAGGGATCTTTCCTCAACTACCACACAAAGCACTAACAGTGATGCCAGGGATGTGTCTCTCATTGTACTAAAGGTTCCAGGCCCAATGCTGAGTCACTGTGAGTCCGTTAATGACTGTGATATTGCTGTAGCAGGACCCGGGGAGGATTGCAGTGTGAACTGTGTGTGTGATTCTGACACAGAGATTGTAAAAAATATTACAGACAAATCTAATCAACAACTGGATGTGAATGAAGAGATGTTAAGGTCTCAAAATGCAGATGATCTGCTTTACTCTGTTGGTGTCTCCACACAGGAAATTGCAGCATCATCTGGGAACCGTTTGCTTACAATTGACAGACCAGAACAGGCAGGTGATTCACCTCTAGTGTTAAAGAACCCAGATATTGTTGGAAATGCAAAGATGAAACAGAATGAAGGATCTAAGGGTGTTGGAGAATTGAAGGTTGTTAGAAAAGAGAAGAGTGAAGGACATTTAAATTCTGTATATGAAAATGATTTATGCGATGCACCTACAAATGCTACTACAGAAAATGAGGAAATTAATAAAGACACATCTGAAGAATTCAAGCATGTGAAGGGGGGAGAGGACAACAAGGAGTGTGTAAAGGAAACTAAAGAAAAATCCAATGCAAAAAATGAAACTAGTGCCTCTCAGGAAGAAGGGAATGAACAAAAAAATGGAATGCATATTAAGGAGCAGAAGCATAATAGAGAAGAGACAAATTCCTCTGGAACATCCTGTGCTGATGAAACGCTTAATTCTCAACCTGCTTTGACAATGCAACAAAGTCCTAATGATGAAATCAAATGTGATTCAGTCCTGATGCACTTGGAGGACAATCTCGAGCCTGTTCAACATGTGTCTGACAATGTAAAAATGAATAAAAATGTATCCAAAGGATTCAGTCAGGTGATGGAAGGAGAGCAAAACAGGGAGATTGTGCAAGAAAATGAGGTACAAAATGTAAATACCATTGCAGAAAAGGATAGCAAAAAAAGAACAAATACCTGTCAAGAACAGAATGAGACTGCTGCAAAAGAAAAAGCTGATCAAACACAAGTAGATAATCAGACATTAATAAATCTCTCCAATCTATCAGGAGAAAAAAAACTATTAGATGAAACCATTCCAAGAGGAAAATTGCAGTCTAGCCCTATGCCTGATCCTGGTTTAACCTCTGAAGGGATTATAGAAGAGGCTCCGAGTTGTAGAGGGGCACTAACTGAAAAATCTCCTCCAGTCGTTGAACACACCCTGTCTACATTGGTGAATGCTTCTCCTGAGAGAGACCACACACAAGATACAAGGGGTTTGAGCCAGGCAGATTTGGCATTTTCACAATCCCAAGAGCTCCAGCTGCAACAGACGTTTATGAGTGACCCAGAAGAAATGTTAAGTGTGAATAAAAGCAATGTTTTAGAAAATGCTGAGACCAATAGTCATGCAAATGCTGAGGCAAGTGAAAAGCAAGAGAAGGTGGTGATATATTGTAGTGCAAAGGCTCCAAGATCCCTAAGCAGCACATCAGAGAGTGCCGCACTGGTGGGGGGCTATAACAAAGATGTTGCTGAGTTCAATATATGTCCAGAGAATGAAAAGAAGACAATACAAACAATAGATCTTAATGGTGGGAAATTTCCTATTTGTGGTGAAAGTACTTCAAATGAAATCCAAACTCAGTCAGCTCCCAACTTGTCTGTAACAGCATCGTCAGGTTCTGAAACTTTAGAAGTCAAACGGGTTATAGAGGCTACAGAGGCAAAAGAGCCTGCCATCTCAGTATCACAGGAAAGTGTGAGTAAACATACAAATTGTACCAAATCACAGGTCAGCGCAGATGAACATGGGAATGTGTGGAACGAAATCCCTGACACCAAGAAAGGCTCAGAATTTCCTGTAATTCACTCAAGTGGGTTCTCTGTGATTCCCACCCTCTCACACCATGAAGCAGGACTAAAAACAGAAGAGAAATGTTTCGACTCTGTTACCCCTGGAGACACTGGAAACACTGAGATCAGTTCTGATTCAATGAGTGATGTTGCACAGATGTCTACCGCAAGAACTTCCCAAATTCAGCAAGAGAAAGAATTCGTTTTTCAGTCCTCTGATTGCCAGCTCTCCACCACCACATCCTCTGCTTCTGTGCTCCAAAAAAGTAAAAAGGAAAAAGAGGAAAAAGACATAAGTGTGGATCAGACACCTACAGATGCACTAGAACCTAACACTCCTAATTCCACTCCCCAATCTGAGACAGCCGCCTGGAGGATGGAGCAGCTTAATAAGCATTTATCAGAGCAATTCCCAGACGGTGCCCAAAACACAGAGGAGCAGAATACACAGTGTTCTGAACAGCAATTACAACATGTAAGAACTTGTTTGGACACTGAAAACGCAATCAGTTCTATGAAAGAAGAAGACACCATTTCAAATGATGTACAGCAGCGAGAAGGAATTCAAGAAGAGATAAGTAAACAAATGGTGCATGAAGAAAAGAACAAGGCCATTGAAAAGGATCACATAGAAATGTCCAAAGGGGTTGAACCTAAGTCTTCACAGTCTATAATTGAAGAAAGCATCTCCAAAGAAAACCAAAGCAAGTTGGAGGAGCGGTCTTTATTTTCCCCCGTTGAGGCAATATTCGATAATGTAGACCAGCAAATTGAAGAAGTTTCTAATGGATCACTGACAGAAATGAAAGAGGCTGTGTCATTGTTATACGCCGAGACATCTGTCTGCTTAGTGACTGACCCCCAGGATTCCCTCCAGTCCCCTCCTGCAGTCAATCAAGAGTCTAGTCAGCAGCCCTCTAAGTCTTTTATTCAAAACTTATTTGAAAACGCCACAAAGACAGTTGAAAGTAGCAGTGAGCAAAGTCCTGACATAGCAGATAACTCTCCTGGAGACATAGAATCCCTTCTAATAAAAAAAACAAAAGAGAAAGATGACAGGGAAACTATTGAAGATGAAGTCAGCAAGGTGTCAAAAGCTGCAGATGTGTTGCTGGGTTCAGGTATAGGAACAGAGCAGGTATCACAGGTTATCGACACGTTATTAGACAGCCAAGTTCTCGGTGCAGTCTTTGTACCTGAGAAGTCAGATGCAGTCAACTCCTCTGAAGGTTCTGATTGGCCCAGAGCTCTGAAGGAGGCAGCCTCCATGTCTCAGATCATTCCAGAGCACAGAGATGAGTCTACCTGTGGATCTACAGAAAACAGGTACATTTCATTTGATGTTTGTTTTTAAAATGAGAGACTGTGAGGGAAATTGACTTTGTTGCACTCACAGATATATCAAAAGAAATGTAGTGCTTTTCATTGGCACATATGCAAAAAATTATGTTTTATTCTCATGTGACATTTTGAGTGCAAATGGAGCCAAGTACAAGTACTACAACCCATTATCTCCTGAGAGTGACCTCAACAGTGACATCAACTCATGCCCTTTAGGGCAAGAAAGAATCCTTTCATACCCACGCACAAACACAGACTGGGCTTCACATATTTGAGCGCCACACATACACTTACATGCATACAGCGCTATAAGGAGTTTTCACTGAAACAAACAGTAAGCTAAATTTCTTCTTTGTTTATTTTCTCTCTAGACCATTTGAGACCCTCCGTTCGCCTCAGACTGATCTAGAATTCCTAACCCCAACTGAAGAATATTTTCCCTCTGCTCCTGAGGAGAGTTTTCCACCGGCACCTGAGGAGAGTTTTCCTCCGGCACCTGAGGAGAGTTTTCCTCCGGCACCTGAGGAGAGTTTTCCACCGGCACCTGAGGAGAGTTTTCCACCGGCACCTGAGGAGAGTTTTCCACCGGCACCTGAGGAGAGTTCTCCTCTAGCACCTGAGGAGAGTTTTCCTCTAGCACCTGAGGAGAGTTTTCCTCCTGCACCTGAGGAGAGTTTTTCACCAGCACCTGAGGAGAGTTTTCCTCTAGCACCTGAGGAGAGTTTTCCTCCTGCACCTGAGGAGAGTTTTTCACCAGCACCTGAGGAGAGTTTTCCTCCTGCACCTGAGGAGAGTTTTCCTCCTGCACCTGAGGAGAGTTTTTCACCAGCACCTGAGGAGAGTTTTTCTCCAGCACCTGAGGAGAGTTTTCCTCCTGCACCTGAGGAGAGTTTTCCTCCTGCACCTGAGGAGAGTTTTTCACCAGCACCTGAGGAGAGTTTTCCTCCTGCACCTGAGGAGAGTTTTCCTCCTGCTACGGAGGAGAGTTTTCCTCCTGCACCTGAGGAGAGTTTTACCCTGATTACTAAGCAGCCAGAAGAATCACCGGACTGCAGGTGAGACCTCCTAAATGCTCCTTATGCACATTCATGAAATTATTTACCACTTCCTTGATTTGTTATCGAGTTAGCTACTACTTTCCACAAAGAAATCCCCTTTAATTTAGACTCCCAAAATAGTTGTGTTTAGGTCCAGGGAACGACATAATTGATAGAATGTCATGCATTGCATCTGGTGCCATCACTTTTTTGTGTTCGATATTTGTCTGGATTGGATGAATAGGATATTGTGTAATGGATTTTGTGCGTTCATTGCTTAAATGAACCAAATTTGTACGTGGGTGTTCAAAGATATTTTTTGTTGAATTTTGGAGCATTGCAATGTACACTTAGCTTCCTTTTGGGGACTTTCTTATTCTCTCTCGTTTTGTCATTACTCCCCACTCCCTCTCGTGAGTCTATATCTGCTCTGTTGCAGCAGCCACAACAGATGAAAGTTGGTGCTTGTCAGTCAGAGGTTTTAGCCTAGCACCTCATTTAGAAAGACATGCCGAAGCTGGAGAGAAAGAAAGATAAAAGGAAAGAGAGAGTGGTGGACAAAGTGATAGGGAGCAAGAATGAGGGCAAAGAAGAGAGAGAAACTTTGCCTGTGTGCATTTGGCCCAGTATCCCTGAACGGCCCACTCTTTGTTGCTTGCCACAGATGTGGACTAAAGGAATTTTGCATGTATCTGTCAGTATGTGTATGTGTGTGTGTGTGTGTGTGTGTGTGCACGTGTCTTGCTTAAGCATGCATATGTGTTTGCTATTTGCACCAACGCCCTCACATGAGGTCATACCAAGAGGTCTGTCAGTGTGGAACAAAAGCCATAGTTCAGGGCCGCTCCAGTTGAGAATATTACTCTGTGTGTGTAGATACATAGATACAGTCAAGAGAGAAAGAGAGCGATACGGAGAAATAAAAGAGAGGTAGTGTGAAGTGGCTTGCCTAAAAGATTAGTCACACACTACTCATACTGATCTCGGGTGAGTTCTACTTTACCTCTTTTGCTGTTTATAATTAAATTTTTCTCTTTTGAATTTTGCTAATAGTGTGAACTGCTGGAGAATACAGCCTTGTGGATATTTGGAGAGATGTTAATTACAGATGGTTTGTGATGATCTCACTGGATAGATGGGGGAGGGACAGTAGGAAGACAGGGAGAGAAGAAGGAAGTGTGTTGTGAAGTCTGTCTCTCATTCTTCCAAATTTCTTAGCTTGCACACTCTGTTTGTTTTGACAGTGTTAGACACCTGATGATAATGATTTGCTCTGTGTTGACAGAAGGTTAAATTCCGTTATTGTAAGGAATGAAGTAGATTACACAGGACTTTATGGGTGCAGTTAAGATACCTTTGCTCTTGGTAATGTGCGATAAACACCTCTGTAGACAACTTGTGTTGCTGTACTAAACCCACTTTTAGACATGAACCCACAAAATGCTGTGATACATATAGTTTGTGGCATGTGAATTTACTTTATTTTAATTTGGAGATCGTATTTTGAACTATGTGGCTTTTGAGGGTTTGTATATAAATGAAATACAAACTATAGCCTGATGGTTTTAGTCAGATGTTTTAGGCTAGCTACCAACTTTCCACATGTACAAGCTAACATTATCTTGTTAAGATAACACTGCAGGTTTGAATAAAAGCCTATAAAATGCCTTAGGTTACACTTCAGTTTAAACTAGAGAATGTTTATTTTCTGTAGTTATTTAGGAAGTTGCAAATTTACTTATAAAGTCTTGCTGTTAGCGCCTCACCCACAACAGCTGTATGAAAACACAGCAATATTAAATTTGTGAACTCATGCTAATTTTTTATAGTGCCTACCACAAAGTTACTAAATAGGTCACATACAACAGGCTTCTGTGTTCTCAACTTTCACACATTTTATGTAGGGCAGATGAATATGTCATTTTCAAACTATTCCATGTCATTTTGCTAGCTTATTCCACATTTGTTTTTAATTTCAGTCTACTTTATAAATCTACGTGTGATTTTATGAACAAATGAAGCTGTGTGGATGCAATGACTCCTGTGTGGATGTGGATGTGTGTGTATGTGAGGGGGAGAGAGAGAGAGAGAGAGAGAGAAAAGTGGCTTGGAAACCTTGTGATGGTGACAAGAGCGAAGCAACAGTTACCATGGCAACAATCATTAGCCATTGCAATTATTTTGTTTTAATGGAACACAATTATGTTAGTGACGCTTTGAAAAGGGGCTCTTACTCAATTTTTATTCAATTTTACATTATAAAATGAGACAATAGTCCTTAATAATTGCATTTATTATAAAGATAACAGTATGACGCAGCCCCTCTTAGCTCAATCCTGACCACACTGTACTTATCTAATTATGCCTGAAATATTGCTGTCAGTCAGAGTGTAGTTAGGACTGTGAAAAAGCTGTACGGCGGCTGTGCTATACAGTAGTGACGTTGTTATTTTTATGGCTGCTAACACTCCAGCTCACCCCTGCTGCCTTTATTTAGTGCAGTCTGTTTGCTATTGAAAACCATGTCTGGACTCATTCCTATGGACACAGCTGCTCCTGGGAGATTAGATTTTGTGTTTGTGCTCTGCCCATTAACTCTGGTGCATTAGAAACCTTGTTGTGTTCATTAAAGTTGTGGTTTGTGGTTGTGTCTAACATGCAATCTCCCACTATCCGGCTAAAGCGAAGGAAGGAGAGGATCGTAATACTTTGATGCGTGCATAGACCTGATTAGAGGGCAATTCTGAGACTGTCTACAACTGTTTCTGATGAGATAGAGCAGTGCTATGTACAGTTGTTTAGGCTGTGTGGTGGAGTGAGTTGTATTTTTAGTATGTGACATGAGGCACACCCCTTGACAGGAGCAGCTGAAGGGCTGTCTGCTGTTCTGCCTGTTGGATTAGGTTTTGTCTGTGATGCTGATTATATATAATGTCATTATGTGATTTTTTTTATTGTATGAGAAATTTGATAGACTGATTAAAGTTGTAAGTTTTGCATAAATTTATATATACAACATGTATATTATATGGTTCATTAGTGAACAAATCAAAGAACAACTGATTGATTTATAATTCATAGCAAATATGAATCCACTACCATTAAAAAGTCTAGGATTGGTAATAAAAAAAGACTCTTGTGCTTATTATCATTGTATTTATTTGAGCAGGTTAAAAATAAAATACAGTAAAAAGTATTTTTATGAAATGTTATTACAATTGAATAAATAATTGTTTCTCTTATAATTAATTATTAAAATGTAATTTAGTCCTTTAAAAGCAAACTGAATTTTCAGCAGTCATTACTCCAGTCTCCAGTATCACATGATTCTTCAGAAATCATTGTAATAAGCTAATCTGGTGCTCAAGATTTATTATTATTATTAATGTAGAAAACAGTTGCTTAATATTTTTTTCAGAAACTGATGCATTTGGGATTCGTTGATAAATAGAAAGATCAAAAGAGCAACATTTATTTGAAATATAAACCTTTTGAATAAATGTTTTGTATAAATTGAATAAATGTCTTTGTATTGTTATTGTAATAATTTGTTTTCTGAATAAATGTGTATATATATGTATATATATGTATATATGTGTATATGTGTATATATATATATATATGTATGTATATATATATATGTATGTGTATATATATATATATATATATATATATATATAATTATTTTATTTATTTATTTTTTTAAATCATACTGAACTCCAAACTTTTGAATGGTAGTCTATTTATTTATTTTGCTTAGTTGTGAGAATTGTCGTTAATTAATAATAATAATAATAATAAATGGAATAAATATCTTGCTTGGTTTATGTCTGAAATCTGATATAGCAAAAAACCTTATTTCTGTTGTGTACTATGATAATGGTTCTTATATGAACGATTTCATAGGTAACAGTGCATCTGTCCTCACCATTCCCTGTGTGTTTGCCTGTGTATTTGTGGTGTTGTGCAGGTCTCCTCTGGTAGAAGCTGCTGAGAGCAGTGAGCCTGTCCCCTCTCCCTTATCACCCCTACCACAGCACTACACTTCTCCTGCCCTCCCTGTCCACCTGCTCCAGGACACAGTCGAGTTCCCCACACCCCTCCCTACCCCTCCGGACAGGGCTCCCCCTGAGCCTCAGACCCTTCCTCCTGCTCCTGCTCCTTCTGGTCTACCCGAGGCTCCCCCTGCTGCCCCTGTGCCTCCTCAAATCCAACAGCTCCAGCACTCTGAGCCTTCAGCAAGGTAGGATATAATTTGCAGTGTGTGCTAACTGATTGTTTAACAGTGTACAGTTTTTTCTTCTTTAGAAGATTGTGAGGATGCCACAAGAGTAGAGATACTGTACGCTCAAATTTAGTTTGTATTAGTTTTGCTTTGTGGTTATTTTAAGAACCTTGGATGATTGTGCCACTCATATGCCCTCCCTGCGTGGGCAATACAGTTAACATCACGAGTCTGCTTTCAAATGCTCTTCATCCATCTAGTCTGTTTTTAACCATGAAACTGGTGAGAATTTATGAATACTGATTAGATTTAATTAAATCAATCTGACTGTTTTGTTTTGTTGACTGCTGCTGAAAATAATAATAGCTGTGATGATCCTGAGGGATTTGTGCCATACATTGGATGTACTGTATGTACAGAACTGTACACAGAGTTCCTCATCATAACACCCCGTTTCCTCTGTGTCTGAAAGCACTGAAGCACCCAGAAATTAATTTACCATAAAGTCTATTGGCACCAGGCATTGTATGCATCTTTACAGCACTGTATATAGAGAATATAGTGGCCCTAAAATCATTTTTAATTCATGCTTAAAATGTATGAAAGTCATTACATCCACTTGTTATACAACAAAATGTCAAACCAAGTGTCACATGTGAGCAAATGTTTTCTCAGGCCTAAATTCCATTTTGTAGATATTTTTCATTTTAACTCTGCTGTGATTTTAGTGGCTGAAGTCACTTCTCTATGTTGCTTTAAGATACCGTATTGTCATGGAGTGTACTGCTACTATTGTAGGTGGCTCATTTCCATTTGTGCACATTGTTGTAAAGGTTTTTACATCAATCAGAGGCTTGCAGTGTTTGGATAGAGAGCAGGATGACTCAGCCACGTTGACAAGCGATGAGCTCAGCTTGTATTTCTTCTATCAGGCAACAGAGGGCGAGAAAGTGTGTATGCGTTTCTTTCAGCGTTGGAACTGAACGCTGCTGCCCACTGCAGCACACAGCTTGTAAACACACATCAAAACTGACCTACACTGCCAGGGAAAAAAAATAGCAAAAATTGTACCTTTAGATTGTAGCTGGTGCATATACCCTATATACCCTCAAAAGTACACCTTTGTATTCACCCATAAAGGGATGCAAAATGCAGATGCAAGAACCTAATCTTAAAATCTTAGATGTAAAACGCAGCATTTGCATAATGAGATTTATTTCAGAAGTGCACCACCATCCAGCCAAATATAAACTGATGTCCTGGGGCACCAGCTTGATGCATCTCAACATGAAACATCCATTAGCGGAATGAAGCCTGTCCCCTCTGCAAACAACTACCAAGGGCATTCCGTCTTTATCATTTCTCTCACACTCTCACATTTTTTCTCTTTCTTTCTCTTTGGAAGGTCATTTGTATTATGTATAATTTTGCATTCACTACTGTATGTACAAGTTATCAGTATTTGAACACAGTACAGTTCAGTTTTTAGGACACGTTCAGGTAAACATTTACACTTTTTTATTGGCAAAATGCAGCTCTATATACCTGTATTCATCATACTGGTGGCAAACTGAAGGGTTTTTATGGTCTTTTAACTTAACTTGTTCATTAGCGAATGAATAAAAAAACAACTGATTGATATAATTCATAGCAAATATGAATATGGGTCCCAGACCAAAAAGAAATAAGTAAATATGCTCTCCTTACTCATATTCTATGTTTGACTGTTTGTTCAGCCTAGATACTAAAAGCCCATGTTATGAATCTTTAAAAAAAACTACCTTTGCAATATCTTTCAGTGGCTGCACTGCTTGAAAATTTAATTTTCAATTTCCTGCGTCTGAGCATAGGATGAAGTTGTCAGTACAGCACTATACAGCGTGTGACAGCATTGTTGTAAATGTCTTTTATTGTAAAATAATGAGTTGTCACATGAGTTGTCTTCCAGCTTGTCTGGCACAGACAGCCATTAAATTGGTGACAGGTCTTTAAAAACCCCCTTCGCTGTTGCTATAATTTATTATGGACGGCTGTGTTTTTCATCACTTTTGCTTTTAAAAATCAGAGTGAGAGAAAAGTAGCCCTTGGCTTCTGCCGAGAAGAAAACAAAAGCTGTATATAGATGCTGTAGAACACTGTAGTTCCTCTGCTGGCACAGAATTTTCTAGAAGTAATAAAGCATATGTCCTTAAATCGCTGAGCTGAGAGAAGGGAAGTCATAATATGATGAGAGGTTTGAACAGACTAGTGGTCTCCAGCATTAGGATGCTTGGCTACAGAACCAGTGAGCTTGACTAGAGCCTTGAACATGCCATTGAATCTCATTTGTGTGAACACCCTCAAGCTACAGAACCATCACCCTTTGTGTACTGGTGCATGTTTTTGCTTTCTGCTTTTTATTTTCCATTTTCAAAAAGTTTTGGTAATGGCTGGCAGTGGACTTGTAGAAGAAATGTTTTTAAAAATTTTTTTTATTTATTTTTCCTGCCTAGTACCAGCTTTTTCTCTGGGCTAAAGGCATATGGGTCATTATTTACCTTGCTACTTGTACCGTGATATTTTAAGTTCATATTAGCATACTATTTATTGAAGTCAAGCCACGTGGTCATCACATTTTTAACCTTTTTTTTCATAAAAGAATGTGAAAAAACTTTAAAATAAATAGTAGCCTACATTAAAAAATGCATGTCTTACTGTGGCGCCCGGGGAACAGTTGGGGGTTCGGTGCCTTGCTCAAGGGTCTCACTTCAGTCGTGGTATTGAGGGTGGAGAGAGCACTGGACCTTCACTCCCCCCACCAACAATCCCTGCCGGACCTGAGACTCTAACCCGCAACCTTCAGGTTTCAAGTCCGAAAATTCAATGAGCATTAAGGAGCCACATTCCCTCTCTCTGAAACCTTATCCACTGCTGTTGTATGCTGGACAGTGTTGCTGTTGAAAAATGAATGCTTTATGAAATATTTGATCTTTTAGTTTATAATATTTTTTGTGCAGTCAATAATTTCTTAATTTGTTTTTCTTGAAGAGTCACTGCCCATTTTTCCTTTTTTTGTGAAAAGGCCCGTTGCTCAGGGTTTCAGGTTCATCTTAACTTGGCTAATCTGTTTCTTTAGTGATTTATATCCATGTCATATACAAACACAGGAACACAACAAAGCTTCAGTTAACTTTGGGGCATAAAGACTTTCCCTACACTGTGTACAGTCCTCAGGCTCTATACTATAAGTGAATAGGCAGATCTGTGCGAAAAGCTCTTTGTTCTGCTTTCTCATGAGTGAACAATAGCTTTATAATCCTCATGTTTCAGATGCCCCCACCAATGTCCCAATTTCCCACAACTGCTGCTGTCTCATACTGTAAATCAATATGGATTAGCTCGACCTGTGTAAATCGTTACTGCTCCCCTTCAGGCTCGTAATCTCTTTTCTTTTAGTTGTCTCATTTTCGTTCTCATTCTCATTTTCATTTTTCCAGATCTTACCTACAGACCCTTTCATAACATATTCATTGCTATTTTGAATATACTGTATCTGTCATTTGAGGACATTGGGACTGATGGCTGCTTTCTGCCATTATGTCTTTTTGTTCTCAGGGGTGGTTGATGTGTCATGAGTTTGACCTGAGCAAATAGATAGATTTGAAACCTATGAAAGAACAGCAGTTGTAAATCAGAGAGTCCTCAAGTCTGATGTACATGCAATTATTTTATTTATTAGTTGATTTGTTAGGATGTTGCTGTTGATTTCATGATGGGCATTTATTTAAATATGTTCCTCTGACCCCATCAAAACCCATTTGACAGACATTTTTAAAACTTTATCCCTCACAATGTAGAAATGCACTTTCTAGAATCAAAGTATCTTGGCATGTAAAAATTCATTGCATTTTTAGTTATGTACAGAAGTAATGTAAAATTTTTCATGTTTGATGCATACTATCAAGCTGAAATTTTGATGATGAAAAATCAAATGAAACAAAAACCTCTGTATAAAAGGGATAGTTTACCCAAAAATGAAAATTTCCTCTAGCATTTACTCAACATCGTTGTTCCAAACTTGTATGAATTTCTTTTCCTCTGTGGAACAAGAAGATATCTTTAGATATTTCATTGATTGGACCCAACGTTGATCAAAATATCTTCTTTTGTGTTCGGCAGAAGAAATGGTCAAAAAGGTTTGGAACAGTATACGGATGAGTAAATAATGTAATTTTTAATTTTTAAAAGTATATTTTTCAAGATACAAAATGCCCTAGGCCTAGGGTCTCTCAGACACCAAACAGACCATTAGAGTTAAGTTTCTGTAATGTGAGAAACCTGAAATGTCACTCTACTTTCACAGGGGAGACTTGGTGGTGTGATTTAGGGAAATAAAATAGTAATAAAAACAAAGAAACTATAAAAGGTGTTACATAACAAAAGACAGGAGTGACCGCATGCCTCCGTTTCTGTGTCTCGGTGTGTAAAAAAGAGACCTGTTTCTTTCAGCTTGGCGTGGAGTCAGCTATTGTTTGCATTCGCTGTGCTGATCGGCACGAGAGACTTCAAATTGACAGGGAAAAGCTGCTCATCTTTTAAAGCACTCCGTTCCCTGGGGAGAGAGGGAGAGAGAGTGAGAGAGAGTGAGAGAGGGAGGGGTTATGGAGAAAACCAGCAGCCGCTTTGCCAAACACCACAACAAGCCAATGAGAAGACCGAGTTGAAGACTAGAGAGCAGGAGGTTCTCTTATTCCCTCCCATTTCTCTTGCTCTTCGCATCCTTCCACATCTCTACCCATAAGGCTTAGTAGTCGTGTTCTATTGTTGTCAAGGATACAGAGAAAGATACAGCCTTCCCCTGATGCAATGTAGACAGAGACTGAGAAGGAGTCAGAGAGCGAAAGGAAGGGATGCTGAGGGCTGAGAGCGGGGCGCCTGTATGCCCCTGATGCCATCTGCTCCAGATCTACTGCAGCAAAGCAGCGTGTGTCTGACGCCAGCCCAAGGGCCCTCAGGACGAGAGACGTGGAGGAACAAGAGGCGCAGGTTGGGGGGAGGAGGAGGGAGACGGGTGCCAGTGGAGATCATATAGCAGAGGATGGGAGCTGTGGAGTCCGCTGAGAACGGACAGCCCCCCTGTCCCTCTCAGGAGCGTCCTGAGAGCATGTGAGTAAGAACCAGAGGAGCAGATAAGGTTCTTGGTGACCTTATTGTCGTCGTCGTCGTCGTTGTTGTTGGTGGTGGTGGTGTTTTCAAGCACCTGATTTGCTCACCTGGTTTGAGTCTGCATGCGAGTATTCCTTCAGCGATGCCTGTGCTGTGAGAAATAAGTAATAAGTGTAGTATTTGTCAGAGAAACTGCATTCACAAAGGAGGAGGGTATTGTTATTGTGTCTTTGTGATGTCACAATCAGACATGATGTTTATTTACATTAGCCGTTTACTGGCGGTAGTAAGGCTCTGTATGTGTTTTTGCATATTGACGTGTGTGTTCCAGTCTGGCGGGCTTGCAGACGTCTGGACGGAGGAGTAAAGGCTGTATTTAATAGGAGAGAGATGTGTGTTTTTGTGGGGGATGGAGGCTAATGCTGCAGCATTGAGAGAATGAGAGAGATGCTGCTGAAATAGAACACTGAGATGTGTTGGAGAAAAAGGGGAAGGGGGAAATAGAGAGAGAGTGAGGCTATTTATGTTGTAGACATTCAGAAAAGCAGAATGGCATTGATCATGACAAACATTTTGTGTAGGTGGAGTGTTCTTTATATATCCTTATTGGTTTCTGGTATAAGCCTGCTGTAAATCTAATGGAATAATTCACCCAAATGAACATTCTGTCATCATTTGCGGTAGAAAAACATTTTCTTTCTTCTGTGGAACACAAAACAAGATATTTAGTTGAGTGCCTAAGCTGCTGTTTTCCATATGAATGTAAATGGTGAGCTCTGATTTTCAAGGTAAATAATGACTTAAATTTCAGTCAGCCTGTACAAAGCCTTCATATTGCTTAAGTAGATTTTAAATGTAGTGTGCAAGTCATATTGACTAGTTTTATTATGCATTCACTTTTGACCTGTTTTTTAGAGCTTGACAGACCCTGGTCCCTATCTACTTTTATTGTATGGAAAATACCAATTCAGTCATTCTGCTCATTTTGTGTTCCACTTAAGAAATAAACCCATACAAGTTTAAAACAACATTAGGGTAATTACATGATGACAAAAATGCATTTTTTTGCGCAACTATTCCTTTAAAATAGTCTATTAACTAATTGTGTGTCTTTTGTTTATCAAGCACATTCTAACATCTGAGGTATTCTACTGTATTTAATTCTCATCCTATTGGCCACAATTATGATTTTACTGCTATAACTGACCTTTGTTCAAAAAACCCTGGAACTTCTTGCTCTAGGCAACACAGCTGGGGATGATGGGAAAGTTTGAACCTGCCCTTGAGGTCTGTGCTTTAAGTAAAAGTATTGTAGCACCATACAGTGCTGCTCATTCAGCCATGACTAACATAGCTTTTAGCATCTGAAGTTTGGCTTATGCAATCCCCTTTTGAGAATTCTTACATAATAGTACCTGCATAGATTATGTGGGAGTTTGAACCTCAACTCTAAAAGCTTTGTATTATTAGATTTTTAATTTAGTTCACCTACTGTACAAGTAGCTCATCATGACAGAATGGAATCTGGTGGAAGAAGCTTTTAGAATAGCCTTTTATAAAATATTGCATTCATAATCCAATATTTTAATTTCCTATACAAGCCTTTATTTTTAAATTTTTATTTATTTTGGCATTCATCAAGAGTTGTCTTCACCTCTGCATAAGCACTATAATGCACTAGATACACTTCTATCCCATCATCATTATTAATAAATATATTTAATATATATTTAGAATTGATTTTTTAAGTAAATATGTTTTAATATATTTTATATATTAAAAACCATAAAGCTGGATATAAATAATAAATGTTAATATTTTATAAACATGATTATACAAGATTTGGGGTCGGTATGATTTTATAAAATATTTTCAAAAAAATATTTTGCTTATGTTCATCTAGACTGCAGTTATTTGATCAGAAATATAAAACAGCTTTGTAAAAAATAAATATTTTAAAAAGTAATTTATTCCTGTGATGGCAAAGCTGAATTTTTAGCAGCCATTAATTCAGTCTTCAGTGTCATATGATCCTTCAGAAATAATTCTAATGTGTTCACTTGGTGCTCAAATAATATTTCTTATTATCATTGATAAATACAGTTGTGTTGCTTAATATACATTTTTTTTCAGGATTCTTTGATTAATATAAAGTTCTAAATAAGGTTATTTATTTTAAACAGTAATCTTTTGTAGCATTATAAATGTCTTTACTGTCACTTTTCATCAATTTAATGCACCCTTGCTTAATTATTTTCTTAAACAAAAACAAACCGACCCCAAATTTTTTAGATGGTAGTACTTCAACCAGATTTGAATTGAACTGTGGTACCCAGGGAACACACATTCAAATCTGGCTTCTGGAATTTATTTGTTTTTTTTTATACTATTTTGTCTTTCTTTTACCCCATAATTCTGTTTCTTTTTAATTTTTCATATCAGTTTAGTGCTAAATTATCTAAATGAAACACATTCCAATGTGAACAATATCTGTATCATTACACTGTGATTTTACGCAGG
The DNA here is from genome assembly GCF_936440315.1 of Barbus barbus. Taxonomy (NCBI): domain Eukaryota; kingdom Metazoa; phylum Chordata; class Actinopteri; order Cypriniformes; family Cyprinidae; genus Barbus; species Barbus barbus. The sequence continues at coordinate 18,320,413 of NC_136744.1, forward strand.
CTTTTAATGAAAAGCTCTATATTTATATTCCAGTTCTTACTTCAGTGTCCCTAGCACTTACCCACTTTAGAATAATGATGCCATATCATGAGCACTAACATTCAGATCTACTGGAAAACAATGTTGACTGCAGGAGATTTCACACACTGCTGCATTCAACTATGAAGCCTGTAATCATGTGACCTGCACTTTCTTGTTTGACTTGCACATACATATTTGGGCATGTAGCCTACTATTGGCCAACCACCGCTTCTGTGACTTCCAGATTATCTGGAGTTTGCTATTGTGTTGTGAGGACCATTCTGGTATTCATGCACATGGTATATCTGGTATATCATGACATCTTACAATAGGGCTGACATAGGGGCATCCAGCGATCATGTGTCCTTTTGTTCCAATGGTATTCTCACTGTGTGATGTCACCATGAGTCCATAAGACATCCACTATCTCTTTTGACAATCTAGTGTCAAAAGATCAACGTGAGGAATCAGCTTTGAGATGTCCGGTTTGGTGATGCATATGACCAGTAGCTATACTTTCTCCTTGTCTCCCATCACTCCTTAGCCTCTGAGACTATTAAATAAGTTCAGTGCTGCAGGAGATCTAGCACACATAAAATATTGAGAGTGTGCCTAAATTATTTGATAGTTTTGGTAGTGAAAGCTGGAGCATTGCTTTATTGCTTCTTTGCTGAGGAACCTTGGTCCTGTATGCACTATGTTTTGTGGTACTGCAAGATTTCTGACTTGAAATGTTGTTATTATTACTAATTAACATATTATATAGTTAGCATGATGTTTGCATCACATCTTATGTGGAACTGAATCGTTGATTATCAAGACTGGGAAAATTCAGTTCACTACTCAAGTAACTTCAACTTGAGCTGCCTGGGATTATGCCTCTATATCTCTGTGATTTAACTGTTTAATCAGTTTATATAGAGATTAATAAAGCGTTGAATAAATTCTAGGTGTAAAACTGCCAAAAGGAGTTATTACCTCACAAAACACTGTGGTATGGTCATTTTGAGAGATGTGTATATTCTCTCCTGACTTTGGATGAAAAAAATGTTTTCAAGTTTACTTAAGGTAAACCTCAAGTTAACTTGTAATTTAGGATTGGAAACTGGACCTATGTTTGAAATAGCATATTAGCATTCTATTAACAATTGCCATAGTATAACATGTACACAGCAGTTGGCCGTACATTCCAGTTGGAGCACAGCCTTTGTCTCCCTCTACTGGTCAACCTCTGACATTACCTCAATCTCTAGGACACATTGTACCCTCTGGCATAAAAAGGAGCAAAGTCACAACTTTTTTTTTTTTTTTTTTTTTTTTTTTTTAAACCAAGATGCTTTTTTCTTAAACTCATTTCAAGTTCAATTATGCTTACGATTAGAATTTTAGAAGATGCACATAATGTGATCTGGAGTATTGTGTTAGTGATATGTTAACACCATTATTAGCAGATGTGATTATAGATCTGTTTCTTAATCACTCTCCTCTCTGACAGACTAATAGCTGTCCTTTCATTTCAGGTTAGCTTTGTTTGAACAGCATTGTGGGTTGTCACACTCACAGCAGTGTCTGTGGCTGGAACTAGGGCTGCAACAACTAATCGATAAAATCGATTATTATCGATTATGAAAATCATCGACAACTATTCTCATTATCGATTAATCGGGTCTGCCCACAGTGTACGTCCAACTTCAGCTGGTTAGTCAAATTACGGCACTGAATAATGCATTTCTATGGACAAAATGCATCTAAAAATAGTGGAGGAAACAGAATGAGATTCTGCCGGAGAAGCACGTGATCCAAGCTGCCCAAAACATGATAATTCTTTATTTTAAGCTTTAAGTTAATGCATAAGAGTAATGGCTTGCCCTGTCAGGCGCTTTGACAGATGCGTGTGCGTCCTCAGCGCAAAAACGTTCAGTTTACGGTCATATCCTTATCTATAAATGCCACAAATTCACGCGAGCATTTCCATTTTTGCATAAAGGTCCGTCCTGACAGTCTGTGTTAAGTTTAAAATACCGAATGAGCGCCGGCGCGGCGGGCGCGCGCACGCGCGTCAGACGGACAGAACACAGCAGAGAGGGAGACAATTAATAGGCTTTTCAGCGCAAACATATCCATTGTGCTGAATTATCTGTTGTTGAAAGTTAATTTAAGGTTTAAAATAAATTAAAAAATTTTATGAGAGTAGGAACTTTAAAGGGATAACAGCGTGTAATTGTCTGTCTGAATATAAACATGAGACACTCCATAACGGCCTTTTACAGGATAAAGAAATGACGAGGTGACTGTGATCAAAGTAGTTCCTGCAGAACATTACTCTTACCTGTTGGTTAACACTGAGTTTGTGTTTTTATTCGTCTTTATTATTATCTTTATTATTTTAATTTTTAATAGAGGTTTAAACTATATTCAATTTTTACAATGCTTAACAAATTTATGTAAGTTTAACAATGTGTTTATGTAAGGTTTGTGCCACTGCTGCTCTAAAGTAACAGTATTGGTGATAACCAAAATCATTTTTCGGCTTTCTGTACTGGTTAGTACTCCAATATGTGTAAGCTCTTTAGTAACAGTAGTAGGCTATTTTTAATGCTATAATATCATTATTGCTGTTATCTATGAAAGAAAACCAGAGCACTTATTTTTTTTTGTATTTTTTATTTGAGTTTTTTTTTCGCGATACCCAATTGCAGTCAAAAAGTACATAAACAATACCAGCAAGAATGCAAGCTGTTATGAGGCCATTTTTTATTATGTCCAATAAATGACAATAACATTTTTAAATTTAAACAAATTTTTGAATTTCTAAAATATGTTTTCTCTTTATTATGATAAGTGGTCTAATAAATTAAGCACTGTATGTTTTCATAGCATTCAGTTGTCACGTTTGTTTGAAGGACATTGGGCAGAATGTGGAATAGTGTTTTTTTGGTCAATATTTTTTAATCCGATTAATCGATTAATCGAAAGAATAATCGGCCAACTAATCGATTATCAAAATAATCGTTAGTTGCAGCCCTAGCTGGAACCCAGCAGTGCTGTTCTGTGCCAGACAAGCCTTGCTGTCTCCAAGCAGACAAATTCACCTACAAATCCCTCATGTCTTCTGTCTCCTTTAGCTTTTCACATTGTTACAACTCATTTATTGCAGATGTTTACTTGTTTACTCGATATTTTGTGCTGCAGCATCTGCAGATTCGTATGCTGATTATTTTCATTTACTGCATTTTAAAATTACAGCTGGAATTTGCAATTATCCCTGTCTCAGTAGCATTAATAAAAAATGTTCAATAAGATTAAATTAACAGAGATGTATTGTATATTTTTTTCCACCATCTAGAGGAGAGTTTCAAATATAAAAGACTAGGATGTGGAAAACCCATTCTTAGTTTTTTAAAACCCCCGAGAGAAACATAAGCTTGATGATACAGTGTTCCACCTAATTTCCTCTGCAGACTTTTCAGAAATAAATCAGCATTTTATTTTCCCATACCACAAAATAAGTGGCTTTTTATATGTGCTAATAGACATCCTGTGCGTATGTGGATCTATGTGAAAGAGAAGGAAATTTGAGGCTTCTGCCAGGATTTTGTGCACATTGCCAGTGTGTGCGTTGTCTAGCTAGCACATGGGAGCATATGTCTAGAGAGCACGGTCACCGTGGCAACAGTGTACTTGCCAGATATGAGAAAACATCCCTGCATGGGCTGAAACGCTCATCAACTGATAATTATCTCACCCAATGTCATTAACACAATGAAAGCTGTAAAATTAGTCTGGAAGTCTTTTGAAATTCACTCCTTGCCATCTGTATACATCGCAGCACTTGCAAGAAGCATACTATTTGTATTACTCTAATTCTCTACCTTTATCAAATTAGAGCATTGTATCCCAATGATTTTGGGTTTGAACTGTAATTATTGATTATTGTAACCTCTCATTCATTCATTACCAGCATATGCTCTTACACCATTATTGAAAAGCCATTGTTACTAATTTCTCATAGAGTAGTTGATGCAATGCAGCGGGGCTTTTGCCATTTAGCGTGCATTTAAGTATTTTAAATAAAATTATATGATCAGCAAGCATGGATGTGCTTTGTATGTGTTTGTCAGGAAAGATATTGAGTATTTCATTCCATTCATTTTGTTGAGGTTAGCAGTGCAATGAAGAGAAAATCTCTTATTTTGCTAATAAACTGCTGGGTATTTCATCTCAGTCGTTACATTAGCAGGCATATGTCATTTTTGGCATCCGTTTAATTCAAATACACTGTAGGTACAGTATTTTAATGAATTAACTGTTGATTGACTGTAAAAATTTGACTTGGCACTATGGAAGACACTACCATTTTGACATGCTGACAAATGTGACTCATGTTTGCAAGTGTACACTGTTCAGATACAGAATTATACGATTAGATACAATACAATATGATACAACTTTATTGTCAGACAAAGTCTGAAATTTGTCTTGTGTTACAGCAGGTTCACTCACAATTACAAGACTTTATCACATAGACAAAAGACAGACAGGACCCTTAAAAAAAATAAAAATAAAAAAGCTTTTTTCTTTTTTGTGTAAATTATTCAGGTCTTACTATACTTTAATCAAATTTGATTCATTCATTCCTATGGAAGACACCATAAGGCTGGTTCATGCTGATTTACTCCTGTCCTAGATTGTGTTGCTGGTTAAGATGCCTGGTTAGCATCCCATGCTGAGGACTAGTATCCAAAACACATGCAGTTTTTTTAGCAGGCAATGGGTGTGTTCACTGCACTGAAAGCATTGGTACATTCATCAGAGTTTGATGCAGCAAAACTGAGCATATGACTCCAGCCAAGTCCTTGCTGTAGATACTAATAATGAAAACATGAGTTAAAAATGATCGATCAAAACCATGATTGAAACCGAAAAATCCTGTTTTGTTCTACACTTGCAATACAGCTGGGTATTTCAGCTTAGATGGAGAGAAAGAAATAAATAAGATGGAGGAATAATGGATTTAAAAAAAAAATTATATATAGAAAAATAGATTTTCTTTATAATACAGCAGCCCGAGTGGGAAGTCTGCTTCTGTCCTCACCGTGGGGGAGGGAAACGTGCCTGAGGATGTGTTAAAGGGAGAGAGAGAGCCAAGCAGTGAGTCTGCAAGTGGCGAGTATCTGCAACGGATTTCATCTGGATAAAGCCCACCTTCAGTGATAGATCGAAGAGAGAGAGAGTGTACGATAGTGAAAAAGAGGGAGGGATGGAGAAAAGGGGACGTAACACACAAAGGGATAGTATCAAAGCTTCAGATTTCAGGAATTGCCACTGGGAATAGGGAAAAGGTGTATGAGTGACCGTGAGGCTGTGATCGGTGGCAGATATGGCAGTGAGCGCGTGGCAGGCTCTGTCTCCGCTGCAGTGGGCTCGCTGGGGTTGGGACACGCTGCTGGAAGGGACATCTGGAGAGGATGGGGCAGACCCAGCCCTAGGGCTCCTCCGGCGCCTCAGCTGGACCTCCAGGCATGATTACATGATCCATGGCAGGCAGAGGTGAGCGTGGGATAATAGCAGAGAAAGGACAGGGACTAATGCGGTGAGACTGGGTGGGGGTCTGCACATCTGTCTGAGGCTGTGTCTTTGTTGCTGTATGTTCGCCTGCGCTATCACATATTGTGTCAGATTTGTGTATGCTGATGCCAAGACTGAAAAACGTTCACAAACTGACATATTGTTGTATTGATGTAAAAAGCAAAATGGGCATCATCAGTCTTGACTGAAATGACAAATGTGTTAATGTGTGAAAATAGCATGTCCAATGTGATACTCAGTAGTTAAAAAAAAATTGACTCCATGGCTGAGCATAATATGCGTTTGAGCTGCTGTTATTGGTCTCCTAGCTGCAGGTTCAGCGCTTTAATTTCCATCTGTAATAATCCACCAGGGCCTACTAGACACATGCTGATGCAGGAGTTTGTTTATAAGGTCTGGCACACGATGAATGATTGTTTAATATACTTTAGGGGTATCTGAATTTATTTGATCCTGTAGTGTAAATATGAGCTGTGATGTGTTGTCTCATAAATTGATGTTGCTTGTTTGCTGTATTAGTGCTGGATTTGATATGCAGCTTCGTTGTATGGAAACAAAACAGACTTGATGTTTATACTTCAATGAGATTATTAAATCAACTCTTAATTCAATATATTCAGACCTTCTTCTGTCTCCCTGTTTCTTCTGCAGGAGTTCAGACTCAGACGGAGCGTTCGAAACCCCTGAGTCCACCACCCCTGTTAAGTCTGCTTCTCCACCAGTGCCCCCAACAGAGCCCCCCTGCACCAACTCAGAGGCATTGTCCCAAGAACACACAGGTACGTTTAGATATCCATTCCATTGTAATTCACACCACAGATTCCCTTATGTGGAGTCAAATTGTTTTATTTATCATTTGAATAGCTTCAGGAGGGTTTACTGAACTTTGAAATGCTTAAGATTACAGGACATTGACAAATAGTGTCACTGTGTCTTGTTTTTAACAAATTTTGTAATATTTAATATAAAGTAAAAAAATGGACAGTATATTAAATGACAATGAATAGCAAGTGAATATTGTAGCAGATAGCACAGAGCAAAAGTAAATAGTAAACCTGAAAACAGAATTTACTATGAACTATTCTTAACTCTGAAAGCCAGGAAATGTTATGGAAAACTAAGTAGCTATATATAATTATTTAGTATCTAAGGATCTATGTTATATGGCTATGGTATATGCAACATTTAGATGTCAGTTTGTGCTTTGTTGTAAACAAAGAGATGGAGGTCTTATTCAATTCTTTCATCAGTACCTTTGTTTCTCCTCGTGTTGTTTTTAAACCAGTAAACCAGTCGTTATTTTTTAATTTCTTGTTCTTATTTAGAGGAAAAAAAAGAAGAAGAAAAAACAAGAAAGGGCTGTCTTTTCACTTCCATTATTCTCAGACAGGAGGACTGTGGTCTTTGTTATCAAATACTGCACTCCCTCTAGAGGATATACAATGTATTGCTACTGATTTTTTTAAAGAAAGATCTAGAAGAAAAAAACTAACAAACGTTACTTGTACTTTTTGCACTCTATCCTTCTTCAGTTGTTATTAACATAAAATAATATCAATGCATCTATGAGTACTCTTCAGTGATCTGCTTGAAAGCATGATCTGTTTTCAAAATGTATAGTAACTTCATTCTCTATCTTCACAGCTTCCACTGCTGACATCTCTGCCAGTGAAGCTCAAGACCCAAATCAGCTTCAATCTCCCAGTCCCTCTGAAACTACAGTCTTTGATGAGGACAAACCAATAGCTGCTAGTGGCACCTACAACCTAGATTACTTGATTGCTGATGACCCATTCACAGAATCAAATTTTGGGTCTGGACCATCAAGCCGAGCGCCTCTCACCCGCTCTATAAGCCTACAGTCTGGTGAGTTAGAGAGTCCAGGAGACAAATCCTCAGGAGGAACCTCCGACAAACCCATTCACCCACGAGCAGAGTCCTTCAGCACAGGAACAGAAAGTGCTCCGGGAACTCTCCGTAAAGTGAAGAAGCCCCGTCCAGGTTCCCTAAAGAAGAAACCTCTTTCCCGGCAGAACTCAAACCCAGAGCATTCCTCTCCCAAAACAGTCTCCTCTAGCAGCACACCAGAGGAGAAAAAGAGAGGGAAACCACTGCCTGAAAGCCCCTTGCAAACCCAAGAGAGGCCTAGCTCCTCTCCCAGCCCGAGTCCTAGTCCTGCTGGTACGCTACGGAAGAATAGGATAAAGTCTCGAGTTGAAAGTCCTCCACCTTTGGCTGAGGAGGTCACTGCCAGCTCAATATCAAGTCAACTCCAACCGGTGTTTCCTGATCCAGTAACCGAGGCTCCAGCTGTCCCCGACGAGGAGTCTCCTATCCCTCCCAGTGCCTCCTACAAATGGGATCCGGACAACTTTGAGAATATTGACCCATTCCGTACAGGAGGCAGTAAAGTCGCCAACTCACCCGTCTTGGGCAGGAAAGCTGACTTTACGTCGGTTTCAGACACCCCTGTTGCTGTAGAGGAGCCTCATGCCTCTTCCCCTGCTAAAGAGCAACCCATCAACATTGAGGAACAGCCAATCACCAAGCGCCAACCAGTCAGACTGGAGTTTGACTATTCAGAGGACAGTGGAGAGGCACCACGCAGTACTCCTCCTCCTAAAAACCTAGGCAAGAAACCAGGGGCCAAGATGCCCATCCGAAAGCCCAAACTGGGGATTAAGAAGGCCCCTCCACCCCAGACAGAGCAGCTAGACAATGCACCTGTCTCTGCACTTTCAAATGACATTGATGATATCCCGATCCCCAAGGGGTCATATAACTTCGATCCCAGCAAGTGGGATGACCCTAACTTTAATCCATTTTCTTCAAGCACTGGTATCCCCAGCTCTCCTCACCTGTCAAGTGGATCTTACAACTTTGATTCTGACTCATTTGATGACTCAATCAATCCCTTCAAATCATCTAAAAAGATGGGAAACTTAACTCCGAAAGCTGCCTCTTTTGACAAATCCAGCAATGACAACGAGAATGAAAATGATAACATTGTTGAGTTGGAGGATCACAACCAGAACAAACCTGCCAAAAACAAGAAGAAGCCGCTCAAATCGTAAGTCTGAGTCCATTTCATTTCAAAGTACATCATTCATAATAGTGCACAGTGTGTAATTCTTGTAAATGTTCTTGTGTAGATTTCTAAATGGTCAGATAATATGTGTATGTAAGTGGGTGTTAGTATTTGTTTGTCAGCCTCTGTCAAATGTCTGTTGATCTCATGTATCACAGGAAGTCCAGCAATGTCTCTTCTCTGTGTTGTTTCTTGTAAGTAGAGAGATGGTGGCAAAATCAGCATCAGTAATAATATAGCTTAACATAAAATGTCACTTTAACATGTTTTAACTCATGAGCTCACTGTCAGTTGTTTTATCATTCAATTTAATACATATGACTGATTTCACATCACATCATTCCACGTCACCTCCATCTTCCTCGGCTACATGTTTGATATTCTCCAATGAGAATGTGTTGCCATCTATTGGACCCTCAAACAAGTGCAGTTGATTCCAGGAACAGAAAACGAACTCAGGCATGCAAATGTACACAGTGGTACAAGCTAGAAAACATTTTATGATTGTGTTACCATGTGCATGTGATCCAAGTTGAGCTTTGTTATCTATGCTTTTTTTCCATGAATCAGACGTGAAGATCGATAGTTCATCTCTAAAAGCTCTGAATGAATTCCTTTATGAGAATTTTTATGAGACTCATTTCAGAAATCTTACCTCCTTAGTTTGGCCTAGTGGATAATAAATGTTGCAGGCTTTGCTGGAAAGCAGAAACTGTGGCCTAGAATGTCTACAATTTTTTTGCATTTTGAGCAAGACATTGTTTTCCTTGTCTAAGACCCCCTGCACACCATGATTCATTAATACAGCTAATTAGGGAGTTTATTGGATAATTTGCCCCTATTTCAGATTAATCCATCTAATATATTTTGCTAAGATACAGACTTTCCTCTATAGTTCTCACACAATTCAAGGTGTTCCACCTTTTTTTCAACACAAATGTCTTTTCAGATTTGGCATGAGGTGTGAAGCAATACTCCTGAAATATTTACATCACACTGAAATGTGCCAACAACAGCAACAGAGTAGGACTTGAAATGCTTCTGTTATGTGAGGCATCTGTCACTTTCTTGGGTCACTGAGCAATTTAACAGGGGCTACAGGGATTAAAACTAACTGGGTCAGGGTAGAGACTTTGGAGTATTAAGGATATTTTTGTTTTTATTTTCTAATTATAAACCACAAATCTTTACTGCATAATTGCCATACTTTTGAAAAACATATTTCTGAGTCATCTCTAGTATCTGTTGGTCTTAATTTCCTGCCATGTTTCCTTTCGTAAAGACTGCATTAGCAAAAAAGTGTTTACTATAAAAAACACATTTGCACAAGAAAACTTAAAACTGAAAAGCATAACATTGATATATCCCACTAATAGAAGCATCAATCATTATGTAAACCCTGAATAATCCATTATATGGTAAGATCTTAACTCATGAGATTTAAACCTTAATAATAAGCACCATCATTTACTGTAAGAATTACAATATATTTGCATTGTCAAAATGATTTTTAAAACCTTTATCAAAACAACACAACAGGTATGTATTATTTAACTAAAACTTGTATTCAGTAGAACATTATCTGTATGGTATCTGTTAAAAAACTGCTGTTTATAATAAGTATGGTTGGGTTGTAAAAAAAGATTTATATGCTGATTGGTTGGACAAAAAATGGTTGGATGTTGTCTTTTGTTCTATATTAACACTTTAAGGAGTAACCACAAATTTCTTGTTTTCTTTAACAGTAACACTTTTAGAGTGAAGAAATCACCAAAGAGGACTCAGATTACTGAGCCATCTGCTCAGGTAAGTTAAGACATGAGCGTCCATTCACCTACAGTACACACACACACAGTCACTGCAGATGTTCATTCTGAAGATGATCTGCTTTTCTCCTTCGCTGTCACCTCATATCATAACAGTGTTGTCCTGTGTGTTCTCCACTCTCGCCCTCCACTTCACACACACATAATCACCTGCAGGAGGACTCGCCTGATGCCAATCCCGAGCCTTCACAAGATCACGCCACAGATGAGGAGAAACTGGCTTCCTCCACCAATCAGAAATGGACTAGACATGACGTAGAGGTGGAGCTGGCCTCTGACCCCCAAGACTTCCCGCAGCCGACTGACTTTACAGCTTTTGTCAACGAGAACAGTTTACCAGCACAGAGTGATGGTGAGAGAGTGGAGGAGTCTCTTATTATGTTACTACATTGTCTAATCATGAGTCATGGATTTTCTGTCCACAGTCCTGCATTACTTTACATAGATAATTTGGAGTAGACCATAGATCATCGCCAAGAGTAAGGAGACAACTGATTTAAAATGAAAAATAAAAACTACAATTATTTGTTTCTTTTGATTTTGGGGTAAAATGGTTTTGTGAGATTCACCCATTAGATAATTTCCCACGTGATACAAGTTTGCCTACAGCCCCAAATGACCCAAAGCTGACCCGTTTTATTAGCCTTTGACCCACAGGGAACCATTTGCACCCTAGGGCAGTTTCTGCCTGAAACTAAGTGGGTCAGTAGTACAGAGGCAGATGAGTTATACTGCCATTGTCATATTGGTTTTGTCAGTCTGAACTGATGATCAGCATAGAAAGAATATTCTTTGAAAGCCTTATATAATTTTCATGCCTATGTAACTTTCAAAAATCATTTAACCTGTTATACCTTCTCTCATTTTCTCTGGTGTCTTTTCTGCAGTTACAGACTATGAGATTGAATACATGGAAAAGATTGGCTCCTCCGCACCTGTGAGTATCTACCTGACTCATTGACACACTAAACTTAAGGAAATTTTGTGCGTGTGACAAACACCTAACTAATGTTAAATTACAGACCTTTGTATTTATATGAATACATGTATGTATTTTTATAGCCTCTCTCGGTAAAGAAACCATCACTTTATCTGAAGCTGGACTCTGTGACAGACAGTCCAACGAAGACTTCCAACATGCAAGATTTAGAGCCCAACTCTCCCTGCACTGGGTAAACCACACACACACATACATACTCATTGGCCACTTTATTAGGTACACCTGTTCAATTGCTTGGTAACACAAGTTGCTAATCGGCCAGTCACATGGCAGCAACTCAATGCATTTATGGCGCTTTTCCACTGCGTGATACGACTCGGCTCGGCACGGCTCGGGTTGTGTTTCCACTGCAGTTTAGTACCGCTTTAGAGTGGGCGGGATTATTCACATGTCGTTATAGCAGCGATGCCTCTACTGCCATGACTCCTGAAAAACATTTTAATTCCACGTCGCTATATTAAGCTCTCGCTGGATCCGTTCCTCGGCTATCAAAGAGAGGAACGTCTGTACTTCCTCAACAGACAACGAAACAGCCATTATTTGGTTATTAAAAGAAAGGTGTGCTCATTTAAAACAGTTGTGTTCGGTCCTTCACTGGCTGTGCTTATTTAAATCTAGCGGGTCTGTTGGGTCTCGTGCTGCAAGTTCAATGACGCAGGCAGTGACGAGTTTCTCCGGCCAATCAGTGATCAGCAGAGTTTACACGTCATGTTTTGGTAACGGTACGGCTCTCTTGGAACCTCGGCCGAGGTGGTACTAAAAAAAGTACCAGGTACCAGGAACTGTACCCAGTGCAAAACCCCCCAAAAGTGAGCCGTACTGAACCTTACCGTGCTGTACCATGCAGTGGAAAAGCGCCATTAGGCATCTAGATGTAGTGAAGACGACTTGCTGAAGTTGAGGAAAGGGGATTTAAGTGACTTTGAACGTGGAATGGTTGTTGGTGCCAGACAGGCTGGTCTGAGTATTTCAAAAACTGCTGATCTACTGGGAATTTCACACACAACCATCTCAAGGGTTTACAGAGAATGGTCCGAAAAAGAGAAAATATCCAGTGAGCGGCAATTGTGTAGACGAAAATGCCTTGTTGATGTCAGAGGAGAATGGGCAGACTGGTTAGAGATGATAGAAAGGCAACAGTAACTCAAATAACCACTCATTACAACCAAGGTATGCAGAATACCATCTCTGAACGCACAACACGTCGAACCCTGAAGCAGATGGGCTACAGCAGCAGAAGTCAACACCGGGTGCCGCTCCTGTCAGCTAAGAACAGGAAATGGAGGCTACAATTCGCACAGGCTCACCAAAATTGAGCAATAGAAGATTGGAAAATCGTTGCCTGGTCTGATGAGTCTGATGCCTGGTCAGACTGGTTGCCTGGTCTGGTCTGATGAGTCTGATGAGTCTCGATTTCTGCTGCAACATTCAGATTAGGAGCACTCTCTTAAAGGGAGTGCTCCTAATCTCAGCTTGTTACCTAACCTGTCCACAGAAGCAATCAATCAGATTCCAAACTCTCCACAATGGCCAAGACCAAAGAGCTGTCCAAGGATGTCAGGGACAAATCTGTAGACCTACACAAGGCTGAAATGGGCTACAAGACCATTGCCAAGCAGCTTGGTGAGAAGGTGACAACAGTTGGTGCGATTATTCGCAAATGGAAGAAACACAAAATAACTGTCATTCTCCCTCGGACTGGAGCTCCATGCAAGATCTTACCTTGTGGAGTCTCAGTGATCATGAGGACGGTGAGGAATCAGCCCAGAACTACACGAGAGGATCTTGTCAATGATTTCAAGGCAACTGGGAACATAGTCACTAAGAAAACAATTGGTAACACACTACGCCGTGAAGGACTGAAATCCTGCAGCGCCCGCAAGGTCCCCCTGCTCAAGAAAGCACATGTACTGGCCCGTCTGAAGTTTGCCAATGATTCAGAGGAGAACTGGGTGAAAGTGTTGTTCAGATGAGACCACAATCGAGCTCTTTGGCATGAACTAAACTCACCGTGTTTGGAGGAGGAGGAATGCTGCCTATGACCCCAAGAACACCATTCCCACTGTCAAACATGGAGGTGGAAACATTATGTTTTGGGGGTGTTTTTCTGCTAAGGGGACAGGAAAACTGCACCGCATCAAAGGGACGATGGACGGGGCCATGTACCGTCAGGGCCAGGGCACTGAATCCAGCCAGGGCTCTGAAAATGGATCATTAAAATTATAGACTGATTTTAATGGTAATTTTACTACCATTAAAATTATAGACTGATCCTTTCTTTGCCAGTGGGCAAACGTACAAAATCAGCAAGTGATCAAATAATTTTTTTCCCCACTGTAAATATTAGGGCTGGGCAAGTTAACGTGTTATTATGGCGTTAACGCATGAATTAATGAACGCCGACAATTTTTTTTTATCGCGCATTAACGCAGTTTTCATTATTATTATTATTATTATTATTATTATTATTATTATTATTATTATTTTGAAAGCCCGTTGCTCACTGGCTCAGAATTCATGTAAAGACAAACCACAGGTCACAGGAGAGGTGGGATGTTGATCAATAGTGCCTTGGGATGGGTGTCATTGAGAGGGTGCATGCTGCCGAGCCAAATGGGAGGAGCTGGAGCTCTAGCTCCCCCTCGCTGGAGGTAATGGGTGGAGATAGACACCTAACCACACCCTAACCCTACCCCATACCCTATCGCTAAACATAACTCCACCCATTAGTTCACACAGAGGTGGAGCTGGACATCCAGAGAGGGGGAGCTGGAGGCCATTTGGCTCTGCAGGGAGCAGTACTTGGTCTGCGTTCAGCCCTGACAAAACGGTGCAAAACGTTTATTAAACGGAAACAGTGATGCGTTGAACACCCTGTTCTAATGACGCAAATGTTGTAACTATGGCAGCTGAGAAGGCCATTCTTTGTGTTCTTTTTGAAGATTTTTCTGAGCCTGATGAAATGGGTATAAATACGTGTTTAATACTGCAAAATATGCTCGATGTTACAGTCACTGCCCTTGCCGTCCAGAATAAAAAGAACATCCCAATCGAGTGAAGGGATTTGTGGAAACTGTGGATCTTTGTGATCCAACATTTGCCTCGCATTTCAGGATGAAAAGACAAACATTTCAGGTGAAGGATGATCCACTTCTTACCTCCGAGACTGTGTTATGATCTATATGACCTTATTATTTTTATTGTGAGCATTAGGCTTATCATTATTGCTGATCACTGTTGTTGAGGTATGATATTGTAATATTTACCATTAATCAGTATATAATCAGAGGAGCATAGAAAGATTTATGAAAGTGTCACTCCACAATACAATAGCAAAATATATAAATATGTATAGTATTTTTATGTTACATGAATCAGTGTCTAGCACACCTTCCTAAGGAAAGGATATGGACCAGAAGACATTGCAATTACTACATGATATTTAGACAGACTTAAAGAAGTTCCAGATCTATACTTGTGCTCTTATTATTTCAGTTATTTTGCCTTTAATGTAAATAAACATGCAAACTTGCTCTTGTTAATTTATTTTGATGTTAATTACATTTACTTACAAATTCATCATCATCATGTTGATATGCTCTTACGACAAACATGTCTTCAAATATCTTAAATTGTTGCGTATACTGAGCTGCAGTGGACATATTTGTAAACAACTTCACTTGGACACATTGTGCCAGCTGTCTCTTTAATACAGTGTGGTTTCTATACATGTGCTGCTGATTGGGCTGACATTTTTGACACACCCACCAAACAAGAGAAAACGTATCTCAAACCCAGTTGCACACCGTTTCCAGGAAACATGTCGTTCAACCAGGAACCCGGAGCAAAACGTTATGCACCGGTGTGTGCCTGAACGTGCCTCTGGTGTCATCACACGTCTCAACCAATGAGAGCATTCTGGGTGGGTCTAAGCCTGCAGGATGGCCTCCACATGGATGCTCCCGATAAAATTATTTAGGCTAAGCGTCAACATTCACAAACCACTGTTCACTGTTATTTTTAAACAGAAAAGAATGCAACGTGCTCGGAATCACGACTTCATAAGTTGGAAATAGGAAGTTTCCAATAGCACGTGAATACAGCAGAGAAGCATCTTGCTCAGCATAGTGGAGTGCATAGTTTTGTTAACTTTGTGGTTTATTATTTTGAGTCATTTGGGATGCGGTAACACACAGCCCTCTCACAATATATTGCTTTACAGATCTATCACTTTTGCTGCTAAGAAATGTTAACGCAATCATGCTGCAGGTATCAGAAGTTCCACGCTCCGGTGCGGTAATTCTCCCGCATCCCACACACACAAGTGTCTTCCCACCCGCACTTGCCCATCAAGTGTTGTCACCATGCCGCACTCTGCTGCGTTGGGTCCCGCGATAGTGCAGGTCTATACTTGGAAAGTGCACGTTATAATGTTATGATTGAGGGTCTGGACTGGTCTATAAAACTTTAATGCCCTGGCAGTGGCAAATAGCTTTGGTTTTATATTTAATTTGATTACATTAATGGTTGAATTGAGATTTACAAGAAATGTTTTAACTGCTACTATGTAAAAGGAATACTGCTGTAAAAAACCTATTTGTTTAAAGTGCTTGCAAACCAGATGTTATTGCACTTTTGTTCATATAGCAGTACTTTTAAATGAAAAAAGTGCCCAATAATGAATTCATTATTGAATTTTGTGCTTAACAATGCGATTAATCACAATTAATCTCAGAAATATCATGCGATTAATCGCGATTAAAAATGTTAACCGATGCCCAGCACTAATAAATTATCAGATATTATTATCATATACATCATATATTGCTTAAAAATGCATTAATTCTCTCAAAAAGTCTTAGATCTTTGAGTTCAGCTCCTGAAAAATAATTTTGTTCAGTGTAGGAAGTCTGTCTGTCAGTTGGCATCTGGTGCTAAATAACATAATTGCACCATTATGTCGACAAAAAGGCATTGCCATTTAGTCGGTCATTGAGCAACTGTAAAACCATGAAGATTATTTATAAGGAATATATTTGCTAAAGGTGGATTTTGTCAACTTTTAGGAGTACACCACACTCTCAGAAAAGAGTTCACTGGGGAGGTGCCCTTTCAAAAGCTACTTATTGTAATTTTAAAGTATCAATATGTGCCTTTAAGGTACTAATATGAATAATTTACAGGTGTATAAGGTACAAAGAGGTGCCCTTTAGCTTTTGTACATTAGGGTACCATCCCAGTGACAGCATTGCACCTTTTTTCTGAGAAGGTATCATATAGACTGACTTGCTTAAAATGAAAGCTATAAAACTTGATTCTTGGGGGTAAAAATGATTTACTTTGGCAGTGTATTCTATGTGTTGAATTGTGTTGGTCTGATTCTTCACAGGAGCTTTGAGGAGATGGAGGCTCAGATCTCGCAGGGGAAATCACCTGTGCTGCCACCACGTGGTGCTCATGACTCCGTGGCCTCAGAGAAAAGCAGAAAGAGGGACAGCCAGTCTCAAAGTCAAACGCAGAGCAATGAGAGAGATGGAGCGGTAAGTGCAAACCGGTCAAACACCTTTAAGAGTGTTTATTTCATTAGCTCAGATAATATGGAGCTCATACAGTCAAAATACAAGAAAACACCACAAATGTGTAAGATGGGGTTATTTTATTTTGTTACTAATGATTGCACAGCTTATCTGATCTGATACATTTGCAATGCTACACATTTTTGTTTTCAGTCTTAAAGGGACAGTGCATCCTAAATAAATAAATTCTGTCATTATTTACTCACCCCCATGTTATTTAAAACATGTATGCTGTATTTTTTTTAAATTTAACACAAAAGGAGTCATTTTGACCAATGTACACTTATTTTTTCTATATAACTGTCTATTTTCTAATTATGACGATTGTAAATAATGACAGTTTCTCCCTTTTAAGACAATTATTTTGCTAGGCATGCAGCTTACTTAGGGTCTCCCCACCAGAATCAGTACCGCAGAATGTTTTGCTCATAAGCTTTGTAAACCCATCATAGAAGTGTTATGATGCTCTAGGCTAAATACAAGCTTGCCCTAACTCACTGACACCCAGACACCACCTACTCCTCTTGCTCTTGTCCCTCTTCTGCTCTCGATCCCATCGCAGTCCCCTATCCAGGGCCCCATGGATCCCTCAGATCTACCCCTCTTAGACAGACTGTCTGATTCACCTGCCCCTCTCAGCTACCTGGAGCCTGATCTGGCAGAGACCAACCCCACTGCCTTCGCTCAAAAACTGCAGGTGTGTAGAGAGAAGCCTACCAGCCAACTATACTTTCTTGCTTGGACCTTTCCAGCAGTGTGTGTTTGTGTGTGTGAGAGAGAGAGAGAGAGAGAGAGAGAGAGAGAGTGCGCGTGTCTTCACTCTGCTGTTTCACTGTGTGTTTGTTTGTCCCTCCAGTCTTTCATGTACCTTGTCTGTTTTGTTTTGTCTCTCATTTTTTGTTTTTAAAGGAATAGTTCAATCAAAAATTTTAATTCTGTCATATTTATTCATCCTTAAACCCCAGTTCCTAGAAGTAAATAGTAACTGGGGCTGGCAAGCGCCGATATGAGTAAAAAGAACCATCAAAGTACACTACCATTCAAAAGTTTGGGTTTTTAATCAATTCTGTTCTTTTGAACTTTCTTTCCATCAAAGAATCCCAAAAGATCATGGTTTCCATGTTTTCAAAATTGATAATAATAAGAGATGTTTCTTGAAGGGTCATGTCACATCCTTTAAGCCAACAGAGGAATAAGTGAAATAAATATATTAAAATAAAAGTTACTTTAAATTGTAATAATATTTCACAATATACAGTAACTGTTTTTACTGTATTTGCGATCAAATAAATGCAGCCTTGGGATGCACAATAGACTTCTTTCAAAAACATTTTTAAAAATCTTAATGACTAAAGTTTGATAAGTCACATTGACAACTTTTATGTTGCTGTTATGGTGCTTTTTCGGAGCTTGACAGCCCCTGGTCCCCATTCACTGTTATTACAAGGCATCTCTTCAGATATTCTGATAAATATCTCAATTTGTGTTCCAATGAAAGACAGAATTTTCATTTTGGCTGATTTATCCCTTTAAAAAATACCTACAAGTAATAAAACTTCTAGAAAGGAACAATGGATCTCACCGCATACACAACGTTCACAGTAAAATGCGTACGAGTGTCTGTTTGTGTGTGTACAGTATATGTACGTTTTTTTCCCCCTCAGGTTTAGTATTTGCGTGAGGCCGGTACAACTCTAACCCCTCTTTTCCTCCTTACCCCATCCCCACTTCATGGGTCACTCCCCCTTTCCTCCCCTCAACCCTCCTTTGTGGCCCAGGAGGAGCTGGTGCTCGCAGCCCTGAAGATAGAGGCTCTACAGGTAGCCAAAAACATCTCTCAGAGCCCCACTTTGTCCACTGTGTCCCCTCAGGTACTGCGCTGAGCCAGCCCGCACCCGTGTGAATGTGTGTGTGTCCAAGCACGAGTGTGTGTGTGTGTGTGTGATACCCCCCTCTGAACTGAGCCCCCTGACTGCACCCTTGGGTATGAGTGTGAATACCTACCCATAAACTACCTCACCATACTGTGGACGTGACATCTCACCCCTGGTTCTTTAACCCGGCTCCTGTCCTCGATTGGTGCTCCTTTTTTCCCAATCCAACACCCTCTTGAGCAAAAGAGGTGTGTTTTTCCCAGGGCTTTGTGACAATCCTGCATGTTCGCTTGGACAGGAGATCCATAGAAACAAAGGTCAATGTGACTTGGAAACTTACGCTGTATATAGACTCTATATTATTACATCAAATATGAATGGTTTGCAGATTTCATAATTTATATGCTTATCCTAAACAGAATGTTTATTGCTGAATTCCTCGTCACATTCATGCTAGTTCCTGGTTTCGATTTGTTACTAATTTACACTAACTCATTTGAATACAGTGGGTATACAGACCATCTGTATGCCTGGTTTGAGGCCACTGGTGTGGCTTCACATGAAGCTTAGCTCAGATCTGCTTTCAGTCATGTTGGATGAGTGACCGTCGCCTCTGTCTCAGTCAGCATTTGTACAGGAAATGGAATGAACAGACTAATCTCGTATGCACAAACATGCACATGTATTATTTACAACCTCTCTAACATGCCTCATATTCTTGCCGCTCCATTCTCATCATGTTGTCTTGCACGCTTCACAGTCTCGCCTCAAGAAGCCCAGCCCACGCCGCTGGAATCTCAACGGTTCTCGCATGGCTAAAGTAAGAAGGACAGAAAACGTTCCCTCTAAGTCTAACTAGGTCTAGTCCATATATTCTAATCCCACTGTCCCTGTACCACCTTTAGACTAAACCACCATTAGATGATAGAAATGATCATTTCCATTATCATAGAAATTAATATTTAGTTTATTAATATTTATCCTATTTTAAGTTTTTTTTTATACATACTCTAATTGAAAAAGTTTGGGCTCAGTAAAATTTTTATACTTTTTTTTCAGGAAGAATGCATTAAATTGATTAAAAGTGACAGTAAGGCGTTCACATTTTTGCAGAACATTTCTATTTAAAATATATGCTGTTTTTTGAAATTCCTATTCATCAAAGAATCTTTAAAAAAATAATGAATCAGCAACACCACTGTTTTCAGCATTAATAATAAATAATAAATATATAACAAATAATGATAAATGTTGCTTGTGCATCAAACCAGCATATAGAAACGATAAAGTGACGCTGAAGACTGAAAATTCACTTTTGCGAGCACAGGAATAAATGACATTTTTAAATATATTAAAATAGAAAACAGTAATTGTAATAATATTTCACACTCAAAGCAATACTGTTGTACTGTTTTTTTTTATCAAATAAATTCATCCTTATAGAGCATAAAGGTCACTGCACACTGAGTCTGAAATTTTCGCACGTTAAAAAATAAATACGACCTCACGTTGTGTCAATCACTTTTGCACACTGCCTCCAAAACTTTCGTCCGTCAAAACAAATTCGGATCAGGTTCGATTTTCTGCGTTTTCACATCTGTATCATGCATTTTGATAGGAAAGGATGGGGAATACGAAAAAACTGAAAAATGCATGCGAAGATTTCGGACTCAGTCTGCAATGACCTTCAGACTTTTGACAACAAAATGTAACCTCAAATAAGAATCTAAACTCTTTAAAGGACAGTCGCATAGATATTAAAAACACATCAACTCTAACCCATTTTCCAGACACATTTAATATGACTATCCACATAACATTTTATAGATCTCATAACGTTTTTTTTTTTTGAGTAATAGGTTTTGTCTCACTCTGTCAAAACTAGTCTGGTTATTTTTGTAGAAAACTGCAGGAAAATCCACACAGACAGATAGCAAACTCTGTCGCAGGATGTCCCGTATTCCACAGGTATTGTTTCTGCCCCTGAATAACCTCTAGACTTCATTTCCAAAATAGAGTTGATCTTTAATGCATCAAAAGTATTTCTGGAATAGTTCTGATACATTTTAGGATTATAGAGTGCTTTCATATATAAAAAGAGTGACACTGTCTTATATAGCTGGAGTAATGAGGTTCAGTGAATTGATGATCTTCTTAAAATATTCAATATTTTAACATGCATTATTAGATAACGCTCTTCCTGAAATAGTCTCACAGACATATTTCCCAAGCTGCCTCAGCACATTCTCCATGACGTGTTCTTTATTTGACCTTTTTATTAGCAGTAATTTATCATTCTTGGAAATACATGCACAGCTGCTCTGTAGATAACAGGAATACATCACAACCCCATGCTGTACTGAACTCTGTCTTGTCAATATTCATTTTTAAAAGCTTTTGTTTCTCATTTGCATTTAGAGTTATTCCTCTGTCTCAAGTCTCCCCCTCTGCTGACTGTGTTTATGATTGGTGATGACAAACATAATGTTTTCTTGGGCTAAATTGGGCATTCAGGGAGTTTCTAGATTAGGTTATGCAGTGAGTGTCAAGACTCGGATCTAGACCATGTTTAATGTATAGTATGTGGTCATAGGATATCTGAGATAAACACTCAAACTCTAAATATGATAGAGCACCATTTCAACATTTTGCATTGGGTTTTAATCTCACTTTGTACCTCCCATATGTCTATATGTCTCGTTCATGATCTGAGTGCATTCCAATAATGCAGTAAATGGTATTAGGCATAAATTCTCCTTGCAGACCAAACATGTTGTGGGCATTCTGTATTTGTACCCTAACACATGGCCCCCTACCTTGTATAAGAGTCAAACTCAATTAATCTCCTAAACCAGCTCTGTTAGGAAGAATTAATCAGCTTTAATCAGCAAGTAGGTTTAAGGGCTAAACATGATGATTATTCAGTAACTACACCCCATCACTGGCTATAAAGAGGCCTTATGAAAACAGTTGCTTTCTGAAAATGGTACATGTGAATATTTAGATGTTAATTATTAAATTACAGTAGCCTACATTTACTGACAGTACATTTGTGCTTTTGTTTGTGCCTTTGAAACATATATTCATAAAACATGTCTGTCTTTTCCTGTAGGACGTATGCAGATAGTATGTTTTGCGGTCTTTTGTTGTAGCTGGTTGCATTAAGGGTATTTTGGGATACAGTCTTTTTTCATGCAAAATAGATCAACTCTGCACATTATTTAATCTCTGAAAAGTAACATAAGGTTCAACCTGTACTCCTACAGTCCTCATCTGACACAGCATTCCCTCTCTGATCCGGTCACAGCCGCAAACCTTTCATGACAAACAGCTTTTCACATCCATCTCACATTGGGGATTGTCAGTCATAACATTCCAGCAGGCCAGTCGCAAACTGCTGGAGGCTTTTGAACCCAAACTAAGAGCCTGCGCTCCATGGCATTATGGCTTTGCTGAGTAGAACCTGTAGATGATGTGCTGCCTCCCTCCAAGTGTAAAGTGAATGTTGTTCTAGAATCTAGAGAAATAAACTCACAGGTTTTTCATGGTTTCTCCACAACTCTTTCCTCTGCAGCAGAGAGAAACGGCCTCACCGGGGGACAGCGGGGTTTCGAATAGCTCCCTCTATTCACGAACAGGATACATTGAAGGGGAAAGCCCTCATCTGCCACATGACATGGACCACTCTCTTGGTATTGCCCGAGAAGAGGTATATACTCACCCATTGCATGATGTAAATAAAAAAGAAAACAACCTGTATCTTAGTCTTGTCATTTCACATTTGATGAAAATTTAACTTAAGGTAAATCTGTAAATGTAAATAAAGTGGGTTAGGTAATATTTAATATTTAATTTTGAAGGGCTGGTTAACACCACTTTTAATTCTGGGTTCTGAAACCCTGCATTTGCAGTGCCAAAATGACAACCAATCATTAATGGCCTCAATGTACACATTACATTTTCACAAACTCTGGACAGTAATAGAAACTTTCCCATGCTGTGTTCTGTTTCAGCATCGGAGGGAAGTTCAATATGTTGATATACTGGAGTGATGAGAGAATATTATTTTTCTTCTGTATTTCAGAAGATTTAAAGTAAACATGAAATGAGATTACTCAATTTCTCATATTTCAATTTTTTTATGAAACGAAAGACTTCTTCAATGATTTGGTTTGCTTAAACCTCTCCCCTTCCTTACAACTGGCTGCAAGCTCGCTCTCATTATTGATTGCAACTCCCACATCTCAAAATCCAGTCAAAAACCGATGGATAGAACCAAGTCTATGCCTTAAATTAGATCTTTTTCGATAAACTGTTTTGCTCAAAAGTAAATCACACTACCATTTCATTGTTACTTTAAGAAAATCACAGCCAATTTATGTGGTTACATTTCCACTGATTATTTGACAAATGTTTCATGCTTTTTTAAAAATATTATCATATTACCCTAATATCCCATAATATTACCCTATATCATAAACATGCAAATACTAAGAATTTTTACAGTGTGAAACATGGCAAAGGACATCCCAGATTTGCGTTATGCCAGAATGACACTGGTGTAACAATTTCCAGGGTGTAAAGTGTGTGAAGTAATGCTCTTCTTATTTCAGATTGTTATGAAAGAGAAAGAAGTCATGGAGTGGAAGAGAAAATATGAAGAGAGTAGACGGGAAGTGGAGGAGATGAGGTGGGTTTTGTCAAAGGACAGAAATTCCTGTGCCCTTGTGAGCTATGACGAGTGAAGCTTGCATCAATTGTTGACTGACCCCGTTTCTCCCCACTTTTCCCATCACTTAATGTCCTCTCTATAAGCTTCACATCAATAAAACTGTCAGAAAAGTTCATTCTCTACATATAGCTTAGCTTAGTTTATATGACACACCTGACAAATCCCTGTGCATTCAGCCATACAGGTTCTGCTTACAGCTCCATGCATCTACCTCAGTCCACCTCTCAATCTGTTTATCTCTTTCCTACATATTTTTTTTTTTTTTTTTTTTGAAGTCGAGCGTAAGCAGAAAGCCAATTAAAGAGGGCCTTAACATGTTAGATGTGCCAGAGTTGGGGGCAGAAAAAGAGAGGGAATAGATGAAAGATGTAAATTTGTTTTCACCCATCTGGGAAACACATGGAAATGTCTTGTCACAATTAAATGCCATTTTAAGATGTTTTATATCAGTTTCTGTTTTACAGTCTCCTAACTAAGGGTTCAAATCGGGTGACAGTTTTATTAGTTCGTGTTTAGCATTTTTGAAGTATTTCTCACCTCACTGCACTTTAAAAATATTGTCTTATTCAGAAGACAGTTGATTGAACCAGGACATGTTTTAAAGCTGTCCTTTTGTACTCAAAGTGCAAAGTGAACAAGGTAATCGGGAAGGGTTGCGGATTACAGCCAGCTGGACTAGGCCTTGTTAGTGTGGATAAGAATGGGGCTTAGTTCATTAGGCTGATTGGGCTCAGGATAAGGAAGGCCTAAGAGGCTAAGGAAGACATAGCTAATCCATCCGCTTACTGTGCTGGCAACCTGCTTTTCTCCAAGCACGTCTTTATGCCAGCCAAACTCTTGTAGTCAAACACATGACATAACAAATGCCAGTTTCCTGACCTTTCATGTAATCAACCTTATTCAGAATTTCATTGTCACCTTAGAATGCACTGTTCTATTAGTTTCAACCAGTCCTGACATCTGGCACAGAGCGGATCTTGCTGCATGCGTGCAAACAGATAGAAACTCTAACTTGGATTGTTTGGCTTCCAATTTGGGACACTTTCAAATGCGGGTCTAAATCCTGTTTACACCTGGTATTAAGCTCCATCTGTGGTGATCCGATCACAAATGGTCAGCCAAGATACATACTGTAGCTAGCAATAATATGTGTCAAATGCGCCTACTGTGATCACTTGTGATTGGATTTCGAAGGGAGAGTCTCTGACTTTGTGAGTATGTGCATCACTTGCTACGTCAGTGTGTTACTGCATGTTGGTAAATAAAAAAAAAAAGAGGAAATGATAAAGCAAAGGACCGATCTGACAAACAACCTGATTATTTATTTTAGAGATGAGGCCCATCTTTATTTTTCTATTCACCTACCACAATATGTGGTTCCAGTGATCAGATCACAAAACATTTTGGACCCTGCTTACACCTGTATTTAATGTTTAACACTTGTGATCGGATCATCTGAAATCAATACAGGTGTGAATGCACTCTAGGACATTGTTTTTTTTAAATATTTTGAGCATAAATCTCTTATGCTTAGCACACTTCATTTATTTGATGAAAATACTGTAAAACAGTAAATTGTCAAAAATTACAATTTAAAATGTATTTTATTCCTGTGATAGCAAAGCTACATTTTCAGAAACCATTGCTACTGTTTTCAGTGTCACATGATCCTTCAGAAATCATTCTATTATGCTGATTTAATACTCAAGAAAAAATGATTGAAAACACTTGCACTGATTATTTTTTTGTGACAAGATTTATTACATTTTCCCCCCAGGATTCTTTGATTAATAGAAAGTTCAACAGAACTGCATTCATTTGAAGTAGATTTTTTAGTAACGATATAAAAGTCTTTACTGTCACTTTTGATCCGTGTGCTTAAAAAATCTTATTTGAATAGTAACTTGATTTTTGGTTATTTACAGGAGGATAGTTATGGAGTATGAGAAGACTATCGCAGAGATGATTGGTGAGTCTTGATTGCTGAATACGATTTCATCTTCTCCTTGGGATTTTCAATCTGTGCGTTTTGTGAACACTGTCAGGCACTTTTGGTTCTATTTATCTGTGCTGTTCTTCTGCTACACTGCTATAAATGAACAGGCACGCCACACCAACACACATATGCAATATGTTACTTTCTCATTTAATTTGCAGACAAATCTTTCGTGCGTTTGGACCCAAACACCGGTCAGTTACAAGCACAAGCCTTCATGTCTCCTTTTATATTCCACTTGACTTGACCTAAAAAAACATAAACATGTTTCTACTCAACATGTCCCTTACCAGGCCTCACCCACTGACAGATTAATCTGATTTCTTTGCCTGTCCAGTATTTACATTCATTTAAATACTGTAGGCTGTGTGCGTTCTTACATTTTCAGATTGTTATACTGAGTGTCTGGTTTAACCTTGACATGATTTTCTCTCTTTGTACAAAGAAAAACCTTTTTTCATTCCCTTTTTATATTCTTCATGATAAAATACCATCCTTGATATTCCGCTTCCCAGCTTTCGGTCATTTGTTTTCACTTCATTTTGTGTCTTTGCTTATAATTTCTTTTTCCATGGTTCATTTTCTTGGCCACTTTTCTGGCTCTCACCACCTAATTCATTTTTTATTCTATGACACTTTCAGTTATTTAAAAAATTGTCTATGTTTCTGACACACTTTTCTCTCTCACATGTCCCACCCTGCTGGCTTGACTTAATGCCGTCCCTTTTTTCTGTTTTGCTCCTTCCGTCCCCCATAAATATTTGATAAATCACTCAGGCATGCCTGGTAAGTAACAGCAACTCTTTATTTTTTTGTTTGTGTTGCATCCACCACATCTGTTAGTGACAGGGAGAGCTTTCTCTTACTATAACCTGATATGGTCTATCTCTCATTTTAGTCTCATCTGGTTTTGCTCTGCTGGCCTTTTTATAGACCTTTTCTCAAACATCTTCCATTACCAGCTCATAAGTGTTCAGGAAACTACTTTAATACTGTAACTTTCCAGATAAGCTCATTATAATGTAAGGTTGCCTAAATACAATTAAGTACAATTAAGCTAGAAAAAAGTAGCTACAAGAGTAAAATTTCTTTTTTATTATCACTGTTGAATATAGCTTAATATTTTTAGTGGAAACCATGATACATTTTTTCCCAAGATTGTTTGATGAATACAAAGTTCAAAAGGACAGAATATATTTGAAATATAAATCTTTTGTCAATTTAATAGATTCTTACTGAATAAAATGATTTTTAACCAGTAGTGTACATTTAAACTAAAGTAATAAAACTAGAAAAAACTTATTTAATTGATTATAAAACATGTGGTAGTATTTATATAAAGGTAGGGAAGGTTGATGATTCAGCTGAATCAGTGAATCAGTTTTTTTTTTTTTTTTAATCAGTTCATTAAAATTATTCATTCAGCAGATTTGCTACAGTTAAATAATTTTTTTTGACTATAAATATTTTGTATAACGCTTCCCTAAAACGACTTAAGAGGTGCTGAGTAAGTCTTTCAAAGGTCTTCTCATCTCACCATGTCTCCGTGGGTTTGACAATCTTTGAGTGTGTGTGTGTGTGTGTTGTCTGCATGCATCATAGAGATGCGGCGTCGTAAACTGCATTTTCATTTGTCATTTTCAATGATTTAGACACAGTGGTGTAGAGTATAATTTCATATCTGAAGTACCCAAAGGAGCATAAAATCAACCTCTGCCGCATCCAAAAGCAGATTTGCACATCAATTTGATTGTATTGTGTCTTGTAGTGTAATATGAACTTAATGTGTTTGTTTTTGTGTGCATGTCTCAGAGGGTGAACAGAGAGAGAAGACTCTGTCTCATCACACTATCCAGCAGTTGATCCTGGAGAAGGACCAGGCTTTGGCTGATCTCAACTCTGTGGAGAAATCTCTCGCTGACTTGTTCCGTCGCTATGAAAAGATGAAAGATGTTTTGGAAGGCTTTCGGAAGGTGAGGCACTTTACACTGAGATTGATAAAGGTTGAAATCGTTGTGAATTTCCATTTGCAGATCAGCAATTTGATGTAATTCTGAGATAAATGGAATATTCAATGAGAAAAATATAGGTTGAGACTTGATTGTGGGCGTTACTCACAAAAATGGAGCCAAACAATTGCAAACTTACTACAATAACTGTTAGGCTGTTGGTTAACATGATCTAATAGCTTGTGCTTCAGCAGAAAGGGTCATTTACTCACTTCAATTCCTCTTTTTTTTCTTTCAGAATGAGGATGTGCTGAAGAAATGTGCGCAGGAGTACCTGTCTCGTGTCCGTAAGGAAGAGCAGCGCTACCATGCCTTGAAGATCCATGCTGAGGAGAAACTGGATAGGTTAGTACAGATCTTTCACATGCATATGTTTTAATATGCTTTGCTTTGTACAAGGCTTCTGTTGCCCGGAACAACAACTGTTATGCTAATTAAGGGTTAGACTTGCACTGTGCGAGAGTCCTTAGAAATATGAAATGATGGCATGACTCTGACCATGTGGCACCCGCAGGGCGAATGCTGAAATCGCTCAGGTGAGAGTCAAAGCCAAGCAGGAGCAGGCAGCGTATCAGGCCAGTCTGAGGAAAGAACAGATGAAGGTGGACTCACTGGAGCGCACACTGGAACAAAAGGTTTTCTCATACTTGCAAATCCACATGCTCATCTGTTAAAGTAATTTTGTTGTTTTTAAAACACTCAATTTTTAAGTACAGCAAACAATTATTTTATTTAATTAAATATATGTTGCTATTTATGGCTGTATATACTATCGGTGAAAGTTACAATTTTGTAAATGTTGTTGAAAGAAGTCTCTTATGCTTAACAAGGCTCCATTTATTTGATCATTTATTTATTTGAAGTAAACTACATAAAAAAAACTTTAATATTATAATTTTATAATGATTTTCTGAATTAAAATATATTTTAAATTAGAATTTAGAATATATTTTATAATTTTAACTTATTCTTATGATGACAATTCTAAATCTATATGACACACACAGTACATATATATATATATATATATATATATACACACACACACACACACACACACACACACAGTATATATACACATATAACATTATTATAATATATATATACACAGACTGTAAAAAACAAACAAAAAAACACTTCTTTACACATCCTGAAAAAAGTATTATGGTTTCCACAACACAGATAATAGTAAAAATACTTCATAATAAAATGATTTCTGAAGGATCATGTGGCACTGAAGACTGGAGTAATAGCTGTTGAAAATTTAGCTTTGCCATCTCAGGAAAAAAATGACATTTTAAAATATATTAGTATAGAAAGCTGATTTAATTTAAAAAAAAAATATTTCACAATTTTACTGTGTTTTTGATCAACGTATTGTAAGAAACATCTTTCAAAAAAATTAAATAAAAAATAAAATGACCAACATTCAGATGTTAACATGATTTTTTGGATTCTGTTTATAGAACAAAGAGATTGAGGAACTGACCAAAATTTGTGATGAACTGATTGCCAAGATGGGAAAGAGCTAGCCGTCCATTCGACAGAGTTCTGTCCGTACCTCAAAGGGACAAAAGAACAATAACTGGACAAGAGTGTAAAGATGGAGGAGCAAGGTTAACTTGTTTAGTATTGTTTTTTCCTCTTTCTAATGGACAGAACAATGAACTAACCAAACAAAAGGATCTCACACTACTGACGTCTTCACATAAACTGGAGTCCCTAGGACTGGGAGAACACTAGTTTCTGGCTGTAATTATTTTCTCTATATTGTGTTAATGTACACCACCTTACCTATGTTGAGGGTCTTGTGAAAGTACTCCCCATCAGTAGAGACTTTTTTGAGAGTCTGTATAGCACACACACACACACACACACACACAGAGAGTATGTGTTTATAGTGAGACTGAGGTTGTGAGTGCTGTTGCCATGACAACCACTGATGGAGCCGACTGTTAATCTGATTCCCGTGGTTCCCTCTTCTTAATTTGAAAACAGAAATGATCAGAGATAAGATGTATACTATAAAACAGATGAATTAATCATTCAGTTATCACAAAGTGGTATTCATGATCCTAAAAAAATGCATGTTGTAGGCCTTGATGGTTTTGTAAATATGAAAATGACTTGAAAATAGTAAAGGAATATAACTGCAGATTTTGATACTGTTAGTTTATCTGCTTCCTTGTGTATCTTTGTAGATACTTGTTGTTCATTTGTTTCATTGTCTTCTAGCAACACTGGTGTGTGATTTTATTTTTGGATTTATTTTGATATATAAATGAACCTACGTGTCACTGTCAGTGGTTCTGAGCTAATTTAATCTGAATGGTTTTGTCTCAGTCCTGCTATAGCTGATGTTTCAGACAAATGAAGCTCTGTCAGCTATACAGGACATGCTTACTAAGTGCAATAAAAGATGGCAATACAGCTTCTGTTTATCTGATCCACATCACAGAGACAGTCAATATGCAAAATGTAAAGGCTTGATGTTTCATGTAATAGCAACAATCACATTTACTTACTCGTTTAGCAGATGCTTTTAGCCTCCCACTAGGGCATTTTAAGAAAGCAATAATGTTGTTAATGAACAAACAATGAATGTTGCTGACACAATCCTACGTATGTGCATAAAAAGATGCAATAGTTAGCTGACAGATGGTCTTAAAATCACGCCAGACAGACTATATTAGTACCAATTACATGCTGGAACAGATCCAAACTGTCTGAGTGAGTGTATAAAACAAAAATGAGTCAAAGTAGAATTTAAGAAAAATAGGAAGAAGAAAGAATCACAAATGTTGTAATGAAAGAAATAGAAATGGAAAGAAAGGGATTATTATTTTTTTAGGTGAAGTCGCAAACATACTAACATGATTGTAAACACAATAAATATACTGTATGCATACATTATAAATATACTATATAATTCATTCTAAATCAAATCAAATATATTTTATATAATTTTATTAAATACTGAATATATATAAAAAATAGGAAGTGGTTAGTGTTGGAAGAGTAATTATTAGTAATATATAAGTTTATCTATTGATTAATTTGATATGAAATAAAGGTTTGATTTTTACATTTACCACATGCACATATTTATATAAGGAAACAAACAAATGAGAGGTAAAAGTAGAATAAATAAAAAAAATAGTGGACGGAGGAAAAATTAAAACAACAGAAATGTTTTTGCAACAAAGAAACTGCTTAATTTGAGAGGTGTTGTCGCAAACATACTAACAGTATTATATAGGTTTTAAATAATTGTACTGAATATAATATACAGTATATAAAATGAAAGCAGTTTTACTATATGTATAAAAATATAATTGCATTATATATAATAAAACCGCTTCCATTTTACTAATTTATCACTGAAAATGCAAACAAATGAGCAATATACTTTTAGGAATATAATAACAAATGAAAAATAAGTAGTTAATTTGGGAAAAAATAACTAAGAAAAAAAGAGGTAAATGGAATTAACATAATTATAGCTGATCTATTTATTAATTTAGGGTAAAGGTTTGGTTTTGGTTACCCTTATTTAAACTCAAGATGGTGCCGCGCATGGCAGCCATTGTGCTTGGATCTCCAGTTGTTTTAGTGTTTTTGTTAGTTTTTCCAGTTTCACCATGAAGAACTGCTGAACATTCGGCAGAACACACCACAAAATCTCCAACCGGTTTTTGATAATTCGGATGTTTTGTTGAACATAGTAACATTAGCCGGCGGAGCTGCGGCGCTGTTTAGACGCTTTAGGATGCGCAGATGGGGGAAGCAGGCCGTCAAATTATGATTTATTAATGTCTACACCTACCACAACCCTAAACCTACCCTTACAGTAATGCAAATACAGTAATTGTGTTATATTCACAATTGTGGATACAGCTACCGGAAACCAACAATAAATATTTTTTTCTACCAATTAGATTGTGTTTTATTAACGTCTACACCTAACCTACCCATACAGTAATGGATATACATTAAATATTGTTGTTAAGCGTGAGAAAAAGGACACAATATTGATGTGCGCATGCGCAGTAAGCCCTGGTAGGAAAATCTGATGTGTAGAATAAAATGTCAGGACACCGGCGTGCTCGTGAAGCTCAGACAGCGCAGATTTCGAATGCCGTTGCCTAGCATCCATCTGGCGAATCTCCGCTTTCTACGCAACAAAAAAGGACGCATATCACTCTGTCCTACGGGCAGCTTTAGGACTCTCTGATCACTGTTTGGTTCATCTTATTCCGACCTACAGGCAGAAACTGAAGTCAGCTAAACCTGTATTAAGGACTGTAAAGAGATGGACTAATGAGACAGAGGGTTTTTTACATGCCTGTCTCAACCTGACCGATTGGAGTGTTTTTGAAGCTGCTGCAAACGATTTGGACGAGCTCACAGAGACTGTAACATCTTATCAGTTTCTGTGAGGATATGTGCATTCCTACCAGGACTCATCTAACTTATAACAAAACAAACTGTGGTTCACTGCAAAACTCAGACAGCTCCGTCAGGCCAAAGAAAATGCTTACAGGAATGGGGACAGAGTCTTGTATAAACAGGCCAAATACACACTGGAAAAGGAGATCAGAGTGGCAAAGAGGAATTATTCTGATAAGCTAAGGATCCAGTTCTCTTCCAGGGACATGGATTCAGTGTGGAAAGGTCTGAAAGACATCACCAATTACAAGATACGACCCCCCAGCACTGTGGAGAATCAACAACTGGCAGACGATCTGAATGAGTTCTACCGCAGGTTTGAAAAACGCCATTCACACCTCCTGCAACCCCCCTCTCCCCCACACCTGAACTGCAGATGAGAGAAGATGACGTGCGCCAGGTCTTCAAAAAGAACAAGAGAAGGAAGGCACCAGGCCCAGACGGTGTGACACCAGCCTGTCTGAAATCCTGTGCTGACCAGCTGGCCCCCATCTTCACACAAATCTTCAACAGATCACTGCAGCTGTGTGAAGTCCCCTCATGCTTCAAACGCTCCACCATCATCCCCGTCCCAAAGAAACCCAAGATTACAGGACTTAACGACTATAGACCTGTGGCTCTAACATCTGTGGTCATGAAGTCATTTGAAAAACTGGTTTTGGCTTATCTGAAGGACATCACTGGATCCTTACTGGACCCCCTGCAGTTTGCCTACAGAGCAAACAGGTCTGTGGATGATGCAGTCAACATCGGACTGCATGACATACTGCAACATCTAGACAGACCAGGGGCTTATGTGAGGATCCTGTTTGTGGACTTGCCACAGGACTTGCTGAAACAGTTCTACTCCGCCATCATTGAATCCATCCTCTGCACTTCAATATCTGTTTGGTTCAGCTCAGTTACCAAATCTGACCACAGAAGACTACAGAAGGTAGTCTGGACTGCTGAGCGAATCATTGGTACAACCCTCCCCAGTCTCCAAGAACTGTACTCATCCAAAGTGAGCAAAAGGGCTGGTAAAATCACTCTGGACCCCTCACATCCAGCACACTCCCTCTTTGAACTGTTACCGTCTGGTCGACGCTACAGAGCACTGAGCACCAGAACAGCCAGACATAGGAACAGTTTCTTCCCTCAGGCAATCCACCTCATGAACATTTGAACTCTTAACAATAAACATGAAACACACAACACTATCATAGTTTTTATTTTTTATTTAACACACATACTTATTACATTTCGAATTTGCACCTAACATACCTGTACATACTGAATTGTCTATTTTGTATATTGTGTTTGTGCTATTTTACATATTGTCCATTTTGTATATTTGTACATTATTATTATTATTATAATTTTTATTATCTGTGTCCTGTCCTGTCGCTATCATTCTGTCACACTGTGGAGCTACTGTCACTAAAACAAATTCCTCGTATGTGCAAACTTACCTGGCAATAAAGCTAATTCTGATTCTTATTCAAGTAGCCTTTGCATCAACTGTTTGATTGGTTGTGTCCACTGTTCTGCTGTGTCACAAAGAGAAATGATGTTTGGTCACTGATAAACTAATACGGTATATGGAGGCATTAGTTGAATGAAATATGTAGGAAGCATCAGACCCCTGGCCAGCATGCATCACTGTATGGGTGGAGCACAGTAACCGATCCCTCATCTCTGATTAGTGGAGATGGTGAGGATCCATTCAGATCTTAAGACCGTAGCACAGGCCTCAGTGGACAGGCTGGTAATCTGTGTGTCCTCCCTGCCGTTGGGTATTAGCTCTCCAAAAGCAGGGCTTAAGCTCAGGGGTTTAAGAGCAAACAACCTGCTTTTCACTGTGCTAACCTGACAGCCATAGACTACCGGCAACATGAGAGCACTCCATTTCTTCATGCTGCTGGGCCTGGGCCTCATCCTCCTCGCTGCTCACAGTGAGTACTTCTCTCTTGTTGTTTCTTTTTTTCTACTTTTTAAGATTTTTCAGTCCTTTCTTCTCAGTTACTGCATGTGCTCACACTCACTCACAAGTCTTGATTTGCATTTCACTCAAGACTTCTCAGTCTGGTATTTTGGCTTTTTTCTTTTGTCATTTTCATCATTTTTATTTCATTTAGTTTCTCCGGTTTCCACCTTTTGAGGTGTCCTCCTTATGACTGAGCATATCTTGTTGGCCTTGAGGAAGGTGTTAAAGGACTAATGGAAAATAATTGCAATTCAATCCCTTAAACAGATTGAGGGATAAAAGAGTCTGCAGGTCTTTATTTTTATTAGATTGCTAGACCAAAAAGAGAATCTCTACCTGAAGTACATTCAGAAACAGCAGTGCATTAAATAGTTATGGTATAAAATGCAATTCAACAGTGAAACATACTGTGAAAGCATCTGCTGTGAAATTTGAAAACCAAGTGCTACTTAAGTTTAGAAAAAGCAGGGTTTTTTTTTTTAAATACACATTGAAGCTAATACTAAATGGGGGCAATTTAAGTACAGATAAGGAGCTAAGATCAGGTACAATTTTTATTTATTTTTTGGCTAAATTAATTTATTACAGTCCAAAACTATTCAAATATATTTGACAAACGACAGCTAAAATATTTCCAATAAACATCAAGTATGATTGTACTATAGTACAGAACTGTCTTGACAAAAGGCATCTAAGGTCAGGCTCCGGGTGTGTGTTCACGGTGTGTGTGTGTTCACTGCTGTGTGTGTGCACGTTGGATGGGTTAAATGCAGAGCACGAATTCCGAGTATGGGTCACCATACTTGGCTGAATGTCACTTCACTTCACTTCACTTCATAGACAAAACTGGAGACTGCTTGTTCTTTCTTGTTACGTATGTTGTGTGCAGATGAAGCATAACTTTATTTTTAACCTCTGCCAGAAGGTTTTTGGTGTGATGAATAAAGGAGACAACAGCATTAATTCCAAACCAATGATTTGTTTCAAATATTCATATATTTGTGTGTGTGTGTGTATAGTAGTACCCTTTAGTGACTTGATCATGGATGAGTATACAATTCAACAGTATTTTATATAAAAGTTACCAAAGAGAGTTTAGTTTAGGGTTTAGTTATCAAAGAGAGTGACTCAGAAGCAGCAGAAGGATGTCTTTAGGGTGAATTAACAGTGCTAAGACACACATAGCAGATACTTTTAAAAGGAATGTCTGTTTCTGAAGGTGTTACAGTCATCGAGTTTATGTGTCTGATCTTGTTGGACTGAACTTCAAAGCATGTTTAAAAAAAAAAAAAACTTTTTGGGAGATGATAGCAAAGAGGCACATGAAAAAGGCTTAACCATAACATGTACTGCTGGGCATTTACAAGACAGTTAAAGCACTGACATGTTTCCTGCTGTGACTTCTGTTGACTTCCCTGGGGTCTGTTAAACGAAAGCGAAAAAAGGGATAAAATGTCAGTGTTCTGTTTAGACTTCAAAGACCAGTGAAGTTATTATCAAGATCTTTAGATTCTCTTTTAGGATCTTCTCAGATTTTTTTTTTTTTTTTTAAATGATCTCGTTGATGGCATATTTGTGACCCTGGACCACAAAACCAGTCTTAAGTTTCAATTTTTTGAAATTGTGATTTATTTATATAAATCTCAATTTCAATCAAAATATATCTGAAAGCTGACTAAATAAGCTTTCCATTAATGTATGGTTTGTTAGGATAGGATCATGTTTGGCCGAGATACAACTATTTGAAAATCTGGAATCTGAGGGTGCAAAAAAATCCAAATATTGAGAAAATTGCCTTCAAAGTTGTCCGAATGAAGCTCTTAGCAATGCATATTACTAAACAAAAATGAAGTTTTGATATATTTGCGGTAAGAAATTTACAAAATATCTTCATGGAACATGATCTTTACTTAATATCCTAATGATTTTTGTAATAAAAGAAAAATCTATAATTTTGACCCATACAATGTATTTTTGGCTATTGGTCCAGTGTCACATTTGTTGCTGTTTAAAGCTGCTTCATCATGGAAATAGAAACAGTGTGCATCATTATATGTGTGTCATTATGAAGTGCAGTGACATTTTCCTGTCTCCATGTCAAATGAAATGGCATAAAATACATCAAGCTTTGTTTAGTCAGTTGGATGTTTGCAATTATTGTGTCACTGGTGAGACAAAGTAAAATTTGCTTTGATTGTTGGAGCCGTTGCATTGAGCCATAGTTCTCATCTGGACACTGAATATTTCCTTCCTTTCATTTAATCATTTATGAATCCTCTTTAATATCTGCGACAAAAAGGTTAAAAAAGAGGCAAAATAAGTTTAAAAAAATAAGAAGATGAAAATAGAATAAATTGTGTGGAGGTATATATTTTTTAAATTATTGTTTTCTTCATGTTTGTTTAAAAACATTAAATTAACAGAAACCTATGTGACAAAAATTGCATAAAATATTATCATTGAATGCATCTGTTTTTATGTATTTTATTTTTATTATTACTTTACCCTTAATGACAAATTGTTGTTTTTACATTTATTGTAAATTGTACAAGAACACACATACTTCAAATGTCTCGGTTGGAAAAAAAAGGGAAAGAAACAGTGAAAATAAATAAATAAATAAATAAATGTATTATTATCATTATCATCATCGTCATCATATTGATACTAGTACTAACAAATACATTTGATTCTCAAGTAACTTCATTATTATGTTTTATTTTTACTGGAAAACAAGACAAAATTATGAAAAGCAATAAATATCGGTTGGTCAGTACTTTAGGCCTTTTTTTAAGGAATTATTACCTGAATTACTTTTACCTCTTCTTTGTCTCTATTTAGGTGAGGCACTGAAGTGTTACACCTGCATGGGCTCTACAGATGAAGACTGCAATCGCCAGGGCTCCAAAACATGTCCGAGCTACTCAGATGCATGTGCTGTTGTCCGTGGACATGGCAGTAAGTTTAATGAGTACATAGTTAATAGTTAATCTTCCTGCATGGATGGATGAGAGGAAACTGAGCAAGGACATTTTTTTATTTCCTTGGATGTGGGTGATAAATCACAGAGGGATAAATCTTTAGAAAAATCATTAATGACTGTGTGTGTGTTTTTAAGGGGAGGCACTGGATCAGGTTGGTGTTTAAGGAAGACAGACTGCTCTGTCTGGCTCCAGCTTAGAAATAGCAGGAGGCCTACAGCTTCCTTTTGAGGATCAAGGCACATTAATATGTAATCACGCTCTCATACCGTTCTTGTCTTAGGTGGTGTAATGAAGTCATGCTCGTACAAATCCTTCTGCAGCCAGGCTAACAGCCAGGGCTACAGAGCTCCAGGGGTCAAAGTTCACTGCTGCTACTCCGATGACTGCAATGTGACAGGACACGCAACCAGAATCAGTACAGGCTTCATCTTCCTCCTGGGCCTTCTGTTATTCGTCTGGCATCTGCTGTCAAACTAATGCTACCCTAGACAAACTGACCTGGCTATTAAAGACCATTACCATTGTGGGACTTGATGGAACTCTGTATACTCTGTGATTGTTAACATACATACTGTTAAAATCCCACACTGCAAATGTCAGCAAGTGTACTGCCATGGGATTGTGCATGCAATGTGTATTAGGTTAATAAAGCGCGCACACACACACACACACACATACAGAACTTCACATACACAGATTTTGTCACATTTATACTCTGCATAAAGCAAATGTATTTATTATTGCTCAGACTTTCTAGGAATTCAAAAAGCCAAAAGCCTTTTATTCTGTAGGCCAAATTAATCTAAATTAACTCTATTATAGGGATGGTTCACTTAAAAATTAAACCCCTGTCGTCATTTCCTCACCCTCATGTCATTCCAAAGCACAAAAAAAGTTATAAAGCTTTTTTTTGAACATAGTTCCTTGGTCAACATCTGTTTTCATTGTACTGCAAGCAAAAGAACAGCTGGAACATTTTAAGAGATAACTCCAATTGTGTACCTAGAGATAAGTAAATGATGACAGAATTTTAATTTTTTGGTGAGTTATCTATTTAAAAGCCATTTTGTTATAATGAACAAAGAGTTTGGTATAATGAAGAAAGAGATGTTTTAAGATGAGCTTCAAATATGTTGTAAATGAATGTGTAGTTTAATTTTCATGTCTCTCTATACATGGAAATGAACATGAAGATAACACTCTCTGGCTTGTTTGGCGTTTGTGCTTGATTGTAAATAAACATTGCGTTTTCCTTATGGTTCAATGGGTGTTATCATTCATTCATTCAATCAATCAATCATTCATTTATCTATTTATTTAGGATTTAGTCAGCAAAACAGTGAGTGTGACAATTCATCAGTGTATTATCTCATTCATTCATTTAGGATTTAGTCAGGAAACAGTGAGCTTGACAAATGGGTAATCAGTGTATTTGTTGCTCATACACACATAATTACTGAGAAAAGTATAATGTTACCTGGCATCATGATAAAAACGATTGAACATCTTAAGATCAGTCTGCAGATCTTATTTTGGAGAACATATAGGCTAATTTAAGCATTACCAGGAAGGTGAAATGTGTCTTTTATTTTCTTTTTTCTATTCAAAATTAAGTGTTTCCTTAAAGAATTGATGGATGGATAAAGTGTTTCCACCGACGTCCTGAAGTGCTTTACCTCTACTCAACACAAGGTGCCGCTGTAAATGAACAAATCAACCGTAATCAAGCCGTTCATCGATAGGGACGCTGTTGGAACTCAGCACGTTCCAGCTCACCCTGAACACCTGACCTGGCCAAGGTAAGGTAGGCACGTCTACGGACGGATTGTTTGAACTTGCGTTGTACTTCTAAAGTTTTTGAGCTTAACCTCCTACGACCTTCTTGACGTTTACCAATAATAGGCTATTTATCGTCACAGGTGTGGCGGCGTGAAGAGTCCACATGGCATGTGTTGTGCTTATTTTTTTTTTTTTTTTAAGAATTTGAGAGTTTATGTCGTATTTATTTATGATTAACGCTAATCCTTGCTTATTTCTTCTTGATCCATCAATTAACAGTGGCCAAAAATTAATTTTAAGCAAGGAAAATGCTTGCTTAAAACGTGCTTCTTAAATATTTATCCCAGAATAGCCATGATCTCCTTAACTATTATTGGAGCCCAATTTCTTCGTATTTAGTAGTAAATGTGGGCTGTCCTTCAAAATGTGAAAGGAGCTTTCAGAATCATTTTGTAATTTTAATTAATTTTATTTATTTAGCCTATTTAGGCTGATGTATTTTTAATTACAGTGGTATGGCTATCTATCAATTAGTTACACTTTTTATTGTCAGTTCACTAGCTTTGGCTATTTTTCTTTTGGAGGTTTTATTTCAGAGCCTTAAAATCTTGTTGGTCATTAAGTCAAAACAGGACATCAGGTTATTTGAGCTGTAATTTAAACCTGGCCCTTTCTGTCTGTTGTGATTTCCATTGTGACAGTGCTTTTCTTTTCATTCTCTCACTTTTGCATTGGATACACCTTCTCTCTTCTCTCATTCCCTCGGCTGAGTCTTACTTTTGACAGACAGGTGTGATAGTGTGAACGAGCTGCCCCAGAAGAGGATAAAGAATGACCCCAAACTGTGATGCTCCAGGGCCGTTCCACTGGGTGCTTTGCTTTGCTTGTGTCAGTCCTCATCAGCTTTATTTGGAGATTTCATTCTCCCTTTCAACAAGACCTGATAGTGCTGCGGGTAAAGCTGCATATCACTAGGCTAAAGAGGTTAAGTGTGCATCTTCCAGTTATTCAGCGATCTCATTTTTAGGGCTCCTGAAATGGCAGTATGGGAGTTTTTATCCATGAAAAGTTTGTCAGATGTTCTGATATCTATTGACTAACATTTTCCAAGCTTGCACTGAAATTTTATCGTAGTACACTAGAGAGGTACCTTTGAGCTTATAGGGAAAATGATATCCAAAAAATGTCTTATCATTTTTTATTAAAATATGCTACTGCTTGCCATCTGTGCCATGCGTAAAGGTCATTGCTATGGTGACCATCTAGGAAGAAATTGCTCATTTGATCATCCCTAGGTAGCTGCTTAAGTCTAATCCGTTTCCACCTAGGGACACTATTACTGTAAATCCCATTTTCACTATGGAAAGCCTTAAGCCACATGCCATTTACTGGGATACTGGAAACCAGATGATGGTCGTTTGATCTCCTAGAAAGTCTTGCCAGTACACGTTGCATGTTATATTTTGGTCCACACATGAACTATATCATGTTAGGTTCTCGTAATTGCTTTTTGCAGACTACTAGAATTTTAAAAAGATGATGAATAACCTCATTCCTCCATCTCATGTGGGTTTGGGCATCATTTCGTTTTCCTCCATTGGGGAGTACAAAGTTTTGACCCAAGGTGTAACTGACATGTATGTGGCTTAATGACATAACATTCATTTTGGTCTATTCATGTACTTAAGAATATGCAATTCACATGTACAGTGACTTAAATACACATATAATAAACTTGTTTGGCATTTCTGAATAAATGTCAGGACTTTTTTTTTTTTTTTTTTTAATGTCTCATAATTTGGCTTTTCTATGACAAGGCAAGGTTAATTCAGGTTGTGCTGCGATTTCTGAAAAAACTAAATCATACTTATGAATGAACTATTCATGGTATTTGTAAAAATAACTTTTTATTCTGAAAAAATGTATTTAAAAACTTTTAATAATGATTAATTGTACACATTTAAGGTCTATTGTTTTATTTACATTTACAATACATGAATTTTTTTTGAGAAATTTAATTTATACTTGAAAATGGTATAAAAGCTTTTTAAAACCATAAGAAGTCAATGCGAATACAAATAGTACATTTTTGCCAAATAGTAAATTTTCAGGATCTGTTTTAAAAGACTTTTCCTTTTCTGTATTGTTTACACTTTTGTACAGTACATCATTGACCCATGTGCAGGGCTACTCCGTGTTTTGAAGAAAGAGCCCATTGAGCTAATCTGTTGAAAGCCATGTGTGAAATCAGAAAAAAGAGATTTTGGGACATTATTTGACAGCTTTTCTTCTTCCCTCCATGTATCGACCATAGGTTATGAACAATAGCATGGGTCAAGCGTGTTATATTCCACAAACTGAGTGGGGGCACTTACTTTAGTAGGCCGAATCAAATACTCTCTGTGCCTGATTGGGAGGGAGCAAAAGTGCGGGGTGGAAAATGGAGCATGTGAGATGATGCCTGTGTTTACGAGTGCTGGCTGGTCTTGGTTCAGCCTGCGGTCACTGGTTCTGGGGTCTCCGGGTCTCGGGTCCTTTTTGAAAAAGATCCATGAAGCAGAATTAAAGTGATCTACCTCCAGACTGCGGACCCAGGGCTTTGGAACCAGGGAAGGAGGAGGGGCAGAGGGGGTAAGTTCAGAAACAGGGTTTGGGAAAGGGAGGGAGAGTAGGAATTGGAGAGTTATGCAAAATCAGTCTTGCCTCAGCTACTTTGAAATGAACCTAATAGTTTGTTCTGTGGAGCTTATATGGCTTGCAAGTGAGCAAGCACACAAAAGAGACACAAAGTCATAAATTTTAAACTTGAGACTGAAACATATTTAATTTATAATTGATTTAAGAAGAAATTTTGCACCTGACAAATAAGCAATCTGCAAAGAGTACTGTTTTAGGGATGTGATTTAACTGAATTTTTAATCTAGTTCTTTGTTACAATACTTTTAAGACCCCTGTGCAGTTATTTTATCTAACGAAATCTATACATTCATTTACTGTGAAATTGAAGTCTAGCTAATTAAATGACACTTTTTTTTTTTTTTTTTTTTTTTTTTTTTTTTTTCTCACACGTTGTTTCACACTTTAGACCATGATTAATCATTTGTCACTGCAGGCG
This sequence comes from Barbus barbus, assembly GCF_936440315.1. Classification (NCBI taxonomy): domain Eukaryota; kingdom Metazoa; phylum Chordata; class Actinopteri; order Cypriniformes; family Cyprinidae; genus Barbus; species Barbus barbus. Next base: position 18,362,417 of record NC_136744.1, read on the forward strand.
ACTACTCGGTTTCCACAATTAACTGCTTTCTTCCCTGTTAGAGCAGGTTTTTTCAGTCTAGAACATTTTGACTGAAGATTTGGACCAGTGCCTCTGAAAGACTTAATTATATGCTTTTACTCACGTGATAATTATTCCAGATTACTGTTCTATGCAGGCTGGTACATCTGACGCATGTGAGAAGACACAATCTCTGCTGTGTGTAATTTATTCCTGCTCGTGTATTCATTTAATCAGATCTGTATATTCAGAAAGCCCTTAGAAAATCATAAACAAGTAAAGAAAAATTGCTTGTTTGCCTTAAAACAACAAATATGAATACTCCTCAGCATAAACGAGAGGCTCTTTGTACTCATACTCCTCTGGGCCACGCTGAATGTTGATGGTATATGTGTCCATGAATATTCCAAGCTGTGACTCTGCTTTAGCACTTCCCTCTGATTATATGTGATTTAGTCTGTTGTACTACAGAGAAATCCTGTAAATTAACTGTAATTAAGTATAACAGTGATTTTTCTTTTTTAAATTTTGTATTATTATTTTTTAACAGTTTAGTTTTAGATGTCACAGGTTACATATATTTATTTAAATATTTTTATTAATTTGTTTTTAGCTCAAATAGTTGGCTCTAAATGTTAACATTTTTGGAAACCACATATTTGAAACTAAAATAAACGTGTGGTCATTATTTATTCATTTAATTAAGTTTGGTAGTCACAAAAACGTTTTATTGTGCTCATGGTTATTATAGTTATAGTTTTTTACAGTTTAGTACAGTTTAGTTTTTTTGTTGGTTTTCACCAACTAAATTTTTTATAGGTTTTTATTTTAACTTGAGGGTTTTAGGGCTCCCAAGTCAATGCACTGAATTTAGGTTTTTGATAAGATGGTTTTAAAAAACTTTAATTTGTGCTCATTTGTATTTTATTTCAGTTAGTTTAGAAAACATGGATATAATTAAGTTTTAATTTGTTTAGTTTTATTCCAACTTATGTTAGTTTGTATTTTTGTAGTTTTGCACATGTGTCGATAATCATAGTAATGCTGGTGTTTAAAAGAATGAAAATGACTACAAAAGCAGCAAGTGATTTCCTACCAATCAGAGTCTGCTAATACGCCTATGTGTAAATCAGACTAAACCTGATGAAAAATTAGAATTACACGTAGAGGATGTATTTAGCCACTTTAGAGCAAATAGAAAAGGCACGGATGGAGTGGAGCCAAACTCCCAACCAAAGCCAAGTCACATCAGTAACCGCTGCGCCCTGGGGGCAGGGGCAGGCTCAGTCAGCCATGCCATGCAACTGGGATAATTAGTTTTGGAAACGAATATCAACTGATATAATTGAGCATTCTCCCCTAATGAAGATCCTCCATGTTGTCACTGGTGAGATGCTAATTGAAGGGAGGCGGAAGGGGAGGCCATGAAGGGGTGACAGAGCTGCGCTTCCATCATAGACTGTCAAGTATATTATGTTCTTTTTGCCTTTATGGAGGTTCAGTGTGTTTCCTCAGACTCTGCGTTTGTTGTTTTCCTCTTCCTTTGTTTTGTATTCCAGATTTGGACTGGAAGGATAAAGGACTGCAGAGTAAAGCCAGTCAAAAAGAGTATAGTGAGGGAGGAAGACAGGCGCTGTGCAGGTAAAGCCCAGCTCAGGAAGGGTGAATTGAGGGGGGAGGTGTTTGGTTTAGTTGGAGCACAGGTCGTGTTGGGGTTTCAGTTGAGAGATGCAATGGGTTGAGGAGAAAGGGGTGAGCAAGAGGGGGAGAGAGGAGGTCACTGCGAAATCAGTTCTGGGGATAATAGGGGAGCAAATTGGTTTTGACAAGTTTGTGGAGGTGGAAGTAATGCAGTCCTTTAAAGAGAAGAGGGCAAATACAGGAATACCATGAGATAATAAAGGGAACCGGCAGGGAAGGGGGAGAGAGACGGGCCTCGGGCCAGGATTCTTAGGCCTGTGCAGTCTGTACCCCATGGCACTGGGTGAGATCAGGGAGCCTGGCGCTACCAACAGACGGAGGCATGGCGCAGCGGCTGCCAGGTGCCATAATGGAGGAGGCACAGCTGGCGATGTTCTTAACCGTCCAACTGACTAGCCAACTTCTACATGACTCATCGCTTGGACCAGAAATGAACTTGAATTGCTGCGTTGTTGAAGCACAAGGCCAGATAGCGTGCTGTTACCTGTCGCACGATGCACTTAGCAGGTCATATCACTTTTCTTTTTCTTATCTTTTTCAATTACAGCTTTTCTGGAACAGGCAGAAGTGTATTTCGAGTCCAAACTCGGATTAGCAGAGGGCATGAAAACTGCAGGACATAAGGGAGCATTAGACTGCTGGCATTTACAGTACTGAAGGAGCTCTGCCTGATTCAGCCTCCATTGGCTGAAAACTACAGAGAGTGGAGCTTAAGCCTCTCGGAACTATTTATAGGGCTTTCAGAAAAGTATTTTGCATGAAAATACTCACATCCGAGGCCTTTGTTAGCAAGCTGATTCCCACTTATTTCAAGTAAGCTCTCGGGCATATTAAACTAATATGAAGTGCAGGCTTTAAGTCGTGATGCTATTTTATGCAAGATAAAAAAACAAGAAGAAACTTCATGTTTCTCCTTTTATGATGATGATGATGATAAGGAAAGCGTCTTATTTGCACACACTCAATTGGATGTCACTCTCATCAAACTCTTTATCAAATGTGTATGATTTTCTTTCTTCCGAGTAACACAAAACATATGTTGGGCTCTAAACAACATAGGACTTCTTTGACTTATGTCATGGACAAAAAGAAACAGACGTTTTTCACTATCTTATTGACTTAAGAAAGTCAAACACATTTGGAACAACATGAGGGTGACTAAATAATGATTTTAGTGTGATTTATCCCTTAAAATCTGTCTCTGCAGGTTCCCATCCCCCCGTTTAAGGACGCAAATGCCGTTGCATTTAAACCCTCATTAAAAGTTTTTCTGACAGATGCGGTTTCACCCCGGGTTCCGTTCCGGCATGTTTACACTCTGTCTCCTTCCCACTCAGTTCATCCAGTGACTGCAGTGGGCTGGTAGATCCTGCAGGGCTGGTAGACAAGGACAGACCTTGGCAGACAGTTACGAGATGATATATTCAGACTCCTGTCATTAGTATGTATCTGTCTATGATACGCTCCTACTCTTGGCCCTTATTCTTGCACAGGAAAGCCTGCCATTCTGTTGGACACATCTTATGTTTGCACGCCTGTTGAGTGGGCTGACTTTACAATTAATGAGAAACTGCCAATTTATAAGGACTCTCCTCATGTAACCTTGATAAGGTGCAGCTGTTGCTCAGATGTCAGTTTGGATGGGTCAGGTCTTCTGTTACAAGAAAAACTCGTTCTGTAATTCAGACTCTATTTAGTCTGTTAGTTAAATTAACATGCACAGTTAAAGGGTTAGTTCACCCAAAAATGTAAATTCTGTCATTAATTACTCACCTTCATGTCGTTTCAAACCCGTGAGACCTCGGAACACAAATTAAGATATTTTTGATGGAATCTGAGAGCTCTCAGACACTCCATAGACAGCAAGGGTCCATACACGATCAAGGTCCAGAAAAGTTGCAAGGAGATCGGTAAAATAATCCATGTGATATCAGGGGTTCAACCGTAATTTTACGAAGCTACGAGAATACTTTTTGTATGCAAAGAAAACAAAAATAACGACTTTATTCAACAGTTCGTCTTCCTCTACGTCAGCGTAGCGCCACTTTGGATTATATCCGCTGGATGGAAACTGCGTACGCTCTTCTGTGTCAGCCCCACTGCACAGATACGTCTTTTACGTATAGTGTCTGAGAGCTCTCAGATTCCATCAAAAATATCTTAATTTGTGTTCCAAAGATGAACGGAGGTCTCTCGGGTTTGAAGCGATATGAGGGTGAGTAATTAATGACAGAATTTTCCTTTTTGGGTGAACTAACCCTTTTAAGTTTAATATCAGCCGATTCTCATAAATAAATTAATAATATTAGCTGATAACTCATGTGCTATGATATATAGAGCCATTTCTGTGCATAGATGTACTAGGCCTAGAGTGTCACCAACTGATGACCAGAAATACAAATATTTAGTATGTTGAAATTATATTGCCTATTTTTTTTTTTTTTTAAATGAATGACAGCACCTGCAAAATAACACGTGACCTCCAAAACGTTGGTGGTAATAAAAAAAATCTCAGTATGAAATATTTCAATAATCATATTATTTTAATCAAATTCACCATCTCAGTTGTATGAAATTGCATTAAATTCTAAAAAGTTTAAATTATACTGTGAATGTCATTAAAACCTTACTCACTCAGTCATTTTCTGACTGGTCAGAAACTGTCCTGCGGATATAATTCATAAAGAAAGAATGGGAAGAAGAAGGGGGAATTAAATTGGTGAAATGATTATATTGGAGCTTTTACTACACACTACAACTCTTGTTTTTACAAAATGAAATGCATTTTAGGTATTTCAAATAATTCTATGCCCGTCAAAGCTGTGATGTTTTGGAAATCATCACAAGCTTGCTGTATAAATCCCGATCCTGACCTGTTGTCCATATCCGTGCGTTCTATGTACCCCTATCCTCTGTGCCTTAATGGATCCCACTGCGAAAGTAGCTACAAAACACAGTGAGAGGTCAACTTTAGGAGGGGGAAAGAGGAGGTCGAATAAAATTTAAGACTTTGCTTCTTCTCTTACTGTTAATCCTCTGATGCAGAGCAGTCACAGGTTTTGACAGCACACTGTAATGACCTAAGCTACTCTCTGTGGGGGAGGCAAGAGGAGTTGTAAGAGCCGTGCGAGAAGAGAGGGGAGAAAGGCATGTAGCCTGGTTGAAGGGGGTCACAGGAGTCAGGGGAAGCATTCAGGGATTATTCTCTCTTGCTTTGTGTGGTATTGCTCTAGTACCACTAGGGGTAGCAGACACACACATTTGGAGTGGCCGCTCCAATCCTCCCATGTGTTGATCATCTACCTTTGTGCTGCTATACAGCTTCTGCATCATGATTCATTCAAGAAATTGCACATTTGTCATTTTTATTAATTGAACACTCCATTGCGGTTCAGTTTTTTTATTATTATTATTTTTTTTAAATTATTTAGTCATTTAGCAGACGATTTTATCCAAAGCGACTTACAAATGTGGACAACAGAAGCAATCAGTTGTACTATTAAAACAACTAAAAACAGATCCAAAACTAAAATAACTACCTATACACATTTTAAAAATAAAGAAATGAAATAAAAATGACAAATGCATACAACAATTTCAAAACTTAACATTTAAATGAAAAACAAACAAAAAATAAAGCTAAAAATAATTCAAAATATTAAAGAACAAAAGGTATGAGTATAATAATGATTCTAACTACACTAAGCCAAACACCAAAAAAACAACTAGATATACACTCACCTAAAGGATTATTAGGAACACCATACTAATACTGTGTTTGACCCCCTTTCGCCTTCAGAACTGCCTTAATTCTACGTGGCATTGATTCAACAAGGTGCTGAAAGCATTCTTTAGAAATGTTGGCCCATATTGATAGGATAGCATCTTGCAGTTGATGGAGATTTGTGGGATGCACATCCAGGACACGAAGCTCCCGTTCCACCACATCCCAAAGATGCTCTATTGGGTTGAGATCTGGTGACTGTGGGGGCCATTTTAGTACAGTAAACTCATTGTCATGTTCAAGAAACCAATTTGAAATGATTCAAGCTTTGTGACATGGTGCATTATCCTGCTGGAAGTAGCCATCAGAGGATGGGTACATGGTGGTCATAAAGGGATGGACATGGTCAGAAACAATGCTCAGGTAGGCCGTGGCATTTAAACGATGCCCAATTGGCACTAAGGGGCCTAAAGTGTGCCAAGAAATCATCCCCCACACCATTACACCACCACCACCAGCCTGCACAGTGGTAACAAGGCATGATGGATCCATGTTCTCATTCTGTTTAAGCCAAATTCTGACTCTACCATCTGAATGTCTCAACAGAAATCGAGACTCATCAGACCAGGCAACATTTTTCCAGTCTTCAACCGTCCAATTTTGGTGAGCTCGTGCAAATTGTAGCCTCTTTTTCCTATTTGTAGTGGAGATGAGTGGTACCCGGTGGGGTCTTCTGCTGTTGTAGCCCATCCGCCTCAAGGTTGTGCGTGTTGTGGCTTCACAAATGCTTTGCTGCATACCTCGGTTGTAACGAGTGGTTATTTCAGTCAAAGTTGCTCTTCTATCAGCTTGAATCAGTCGGCCCATTCTCCTCTGACCTCTAGCATCAACAAGGCATTTTCGCCCACAGGACTGCCACATACTGGATGTTTTTCCCTTTTCACACCATTCTTTGTAAACCCTAGAAATGGTTGTGCGTGAAAATCCCAGTAACTGAGCAGATTGTGAAATACTCAGACCGGCCCGTCTGGCACCAACAACCATGCCACGCTCAAAATTGCTTAAATCACCTTTCTTTCCCATTCTGACATTCAGTTTGGAGTTCAGGAGATTGACCAGGACCACACCCCTAAATGCATTGAAGCAACTGTCATGTGATTGGTTGATTAGATAATTGCATTAATGAGAAATTGAACAGGTGTTCCTAATAATCCTTTAGGTGAGTGTATATGTACAACCACACACACACACACACATACATAAATATATATACATACACATTTATAAATTCAATATCATTTCATTTCCATTTAGTTTGTTGAAATATTAAAATAACTCAAATTAAATAAAACTAAGACTTAATAAAATACCTATACAGACATAATAGATTCAGACATGCTAAAAACAACAACTTACTTAGACATAGTAAGAAATGGTTATAAAAACTGAAACAGAAGTGAAACAAGTAGTAGAAAAGAGGAGAAATAAAAAGTGATGCTTATCCTTTGCCGGTGTCCCTGCCCGGTGGAGTAGATGGTCTTTACACTCTTCAGCCACCACACGAAAATACTAATTGAATTTAGCTGAACACACTTTCCTTATTTTTCCACAACAAATGGCCAAGCAAGCGCAGACACTGACAAGATACCGAGACAGAACGAGACCAAACGCGATATCAGCACGTCTCCACACAGTAAACAAAACAAGCGTTTCCTAGCAACGACAACTGCCCTAAAGACTAATAAGACAAATAAATACACTTACGAGCTACTTCTAACTTCCGGTGATAAAGACTGGCAATTTTTTGCCACATCAACTTGTGAAACGTCTGTTTGATCCTTCCAGACTTCTCAAGATGTGGTCTCATTTTCTCAAGACTGTTTTTAATGTGCTCAGTTTTAAACGTCTCACTCGCCTCTAGTCAGTGAAAGCTGATGCGTGTAACCAAGGTGACGGGGTGTGTTGGATTCGCTTGTGTGTTGACGACAGCTCTACAAAATCAGACACTTTAGTGCGTTTGTGTCCCATGTTTCACACAACAGCTGTTTCACACTTATACATATTCACGAGTCATACAATCTATTGAGAAGAAATCATTTGAGACATGAGCTAATGGAAAGATGTGCATAAGCACATTTAGAAAAATGTGTGTATTTTAAAAATAGTGGTTGGTAAAAGGTATAGGGCTTTTAAACTCAGTTGCTATCAGACTTTAAATTTTAAAATTTATTATTATGACAAGGTCAACATATTTTTTAACATAATGAAACATCAGTTGTGGAGCGATTAAACCTTCTTAAGATTGGTAGATAATTTTCTCAATATAAATGCAAATAATCTTTATAGATCTCTTGTTTTTAAGTCATTCAAAATATTTGTTTATATTCTATAATCTAATCTTTCTGTAGGCAATATCACACAAGTAAGAGTGCTGTTGTTCCAAATATAAAAAATAAATGGCTGATATTCTGAGCAACAGCACATTTACACAGTAACTCCTTAACAGTTACTGAATAACCTGCACTTTATTGGCAGCTACTTTGTCTATTTTTGCTTTGCCAATGAAAAAGTCCCAGAAGAATATTGTGCATTTCCAGAATTAATCAATTGAGGTAATCAGTAGATGATTCAGTGACTTATTCATAAAAACAATTGTTTATTTTCTGAATACATTAGTGTTGTTGAATGACTCTGTTGAATTAATAATTCAATGACTCACTTATGATGACAAGTCATTGTCGCATCTACTTGGCATAATGAAACCTACAAAATAAAATAAAAAACTTCATCACTAATGCACAGTATCAGTACTCTTAGAATTTACCTAGTTTGGACAATTTGAGTACCAGCACTAACTGTTGTATAAAATATAATATTACTTCATGCATCTGGATAAATCATTTTAAGCACACTAGTTTTTTCTTCTTTCTGTACTTATTTTGTTTGCTTCACTGTAAAAAAAAAAAAAAGTTGTCAACTTAAAATAATAAGGCAACCTATCACAAGCGCTTTTTTGAGTAAACTCAACAAACAGGGACTGAAGTCCACCCAACTCAAAAGATTACGTTAAGGTTACAAGTTGACACAACATAAATTGTCATGCTTACCTAATGAATTACAAAACTAAATATTTTTTGTTTACTGAACAAATAGGCCTAGAATGATTTATTATATATTATTTAAATAGTCTAATTAAAGAAGAGACCATAACATAGGTCAAATTATATTTTTTAATTAAACATTCTGTGGCCAATGCACAGCAATGACATAACAGTATCAAGTATTGCCTTTTAACTTCTTAACATTATACACTGAACTCAATGCATTGTACATACCAATGCATGTTAAAAAAATCCACAAAACCGGTGTTAATTATACCATAACATTAGCTGTCCTGTGACATGAAGCACATTTGCAAATGTACTTAACATTTTTGGTAGATTTTTAAAATAACAATTATGTGAAAACTCCTATTCTGCATATTTTAACATCAACCTAAATGTTCGACAATTACACTGATATGCCTGTAATCGAATCTTGACCTAGATCTTTGGAAGTAGAGTGTCTACACAGAAATAAAATACAATTACTTTGTCCAGGAAAAAAAAAGAAAAAATACTAGGAGAAACTCAAGCCTGAAGAGATCGTTCACCCAAAAATGAAAGTTTTTTTTCATCATTTACTCTAATTTACAACTGGAGTTTTTCTAAACCTCAGTTTCTTTCTTCTTTTGATCACAGAAGATGATATTGTGAAGAATGCTGGTAACCGATTAGTTGAAGATAGTCACTGACTGGCTGCCATATGATTAAAATATTATGACAGTCAACCCTTTAGTTATCAGCTTTCTTCACAATATCTTCTTCTGTGTTCAAAAAAAGAAAGAAAATCACAGGTCTGGAACAACATGAGCGTGAGTAAATAATGAAAGAACTTTCATTTTTGGGTGAAATTTCCCTTTAAGGCAAAGACTGAAACAATCAAACAAATAAAGAAAAACCTTAGCAGTAATTAGCACACTGAAAGAAAACAGTAGGTGTTTTTTGTAGTCATTAACTATAAAAGTATAAAAAAAAGCCAATGCAAGAATGTCATTCAAGTGGCTTCATCCATTTAGCAAAGTTTGGATTTCAATGACTGCACTCTAGCTGAGCAGGTACCACCTAGATCCATGAAGACTTTTTGGATGACTTAAGTGCATATGAGAGGCCAAACAAATATGCAGATGGAAGATCTTTAATGTCCTCAAGCACAATGGCCTCCTCCAAGATTATGGCCATGTTGATTACAGTGGGCTGCGATGCGGCAACATCATCTTCCACCACAGTCAGAATGGGAGGTAGGTATTAATGGAAGTGTAAATTTACATATAATAATAATAATAATTACTATTATTATTTAGAGGTGGAACGGTACGTGTATTCGCAAATTCCAAATGGAAAATTGCAAATGGAAGCGATAATCCCAATCCCTTCAAAAGGCAGAGTCCTTGGAGTGGGGACTTTTGGGTGAGCAGGGCACGTGCGTGCCCTTCCATTTAGAATTTGCCCGGTGAACCGTTCGTTACGAATACACGTACCGTTACACCCCTATTATTATTATCATTATTATTGTTTGTTGTGTAAATAAACTGAATACATGTAAAATATACATAGTTTACAAATGGATTTGGAAATAGGGTATGAAAATGATAATTTACCAGGCATATCTTGAGCAAACTTGCTGACTTCTCAAGCAGGAAAAGTGGCAATCCCTCAAGAGCTGTTGTTTTACCCATATAACTCGCTCTGTTTTATGGAACACCAAAGATTATATATATATATATATATATATATATATATATATATATCTTTGGTGTTCCATAAAACAGAGCGAGTTATATGGGTAAAACAACAGCTCTTGTTTTTATATATATATAAAAAAATGTCTAATTTTATAGAAAATTAGGTCATAAGTTTGAGAAGAGCACAACATTCATTATAAAATATGATTACTACATCAACGTTTTGAAATCTGCGTCATACAGCCGAAGTAGCTGAAGTATCAAATGTGCATGTGTTCAAGGTTCAAACGGTGCACGCGCTAGAACAAGAAACGTTAGATTCAATGAAAACTTAAACTTCTTAGTTAGATCAACAAAATATTGCATGTTTTTAACATTTAAGCAACAAATTTGTTGAATCAACTTAGTATAATGTATGAACACTTCCAATGAAAATATCATAGTTTAATTTACTGTTTTATGTTTATTAGGAGGACTTTTTGAAAGTTGGCTTTTTTACAGTGTTCCTATGTCTTGTATGCACAGCTAAAATAAGTTGTCTAAAACCGTTAAGCCAGTCTCTGAAGTCTCTTTAAAACGGTGCTCTTCAATAATGGCTGCTCCATTAGTGTTTTTCCTAAAGAACTTTGCACAGGCATCAAAAGCCCACCCCAAATGACCCAAGAAGCCAGATGGTGACAGAAATAACAACACCTCACTGGGAAAAGCCTGTCAAAACCTACATTTTAATTCCACACTCCTCGTATGTGAGTATAAACAGTAAGCACTTGTGTTCAAAAGTGTGTTTGCCCTTTTCTAGCAGTTTAAGTAGACCGTTTAAGACTCATGATTTCCCATCCGATTCTAAACAGGTAAAAAAAAAAAATTTCATATATATATATATATATATATATATATATATATATATATATATACTTAAAGTCATGACGGGAGGGATGATTCATCACCCTGAAGACAGGTGAGAGTGGAGGAGCAGAGTGCTGTTGGGTGCCATATTTTTGGCTAATTGGACAGCATGAAGCATGTCCTAAAAATGTAATATACGTAATGTGGGCCACCATCTAATTATTTAACCACCAATCTTGATGTGTTTGACGCCTGAGGCTTATGCATTAAAAATTATAATGAAAAAGTTTGTGTTAAAGAAACAAAATATGACTTATAATTGTAAAAATTCATTATAAATGATTTAATTACATTCTGCTTTATCACATTCCAAACAGCCAGACAAACTCAAAGGTGAGGCCACACTGTCTGTGCAGTGGAAATTAATTTCCACACTAATTCTATCAATAAACAAAAGCTGGGGTGTATAAGTCTAGCACACACATGAAGGATCTGTGAACTCGCTTCTCTCACAGAATAAGTGGCTCTCCACAGAATGCCATGTCTAAACCAGCCTTCAATTATTTTGTGAATCTGTGATTTTGTTTTTTTTTTATAAATCTTTTTATTATTTATGCAGAGACGAGAATTTAAAGACAGCTTGTCAGTGGAAGATGCCTGTGGGATGGCACATATAATTCCTGAACAACACATCAGCATGGGGACTGTATTCATGTCACTGGCCTTGTATTCAGTCAGAGGTCAAAGACCAGTTACATGTGTGTAAACTTAATATTCAATTGCCAGGTTGGAAGGAAGCATAGATATAGACATTAGATAATGCTTAGGAAAATTATCAGATATTAAATGACACACTTCTAAAGTATTATAAAGTCAAAATACATTTTAAACCATATTTATTTTCTGTGTTATTGTAAAAGTTTTTTCAGTGTATGTAATAAAAAAAATACTTTGGCTTTGTAGTCTTGGTAATCAACATTATTTTTATTTTCTCAAACAGCCAAATGTCTATGTAGTCAGTTCTTTTTTTATTATTATTAATAAAACTGAATTGCTATGCTAATCTTTCCACAAGACCACATTGTAAAATCAAGTAAGTTTATTTGTCACATACATAATCATACAGAGTATAACCAGCAGTGAAATGTTAAATTCAAAGTTGAAAAAAAATCGCTTGACTTATTTATATCTTCTGTGAAATGCACAAATAATGTATATACTGCAGTCTTTCTTTTGAAAAATGATGTTATGGTTTAGGATTTGTGGATAGTAGAATGGAATTTAGTGTCTGAGCCATTGAGGAAAAACTGTATTTGTCATCGTTTATGCCACATGTGAAGCAAATGCAGTGCAGTCAATCAGATTCGGAGTAAGACTATTTCATTCAGCTCAGTTCATCATTTTAGGCTGCAGCTGAATGTTTTGTTTTAATTTGTTTCTGTGAGCGATAAGGAATAATGCTGGTACAAAACCATGACAACCCATTAGTGGCAAGTCTGTCGTGGTTTTGGAGAAACATCTCATGCATTCTTGCTGTTCATTGCACAAACAAATAGCAAAGTCTAAGTCACACTCGCAGAATGTCTTTCTAAAGAGTAAAAAGGGAAGCTTTCAGTGGTTGAAGTTCAGTTCTGAATGTCACAGATTTCATACTGGCAAGCTTTTAAGTGCTTCCTACAGTGCCATTAGTGGCACAAAAACATTTTGGTGAAATCATTCAAAGAGGATAACAAGACTGAAATATGGCCTTAACGGCAGCAGTTATCACCACTGGGCTTTGTGTGTCTGTGGAAACTTATGGCAGCGTGTCATTTCCGCTAAATCACTACTGCTATAATGTCTTGACTGAAAGGAGTGTGTGACTCAGAAACTTGTGATAAAGTGAAAGCCGTTGAACTTTTGTCGGTACCACACTGTTATGCCTCTTAGAGAAATGGAGAGGCTCCACAAATGCACTACAGTGAAAAATGAGAAAAGTTTACGAGTTATATATGGCTCTGAAGGGCAGTGTTTGTATGAATATGCTTTAAATAGATTGAGAGAGAGAATTTGCGTGCGTTGTGTTCTTCTGGAGAAAAAAAAAAAAAGTGAGGCTGTGGTAACTCGTAAGTCTCTGTATGCTTTGTGGAAGGAACAGACCAGATCATTGGTCATTGAGATGAACTGGAAAATGAGCAGATTTCACTATTGTAATACAGTGTTATGAATCCTGCTTATTCTTTAGTTATTCAATGTTTAGGCGTGCTTTATGGAAAGAGGGTATTCACAACGTGACACATTTTAACTAACATGTTGAATTCATTGTCACATTTGTGTCATTTTATGTAAATTGTAATGTTACATATGTCACAATAGCCTACAGTATATTTGAATAATCTTATATACAGAATATGTTAGATTTGTTTTGGTGAGTTAATCCGTTAACAAATTGTTTCAGTTTACTGTTCGTTCACTTTTCAGCTTCAGCATCATGCAACTCAAACTGGTCAATTTCTGACATCGACTATGATTCGATTATTTGAAAGTCATATATTTACTACTTGATTTGTTATGTTGAGGTGTTACTGTGTCTTCCATCATATAATGCTCAAGAGTATGTTTTAATTGAAATTGAATACCATAATCATGGTGTGTATTGTTGATAAAATCATAAAAAGCCTTTAATGAACATTTTTATCATTAATTTTGGTGAAATGATTCACACCGCTTGTAATATGATATTCTCCTGATTCTGAAGTCGAATGACATGAGGGTGAGTAAATGTTGACAATTTAAATTCTTTGGCGAACTGTCTCTTTAAAAGAAGCTTGAAGAGGAGGAAGAGAGAAAGCGAGTGGCCTTTACGGCCTTAGCCTGGGGTGGACATGGTCTGTAGTACGTGTCGCCATGTCCCTACCTCCCATTTCGGCCCCCAGAGATGCGGTTAGGACCCCGCCTCTCGATCCACCGCTCGGTGCCCCTGGCCATAGCTGACTTTACAAGCAGCTGGCCGTGATGTGGAACAAAACACTGTGGAAAAGAAGGGGAAAAATAGTTCTGCTCTTATCTCCTGCTTTTTTTCTCTGCTGTCCCCTCCGAGATGGGGAAAGGGAGGGGTTGACCGATTTAGCAGCTGCTAGGTAATGCACTTAGAAAGTCATTTGTTAAAATCTAATTGATGGCTATACCTGCACCTTCACTCATGGTGTCTGGGCAGGGCGGTGTTGAACTGCAGCAGATGCTGGCAGTCTGTTAGAGACCTCCACCCTAGTCAAGGTGCTCCAGCAGCACAGCGCATCCACAAACACACCAGAACATATGCACACCGCACATATGCTCACACACCTGGGTGACTTGACCATATAATTAGTTAGAAAATTAGCTACCGGCTTCATCAGTATTGAAATGCAACCATGAATGCCTGTGATCACTTTTTAATGTATTTTATTAAAGGAGTTTTTCAGGAATTGAGCCCTATGGAACCTCTAGTGAGCACACTAAAAATAAAAAAAACTGTATATAAATACTAACACTGTATGTGCGTGGGTGTATATATATATATATATATATATATATATATATATATATATATATATATATATATATATATATATATATATATAGAAACATTCAACAATTATATAATCAATCAATATTTGATCCTCACGTACCTTTTAAAAAAATATATAAATAATCAGTCTGTATTTTCTTTATATAAAAAAACTTGAGGCCACATGAATATTCCCGGACCATAGTTTGAATGAGATTGCATTCACTAATGTTTAACAAATTAAACCTTGTTAAGTGTAAATATTTCTTTATTATTAAGTACAAGTTTTTCTTTATTCTTTGACTTCTTTTATAGTTATTATAATGTGTTTTTTTTTATTTTTTTCATTTGGGGACTGAGAGTCTAGGTGGAGATTTAGTAAAGTTAAAATGCCTTAGAGGGCCTACCTCACAGTTTCTTCTAGAAGACGGTGTCATTGAGCTCATAGCCTGTTCGTGTGTCTCCCACCCTTCACGGCCGTCACTCTCTGTGTGTTTCATTTGCACCTCTCAAGCTGATGGGCCGGGTCTATCCTAAGTGTTCTCACTTAGCTCAGTTTGTGTTGTAGAGGTGTGCGTGTCGAGTGTGCGAGTTAACATTAGCGAGCCCATTTAAACGAGGGCCTGGTGGCATCGAAATGCGCCCACGTTCTGCGGACTCCACCGGCGGGTCGAGTGAAATCATTTCACATCAAAGCAATCACCAGCAGAGCCTGAGGTGCTGTTCTCACCAACAGAACTGTGACACACCAGGCACCATCGCAGGGCACTCAAACTCTCCTCTCGCCTCCCAAAACCAGGCTGTCACCCGCGCTCACGCATGCCTAGCATTAAACACATGCTCTAACACATACACACTTATGCAAGCAAACCCTCCCGTCTCTCCTCTATCAGCCCTACGGAGCGAGTGGCTAATTAC
Source organism: Barbus barbus (assembly GCF_936440315.1). Taxonomy (NCBI): domain Eukaryota; kingdom Metazoa; phylum Chordata; class Actinopteri; order Cypriniformes; family Cyprinidae; genus Barbus; species Barbus barbus. The sequence continues at coordinate 18,377,918 of NC_136744.1, forward strand.
AAACCTTACTCCAGGCGATCTGGAGGCTTGCGCCCACCTCAGAAGCCTCCGTGGCCTGCTGCTCTGTGAGTCTGACCGCAGGGAGATGGAGAAATGGAAATGTCAGCCTGGGTGCTACGCTGACAATCTGGGTGCAAATAGGATGAAACTCAGCACTATCTCTTGGGAGGCTGTACACATAAAGTGTGTGTTTTTGTTATAGTTGTGCTGCGTTTCAAGGGAAAATGAGTTGATGTGTATCGCAGCAGCTTCAATGACCCTTCCGCCCCGCGACTGAGTCTTATTATGCACCGATATGCACACACAAACCGTATTGGGGAATAACTAACCTAACTAAATTGTATAGCAGCATGACTGATGCTCACTATAGCTTTTCCAGCATTTGATTAGCCTTTATGTAATGTCACATTATGAGCAAGCTGAGGTAATCAAACACACTTTCGTCTCTCTCACTCTCATACTGGAACAATAGATTCATTGTAGTGAATTGGTTTGTCTTAAAGGGTCTTCTCTCTCATATGTAGTGTTTTAGTTTTTCAGTTTGTACTAAATGGTTCTTCTATGTAGCATTTCTACATTTGTACATCAAATGGTTGTTGTAATTGTACAGATTAAAAAATAAGATTTACTCCCTACTAGGTAGTTTTTTTTTTATATATAGCCAGATATTTAGTTCATCAATATGTCTTTTAGTTATGTATTCTAGTGTTTTTAGATATAGTTGAGATTTTAGGGCTGTACGATTAATCAGAATAAAACCGAAATTGCAATGTAGTTATTATGCAATGTTATTAATGTTATTATGAAAACCACAATTAATTTAATTAAATTTTTTTTTTTTTTTTTTAAATCACAGTCAGTATTCAAAATTAGATCACAGACATGCAGAAAAATGCACTTGGTACATACAGCCCTATTTATTTATATATTTTTAAGTGATTTGTGGTTTGTGTAACTTTCTAATTTGATTTATTCATTCAAAAACACTTTTTACCAGAAAACTATGACACTGAAATATATATAATATATAAATTATATAACTGGATAGTTACTTAAAAAAAAAAAATAGCTCCCTTAGTTTCAGGGTACAGCAGTTAGCTACTTTTTATTAATATTAGCTATAGTGTAGCTAACTGCATTATCGAAAGTTTACAGAAGCTTGACTGTAGTTTAACTACTTCACATTGTGCTTATAACTTTACAGTTTCAAGGTAGCATCCCCAACGCTACAGTACGTCCGCTGCGTACACCAGCTACGATATGCTACTTTTGTCTGCCATCAATCATGTACAACTGGGCTTAGGGAACCTCATTTTTAACAAGTGACCAATGGGACTCATTTAAATAGCTTTTACCAGAGGGAGACCAGCAGCAGAAGATCATCATCATGAGACTCGGATGTAATGAACTGGCTTTGAATTAGCGCAGTTGCAAGCAGGTCAACTAGCATTCATGTGCATGAATGGCTGGAAGCAGAAGAGTCAAGCTGATTCAAACTGAGGGACACCACGAAAAAAAAGGAGAAGAAATAATAATAAAAAATAGGTTCATGACGCCCTTGGCTGGAATTAGAGCTTAATGTAATCTTTTTGTGGTTTAAATGACTAGAGGTTCTTATTTACCTCTGGACAGCAGACAGCTGGTTTGACAGGTGCTGGCAGCAGTGCTACGACTGCATAATCAGTGTCCGACTGGTTCAGTCACACTTTGGGTTTACGAAGAGCCCTGTCAGACACTGCTATGGGCTGTCACCATGATTGCTTTTGTCAAACCAGACATCGCTAAGATTCCTGGATAATGATAAGCCCTCTGAAATCTCAGCATGCCTGTGTTGTTTGACAGGCCGACGGTCCGGTCACTGCTGATTTTGTACAGTCAAATGCATTTGTTAGGCTATAGATTGCAGGTGGGGGCTGTTGGGACGTATGTCATTGATGCTATTTTAAACCATTAGTGTGAGTTTTTGAATCAGACAGGAAGTTTCTGACATAATGAGGGAGAAATTAGACAGCCGAGGTTGTCTTACAGCACCCTGGTCTCTTGCTCCGGGGACCAATTGTCATTAGGAGTCCAGAGAGCCAGTTGTACCGCTGGTCACCCTGTTATTAGCGCTCGTCTGATTACACTTTCACATCGTTCTTCATCTTTCCTGTAGTTTTACCTCACGACTTTGGTGAGGTATCATTAGCTGTGCTGAACGACTGACTTCAGTTCTGTGATTGACAGCCGGGTCGAGTCGTCTGGAGGTTTTCGTATCTCACGTCGGCGTGCTACCTGCCGCTAATGGCAACGTTCCCCAGACAAGGGCTCCTGAATTAGCATCTGCCAGTCTGGGAGCGGGTTTGCGCTAATCAGCCTGGGATGGGGAGGAGAAGGAAAGGAAGATTTAAATTACATCTTTTGCAGTCAACAGGAGGAGCACATAAAAGCAGGGTGTCCTGCCACCTTATCAAAAGACTGGAAGGCTGGAGATCAGTTCTGACAGAACCCCGCACACCTCGGAGACTCCGCGAGCACATCACCAATTAGGATTCTTTAATGATTTCTTGTATTAATAATAAATGGCCCGGGCTTGGGGAGGGTGTGTCTCGGATATGAGTGTGTGTGAGAGCTGAATGTGTGTATTACTTCGTGTAAGGGGCTGAGTTTCATAATGGTGTCAGTGACAGTTTGTGGCATTTGTGGTTACCCCTCTGTCCTAATGCAAAAAGCTGTTAGAGGTCTCTGAGGAAACCGACTCCACATTGGGTTTCAGCTGGAAATCTGAAGAGTGGAGGCTCGTGAACTGCTGAGGTGGATGCCGGGAAGCTGGGGCTGCTTCAGTAAGACATTTTCCTGGAAAAAGGTGCCACAGCTGAAACTAGATTTTGTTGTGACCTTATAGAAAATATGAATCACTTCTGCTGAACACCTGGTTGGCACCATTGTTGGTGTGTTGTTATACTGTATTATTATTATCGTGATTAAAGACAAACGCAGAGGCCTTATATTAGGACGCACATATGGAGACGAGGAAAAGAAAATATTAAATACTTGTATGCGCTGTAGGGTTATATAAAAGGAAAATCTTCTTTTAGAGTGTAATCTGCAAAAAAGTAGGTCGACTCGGATCAGCAGATAAATTTATCGTGCAAAAGTTTCCGTTCAGAAAAAAACAACGGACCGGTCTGGAAAAGAATGTGATTGGGAAGCAGTATCCCTCAGAGACGAAAATTGGTCATTTTAGCTCTTCCCTTCTTTTCTTTTTATAGATTGGCTCTCTCTGTGTACTGTATATGGCCAGGTTTTCATCCACATATTTGTATGCAAATTTTTGTGATTTTTGTTTATTAAAAATTGCTGGATGGAATTGCCAAGAAGCAATTTTCATTTCCAAAATATGAATTACAACACTTTAAAATAAGCTTAAAACTGTTAAAACTAATGAATTAAGTTTTGTGAAATAGGCATTTATTAATCTAGGTTCAAATTAATTTCTACCTATACTAATACAGTTTTAACACTTCAAAATAAATTGAGCAAGCATTATAATGAACAATGGTGTCATTTAAATTGACCTAAATTAATAATACTTCCCTAGATTTACCTTTTTGTATACCTTTTTATACTTCTATTTTTTATAGTTTCATTTTATACTTTTTTATTTATAAATGATATATTTTATGCTTTTTGTGCATAAACTATGATGGAAAAAAACTATTCTAGTAGCAAATCATGTGACTTTGTCTTAAGTCATTCATACATGAGAAAACATTGATCTGGCCATTCTGAAATGCCAGAGCCAAAGCCTGTCATCAAAATGATTGGCTGCTTTGACCTCCTAGAAATGTCTGACATTCTGTCACTCCCAGACATTTGTTACTGATCACTAGCAAACATTGTTCAGTTTGTCAATTTCATTGCGTTTTGTGTTCATGCACTAAACTGTAACCGTAATTTATTGCATTTAATAAATGAACCACAGTTGCATTTGTTCCAGTTTCCCCAGAAGTGACAAATTTGTTCTCTTGAGCACATGGGATAGTGCTTGATTTGCAAATGTTTTTGAATAAATTAAAATTGCATCTTGAGAACACCTGATTATGTACAGTATTTAGTTTACCATTCTCTCCTATTTGCATAACAGAAAGAAGATCACACAAAGGTCTTGAGCTGAGAGGAATGATCTGTTTGGGGTGCCCTCTGGGTGATTTGTTTTGGCAAGAAGAGTTTCTTTGACGTGTGTATGTGGCCATGGTGTGTCGGCTTGCGGAGGCCACAGGGTGAGGTGGTGTGATGTATTAAACAAGACTGACCTTGGGAAGGGTCTGGCTTTCACTCCACATTGCTCTGACCCTGCTCTCTCCCCAGTGTTGGCTGCCATCATAACAAGTGCACTGAAAAATGACTGGATGGTGCTTTCCGCCTTTGTCTCTGTGAATTCATATTGCTTCCAGGTCTGCTGCATCTTTGCCACGTTTTGTTTGGTTGTGCAAACCTGGCTACTAGTTCTGTCAGCTGTAGTCAGCAGGTCATATAGCTGATAAACTGACACACAAATTAAGTTTTTCCAAAATGCTCTGACTCCATCTGACATTCGTTCTATTTTGGGTACGACGGAGTCATCCTATTTTCTCAGACTCGTATCCGGTTTGCTTTGCAGTGTCAGAGGAGCGGGCCTCCCCTGAAGCGCTGCATGGAAGACATATAAGACAGAGCAGGTCACTTTAGGTATGAAACAATGTCTCAGATTTTAAATTTTGCAATTTAAGAAATCCAAACAGTAAATACTGTTTTGTGGCTCTAAGGGTGCTTTCACACTAGCAATTAAAAAGGGTGGTCTGGGGTACGGCTCAAGTGAACTCCTGTACAGTTCGCTGCTGATATGAACGTAGTCGTACCAAATCACTGAAGTGAACCACTATTAATGACACATTATTTGATAAAAATGTGTGTTTGTGTGTGTTTCACTCACTTTCCTGATGAGCGTGACTGACGCACTGCAAGCAGAAAGCTGTATGTCTCTGTAACAAAGTTCGAGGGAGGGAAGGAAGAAGTCCGAGTCGGCGTGACTGAGACTCGGGTAGTTTATTCAGTACTTTAAAACAAACAAAGAAACACTTGTGCTCTCCGGCACTTCCAATAAACATAAGTTCACAGCATTTTGGTGGTTCGCAGCCACAGACGTCGTTTTAGACTCTCTCCACGCCAATCACTGGAAACGAGAACCAGGTGAGTGTTATCATGCACTTGACCCACTTACTCACCGCTCGTCTCCAACCTCTCTCTCCCGCTGCAGACTCCGCTAACCACACCCCCCTTACCACATACCCCCACCGCCCGACTCAGGCCGGGGAGCCGTCCGGCCTGCGGCCCCCCCCCCATTCCTGAAGAGGAAGTCCGCCACAACCATCTGTGCCCCCGGCCTGTGGATCACCTTGGGCTGGAGGGCCAGATACCAACGGGTGATCCGTGTGTTAGTATCTTTCATGCGGTGGACTCCCGTCCCAGGAGATAATAGCGGAGGGTGAGAACGGCCCACCGGATCGCTAGACACTCCTTTTCAATGGTGCTGTACATAGTCTCTCTCTTTGAGAGCTTGCGACTGATGTACAGCACCGGCTGTTCTTCACCCTCTATCTCCTGGGCCAGGACGGCTCCAAGCCCCCTGTCCGATGCGTCTGTCTGCAGCAAGAAGGGGAGAGAAAAATCAGGAGAGTGCAACAGCGGTCCGCCACACAGAGCAGCCTTTACCTGGGTGAAAGCCTGCTGACACAGCTCCGTCCACTGGACCGGATCTGGTGCTTCCCTTTTAGTAAGGTCAGTCAGCGGGCTGGTGAGGTCCGAATAATTAGGCACAAACCTTCTATAATATATTATATATTATATAATTATATTATATAGTGCTTTATTGTGTATTGCTGTAATATCCCGCTAGCCCCAGGAACTGCCTCACCTCCTTTTTGGTCTTGGGTCTCGGGCAGGTCGCATTAATGTGGTCTTATTAATTTGGGGACGCACCTGTCCATGGCCCAAGTGGAAACCCAGATACCTGACCTCCACACACCGAACCGCACACTTCCTTGGGTTAGCCGTCAGTCCGGCCCCCCTCAGCGCTCTCAGTACAGCCCGCAAATACTGCATATGCCGCTGCCAGTCGTTACTATAGATGATGATGTCATCTAGATACGCAGCGGCATATGCTGCATGCGGCTGCAGAATTTTATCCATGAGGCGCTGAAACGTGGCCGGTGCCCCGAACAAACCGAATGTAAGTGTAACGAATTGGTGTAATCCGAAATGCGTTGTGAAGGCTGTTTTTTCTTTGGACAATGGTGATAAGGGGATCTGCCAATATCCTTTAGTTAAATCCAGTGTTGAATAAAATCGAGCTGTGCCCAGCCGATCAAGCAGTTCGTCAACCCGTGGCATTGGATACGCATCAAACTTCGACATGGCGTTCACCTTCCGATAATCCACACAGAATCGTACCGAGCCGTCTGTTTTAGGTACTAAAACTATTGGGCTCGCCCAATCGCTATGGAACTCCTCTATTACTCCCATTTCTAGCATCGCTTCTAATTCTGCCTGAACTACCTTTTTTTTGTGTTCAGGTAAACGATACGGCCGGCTGCGAATCACCACCCCCGGCTCAGTCTCTATGTGGTGATGTATGAGATCTGTTCGCCCAGGCAGGGGCGAGAACACATCCGCAAACGTGGCTTGTAGCTTGGCTACATCAGCGAGCTGCGAGGGCGAGAGGTGGTCTCCCCCAGGGGCCAGGGCTAGAGATTGTGATTTGGTATTTACCTCTGGCCCGAGATCCTCCTCCCCGTAATTCATTCATATATATATATGAATGAATTACGCGTTTATATAGTGCTTTATTGTGTATTGCTGTACACCCAAAGCGCTTTACAATCATGTGGGGGGTCTCTCCTCAACCACCACCAGTGTGCAGAATCCACCTGGATGATATGACGACAGCCACAGTACAACGGCACCAGTGCGCTCACCAAACACCAGCCACATATTATATATATATATATATATATATATATATATATATATATATATATATATATATATATATATATATATATATATATATATATATATATATATATATATATATAGACTTTTATTTATCAGATGAACACAAACTAAGATCTAAATCATCTAAACTAAATCATCTCTCTTCTTTTAAGACAAGTATGGGACGTCCAAAAATGATACTTCAAAAACTACACAAAGTGAATATGACTCATACAACCCCTGTTAATGAATCAATATTTTTAACTTGACCGTCGTGTTCACTTTGTGTTGTTTCTGAAGTGGTCCTGTCCCCTTGCATTACACGGACTAAAAATCTTTGCTTGTGTTCATTCATTTGCTTGTGTTTGCTTGAAAGAAAGTCATAAACATCTGCGACGACATGAGAATCTTTTTTTTTTTTTTGGGTGAACTATCACTTTTAATAAAAATGTGATGCAGCGGTTAGAAACATATTCCAGACAGAATGCAAGAATGGGCTGAATTAATGAGGAGAGTCATAGAATTAAAACATACAACATTAACGTTTTGAAAGGGCACTTTTTTCGTGTTGTCTACGTCACTTTCTAAAAGGATAATTAATCTTTTAATTGTTTATTTGGGGCATTTTTATCTGGGCTTTTTCTCAGAAAACATTGCTACACAATTATTTGTGATTAATTTTATGAATTAATGAATGAATCATGTAATTTTTAAGATTAAAAAAATATTAATTGAGTCCAAATTCCTACTCAATGTGTCACATAATGGCATTATTAAAACAACTTATCCACTACCTGGTAAGAACATCACAACATTACAATTAAGTGAACATACAATGTTCATTTAAACACTTTTTTGGAGATTTGTAGAATTTAATAATAATAAAAAAAAATGCTAATGGCTAATGCTAAATGCTAAACAGCTAATGGCTCTATCAAAACAGAAACAATAACGAATAAACTTTTTTTGGGGGAAAACACAACTTTGCTACCTCAACATGCTTCCTCAGATTTGATGGTGAAGTTTTGAAGTCAGACATTGACCTGATGAAAGTCATAACTGAAGTAACTTGTGTGCTTGATGCGTGAAAACAATGATCATTGGTTCTCACGTCAAGCATGCACTTTTGAGCTTCCGTTTACCATATTTAATGTGCATAAGATAAAATAAAAATGTAATGTACTTTTTAAGTTGAAATAAAATTGTAGAGAGTAAAAAGTACTGTTTTTTTCTTCAGAAATGTAATCAAGTAAAAGTACAAGTAGTCAGTTTAAATTATACTTGAATAAAGTAAAAATCCCCCAAAATAATACTTAAGTAATCAAGTAAAATTACTCAAGTGTTTTACACCTCTGCAATGGGGTAAACAGCTGCTGGCTTGATGATGCAAACGAACCGCGGTTCGGACCCAAATAAAATAATATGAACGCAGTCCAGCGGAGGCAGGGGGAGGGGGGAGCAATCGAACTCTGGTTCGGACCAGGCAATCGAACCAAATGTGATAGCACCCTTAATGTGTCATGACAGATCGCAGCGCCTCAGTTCAAGCGGCATGTGAATCTGTCATCTCTTCCTCTTTACTAGTTATAGCATGAAATAAACATGAATGAACATCACAAATGTGCGGAAAAATGTCAATAGTATACACACCATTTTTCAAGTTCAGGTCCACCAATGTTAATCTACTCTCCTGTCTGGTTTGTTTGCTAGGCAAAAATGTACTATGATTGGTCAGATCGCCTGTCAGTCAAACTCCTTGTGAAGAGTCAATTGTATGCCAGAGAGCTGTCTTGGTTTTACAATTCATTCAAAAGCACTGGATTTTATATGAGTACTAATTTAGAAATATTCATGTTCATTCTAAACATGTTCATAAACAGACTTTAGGGTGTGTTGCGGTCCTACTCACCCCGCTCTGAGTGGGGATCGCACCGCAGTCTACGACGTGGGAGGCGGGTGCTCTAACAAGGAGGCTAAAGGCCATGGCCTCTAGTGTCAGTCGCTAGAGCGCCTCTTGAGATCGGGGAGTGACGTTTTACCTGAACAGCACTTCCCCGCTGGCCTCTGCTACACTCACCCCCCCTAAACCTCACTCCCATCCGGGTCACGGCACCAATGTTGCAGTCCTATTCGCCCCGCTCCGAGCGGGATTTGAAAGGCCACGGCCTCTAGCGACAGTCGCTAGAGTGCCATTTGAGACCGGCAGTGAGGTTTTACCTGCACAGCACTTACCCGCTGGCCTCTGCTACATGTGCATGGTCATTAGTATACTATAGGCCTAGACTGTGACTGAGACACTGATTGAAACATTCTCTGAAAGTTTCTGATAAAGGCCTGCGCACTTTGTCTACTAATATGTTGACATTCAAGTCTGACTCATGTCCAATTTGGTAAAATAAGAAATATATGGGTTACTTTGACAATTGATGTTCCCTATAATATCCATCACAATAATTTATATGAAAATGCAAATGTCCAGACTATAAATCTAGTAAAGAAACATTGATTAGTATGGGAGTTAAAAATTACACCCTTGTCTGGACAAGTAAGTGACATTTTCAAAATAACTTTTGAATTGTCTAACCTCAAAAAGTCTCCTCCTACCATTGTGACAAATGATACCTGCCCTGCCTGTCAGGTTTCACTAATTGAGCCTTTTTAAAATCATTAGCTTGCAAAGCGAGCTTGAAATCCCCATGGTTCAGAGCAAATTAGTTGAGGTGTCTCCCCTCTTCAGCACATATTACCATTATGACAAGTCCTACCATTTTGCTTTTTGCTTCCACAGATAACACACATCTGCTGTATTTTTAACATTGATTAGTTAAGCCCATCTTTTATATTTTATGGCACTGTTTGTTAGCTAAACAGCGCTCACAATGACTTTTGGCTTCTGGCTGATAGTTTCGTATATCTACTTTATTGTCTGTTTTTTCTTTTTGAGAAACAATAGGCATTAATGGCTGTAAGGTGGAAAAAAGTTGAAATAGACTCTGCTATGAAAAATAAGAAAATTCTCTCTATTAAGTCAAATCTAAGTATGATTTGCAGGCAGTGGAGGCTACTGTTGCCATGACAAATATAGCACAGAACAGAGTGAATGTACTCCATTGAGACACAAGTGTCAGGTAATGGCTGCTGGGCTGTGATTCACAGAGATGTTTCCTTTGTTGATTTGGACATGCTCCCTGCAGGTAACATTTGTAGTGCCACTAGCATAAACTGTGCTTTTATTATAAAAGTGAACCAACTTCAAAATAAAGCTTTGAGGCTCTCCATTCCTTTAAACACATTTAAAATTTCCTGCCGTCTGGAGTTGTGCATTTCATACAAAAGAAGTAAATATAAAATGTAATTTTTTAAAATATTTACATATTTAAATTTTAAATTAATTTTACTATGTACAAACTCATATAACCATATAATAAATAATAAACCATATAATAAATGAGTGCAGTAATATTATTTTATTACAATACAATAACAAATTGAAAGATGTATTTATATTATTTTGAATCGTATTTTTATTTGCAAATTTCTTCCCAGAACGCCAATTTGTGCAATTTTTTTTTTTCCACATTTTTGAGTGTTATTTTTCTTGATTATTGAAACTTGCTTTTGGACTAGCCTTGACATACACAATGCTGCTGCATGACTTCATGCATCATTTCGTGCAACTTATTTGGCTCTGTAGAGATTTCAAGTGCAATAGTGACCTTTTAGCAAGTATGTTGTTCAGTTATAGTAGATGCAGTGCAGGCTGCATTTTTTTCTGCTGAGCAAATGATGTGTTGAGGTCATTGGCTGTGGCTTTGTCTTAGCAGTCAGTTTATGTCATAAGCTGCCTTTGGCTTTTTATGGCTTTTTTGGTAATAAGCAGCAAATATACTAGCCTGACTACATCAGACTTCGTACTTCCGCTCAATTTCAGTTCACTTCTGTACTCAGCAAACCAGTATACAGCAAACCAGCTCCTAGATTATCTCCGGCTCCACACCAGCCGTCCAACCAACGAACAGAGGGAGGTCTGAGAGCCGTGACGTAGATGCTAAGTGCCGAATTTAAGATTGTAGTTTAGGTTAGGTAAATCTAAAACGACAGCGGACATGGATGCTATCTGCTCTGTTGTGGAGAATATTCCCGGCATTTGCCAATTTAAGCCTGAACAAGAAGAGTGTTTGGTTCAGATTTTGAATGGAGGTGATATTGTGGCCCTACTCCCGACAAGTAAAAGTACTGGTCCTATGTCCAAACTAGCATTGTAGTGTTTAACCCACCTCGGTGACACTGCTCCGTGATGGCAAGTCCATGGCCTTCCTCTGCTTTTTTTATGGTCCTTGGAGTTTTAAAGGGTGTATCTCGGTCTCTTTTATCTGTCGAGCTCGAACTGGCACCCTTTAGAGAGGTCAGTGTCTCCTTTCTTTTCCAGTCCTTGAATATTGCCATGTCATGCTGTAATCTTGCAATTAAGTTCCAGCATTTCCAACAGACTCGAGATTCACAGCCATCTTCACTCCAGTATTTCGCTCGATGGTTTTGTTTTCTCCGCATACCTGTGTTTACAGCGGAAGATCGAGGCGTCTGAGCCAGCGCATAACATACGCCATAACCAAACGTTATGTGATTGGCTTACGGGTACACCAATGATTTTAAATTTCAGACAAGTGCCCCCCCAAGAGAAAGTAAACACTTGTCAGTTATGCCCTTCCAGACTCTGTCTACAAACCAAAGCGAAGTAGCAGAGTTTGGTATTACCAGGCTAGAAATATACTGCTACACTGTAAAAGATGATGCAACTACGTTCATCTTATTTGAATGTATTTTTTGATTACAAAAAAAGTATGTGTAAATACTTTCAAAATCCTTCATCACTTGAATTAAGATTATACAAATTTAATTTTAAAGCACAGCCACCACATAATCTGATTTTAACACCAATTTTTACTTTGAGATCGTTCTAAGGTTAAATACAGTTTTAAAATCATAACAAGAGACATTTTTAATAGCTATGATAATGTTTTTTAAACCAAATCTTTGTATAGCTATGACAGGAAACACTGGCATCTAACAATGCCTAGGAAAAAACAGTTCATCTTAAAAAATAAAGCATATACATAAATCCAAATTGGAAATTAAACAGAGTTTTGCATCCTACACTCCTGAAACATTGGCACTACAGTTTCTTGTCAAACTCTCAATCTCCTGTTTTCGCATGAACTGCTTTTTCCGAGAGATTTGTGACCAGAAGTTCACATTGGTGTGAGATTCTCTAATGTTTTTCTTGGAAAATAAGGCATTGTAAAAATGTTCTATTGAGACGCTTAATGAAAAGAATGAGTGGAACTTGTTTGTGATAAACTTTCTTTTACTGTGATTCTCATGCTAAGATTTATTAGAGCTGTGTGAAAAGAGTCAGGGTCAGCAACTTTAAATAAAAAAATAAAAAGGAACAAAACAAGACAAAAGAGCAAATAACTTAAAGCCCAGGCTCCATGGTGTTGCTATGGTAATAAGGATATTATCCGAGCATAAGGGAGTTCTGCCTATATCAGTCCTTTGTGTTGTTTTAATATTTCCAATAATGCCACTTCATTTGGTTCAGTAATCCACAACAATCTGGCCCCTCTCCTGCCACATTCATTTATTAACCCTTGTTTATTTTTCAGAATTAAAAGGAGTTATTAGCTTGTATTTGGTATTTTTACAAATTAGCTCTAAATGTCAAAGTTTTACTCATCACAGTCAGTTTATATAACCATCTGATTGGCTTCAAGGCAGTATATCTATAGACAAATAAGTAAGAAATACATTTAGGCAAGTAACACAGTTAGGCAAAACATGAGTTTTGATAATGATAATTCACTAACATATTTTTTAAATTACAGTATATGTGCAAATGTCATTTTCAGAGATGATAATAAACACAATATGAAGTTATTTAGTGATGAAGATATAATACAGGTTTTTGTTGAATTGACATGCATGAAAGTGCCATAATTGTTGATTTGAATTTGACCCCAAGTGTTCTCCTAATAATGCCTACCCTCTTTACCACATGAAGACCACCAAACACATGCATACTCACTGTCTCTCGCTCTCCCTCTCGCTCTCAACACTCGTTGATCCCTGAGGTGGTCTGTAGCCATGCAGGCTAGGTGAGAAATTATATCAGTGTTAGTTATTTTTACTCTGACTCTTTTTATAGCTTAATAAATCTTTGAGGTCATCTTCAGGAGACCAAATGAGGGGGAATTCTTCATCACGGCTTTTAGACTATATGAATTATCACAAATTATTAAAGAATAATTCACATAGGAAAGTCTGGCTATTTTAGTCAGAAGAATGTTTGTTGGCATTTCTCTTTTAGGTTTTGGAGGATCGCAAGGTTTCAATTAAAAGTTTCAATTTTTTTAATTTGGTGTTCTTGACAAGATTAAATTAGATTTGTCTTAGAAGCAAAATAATTCCCTAAGCATTATCAGTATTATGACTTGCTTTCCAGTATTATTAATTTTTCTTATGCCAGTGTGAAAATATAGTCTATATTCTTATCTTACCTGAGTAAAATGTATAATGTTTTTGGATATTTCACTGGAGAAAAAGACTGATTAATATTCACAATATGAATCCATGTTATAACTTTATAACTTTCACTCGTCCACTAACCTGAATACCATATATTATAATTATAATTTACAAAACACCCTCCAATTGTTTGTCTATTGATTCCATACAATTCTTACACTAAATAAAAACAAAGTTTTGAGGGTGTGGATCATATTTCCATGAAACCAGTGTAATTAAAGTGCTATTCAGCTAGACAACCTTATATTTTTCATTATCTTAGAGCTGCTAATTAACAGTTATGAAAACTTATGAAAATAACATTTCCACCTACACTTGATGGTTCGTTTGCAGGTCAAAGCATGACCTTGATCTGAGAGTTGATCTGAGTGTCAAGTCACTGACACATCTCAACCAGGTGTAAATTAATGAACCTCAAGACAAAGTCTTCTATATTAAGAGTCTTTAAGTGATAGTTTTAGCATGTTAAATGTGTGACTTGTCATAAAAACTTAATGTTTTAAACTACACTAAAAGTTAAGAAGTTTTATGATCATTTGGAAATATTTTCTGTGTCAGAAAGGGATGTTTTAAAGGGATAGTTAATTGAAGAATAAAAGTTAAGTCAGGATGGAGGAAAATACACTCTATTGTTTAAATGTTTTATTAGCTTTTTATTTAGCAAACGATTGTGGATACTACACTGTTACTAAGCAATAACTTGGTGCAACATGGTGCATCTACATAGTTTGATTGCTGTCAAAATGTCCTTAACACAGTCTTTCTGCCTTATATGTTCAACCACATTTCATTTGTCCAGGGAACTCAAAATGAGCTAAAAAGTAGTTTTTTGCTGTACAATAAAAGAGAGTAATCTGGGTTGTGGGTAGGTGCCATAAAATTAGTCCAATATTGCAAATCTTCTAAAGTCATTATAGAGGGAAGAGAAGAATCATCTGTGCATAACTTCACTGGTTTTCGCATTCAACGTTATCACGTATGAAAGTGTGAAAGCATAAAGTTTGAATACTAGGGCACATAGCACTTTAACGTTGCTCATTATGAAGCTTATTCTTTTCATAGTTTCTAAATATCAGATTTGTGGTGTTCCAAAAATGACAGCAATTTGTGTGGAGAGCCAAAAATAAACCATACATTTGGAATATTCACAAAACTATGAAATATGAACAAAAACTATTAATCTTGTGAAAATATGTTGAGCACTTGAAAGTAGAAAGCTTGTTGACATCATTAGTGATTTTAATATTGCACAACATAGAGAAAGGAAGTGATCTTTCATGTCAGCAACACTATTCCCACCATTTGTGTTCATGGTTTCTGAGACTGGCTGAGTTTAACTACAAATGCTACAAATGAAAAAAACACTAAGCTGATACCATATCTGGTTATAAATGAATGGTTCATTATACTGTTTTTAATCTGCAGTAATGTGAACTCCTGTTCTCATTCAGTTGCAGATTTATTTTGAGCGACTGAAGAGAGACAGCAAGGCAAAGTAAGATGCTAATGAGCAAAAATGATACATCCACAATTCACTATAAATTGTGAGCTTTTTAAAAAACCCAATTTAAATCCACTTTAAGTTGGAGTAATTTATAAATGGTCATTGAATCTTTTAAGTGAATTTGTGAATCTCCCACGCAAGCTCTAGAGAGATGTGTACTATATAATTCTAAGCCCACAAAATTGATAGGATGAAATAATAGCTTTTATTTTTATGTGATTGTGGGAGTTCACATGTTAATATGAATTCATTCCAAGTTTGGTTTTTATTAAAGTTAAAAAATATTTTTTTTTTCCCCCACAGCAGCACTGTCATTTTGAATAATCATATCTGAATAATCAAGCAGTATACCCTAAAAAGAAGTTTATTCAAGTCTGCTATTAGTATGCTTCTTTTAAACTAAAAATATGAAAGTATACTTTGTCCACTTCTCAGAAATGGGCTTTATCTACTTCTCAGAAATATACTTAAAATGACATTTAAGTATACTTGACTTATACTTAGAAAAAGTCTAAATACATTTGAGCTATAGACCAATTTCGTGTTTGCAAAGAGTGATGTTTTTTGTGGGCGGAGCCTATCTGGTGGCAGAAAACTCGCTATTGTTCAGTTAAGTTGAGTTATAAAGTCTGAAATACGAGATATAAAGTTGCATTTGCGAGGAAAAAGTTTCAAAAAAGAATTGTGAGACAAAATAGGTAACGTTAAATGCTAAATGTTTTAGGTCTACATTACATTTACATTTAGTTATTTAGCAGACACTTTTATCCAAAGCGACTTACAAATGAGTTAGAAGCAATCAAAACCAACAAAAGAGCAACAACATGCAAGTGCTATGACACGTCTTAGTTAGCCTAACCCAGGACACAAAGCAAGTTTTTTTTTTTTTAATAAAGAAAATGAGTAGATAGAAAAAGAAAAGATAGAATAGAAAAAAGTAAAGCTAGTGTTAGTTTTTCAAGAAAAGCTAGCAGTTAGAGAATAAATATGCAATTGTTCCCTATGAACTGCATATGTGAATATTATGTAGACCAATTGTTTATATCAAATTGATGCTTTAAAAGTAGAGTAATCATAGCGGTTTTCATTCAGTAGTCTGTCCGTTTAAACGTCTGTGTTTAGCTTCAAATGTTTTTTGACGACAGTATTCTATAAAAATGATTTACATTCCGATTCTGACATCCAAAGGCACAACAATACATTTTATCTCTTATTCCGTGGATTTTGCCCATTTCACTCCTCTTGTTACCGTGTGTTTCTGCCACCACAATGCGCGCGCAGCTGCGTGTGACGTAACTGTGACATCTACACGAAATTGGTCTATACCTGTGCCTCACACGTCCTGAAAGTGAAGCTGTGGGCTCTTTGATCGCCCCCTGGTGGCTGGCTGCAATACAGGTCATAAATCCCACCCCCTCTCCATGTAAATGAATGGGACTTGTCAAAATAAAAAAATTAATTACACTTCCAATACAATTTTCCGAAATATGGTTTTGGTTATTTAAAGGGGTCATCGGATGCCCATTTTACAAACGTTGATATGATTCTTTAGGGTCTTAATGAAAAGTCCTATAAGGGGGGGAAAAAAGGGGGAAGTGGTGTGTGGCCAAATATGGTGACCCATACTCAGAATTTGTGCTCTGCATTTAACCCATCCAAGTGCACACACACAGTAGTGAACATACACCCGGAGCAGTGGGCAGCCAATGCTGCAGCGCCCGGGGAGCAGTTGGGGCTTTGGTGCCTTGCTCAAGGGTCTCACCTCAGTCGTGGTATTGAAGGTGGAGAGAGTGCTGGTTATTCACTGCCCCCACCTACAATCCCTGCCGGACCTGAGATTCGAACCCACGACCTTCGGGTTACAAGTCCGACTCTCTATCCATTAGGCCACGACTGCCCCGTAAACATATTGGAAGTGTATTGTATTGGATAACATACTTTGGTTAAAAATTCTCAATGGTAGTGTAAAAAAACACCTTTTTAAACCTATCAAAATTAGCTCTGTTTTCATCAAGCCGTTTTTTTAGTCCATGTTGCTTTAAATGCTAGTGAGCTCTGCTGACTCCACCCCTCTCTTCCGCGGAGTGACGAGCAGACCATAGATATGATCCCTATTCAACCGCTCCAAATACCTTGACATGTCAGCCATCTCGCATTCACCATAATAATCAATGAATATTCAAAGATAAACAAGCGTATAACTTGCTGTTGTTGACGCACACAGTCCATGCGCTCAAAGATTCGCAGACCGTTCCAAAAATGGTGAATGGCTTGCGTATCGCGGCCCATAGAAACAGTCGATAATGAGGCATCTAGTTATAAATATCTATGGAGCATACTAAACTTCAGCCGTGAAACTGGCTAACTAGCACATTATTAGGAAAGGCGATTTGCAAAGATTCATAAAAACCATTATACTCACTTCAGTATACTCATTACACCATCCCCCAGCACTGAGGTGAATGAACAACTTGCTGAAGATCTGAATGAGCTTTATTGTGGATTTGAAACCCCCCACACCCATCGTGACCATCTCTCTACACAACCATTAACACCTCCTGCAACCCCCCTCTCCTGTACTTCAGATCAGTGAAGAAGATGTGCGCCAGGTCTTCAGGAGGAACAAGAGAAGGAAGGCACCAGGCCCAGATGGTGTGACACCAGCCTGCTTGAAAACCTGTGCTGACCAGCTGGCCCCCATCTTCACACAGATCTTCAACATATCACTGGAGCTGTGTGAAGTCCCTTCCTGCTTCAAACGCTCCACCATCATCCCTGTTCCAAAGAAATCCAAGATAACAGGACTTTATGACTACAGACCTGTGGCTTTAACGTTTGTTGTCATGAAGTCATTTGAAAAACTGGTTCTGGCTTATTTGAAGGACATCACTGGATCCTTACTGGATCCCCTACAGTTTGCTTACCAAGCAAACAGGTCCGTGGATGATGCAGTCAACATGGGACTGCATTACATCCTGCAACACCTGGACAAATCAGGGACTTATGTGAGGATCCTGTTTGTGGACTTCAGGTCTGCCTTTAGCACTATCATCCCTACACTCATCCAGACCAAACTAACCCAGCTCTCTGTCCCTAACTCTATCTGTCAGTGGATCACCAGCTTTCTGACAGATAGGCAGCAACTAGTGAGACTGGGGAAATTCATGTCAAACAGCCACTCCACCAACACTGGTGCCCCTCAGGGCTGTGTGCTCTCCCCACTGCTCTTCTCCCTGTACACCAATGACTGCACCTCTAAAGACCCCTCTGTCAATCTCCTGAAGTTTGCAGACGACACCACACTCATTGGCCTCATCAGGACGTGACGATTCTGCCTACAGACAGGAGGTTAAAGAGCTGGCTGTCTGGTGCAGTCTAAAGAACCTGGAGCTCAACACGCTAAAAACAGTGGAGATGATCGTGAACTTCAGGAGAAACCCCCCTGCACACTCCCCACTCACCATCATAGGCAGCACTGTGAATGCAGTGGAGACATTCAAGTTCCTGGGATCCATCATCTTTCAGGACCTTAATTGGGACACTCACATCAACTCCATTGTAAAAAAAAAGCCCAACAAAGGTTGTACTTCCTTCGCCACCTCAGGAACTTTAACCTGCCACAGGAGCTGCTGAAACAGTTCTACTCCGCCGTCATTGAGTCTGTCCTGTGCACATCGATAACTGTCTGGTTTGGCTCAGCTACAAAATCAGGGATCAGAAGACTACAAAGAATGGTTCGGACTGCTGAACGGATTATCGGTGCCCCCGTACCCACCCTCCAAGAACTGTATACATCCAGAGTGAGGAAAAGTGCTCAGAAAATCACTCTTGATCCCTCACATCCAAGTCATCCCCTTTTTGAACTTTTGCCATCTGGCCGGCGCTAGGCTGCCCCAGGCTGGAGCCCCAATTACCAGGACAGCCAGGCACAAGAACAGATTCTTCCCCCAGGCAATCCAACTTATTAATGGTTAAACCCCCCCCCCCCCCATTATGCAATAACAATGTGCAATAACCTTATATTTATTTACAACCACCACCATCCTTGTACACCCCTGTATCTCCTTCTATTTTATCCCATTCTATCATCTATTGCACAATCATTTGTTTCAAATTTTTTTTTTTCTTTTTCAATTTTTTGTCTATTTATATTTACATGTGTAGTTTTTTTATTTTATTCTCATCTTATTTTTATTGTCTGTGTCGTTGTTGTCTCTGTGAACTGGAAGCTTATGACACTAAAACAAATTCCTTGTATTCGCAAGCATACTTGGCAATAAAAGCTCTTTCTGATTCTTCTGTAGATGAAGTTGGATAACGAATGATTCACGCGAACATAGATGCATTAGGTAGATTGGGGATCGGTGCATTCCCTTCAAAGCGAAAGTAACGTTAATCCTCTGCATTGTTAGTGGCTCAGATGTCGGGAGTAAATGATGACTGCTGCATTCATTATTACATCCAACAACTAAATAGTTCAATCGCTTAATCGGAGACATCTTGTCTTCCCCTGCACCGGAGGCGGTCAGCTCTCAGCTCTCTCAGGGCGGGTCTAAGGTAAGACGCTAGTGTCAATCAACTATCGTGGGAATGGTCTGTACAGAACTAAGTCATTCTGACCGGAATCTCAGAAAAGCCTGATTTGAGAAGGGGGATTTTAAAAAAAAAAAACACTGGGTGGATTTTTGTCATTATAGGATGGATGTGTGTACACAAACTTTCAACACACATTTATGTTCAAACAACTTGAAAAGTGAATTTTGCGTCCGAAGACCGCTTTACGGTAGTTATCACACTAATAGATGTTCAATTGTTCGTTTTTGTGATAAGTTTGTAGCTAGTAATTTGAGGTTATAAAAACGGGGCGTGTTGTTATGATTGATTGGGTCTGCGGGAGTTTGGGCGGGAGTTTGATTCCGCGGCTCCACCTTACGACACTGCTGCATAGACTCTGGCTCCAAATGACATCATTTACTCACAATGGTAGCGGCCATACTGAGATGCTTTGGCTTCACCTTTCTATAGTGGAAGAAAGTGGATATGCGTCGTCCATCTTTTTTTTACAGTCTATGGTCTATACTTGTGCTCCTAGAATCCGTGTTTTCATTGTTATACGGTAGGGGGCGCTAGTACACATCTTCTGTCCAGAATTTCCCCCCCCAAAAAAAACAGATGTGAAACAACAGATGGTTCCACGTGTAGCCTAATCTAACACGATCATCAGACATAAAACAGCTTCAAAACTGTGTAACATTATGGAATAAAATGTTGACCAATGAAGAGGTAATAATGACTGTCAAGCTTTGGGGTGTTGATCGGATCCATCTATATTTTGATTATCATTCTGAATCCAATTAATAATCTTTTTTGAGCTTTTTGTTCAAAATGTTGTTTATTTCTTTATTTTTTATTTTTGAAACTTACCCACATTCAATTGTTTAAAAAAAGAATGCATGAAGCTAGAATAAAATATTTTTGTTTACAAGCAGATA
The DNA here is from genome assembly GCF_936440315.1 of Barbus barbus. Classification (NCBI taxonomy): domain Eukaryota; kingdom Metazoa; phylum Chordata; class Actinopteri; order Cypriniformes; family Cyprinidae; genus Barbus; species Barbus barbus. Next base: position 18,398,513 of record NC_136744.1, read on the forward strand.
CCCTGTTCTGTTGATGTTTTGTATGTTCAGATATTCATATAACAAAATGTATACAAATTAAGACCTAAATATGGACATAGTAGTATACTTAAAGTATGATGTAAAGTTCACTTAAAGAATTTACAAGTATACTATCAGTATAAAACTATGCACGCTGAAAGTAAGCACGTGCAGAAAGCAATAAAAAGCACTTGTCTTGAAAGATTAACAGCGCGGTGAGCGTCCACTTGCATGATGTGTGTTCTGAGAAAGGATTATCGTAACTAAAGTGTTCATGAATTGGAAAGCATGCCAATGATTTGTCAACTTGGGACGCTAATGGTAGGATGAAAGTGCAAACAAGTTTTAATGCCATCTTATGTGGTAATGAGATTATTTGAACTGTAAAATATGCTTGCTAACACTATTATCTATGATGGTGGTGTATTAGAGTGTATACAGTTCAATTCAATTGTGCTATTAATTGTATTTACAATGAAATGTGCATATTGTGAATATTTATTTTAACGCATAAGATGTGAATGATTTGATTGTAGTCAGGTATTTCATTCTGTTTTCTTTAAAGGTTATCAACCTAACCTAACCTCAACTGATTCTGAACTGAACTTTGCTGGCCAATTTAGTCCCAAGGAGTACTGAAATAGTACACTTACGAGTATACTACTAGTACACTGATATTTATACTTAATAAAAATAAACTTGAAGTATATGTAGCGGTGTGTTTTCTGCGTTGTGTAGAAATCAAGGACGAAATACAGGAATTCTTGCCTTCATGTTCTCGTTTATTCTGGATAACACAAACGAACATGCATGAGGACTCGTGCAGCATATAAACCAGCGTGCGGCAGCAATGCACGACGCGCTGTGACTTCTCATACAGACTGGGCCATATACTTTCACAAAAACTCATTTTGAGAACATAACAATAAAACATGTACCTGGATAACACAAACGAACATGCATGAGGACTCGTGCAGCATATAAACCAGCGTGCGGCAGCAATGCACGACGCTGAGAAAGAGAGAATATTACACATAATACAAAAATAATAATAAATCAACGAAACACCTGAGTGTGCATCACAGAGGGATTTAAATCACAATCATACAAATATAATCATGTGAATTCATCTGTTACATGAAATAAGGCCTTAATTGAATCCCTGCAAAAACGTGTGCGACCTACCGCTGTGACTTCTCATACAGACTGGGAAGCAGCAAAGTGCGCCAACCCCCCAAGTCAGCATGGCGGCAGGAAACGCCAAATATGGTCATGGCAAGTGGAATCACAAAATCCTTTCTTACACACCTGCTACATTCCCCCCTGCTGACTTCAACTTGCACATGACAAAACAAAACAAAAAAAAATGTACAGCATAAAACATCAAAATGCTACAAAGTCCCCTAAGAAAAAAATAACAGGTACATGTAACCAATTTTGAAAGAACAAAAAGGGAAGTAAGGGGGGGGTAATCTGTACCATAGTACCAAAAGATAATACTGTATGTCACATGAAACACTAAATACTCCAGTCGTAAGACCATTCTTTTCAGAATTAGAAATGTAAGAGGGTTGCAAATCCTCTAAACACCCACAGGAATAACATGCCTGTTACACATTACATACATTCAGTGATCATTTTTGCACAGCATTCCATAAGATCTTATCCACTTTTGGATCACCCTGAAATACTCTTCCTCAAGAGGTACCATAAATCACAGATATTTGAAACGTATCACAAATTTAATCCTCAAAAGATAATAATTTTGATACACCGAATCACTACAACCCAGACAAAACCTTCTGATGCATATTCTGAATCAGTCTAATGACTGGTTTAACCACCCTCCCACATCTGGTTCTGACTGTCAGTGACCCACCCTGACCGCAAGGTGCTTTGGGACATTGCTGCAAATGGTCAGTGGCTAAAGCATCAGTATGTACACCATCAGCCTGAACCATGTTCTTGTCATCGCCAGATTCGTCAGAAGTCAAAGACCTGCAGGCAGTCTTAATTGTCAGTCTACTGTTGTCTGCATCATGTGGTACAGTCAGGGAAGGAGGCTGGTCATCTACACTTAACTGGACAGAATCAGACTCAGATGGGCCAGCATCTTGGGAAACTGGGAGCTCAGACACCCACGACACAGTTCTTCCGTCCAATTCATCAACAGGTAAACTCAGCTCTACGTTTTCATTCACAGACAGACTTGATCTGCTTGAAGCGACACTCTCACAAGTTTCAACATCGGACACTTCGTTTCGTAGAGGCAGGAAGTTCACTGGCATAATGAGATTTCTATGAACAACTTTCTCAGTACCAGTCACATCGTTTCTAATTCTGAAGGTATGAACTTCACTGTTCATTCCGGTCACAATGTAGATATGACTCTCCCATCTATCAGCAGTTTTCTTCTTGCCACGCTCTCCCTTATTGGCCAGGAGTACTCTGTCGCCAACGTTCACTGGAGCACCTTTGAGCTTCTTATTGTACAGGTTTGCTTGCCTCTGCTGTTGTTTTGAAGCAGAGCATTGGGCCAGTTTCATAGCCTGTGAAAGATCTTCTCTGAAAGACTGCACATATTGATTATAGTCAACCACCTGTTCATCAAGCAGTGCAGAGTCAAACAGCATGTCGATGGGCAACCTAGGAGTTCTTCCAAACATCAGCTGGAATGGAGGAAAACCAGTTGTCTCATGAATTGTTGCATTATAACAGAAGGTGAGCGACTTCAACATCTGAGGCCATCTGTGCTTAGCTTTAGGTGGTAGAGCACGAATCATGTTGCCCAGTGTGCGGTTGAATCTCTCCACTGCGCCGTTACCCATAGGGTGGTAAGGAGTTGTATGGGATTTCTGAACACCAGCAAGCTGAAGCATTTCAGAAATTAATCTGCTTTCAAAACAGGCACCTTGATCCGAATGTACTCGCTCCGGAAAACCATAGATGCAGAAAAAGTTGTCCCACAGCTGTTTCGCAACCGCCTTCGCTGATTGGTTAGGACAGAGGTAAGCCTGTGAAAGCTTGGTAAAATGGTCTGTCACGACCAAGACATCTAGAGACTTATTAGATGAGTCTTCGGCAGACCAAAAATCTACGCAAACCAGCTCAAGAGGTCTTGATGTCCTGATACTCTCAAGCGGAGCTCTTGCGTCAGGCTCTGGTGACTTACTGACAACACATCTTCTGCAACATCGAACATACTCTTTCACCTCTTTTTCCATCCCTTGCCAGTAGAACCGACGTCTGGTGAGGTAAAGCGTCCTGCGTTGACCCTGGTGTCCAGCTTCATCATGTACTCCCTTAAGCACTTTATTTCGAAGGGCAGACGGTACAATAAACTGAAAAGTCTTATTCTTTGTGATGACATCCTTGGATACACGGTATAATAAGCCTACCCTCACTGACAGTTTGTTCCAGTGTCTCAGAAACCGAAGTACACTAGGCGATTCCTTGCTCCGCTCCCGCCTAGATGGCCTACGCTTGCGCTCCACAAAATGAAACACTCTGCTCAGAACAGGATCAGCATGTTGTAATTCCATCAGCTCCTGCCTTGACAGTACTGGATGCTCCAATAGCTGAGATGGAATTATTGACTCAATTAACTGCGGCAGCAGGTAAGCATATGGTCGAACATGATTGTCCTGTTGCCTACTGCAGTTTAAAATGGCCGAAACATCCTCCTGAGTGACAAAAGAGTTCTTATGGAAAGCAACATGATTTACTTCAAAATCCGAACTGGGCTTGTCTTGTGCTTGATTCTCGAAAGGGTGACATGACCAGCGGAACACATCTTGGACCTTCTCTGGGTTCACCACTTGAGACTCCTCCAAAAGAGCACCATAGGGCACTCTGGTAAGTCGATGGAACACACTGGGTCGCACAAACGGTTCACGGCTAAGGGCATCTGCAACTACATTCTTAGGCCCAGGAATGTATTTGATGTCAAAATTATATGGAGCAAGCTTTGCGACCCATCTTTGTTCGCACGCATCCAACTTGGGCTTCGTAAGAATGTAGGTCAGAGGGTTATTGTCCGTCCACACAGAGAACCGCTGACCCCTGAGCCAGTGACTAAATTTCTCACAGACTGCCCATTTGAGGGCAAAAAACTCCAACCTATGTGCTGGATATTTTGATTGGGCATAATTTAATGACTTGCTAGCAAAGGCTATGGGGCGAGCGACTTCATCCTCGGCCACCTGAGAAAGCACCGCCCCAAGTCCATTACTAGAAGCGTCAACAGACAGCAGAAAGGGTTTATCAAAATCTGGGTGAGCCAAAACAACCCTTTTCAGCAAAGCTTGTTTCAGGGCATAAAAGGCATCTCTACATTCCTGTGTCCAGTCCAATGATGTAAGCTTTCTGCCTGCCGTTGTACGCTTCTGGCCTTTGGCATGCCTCGGTTTCCTCATGCCTGATGTCAATGCAAAGAGGGGTCTGCCAATGCGAGAACAGCCTTCGATATACTGCTGGTAGAAAACCACCATGCCCAAGAATGACCTTATTTTTGTCTGTGACGGAACATCAGAACCATCTTCCATAAGATCCTGTTCAGTGATGTCAACAATAGCTCTGACCTTTTCAGGGTCTGTAGCAACACCCTCACTACTCACGATGTGTCCAAGGAACTTGACGGAAGGTTTCATGAAATGACATTTCTTTTGAGACAGTTTCAAATTGTGAGCCTGAAGTCTCTGGAAAACCATCTCTAATCGTTCCAAAGCAAGCTGTTCATCAGGGGCGAAAACGAGGATGTCATCAAGGTAACACAGCATGCTTGTGAAGTTCTGATCACCAAATATATTCATCATCATCCTCATGAACGTCGCAGGGCTATTGCATAGCCCCTGAGGAAGCCTGTTATACTCGTAGAGACCAAATGGCGTAGTGAAAGCAGTGAATCTCTTGTCATCCTCATGCACCTCCACATTATAATAACCCGATGTTAAGTCCATTGTGGAAAAGAATGCGTTACCACCCAAAGCTGCAAGTGCATCCGCTTGGTGTGGAAGAGGGTGTGCATCTTTAACGGTGCGTGCATTTAACCAGCGGAAGTCCGTGCACAGCCTCAGATCACCATTCCTCTTCCAGACTAGCACCAGAGGTGACGCATAATCACTCGCTGACTTTCTGATTATGTCACGCTCTTCCATGTCATCCAGGGCCTCACGCAGTTTCTCATAGTGTGAGGGTGACAATCTTCTGTATGGGAGTCTGAAAGGTTTAGTATCACTTAGGCAGATTCTATGAACAAAGCCTTTTGCCTTGCCACAGTCTAGTCCATGACGTGAAAATATTGACTCATACTTAACCAACAGATCAACCAACTTCCCTCTCCAGTAAGGTGTCAAAGAGTTTGAGTCAGTGTCGATATCTTGGAGCCCCAGGCTAGACAGCGATGAGCTAGCAAGACCATGCAGCATGCAGTGTAGTCTCTCCATTCCGCACAGTTTACTGCTGCAATTTTCCAGTCCTTCAGTGTTCACTTCATTACACTGCTGATCTTTCAGCTGTTGAACTGACATGTCAAGACAGTCAACATCAAAGTCTTCAAGCGCCATGCAGGTGTAAACATCAGCTAGCTTGCAGTTTCGTCTTAGACAGATGGGCTTGTTCGAAGGGTTGATAACTTTAACTGGAGTGCTGCCATCACCCCATAAAGACACTACTATCCTGCCCACTAACACATTTCTTGGTGCAGTGCGCGCTGTGCTAGGCTCCACAACGACTGTACTGCCCGCAGAAAGGGTTTTGTCACTGAACAACTTTCCCCACACTATATGTTCTTTCATGGGCTCCAAAGTGACAGCATGCTTCAGTTTTACAGTGCCTACTTTTGTAGGGGGATCCGCTCCTTTCCATGACTCAACATTGCTCAAGAGTTGCATCAAAGCACTTGTATCAGGATCTTTGCCTCGTGAGTCAAATACCTTCCCCCAGAAATCACTGGATACTTTCATGTCATGAATGAGATGTTTTATGACATTACTTCCCAAAATTAGGTCAGCATTCTGCCCATCAACAATTAAGGCAGGTACAGAGAAGGAGCAGTTGAATACTTTCATCTGGACGTCACATACTCCCAGTGGGCTTGTTCTTTGACCACCACAGCCAATCAGTGTGAGCATTGTTGGGGCTACATCCCCTGAGGAAAGTACTTTTGCTTCAATGAGTTTGGACAGGGCTTGACAACTAATAGTACAGGCCATAGACCCACTGTCGAGCATTCCTCGAAGCAAAATATCCTGTACCAAGACATCAGTAAAGAACAAGTCATCATTGGTGTTAAGTCTTTGCACATTTTGAAAAATCACTCTCGTTTTGTCATCAACATTATTGCAAAAGTCAGAATAAACAGATTCCCAGTCAATATCCTCACTGTCAGGGGACATTACACTTGGCCCTCCACTAGTCCCCTCCTCATGTGGGCCATCTAGTTTCCCAGCTCATCAGAGTCAGGACTACCCTGTTGAACTTGTGGTTTGTTGGCAGTCCCTGCAGAACAAGCTGATGCTCTGTGGCCAGAGGCATGACAGTTAAAGCACAGACGGTTTATTCGACAGTGTGAAATAGTATCATGACTTGCATCACCACATAATTCGCATGCCGCATTTTGTTTAGGCACAACACTCCTTCCTTTATGCTGAGGTCTGAACACTCTTGTTGTCTGCTGACAAGATCCTTGATCCAAAACTCGTTCCAAAAGACTGATGATTCGACTCAAGGACTGATCCTGAGTAGACTGCTCAGTCACGTAGGGTGGAGGTACCCCAACAGCAGCTGTCTCTAAACCACGACTGTGAGAACACAAAACGTCCGTTGACTGAGCATGACATGCGATGCCATTCACATATGCATTAGACTTGCGTTGTTGAAACTTATCCTCCCTTTGATACTCATCCAGTCTAACCTGCACATCAGCTGCAGTCCATTCATGCAGCGGCTTACACTTAAATATAAGAGACAGTTCTGGATCGGGACAATTCCGGATGAACATTACAGTAACTTCACGAAAGGGGTCATCTAGAGTTTTACCCTGTCTCTTCAGTCCTTCCCCAGCAATGTCAATAGCATTGTGCAGCCTAATCCAGTAGTCGAAAGGTTTCTCATTTTGCAAAGGCAAAGTGGCGTAAAAATCTGCCAAAGGCATGCACGAATACACTGCATCACTACAATGTTGTTTGAGCAGGTCAAAAACTGGCTTTGGACCCTTACTAAGGTCGATCAATGGGTTACTTCTCAGTCCAACCTTCACCACATCACGTGCTCTGCCCTGTAACTTAGTCAGCACTTCATCAGCTTGGTCCTTCAGCGGCACTTCACGTTTTCTCAAATACACTGCTACTGTTTCCACCCACTCATCCACAGAAATCTTCTCCTCCCTATCACCTCTGAAATATGGAGGTTCTTTAATATCATGCTTAACAATCAAGCTAACTTTTGACAGTTCACTCATATTGAAAGTTGAGTCACTTTGTTTGTTTTGGCCAAACCCCCCTGATTCAAGACAGGTAACAATGTTCTGGCCAATGCTACTGCCTATCTGTTTCACAATGTCATTAATCAGGCTCACGGGTACAGCGTTTAAATCAGATAAATGCACAGAATCATCAGAGACTGCACGAGACTGAGACACAGTAGGTGTCTGCACATCAACACTTCTTGTGTGAATAGGGGTTGAGAAAAGTGGACCAATTTGATCAGCTCTATCCATCTTTGCATGGGCAAACCTCAGTACCCCTCTCCCTCGTCCCATACCGCTCTGACTATTAGAACCCTCCATATCAGAATCAACTATTCAAGTCACAATATTTCTTGCAATTGACAATTTTTTATTTTTTTTTTTCTACAATGTAATTCAGAATTTAAGTACTCACACTTCAAAATAGAATTTAAAGTCCTTTGACAAATTAATTCAATTCAAGAATCAAAATATTTCAGTCCACTAAATATACCAGAAGTTTTCACGAATCAGGAATATCTCAGTTCACAGTTCATTTTCTAAAATGGCGAACCTCTCATCCACTCAGTCACGTTTCTGCGATGCACTTGTTGGCCTATCACCCCGGTCACGCCTCCACTCGCGTGTTGCATCATTCCCACGAAGAGCGAAGCCACTGTCACGGCACCAGTTGTAGCGGTGTGTTTTCTGCGTTGTGTAGAAATCAAGGACGAAATACAGGAATTCTTGCCTTCATGTTCTCGTTTATTCTGGATAACACAAACGAACATGCATGAGGACTCGTGCAGCATATAAACCAGCGTGCGGCAGCAATGCACGACGCGCTGTGACTTCTCATACAGACTGGGCCATATACTTTCACAAAAACTCATTTTGAGAACATAACAATAAAACATGTACCTGGATAACACAAACGAACATGCATGAGGACTCGTGCAGCATATAAACCAGCGTGCGGCAGCAATGCACGACGCTGAGAAAGAGAGAATATTACACATAATACAAAAATAATAATAAATCAACGAAACACCTGAGTGTGCATCACAGAGGGATTTAAATCACAATCATACAAATATAATCATGTGAATTCATCTGTTACATGAAATAAGGCCTTAATTGAATCCCTGCAAAAACGTGTGCGACCTACCGCTGTGACTTCTCATACAGACTGGGAAGCAGCAAAGTGCAAGAGGTCCTGGCTGCAGCCTGTAGCACGATGACGTACTGGATCAGATCCAATACGTAGTGGATGTTTTACGCGCATGCGCTGTATAGGTCACGAATAAATTCATATTTTTATTTACATTTAATCATTTTGCAGATGCTTTTATCCAAAGCGACTTAGTCTAAGTGAATTCTAACAGTACATGTAGCAATTAAGGGTTTTTTATCTACATTACAATAGGCGATGACCTACATTACATTACAATGTAAAAACTTTAATGTCTAAATTCATCCACGATGTTTTTGTCTTTACTGGCGACTTCAACGTTTGTTTTTTTATTTTTTTTATTTCATATGTTATGGCCAGGATGCCCACATCAGTGCTGTATCCATTATTAGAATGATACAAGCACTGTAACATGATATGCAGAGTTTATTTGCAAAAATACCTCAACTTTTTTTCCGTTTTCAAAACTCACGTTTTTAATTATGTAAAATTTGTATTGTTTTGTTGTTAATTAGCTGTTTTTTTTTTTTTTTTTTGTCAAAATAACCCAACTGCAGTTTGATTGAGATTAATTGTAATGCACAATGAAGAAACATGATTTCTGAGAATTGTTATCATGTTTATTTCAATTTCATAGGGGATATTAAATTAATGCAGATCCATTTTGTTTATATAGCTATTACATACATTTTCAATAGGCTAATAATAATTTTTTTTAAAACCATTACATTTATAACAAGACTTTACCTCGCTAATAACGCCTCAGTCTGGTAACATAAATGTTTTATTAGTTGCTTTTCACACATCGTCTGATGATACAACACAAAACACTAAACAAAAAGCCTTCATAGAGAGAGAGAGAGAGAGAGAGAGAGAGAGCTCTCGTAACGGAATGGATGGTATGTCTTTAGCCATTAGATCTATCTCCAGGGATTTAACTTGCATATGAATAACAAAACAATAATACAAAACAACAGAAATGGTCAGCTTTGTTACCTTGTCCACGACCGTGTGTGTATTTATTTGTAGGACATAGGATTGACTGTAAAAACCCGGTAGCATATATCGGGTCTATTGGCTAACGGATCCCCGACTGACAGGATTTTTTTTTCTTCTTTTTATTTTTATATGGTATAAAAAATGATGTCCGCATATTTTATAGGCCTATAACTTTTATACTCTGTCACGTAGGTCTATAGCACAGAGAGTGAGAACGAAACATAATATTTGATTTATGAACGAATTATTGACAGAACTATAAAACGATTATGGAAAAAAAGAAGACAAAAGAAGCCATTTTTCATAAAGAAACAACATTGTAATTAGTAGATTTGTATTCCCAAAACGAATCAAACTAATAAAAAATAAACTCGTTCTTTCAAAACTCCATCCTTGTATATAGCCTGCACTACAGGTTTAAAATCACAGTATACTATATTTTGTGTAAGTCTGTAAAACACCTATACATCTCGTAATTACAGTTTAATTTATATTTAATACTAGCATTAATGACAGCCCCACTTTGCGCATGCGCGTAAAACATCCACTACGTATTGGATCTGATCCAGTACGTCATTGTGCTACAGGCTGCAGCGAGGACAGACTCGCAAAGTGCGCCAACCCCCCAAGTCAGCATGGCGGCAGGAAACGCCAAATATGGTCATGGCAAGTGGAATCACAAAATCCTTTCTTACACACCTGCTACATATACTACGTTTTGGTAAGGGTAGTCAATACAATGTAGCCTAATAGAAATTAGCTTAGTAACTTTTTTTTTAATTTTGTAAATCTCCCACACAAGCTCTACAAAGATTACTGCATAATTCTAAACCCAAAAAACAGATAAAAGGGATACTTGCTCATTAGTGAATGTCACAGTTCTCTAAATAATGAACAAGTGACAAGAGTGAGAGTATTTAGAGACAGCTCCAGATAAGATCACACATTGTATATGATGTTAAATACATGTCCCTCCTCAAATACAGGTGTAAAAAGAGTTCTGAGATGAGTGCCAAGCAGTTTATCAACAAAATAAAAACTCCCAACATGCCAAGCATGTCATTAAAAGTTATACTGGACAAAAAACAAAAACAAACACCTGTGATCTTTTGAAAGTTTCATACAATTTCGTGTGTTAACAAATTTGGTTAATTGTCTGTTTTTATCATGGATGATGACTTTTCATGATCTATTGCAGGCAGCTTTGATAAGCTACAACAACAGTATTTGACTAACAAAAAGCCATAGATATAATTCCAAAGGACTTGTGCTTGTGCATGACATTGTGTTTGTAATGAATCACAGAGCCACAGAATAAGAGATGGTGACACAAAAGTTAAACATGCACATTAATGTTTATGTTCTTCTTATTAAAGGAGCATGTAGCCATAGGCCCTATGCACACTTGTTATCCTAGAAAGGACATGAGGATACAGAGAATGGAGAAAGAGAGAGAACTAAAGGCTGAGAGGGAAGAAGCAATCAGAATAAGAGTCATGGGAAACTGTGCCAGCAGGGATATATTATAATAAGGAACTAAACTCAGGGTCATAAGCGATGTTCATGTGCGGCTGTGAGCATGACTGTAAACATTTCCCCTGAATGTCTTTACATGCATTTCAATATTCTGTTTTTGGAAACACGTGAGGACTAAAAATATATAAATAACAGGGTTGTACGCCTTCCTTGGCACATTGTATGTTGCGGCCTTTGCACAGATACCAAGTATCCCTAATGCAGAATATGATCCAGATACAGTGGGGCAAATAAGTATTTGATACACTGCCGATTTTTCAAGTTTTCCCACTTACAAAGAATGGAGAGATCTGTAATTTTCATCGTAGGTACACTTCAACTGTAAGAGACAGAATATAAAAAAAAAAAATCCAGAAAAATCACATTGTATGATTTTTGAATAATTAAATTCCATTTTATTGCATGAAATAAGTATTTGATAAAATAGAAAAATAGAAATTAATATTTGGTACAGAAACCTTTGTTTACAATTACAGAGGTCAGACGTTTCCTGTAGTTCTTGACCAGGTTTGCACACACTGCAGCAGGGATTTTGGCCCACTCCTCCATACAGGTCTTCTCCAGATCTTTCAGGTTTTGGGCCTGTTGCTGGGCAACACAGAGTTTCAGCTCCCTCCATAGATTTTCTATTGGGTTCAGGTCTGGAGACTGGCTAGGCCACTCCAGGACCTTGAAATGCTTCTTACGGAGCCACTCCTTAGTTGCCCTTGCTGTGTGTTTGGGGTCATTTTCATGCTGGAAGAACCAGCCACGACCCATCTTCAATGCCCTTACTAAGGGAAGGAGGTTGTTGCCCAAAATCTCACGATACATGGCCCCATCCATCCTCTCCTCAATACGGTGCAGTCGTCCTGTCCCCTTTGCAGAAAAGCACCCCCAAAGCATGATGTTTCCACCCCCATGCTTCACGGTTGGGATGGTGTTCTTGGGATTGTACTCATCCTTCTTCCTCCAAACACAGCGAGTGGAGTTTATACCAAAAAGTTCTATTTTGGTCTCATCTGACCACATGATCTTCTCCCATGCCTCCTCTGGATCATCCAGATGGTCTTTGGCAAACTTCAGAACGCCCTGGACAGGTGCTGGCTTTAGCAGGGGGACCTTGCGCGCGCTGCAGGATTTTAATCCATGACGGTGTAGTGTGTTAGTAACAGTAACCGTTGAGACTGTGTTCCCAGCTCTCTTCAGGTCATTGACCAGGTCCTCCCGTGTAGTTCTAAGCTGATACTTCACCTTTCTCAGGATCATCGATACTCCACGAGGCGAGATCTAGCATGGAGCCCCAGTCCGAGGGAGATTGACAGTCATCTTGAATTTCTTCCATTTTCTAATAATTGCGCCAACAGTTGTTGCCTTCTCACCAAGCTGTTTGCCTATTGTCCTGTAGCCCATCCCAGCCTTATGCAGGCCTACAATTTTGTCCCTAGTGTCCTTAGACAGCTCTTTGGTCTTGCCCATAGTGGAGAGGTTGGAGTCTGATTGATTGAGCGTGTGAACAGGTGTCTTTTATACAGGTAACGAGTTCAAACAGGTGCAATTAATACAGGTAATGAGTGGAGGATAGGAGGGCTTCTTAAAGACAAACTAACAGGTCTGTGAGAGCTAGAATTCTTGCTGGTTGGTAGGTGATCAAATACTTATTTCATGCAATAAAATGGAAATGAATTATTCAAAAATCATACAATGTGATTTTCTGGATTTAATTTTTTTAATATTCTGTCTCTCACAGTTGAGGTGTACCTACGATGAAAATGACAGATCTCTCCATTCTTTGTAAGTGGGAAAACTTGAAAAATCCGCAGTGTATCGAATACTTATTTGCTCCACTGTATAATCCTCAGCAATGGATGGAAGAACATTACAATGAACATTATAATGAATCAGGCACTGGGTGTATGAACCATGTTTGGGGATTTATTGTGTATGTAAGGTAAATGGATTCATGGAGAATCTAGTGGTGCCACTGCTGTCTGAGCTGCTAAATAGATAATTGCCAGTTATTTTATGCAACTGGTTTTTAAGTCCAATTAGAATTAAACCGCATTTGTCACCAGAGCTTAATGTAATCGGCTAAAAGGTGTTTCCATTGCTTGGATGGGTTCATTATTATCGTTATTATCATTATTATCATCTCACACTGATACGCAGCATATGCTTTATTATGGATATCAGTGGTCACCATAAGATTTGATGCATCAATGTGTCTTAATCAATGCATCTTAAACAACAAAATATTAAAACATGTCAGCCAAATGTGGTCCTGAAATCACTTTTGTATTACAAGAGGGCAGATTTGTGAAAAGTAAATACATGAAAAGGTGATCTTCACTCAGTGCCTGACTCTTTAAACTGCTGAAGCAATCAATATTGGACTGACTGTGATATTGCTTGTGCTTGGAAGCTCAACTACAGTATTATGGGTTTCTTTACACCTCATTTTCTATTACTTAATTAAACAGCATGTAGTACTTTCAATGGTGATTTTTCAGGCTGAAACAACAGTTCTTTTTTTGTTTTGTTTTAAAAGACACGGGAAGGACATTAACTCTTGTTTTATTTATTGCAGCTTTCAATTTTTACTCTCAGATCAGTGGCAATATCTTTGTCTCTGGTCTCGGATGTGACATGCATGAGACAGTTAGCCTGGGCTGAGATGATATTTTTGGTTTTTATCACCAAATAGTTTTTTTTGTTTGTTTAAATGTATTTATTTAGGCAGAAAAAGGGTTTAATTGGCACCCTCTTTTCAAACTTATAGTGTAGTATTGTTGCTGATGGAAAAAAAAAAAACATATTTGATATTTTTGTTATATTTGTATGATTTTTTTTAAAACGCATGAATGATAGAACCAGCAAATCAAATCCTTCGTATATAAATTTTCCTGATAACACATTATTTCATGCTTCATGTTATTATTAGAATTAAAGAGAGAAAGCAAATAGCTCTTGAGATTTGTTTGTCTCACAAGGCTTTTGCAGAGCAGGTGCAGTTTCGAGCACCCCATCCAAATCCATAAAGAAAATCTCGAACTGCTCAGGTGTTCATACCATCAGGGAGAGCTGTGGGGGGACCTACTCTTTGATATAGCCTTAAAATCACACTTCAGTTACTTTTAATATCCCAATCACACCCTACCCAGATGGACATAATTACAGGCTGGTTTATTTTAACTGAACCCTGCCATGCGTTTTCGCTGTGTGCAGCTCAGAGATAAAGGATAAAGGATTGCCCCACGTGTTGTGTCAGCTCAGTGACCCGTCAGCAATTTCAGATTGCCTTAATATGAAAATCTCCTCATCTGCTTTAATTACCACCTTACAGTGGGACGTCTACAATTGCTGCTGTAATCATAGAGGGGGCCGCTGGGGCTTAGACCCCACTGTTCGACTCAACACAAAACTATATCTAATTGTCACTTACCTAGTTTAAGTATATATAAAGCCTGATTAGGTTACTATTTGCATTCAGAATATAAAGTATTAAGTGTTTTCTTTCAGATATTTATCATTGCTAGACAATGATAGTTTAAGTTATTGCGTGTTTTTTAACGTTTCTTGTGGGAATTTCAACCTCTCACTCTATGTTTGGACATCATATGTGGATAGCATGATACATTTTTTAAAATATGTTTTCATGCCATTATTAACTTTTTGTAAAATACAGTATTTATTTTAAAAGTCTCACAAATATGAAGTAATTTGGAGCTGGTTCCCATTTCCTTTCGAATTACAACAACCATAAATGACTTTTGAGTGCGAAAGTTAGCTTCAAACTTAGTAGTGTCACTGAATGATTCAGTGAAGTCTGATTCAAATCGCAAATTCATGAGTTTAAAAGGCTGCGTCCGAAATCATATACTTATATACTTCTTTTAAATAAGCAATTACTTCATGGATATTAAAGTGTCTGTTGTATGCACACATCAGAATCACGCCAGAAGTAGTAGGTCATCTGGGTACTTTTTGCCTACTATACAGTAGAGAATTTTGCATTTTTTATTAATTTATTTTTATTAAAAATAACCATTTGTAATAGCAATTTCTTTGCTAATCAGACTTATTTTTTTTTGCACTGTGTTCATTGCTGTGTGCAGGAAATTCTAATGTCATTATATCTAACAAAACTGCATATTGATGTCTAAACTGTCCAGACTAGGATTTAAATGATTATATCACGTTTTTATTTTTGCAACATTGTAGTCGCAGTCTGGAGGCCTGTTTGTAGTCATTTGGATGGTCTCTGTATGTGTCCCTCATATGCAATATGTAAGTATGTATCACAAATTTATTTTCCGAATCTGGGCACAGACATGATGTATAACAGCTGGTTATAGGCTTATAGCACACAATTTTCTTAGCATGCAAGCTACAAATGGCCACATAGAGGCTGTTAAAGCTTGTTTAACAGTGCAGCTTTTTCCAGAGAGTTTCTCAGCACAAACCAGAATAACAATTTGTAATTTTTCTTTTCTTTGTTACACTTTTAACACTTGTAACACCCCAAATACCCCCAATACAGTCTCCCAAACTTCTTACTTTGCCTTTATTTAATTGGGGGTTTGAAAAAGCCCAGTTTGTGTTGGAATTGGCATGTGTAATCTGATCTGGTAAAAAAATGACACACATACAAAAGCAATGAATTTCAATCACCTTTCCTGTCTGCTTTCCAGATTGGCTGCATGTCAGATCACTGCAACGGCCGTCCATATATTTCAAATGATGTGAATGTTCACGGGGGAACATTATTCATGAGTCCCTCATTACTCAATCAATCAATAAATAATAAAATAAAAACCAAGCCAAAGAATACAGCATTTCTTTTGCTCAGACAGAAAGAGAATGTGTAAACGACAGTTCAGCAAAAGCATTGGCACACCAGGCATCGCTTTGAATGCTTTTCGGTTTGTTATTTGCTGCACGTGTGTTTTAGTCCGTTCAAGGTGACTGACGCACAATGTGAGCAGTCACAGTGTGCCGAAACGGATCTAATAGGTGAGAGAGAGCCATTAATCCCATAGTTCAGTGCGCTGTAGCTAATTGTCGTAGTGTAATTACGTCCATGGACAGGAATACAATTTTGTAGATATGAAGGATATAGCCTAATGGGTTGGTTATTGAGGATATGAAACATTTATTCTGCATGCCGCCTCACAACTTTTATACATTTTAAAAAGCAATAGGGGTCGGGAAACAAATGAAAAAGAGCTCAAAAGATGACATTCACAGTGTGTGATCCACACTGTATATCACAAATGGTGAAGTAGCTTGCATGAAATGAGATATTATTATATATTGCAAACAAACCACCCACGCTTGCTTCCACCACAAACATGCAGTTTTCTCTGCCCGCTGTCCATCCTTTGGGCCTTATTAGCTTTGATTAGCTCCACTGATTCAGGACAAATGATTGAATATCGAAGGGCTGTGACATTAATGTGAGCTAAATCAAAGCACCGGCTGCAGCTGTCTTCCATCATGGAAGTGGGGGAGAGATTGTGTATCTCTCCTTTTTTTTTTTTTTTTTCTGCCGGCCTGGTAACAGTAACTTTGCTGCTCGAAAGTAAAACTCAAATATTAGCGTAACATTATGCATTCCAGTTCTCATTAATGCTTCATGCAAACAAGGGCTTTGATATCAAAACAAGCTTGTGATGAGGACAATTTGCTGTCAGGAAACTGTCATACCACAGAATCCACCAAATGTTTGTGTACTTAAGAGCCATCAGCTGCAGATTGTTTACAGGAAGAGTGTTTATGTATTTTGGTGAAATCCCCGAGGCAATATATTTTGACATTTTCCACAGAAAATGAAAATGAGAGAGAGCTCCTTTCAAGTTTTTTCTATTCTTTTCTTTCAAAGTGTTCTTCTGCAAAGCATGCCCTGTGAGCCAGCCATCATCTTACTTGTGAAAACACTGTTTTTATTTATTCATATGATGAGTGGATTTTGCAGTTTGTGCCACTTTGCATTTCTCACACCGTTTCATGCTGATGCGCCGCTGCAAACACAAACCCCCGAAATGAGGCTTAATGCCCCTTTTCTCTCCTTGTCAGCCCCCTTAGTACCTCAGCGTGGCCAGTACCCACTGTGTTAAAGCTGCCTGTAAGCTTTTAATATTTCTCCCTCTGTTTGCAGCTCCGACTCTAATGGCTGACCCATGCTACACTGTAGGGACCAAAGCTCAGAGGAAATCTGCCGCTTGGCTTTTAATGAGAGCGGATCAGATCAATCGCCTCTGCTTTTCTCTCTGTCAGCGTGACAACGGGCCTCAATAGAGATTAGCTTCTCTGCGGTGTCGCCAGAAATATGCGAGGACGTCTTGTTTACCCTGGCTGTGTTTTTTTTTTCTTCCCCCTCCCCATAATTTCCGGAGTTTTCTCACTGTTGTATTCTGTCTCTTCACAGACATATCAAATGAGCCTGGTCTCACTTCGGATAAGGCTGTCGATCGGGAATGTGTATAGTTAAACATGCTTCTTGGGTTTTTTCGAAATCTATTCTTAAGCGGCTCTGCTATTTCTGTCTTTATATTTTGTCAGTGCTTCCTTTTAAAGGGATAGTTTGCCCAAAAATGTCTGTCATTATTTAGTCACCCTCATGTCTTTTGAAACCCATTTGACTTTCATTTTCTTCTTTGGAACATGCATGTTATCTGGGTCATTCTTTAATTGGAATAACGAATGAGAGGCAGAAGTCTGTAGAAATGCTAGCTACTCATTTAATAATATGTTTTGTATGGATATGTCTTTAAAAAGGCTAGGTAAAATAAAATGTCACTTAAAGTCACCATGAAACGGGAGTAGTGACAGATCTTTTCTTCTGTATTGTTACGTTCAGCCGAATGAAACGGTCGGATTTTTAAAAAAAGAAAAAAAATATGTAGGGCAGGACTTGGTTCTATTTATTGGTTGATTGGCTGGAGGGAAATCTGAACATAAGCTTGCAGTAGACTGTAAGAAAAGGGTTTATAAGGATAAAATGATTGGAGAAGTCATTTAAAAATACAAGCTTAAGAACAATGAGATCAATAACATGCATTCAAAAAACTGATATGCTGACTTTCGATTTCATGTCGACTTTGACAAACATTTTACGAAAAGCACTTATTGGTATTTAAAGTTGATTTTATTTTGTTAAAGACTCTTCTGCTGAAGCTGAACCCAAGCTTTTCCAAACAATGAAAGTGAATGGTGAACATGACAAAATTTTTAGTGTGTAAGGATTTAAATTTTAATATTTTCCTTGCACAAATCTATTGTATGGCTTCAGAAGAACTGTGGAGGAACAGCTTGAATAATCTTCAAAACTACCACTTTTGCGTTTCACAGAAGAAAGTAAGTCATAGAAGTTTGGAATGACATGAGAGTGATTAAATAGTGACCGAAATTTCTTTTTTTTAGGGTGAATTATCGCTTTAAGTAGGGACATCTCATCGGTGTCGCCATGTTTTGAGTGATCACATTTTACTTGTGATTGATCGCGTTCTTTTTCTTTACCTCTTTTCGGCTTCTTCTTAATCCTAATATCCATCCTCTCTTCTAACTTTCTCCCTTGGCGTTAGCAGAGTAAATCAATTAATCTTTCAAAGAGGTCAATACTGGAAAGGGTGGGATGTAAAGGCGGTCTCTGAGGCCCAAATCTTAAGCTGCATACATGACAAACAGTGTGTGAAGAGTGCACGTATCAAACTATGTTCAAGAAACAATATCAGGCCAGTTAAGAAAATCACTTAACAATTTTATTTCTAAATCCCTGGGCTTTCTTTCTATGTTCCTTGGTGCATGCAAAACCCATTTGCTTGTTTGGGAGACCTTTAAATGGGAAGAACATCTTTCCCAGCTGCTTTTGAATGTTAACTATAGGCATCCAGCCTCCAACCTGCATCCCACATACAATTTGAGCAATTTGGCTCATTAGCAAGTGTATTTTAGATGCTTTGGAATTAAGAGACTCTGCGTGTGTGATATCTTACCTAGAATAGGCAGAGGTGGCATAACCATAACACATTTCCTTTCAGTGCCCAACTTTAAAATATACATCACACACATGCAGGATAATTTCATTAAACTCTGAATTTGCAAAGTGAAAACAGTCTAATAAACAATCTGTACCTTATCTCATTAAATTAAATTAATTGATTTTTTTGTGTGTGTGTATGTTCTCTGTCCTCAGGGAACAGAATTTAAGTAGACTGAATTAATTTGCAATTACAGGGAAGTCTGTGCACTTCAGGACTCAATTATATCCTTTTTTTTCAAACCATCAAAGGCATAAGTCTCACTTTTTGAGTAGAGTTACGCTGTTACCTCTTTAGACTTGAGTGGTGGCAGTCTTCAAAGAAAAACGTGGATGGTTTTTTATATATTTCTCAGTTTTTTTTTTTTGCTTGAAACTAGCATGTCACGTCATTACATTGATTTTTCACTATTGAAACAAATTACATTTTGCATCTCTTTACGCTGTAATGCTCCTCCTCTACAGTTTCCAGAGTTTTCTCAGGAAAAAAGTCTATTTTTATTAAAGGTCACATCTACACGCACACAATATGTCAAAGTAATTAGATGACATTAGAATATTCATTCTACAACAGCCATTAACCTTCATTGTGATTGACACCTCACTATGGTAAACAGAATCAGTCTTGTGTTAATTATTCATCAATAGTTTCAATTAAAAAGCTATTTAACCACAAATTAAAGAGAAACAAGCATGCTTTTTTGTCCTTGTTGCATAACACCTGGATTATGGATAATCAAGATATTAGTAGATTTTTTTTTTAAATGCTAGATTCAATCGACTGTCACATTGTTAATGGCAATAGAAATAAAACAACGGTCCATATGGTTGTATAACAGGCGTACTGTGAAGGATTTAGTCTTATCATTTACTGTCCTCATCTAAACTTTAATTTCTCTGTTTGGCTTAAAAGAGCTGGAATATAACATAGACAGGGTTAGAAGTTGTTAATAAACCACCCGTTCTTCAGAGGAAACAATAATGACAGGATTTCAGATGATCAAAGTATGGTTGAGCGAGTCCAGGGCTCAAGAGAGGATTACAGAATGTGCAGTAGCAGGCCATGAAAGGGTTTCAACCAAGAAGCATGTTACGAAATCTCTGTGAAACATATTGAGATATCATTCTGCTGGTGGTGGTCTCATTTAATGCCGTCTATTCTAATCTCATGCATGGCTAGGAATATCACATCAAAATTGGGCCTTGTGCTGTAGTATATGCACAAATACTAACAGTTTGTGTTCAGTTGACTTTTAAACAGAATATAAACTTTCTGTGTCATTTACTCACTTATTATAAATAATTGGTTTAATTTGAATAATTCAATTCAGTAATTCAGTTATGTATTCAGTAATGGGTTAGTTCACCCCAAAAAATGGTCATCAATTACTCATTTTCATGTTGTTCCAATCACACAGGACAATTGTTCATCCTTAAAACACAAATAAAGGTATTTTTATACCTGAGAGATTTTTGTCCCTCCATTCAAAGTCCACGCCACCAAAATTTTGACGCTTCAAAACTTTAAGAAGATTGTTTTCGTAATCCATATGAATCAAGCAGTTTAATCTAAGTTTTCTAAAAGGTCACAGTTGTTTTAGATGATGAACAGATTTCAGGGACACTATTAAAAATAAAGGTTCCAAAAGGGTGTTTTTGCAGTGATGCCATAGAAGAACCATTTTTGGTTCCTCAAAGAACCTTTATTTTGAAGAACATAAAAAAATCTAAAGAACCTTTTTCAAATATAAAGAACCTTTTCTGCATTTGAAAGATTCCATGGATGTTCAAGGTTGTTCATAGAAACATTGATGCAAATAAAGAACCTTTATTTTTAAGAGTGTAGACTTTCTATCACACAAACTTAGATTAATGAACATAAACAAAACACACCGTACTTGATTTATGCACAAAAATCAAACCTCATTGGTTCTTGCACATCAAACAAGCACATTTTAAAGGGGTCCTATTATGCTCTTTTACAAAGTCTTGATTTTGTTTTGGGGGTGTACTAGAACTAGCTTGGTGGTTCGAAAATTGCATTATTTTTAACATAATTTACATTATTATAATACCTTTCTCCCCAGCCTGACACAAAGGGCTCGATTAGTTCCGGGTTTGCTGAAGGCCCGCCATCCGAAAAACGAAATGTGTTGTGATTGGTTAGCTGTCCCAGTGCGTTGTGATTGGTGAACAGCTTAGACGGCGTTTCAGTATTGCACCGCCCCTTACCAAAAAACCCCAGCCTTTTCGTCAGTATTGCTATATCAATTCAGACCTGGAGAATATTGAACAAGAGGATCGTGCAGAACCTTTGCACGCAAGGAAATTGCCAGACATATTAAAGTGGTAATGTTATTGTTCTTTTGTTTTTTTTTTGGCTAAATCACGTTTTAGATGGGATGTCAACAACCGCTTAAAAGTACTGATTAGTGCAATGGTAATATTTATTATGTTTATTGTTTATTTATGTTATATTTATGTTAAAAGTCTTATGGTGCGTTCACACCAGATGCGAATGAAGTGTTAAGCACGAGTGATTTACATGTTAAGTCAATGCAAAGACATCCTGCGAATAGACACCCTGCCTCGTGAATCGCACAAGTTGAAAAATCTGAACTTTGGCGGATATTTCGCGCCACGTTAACCAATCAGGAGCTTGCTCTAGTAGTAAAGTGATTAAGAGCGGAGGCAGAAATCCGAAACAACAATAGAGGACAAAATCATTGTCGCTGTATGTGGATACCCAGAGCTGTACCATAGACCTAAGATTACCTGTTAGATTTACCCAAAACAAATTATATATTATGTTTATCCACTACAGAGACATCAGGGCCAGCGGCAAATGTCAGAAGGACTAGCCGAGGTTATGCTCCTCTCTTTGGGATACTTGAGCACGAGCGCCCGGTGATCGCCTGGAGCTCACGGCTCCGAAATCGGCGAAGCACATTTTCAAATAGGGGCTGTTTTTATAAATAAACCGCAGATTTGAGTTTTAAACAACTACAGCTAGTCATACCTGTGCCGCCTGGCAGAACTTACAGTGCGTTCACACCGGACGCGACTTGCGCGAATAACTCGCGCGTAGTTGGACGCGTGAACATTTTGGGTTTACTCGCTTCATTCGCGCATGAAATTCACTGCACAACAGACGCAAATTCGCGTCATGGGCGGGGCTTCTGCCAGGCGGCACAGGTATGACTGCCACAGAGAGCATATGTATAGAATTTGGCAAATAAAATCAGCCCTTTATGTGCTATGGAAACACTGGACGCGTGTATTTCAGCCAAGAGAATGTAGTTGTTTAAAACTCAAATCTGCGGTTTATCAAACGCCTGAAACGCTCAATTCGCGCACAGGATGTCTATTCAAGTCTTTGCATTGATTTAACATGTAAATCACTCGCGCTTAACGCTTCATTCGCGTCTGGTGTGAACGCACCATTAAGGGTTTGGAAAGACATTTTCATTTTTGAGTGAACTATCCCTTTAAGCCAATTGTATAAATAGCACAAAACATTTTGCAGTGGCAGGAAAGGGACAAAAGAGAAACTTCATAACCATGCTGCTATAAATAGTGTATATATATGTGTATGTGTGTGTGTGTGTGTGTGTTAGTGATTACAGAGGCTCTCGATGTGTCACTGCTGTAGTCTGTGTGGCTTTGAGTCTACTTTATTTACCGGTACTGACCCGCCTTTCCTCCAACACACAGCTCTTTAATTACCCTGCCCCATCGATTGCCACTATCTGCTCTGCCCTCCTCCTCCCAGTGTCGTGCTGTCTGCCCTAATGAACATTCCTCACCCCCCCCCCCCCCTTCCAGCCCCAGGGGGGGCAGAGTGCAGAGCCAAGGCTTTACGCTGTACTGTCCCCAGCATGCTATTTGACTGGTTAAAGGTGTACTGTGTTTCTGTAGCTCTTCCACAATGCGACTGGCTGTTACAGTGTGATACATGATGCTCGTGCACACTGCAATACAATATTCGATTTGGATTTTAGGAATCTGATTATGCCTTTGTCACCTAAAATGTGCATATGGAAATGCATAATGGTAGCCATTCACATCTCTGTAAAACAAAACACACATATACATAGGAGTATTATAATGTCAGTTTATGAGAGATGGGTTATTCAAACTGGTGTCAGGTGACACAAGTGATATTTGCTTCTGGTGGACTGAAGATGGCCTTAACACACAGCAGTTATCGCTAACCCTACATGAAATATGTCCTGGGAGAGAGCCTTGAATAAGTTTTGATTAGTATGGAAACATTATCCTTACCGATTATGTCAGAAGACAATATTGGAAACGACTAAAATACCAATCAGAAGTGTGGGGTTGATATGTTTTTTTAATGTTTTTTTAAGAAATACAGTAAAAACAGTAATGTGCTTAAAAATAAATAAATAAATATATATATACGTACATACGCATACATACATACATACATGTATGCATGTATGTTAAAAATGTAATTTATTCATGTAATGACAAAGCTGAATTTAAGGCAGCCATTATTTCAGTTTTCAGTGATGATCAGGGACGTAGGCAGCAGATGGGCCTGACAGGCACAGGCCCGCCCACTCTGGCACAGCACGGAAAGCGCAGTCAGTTTTTACTTTTACTTTCTAGTGAAACAACTGAGATTAAGAGGTTCACCGCATAACTCTTGCGCAAAGTGTGCATGTTGCTTGTCTGATATCCATTTGCTCGTATTCCTGGGTTAGAACAAATATTTACAATATTGCGACTATGACCCCATATTGTCAGCAGATAGACACAGGACACAGAGGTAAGTGCAATACAATCAACAGGTTTGAGTCGCAGCAGAGGGGAATGAGATGAGAAGAATGTCCAGGTAAGCAGGCGGAGAATGGGAATGTCTCTGGACACTTATCTGAGTGTGAATGTCCTTTTTCCTTTTCCAGGGGATCCAGAGGTAACAGCGAAGCATGGAGACAGTGGAGAACTGGAGCGGTGGAGAACAGGGATGGGAACACTGGAGCAACTGGTAAGTAGACAAAAGGTAAGTGGGTCAGGTTAGTCAACATGGAATGATTGAGACCAGACAGTGAGTGAACGGGAGGAGAGCAGGGATATAGTGCTGTTTATGAGTGCTGACAGGTGGCAGTGATTAGAAATCAGGGGATTGGGATCTGGTGAGTGTCGTTAGTGGAGACTGTGTTGACTCTCTGTGTTGACAGTTATCATCCGCGGATTTGCGCTACACCACTGGACTCCGTCCGTTAGCCTAGTGCCCGCTCACTTTTGCCCAGGCCCGCACAAAAATAAAATTCTGGCTATGCCACTGGTGATGATCCTTCAGAAATCATTATAATATGCTTATTTGGTGCTCAAGAAATATGTTGAAAATTAATGAGTTACCTAATATTTTTGTGGAAACCTTTTTTTCCCCTCAGGATTGTTTTAATGAATAGAAAGTAAAAAAAAAACAAACAAAAAAAACATTTATTTAATCTTTTGTAACATTCTGTTATTGTCACTTTTGATCAATTTAATGCATCTTTGCTGATTGAAAGTGTTCATCTCTTAATAATATACATCAGTGGCGAGTGGTGACTTTTTTAACCGGGTATGCTGAGTGCTAAGATTAAGACCACACCCTCCCCCCTATCCTGTAAGTAATCTTCCTGATTTATCTCGATTCCTCAGCATATCCAATAGCTCAGAACAACTTGATGATGTAAAAGAAACTATGGACTCTATCTTTTCTAGCACTTTAGATACAGTTGCTCCTTTACGCTTAAGGAAGATCAAATAAAACAGTCTGACTCCGTGGTATAATGAGCACACTTGCACCCTAAAGAGAGCAGCCCGGAAAATGGAGCGCAGCTGGAGGAAAACAAAACTAGAGGTATTTCGTATAGCTTGGCGGGAAAGTACCCTATCCTACAGAAAAGCATTAAAAACTGCTAGATCTGATAACTTTTCGTCTCTTCTAGAAGAAAACAAACATAACCTCCGATATTTATTCAATATAGTGGCTAAATTAACGAAAAATAAAGCATCAACAGGTGTTGGAATTCCGCAAGAGCACAGTAGTAATGACTTTATGAACTACTTGACTTCCAAGATCGATGCTATCAGAGATAAAATTGTAATCATGCAGCCGTCAGCTACAGTATCGCATCAGATAGTGCACTATAGATCCCCTGAGGAACAATTCCACTCATTCTCTACTATATTGTGATCGTGGTTGTATCTCTTTATTAGTACTAATGGATCTTAGTGCTGCGTTCGACAGTATCGACCACAACATTCTTTTGAATAGACTAGAACACTTTGTTGGCTTTAGTGGAAATGCCTTAGCATGGTTCAAATCGTACTTATCTGACCGCCATCAATTCGTAGCAGTGAATGAAGAGGTATCATATCGTTCACAAGTGCAGTACGGAGTACCTCAAGGCTCAGTACTAGGGCCGTTACTGTTCACGCTTTACATGTTACCCTTGGGAGATATTATCAGGAGACATGGTGTTAGCTTTCACTGTTATGCTGATGATACTCAGCTCTATATTTCTTTGCGGCCCGGTGAAACACACTTGAGAAAATTGAGAAACTAACGGAATGCATAGTCAAAATAAAAAACTGGATGACGAGTAATTTCTTACTGCTAAATTCTGAAAAAACAGAGGTGTTAATTATCGGACCTAAAAACCCCACATGTAATAACCTAGAACTCTATCTAACACTTGACGGCTGCTCTGTCGATTCTTCGTCATCAGTTAGGAACCCAGGTGTGCTATTTGATAGCAATCTTTCATTTGAAAGCCATGTTTCTAGCATCTGTAAAACTACATTTTTCCATCTCAAAAACATATCTAAATTGCGACCTATGCTCTCAACGTCAAATGCAGAAATGCTAAATCATGCGTTTATGACCTCAAGGTTAGACTATTGTAATGCTTTATTGGGTGGTTGTTCTGCACGCTTGATCAACAAACTACTGGTCCAAAATGCAGCAGCTAGAGTTCTTACTAGAACCAGGAAGTATGACCATATTAGCCCGGTTCTGTCAACACTGCACTGGCTCTCTATCAAACATCGTATAGATTTTAAAATCTTGTTAACTACTTATAAAGCCCTAAATGGCTTAGCTCCTCAGTACCTGAGCGAGCTCTTATCACATTATAGTCCTCCACGTCCGCTGCGTTGTCAAAACGCTGGCCGTTTGATAATACCTAGAATATCAAAATCGACTGCGGGCGGCAGATCCTTTTCCTATTTAGCACCCAAACTCTGGAACAATCTACCTAATACTGTTCGGGAGGCAGACACACTCTGTCAGTTTAAATCTAGATTAAAGACACATTTCTTTAACCTGGTTTACACAACACACTAATACGCTTCTGTTATTCAAATCCATTAAAGGATTGTTAGGCTGCATTAATTAGATCAACCGGAACTGGGAACCTTCCCCATAACACACGATGTACTCGTTACATCGTAAGAAGAATGGCATCTACGCTAATATTTGTCTGTTTCTTTCTTATTCTGTTTCTCAGTCTGTGTCCGGATCAGATGGTGGCTCGCCGCCGGGAGATGATGTCTTCCTGATCGTCGGTGGAGGCCGGGACACCTGGATGAGCCCCGGGGACATATCCCGAGTGAAGACCTCGACTTAAATGCAATAAAACTAAAATTAAAAGAAAAAGAAAAACATAATAATAACTAAAAGTATAATAAAATACCTAACAACATATTACTATTATTGTTAGAAATTGCAACAATATACAATAGAAATAAATACATTTAACATTTTTATTAAAACAATAAGTAAACAATAAATAAACAATTATCTCCTGGCCAGAGGAGAACTGGCCCCCCAACTGAGCCTGGTTTCTCCCAAGGTTTTTTTTCTCCATTCTGTCACAGGTTCCTTGCCGCTGTCGCCTCTGGCTTGCTCAGTTGGGGACACTTAATTTCTAGTGATTATCGTCAATTTGATTTAGCAGATACTATTTAAACTAAACTGATCTAGACAATGACCTCTCTGAACTCAGTAATGAAATGGAAATGCCTTAACTGAAAATTGAGTGTTTAATCTTATTTTTATACATTACTGACACTCTATCCTCCAATTTGATACTGTTAAGTGCTTTGACACAATCTGTATGGTTAAAAGCGCTATATAAACAAAGGTGACTTGACTATGTCTCTGCATCAACTGAATGATTATTATTATTATTTTATTATGTAATAATAATAAAAATATTGCCAAGTAACGTTGCAAACAACAATAAAATCACAGAAGGACTTTAACTGAAAGCAACACAAGTATACACATTATTATTTTGCCATAAATTTTGCCATATTAAGGTTCTGCAATATATAAATATATTGTGGAAACTTAAATTCATGTAGAGCTGCTTTGCAACGATTTGTATCGTAAAAAGCGCTATACAAATAAACTTGAATTGAATTATTTCAGCATGATTAATATTTCCTGCCCTCATTTGCACTTACAGTAGCAGCCCTTTGGTGAAGATAGTCTCCTCGGCTCTCTTTTCAAAATTAATGTGGCGTAGGCCTATATCTGAGCACTTTTTTTTTTTGGCAAGAACTCCACCCCACCCCAAGTGTCTGTGATTGAAATCATAAACTCATCATGTCACATCACAGAGTGAAATGTAAGTGAGTGAGTGAGTGAGGAAGCGAAGAGGAGGACAGAATAAAAGAAGAGAGGCTTTGCTGCTTTTAATGAGCAGATCTGAAGGAAAGAGCTTCAGCCTCTTTGAAGCAGCATGAGGCTGAGTAATGGGACAGGCAAGTTTGAGGTCTCTCTCTCTCTCTCTCTCTCTCTCTCTCTCTCTCTCTCTCTCTCTCTCTCTGTGTGTGTGTGTGTGTGTGTGTGTGTGTGTGTGTGTGTGTGTGTAAGAGAGAGAATGATGCACTGGCATGGTTAGAACAAGAGTTAACCAAAAAATGAAAATGTTTTCATTTGTGTCATGCCGTTCTGACCCAGTATTATGTTGTTTCTTCCATGAAACACAAAATTAAATGTTTGAGCTTCTGAGTGGATGGTCTTTAAACTCATGGTCTGTCACACAAAACACAAAAACCAGTAGTGTTTGACGTCAGTGACGGAGCGTTCATATCTCATTTGAGCAGGTTTAATTCAGAAATGGTTCCTTTAGGAACACTGCAGCAGGTTTGATGTGCCTTACAGCAAATTGGTTCTCATGGGTCATGTAACCGGTTGCGAAGAAGCCTGAAGAACACTTTTGTGAAATTGTTATTTATTGTGCTTGGCAGTGTGTATATATAATGATCCAAACCTCAAACATTCTGCCAAACACTTATTTTTATGTTTCATGCACTGATCCATGAAAAGTCCAAAATCCATTAAAGTTAAAGTAAAAAAAATGGAAGCTCTCAGCAGTTGCCCTGTTTTTTAATCATTTATAATATACTGACGACCACCTTAAAAACACAGGTTTATCACAAGTAGCTTTTCCAAGAGGAAATACTATTTTAAGTTCTAACTTATTGGCACTAACCGGCCAGTTCTCTGAATGGATTAATGCGTGAGTGTCAAATTTGTACATGAAATTCAATATCAGAGTCCTTTCCACCAAGAAAAAACTTATTCAGCTAGTCTAGACATTAGACTCATGTTTAATACACAAAGACATCACAGTGCAACATCAAACAAGGAGACACGGGCAGAATAAACAGCGAACTAACTAAATTGCGGAGGAATTTCAGATGAACAACTCATGAACTTGAAGCTGTCAGTGTGGCTGGCTTGAAGAAGCAGCAAGCATATCAATGTGTTGTGAATGAAGGTCTTATTGGTTTGAAATTATATGAGGGTGAGTAATTGATGACAGAATTAAAATTTTTGTGTTGAACTAATAACAATTTAATAACATTGTACATGTAACTCCACACAGTTTTTGTTTTGTCTGCTGCCACCTCATCGCTTTCATTTATAGTTGTCGGAAATCCAAACCGTTACCACACCTCTGATTTGACTGGTCATCAACAATCTACCCTGCCGCTTCAGCAGCCATTGCTGTTTAAAATGTGTATCGTGATTTGTGTAACGTCTCAATTGACTTGAATCATCACATATTTGCATCGGTTTTCAACCGAGTACAAACTTTAAACCAGAGGTGTCCAAACTCGGTCCTGGAGGGCTGGTGTCCTTCAGAGTTTAGCTACAACTTGCCTTGGGTGCCCAGTAAGACCTGATTCAGATGTGCAGGACAGTGACCCTCAGAGCAGGTTTGGACACCCCTGCTTTAAACCATCACTTTTGTTATTCAAAATATTGAATGTGTTTTTGAATCAAAGTATTTGTGTATTTTGAAGTTTATCAGTGTATAGAGTACATAGAATAACCAACTGTTAGTAATTTTTACTTTACCTATTTTCTGATTTTAAAGGTTCACTGTGAGACACTTCATACACTCAAAAAGGGCATGCATGTTTTTTTCCAAGCTTGTCTCAGTGGTTGTTTCCAATTAGGTATGAGTATATTCTAAACTTTGTTTGACAGTTTCTTGGCAGTTTTTTGCTACTGTTTGTGCTCTTGTTGTATACATATACGGGCATTCACACATTAGCATGCACAGGCAGGTTGTGTACTGTTTTAATATTAAAAACCTGTTTGTAAACACTGCAAGAAAAAAATAAAATAAACGTTGTTTAAAAAAAAATATAGTATTTTTATTTTTTATCGGTTTAAAATAAAGTTTCCAATATCATAACTTGAAAATTAATGTTAAAACTTTTTAAACTTAATTTAATATATAATGGAAAGTCAAATGAACTTAAATAAAGAAACTCAGCACTAGGCAAGATTTAAAATCGTGAGTTTATTTGACTTGTGCTTTTAAATTGATATAACTTAAAATTTTAAGGCAGCCACAAAACTTAAGTTTTTAAGCTAAAATGGGTGAAAATTTTACAGTGCACAAATACAAAACACCATCATAACACACATGACATTAAAATAATGCAATAAAGATTAGTTTAACTTCGTACGATGTAACATAAAACTCAATGTACATTAAATGAAGAAAACGTACCATTAACCAGTTATTAGTTTTTACAGTAGCCTAGCATGTTTTACAGTCTTTTGGCATTAAAATTACAATCATTTTTTATTGTGTGTACGAAAGAATTTTTTTTACAAATGGAACGACATGGAATTTAATGTCAAAATGTTAATTTTTGGGTGAACCGCTCTGTTAATATTTCTCTTTAGTTCTTTCCTTCTCATCTATTTTTTACCTTTATCTGTGCTCTGTTCTCTGTCTGCCTCTCTCTTTCTTCTTGGACAGCGAGGGAGCACCAAGGGAGAAATAAGGAAGCATTTATGTGGAGTGATCTTTACCCATCCATCCTGAGGGGCCAGTGCTGTGATGAAGGAATGAATATATCAGATGAGGGAAAGAGGGCAAAAATGATAAAGGGATATCCTAGTATGAATAATTATCTCCATACCCTCCCGTTTAGACTTGTCTAGGAGTCAGACAGCCATATATAGCTTTTCTCAGAGGTATTATAACAGGGCAAAGTATCTAACTCTCTAAGAACATGCTTCACTTTTACTATTGTTGTTGTTTACTGTTGTATATCTAACATTAGCATGCTGGACATCTATTCCTGAACACAACATTGTCTTTTTAAAGATCTTTAAAATGAGTAGAAAAATAACAGGTGATTTTCAACCAGCTAGTGAAGAGAAAGCAGTTATGGTGAAATGTTTAGACTTTAAAGAGTCAGTTTTTATAGTTCCCTATCAGTTGGTCACTCCGAGTCACGTCAGTGACCGACGAATTGGGATCTCGCTTAGAGAGACCAATCCACTTCGAGTGTAACTAAACGAGCCAATGCACATTGGCATGCGATTATTGCATACAGCTGCCGCTGATCACAGCGTGAGTATAAGTAGGCAGCAGGTGCAGCGCATATTCAGCTTTTCGCTTCGGAGCCGAGCGGTTACATCGTTCTGCTCCTGACCTCTGCTGACGAGTGAATTCAACGAGTTGAGCACGCTCTTCGGAAGACTCTCGTGCTGGCGGTACGGTGCTTCAGTGGCTGTGGTTCTTCCTGTGTCGAGTGGAGTTGCGGGCCAGGCTCCGTTACCTCGACAAAGGGGCGGAGCCCTGTTGCCTCTGCCTCGATCTGGTTCTCGTTCTGGCTAAAGCAGACAGACGAGGACTACTTCAGGCGGTGGTATGAGTGGTCTGAGGATTATAGTGGTGGCAAACCCTCCAGGAAACCAACCCTCGAGGGACCATCGCTCCTCCTGCGCTCCGAAACCAGTTGAGGTGCCAGTGGAACGTGCTGGGCCCTCTACAAGGGGCGCACCAGCAGTTTCCTTGGCGCTCCTCCTGACGACCGGATGTCGATCGCTGCATTGGAGGGTGAGCCGGAGCTTTCTGGGGAAGAAGATTCAGCTGTGCTGTCGGATCCAGAAATCACGGCTATAATTTCCCGGGCCACTGAGAGGGTAGGGCTCGAGTGGAGATCTCCACCGTGTCCAGAGCCCTCGAGGTTGGACTACTGGTTTCTCGGGGTAGCTTGCGCTGGTTCTCAGCGCCCTGCCCCAGTGCCTCTCTTCCCGGAGGTGCATGGGGAGCTTACCAGGTCGTGGACAGCACCTTTTACTGCCAGAAGCTGCCCTGCTAGCTCCTCCCCCCTCACCACCCTCGATGGTGGTGCAGCTAGGGGGTATACAGGGGTCCCCCCGGTGGAGCGGTCGGTTGCAATGCAGTTGTGTCCTAATACCGTCTCCACCTGGCAGGACAAACCGTGCCTCCTTTTCCGGGCCTGTTGGTACTCGTCTGGTTTGTCCGGTGATGCTTATGTGGCCTGTGGAGAAGCTGTCTCCACCTTACGCTACGGTGTTACTGCAGGTTCTTCAGGCTAAAATCACTGAGGGACATGCATGAGGGTGGTCATGATCCGGAAGCTCTGGGAGCTTTTTACCGCTTCTGACCTCGCGCTACGAGCGACGAAGGTCATTGTGCGGTCTCTGGGTTGTGCGATGTCCACACTTGTGTCTGGTCGACATGGGGATGCCGACAAAGTTCGGCTCCTCAAGGGCCCTGTGTCCCAGACTAGCCTCTTCGGCGACACAGTCAAGAACATGGCCCAGCAGTTCTCGGCTGCTCAGGAGCAGGCTGAGGCGATCCAACACGTTCTGCACCGGTGGGCAGCTGCTGCCTTTACCCGTCCGCCGGCTCCAAAAGTGGTACCGTTGAGCTGGGCGTAGGCAGGCCGCCCCGCCCGTCCTGGCCCCCGTCAAACCTGGTGGTGAGCAGAAGAGCAAGAGGCCCCGGGACGGGCAACCCAGAGAGAAAGAGGACTGCTTCGGGAGGTGGATGCACCTCCCCCGGAGGAGGGCCGGGTGGAGAATCTTTTGTTTCAAAAATCTCAACAAGAAGCGGTTGTCTCTGCCTCTGGGTCCCAAGAGGGCATGGAGAGTCATGGACGGACCAACACCGGACCACACTCATCCTCCTCTATCGCCAGCTGGCAGCAGTGGGCGGTTCAAGAGTGTCATCAAAGGCCCTACTCACGCACCCTCTGCCAAACCACGGAACCAGGTTAGCTGCACACTCAGACCCCTCTTTGGTCCGCCACGGGCTGTGTTCCTGCGTTCCATCTCACTGCCTCACCGCGGGTACGTTGGTTGTCCCGCTGGTCCGCTTGTACGGTGTCTAGGTGCCTGGCAGCGCTACCCAGCCCATCTTGCTGGCTCCGGTGGACCATCTGACTCGGCTATGCGGTTCAGTACCCTCCCAAGTTCAGGGGCATCCACCTCGCAGCAGTGAAGGCAGCTGATGCTCATGTCTCGTGTGGAGAGATCGTTGTCCTACTGGTGAAGGACGCGATGGAGCCGGTCCCTCCAGCCGATATGAAGACAGGGTTTACAACCCTTACTTCATTGTGCCCAAGAAAAGCGGTGGGTTACGACCAATCTTGGATCTGCGCTTCTTGAACCGGGCTCTTCACAAGCTTCCGTTCAAGATGCTCACGCAGAAACGCATCTTCGGGTGCATCCGTCCACGAGATTGGTTTGCAGGATGCATACTTCCGCATGCGTACTTCCGCGTACTGTCGCAACTCTCTCATTGCCAGTTGTTTTACTCCCTGACCGAGGGAACACTCTGCACGGACGCACTGGCACACAGCTGGCCACGTAGCCTTCGCAAGTATGCGTTCCCCCAGTGAGCCTTCTCGCACAGACACTGTGCAAGATCAGGGAGGACGAGGAGTAGGTCCTGCTCGTGGCACCGTACTGGCCCACTCGGACTTGGTTCCCAGAACTGATGCTCCTCGTGACAGCCCCTCCTTGGCAGATTCCTCTGAGGAAGGATCTACTGACTCAGAGACGGGGCACCTTGTGGCACCCGCGTCCAGACCTCTGAAAACTTCATGTCTGGTCCCTGGACGGGACGCGGAGGTTCTAGGTGACCTACCCCAAGAGGTAGTTGACACCATCACTTCGGTGAGAGCGCTGTCTACGAGACATGCTTATGTCTTGAAGTGGAACCTGTTCGTCGAGTGGTGGTGTTCTCACCGAGAAGACCCCCGGAAGTGCCCGATCATAGTCAAGCTTTTTGCATCAGGGGTTGGAGCGAAGGCTGTCTCCCTCCACCTTTAAAGTCTATGTGGCTGCGATTGCTGCCAACCACGATCCCGTGGAAGGGAAGTCGGTGGGTAAGCATGACTTGGTCATCAGGTTCCTTAAGGGGGCAAGAAGGTTAAATCCTCCACGGCCCCCCTCTATACCCTCTTGGGGCCTGTCTCTAGTGCTTAGAGCACTACAGCAGGGCCCATTTGAGCCTTTGCAGAGAGTTGAGCTGAAGTTTCTTTCAATGAAGACTCTGCTCCTGCTTGCATTGGCCTCCATCAAGAGGGTAGGGTACCTGCACGCATTTTTGGTCGACGATTCGTGCCTAGAGTTTAGGCCGGCTGACTCCCAGGTAATCCTGAGGCCCCGACCTGGCTATGTGCCCAGGGTTCCCACTACTCCCTTCAGGGACCAGGTGGTGAGCCTGCAAGCGCTGACCCAGCCCTAGCTTTGCTTGTCCCGCCCGAGCATTGAGATGCTACATAGACAGGACGCAAAGCTTCAGGATCTCAGACCAGCTCTTTGTCTGTCACGAAGGCCGGCAGAAGGGGAATGCTGTCTCCAAGCAGAGGATGGCCCAACGGGTAGTGAACACCATCACCCTGGCTTATCAGGCACAGGGTGTGCCCTGCCCGTTCAGGGTGTGAGCCCAGTCTACTAGAAGTGTTACATCTTCCTGGGCGTTGGCTCGTGGTGCCTCGCTGGCAGATATTTGTAGAGCTGCGGGCTGGGCGACCCCTAACACGTTCACTAGGTTCTATTGCCTTCGTGTGGAACCGGTTTCCTCCTGTGTTCTCACCTCAAACGGGTAGAAGCACTGAGAGGCTCCGTGTCGGCTTGCTAAAACTGCTCCAGAGAGTCCATACTGTAGACCCTGTCGAGCTCCTCCATTCCCTCGGCAGTCAGACGTGGCGGAGCGTCTGACGCCAGGCCCTCACTAGATGAATCTGTGAGAACCGGTAGAGGGCTGGGTTCCATATGTGAGACCTAATTGGATCCCATATGTGTGAAGTCCACGGTATAGCCTTAGAGCCCGTGTTTCCCTGGCAGATGTTCTGCCATTGTCCAAGAGGCTACAATCTCCTGTAATCTTCCATATGCACCTAAACGGTTGTTCATATGCGTAAGTGCTTCTGAACCTCCTTTGGGAAGGGTGGGCTTCCGCAGCATCCGGTTCCAAGTGGAACGGGTACGTTTTCCCAGTGTTGTCCAGACTTACTGAGTGGGTAGTGCCATAGCAACAGTAACTGGTCTTCTGTGCTAAGCCCTGACCTGCGCCAAAAAACAGGGGTGCAGGAGGCTTCCACAGGACACTGGAAGGGGCAGTAGCCGTGGCCCTTTGGTAGGGATCCCAATTCGTCGGTCACCGATGTGACTCGGAGTGACCGATTGATAGGGAACCTCTCGGTTACATATGTAACCCTCGTTCCCTGAAGGAGGGAATGGAGACGTCACGTCCTGTTGCCACGGCTGCTGTACCACCGCTGAGTGGCTGGGTCATCGGCTTGGCTCCTCAGCGAAAACCTGAATATGCGCTGCACCCGCTGCCTACTTATACTCACGCTGTGATCAGTGGCAGCTGGATGCAATAATCGCATGCCAATGTGCATTGGCTCGTTTAGTTACACTCGAAGTGGATTGGTCTCTCTAAGCGAGATCCCAATTCGTCGGTCACCGACGTGACGTCTCCGTTCCCTCCTTCAGGGAACGAGGGCTACATACGTAACCGAGACGTTTTGGTGACTTTTTGAGATTATTTGTCCTCATAAATGTCTAAAGTAGTAATAAAAAATTAAATGACTAGGTGTTTTCAAACTTTTCTCTGGTAGTATAAGTATTGACCTCTCTTCTCTGAGTTGTAAACTTACTCAAATTATTGCTTATATCTGCTCTCTTTCTCTTGCTCATGTTGTCTTCAATGAAATTAATAAGATCTGAGAGCAAAAAGAACTTCATATTACTATATTGTTCCTTACTCAACAGAACTCCACTTTCTCCACTCCACTTAGACTGGACATAGTTCATTTATAATTATAGAGTTGTTTCATGGCAACATCAGAAGATTTAAAAAAGGAACTTGAATTGATTTATTATTATTTTTTTCTTGCATTGGGTTTGACATAACATTCAGTTTAACAGTTGGATATGGAAAGCCTACAATGACCTTTAAAAAAAAAAACACTCACTTTTAGTGACATTATGTTCTGCAGTTAAATGTACGTTTTGTTTTCTGTTGCTCAATGTCAATAATAGTATGAACTATTTTAGGGTGGTCGACATTTTACTTTATCTTAATAAGAAAAATTTAAGCTGCCTAGTATGTGACCTTTCAAGGCTCCAAACCCCCAATGTTTTGATGTTGTTTTGGGAGGATTTAAGCTTTAATTAGGTGGATTTAAGCTTTATTTAACCCCCCCCCCCCCATCCCAGCCCCTCTGTAATTCGCAGCCTGCTAACAGCCACACACAAACACTTACTCACAGAGCGACCCCATGATCGATCTGAAATAATTGTCAATAACGAGTGCCTTTACAACCCTGTCTCCACGTGTCCTTTATATTGCTGTGATGGATGTTGCTGTAGTGTTTCTTTGTTAGTTTCTGGCAGCATGGCGGCAGCACTCGTCAAGAAGCAGCGTTTTAGCCAACAAATGCATATGATTAATGCAGCTACAGATGCAATTCATCCTTGCCACCAACTCTTCTATGCTACATTACCAGGAATCCTGACAGGGCCGTGTGCTAAGATGAATCTGTGCCATTCTTTCCATTGGGAATGAAAGTAATAGCTCAAAACAAGTCATACATGAGCTATAATGAAATCTAACAATCTGGAATATATTAATCACTTTTTCGCTCAAATCATGGACATTTTTACCATTACATACAGTTACATCAGCACTGACGTGCCTTCTGGTTTTATGGCCAGGTTTCCGGCATTCATATTTCTTGTGCTCATTCACACTCTATCTTTGTTTCTTCATTCTTTCTCTCTCTCTCTCGCTCTCTCTCTCTCCTGCTGTCTGTATGCAGAGCGTAATCTAGTGCTCCAGGGAAAAGCTGTATCCAAAGTCCAGTCACACTGATGGCATTTTAATTATGTTCCTCAGCCCATTAACTCAAATGTGATTGGCTACCAACATTTATTACACTGAAGTAAACAGACATACCCACATGTGAAGGAATTCAAGTAATTAAAACATGTTCTAATCAAAATACAAAGGCGAGAACACACTAATTGAAATTATTGAACTGCTAGCTGTAGGAGTAACTGTAGTTCGAGTTGCAGGACGTTTATCTAGATTTGCCTTTACTCTTCAGATTGGTCTTACTTTAAACTTGCATCCCAAGTCAAAGTGTATCACTCACCTTCACTGTGAAGTAACTGATAGGTTAGAGAGGGTCCGTTACCAATTAAATTGTGCCTGCTATTCAAGGCCCCCCAGAAAGTCCTTCACTGTTGCTGACAGTTGAAGTCACAAGGCTGTTTCTTGGTACTGTATTTGTGGCTGCTTGGGGCTCCCAAGCCACTAGGGGACCCTGCGGCAAGTTTGTTTTTGGCAATAATAAGCGTGAATCACAGAATTGGCAGAAAAGTGTAACATAGCCATAATTGATGACTTTGCTTCCAAAACGTAAACAGACATTTTGCAGAGCTGGGATTCACCGTCTTTGAATATTGAAACGTAGTTGTTTTACTGCTCAAAAATATAATGTTATTTCAGTTTGTAATGCTAAATTTAGTATTTACATTGTTAGTATTTATAGTTTTTTTTTCCATTTGTTAATATGAATATATATTGAGTATTTATAATTATATATATATATATATATATATATATATATATATATATATATATATATATATATATATATATATATATATATATAAATATATAAATATAAATATTTATATATATATATATATATATATATAACCTATTTTAACCTTGATGTGGTAAAACTGAGTACTCTATATTCAGTGCAAATTTTCATTTTGTCTGGGAGAAAACAAATAAACATTGCTTCTTTCTCAGCTTTCTCAAGCTGTAAATGACTTCTCATCCTGACAGACAAAGGGAAAATGATAATTACACAGTATCCTAATTTATTGTTTATCGTTTCCAGAGCCCCTGGTTAATTAGTTTGTTAGCATCAAGTCTTCAACCTCCTCTAATATAAAGAGTTTTTAAAGTGTTTTAATAGTGATAAATACGTGTAAATGCACTTAAAAAAAATAGGAAAATGATCTAAAACATAAAATTAGTTTGATGCTCATCCCATCCTTCTGTATTAAGACTATAAAGGTTTACCAGCCTTGTTCCTGAGATCAAGCGCTTAAGTCTGGCAGGGGATATGATATCTGTGATTTCTGAAGCCCCAGTTGGTTGTTGGTTCCGCAGCCAGTCACGTCAAGCTAAAGCGTGCCGGACAAGCTCATGTCATTCTAAACCTGTTTGACTTTTTCTGTGGATATTTTGAAACTCAAATTTTGAATTTCTTTATAACATTTTTCAAAATATATACATTTGTGTTCTGCAGAACAGAGAAAGTGATACAGGTTTTGAATGACATGTATGCCCGAATTTTCTTTCAAGTGAACTGTCCCTTTAAGGGGATAATGTCTGACCATTTTGTCAGGTTTTTTTTTTTTAACTGGAGAGTTACTGCAATAATGTTGGACGTTTGTAAGAGGGCCTGTGGGGTTGTTTTAATTGAGATATAAAAGTTGGATTTCCAAGGACACAGACTCATAGTCATTGACTAAACAAGACTGGCATGAACACCAGTTTTCCCATTTGCACTCTAAACTTTTGTTATTCATTAGAGTGATCATGAGTAGGAAAATGAGAGAATATTGTGAATAATGGATGCAAATTTGAGCAAGATTATGGGAAATTTCCATTGACGTGATTATATAAACAAAAGCCGAAGCGGTTAGAAGATTTGACTGCGTAGGGAATGGATAACATGAACACATTTACCTACTGCATTGAAGCCTAACCGACAAAGTGGTGTCATACATGCATGAATTTGTTTTACAAAGTCACATGCGTCACAGGGAAGCCAGGAAATTTGAATGCAAAACATTGTCTTAACATGGACACAGTTTAGGAGAACCATTTTTTTTGTTCTTGCAGAAAGTGATGTCCAGCACAACCTGTTCTGGGTTTTGACCTCCCTTCTGTAGGAGCCCATGAGACCATGGGGATCATGTTCCAAACGATCATATGGATTTGCCTATACTGCTGCCATGCAAATGACCTGAGTGATTCAACTAATCTCTTAAATCCATTACACTTGAAGTGCTGGTTTCTGATTTCATTGGGTTTTAGGACATGGCTCCAATATACGATAGAACTGATTATTATCTGTTGCATAAAAACAGAAAATATCAATCTATTCCGTCAAATCACAGCTGTTACAAGCATATGTACACTCATTAGTCCA
This sequence comes from Barbus barbus, assembly GCF_936440315.1. Lineage (NCBI taxonomy): Eukaryota > Metazoa > Chordata > Actinopteri > Cypriniformes > Cyprinidae > Barbus > Barbus barbus. The sequence continues at coordinate 18,437,771 of NC_136744.1, forward strand.
TAACGTCTAAAACCCACAGCACTAAATAAGACTTTCCCCCTTTAATTTGCATAGTTGTATATCATAAGCTTTAAAATTGATAAGAACCACAACATGCAGTACATCTGGTGACACTAGAACAGTAAAACTAGTAAAAATGCATGTGTGAACTTATAGACTTTCTAATCAGGGAAACACAAGTACAGTCTAATAGGAGCTAATTTCACAGTCCAGCAGCTGTAGTGAATTCTGGGAAATAATACACACCACCCTGGTCATCACTTTCATTTATTCTGGCTCTCAAGTTATTATTGTTTTAGAATGAATTAATCTTATTAGCCTCACAGGTAAATGTCCTTAACTGTTTTGAAGGTCTTAAATAATCACATTTTGTGTGGTTGAGTCGCGGTGTCCAGATGTTTGGAACCATCTTGCTGTGCCACATTGGTATGGAGCATGAATAAGGCTGTTATCTTAACAAATGTCATCTGGAAGCGTTTGGCAGCTCATGTGATTAAGTATCATATCAGGGCTAGCAGCAGTAAAGATAAGCATTGAGTGACATACTGTAGGCCTGTTCAGGTTTGATGTGACTAAACAATGTGACCGATACCTCAAAAATGCTTCCTGAAAAGACAAACATACAGATGTAGGAACCAGTGCCATTTTAGTCCTGTTTTTTTTTTTTTTTTTTTTTTTTGTATTATTGTTATGAAGCATTATCATTCTTTTCGATAATCCATTTAAACCAATTATAGTTTAAATTGAATAGTTAATTTGTGAATTCTACTGGTCTGATTGATCTGAACTAAATCACATCTTAAGCAGCACTCTCATTTTTGTGTGCATATAAATGTAAAATTGAATTGCTCGTCAAAAAAAAGCAAAAAAAAAAAGCAAATATGAACCTCCAAGCTTGAGTGTGCTGACTCCTAATAATTCATAATAATGTTAGACTGAGGTCTAACCTATTTAAGCTCTATCCAATCTGTATGACTGGGACATTAGACCCCTCTCGCTTTTATTTGGTATTTTGAGAAAGAGGAAGGATTATCAATTAGCAAAACTATAATAAACGGTAGTCTTTTTTTTTTTTTTGTCTGCAAGTCCAACTTTGCATATATTGCTAAAAAGTACAGTAAAACATTAAAACAGTAATAATTTAAAATGACAGTTTTCTTTTAGTATATTTTGATGTAATTCCTGTGATGGCAAAAATTAAGTTGCCATTATTCCAGTCTTCAGTCAGTGTCACATGATCCTTCAGAATTCATTCTAATATTGCTGCTCAAGAAAGATTTCTTATCAATGTTTAGAATGGGTGTGCTGCTTGATCATTTTTGGGATATTTGATATATTTCTTTGGGCTAGTTAATGCATCCTTGCTGAAAAAAAGCAATCAGTCAGTCATTCAGTCTCTTACATTTACTTTGGTACTTTTACTTGATTAGATATTTAAAACACATACTTTTACATGACTCATTTTCCATCAGTTTATCTGTACTTTAACTCAAGGGTTTCTGTTCATCGTCCAGTATTTCTGCCAATGATATCCCAAAGTTCCATGTGAGTGGTTTGGCTGTAGATGGAGCACTTGAAAGAGGTAGTTTTAAATGCCAGTTTTTCAACTATCAATTCAATTTTGAATTAGAAATACGTTTTTTTGGGGGCAATGTATTTGTGCTGCTTTTAATTTTGATTGGAAATCAACAGAGATGCGTTTTTTTTAACCTCATGGTATAGTTACGACATCCACCAGCAGGAGCACACAGGACTAAACAAGCAAACCAAGTACATACACACACATATAAATAGACACACATCCTCTCTCACCTTTGTTTTAGACCCTCTAATTCAGCACTTTGTAGCTTCATTGATTGAACAGTGGCTTTAATAGCTTTCAAATACCGCAACCTATCTGAAGAGGAGCTTTGAAGCATGAAGAGAGATGGGCCTCTAAAGATTAACTCTCAGTGCTGCTCACCTACAACATACCAGTTTTAGTGACGCTACTCTGCATCTGTCAATTGTCCTCAAATTGGTAGTGACTAGTAAGTGGTAGTAATGTGACTCACACACACTCACTCACTCACTCACTCACTCACTCACTTACTAATAATGTGACTACTACCAGGATTCAACAAACTCTCATTTCATAACTGTTTTTGGGTCAAAGACAAGATGCTCCATTTTGGTGTCTGCATCAAATTAAATTTATAAAAGTGATTTTAAATGCATAAAAAACAAATGAATTGTCTACTTTGATTCTTCAAAAAACATGTGAAAGTAAAATGTCAAAATAAGGGTGAAATAATGTTCCATCATCATTCAGCGCAACAGATATATTCATATAAAAATTAAACAGCATACTTATTCTGTCTTACACTTATTAAAATATATGAAATAAAAGGTGATCATATAAAATTTTATTATATTTTAAATAATTAAACATTTCTGAAAATGAGTAAAACCTAGTAGTTTGAAGGATCGTGTCAAAGATTGGTAAAAGTCTTGGTGAAGAGTCTTTAAATTCCATCTAAAAAATATATACCTGACAGTGAAACAGTGTTATTTTAGATTCAATAACAGCTAATTTAAATAGAATTATATTGCTTTATGTAATGTTAATGAAAGGGGATGTGCAAATTGGCGAAAAATCCAATGAAAAACAAACTTTAAAATGAAAAAGTTCTATTAAAAGTATCTTTGTTAAACAAATAGCACAGATTCCTGAGAACGAGTCAAAACTTTCCAATGGTATTTATAATGGAAATATCTCAGAAATACAATCATGCAGAAAGCCGTACTGTTGTCAAGCAGTTGTGAGTATTTTCTCCAAACACATATGGAGGAGTAGAACCAGTGGTACCTTGGATTAAAATACAAGCACTAATATTGTGCATATTTTTAATTTAATAATGCAATGGTTAGATGTAAGTGTATAAAAATAGTATGTTTCCATTCAAATCACATTGTATTCGTACAAAGTTGCCACCTTGTAAAATAGTTAAGTTTTCTCATGAGTTCGGTTTGACAGGTTCACGAGTGTCCTTTGCAACACACCATCGGGCTTTGACTACCGTGAGGTGTTTGGACACCTACCGCCATTGGCCTCAACATCCCTCGACGGCAATTTCACACCTCGGTGTTCTATTTCTACATTGCAAGAAAGGTGTTGATGGTGCGAAAATTGTATTGTGGTCAGTTACCTGTGTTGACCTACACACAGTCCCCTCGCCCTCTTCACTGCTTCACAAAACCCTGGTGGGTTGAGATAACAGACCTTGAGGTACAAATGAGACCTTAGGCATCGAGCTGGTGGGCTTTGCTGGCGTTTTGTGTGGCATTTTGTCTTCAGGGTTTTGCGGGGCGTGCTAGAGGTCTTTCAGTGGCCAGAACCGCTACGGGACAGTGGAGCGAGGGGACGGTGCACTTCCCAGGGTCACTTTGGCTTGTCTTTTTCAAAGACTCGCACACATTCAAAAGCAGGAACAAAATAAAAGGTAACCTTGGGAGCAGGAGAGCAGCATATGGTGTTTGAGTGCTCTCATTACACTCCGTTCCTCTCACTTTCTCTGGCATTCACAAGGGCCCTTCAATATACCACAGTTTTACTCCACAACAAAAAGCCCTTCTTTTGGGCGGCCACCTAAAAGCGGTCTGTTAGCCTCTAAATCCCATTTTATGTTACTCACCATTGAAACAAAAGACACAAGCGGTGCACACACTCGAGTACAACAAGCACTCAAGCAGCAGGCTTCATGCAGCTAAATTGCGAGATTAGATTTTGTGTGATACGCTGAGCTTCCAGGCGTGCCGTGTTTATCTCCATGTGACAGGACTCTGGACATGAGATGGACATGGGAAACAGCGGGGTTGACTTCATCCTCGGTCTGGTCTCTGGTTTCGCACGAGATCCCGTGAGACGGCAGCTGATAATTGGTTAGAATCCCAGCAGGCGGAGGCACTGGTTTAATCTTGTGTGTGTGTAATCCTAACACCTTGTCTGGCACTGATAGGTCCACACCAAACCTGAAGCGTCCCCCTGAGCTCCTGAGACACACGGCTTCAAAGAATGCGGGGGAACAAATCCTGTGTGCGTGAGAGAGAGAAAGCATAACAGTTCGTAATGGAGATGATGTTGTTGGCATATTTTACATACAGAACTGCTTGAATTTCTCCATTTGTACAGCTGATTGCCAGTAAGAGGGGAAAAAAAGAAAAGGAAGTTTTTAACTTGCATTCCCATCCTCCTCCTCCTTGAGGCTTTTGCCTGGAGGCAAGGTGAAAATGTATTGACTGAATTAACTATTACTTTAGTTCTGTAGTTTTCTTTGTACTGATAGAGCAGATAGATGAGATTAATGTGCATTAAAATACTACCACTAAACTACTTTGTGCAGAGTGCAAGTTTTTGAAAAAAAAATGTCTCTAATGCTCACTAAGGCTGAATTCAGGTAATTTTAAATACAGTAAAAAACAGTAATTACAGTTTTTTACAATTTTTTAAAATGTTACAATAGAAAATAAAAATTTTCTATTGTAACATTTTAATATGTAATTTATTCCTGTGATGACAAAACAGAATAGTAGCCATTACTCCAGTCTTCAGTGTCCCATGATCCTTAAGAAATAATTCTAATATACTGATTGGGTTCTCTAAAACATTTCTTACTATTATCAGTGTTGAAAACAGTGCTGCTTAATATTTTGTGGAAACAGTGATGCATTTTTTGTTACATATGGGTATATACCGTGCATTAAGTGATAATGTATAATGTGAGGAAAATGCTAAATGGCAGTAGAGTACAGTCAGTCCTGAGGGGAAAAGCTAAGTTGTGTAGTGGCTAGAGTGTTTTTCTTTGTGAAGAGGTGAGCACCTCAGTATAGAGTTCAGCATGTTGACAGCTGACACTGTTCTTTACTTTACAGTGGTGGGTTAGAGTTTGTAGAGAAATTCGCTGTTTTTGTTTGTACCTTAGCGTACTTTATATTATCTTTGTTTCACCGTACCTGCATAGTGTAGGAAACTCTGTTTGCTGTTTACCTGTTTTTGGGTAGATGTAATAAAAAAGCCTAAATGAGCTCTACTGCCTCAAGTTCTCTCCCTAAACTAGCTAAACATCCCATGGATGGCGTCTGTTCTGCTGTCTCTGGGTTGAACGTGACCTTTCTGCTGAACTGTCACAGCACAGGCCTGTCACTGGTGTTGTTCAGGGCTGTCACTGTTCTAGAATGGAGTAGGAGTTTGCAGGATCCATTCCTGGATATGGCTTGGTAATGAGCGATAGCTGCATTTGGCTGGGTTTACTGGCAGCCCACGTTAGATAAATGGGGATCCTGACTGCCCGACGCAAGCAGGCTCAGCCTACAAGCTGCCAATAGAGATCAGGTTGCATTATGAAATTAAAAATATGCACACTATTATTGCTTGTATTTTAATCCAAGGTACCACTGGTTCTGCCCCTCCATATGTGCTTGGAGAAAATACTCACAAGTGCATGACAACAGTACGGCTTTCTGCATGATTGTATTTTCCATAATAAGTCATAAGTACCTTTGGAAAGTTTTGACTCATTCTCAGGAAACTGTGCCATTTGTGCACCAACGATACTTTAATAGAACATTTCATTTTAAAATGTTTGTTTGTCATTGGATTTGTAGCCAATTTGCACATCCCCTTTCATTACCATTACATAAAACAATATAATTCTGTATAACTTAGCTGTTATTGAATCTAAAATAACATTGTTTCACTGTAATGTTTGTGAAACAATATTTATTTACATTTTTAACAATATTTTCTAAGGAAATGCAGAATTTGCATTGTTCTTTACTATTCACGTTTTACAGTATTTGTCAGTATTTAATTTTGTTTAGTCTTTTGTCTTTTCAATTCATTATTTAAACTCTTTTTATTATAGTTTATAGCAAGGGTAGGCAACGTCGGTCCTGGAGTGCCGATGTCCTGCAGAGTTTAGCTCCAACCCTGAAAAAACCTCACCTGCCTGTAGCCCTAATTCTGAAGACCTTGATTAGCTTGTTCAGGTGTGTTTGATTAGGGTTGGAGCTAAACTCTACAGGACAGCAACACTCCAGGACCGACGTTGCCTACCCCTGGTTTATAGAGTTATAGAGTTTTTCTTAACATAAAATTCAAAATAATTGACTATGATGTGTTGTAATGATATTTGCTAATTCAGACCATCATTATCTGTTTTGAATATTTTGAAAATTTTGAATATGACTGGCATTTTATTGGTTAAAAATGTTGGGTAATTTTTATTTATGTATTTACTTATTTAATTTTTTATTGTTTACTACAACACACAGTAAAACTTACCGATCCAATCAGAATTTACTATATCAAATCACATGAGTATACTTATTGTGACGGTTTTCATTTTTTGTGAGTAAACATCCTCCTGTGATGGTTCCACAATGTCTATAGCATTTGACTTTGATATTTTGTGACCATTTTTTAAGCATGACTTTGATACTTTGTAAACATTTTTATACTTTATATTAGTGCTGTCAAACGATTAATCGCTTCCAAAATAAGTTTTTGTTTACTTAATATATGTGTGTGAACTGTGTATATTTATTACATTTACATTTATGCATTTAGCAGACGCTTTTTTCCAAAGCGACTTACATTGAATTCAAGTTAGAGTTTTTACATTTTATCAGTTCTTGCTTTCCCTGGGAATCGAATCCATGATCTTGGCGTTGCTAGCGCCATGCTCTACTATTTGAGCTACAGGAAAGCCTTATTATGTATATATAAATACATACACATGCATGTATTCAGAAAAAAAATTTTTATGTGTGAAATATATTTATTTATAATATAAATTATAAGAATATAAATCTAGACATGTAAATACATGTACAGTGCCTATAGAAAGTCTTCATACTCCATTTTTTTCACATTTTGTTATGTTGCGCTATTATATTAAACTACTTTAAATGACTTTTTTCCCCCATAAATCTACACCCCACTCACCATAATGACAAAGCAAAAACCGGATTTATCACAGCTTTACAAATTTATTTAAAAGGAAACACTGAAAAAATGACATTGCACAAGTCTTCATACCCTTAACTCAAAAATTAGTTAAAGCACTTTGGCAACAATTACAGCCTCAGGACTTTTTGGGTATGATGCAACAAGTTTTGCACATCTGCATTTGCTTTTGTTTTTTTGCCATTCTTCTCTTTAGATCATCTCAGGTTGGCTGGGGACCATTGTTGGACAGCCATTTATAGGTTTCTCCAAAGATATCTGATTGGTTCCTAGTCTCAGCTCTGGCTGGGCCACTCGAGGACGTTCATAGAGTCGTCCCTAAGCCTCTCCTGCATTGTCTTGGCTGTGTGTGTAGGGTGAATTTCATGTTGGAAGGTGAACTTTCAGCCAAGTCTGAGTGATCAGAGAAGACGGATCTTCTCTGATCACTCAGACTTGGCTGAAAGTTCACCTTCCAACATGAAATTCACCCTACACACACAGCCAAGACAATGCAGGAGAGGCTTAGGGACGACTCTATGAACGTCCTCGAGTGGCCCAGCCAGAGCTGAGACTAGGAACCAATCAGATATCTTTGGAGATATCTTTGGAGAAACCTATAAATGGCTGTCCAACAATCCAAAACCTATAAATGGCTGTCCACAGTCACCTGCCACTGAAAAGCACCCCCACTGCATGATGTTGCCGCCACCATGCTTCACCGTTGGGATGGCATTATGCAGGTGATAAGCGATGCTTGGTTTCCCTCAGACATGAATAAGGAATTGAGGTTCATCAGACCAGATAATCTTTTTTTTTTTTTCATAGTCTGAGACATAGGCGTAATTTACGGGTGGGACTGGTGGGACATGTCCCCACCACTTTTTACCAGGCTCGATATTGTCCCCACCACTTTTAAAAAGCAACTGAAAAATAGATTGCGTAAGGTATGTATTAAAGGAAAAGCACCATCTACAAATCGTCACTCTTCATAATCTAATTCATTAATTTAACAAATTTTTCCTCCGGTCAGAAGCTTTTCAACGTCCTCAAAGATGAATATTAAGTCTCGTTGTGAAACTATCGCGAGATACGCAATATGCGTCATGGGATATGTAGTTTCCTTTCCCTATAATTAGTCTACAGATCCTGTAACTTACCTCTTTTAAAATTTATTTGTAGTCTACAATGTTAATACTGTATTTTAGTCTTACTCTTACCTCTACATTTTCTGCTCCCTGTTCTTGTTCTTTGTCAGTAGGCACATTTGTCTGATTCTGGGGAAAAAATTACTAGTTCAACCCAGGATCTAAATGTTTACATTTTGCAATCATAAGCAATATTGGCATTTGTCCATCATTGAAGGCTGAATAATAGTTAAAGCACTTTTAGGCAACAGGACAATTCTATGTTATGACTTTAGTTCATAGTCCTTTAATCCAGTTTTGTATTAAATCACAGCGCGCTCCAGTGGCCGCCAAAAAACATGATTAGCGACAGTATGTCTATATTCACGTAAGTTAAATATAATATGTTTTCGTGTTAAGCAAAGTAACTTACTGTGCGTGGCTGCTTCACTAAAAAGCTTCTTATATCACTTCCACACTTTCTTTTGGACATTTTGTTGATGTTTTAACATTTATGCTATAGGTAGCAACATTTACCGTTAACTAGCCTTTACATGTGGGGTGGGGGAGGAAAAAATAGAGCTTTTATAAAAACGTAATAAAAAAAAAGATTCGTCAAAACAATTTCATTTATTTAATTATTTAATTAATAAAGGTAGTTTAACCATTTTAAACACAAATTAACTCTCACTCATGTTTTACACAAGGTTTTGCGTAGTTCAGGATTGGTTAAATTATTTGATAGGATGAGGAAACATTTTGTGGGCTTGTCTTGACTCTTGACGTAATGTTGATTCTTCCATGTTCAGCACGTGCATTGATCACACCTGCTTTTAGCAAGTTGTCTAGCTGGTATTAAGAGAAAATATGCAAGTAATTCAAAGTAGAATGAATCGTAATACACACACACACACACACACAATTGTGCAATTAATGAATACGCTGCAGCTGAGCTGACCTTGAAATGGTAAGTTCACCATATTTATCTTGCTATTTTGATTGATATTAGCTACCCTGGATGTGTTGTGATAAGCAAAACGTAACATTCACATTGTGAATGTTACGTTTTGCTTATTCGGATGTTTATAGACATATTTGTGAATGTGATGCATGTGTACATAATAATAAACTTAATAATAAACTTAATTATTAAGCTTATTAATAATTAAGTGCATTTCCAACTCTGAACACAGTCCCCAAGTAAATTCGGTTATTAAATAAACAAATAGCAAAACGAGTTGTGTGGTGTCCCCACCACTTTTCAAAGCAAAGTTACGCCACTGGTCTGAGAGTTATTTGGGTCTCTCAGCTCTGCAGACCATTCCTTTGACCTCATGGCTTAGTTTTTGCTCTGACATCCATTTCAGCTGTTAAACTTTATATAGACAGCCGTGTGTGCCTTTCCAAATCATGTCTAATCAACTGAATTTGCCACAGGTTAACTCCAGTCGGAGTATAGAAACATCTCAAAGACGATCCAGTGAAACTGGAATGCTCCTGATCTAAATTTCAAGTGTCAAAGCAAAGGGTATGAAGACTTGTGCAATGTCATTTTTTCAGTGTTTCCTTTTTAATACATTTGCAAAATTGTGATAAATCCGGTTTTTGCTTTGTTATTATGGTGAGTGCAGTGTAGATTTATGTGAAAAAAAGTAATTTAAAGCTGTTTAACATAACGTAACATAACAAAATGTGAAAAAAATGAAGGGGTATGAAGACTTTCTATAGGCACTGTAAATATTTTCAAAATACTGTATGTGTGTGTATTTATATATACATAATAAACACAGAACACATACACATATTATGCTTTTATTTTAGATGTGATTAATCGTTTGACAGCACTACTTTATATTTATATTATTTTGTGTACAAATGGCTCCATTTGCCCCTGGGTTAGTGTCCGTGCCAGTGCCACAAATTAAAAGTTAACATTCAAGGAAATCACAGGGTTGCAAATCAATCTTATTCTATGGTCTTGTAGCCCTTGAGCCCCACAATGATGGTGGAGCTTAACGACTCAATATGTCAATATGCATCTTCCAGCAAAGGGTACTTAGCCCAAGCAGAGGGATAGTAGTATTTGAAGGAAATTTCACATGACACATTATAGAAGACATAAGGTCATGTGCCGAGGCATGGTCATCTCAGACAGGATGAGCCTCTTAGGTCATTGATAGGAGCTGAGAGAGGAGTTAGTTTGATGTACATGTCAAAAGAAATGTGTGACATTGGTGTTTGCCATGAAATACCAATAAAAATAACTGTTTAGTGCATCCACCCGACTCTCTCTCTCTCTCACACACACACACACACACACACACACACACACACACATACTCGCTCAGCCTGTTTGTACCTGTCCCTGTTCCCCAGACTTGGCTCTATGTTTGTGCCGAAAGCTGCTATCTTGCTCTCTAATTACACTATAGTTCTCTCACACACCTTTCTCACCATGACTGATTGTCTCTTCCATCTCCACATTCTCAGAGGTTTTATTCTGTCTGTCACCCACCCACACTCACACTGTATGCACACATACACACTTAAGCCCCATCTACGACCCGACAGAGCTGCCGAGGCTGACATTTCGCCCACTGAGTGGTCAATTAAAGAAGAAATCCATGGCATTTATGCCTTTATCCATAAACGTAGACCTCTGTCATTTAATGATGCTACCCCCTACAGACACAGGTGTATATACACAAACTCTCATACACAAACAATCACACTTCTAAATTTGTCAATTGTTTTGCATTTCTTCCCCTCTCTTTCTGCTCTCTCCCCTCCCTTTTCTCTCTGACTTTCTTTTACTTATATTCCCCTTAAAACTGAAAATTCATCATTTGCTAACTTTAACATTGTTCAAAACTCGCATGAATTGCTTTCTACAGTGGAAAACAAAAGCTCACTCACTATTTTCTTCACTATTTTCCAGGTTTTCTGATGCAGTATGATAACTTTGTGTGATGACGAGATCGAAATTTAAGTCATTATTCACCTTTCCCTTCAGCAAGCTGCTAACTTGACAGCTGAAAACGAATCATTGAGTCAGTTAGTTGAATTTGTGAAGTAGATCAAAGAAATTATTTTTGAACCAGTTCTTTTCAATAAGCATATTGCTCTGGTTCAAGGATTGAACTGATCAGAACGAAAACAAAATTGCGAATGTGGCTTAGTTCAGTTATAAAAGGCTGCAATTTGATTTAATTATATATGGTGTGTGTTTTGAAGTGAAGTGTGGCACTGTGTTCATTTACACATATACAGCTCATGATTCAGTGTTTTCTGTGGCTTGGTTTACAGTAAATGCTGCTTCACACTAACTAATTTCTCCATGTGCTGGGAGTTTGGAACAAATTCATATGCTCATATAATGTGTATTTGGGGACGAAACATGCACAAAACCATCTTCTCAAACTTGTAATGAGAACCAGCTGTTGTTAATAAAAGAGAAGTTATAAGTGCTCACTGTAGTTCCCTTCCAGGAACTCGAGCTGCGTCGAAACACTAGGGGAACGCGTTCAGTGTGACCGCACTCTGAACCACGTGTGTAATCTGTCCAATGGAAGGGCGAGACGTCACGGGCGGGTGACGTAATCAACCAGGAAGCATAAAAGCACTGCGGTAGAACCGGCGTTTGCTTTTTGTCATTCAGCAACCGCTATTCTGTGTGTGTGTGTCTGTCGATCTGTGTTGTGAGTCTTATTTAGTGTTGTTTGTCCCTAAGCACAATCACTTGAAATAAACTCCACAATGTGTGCAAGCACACGTTCCTCGCGGTGCCGGTTTCGCTTCTGCCGAAGAAAAATAAAAAAAAGGCGAAGCGGCGGCTGCGCTCGTGGGAATCGCAGTTGGATCAGGTGGAGGGAATGAAGACGGGCGAGCCCCTATCTTCTTCCTTTCCCATCAGATCCAGCGCCCGCTCTGCGGTTTCTTCCCCCCAGAGAAAAGGGCTCGATGCTTTCCGCGGAGGTGGACGTGAAGGACGTCGATGAGCTTTGTAAAGCTGCAGTGTTTGCACAAGCATATTATGAATGAGAACGACGCGCGGTCAGCTCTTAAAAAAAATAAAATAAATAAATATTTAAAAAAAAGGGGCTGATTGTGCTTCTCCCGGCCGTACATCTCGCGGTCCCGCCGCTGCTGAGGCACGGCGGCGAGTGAGATCGCGGGGATCGCAACATGGAACTGGCGGACGGGTTGGAGACGGGTTCGCCCTATCTCCTCCTGCATTCCCCAGATCTAGCGCTCTCGCTCGTGGAAGCCCGCGGTGCGGTTCTTCCCCCTTTGAGTGAGAGCTCGCTTTTGCAGCGCGCGTTGCCGGTGTATGTGTAGTCAACTATTTTATAGTCATTTGATATATAATCCCAAACGTTTTGGACAAATTATGTGATCCTACAAACTTTTTTTTTTTTTAAATAATTTTTTTTTCTCTCAATATTTATCAGAAAAATGTAAATTTAGTGTGTTTATTTATTTACTTATTTACTTACTTTTTAGTTTTTCCCAAAATGAGGTAGCCCAATGATTCTTTCAATTCGTTCCCAGACTAAGCTCTTTGCTAAAGCCATAGAAGACTTGGGCTATAGCATGCAAGTCAAATTGACTATTTTTATGATGTATTTTTAGAGCTTGAAAATGGCATTATGATTAGTAAATGGCAACAGAATTTTTTTCTGCCTCAAGTACTCCAAAATGCTACACATTTATGAGGATCTCTCACTGAAGCTAAATGAAAGCATCTTCCATATTAAAAACACAAATCTGACAATAATGGCGAGAATGAAATGATGGTGTGAGAGTGGAGATGAGCAGTGGTTTACTGTAGGCCTACTTCTAGTCCTCATTTTATTGGTCACTGCGCTATGCATGTGGGTGGGCAGGTGCTTAGGGGGTCTTTAAAGTCGAGCTGCAGATGATAACCAAAGCTTCTCACAATACCGTTGCTAATTCTGAAGTGTGGAGAAATGCAAGTCTTATTCTGTATAATCTCCTATTTTCAAAGAGGGGGACTGCATAACCCATTAATGTAGATATATGAGCTCCATATGGTCTTTAATTCTTAAGGCATTTGCATAAAGCTAAGGCAGAAATACTTATCCTTATTCTTAGTGATATGCAAATCTCTAACTTAATTTGCATAACTTTCGCATTTACTTGCATCAATAAAGGGATGACAGCTCCACTTTGTGTTCTCAAACGGGTCCTGCTGGGAACACACGCACACATAGGCCTGGGAAAAACGTGCAAATAAACTTGTAAACACACACAACACAAAGTAGCTTATAACTGACTCCGTCAGGAGGCATCTGCTCTACGATGCTAACTCGTTGGTGATCAAGTGCTACTATGTTGTATTACGCTGTGAAATGTACAGGCACGTTGTGGCTTTGTGTCAACCTCTCTCATTTACCTAGCCTTACACCTTATCTGTTTTCAACTGTCTAAAAAGTAATTAACATTTGTCACGCCAGGGCATCATCATTTAGCATAGGTGACACTGTTGTTTGTGCGTTTCATTCATATAAAGCACATTAATCAATATGGTGCTAATAGATTATAGGAGTCTTTTACCGTATGACATGAAGACCTGAATGAGTGAAGGAAAAAGGTTGCATATCTTATGCAAACGGTTTCTTACTCATTTACGCAAGAGCAGTGCCGCATTTAGTAAACAGCTGTCAGAAGTGAATTACACCCTTTATCTCAGTGAGATATTATGCGCTGTCCTCCAGAGTAACAGGAGCCCAAACTGATGCTAGCAACATGCGTAATCACATGCTAATATTATGGAGCGCATGTTCAAGCAAAGGCCTCCAAATTTCTTTCAATTCCAGGGAATTTGTTGGATATTAGAAAAGGAAAACTAGAGGACAAAGGCACTGTAGGACAAGTCTTCATCTACAAACTGATCATTGTCCTTTCACTGCTCTCAGTAAATGTCCATGTCCTGCCCTATTAAAACGTCTGAATTATGACTTCATCAACAAACTAAGCCTCTCATAGCATCTTTAAATGCTCACAGGGTTTTTTGTTTTTCATTTCTTTAAGATGTCTTTGGAAATGTGGAAATTTCTCTGTCAAATGTTGGATACAAGTATGATAGTTTATCCAGTATATGTGTCTTTGGGAGGGACAATTTGTTTGTCCTGGAGATTGCAGTCCTGAGGGATAAACCCTGCAGGCAGACAGTTTCTTAATACCATTTTACTTTATCAGGATACACCGATGTGCACCCCGTGCGTTTGCTTTTAGACGTCGAATCGCAACTCTGATGGAAGCAAACATCAAGTATCAGAGTAAATTGGAACCCCCCGCCTTTGCCTTAAATCCCATGAAATCTCAAGGTCCCCAAAGTCATTAGCGTCTCAAGTGGGATGGGGGCTAGCTGAGGGAAGCCCCTCTGAACCCCTTACCTCTAGACATCCTCCCTTAAGAATACACACACAATTGCGTTAGTCCGTTTCTCAAAATTGTGTCCCTCTCCTCAGCAATAATGTTAAATTTGATGATAAGATGTTAAAACTTAGTTCCACACTACAAAACAACTGCAAATACTAATAAAAAAACAGCTATCTTGTTCAGAGCTGACAGTGACTTGCATTATGTATCAGCTCTGAAGCATTGGGGTGTCCTGTTCCGTTGTATGGACACACACACATATTCCCCTAAACCGCATCTGCCAGAGAGGCCAGTTTTTTACCATTTTCTGAGATTAAACAACAACTCACTTGGTGATATGTGTCAGATAAATGTTTCCGCAGACAATAGAAAGCTCTTATTTATAAGAAGAGTAATATTACTGTCCTCCCTGACCAGAATATACAGGTTAGAAAGGTGGGATTGAATGAGTTTGCATGCCTCAGGGGGAGTGCCGTGTCTGTCTTAGATAAGGACGATGTGTCCCCTCATCTCCATGCAGGTCTGGTGAAACATGGCTGCTGGCCAGGTCAGGGCACCCATTACCCATTAGAGGTATAAATCTTATCAAAAACCAAGCTGTCAAATGCCCATCAGCAAACATATCTGATGTTTTTGTGGCTGTCTGGTGAACCTGGTTGTCTACAAGCTGCATACTGTCATGAGGTAATGTGGCCTGCAGCTCTGAGGGAAAACCTTTATGCACTGGGTTGGTTTGTTTCTTGTTTTTATATGCATATACAGTAGGAAAGCACCAAGGCATATCCAGATTCAATATTTGTGTCACTTCCTGTTGATTGGCATGTTTTAATTTGATTTTTTCAGCATAGATGTATCCTTCTCTACCTGTGATATTCCATAATCCTGTGATTGGCAGTTGGTGTTTTACATTTTTCTAATTTCATTTCTTCTGTGAATTAATCATTGTAGTCATTAAATATTTAATATGATTATTTCTAAAGCTACTTGAATTTGTTCTAGATCATAAAGGTGTGGTCACATTTACCTTTTGTATTACTAAATTTCGTGGGCAAAATGCAGTCATCTCAACAGGAATCTATGCAATCGGGAATTTGCACGTGAGGGACATGTGAGCCGAAAAATTGCCCATATAGATTTCACATCGGATTGGAAATTTGCTGAACTTATAACACACAAATTCACCACAATTACAAATATAAAGCTCCTGGCTTGGAAATGACCTTTGAAGCTTCATGCATCGCTACACTATTGAGAAAGGACCTACTTTGCTTACAAAAGTTTCTCAAATGCGACCACTGCTTATACTTATAATGAAAGACATTTAAAGACATTAGCTGTTAAACATTAGATGGTCGATATTACAAATTGATGCTATTTTGTTGTAGTTATTATATGCTTATTCTGTGGTGCTTTAGTAAATCTTTAGGGGCAGTTGTGGCCTAATGGTTAGAGAGTCGGACTCGTAATCCAAAGGTTGCGGGTTCGAGTCTCAGGCCGGCAGGGATTGTAGGTGGGGGGAGTGAATGTCCAGCGCTCTCTCCACCCTCAATACCACGACTGAGGTGCCCTTGAGCAAGGCACCGAACCCCCAACTGCTTCCCGGGTGCTGCAGCATAAAATGGCTGCCCGCTGCTCCGGGTGTGTGTTCACGGTGTGTGTGTGTGTTCATTGCTGTGTGTGTGCACGTTGGATGGGTTAAATGCAGAGCACGAATTCCAAGTATGGGTCACCGTACTTGGCAGTATGTCCCTTCACTTCACTAAATGCAGACATGACAACATTGTGCAATATACAATATGGATAGCTGCTCATTTTGAGATGTTGAATAGTTGAGATGACTAAGCCTAATTATTATAATTAGGGGCTATGATTATAGGGAAACTCTTTTCAAGAAATAGTGCTTTTACAACTTTAATTTGACTGCAAATGATTTTGTATCTTTATAAGTATTTAAAAAATATTCAGTAGACTAATTCTGCTACATTTAAATAATAATAATAATAATAATAATGATAGTTCCAATATTTCATGGATTCCTAGTTATTATTCGTTGGATCTGTTGGATGAGGTGTCTTCATGCACAAAATACTGCGTATGAAATTATTGACTGATTTGGGCAGCTGCCTTGGTTTTGGACGCAGCATTCGGTGTGCAGGTGGTGTGGTTTTGACCTCTTGTTCATCCACCTGCATGTGTGCTTTGGCTCATGTGAGTTACGTCTCATTCATGGTGCTGTCATTTTCCAGTCCTTGTTCTTTTCCATGACATGCCCTCACTCTTTCTCCCCATATCCCCTTTTTATTAACTCTGTCACTTCCTGACTGTTGGCCACATCCTTTCATCCCTATCAAAATTCTATGCTCTTTTCTTCTCTGTTTCCATAGAGATGGTTCATTGTCCTTTTGAGAGCAAGACACGGAAAGTCCTAAAGATCTTCTGCACTATTATTTTCCTCTTCTTTTTCATCCCTCACTCCATCAGTATCAGCCGTCGCTCTCTTTTCTTTATCCTTCTACCTTTCCCGAGACTATCTCTCCTCTGCCCCTCCCCTCTCGTACTTTCTTTTTTCACTCGCTCTTTTCTCTGTCAATGGACTGATTTCTTTTTATCCAGGAGCACAGCAAGATTAGGAGATATTGTATCATGGCCAAGACAGGCAAAGCCCTTTTCTGTCCCTGACATCTAATTAATGGTAATCCTTTAAGCTGCTGCTTGTAGAGCAGACCTCTTGGTCTCTGTCTCATTTGCAGTTACAGAAAAGAGAAGGGAGGAGTGTTTGGAAGTAGCGAAGGGATTGAATCTTCTGCCTGCTCCGCATGTCCGGTCGCTCGACCTGTTTTGACAAAGGTGTTTACTCTGGGCAAAGGTGTTGGTTTGTGCATGTTCACAAATATTGGGTGATAAGGGTTTGTTGTGCATTCATTTAGTATTCAACAAGCAATTTGGACTCTTTTATCTCTCACTCACTCTGTGTCCAAATATGCATATTTCCATCTTACACACTATGCAAGAAAGTATGTGAAAAAGTGGGGATGTCCAAGTATTCATTATTTATGATAGCAGACATCTGTGCACATTTTGCCAAGTTAAAGAGCCATCAGATTTGAGAAAACTGAAATTAAAAAAAGAGGACGAGAACTGTGAGCCAAGCAGCTCTTTTTAAGTTTTTATGCATTGCTGCTCAAAAGTCTGGAGTTGGCAAGATTTATGTATTTATTTATTTATTTATTTTTTTTTTTTAAAGAAGTCCCTTATGCTCACCATGACTGTATTTATTTATTAAAAATCACAGTAAAAACACTAATATTGTGAAATATTACTAGAATTTAAAAATACCTGTTTTTTATTTGAAAATATAATTTAAGATGGAAAAGCTGAATTTTCAGCAACCATTACTCCAGTCTTCAGTGTCTCACAATTCTTCAGAAATCATTCTAATATGCTGATTTGTGCTCAAGAAACATTTCTCAGTATTATCAATGTTGAAAACTGTTATGCTGCTTATTTTTAAAATTTTAATAGTTTTTTTTTTTTTGAAACAGTGTTTCAGAGTTTTATCAGGATTTTTAATGAATAGGAAATTTAAAAGAACAATTCATTTTAAATAGATTTTTTTTTTGTAATGTTATTTATAAGTAGTGCTGTCAATTGATTAAAAAATGTAATTGCGTTAACTGTGATTAATCGCAAATTTAAAATACTAGGCTTTACCTGTAAATGTGTTGAAATAAAGAAAATCATGACAACTTAGTTTAAGGAAGCCAAACCTTTCACACCTCCGCAAAGTATAATATAATCCTTATTATTCTTTTTTTTTTCAGCCATTACCAGCCTTTATGCTGGCAATAAGTTTACCAAGCCACATCGCTTCAATCCCAGTATACATTTACCCAACTATTATCAAAAGTATTTCTAAATAAATACAACAAAACATTTTCTTGCGACCTTACATGAAGTATTACAACAAAATGCATTATAAAGAAGAATTCTGCATGTTCTGCAGGTGCATTAGAACTAACATTAGCGTCATGCTACATAAGACAATTTATGAGATTAATAGTGCACTTTACACAGAACTCACTTTAAACCACCATCGAGTGTTTGTAATAACTTCCTTTTGCGATCACATGTGTATACACTTTGGGCGGCCGCGGTACATTATAAAAGTAGCCCCAAAAAAACGCAACCCACAGCTCTGTAATTTAGCCCAATTGTGCAGGAAAACCACGACCCTGGCAACACTGGTTCGCTGTACCCTTAACTTATATGAGTATACATATCTCTCTCTCGCTTTCTCAATTCAATTCAAATGAGCTTTATTGGCATGACTGTGTAACATATCACAATGTTGCCAAAGCAATAAGTATATCATACAAACATACATATTAATAAAAAAGGGGAAAAATAAACACTTATACATGTCCAACTTATCACAATGAAAAGAGAGAGAGAGAAAAAAAGAAATAACAGATTCAAACAATACAGAGAGTTATTGTAACTCATAAAGAGGGTTCAGCCTTTGTCCCTCATTTGATGGCAGGAGTAGGCCTACACATACCAGGTGGATGCACTTTCCCTTCTCTCCCAATATATAGGAGAGTTTCTCTGTTTTGCTCGTTTGCTGGGATTCAGGTGACACTAGCGCTATTTGTTTGAAATGGGCATCTCTGATGTGTTTATATTTGCTGCACTCCGTAAGGAAGTGCAGCTCGTCCTCTATGAGTCTATCTGTGCAGTGAGAACACAGTCGGAGCTCTCTGGCTCTCCAGATCTGCTTGTGTCGGCCCGTCTCCACACTCAGACTGTGCTCACTAAGACGATACTTCGTCAGCAGCTTTCTCTGAACATAGTCTTTAATACTGCTCAGGTATGGCGCTAATTTATAATCAGCTTTTATACTGTGATGGTAAGTTAATTTCTTTACTTGAGTTACTTTTTGTTGCCAATCATGAATGCATTCTTCCTGGGTTATTTTTTCAGTTTCTTTAACTTTTGAATGTTTACACCGAATTGTGGAATTGAGTTGATGTTTTTCCACTAAATAGTGTAAGGGCTCACTCTCTGGGTGTTTCTGCCGATAAGTGAAAGTATTGTGATGGTAGCTATCTGTCAGCGTGTCTGAAAGATGGAACCAGAACTTCACCGCTCTCTTCTGGATTTCAGTGAGCAGAGGGATTCTGCCCAGTTCTGCCCTGCAGCCAAGATTTGAGGCGTTTCTGTGAATTCCCAAGATGTTTTTGCAGAACTCAAGGTGGAATATTTCAACAGGGTTTTTGTCCCCTCATTAATAATAGAGCAGAATAGTTTTATGAGGTTACTGCTGACTGTGATGCCTCTATAATTGTTTGGGTCATACTTTTTGATAATTGTCTCTCTCGGACACACTCGCTCTCTCTCTCCGCATTCGCTTCGCTTTTGTCTAGCCCAGCGCCTCATAATCACACAATCCCTGCGTCCCAATGTGCATACTATCCACCCTATCTGCCCTAAATAGTATTGGAAATTACTAATATGAGATGACGGCAAGAAGTTGGGGTCAAACCTTATCAAACATTTAATTTGCGTAAAACAAAATATTAACGCGTTATTTTTTTGATTAATCGCATGAGTTAACGCGTTAATGTTGACAGCCCTATTTGGAAGTGTAGTTTTGATCAATTGATCAAAAATGTGCACCGTTTGCATCCTGCAAACAAGATTCACAATTTCTCAAATAGGAAAGCATGGCACTAGCAATGTCAATGTTATGGATACAATTCCCAGACAAGCCAAAAACTAATAAAATATGTACCTTGAATGCAAAGTAAGTCACTTTGAATAAAAGCGTCTGCTGAATGTAAAACTGTAAATGTAAATCCTCCCATTTAAATTAATTTAATTAAACAGATCACTTTCAATCACGTTCATTTGTAAAGCACTAAAACTCAGTTATAAAACCCCTTCTTGCATTTGTGGATAACCCGTTTTAGTTTCTCCTTTAAAAGATGATTAACATAGAGTCGCATTTACAACTGCAACATTTCAGCTGAGCCCTGAAGGAATATTTCCCCCTGCCGTCATTGATATTGCGTTGTTTTCTATTATTGCTCGAGCTTGGAAACCCTTGGCAACATTGCAAGGAGTAATTGTCCTCTTGAAAGGTACACTCTTAAAAAAAGGTGTGCAGGGTGTATGGTTCCATGAAGAACCTTTTACTATCCAAAGAACCTTTCCATTGCACAAAAGGTTCTTTGTAGCACAGAAAAGGTTATTTATAGCACAGAAAGGTTCTTTATAGCACAGAAAGGTTCTTTATAGCACAGAAAAGGTTCTTTGTAGCACAGAAAAGGTTATTTATAGCACATAAAAGGTTCTTTATAGCACAGAAAAGTTCTTTATAGCACAGAAAAGGTTCTTGTTCTTTATAGCACAGAAAGATTCCAGAGACTATTTCTTCAAATCATGTTGTAAATATTTTTTTTTCTGGAAAGTGAGATCAAGTGAGCTAAATTGTCCTGTCTGGTCCAGAACTCATTCCAGACTCAATTTCAATTAGTTGCATTCAGTTATAGTGTAATAAAAAGTATTAATTTTGAGTTATATAAATAGTGTTGTGGTGTTTATTAATTAAAAAAGATCAGTAGATCCTTTTATATCTATTATCTGTTAATGCTGTTTTGCATGACTCAAATAATTATTAGGCTAGTTATTTAAGTTTAGTATAAAAACTACTGAAATCATGTTTTAAAATGAAATAAAAAGGAAGTAAATCTCATAAATCTCCATCTCTCGCTGCTGTTTTCACTGCTTTCAGGTGAGTTTAGTCCCTAAAATCACACATATATCACATACAGCTGTTCCAGACACTTTAGATGTAACTGACACATTTCTGTTGAATATTTACTTCACAGAAAACTTTGAATAAGTCCATAAGCATCTCAACTGTTTTCAGGTGAGGTAAACTAACTCTATAGCTTGAGCTCTTGTTTATGAGAGTTTGGCCTTTTAATCACATCTTTATGTGTAGATGAGAGGTTTTGATAGGTTTGTAAAGGGTTTTCTGTCAGTTTGTCAATGGTTTATTGAAAGTTGTCTATCTTATTTAGCCTAAAATAGTCCTGTTAATCGGTGACGTCACTTACAAGGAGCGCAAATTAACTGAATCTAACATTAGTTCAACCGTGTTTTTATCTTTCATGGTAAACAAATGTTGACAAAAATTGACCTGTGGTTTCAGGAGTGATTATATAATCTCTCTACAACAGAAGAGAAGCACCAAAATTTCAAAGTTTCTGAAGGGAGCTGCTGACAGTAATGCAGGAAACAGGTGAGCTGAGAAAGCTCTTTAAATACATTCTGATGCATTTTCTCACAGCATATTTTCTTATATCACCATGCGTCTGTTATATTAGTTATTTTAGGAAGGTTTTGACATCCAAACCTGAGTGACACAAACCTAAAAACATTAACGTTAATTCTGTTATTTTAAGAAACTGGTCTGTGTGTGTGTGTGTGTATATATATATATATATATATACATATATATATATATATATATATATATATATATATACATTATATATATATATATATATATATATATACATATATATATATATATATATATATACATATATATATATATATATATATATATATATGTATATATATATATATATATATGTATATATATATATATATATATATATATATATATATATATATAATTTTTTTTATTATAATTGTATTTTTTCTATAAACTATTTTATTTTCTGCATTTCACTTCTGCTCTAGTTTTCTTCCTTTAAATAAACCTTCATGTATACTAAATATTTTTGGCTCTGTGATAAATGGCGTATTATGTTCTAGATTCTTCTATGCTGATGGCCGTGTAGCAGAGTTGGAGCAGACCTCCTGTTGGACAACACCTCTAGGGCGCTATGAACCATATGACTTGTAAGTAAATCCTCACTACTGTTCAAAAGTTAGAGACTAGTATGATTTTTTTAAATGTTTTTTTGAACATGATTTTTTAAAATGCAAGTCTTCTGCTCACTGCATTTATTTGATTAAAATACAGTAAAAATATAAATATTGTAAAATATGATTACAATTTAAAATACCTCTTTTCTATGTGAATATATTTTAAAATGTAATTGATTGCTGTGATCAAAGCTGAAATTTTAGCATTATTACTCCACTCTTCAGTGTCACATGATCCTTCAGTAATTATTCTAATATGCTGATTTGCAGCTCAAGAAACATTTCTGATTATTACCAATGTTGAAAACAGTTTTTGCTGCTTAACATTTTTATGGAAACAATACCATTCAAACATTTGCGGTAAGAAAAGAGAGAAATTAACACATTTGTGGTAAAAAAAGATAATACTTATTAATCAAGGGTGCATTACATTTATCAGAAGTAAAAGTATATTATGTTTATAATGTTGGAAAAGATTTCTATTTACTAAATTGTTTAATAAATTTAATAAATGCTGCTCATTGTTCTTTCAATTCATCAATGAATCCTGAAAAAGGTATCACCATTTCCACAAAAATTTGACAGGTACTGTATAACATTGTTACCTAGTGCTTTGCTTATACTGCTTAAATATCATTAATTGGATGCATTTGCGGCCAAAGATGCTGGGATAGGCTTTATCACCTTCGACCCTAGAGAAGATAAGTGGTTTGGAGAGTGAATAGATGGATGGATGAACTTCCAAAATTCTTTGACTTGCTTTGATTTTGTTTCTATTCTTACTGCTGTTCAGCTTAAAAATACCTTTCCATTATCTTTGTTTGTCATTTTGCATTATTATACCTGTGCTAAACCTATGAAAATAAAGAAACTAATGAAAGTGTCTTTTTTTTTTTGTTACAGGATCCTATGTACCCAGCCTCAACCATTCATCAAAAGGGAACTCTTTGACCCACCAGTGGCAGTTTCCACGGGATGAAAAAGGGCATAGTGGATGATGGGGGTACTGACATTAACCTGCTGTGTTCACTGCATTACACACAAGGGATGAGCATTTTTGTAAATTTTTCATTTCAAGTACTGATGGTTTTGATTTTGTCTGGATGGCATACTGTCCTAACACTAACTAGTCTAAGCTCAGGTACCACCCAAAATGCTGCCATAACCAATTAGAAAAAGAGAAATATATAAAGTCAGGTGATCATCGAGTACTCAGACTTGACAGCGATGACTAATCATGAAAACGATGATTGCAAAAAATGATCAATCATTGTCAAGTCTGAGTACTCTAGTACTTGTGCACATCCCTATTAAAAAGAAGGGGAAAGGGAGTATGGCGACCCATACTCGGAATCTGTGCTCTGCATTTAACCCATCCAATTGTACACACAGTAGTGAACATACACGCAGAGCAGAGGGCATCCATTGCTGCAGCGCCCGGGGAGCAGTTGGTGGTTCGGTGCCTTGCTCAAGGGTCTCACCTCAGTCGTGATATTGAAGGTGGAGAGAGTGTTGATTATTCACTCCCCCACCTACAATCCCTGCCGGACGGACCTGAGACTCGAACCCACAACCTTCGGGTCACAAGTCCAGCTCTCTATCCACAAGGCCACGACTGCCCTGTGTATATTAAATATACTGTGTATATTAAACACATATACACAGTATCGAGGTATGATGTATACTGTAAAAGCAATAAACATTTTAATCATACATCTTGTCGTCTTGTTACTTCTGTTTTTTGTTTTTTTTTCAGAATTATGTAATGAACAATCCTATTAAAGAAAATGTATAGTATGATAAATGTAAGGATATTGATCTGGAAGAAATGGGGCCTTGAAGAACCTTTAAAAAGGGTTCTTTGTAGTACCAGAAAAGGTGCTTTATGGCACCAAGAAAAACACCGGTTCTTTAAAGAACCTTTCACAAAATGGTTCTTCAGGGAACCAAAAATGGTTCCTCTATGACGAAACCCCCTTTTTGGTTCTTCCCGGCACCTTTTTTTTTTTTTAAGAGTGTATAATAGCAAAATAGATTCAATTAAAAGTGAACAAATAATGCCATCTGAATTGCATTTTTCAGAGCCAGCAGTCCTTATCTGGGCAGTCTGTTGTTCCCTGGGCCACTTTTTTTCTATCAGTGTGTCTGTCTTTTCCAGGACAAATCTATTAATGCTTAAGTCTGAGATGTCTGACCCAACTCTGTGTCACATTTAGATGGAGGAAGACCACTGGGAATGCCAATATCCACACCCGCTGATGTCAGTAGTGTGAAAATCAGTATTATTTTTGCTTAGACAAGGCATGTTTTCACTCTTGAAAATAATTATAACACACCCACATGTTCAAACAAAAGCCATACTGCACCTCCTACAGAGCAGTGATTAATGCAACTTCCAAAATGTGTCTGAATCACACATTTGTGTGTGTTATTAGCTCCCGACACGCTTGCTGATGAATGGGCACATCCTGCTTGTTCTGCATCGCCCGTCCCCATCACTCCCATGCTGGTCCCGTGCCCAGCATAATGCCACACGGAGCACACAAACCGACACAGAGGCGGTCAGGTATGGGTGTTTCTGTGTGACGACGGAAAATATGATGACCACACCAGCTGACTGACAATGAATTCATTAACCTACATCGGAAGCAGAGGACAGGAGCCATTCTTTGGTCATATGTGCTCTGCTAGCTGGACGGGATCCACTGAGAGGATTTCAAATGAGGAAAGTTCGTTGGGGACGTTGGCTTTTATTATGCAGTGAAACAAATGGTTGTCCATATCTGATCACACCATATGTCTGTAGCACTGCATAGTGGGTGTTTTAAATAGAATCCTCAGATATGAATGCAGTTATATGGTGAGAAAAACAAATGTTCTGGGCTTAGTCGACAGTATTTGTTGCATAATGATGATTACAGAAAATAGTTGTTTAGAAAACAATAATTATAATAATTTAGAAAACAAAGGCAAAACATTTTCACATAAAAATATGCATTTATTTCAATAGCAAAAACTAAATGCTAAATATGTTTGGTAACGGATTTCAAAATGAGTATTTATCTTTTATTCTATTCATCATGTTGTCTACTTTCACTTGTAGCTTACAAACCATTTCTTGTACTGTTTTAATTTAATTTATAACTTATTTAAATTTAAATAATTTAAATTCAATTATTTATGAAATTTCCCTATAAATGTTCGTAATATTTATATTCTTTCTCACTGGTTTTCATCATCAGACATTGTGAATGTATGTTTGCAGACAAACAGAAGAATTGAAGTTTATGGACTTATGAGTCAAGTGTAAATTTTGTAATTTGAATGTGTTTGAATTTATTTGTAAAAAAAAATATATATATATTTTTTTAAAGTTGAACTTCAGTTCAGTCGTATTTTTATAGACTTGTGAATAGCAATTTAAAGGTTTGCAGAAGTAGCAAAGTGAGCAGAAATACTAAGGCACACGTCAATAAAGCAGCAAGCAAACTGACAGACTTTGACAGTCCACTCCCATTGTCCCTGTGGAGTTGTGCTACCTTAGAGCGGTTTTGAAAGGAGGAGGGGAGGGGAGGGCGAGGGACTAGAGCAGCCAGCTGGAGTTAGGGAAAGCTTTTTTTGCGCACCGTTGCCCACGACACATTTCAAATTAACCTCACTTGCTTCACCAGCCCTTCCGCCGGGAGCCCCATCAGAGCTACCCACCACTGGACAATGCTCTATTAGAGGCATATCTCTCCACTCTTCTGTTCAATCACCCGATGGCTCCTCTGGTGTGATAGAGGTCTAGAAAGAAGCAGTGAGATTTGAGAGTTGGATTTGCTTTGTATTCATATTAGTAGAATGCAGTTCAATAAGGCCATCAGCCCCAGATTTATTTTTATATCCTTGGTTTTCTTCCCCCCCCCCCCCCCCCCCCCCCCCCCCCTCTTCGCCCTTCTTCTCTCTAGGTAGTTTCCTCCACCCTGTTTGTTGTCTTTTTACACTAGGCAGTGTTGAAGAGACTAAAAATATATGTGTTTGCTAGTGAGCGGTCCCAGTTGGACTCGCTACTGTGAAACAGGATGTGTACACTGATCAAATAAATCCCAAATCAGTGGCACCGTGTCTTTAAGCGCTTTGCTTGAGTGAATAATATAATCAGCGGATTATCGATTTATAACCTAGAATAAAACGGTACATAAATTGGGCTAATCTCATTAAAGTTTAATCTAACACCCTTTATGAAAATTGACTTATCCGGAGTGATTACTTTAATGGATTGTTATGATCTGATGGCTGTAAGTGTTTAGGGAGCATGTGAAGGTTCTTCTGAGAGAGGCGTGAAGAACAGTGGTGGATTGAATGGAAATGTCAGATAGGGATGTGCAGCTATTATTTGTGTGTGCATTATTATTATTATTGTGTGAGCAGCTATTATTATTTATGTGCATCTGTATCTCTTGCATTGAGAAAAGTATCTGTTTTTCTATCTGTATTCAGATTTAATCAAGTATGGGTGGGGCTTAAAACCAAACTAAATGAAAAGCCGATTTGTTTATTTAGATGTACTCCATTTATAGTTTTAACATGTGTGACGAGTCGGCTGCCTCCCCCCTGTACATCATCACCACCCCGTCCCATATTCGCCGCCCTTCACCAGGCTCCCGACAGGAGTGGGTGTGTGAGAGGAGGGGCGCTGAAACAGCCAGGGCTGGCGGCGTGTGATGAGGCGCACCTGACGTGAATAGAGCCTCATCACCGCCGCCGTTAAATGCCGAACGCGCCTCTCCTCGTGAGACCGGTCTCTCCCCCGTGCATGCACGCTGGTGTCCTCGTGGGTCCAGGAAGGGAGCGTCGAGGAGGACTGCCGCACCCGTTAGGCGGCTGACGGGCTAGGATGCCGAGCCGCCGAGTCCCCCCAGAAGTGCCGGGATCCCGAAGATGGACGAAGCCGCGCCAGAGACGCCGCCGCCACTCGCTCCCGGCCCCGAGAGGGGAGCGCGTGCGGCCACCGGACTCCGCCCCTTCCCTGGACCCTTCCCTCCTGAACACTGCCCTCCTGCACAGCCCCGCAGCACGACGAGGACCCCAGATCCCCGTTTATTTTGGACACTTTTCCCCCTTTGGACACTTTAGTTTAATATTTTGTTTAATAAAAACCTCTCCGAGGCTTGACGCCACGCCCACTGTGTCTGTCGTTGGCTCCTCCCGCCACACATGACATATATACCCTGTATAATTTTTTATATATATATATATATATATATATTATACATACAGGGCATATATGTATATAATTATACAGGGCATATATGAAGAGTTAATTTGCAAAAACCAACAATTTAAATGAATCCTGATAATAACGATAATTTTTTTTTTTTTTTTTTTTCGCATTCCAAGTAATATCAATCAAACTGCAGTTGGGTTGTTTTGATTAAGTAATAATAAACTTAAACAAATACAGGTAATTTACAAAATTAAAGTTAATTGAAAGTATGTTTTTATTTATTAATTTTTTTTTTACATATTAAAAGTTTGTTTTATAGCAAAAGCAGATAACTCCAACAGTCGTTTTTTGGCAAAAGCAGATAACTCCACATTTCATGTTTTAGATTTTAAAAAACACTTGTTTAAGCTTTGTAATCTCCTCGGATGACAATGTAGATGCCTGACAAAGGTTGTTGTTGTTGTGATCATAGACTCTATGGATGACATGCAATACACGGAGCTTTTCCCTCACCAAGCCCTGAAGAAGATATCACAGGTTCATCAAGTTCGTCGAAATTATCCATCCTCGATCACTCAACTTGGGATATATGTTCCAAATGGGATATATCGCCCTCCGATATATGGCCGCCATATTGAAGGGTCGTTCCAAACTGAAGTGCTCAAAACTAGCCACTTCAAAGGGCCTTTAGGAATGGAGGATTTCGAAGGGTACAACTGATGGACACTTCGGGCTTCCATGATCCTTTGCGCAGAATCTTTGCATGATGACGGCGCCTCTGTGTGGGCGTGATGACGCAGAAGGGCACTTCAAGAAACAGTTGTTTGGTCCCCTACACCCTTCAACCCTTCTGAGCTCTCACTCCGGAGGGTAAACCCTTTGAAGGGATTAGGGCATAGGGATGAGCCCTTCTGAATGGAACGCAGGGTTAGCAGTGTTGGGCAGTAACTACCCAGATAACAATTTTTGGTTCCCAGAACGTTCTCAAGAACGTTCCCTTTTGGGTAGCCAGGAAAGTTTTCTTAACGTAAATGTCACTATCAATCACTATTGAGTGTCTGTAATAACTTCTGACTGTGATCCAATGTGGATTTTGGTCAAATGATGAGGCAGAAATATGCTGTTAGTAACATTCCAGAAGAATTTTATGTGGAAGATACACAGT
This sequence comes from Barbus barbus, assembly GCF_936440315.1. Classification (NCBI taxonomy): domain Eukaryota; kingdom Metazoa; phylum Chordata; class Actinopteri; order Cypriniformes; family Cyprinidae; genus Barbus; species Barbus barbus. Next base: position 18,466,624 of record NC_136744.1, read on the forward strand.
TACAACTTCTGTGGGGCGTGAAGAAAAGGTAATGTAACTAGTAGTGTAACTAATTACTGTTGCCAGAAAGTTATAAGTAAAGTAACAATATTACTTTTGAAAGGAGTAACTAGTAATGAGTAATATATTACATTATTTGAGTAACTAGCCCAACACTGATGGTTAGTCAGCTTTGACGAAACTCCTCTCAGCTAGCGCGTCTTTTCAAAGTGAAAGCCTTGTCACCTGAATACAGCGCGCTGATTCGCTAAAATAGACTTACCAGCTTCTGTTCAAAAACAATAAGGGCGCTTGTCAGCTTTTGCAATAGGCTAAAACATTGCAACTCGCAATGCCTTGAAAGTGGACAATACCGGCTTTTTTGACAAAATGTGTACCTACTTTTATATAAAGGCTGTAATAATGTGTGTGTGTGTGTGTGTGTGTGTGTGTGTGTATATACAGTATATACACACACACACACACTCTCATACACACATACACCCACTTTTATATAAAGGCTGTAATAATGTGTGTGTGTGTGTCTCACACACACATACACATTATTACAGCCTTTATATAAAAGTAGGTACACTACCGTTCAGTAAGGCTAAACTGAAGAGTGGAAAAATTATTGCAGAAAAGCTTTGCTATCACAATAACAAATAACATTTTAAATTAAATATATTAAAATAGTTTATTCATTTTTTTATATTTTACAATATTACTGTTTTTATTGTGTTTTATTAAACAAATGCAGCATTTTGGAGTACAAGAGCGGTATTGAATTGAGAGCATAGAGTAGTTGAGATTCTACGGAGCCCTTTAAGGGACATGGTGGTGGGAAAAATTCGGGGTGGGAGGAAAATTTTTTTTCAAATGTTTTGTGTTCCCTTGCAAAACTTTTGTGTCCTCTCGCAAAACTTTTGCGTTCCCTCGACAAAAACTTTGCGTTCCCTTGCAAAACTTTTGCGTTCTGTCACAAAGATATTTGCTTCCCTTGCAAAGCTTTTGCGTTTTCTCACAAAGATATTTGAGTTCACTCGCAAAATCAGTTGAGTTCGGACAAACTCTTCCTGTTTACTTTACAGCTTGCAGTGGTTACAGCTCGTATGTTCTCAATGGTGCAGTTCATAGAGTTTTATTTTGAACTTGGACTCGGGAAATTAATACAGTCAGTGCTTAGTTCAAGGCACGGTTTTGGTACATGCTGTATGAACCACTGCAAGCTGTAAAGGAAACAGGAAGAGTTAGTCCGAACTCAACTGGTTTTGCGAGGGAACGCAAAATTTCTCGAGGGAATGCAAAAGTTTTGCAAGAGAACGCAAAACATTTGAAAAATATTTTTTCCTCCCACTCCGAATTTTTTCCACTCACCCCAAATTTTTCCCACCACCATGTCCCATAAGGTCTCCTAAAGATTCTGTTGTGCTTCAATCGATTCTTCTGAACCCCTAAACCAAAATGATTTATTCACTGACTATTTCTGCAAGTTTCATTGCTACACCAGTAGGTGGTGACACCAGAAGTTGGGGGTTTTTTTCGTGTCACAATTCTGCACAAGTGAGTCCTTGAATCATTCACTTGATTCATTAAACAACACTCTTAAACAAGAGTCATTCAGAGCTGAAACCATAATATTTTAATGTTGTTATGGCTGTAACTTGAAATTTGTAAACACTTAACAAAAAGTGACTCCAGGAAGCATTTGTTTTCTGCTTTAGTTCACAAATCATTATAAAAAAAATGCTCTAAAACAGTGATTCGTCTGCAGCCTACTTAAAACACAGAATCATGTTTTCGGATATATCCAGAGGCGGACAGTACATTTACTTGAGTATCGTACTTAAGTACACTTTTTTAATATCTGTACTTTACGTGAGTATCATTTTTTTCTGGAAACTTATGACTTTAACTTCACTACATTTGAAAGACAAATATTGTACTTTTCACTTCTACATTTCTATCAAGGTCCTTAAAGTAGAAAGTCTACTACTATGTAGTAGCTTTGAAAGACAGTGGGTGATTTTTTTTTTTCTTCTCTAAAATGTGACTTTCTTTTTTTCAGACAATTTTATCAGTAATCACTCTTGTAGGGCTACGTGAAGTGATTTCCCAGCATTTTTGAACACTGATCAGTTGCAAATGTGATATTTATTTACAAAAATTCAATAATAAGAAGTTAATATTGTGGTATATATAAGACACAATATTGTCTGGTTTTGCTAAAATATTACCTATAAAGCCACAGAAGAACTGTTGTGCGTCTCTTAAAAAACACAGGTGTTTGACTTGAAGCAGCACTGCACAGATCTTTCTGTGTATGAGATCAAAGAAATGCGAGAGCGATTAGAGAGCATTTTTGAAATTTTTGTTTTGATGTCAAATAAGTCTTGCTGTTTTTCTTTTTTGTTAAAACAGTGTTGCTGTTGTAAAATTATAGTTACAGTAGTGCTGCTGGGTTTTAAAGCAGGTTTGATTTATTTTTATTCTTCCTTATCACTCTGTATTTACAGCAATTTCACTGTCCACTCGGTTCAAGTGTGGATGAGTAGCTACACATAGATGTGTGTGCACACTGTCAGAGCTGTTTGAGATCACTACCATCCTGCTTTTGTGGGAGTGGGTAGGGGTGTTAAATTATTTTGTTTTCCTCATAGGTTTTTAACATTCTAAAAGCTCTTTATTCTAAAGATACTACAAGCTAGTCAGTGTATTCAGTAGGTGTAATGTATTGTAAGTTGCTTCAGAGGTATTGCAAGTATTATATACAACAATAATAAAACAGTGCATTGGCATAAAAAAGGAAATTTACTTTTGGTATTTAAGTATTTTTAAAAGCAAGTACTTCTGTACATTTACTTAAGTAAAATTCAATGGAGTTCACTTGTAATGGAGTAACATTTGGCCAGCAGTATCAGCAGTATCATTACTTTCATATCAAGTAATGGAGTTGTGTACTTTGTCCGCTTCTGGATATATCTTGCACTTAAACGCTTTTAAAAATAACACTGACATTTCAAAAAGTAGAATAAACTAAAAACATGTATAATTGTCATGATTGCTACTGTGAGGAGCAAGGTACGCGGAGACGTAGGAGCAATCACAAATAACAGTCTTTATTGAACGAACCCAGGTTATCACAAGGCAGGCAGGAGACACAAGTAGCAGCAATAGACGTATAACACCGGACAAGGAAGCAAGGAACAGACAACACTTTAAATACAAGACTGAACAAGGGGATAATTAATGGGACACAGGTGAATCAAATGACTACTGAAACAAGGGAGAAACTACTGTAGGTCACAGAGAGCACATGGGGAGAAAAACAAACACAGACAGTCCATGGACGTGACAATAGTATAGTAAGTTAATTTAACGTTACTCTTGACAAGTTCAGATTTCTGAGACATTCACAAACAAATGAGACCGCAAAGCTCCATCCAATTTAAACTTAAGAATCACACCGTGCCCACATTTTCATTCATGAAGTTCACACTAGATGCTTCACAGACCCATTCTTGTGCTGGATCTTTAAATATGTTAATTAAAATATTTTTCTATTAAATTTATTTTATTGTGTATATGTATATATATATATATATATATATATATATATATATATATATATATATATATATACTGTTTGCATATGTTGTATGTAAGTCATTATGTGTGACTTTCTGAATAAGGTATTTGACTTTGGGCACATCTCTACAGTGTCAGACCCCAAAGTCCCTCTCTCAAATGAAAGACTAGAGTACAGACAGCAGGGGAAGTGACATTCGGATGACATTTGGTGGCTTACTGGCATTTTACAAGATAGATGAGAGCAAGCTTCACTTCAGCTGAGTTTAAGACCAGGTGTTCCACAAAACAGTGTTACTCAGGCTTCTTTTATCCTGAGGCCCATGCACTAACCTCCAACACCCGTGAATACACACATTCAGACATTACTCTGTCATTCTCTCTCACACAAGCTGTCAAAATCTTCTCATGTTTCTTTTCCGCTCGCAGTGGAAAGGAGAACACCATGTATCCCCTCTTGTAACGGTGACCCTGATCATAAACTCATGTTCTTCGCTCTTGAAAGATTGAAATCCAGCGAGGCAAAGAAACAAACTTTTCATCAAGTTTTGCTCGAGACCGTCTTTTTCCCGCCCCGCCCCGTATGTTTATCTCTTTCCCATTTCTTACATTTTTCCCCCATCTCTGCCTTTCTATCCATCAGGGAGGGCTCCGTTGGAGCACGGCGGGCCTTGCAATTGTCCTCATAAATTGTGTGCGTGTCAGGCTGAGGAAAAGAACTAAGTGTGTAGTAAATAACAAAGTGTTCCGTCGACAGCGCCACATTCTGGTCAACGAAATTACCCAGCGTGCCCTGAGAGAAGAGAGGCCGTACCCCTGACATGATGAAAGGCAGTAGAGGATGGCACGAAAGACCACCCGGCATCCTCCTTATCTGTGCCGTGAACGAGCGTGGCCAACACCAGAGCCCTTGATGATTTAAATGGATGAGTGTCTTTATTTCCCCGTAAAAGAATCTGGTTGTCTCTCAGCTTGTGTAATAACCAATCTTTCACCAGACGTCGGTAACCGCTATCATTTTTCATTCCCCCTCTCCATGACACACATGGGCTTTTTTGCTTTAGCACTCTCCCCCTTCTTATTCGATCTCTTTCACTTTCTGTCATGTATTGATCACGCATTCATAACTGCCAGCACATTTTTGTTGCTCTTGACTTTCACTCTGGCGGTGTCATTCTCCCGCCGTTTGCATTATTGTGGTCGGTCACTAAAAACTAATGTGTTATTGCATTAGTGTTCCTATTTCTCTCTCTCTCTCTGTCCCACAGTCTTCAAGATATTATTTTCCAACATTTATACATACAAATAATATTTTTCATCAAATACAGTACTTTGTTGATTTAATGCTCAATGTTACTGCATGTTTTGCAACCCACACTTTTTAATTATTTTCTTTTTATTAACTTGTTTTCCAGTAATAACGAAGCATGAGATTAAGGCTTGTTTTCATATATTATATTATATCAGAATCAGAATCAGAATGAGCTTTATTGGCCAAGTATGTTTACACATACAAGGAATTTGTTTTAGTGACAGAAGCTCCACAGTGCAACAGAAAGACAGCAACAGGACTCAGATAATAAAAGAATAATACAAATATCCAAATAGGCAATGCACAAAAACAGCAAAAATACAATATATAATATAGACAATTATGTGTGTACAGGTCTGATATGTGCAAATTTGAAATGAAAAAAATAGATAAATAAAAAAGTAAGCAAGTGTGGTGAATAAATACTAGAGTTGTGTGTTCCGCGTTTTATTGTCAAGTGTTCATGAGATGGATTGCCTGAGGGAAGAAACTGTTTCTGTGTCTGGTCATTCTGGTTCTCAGAGCTCTGTAGTGTCGACCAGACGGTAACAGTTCAAAGAGGGAGTGTGCTGGATGTGAGGGGTCCAGAATGATTTTACCAGCCCTTTTTCTGACTCTGGATGAGTACAGTTCTTGGAGAGTGGGGAGGGTTGTACCAATGATTCGCTCAGCAGTCCGGACTACTCTCCGTAGTCTTCTGAGGTCAGATTTGGTAGCTGAGCTGAACCAGACAGTTATTGAAGTGCAGAGGACGGATTCAATGATGGCAGAGTAGAATTGTTTCAGCAGCTCCTGTGGCAGGTTGAACTTCCTCAGCTGGCGAAGGAAGTACAACCTCTGCTGGACCTTTTTCACAATAGAGTCAATGGGCCTCATTTACGAAACGAACGTACGACTGAAAATTGGGCGTACGGTCGTTTCTACGCAAAACTTGGAATTTATCAATATGGACACGAGCGGTGGCTACGATCAAATCTCATGTCAGGTCTGAGCTCGTGTACGCAAGTTTTTGAGTTAGCCTGAACTTGCGTGCAGCATAGAGAATTTCAGAGAATTGTATAATGACAGCATTTTGTTAATTTAGATCATTTTCCTAAATCGACAAACAAACTTTTTTCTTCTTCTTCCTTTCAGGGCTTTAGCTTTATATGCGCAAATAGCAGCATAAACAACAGACCGTGAGGAATCACACATCGTCATATCACACACCTGCAGCGCTTCTGTGAATGGAGAAAAACAGAAATTATAAAAGGAATAAATAGGGCTACACAAAATATATTTATCTTAATTAACAGATTAACAAAAGAAAAAAAAAAGTGTGAGAAGTATAGGCCACTTTCGTTTTTTGTGACACTCTTAATGCATTTTATTTGTTTTCTGTATATCTTTATTTTTAAAAATGTAACTGATCGGTGATCAGGCAGGTGCCTCACACGCACACAGCTTTACTAATTTAACATTTCAGCCATTAATCAAACTAAAATGCAGTCAACCAAACATAAAAGTTACACTGCACAATTTACAAGGTCCACTGTAAAATCAGTGTTCAGCGCCAACATTCATTGCGCATGTGAAGGGTGAGATTTTACGTGGATATTGGAACTCAAGTGAAGTACAAAGCCTTGTTTACATCATAGATAATAGTTTAGCAACCAAATGTTACATGGCAAAAATGGAAACATTTGGATGTCGAATGAGAGAGGCTTGTGAGCCCAATGCTGTTTAGTTTCGCTTTAATAAATTCATTTTAGCTTGACGTTGTATTCTGTTTATAATGAATGCCACTATAGCCTAACTTGTGTTTTACTTCATAATTTAATATAAAATTTTATAGCTACTCATTTTTTTTAATTCTTGTTCTGTAATACCGTCAAATTTAAAGGGTTTGTTGTGGATTAAGGAGAACTAAATAATCTATATAGGCTAGTCTTTATAATGCTTATAAATGTTTTGTTATATTTAATTTATATGTAGGCCTATATTAAATATTTAATATTCATATAAATTAATGCCATTATTTGCAATTATAAGGTTAAAGGATGTTTTTGGAGTAAGATCAATTTCTCTTTCATGAGATTGCTTCCTCTTTTTGGCCGGGTTATGTTTCTCCGTGTCGTAAACTGTAGGGGCGAGGCTTCTAAACCGGGGTGTTTTTAGGGGCGTAATATTCAAATGACGATTGTTTTCAGCTGCCACATTTATCAATGTGCGATCTTTCATACGATGGGATTGGCGGCATACGAATGTTTCATAAATCACATGTGAGCTCAGTCGTAAGTTGATTTGTGCGCTCGGATCTGCGCTCGTTTCTACGTTAGATTGATAAATGAGACCAAAGTGATTGTCCCACTTCAGGTCCTGAGAGATGGTGGTGCCAGTAATCTGAATGACTCCACTGCAGTCACAGTGCTGTTCATGATGGTGAGTGGGGGGAGAGCAGGGGGGTTTCTCCTGAAGTCCACGATCACAGTTTTGAGCGTGTTCAGCTCCAGGTTGTTAAGACTGCACCATACAGCCAGCTCCTTAACCTCCTGTCTGTAAGCAGACTTGTCACCATTCTGAATGAGGCCGATGAGTGTGGTGTCGTCTGCAAACTTCAGGAGCTTGACAGAGGGGTCTTTAGATGTACAGTCGTTGGTGTAGAGGGAGAAGAGCAGTGGTGAGAGAACGCAGCCCTGAGGAGCTCCAGTGCTGATGGTACGAGTGCTAGATGTGGATTTACCAAGCTTTACTAACTGCTGTCTGTCTGTCAGGAAGCTGTTGATCCACTGACAGACAGAGGTGGGGACGGAGAGCTGAGACAGTTTATTCTGAAGGGTGTCCGTGATGATGGTGTTAAAAGCGGAGCTGAAGTCCACAAACAGGATCCTCACATAAGTCCCTGGTCTGTCCAGATGCTGCAGGATGAAGGGCAGTCCCATGTTGACTGCATCATCCACAGACCTGTTTGCTCTGTAGGCAAACTGCAGGGGGTCCAGTAAGGGTCCAGTGATGTCCTTCAGATAAGCCAAAACCAGTCTTTCAAATGATTTCATGGCCACAGACGTTGGAGCCACAGGTCTGTAGTCATTAAGTCCAGTAATTTTGGGTTTCTTTGGGACGGGGATGATGGTGGAGCGTTTGAAGCATGAGGGGACTTCGCACAGCTCCAGTGATCTGTTGAAGATCTGTGTGAAGATGGGGGCCAGCTGATCAGCACAGGTTTTTAGGCAGGCTGGTGACACACCGTCTGGGCCTGGTGCTTTCCTGAATTGTTCTTTCTGAAGACCTGGCACACGTCATCTTCGCTGATTTTAATTGTAGGTGTGGGGGAGAGGGGGTTGCTGGAGGTGTTAATGGTTGTGTGGAGAGGTGTTCAGGGCGGTTGTGGGTTGTTTTTTCAAACCTACAGTAGTCATTAAGGCTTGTAGTCCATCTCTTTACAGTCCTTAATACAGGTTTTGCAGATTTAAGTTTTGTGCCTGTAGGATGGAATAAGATGAACCAAACAATGATCAGAGAGTCCTAAAGCTGCTCGTGGAACCGAGTGATATGCGTCCTTTATTGTTGTGTAACAGTGATCCAATATATTACTGTCTCTGGTGGGACATGTGATGTGCTGTCTGTATTTTGGCAGTTCGCGGGAGAGATTTGCTTTATTAAAATCCCTGAGAATGATTAAAACAGAGTCCGGGTGTTGTTGCTCACTCTCTGTGATCATATCAGCGAGTTTCTGTAAAACTGTGCTCACGTGCGCTTGCGGTGGAATGTAGACACTCACGAGAATGAACGAACAGAACTCCCACGGCGAATAGAACGGCTTGCAGTTAATGAAGAGCGTACAAACAGTACAAACACTGAAGAGCAATGCACAGTAGCTGCCATCTGCGGCGCCATCTCGAACGAACTGTTATATATTATATTATATTTACTTGAATCAGATTTCTTTGTACTTAAAATTATGATCTGCTAGTGCAGATTTTCAAACTATGAAAATAAGTCTTAATATCCTATGCACTGCTGCTTCTCAAGTAAACTTATCTGGTTTAAAATTATTTTTTAGATGTTTTTGGAATTAAATTCAGATTTTTATTTTTATTTTATAATGTAGATCTGTATTCATTTAAATGTTTATTTAATATTTATTGCCAAAATGTATGTTTTAGTGACGCAAATCAGGGTTTTAAACTAAGAACAGGGTTGCAAAGATGGCAAGCCTTTTAAAAATGAGCAAAAAACTAAACGATTAAAAATTTTAGTTTTACCTCCAAAGGCTTTTTCTAAAGGTTGGTTTAACACCTCATTTCATTGAGCATTTTTTGACATTTGTAAAGTTTTTGACATTTGTTAAATATTACTTCTAAATCTAAAGAAATTAAGAATTTAAATTAAATTACAATTTTAAAGAGTTTCTGACTATTTTGCATCATATTCATTTAAAGTACCAGATACAAATTCTCTCACATCGCTCCATCTTTTTCCTGCACATTGCAAAAACAGCGTTCACACACATGCTTTCCTTCTGAATAGACACGTTTGCTCCTTTTCTATCATTCATCTCACTGTTTTTGGCATTCTTTCCCTCTCACCTTCACTATCTCACATTCCCTTCTTACACCCCACCACATTACACTTCACTCTTTTCTCCTCTATTTTTTTTCCTCTGCTTGGGAGCTTCATAATCTCATATGTACCTATAATCTATTTTGTCAATCATAGCGCTCTTCCCTTCTTCCTGGCCCAATCAGATGTTTTGTTTAGGTTTTTCTCTCAGTGCTCCAATACCTAAGAGAGATGGGCTTTTCTGGGCATGTTACATAAGCATTGTGTCTCTGCTGATAGCTGATTGACAGACACTGATTTGTTATAAGGTGATGTGGTTTGAACCGCATGGAATCAAGTTTCTTGACATGGTAGAGATGGTAGATATCACTTTGTGCCATTGTCCTGGTCTCCAGGTTGTGCAACTTTCTTCCCAGCGTGCACTGGTGACAGCCACCAGAAAAAGATTAATTGGTTTAAGGGAGAAATATTCCATGTTTTTTTTTTTTTTCCTAGAACCTTCCAAAAATAACCTTGACTGTAAGACCAGGAAGGAAAATGGAGTGTAAATGGCTGCGTTTTTTGACATCACAGGCCAAACAATCGAGCCAAGTCCTTTTTATCCTAACACCTCGTAGTATAACATATACATTAAATGTTCTTTTTAGATAATCTCATTTTCTCCATGCACTTCAAATAGACATGCAGTGCAACAGACATTGGATTGGGTCAATAATATATTTAATAGTTTTATTGTATAATCTATTTGAGATTATTGATTTATGTTCCCGTTTCTTGCTTGCAGGATGAGGGCTCACTTTGGAGTGTATTGACTGTGATAGTGTTATGATACGGTGAGACTTGCCCTCAGGCTCCACTCAGGCGCATACTGGGCCACAATTATTGACCCCACTGACCTTCCGACAGCTCCATTTCATACATGCTGCCTTATGCATATAATCTTCTCTATACTGATTTCCTCTTATGAAAGTGCATAGAAGGTTCTCGTGCAAGAAGTGCATGGCAGTGCCACCCCTCCTATACACCTCATTTTTAATCTCAGAGATCGCTCATTATCTCATCTTGCTGTAGTTTTTCATGAACTGAGGAATTTAGGAATGAATTTCACTCACTGATAATGCTGTTTATTTGCATATGCTTTTTGCGCATTGCTGCATACACACACACTACCTTTCAAATGTTTTTAAATGTTTTTGAAAGGCGTTCTTAATGCTCACCAAGGCTGAATTTATTTGGTCAAAAATACAGTAAAAACAGCAAAATTGTGAAATATTATTACAATTTAAAATAACTCATTTTTTTATTTTAATATATTTTAAAATGTAATTTGTTCCTGTTATGGTATTTCACCAGCCTTTACTCCAGCCTTTAGCATCACATGATCCAAGATGTTGAAAACAGTTGTGCTGCAACTTTTTGCTTCACGAGACATTAAATGATGACTGGAGTCGTTTGGATAACTTTTGGATTCTTGTGATGTTTTTTTTCAACATTTTGGACTCTCATTTTGATGGCACCCATTGGTGATGAAATGTTAAATTTCCCCAAAATTGTTCAGATGAAGAAACAAAGCCATTTAATTTTTGGGTGAACTGTTCCTTTAATATTTTTGTGAAAACTGATATTTTGTTGTTGTTGTTGTTTGCTCAGGATTGTTTGATTGTTTGAACAGCGTTGGTTTAAAATAGAAATCTTGTGTAAAATTATAAATGTTGTCACTGTCACTTTTGATTATTTTAATGCATCCTTCCTGAATAAAAGTATTAATTTCTTTCCAAAAAAAAAAAAAACTTATTGACCCCAAATATGCTATGAGTTGTAAGTATTTCCTGGTATTTGCAGTACCAGTGCCAGTCCTGTTCTTTCTGACCCTGTAGAACCCAGATGACTTCTTATCAGTTTTTCATACAGTACATTCATACATTCATCTTTTCTTTTATCATTCTTTTAATCTAAAGTTACATGAGACGTGGTCCAATTGTGTCCTGTGGGCTTCTGCGACAGGCAGAGAACTGCTGCAGTTCTTTCTTCATCCAAATCTACTCTCTCTTTCTCTCTCAGATGGTCGTTGTGTGAATCAGTGGGCTAGAGGTGACCCCCCAGCCCTATTACCCAAACCCACCGTCAGCAGCAGAGCACATTTCCCAAATGAAAAGCTTCTCCCCCTCAGTCTCAAAGGTCCATCACACTCCTCCCTCCATCAGATTGCTGCCTCTCTTCTTTTATAAGGCTCTTAATGGTTTATAAATTGCACGTAATGATTCCTCCTCTCCCCTCTGTGCTCAGAGATTTTTTATGGCCTTTCTGGTTTTGTGAGGCAAGTTTTTGTAAATGGGCAGCAATATCAAGGGCTTCAAGGGCTGTGTGCAAAGCTGCAGAGAGGCAGGAGGTTAAACTGTATGAGCTGTGTCTTATGTGGTGATCACATTGGGAGTAGGACTGTCTAGCTGGGCTTAATTCTGTCAAATTATTGCCTTGACATAATGTGATTGTTTTCTGTTTAGAGAACTGTCATCAGCAATCTGAAATTACTAAGTGTTGTGAAGTCTGCATATATGAAAAAAGTATCTAATGCTCACAGATTACATCTATACCTGTATCTGATCAAAAATACAGCAAATATAGTAATAGTAGGAGATATCATTACAATTATTACACGTTTTACATTTAATTCCTTTTTTTAAATTAAGATAACATAATTTATTCCTCTGATGGCAAAGCTGAATTTTCAGCTTCATTACTCCAGTCTTCAGTGTCACATGATCCTTCAGCAATCATTCTAATATACTGATTTGGTGCTCAAGAAACATTTCTTACTATTATCAATGTTGAAAACAGCTGTGCTGCTTAATATTTTTGTGGAAACCATGATTTCTTTACAAGATTATTTGATGAATAGACAGCATTTATCTGAACTAGAAATCTTTTGAAACATTACAAATGTCTATAGTGTCACTTTTGTATCTATGTAATGCATCCTTTCTGAATAAAAGAATGCATTACATTTTTCTTTGTATGTACATATAAAAAGCGTACTGACCCAGAACCTTTAAACTGTAGTGTATTTGTTAATACACAAATTTAAGGTAAAGCAAAATGAAGCGAGGCTTTTAACAGTCTAGTCCAACTCATTTCTGATGTCTGCCCACAGAAAACCCACAATTCACTAGAGATAAAGAGTAAATGATTCTTTTCTAGGCTGTTTCATATTCATCACACTTGTGAATAAGTTAATATAATCATCTTGTAACAGGGTGACATGAATTCATAAAATAGGTCACAAACCTTTCTTTTAAATGATTTGTAGCAAGACAACCGTCTCCTCGATCACAGTTACAACAGTGATATTTTTGCTTAGACAGTTGGCAATTCTTAGACCACATACAGAGTAATACTGAATGAAATAGGCTGTTATAAAAACACTAACATGCTCACAGCAATGAAAATTATGCACTTCTAAAAAATAAGCAACTAACATGTGTGGAGAGTGCGCTAGATGAGCTTTCAGATATTAAGAAATGAAAGGTAAATTGCTCTCCCTGTGTGATCTGAACTGGACAGTGCTAGATACAGATGTAAATGAAGTCCAGTCTCTCATTATTAGTCTAATTTTCCAGTGAACCTTAAAACAAGATAAATATACAAGTAAAATCACATAACTGTCTGCATAGATTATAGATCATAGATTTTTTTTTTCTCATGCCACTGTCTTATTGTTTTTTTCTTAGGCATAACATAAGACATTTTACAAGTGGATAAGAAATATAAGTGTATAGCTCAAGACACATTCTCTGAAAACAAGTCTTAATGTCTTCTGCAATTTTGCCCTCAAGTAAATTTATCTTGTTTATAGATGTTTAGACTGTTTTTTTTATGTTTTACTTTGACAACCGTATATACTTGATTAAAAAAAAAAAAACAACGCTTTATTGAACAGTTTTAGTATGTCTGAACTCATTATGCAGTGACACACTTAGTACATTTACATGCAATTTAAAAGTTCAGTCGGACTAAAGCAATAATTTGTCTCTAAAATGTTGGTAACACTTTACGATAAGGTTCATTAGTTAACATTAGTAACCATGAATGAACAGTACTTCTACAGCATTTATTAATGTTAGTTATTGTTGATTTCAGCATTTACTAATTATAAAATCACAAGTTTTGTTTAGCATTAGTTAATGCACTGTGAACTAACATGAACAAACAATGAACGACTGTATTTTTGTTAACTAACATTAAAAAAGATTACTAACGAGTATAAATGTAGTGTTCATTGTTCGTTCATGTTAATTAATACATTAACTAATGTTAACGAATGACACCTTATTGTAAAATGTTACTAAAATGTCAAGTAAATCATTTAGTCCAACTGAAATTATACCAGACAGATTTTTTGCAAACTAACAGACCTATCGAGTTGAATAAAGAATGCAATATACATTTACATTTAATCAAAAGCTAAAGGCAATGTAATGCAAATAAATCTAACATTGACTTTGAATATCATCATATGAATATTTGTTTCATTTACTCATGTTTTATACCTGGGGTCTCTAAGATCCCAAAATACATATGACTTTTTTTCATAGAGAACATCTGAAGCGTGTTTGAAGAAAAATCAACCTTATGCTTTAATATTAAGAAGGTTTTGTTGAGACATTAAAGAGCCTTGGGATCTCTTAGACCCCCATCAGAACATGAGGGTTAAGAAAAAAGCATTAAATGTCATTGCAATAGAATTACTGAGTCACTAGGTAATGTCTCTCTCTCTCTCTGGTTCTGTTTCCACATCAGTATGCCTTGATCTCTCCCTCAAGCAGCATGAGACTGGATGCAGGAGAGAAGAATGGAGGGAAGGATTGTGCTGAGTGCACATTAGGAACACATCTGGGGGGAGGAAACTTAATAAAAAGACATTCTCTCTGCCTTGTCTTCATGCGAGCCTCCATTTATTTTCACTCGTTCTTTCCTCGACTCCCTCGCTTTCCCTCGCTCCCCTCCCCGTCTCAATCCGTCTACCTGCCTTCGTCCATCCTCCCCATAGGTGGGTAATTACAGAGAGGAGAAAGGGAGGATTTTAATTTTCAACTGGTTCATTGCAGGGCTGAGAGTAAGTATGGCTCTGCTTCTCCCTGTAGAAGTGTTGCTATTCTGACACCATATCATTTCCTGTCATTACTGTCCACGGGTCGGGAGGGGAGGCAATGCTTCTTGAGGCTTGGGTTTGTGGAAGTTACAAAAATACACCTTTGAGACTCAGAGTTGTGGTGTTGAGCAGAAGTTAGCCTGTCTCTGGCACAATGTCAAATGTTTTATATCCGCTCCCACCTGTGTAGCATTTACCTGTCTAACCCCTGACAGATTTCCTGTCACCTTATGCCCATTAGGATCCCAAAACTCTCACCTTTTGATTCTCAAAAATAGTAGCAGTAGCCTTTTTCTACCAATGTTTGGGACTTTTCTGGCCATTTTTCCATTCCTTTTCTTCAACTGCACCATGGAACGCCCATCCTGAGGTTTACAAGCTACAGCATATTCATCCCCACATCCACTCCTGGCCCACCATCAACCCCACACCTGTGTCCCATCTGCCATAGCAAATTCTCATCCATTCCCTTCCCTGCTACTGCCTCTGTCTGTAATACACCACCTGCATCTCTAAAATGTCCATGTTTTTTAGATGTCATTACAATCATTATATTGAATTAGGCAAGAGATTAGTC
The DNA here is from genome assembly GCF_936440315.1 of Barbus barbus. Classification (NCBI taxonomy): domain Eukaryota; kingdom Metazoa; phylum Chordata; class Actinopteri; order Cypriniformes; family Cyprinidae; genus Barbus; species Barbus barbus. The sequence goes on from NC_136744.1 coordinate 18,481,771, forward strand.
AAAATTTTGTGATTAGTACTATGTGTGTGAATCTGTTCAAGTGGACACTGGTGAATGTTTGCTGATTAGCATTCAGGTTAGCATTAACATTCAGGGCCCTTATTCACAAAACATCTTAAGGCTAAAAGTAGCTCATAACTCGCTGATTTAGGAGAAAATCTTAAAAATAATGAACATGTCAGTCCTAAATTCAGGACTCCGAAATTCTTGCTCTAAGAGTATTTTCAGCTTTTCAACAAAAAAAGCTTTTCAGCACTAAAACTATAGCTCCTAAATCTGTGAAACGTTACGAGTAGTGAAGAGAACTCCTAAGTCACTAAAACCAAGCCACAAACTATCCTAAAATGGCTGTTGCCGGCAATCTGCCTTGGAATGTAAACATTTTAGAAACATTTGACAATACGTTTTTAAAAAAGGTATTGCCTTTGGTTTTGGAGGTTATCCCAAATTTTCCTTTGATTATATTCTTGCTTTCATTAACCAGTTGGGCAAGAAGTAACAGCTGTTCTTGCATCCAGTTTGGTTTTCTTTTATGTCTTACTATCAGCCACTATTATTCTACTCTGTTAATTAAAAGGCTGTTTATATGCATATTCACAAATTATGAGAAGCATACATGTAAGAGGCTGACAATTAGCTTAATATATATTTGTTTAATTAGTGACACATAAAGAGGGATTAGTCTTTATTTAAATGTGGCAATTAACATTTTTATTTTTAAACCTTTATTTGAATATGGCAACATAATATCACATAATACAATATTTCTATGATTAAATCTCTGACACAGACCCCCCCCCCCCCCCCCCCCCCAATCAGCCAATCACTGTGTGCATAGTTAGTAAGCATGCTGACATGATCCATAGCAACGAGGTAAACCCTGCCCTTACTCTTAGCTTAAGACTTCTTTCTGTTCCTTAGTAAAAGTTTGTCTCAGCAGCTTTGTGAATAGGTTTTAATAGAAAACTTTTGGCTATTTTTTTTTACTGCTATTTCGGAGTACTCTTAATGGTAAGATACAATGTTTTGTGAATACGGGCCCAGGTTTGGTTTGCCCCTGCTGTTCGATACTGTAACTGCACCATCTAGTTTTGTCCATTGACTCCCAAGAAAAGTGTGCTGTGTTAGCAATATTATATTTTTTATGCTTTTTTAGAAGTGGAATTTAATACTTTTTTATTCAGCAAGGGCACATTAATTTGATCAAAAGCAACAGCAAGTACATTTTAATGCTACAAAAAGATTTATGTTTCAAATAAATGCTGTTCTTTTTAACATAGTCTTTAAAGAATCCTGAAAAGGATATGTATCAGTTTCCAGATTCCATAAAACATATGAAGTAGCACAATGTTGTCTTCAACATCGATAATAATCAGAAATATTACTTGAGCAATACATCAGCATATTAGAATGATTTCTGAAGGATTATGTGACACTGAAGACTGGATTAAAAAATCAGCTTTTCCATATCAGGAATAAATTGCATTTTAAAATATATTAAAGAAAACGTTATTTTAACTGATGATAATATTTTACAATATTAATGTTTTACTGTATTTTTGATCAAATAAATGCAGCCTTGGTGAGCATTATAAACTTCTATCACAAACATAAAAAGGCTTGAGTTTGTCCAGTTCATCACATAGTCAGCCGTAAAAAGTATGGGGTTGTGCGCTTTCTTGTGGTACCATTAGTAATCTTTTCATTTTCAGAAATGGTCATGTAGCATTATGGCTCAAGCGACTGTCTAAAAAAGACAAAAGAAAACTATGCTGTAGCTATTGAACGCCCTAGAGCAAAACTGTCAGACTTCAAACAGCATTCCACCAGGGTGTTCTTCACCAGTCAAGCAACTGCAATTGAGATGAATGGTAATGCTAACAGCTACAGTCGCTTTCTCCAGGTATTATAGAGCTCCTTGGTAAGCAGCATCTAGAAAGTTTTGAAAGCCATTTGAGATTTGATGTTGGCATCAAAAGGAAGTGACACAAAACGTTGGTCTCAATTTAACGCAGTAGGGAAGAGCGTGTTTTATGGCGATGGTCTTTTCCTGAGCTCTGATAATGAGAAGCTACAGCCTCATAAACCGCTACCTGCAGGGCCACAGGGAGCTGTCAGATCTGCGTGAGCCATGCATGTATTCGCAGGTGTGTGTGTGTGCGCACTCCCATTGGATCTAGCTGCCTTCATCATGCACATACTCCGTCTGCCATCTTCATTTAAGTGTGTTGCAAATGAAGAAGGGGAATAGTTTGTTTACAATACAGAAATTGTCTTCAGATTTCTTGTGTAATCCAGAGACATGTCAAACTGTATTTTCAACCTAATCTTGCACAAAAATATACAAGGCAAACCAAGAAGGATCACTATTATTTTCACTCTCTGTATGTGAGACAGCAAGCAACCTGACTTTATCTGTGTTGCCCAAAAGAAAGGGTGAAGAGATTTTAAGACTGGTCAAAAAAGACTGTTAATTGCCTGTCAGTTGTTCTACCACCTCAGGGAAGCTTAACAAGATATCCAGAATTACTTGCCTTGAGTGCAGAATTATACAAGGGCAAATATACCTATAATTCCACTAAATAGAGTTCTACTTGATAATCCAATCGTCTCTTTAAGAGCTGAAAGATACTTACGTGACTTAGAGATGCCTGAGGTGAAACCCATAACATAAGGACATGGCTATCACCTCAAGCACTCTCTCTCTCTATTTCCTTTACATGCACACACTTAGATATGCAATAGAGGCACAACAGAGTCTGACTGCAACAGAACAAATTCCTGCATATAAAGAAAATGGCTAAATGTGTTATCTGCTATCATATAAAACCAGATAGCTGTAGTTGCCCCATGTCACGAATCTGGTCCATGCTCTCCCTGTCAACCACCACTAGAGGTCACCCGTTCACCACAGTGACTTTTACACTCACAGCACATTGGACTCCATTTCCCACAATCCATTGCACAGATCACAGCTGTCACCATTCACACATCACACACACCTGATCACCATTTTCCAATCACCACCACACACCATATAAGCCTGGGACTTGCTCTTGCTCAGGGCCGAGTATTGTTAGCGTATATCACTCCCCAAGCGATAGCAACTCTACAGAGCCATAATTCTAGTCTTGCCTTGTTTTCCTGCCGTGTCTGACCCTGCCCGTGTTTCCTGGATTAACCCTTCGCCTTGCCGTTTGGACTCTGTTTGCTCCCCATTTGGATTATTGCTCTCGTCTCTGGATTATCTCTCTGCCTTGCCCCTTTGGATACTGTTCGCCGATCGTTGACCCACGCTTGCTCCACGGATTGCTCTGTCTTGCCCTTGCCATACCTGTTTGCCGATGTCTGACCCTGCCTGTTTCTGACCATGTTTCTTAATAAAGCTTTGCACATGGATCCGCACGTCTCACGTCTCGTCAGCCCCGTAACAGAATACTCGGCCACACAAGGATCCAGCGGCTTTTCAAGAGGACATTGGCCAGGTATGGACTGTGCACGACTGTTATTAACCCTCGAGCAGGGCTCGCGACCGCTCGAGGATTATATTCAGGAGTACTTAGACCTCGCCTATTTTTCTGATCTGCCGGACTACGCACTTATTGAATTTTTTAGTGAGGGCATTAATCAGCCGCTCCGGTCAAGGTTAATCCGCGAGGGTCCCCGTTCATCTCTCAGTCAATTTATGGACTATGCTTTGCTGTGTGTGGGCTCTCCGTTCACTGTGGGTGTCGCGGAGGAACACGGCACCGCACTCACTCACAAAATGGCGGCAGCAACAGCACCCCTTCACGTCATGCCTGCCAAGCCAGAGTCTGCTCACGTCATGCCTGTCAAGCCAGAGTCTGCTCACGTCGTCGCTGTCAAGCCAGAGTCTGCTCACGTCGTCGCTGTCAAGCCAGAGTCTGCTCACGTCGTCGCTGTCAAGCCAGAGTCTGCTCACGTCGTCGCTGTCAAGCCAGAGTCTGCTCACGTCGTCGCTGTCAAGCCAGAGTCTGCTCACGTCGTCGCTGTCAAGCCAGAGTCTGCTCACGTCGTCGCTGTCAAGCCAGAGTCTGCTCACGTCGTCGCTGTCAAGCCAGAGTCACACCACGTCTCCGCTGTCAAGCCAGAGTCACACCACGTCACAGTGCTCCAGCCAGAGTCTGTCACACCCAAGGATTCAAGGTCGGTCCTTCGAGTTCTGATATCCAGTGTGATGGACCCACCACTGATGTCGGTGCGAGTAGCTGGCATTCCCAGGGCCTCAACCTTGGCTATTACAGAGACTGTTCCCCTGACCTCAGTGCTTCCCGTTATGGCGGTTGCCATTTTGAGTGTGTGGGCTGCACACTGTGCTCCTGAGGCCTCTCCTGTCCACGAGTCTGCTCCAGTGCCTCCAGAGGTGGCGGCTTCCGCTGCAGAACCTCCCGAAGTGGTGGCACCCGTCCCTGAACTCGCTGTCTGCCCTGTCACGGCCACGGAGGCCGTTCCTGACCTCATGGTCTGCCCTGTCACGGCCATGGAGGCCGTTCCTGACGTCACTGTCTACCTTGTCACGGCCACGGAGGCTGTTCCTGAACTCACGGTCTGCCTTGTCACGGCCACGGAGGCCGTTCCTGACCTCATGGTCTGCCCTGTCATGGCCATGGAGGCCGTTCCTGAACTTACGGTCTGCCCTGTCACGGCCATGGAGGCCGTTCCTGAACTCACTGTCTGCCCCGTCACGGCCATGGAGGCCGTTCCTGAACTCACTGTCTGCCCTGTCACGGCCATGGAGACCGTTTCTGAACTCACTGTCTGCCCTGTCACGGTCATGAAGGCCGCCCCTGAACTCACTGTCTGTGAGCTCTCGCCCTGTCCTGTCACGGCCAAAGAGGCCAACTGTGAGCTCTCGCCCTGTCCTGTCACGGCTAAAGAGGCCGTCTGTGAGCTCTCGCCCTGTCCTGTCACGGCTAAAGAGGCCGTCTGTGAGCTCTCGCCCTGTCCTGTCACGGCTAAAGAGGCCGTCTGTGAGCTCTCGCCCTGTCCTGTCACGGCTAAAGAGGCCGTCTGTGAGCTCTCGCCCTGTCCTGTCACGGCTAAAGATGCCGTCTGTGAGCTCACGCCTTGTCCTGTCACGGCTATAAACGCAGTCTATGAATCCTCGTCCTGCCCTGCCACGCCCCCTGAGATCATGAATGCTCTCCCTGTATTGTCTGTCTCTGCTCTCCCTGTGTTGTCTGTCTCTGTTTGCCCCAGATCTCGGACTCTGCCATGGTTTCCTGCCCAGTCTGCTTCCTGGCGAGGGTCTTCTGCTCAGGTCTGGTGGTCCTCTGCCCCGCCATGGTGGTCTTCTGCTCGGGTCTGGTGGTCGTCTGCTCCGCTGTGGGGGTCTTCTGCTCGTGTCTGGTGGTCGTCTGCTCCGCCGTGGTGGTCTTCTACTCCGGTCTGGTGGTCATCTACTCCGCCCTGGTGGGCTCCTGGTCCGTCTGCTCCGCCCTGGTGGGCTCTTGCTCTGTCCTGGTCTCCGGTTCCGCCTGGGTGTCCTGCTCTGCCGGTTCTGCCTCAGTCCCCGGTCTTCCCACTTCCTCATGGACCTGGCCCTCCGTCCCTCCCCCTGTTCCGTCTCCGCTCCACCGCCCTCCTGGACTATATAAGAGCGTCTGGAAGCCGCTCCTTGGGGGGGGGCTATGTCACGAATCTGGTCCATGCTCTCCCTGTCAACCACCACTAGAGGTCACCCGTTCACCACAGTGACTTTTACACTCACAGCACATTGGACTCCATTTCCCACAATCCATTGCACAGATCACAGCTGTCACCATTCACACATCACACACACCTGATCACCATTTTCCAATCACCACCACACACCATATAAGCCTGGGACTTGCTCTTGCTCAGGGCCGAGTATTGTTAGCGTATATCACTCCCCAAGCGATAGCAACTCTACAGAGCCATAATTCTAGTCTTGCCTTGTTTTCCTGCCGTGTCTGACCCTGCCCGTGTTTCCTGGATTAACCCTTCGCCTTGCCGTTTGGACTCTGTTTGCTCCCCATTTGGATTATTGCTCTCGTCTCTGGATTATCTCTCTGCCTTGCCCCTTTGGATACTGTTCGCCGATCGTTGACCCACGCTTGCTCCACGGATTGCTCTGTCTTGCCCTTGCATACCTGTTTGCCGATGTCTGACCCTGCCTGTTTCTGACCATGTTTCTTAATAAAGCTTTGCACATGGATCCGCACGTCTCACGTCTCGTCAGCCCCGTAACACCCCATTTAGAATGATGCACTTTTTATTTTTTGTAATATAATAAGAGCATGAAGGAAAAGCAATATTTTGTGTGTGTGTGTGTGTGTGTGTGTATGGGTTAGATTACTTGTAAAAAAAGAAATAGTAGTTAGTACTGTGTACTACTACTAGTAGTGAACATGAGAGAGAAAAGATTTTTGATGTTACAAAATAATTTTTAGATTTTATATATACACATATATATATAAAATAAAAACACATATAAAACACATTTTATGTTCTCCCACTGTGAGAAATTTTATACCAAATAAAAAAAAGATTCATTCACACTGTTGGTAAATGAGCCCCACTGTGGGCAGGATAGTCTGTTTGCTGTACATGTTAGGTTTTGAAAATAGATGAGGCTTTATCCTTTTGTCATATATGGATTTGGCTTTTGCTCCAGTTTCTCCCACAGGCTCCAAATCGCTCGCAATTCCCTCTGCAGCATATCCAGACATGCCATGGCCCTGAAATGGGCCAATCCAAGCAAAGGAAACATTAAAGAAGAGAAGAGGAGACACCAGTGGGCAAAAGAGATGCAGAGGATCAGGGAGGAAGCTGTATGCCTCGTTCATCTCTGTTTACTCCAGCTGTCTCCCATGCCGCAGACGGAAAGAATAAGAGGAGGGTAGAGAAACGGAGAGGCTGGAGAGTTACACACCAAGCAAGGAAGGCTGAAAGAGAGAGAATGATGAAGACATGCCAGTGGACACTGCGGTTTCACAAGGGCAGGCTATGGGGAAAGGTTAGAGAAAACAAAGGAAGTGAACGAACACACACACACCCACACAGGAAAGTGCTGATCCATGGTCCCTGTCTGGGAAGGAGGAGAAGGTGCATTGATTGTGCACAAGCCACAAATGAGAAATCCATTGGGGTTAGCTGCTCCTGGCTTGACTGAGAGAAGGGGGCAGAAGAGGTTAGCTGGGTGTCCATGTCTTTGCCAGGGCATGGCAGAGCTGGCAGCAGATACACAGTATCCATTAAGCAGAACATGGCCAGGAGGGTGAACAGTTTGTACCAAGCCACAAGGTCACTCAGAAGCTAGGCGTTCAGCCAGCTGGACAACATGTTTAGTGTCAGGCCATGGCAAATATTTCATTCATCAGCCTGAGACACACACATTCACATCCATTCACATGTGTCTCACATACAGTCAAGTGCATAAATTTAATTTCACAATACACAAGGGACCCAGCAGTGTAAGAATGGTATTTATAGAGAAAGATACCAGTTTCTATGTTATGATTATGATTATTATTATATTCTCTATACATTTACGGTGTAAAATCTGCCATAATTGTAACAATTTCTTATTTCGATAGGACTGTTAGTAAGTATCAATCTTTAAAAAAAAAAAAAAAAACTTGTTCAGTGCAGTGTTTTCAGTGTTCAATATTGCATTTTGTGTCATATTTCTATGTGAAATATAAAGTCTTAAAGGGACAACAGCCCTCATTTCAAACCTGTGTTATTTTCTTTTGTCATTGGAACACAAAACAGATTTTTGAAAAATGTCTTAGTGAATTTTTGGGGCATACCATGAAAGTCAATGGGGCCCAGTGTTGTTAGGGCTCAAAATAGTTTATTTTGTATTCAACAGAAAAAAAGAAAGTTCTGTCAGAACCACTGTCGACAATTGGCATACAGTTTGGATTGGTGGTATGGTTCTGTTCTGGGCAAGAACTCCCTGCGCATCCATGCAGCCAAGCATGGATAAGAGCAGGGAGAGCAGCAATACACCCCCAGGGTAAACAGAACAGGATCAACATAAAATGTATTGCAGATGTCATTAAAGTTCAATATTTTAATGTACATTTTTTAAATCAGTCTGATTAGTGACTGTTAACTTACCTTCAGCTAAACCCTGAACTTTGGGTTGATTAGGGAACCACAAATAGTACATCAATTATCTCTGTTTTTACAGTGTAATTGAACTTAAAATCTTAGAATCCAACTTACCTGCTTTATTTTGCTGGTTCAGCTCAAGCTCTCTTTTTTTCTGACTGAATCATTTTTCACACTGCAGTCATATTAATTTCACTGCTGTACATGTTGCTTCTAGGCGACAAACACTTCTGCCAAATTCCTCATAACACATTCATAATATGAAATTGAATTTTTTTTAAATAAAGTTATGCACTAACAAATGTGAATCCTGTTTTCGCGGGTGAAAATGAAATAAACACTTTTAAAAAGACCCAAAAAACCCAACTTCTTAGTTTATTAAGTCACCCCTTTCGTTATTAAGTATTTTATTCTTATTTTACAGCATATTCGTCTCATGCTTACAAAGTACATTCTGTAAATTGCCTGTTTTTCCATTCATGTTTCAATCTGGTCAGTCCTTTCAAAACTGAGCATATACACAGTATACCCAAGGTATCTGTTTAGTTGCGTGACATGCGTCCCAGTTAATCTTCACGCTATGGGTCTCTCTTTCATGAGACTGTAAATCTCTGAACTCATACTTCATCCACCCACAAAAAGTAATTTAGAATCCATTCATGCCCCTCTACCACCGCTCAGACCTAAAATAAAGAGCAGCCGTGGATGCCTGCTTGCTTTTCATCAAATCATTTACCGTTCCCCTGATGCTAGTGAACGGAGAGGGTCTTTTTTTTTCTCATTACCTCCCACCTCTGTTCAACTCTATTCAAACACGGCACCAGAGTCAAACGTAATCTCAGTTTAGATATGATAATCCCCCCAGACCGTTTCAGATGGAAACCCACCGAATGCAGAGAAGGGAGAGGATTCATTATCAATGCCCCAAGGGGGTGCTGGGATAGAGGTTTTGGGCGTTAGTCAATGATGTGTTCAAGACAAGCGCATCTCGTCCACCTTGATCTTGCTGCAGAGTCGGCCGAACCCAACTCCGCTGAGACATTGTAACTGGACAGATAAGCATTTGTGGCAGCAGGTGACAGGTGAAGGAGAGTGGGACGGGTGGGGCAGGAGCGGGTGTGGTGGATGGTGATTGGATTAAAAATGACCGCTTTGGTTTTATTCAGATGTCACACTGTGTTAGTCATCTATTGAGCCCGTTGAGGCGTGCCACACCTGTCATAAGGGCCTATCGTGTCTATTGGTGTCTGAACATGTGTGTTATTGTGGAGCTAGATTTGTGTAGGTTCTATGAAAGATTTATGAAATTTATTCACCATTTTTTTTTTATTTACATATTCTGTTTTCAAGTTACAGCAAGATATAGAATCAGTGAATGTCATATAGTATAACTACTTGATATATATTATTATTTTTTATATATATAATTATATGCAACTATACATAGTTGATTGTTTTAAATGTATTACATATAAAAATAAAAAGTAAATATATACTTTCTTTTTTTTTTTTTTGTAAATATACCATGTATTTACAATGAAATACCATTACCAGCTATATTTTTGTGGAAAATATGATACTTTTTTTCAGGATTCTTGGATTAATTAAAAGTAAAAAAACAAAAACAACAACAAAAAAAATGTGAACAATTATTTTTTGCAGCATTGTAATTATACTTACTGTCAATTTTGATCAATTTAATGCATCCTTAGTGAATACATTTGTTGCTGTTATAGTTTTTTTTTTTTTTTTTACGATTAAATAACTTTTGAGTGGTTGTATATCACAACATATTAAGCAGCAAAAAATAAAACCTAAAAAGTTTTAATTTCTTTAGTTTTTTTGTTTTCGTTCTTAGTCCAAACTTTTGAATGCAGCGTATCATGGTTTCCACAAAAATATTAAGCTGCAAAAACTGTGCTGCAACATTAATAATAATAATAAATGTTACTTATGCACCAAATCAGCATATGAGAATGATTTCTGAAAAATCATGTGATTGCATGATAGCTGCTGAAAATTTAGTTTTGCCATCACAGAAACAAAATTAGTACATTTTAAAACATTAAAAATGAAAACAGTGTGTGTGTGTTATATTAATAATTTCCCCTTCACAGTTAAACCCAAGGGAAAAAACCTGACGTCATTTAATTGCTTTGGAGAAAACCTTTAATTCATGATTAAATCCTCTCCATAGATTTCCTGTTTGCTTTGGCAGAGTTCTGTAGGTGTGATAGCTCACACCATGGCTGTTGTTACTGTTTTTGAAACTTCCTCCTCCAAATACGTGTCTGTGCGCAAGCTCCAAAAATGGTACAACCATTGCATCAACTTGTCAGAAAAATATATTCTTACCTCCTAGTGCGAGCTGAAGAGGAATCAAGTGAAAATTGGGAATGAGAGACATGAGAAAATATAGAAAGAAAGAAAGAAAAGAAGTATCTAGTCAAGGAAAGTGGCCTTTTCACAAAACCAGATGGCAGTTTGTAGCCCATTAAACACTAATACTATGTTTTACTGCTTCAGCTAAGCTTCCCTATTTATCACAGTTCATAATCACACTGTTATGCGGCCTAATAGAGAAGCATCGGTGGAGAAAACTGCGGCAGTGATATCATCTTTGGTGAATAGGACAGTGTTTATGTAGAAATGAAGCATATACATGCAGAGACAGTCCCTTAATAAAGGGATAGTTCACCCAAAAATAATAAAACAAAGTGTCTAAATGTGTTTAATAGTATGTAACAGTATTTAATATTTTATTTTTATTTTTTAAAAATTTTGTTGTTTTTATTAGTTTTGTGGTTTCTAATTATCCTTTTTTTTCAGTTTTAGTAACTGTAATACATTTTTATTAATTTTAGCTATTTTAATTTCAACAAATTTAACACTATTTTTTAAGCTTTTCATCTTAAGTTTTTAATCTTACATTTCTATTTTATTGTATTTCAGCTTAATTTGTTTTTAGCTTTAAAGCTTAAGGAAAACAAACAAACAAAAAAAACTTTAAAAGTATTAGGAAAGTGATTTGTGCATTATAGTCCTAGACTCTCATGAACACCAAGAATAGCTCATTGAATTTTCAGTGAAATTTAGATCTGTTTCTTAGCACAACATTATACACCATTTTAAAAGTTTCAATCCCCATTTATTCTAATTGCATGAAGGAATAGTTTTGGTGATGAGAGTGAACAAATAATGACGGATTTTTCTCTTTAGCTATGTTGAATTTCCAGAGTAAGTCAATGGAAGGAAAAACATTCTGTGCCTGCCCTGTACATTCTGTAACATCCATTTACAGTACAGAGGGCTTCTGCGATACAGCCAGACATTCCTATTTATCTGTTGTTTAATTAGCATAATAACATTGCTGCTCAACAGACCTTCTCCTTCAGTGCAGTGATTTTAATTTGAGCGGCACAGAAGCGAAAAAGCCTGAGGTGGAGACAAATTGCAAGAATACAGAGCCGTTAGTAACCAGCGTAGCTGTTCAAAAAGATGCATTTACTCTCTCTCCCTCCAGACGAAGCAGAGAGGTGCAATCTCTGATAAAGAGGGAACAGGACAGGCAGGGTAAAAGAGTGTGTTAGGTTAAACAGGGACGTGGACGGGACAGCGAGATTCTCATGAGCAAATGAAAGCGAGAGAAGATGGAGGGATTTTAAGAGAGACAGAGAAAGTGAGAAGAGACAGAGAGGGAGCAATGTGTCCTCTACTGTTCCAGCCCCGAGGCGCATGGTCACCTCAGAGACTGCCCACTGAATTACCCACAACTCCTGGCTGCACTCGGGAGTGCCTGGACAAGGGGAGCGGACAGGAGAAGTTAATGAGGGGAAGAGACGGAGCAGGTATCTAGGGACTCCCGTGGGGTTTGGTGTGACAGTCTGAGGGAGTTTGCCCACTCTGATTGGGTAATTAGTTACATGGATTTGGCCCACAGAGTGGGAATTGATTGATTAGGTGGCGGTAGGATGTTTCTCTGCCATGTCTCTGGATGCCTGGGCACTGGGAGCCCAGAGGAGAGAGGTGTACACTCGTACTTGCATTAACGCTTTCTTGCCGGGTTTATTACAGTTTTGACACCTCTGTGCTTAAAACGTGCTTACAAGGTTGTAATTAATTCCTTGAGGGCTTATATGAATTACTTATAATCAAAGAATGATGTTAATTACTGCTTCATATTTGTCAGCACATTGCTCATTGGCCAGAGAGAGGAAGAGGGAAAGGTTAAGTAAGTATTTCAAAGAGACCTTGTTGTTTACATGAGTGATAAATATTCCTTGCTTTTGCCTTAAGCAAGTTTTTTGTAACATTTATGAATTCACACAGTGTAAATCACAGCTTGAACTCAGTAGTAAGTTTTTCTGTGTGGATAAATGCTGAAACTTACGATATGGATGCACTGACAACATCTAAAATGTAGGAGTATTTCTCATGCAATCATATACAGTATATATATATATATATAGTGGCGGGAGGAGCCAACGACAGGCACAGTGGGCGTGGCGTCAAGCCTCCGAGAGGTTTTTATTAAACAATAAGGGATAAAATAAAGTGTCCAAAGGGGGAAAAAGTGTCCAAATAAACGGGGAATCTGGTGTCCTCGTTGTGCCGCGGGGCTTGTGCAGGAAGGTAGTGTTCAGAAGGGAAGGGGCGGAGTCCGGTGGCCGCACGCGCTCCCCTCTCGGGGCCGAGAGCGAGTGGCGGCGGCGTCTCGTGCGCGGCTCCTTCCATCTCCTTGGTTCCCGGCGCTTCTGGGGGATTCGACGGCCCGGCATCCTGGCCCGTCAGCCGTCTCACGGGTGCGGCAGTCCTCCTCGACGCACCCTTCCTGGACCCACGAGGACACCAGCGTGCATGCACGGGGAAGAGACCGGTCTCCCGAGGAGAGGCGCGCTCGGCGTTTAAACGGCGGCGGTGATGAGGCTCTATTCACGTCAGGTGCGCCTCATCACACGCCGCCAGCTCTGCGTGTTCAGCGCCCCTCCTCTCTCACACACCCACTCCCGTCGGGAGCCTGGTGAAGGGCGGCGAATACGGGACCGGGTGGTGATGATGGACAGGGGGGAGGCAGCCGACTCGTCACAATATATATATATATATATATACACACACACAGGTGCATCTCAGAAAATTAGAATATGGTGAAAAAGTTCATTTTTTCTTGTAACTTATTTCAAAAAGTGAAACTTTCATATATTTTAGATTCATGACATGTAAAGTAAAACAATTCACAAGTTTTTTTGTTTTAATTTTGATGATTACAGCTTACAGCTCATGAAAGTCAAAAATCCAGTATTCTCAAAATATTAGAATATTTCCTAAGATCAATCAAAAAAAGGATTTGCAAAACAGAAAATTTCAAGTTCTTTAAAGTATGTTCATTTATGCACTCAATACTTGGTCAGGGCTCCTTTAGCACAAATTCCAGCATTCGAGCCTTTAGCTCGTCTGTATTGTTGGATCGACTGTTTCTCATCTTTCCCTTGAAAATATCCCATAGATTCCATATGGGGTTCAGGTCAGGAATGTTGGCTGGCCAATCAAGCACAGTAATATCATGGCCAGCAAAGCACTTGGAAGTGGTTTTGGCACTCTGGGCAGATGATAAAGTCCTGCTGGAAAAGCAAATCAGCATCTCCATAAAGCTTGTCAGCAGATGGAAGCATAACGTGCTCCAAAATCTCCTGGTAGACGGCTGCATTGACTCTGGACTTGATAAAACACAATGGATCAACACCAGCAGACGTCACGGAACCCAAAATCATCACTGACTTCAGAAACTTCACACTGGACTTCAAGCATCTTGGATTGTGTGCCTCTCCAGTCTTCCTTATTTTTTTTATTTTTTTTTCATCTCTCATTGTCCAGTCTTCCTTCAGACTCCAGACCTTGATTTCCAAATGAAATGCAAAATTTACTTTTATCTGAAAAGAGGACTTTGGACCACTGAGCAGCAGTCCAGTTCTTTTTCTCCTTAGGCCAGGTAAGATGCTTCTGATGTTGTTTCTGATTCAGAAGTGGCTTGGTAGCCCTTTTCCTGAAGACATCTGAGTGTGGTGACTCTTCATACACTGACTCCAGCTTCAGTCCACTCCTTGTGAAGCTATTCCAAGTGTTTAAATCAGATTTGCTTGACAATATTCTCAAGCTTCCAGTCATCCCTGTTGCTTGTGCACCTTTTCCTACACAATTTCTTCCTTCCAGTCAACTTTGCATTTAATATGCCTTGATACAGCACTCTGTGAACAGCCACCCCTTTCGGGTGTGACCTTCTGTCATTTACCCTCTTTATGGAGGGTGTCAATGTCCGTCTTCTGGATCATTGCCAAGTCAGCAGTGTTCCCCATTATCGTGGTTTCAAAGAACAAGAGATACCCAGAATGTATACTGTAGGGATGGTCATTTAATGAAACGCAAATGTAAATATTCTAATATTTTGAGATACTGGATTTTTGACTTTCATGAGCTGTAAGCTCTAATCATCAAAATTAAAACAAAAAAATGTTTTAATGTTTTAGTTTACATGTAATGAATCCATAATATATGAAAGTTTAACTTTTTGAAATGTTACAATTAGAAAAATGAACTTTTTCACGATATTCAAATTTTTTGAGATGCACCTGTGTGTGTATATATATATATATATATATATATATATATATATATATATAATACAATAAACGCAGCCGTGTCCTAAACCGAACAACTTTTCAACACCTCAATTTGCAAAATGTAAGAGAGATTTACGGTGACAATAATTTTAATTACAGTTACTTTTATACAGATAATTTAAGCTGTACATGTCCCAAAGCAAACTAAACTAAATTAAGTAATAATGAAATGATTAATTTATATGATTTTTTTGCATTTGAATGTTTAGGCAAAGGTAGAGTGAAGCAGTTCCTGGAAACAACACAGAACAATATCACTTTAGGTAAATATGATGACTTTGAATCTTTTTAATCAATCGTATTGCGGATATACAACAAAAAATCTATCAATTATATGAATCCTTTGAACCTGAAAGGATCTGTAAATATATACATAGTTATTCATTTGTAAAATGGTTACACTTAGATGCTATCAGTATATATTTATAGTATACATTTCAATGTCTATGCAAGAATATGAAATTGTATGGGTGCCAGAATCACACTTTATGTAGATATATCTATGATTACTATGAGCAAGCATTTGAAATTGTATGGGTGCCAGAATCCCTCGTTATGTAGACATGTCAATGATTGCTAATGAGCTCATATTGTAATTCAAAGAAATTCATTCAGGCTTGTCAGTGTGGAAAGGAATGAACTATTAACAAGGTCAGTTTGGGGTACCGACAGATTTGCTATGCGAGTACTAACAGCAATGGTTTAAGTATTTTAATTATTTGACAACAATCAGCTTGGCCAAATCTACAGAACAAGAATGTTTTCATCAAATTCGGTTTAAGCTTTTAGTTTTGGGATTGCTGTAGCGTTTAACGTGACACAGACTAATACAGGCCATAAGAAATCGCTTTTTCTTGAATATAAAAATGCATTCTTGTGTGATTGAGACCTTTATTGAAAACCACCCGTCCTCTCATATCAATCATGTCTAATCCATCTTCAGGGAGAACAGCAGCACAAATCCACCGTCACCCCACGGCTCCTGGGAATGTGGCTCGAGGAACGGCACAGGGGAGAAATCTCTCTGTTCGAGGCCCAGCTGAGAACATTATTGGATCGGCCAGATTATGGGGAAGAAAGCAAAGAAAAAAGAAGTCCAAGCAAGACGGATTTAGCTCTATGGTGACTGTCTGTGTCATGGTGGGAGTCTGCAATGCTGAATGCTCATCAGGAGCTCCCACGGTGGAGGTTCACCCATCCCAAGGGCACGCTGCTTGCTTTGGCATGGCATGGGATTACAGGCGGTCCAGTCTCAGCGGAGCCTCAGGTTGGCAGGATATTAATTAAGTAATTATCATGCCGTGAGGCGCAGCTATGAATTATGCATGAGGTCTTGATTGGGGCATTTGTGATTGTGTAATCTAATTTCAGCCATATGTCTGACGCCTTTAACTGGGTGTCTAACATCCGACAGCCCTCAAGCACAAATACATACAAAGACATTTTCAGTGTTTCAATTAGATATTTAAAATTCCAACATATTCAAATAATTTTTTTTTTTACACTGTGGACACATGCTCATCATCATAAAGATTATCGGAAAAACTGGAATACCAATATAAGATTGATTTTTATTAATGTAGTGGAGGCTGGGATTAGTCACACTTTTTTACTCTAATAAAAAACACTCTACTCAAGAACATTTCTCATGGGATGTTCCTCAAAGTTGCTAATTTGCTGCTTATTAATAGTTAAGGTAAGGTACTTGTTAAATTTAGGTATTGGGTCAGATTAAGGATAGAGAATGCAGAATATGTGCTTAATAGGCATTAATAAACAGCCAATATGTTAATAATAGGCATACTAATAAGCAACTAGTAAATAGTGAGAATTGGTCCCTATACTAAAGTGTTACCATATTCGTATAGTCTAATTTGTAAACATCAGACCTCATTTGACATTTAACAGAACAAATTTGTCATCAGAAACAAAGAATAATTTCCCATTATGCTGATTAGAGTGAAATTAATTAATCAATTTGGATTATTCTTCATGTTGATAAAGACTGAGTCCAGATTAACTCTCTTTATCCAGCTCACATAATTCTGTTTGCTCAAGTGTGAGATTACGCTAATCTGAGAGCACACACCAATGATCAATAGGCCAGATTACAGCATTATGGAAATAATTAAATAAAAACAAGCATTTAAACATTTGTCCCTGAAAGACAGATTCCAAATCTTGTTTACATGCAGAGATGTGAAATTGCTTAATACATTGTGCAAGCCTTTAGCATCTTAATCAAATCCTAATCAAAAACCTTATTTCCTGAATATGCCTGAATGTAATTTTTTATTTAGTTAATTTAATTTAATTCAATTATTGCTGCAACACACAGGAAACAATTATCACTTTTCAGTATATTGATGACGATTATTCTGATGAACAACCTTTCGTTGGTGTAGTCGTTACTGTAAATGATCCCTGTAAGATTCCTGTAATGGTACGCAGTCTGCAAAAAGGCAATAACAATACCAGAGCAAATCAAAAGTGTTATTCAGAATTACACTCCAGCAGATGAAGATATCTGTTGATTTTGGCACTGACGGCTTGCTGTGCGCTTTGGGGTTCCTATCTGCTTCCTCTTCTCTGTGTTTTACTCCCACACTTTTCCTTTCCCCTGTTTTATTGATAAAAGAATGTCTGAGTGGTGGGATGCCTTTCTGTTCTCTCAGTTCATGATTCAGGAAGAAGCCTTACATTCGCAAGTCAATAATGAACAAGACATCTGCGGCCACAGGATGCACTGATGCCTGAAAGAGTGTTTGTATGCTTGTGTTCGCTTGTTTCAGTGCTCTTTGGGGGTCTGCCTTCTGCCCTTTTCTTAACTGGACCAGAGGCTGAAACACATACATAAAATAACGTTGGCTACAGTTGGTGTGTTCTTGGCTAAAGAAAAAAGGTAATGAATATTTAAACTTTTATCGACTAAATAAATAAATAACACCCCAACATACCCCATTGCATTCGAACACTATCTTATTATATATAACCTATTATTTGCCTTTTTATAGAGAAAACATTGTATGCATTTATGTATGTATAATACAGTATAAATATACTACATACTATATCAACTAGCCCTGGTCTCCTCTATAACATATATAAATAGAATTATACTACAGCTATTCTGAAACATTATTCAACAAATATTCTTGGGTCACTTTATGTTAAGGTCCAATTCTCGCCATTAACAAATCATTAAATATGATTTTCCTCAATTAGCTAATTTGCTGCTTATTAATAGTTAAGGTAAGGTACTTGTTAAATTTAGGTATTGGGTCAGATTAAGGATAGAGAATGCAGAATATGTGCTTATATGTGCAGATAGTCTGCCTTCTGCCCTTTTCTTAACTGGACCAGAGGCTGAAACACATACATAAAATAACGTTGGCTTCAATGTAGCGAATAAAGTGAATGATAAAATTAGATTTTCACATATATCCCTTATATTAAGAAATAAGTAAAAATAAGCAGTGTTAGACTTCAGAGTAAAGTACTCTTTATGCATTGAGGGTCTGTTTACACCAAGAAGGAAAACTATAACGCGCCAATTATAATAGCGCCAATACAACGGATGATAAAGTTATGTTTATTTTAAAACACTGGATGTCAACTGGTGCAAAGATGAGTTATGTTTCAATTCATACCAATAGAATGCTGCAGGAATTCCATATTTTTTCAGAAGTCCACCACACACCCCTGATATCAAGGTATACATGGATATCTGCATATGGTGCAGTTCCACCCTACAATCATCAAGAAGGAGTTCATCGATTAAGGTGTTCTCCTCTTACTTGATTTTTTTTCTTCACTCCTTTCTTATTGATTTTGAACATCTGTGTATTGGGCTTTGGTATGATGCTGAATGGATTGCTTGGCGCCAGAATATCTCACTGTGCGCCTGGTAATTTGTATCTGAATCATTTATCTTGTCCAGTGTGTTCTTGCTCGGCCAACCTCACAATCTGATTCTGATGGCTGACTCCAACAACAGATCATCTCTGCCTGTCCTCCTGTCCCCCTCTTTTTTGAACAATGTTTTTCTGTATGTGTTTTGTTGGTAGCCATTTGGGATTTTCAGTCAAATGCATGCACAAAATAGCTATGAAGTACATGAGAGATACTGTAATTCAGCTTTTACAGTATAAACAACAGTTCAAAATCCATCTGAAAAAGTGAATGTAGTACCATTGACTCGCTGCAGCTTTAAAGAGCTCATGTTTTGTTACATCAGTGTACGATGCACATCCTCGGCTTAAAGAGCTCCCCAGTGCAATGGCTGCCCTGGAGAACGGACTTAAAACAGAGACATAAGAAGGAGAGAAGAATAAAGAAAAGCATTTCTCCTCTCTCGAGAGCGAGCAGCCGTTCTCTCCTTCTGTGTTGGGTTTGAGAGCAGTTCTTTGTCTTCTATGTTCCCTGGACCCCTGCTGTCTGAAAAGAGCCCTCTGCAGGGGCCTGACTGAACTCAGACTCTGATTTCTGTGCTAAGGGTTCACGTAGCGTAGAGCCCGTTCCTGATTTAAAAGCACACAGCGAGTTTCTTCTAAATTGTTGATTTTTTCATCTCTTAGAAAGACACAGTCTTTACTATTGAATTATGCTTCAGGCTTGAGCTTTGAAGACATTCAGTTTTATTCCAAAATACACCACAATTTTCGATGTGCAAAGTGCATGATTCTGCATAAGTTCTTCCAAAACTAAGTGAACTGCCTGCTAACTAAGTAGCAACCTGTTAGAATGTAAGAACATTACATTCTTACATTCATTACCGAAAGGGGTGGCTGTTCAAGGAGTTGACTGGAAGGAAGTTGACTGGAAGGAAGAAATTGGGTAGGAAAATGTGCACAAGCAACAGGGATGACCGCAAGCTCGAGAATACTGTCAAGCAAAGCCGATTCAAACACTTGGGAGAGCTTCACAAGGAGTGAACTGAGTTAGAACATTCTAACAGTAAGTGGCACAGTGGCACAGCTGGCTGAATGGTGTGGCACTAACAATCTGTCCCTCAATGTGGAGAAGACAAAGGAGGTTGTGATGGACTTCAGAAGAAACTCTGCTGACCACCCCCCATTGACCATCGACAGCTCGACTGTGGAGAGAGTCAGCAGCACTAAATTCCTGGGGGTGCACATCACAGAGGATCTCACCTGGACCACCAACACCATGTCACTCTCCAAAAAGCCACAACAGCACCTACACTTTCTCGGCTGAAAAGAGCAAGTCTCCCTCCACCCATCCTCACCACATTTTACAGAGGCACCATTGAGAGTGTGCTGACCAGCTGCATCACTGTCTGGTACGGGAACTGCAGTGCTGCTGACCGCAAGACCCTCCAGCGGACAGTGAACACAGCTGCAAAGATCACCGGTGCCCCTCTCCCCTCCATCCTGGACATTTTCCTTACACAATGCTCCAACAAAACCAACAGCATCGTGAAGGACTCCACCCATCCCTCCCAGAGTCTCTTCCAGCTCCTACCATCAGGAAGACGGTACCGGAGCATCAGAGCCCGCTCCGCCAGACTTCTCAACAGCTTTTTCCCCCAGGCTGTGAGAGCCCTGAACTCAAACCACCCCGCCCCCCTCTGAAACCCCATGCAAACCCCTACCTGCTGAAACATGGACCACGACCTTGATTGTTGGCTGGCCAATCAAGCACAGTAATATCATGGTCACCAAAGCACTTGGAATTGGTTTTGGCACTGTGGGCAGGTGCTAAAGTTCTGCTGGAAAAGGAAATCAGCATCTCCATAAAGCTTGTCAGTAGATGGAGGCATAAAGCTCTAAAATCTCCTGGTAGACGGCTGCATTGACTTTGGACTTGATAAAACACAATGGACCAACACCAGCAGACGTCACGGCTCCCCAAATCATCACTGACTTAAGAAACTTCACTCTGGACTTCAAGCAGCTTGGATTCTGTGCCTCTCCAGACTCCAGATCTTGATTTCCAAATGAAATGCAAAATTTACTTTTATCTGAAAAGAGGACTTTGGACCACTGAGCAACAGTCCAGTTCTTTTTCTCCTTAGCCCAGGTAAGATGCTTCTGACGATGTTTCTGGTTCAGAAGTGGCTTTTCCTGAAGATGTCTGAGCGTGGTTACTCTTGATGCACTGACTCCAGCTTCAGTTCACTCCTTGTGAAGCTCTCCCAAGTGTTTGAATCGGCTTTGCTTGACAGTATTCTCGAGCTTGCGGTCATCCCTGTTGCTTGTGCACATTTTCCTACCCAATTTCTTCCTTCCAGTCAACTTTGCATTTAATATGCTTTGATACAGCACTCCTTGAACAGCCACCCCTTTCGGTAATGACCCTCTGTGACTTACCCTCTTTATGGAGGGTGTCAATGATCGTCTTCTGGACCATTGCCAAGTCAGCAGTGTTCCCCATTACTGTGGTTTCAAAGAACAAGAAATACCCAGAATTTATAGGGATGGTCATTTATTGAAGCTCAAATGTAAATATCCTAATATTTTGAGATACTGATTTTTGACTTTCATGAGCTGTAAGCTCTAATCATCAAAATTAAAACAAAAAAACTTTTGAAGTGTTTTACTTTACATGTAATGAATCTAAAATATATGAAAGTTTCACTTTTTGAAATAAGTGTAACAGAACTGTTTGTTTAGTTTCCTTTTTGTCCTTATTTGGTTCTTCCTGTTTTAGTTCCTGACCTAGTTCTGTTAATTAGTTATATGCATCACCTGTGTTCGATTAATTACCTTGTTTCCTTGTTTGTTCCTCTCCCTTTATAAGTCCTCAGTTCTGCCTTTTATGTTTGTCGGATCTTAAGTTTACAATGGTTCATGTGAGTTGATGCTAAATAAATATATATTTTGTTATTCATCGTTGTGGGCGCTGATTACTACAACCACAGAACGCTACAGAAGATCCGACCGTTTACCGAAGACGAGATCTGCTCAGGATGCTTGAGCTTGTGCCCGTCGTTTGCGGGGGTTCACGCCGCCGTTCGCGGCTCGCCCCTGCCCGTGCTGCGTGGGATGTCGGGCTGCCTGTCGCGGCTTACCCAGGCCACCCGTTTTGGGGAGAATGGGTCGCTATTCGCCGCACGCCCTTACCCACCGCCCAAGAGAAATTCGCTCCGCCTGAGACGGCGAGGAATGTTCCGCCCGCGGCGAGGAGGATTCCGCCGCAAGGGGCGATGAACGTTGCGCCGTCGGCGACGAAGAGGATCCCGCCGTACACGGCGATGAATGTTCCGCCCGCGGCGAGGAGGATTCCGCCGCAAGGGGCAATGAACATTGCGCCGTCCGCGACGAGAAGGATTCCGCCGCCTATGACGGATCACCCCGAGCCGCCGAGGGAAGAAGTTCAGGTACCAGTGGGGATTTTAATTGAGTTTGAGGGCATGTCATTCCCTCCAGTGCCTGCTCCTCGCCAGTGCCATCCAGTGCCTGCTCCTCGCCAGTGCCATCCAGTGTCTGCTCCTCGCCAGTGCCATCCAGTACCTGCTCCTCGCAAGCGCCCTCCAGTGCCAGCTCCTCGCCAGTGCCTTCCAGTGCCTGCTCCTTGTCTGAGCCCACCAATTCCGGCACCTCGCAAGTGCCCACCTGAGTTCCCGCTGGTCCCGTCCAGCCCACCTGAGTTCCCGCTGGTCCCGTCCAGCCCACCTGAGTTCCCGCTGGTCCCGTCCAGCCCACCTGAGTTCCCGCTGGTCCCGTCCAGCCCACCTGAGTTCCCGCTGGTCCCGTCCAGCCCACCTGAGTTCCCGCTGGTCCCGTCCAGCCCACCTGAGTTCCCGCTGGTCCCGTCCAGCCGTCCTGAAGTCCCGCTGGTCCCGTCCAGCCCACCTGAGTTCCCGCTGGTCCCGTCCAGCCCACCTGAGTTCCCGCTGGTCCCGTCCAGCCCCGCGCCTCCCGTGCGCCCTCTAATGTCCGCGCTGCAAGAGCGCCCTCTAATGTCCGCGCTGCAAGAGCGCCCTCTAATGTCCGCGCTACAAGAGCGCCCCTTTGAATCCGCGCTGCCAGAGCGCCCCCAAGTGTCCGCGCTGCCAGAGCGGCCCCAAGTGTCCGCGCTGCAAGAGCGCCCTCAAGTGTCTGTGCTGCAAGAGCGCCCTCCTGCGTCTCTGCTGGTCCCGTCCAGCTCTCCTTCGTCTCCGCTGGTTCTATCCAGCTTCGCGCCTCCCGTGCGCCCTCAAGTGCCCGCTCCTCCAGAGTGCCCCCAAGAGCCCTCTCCTCCAATATGGCCGCCTGAGGGGAACTTTCCCAAAGAAATTTTGGGGGGGGGCCATATAGCCTCAGTTTGTGTGGCCAGGCCAAAGGACCATATAGCCTCAGTTTGTGTCCCAAAGGCCAAGGCCACAAAGGACCCAGATCCGCCATGGTCGTCCAAGGACCCAGATCCGCCATGGCCGCCCGAGGACCCCGATCCGCCATGGTTGTCCAAGGACCCCGATCCATCATGGCCTCCCGAGGACCCAGATCCGCCAGGGCTGTCCAAGGCTCCTGATCCGTCCTGGAGGCTTCCCTGTCCTATCCTGGTCCTGCTCCAGCCTCCAGGACGCCCGCCCCCCCCTCCCTGATGTTACTGTTACGGTGCGGGACGCACCTTCCGGGAGGGGGGCGATATCTGTAACAGAACTGTTTGTTTAGTTTACTTTTTGTCCTTATTTGGTTCTTCCTGTTTTAGTTCCTGACCTAGTTCTGTTAATTAGTTATATGCATCACCTGTGTTCGATTAATTACCTTGTTTGTTCCTCTCCCTTTATAAGTCCTCAGTTCTGCCTTTTATGTTTGTCGGATCTTAAGTTTACAATGGTTCATGTGAGTTGATGCTAAATAAATATATATTTTGTTATTCATCGTTGTGGGCGCTGATTACTACAACCACCTACCGCTACAATAAGTTACAAGAAAAAAATAACTTTTTCACCATATTCTAATTTTCTGAGATGCACCTGTATAAAACATATTTGAATGAGTTTTAGCAAAGACAATTTGCAGGTATAGACAATGATATCTTCCAAAAAAAAAAGTTTTAAAATTTTAAAATCAGTAGGGAAACTGTAATTAGAGCATAAACATCCCTCGCCAAATGATTGTGCCATTCCATCGTAAATGTTTCACATTTTAATAAATCTATTTTTCACATGCCTGGTGTGACAGATGCACCTTATGTGACTGAGGTAGACACACATATGCTAGCGGTAAGGGTATGACGTGTGTGTGAGCAAGAACAAGCATGTGGCAGAGTTATATTTAGCTGGGCTTGTGTGCTCATTGTGTGAGGACCGTGGCTAGCTGGAATCAGGTGTCCAGGTGTCTCTCTGCGTTTAAATTAGCACCTCTTTGTACTGCCCTGCTCCCGTTTAGAAATATGTGCTCTCCTCACACCTCACCAAGAAAAGCTACAACACCGCAGGCTAAAAACCCTTTATTCTATCATCTCTCTCTCACTCCCCCTCTCCCTATCTTTGTCTATTACCCTTATTCTCCTCTCAATCTTTCATTTCCCCCAACCATGCGCTAGATCATGGCTCTTTTATGGGACTAATGCCATTTCAAAGACACATTTGGAAGTGTCCCATGCTCATCTCCTCTTCGTTTTGCCTCCAATCAGCACCAAATGTCAGTTAATACCACAGAACAGTGTGTAATAAGAGTGAGTTAACAGCATACACAGGAAAATATCGATCGAGTCTTTTAAATTAACCTGTGCTGAAACTTTATTACATTTTCCTGCTAGTTCAATACATAACTTAATGCAGTTCTGCTTCTGTTATCACTGTTTGTTCAAACAGAAGAATGTAAGATGGATTAGTCTGGTTCGTGATTCATGCGGTTTGAGATAGGAGTATCATCGGGTGGTTGGCAGATTGGATCACAGGATCAGCAGGAGGTGGAATCAAACCTGCAACTTGGGCTTACATGCTGCTGCTGATGTGTCTCTTGGGGAGGATATTTAGCCAGTAAGAACCGCCAAATGTCTGATAAAAATATATATACTGTAAGTTTAGAGCCCTACACAAATGATGTGTGTCATCAAAAGCAAACAGATAAAACATCATCTCTATTTATTAATAAATATTAATATGCACTACCATTCAAGTTTTTTTTCTTTCTTGAAGAAATTAGTACTTTTAATTAAGCAAAGATGTTATAAATAAAAGTTACAAAAGTGACAGTAAGGATTTTATAATAAAAATTATACTTCTAATTCTAAATAAATGCTGTTCTAAAAACTTTCTATTCATCAAAGAATCTTTTGATATTTAAAAGAAAAAAGTGTTTTCCACCAAATATTTCAGCATTGACAATAATAATGTTTCTTGAGCAGCAAATCAATGCAAATGAGCAAATCAAAAGCATTTTAGAAGGACCGTGTGACAACGAAGAGTGGAGTAATGTAAAAAAAATAATAAATGTTTTAATGTTAATAATGAATAATTTCTCATTATTAATATGGGTCATGCAACCAACCAAATTCTTGACTTTTTCTAATTTACATAATTTTTTTGGGAGTAATGTTTAGTGGAAATGTTAAAACAACACAAACTGAATAACACCAACAGCTGAAATAGAACAAATTGTTATGTATCTATGCAACAACAACAAAATAATCATTTAAAGGGGTTTTACATGGTCAGCAGAAAGCAGCATAAAACTCCTATAAATCCAAGTAATCTGTTTAAAAACATAAAAAGAAAGTAAATGGTATATTGAAAATAGGTGAAATGGCCAGAAAAAGAGAAAATTCCTAATATAATTCAGACACTTCATGCCTTAGTGCTTGAGTGCCGCAGTAATGTAACATCTCGCACTTCACAAATGACCACAAAAAGTAACACGGCATTAAAGAAATCTTTTATGTTCTCATTCTTCCATTTCATTCTCTTCCTCCCCTCTCCATCTCTCACCCCTGAGGAGGAGGTGAGATTGGTGTGATTCAGGAGCCTGTGCAGGCAAACAGAGTGTACACACACCTGGACCTTTATATAGGCCTCTAATAAGATGCCCAAGACAGCGAGCAGCTGTAGTCCAGAGCAGAACATTTGCACGCTATTATTCTTGAGGTCACAAGACTCATTTATCAGACAGTCTGCTTACAACCAAAGGTGACAAGTGGTGGCTTTGGGTGGTTATTAGATTTCTAAAATCCATTGTGATATATAATATACAAGCATTTTCCTATCATCTCTCTGTCTGACTTCAAATAAAAGGCACACATTGTGTCTATTTGGCTCCTTTTTTATAGCTTTTCCAAAGAACTGCTCCTCCATAACTCTGTTCTACTTTATCCCTTGCTACCTAAAGCTAGTCTCCACTTGTCTCTTTTATAGAGTGGGGTTGAGCAGTGGGCCCATGGGGGTCTTTCTAGGTAGCTGCAGTGAAGGCCAGCAGCAGCTGAGACCCGTGGTTTGCTGCAGGAGCACCAGAACTTATTGTCACTCCATGGCACCCTCCATCAAAGCCATGATTAATAGAATGGGCCTTTTCTTTCCTATAGCCTCCAGCGCTTTCTCACCTTCTCCATTTATACTCTGTGCACAGTTCTCTCTCCCATCCACTAGCATTGGGAAGCTCAGCTCACATGGAAGGCAGATGCTTTCTGCTATCCTTGACGATCATTAGATATACTTTCATTTTACCGTGATACTGCAAGTCGATACATCCAGCTGCTCATAAAACCAAGACATTTATGAGATCAACAACCCTTTAAATGCTTTATTGGATGGATGTGTTTAGCTGCGGGTTTAATCTTGGTGTAAACCTTTGACTCCAGATATTATTTACACTGCCAAACATAGAAATGAGTGTTTCCTTCGCTGTTCCACAACACGGAGAAGGTGGGAAGCGATTATATTTGAGCATTATATAATTCTAGTCCTCGAATTTGATTGGCTCAGGACATTTCAGTGTTTGTATGACTTCGCTTTGTCTGTGTTTATGCATTTTAGTCTGTCCATTGAGGTTTTTTTTTTCCATTGTTGGAATGCTAGAAGTGTGACTCGTTTCATCATTCATTCAACAGATTCATTAAAAAATACCAGTTTGTTCAGGAACAAAACAGGCGACTGTCTTTGTCATTGAGTCATTGATTCATTCCCTAAATCGATTCATTCAAAAACACTGATTCATTTAGGAATGAAACAGGCAGTTGTTTGTATGAGTTATTCACTTGCGCAAAATACTGATTCATTCGGGAATGAAACAGTCAATTGCCTTTATGAGTCAATCGTTAATTCATTAACTTATTTGATTAGTTCAAAAACATGTATTTATTTAGGAACGAAACAGGTAGTTGGCTTTATAAACGAGTCATTGATTAATTTACTCAAATGATTATTTCAAAAAAAAATATTTGAAACTAATGAAACAACAGCTGTCTTGAGTGAGTCATTGATTAATTTAATCAGTTTGTTCAAAAACTCTGATTCATTTTGAAATGAAGCAGGCAATTGTCATTATGAGTGAGTCATTATTGATTTGTTCAGAAACACTGATTCATTCAGAAAGGTAAAACCACCTGTTTAGGCTTCAGTTCCAGTTTCCAAAGGTGGAGTAAAAATAGACAAAACAACTGGCAATATTGTGTTTTTGTGTTAAAATGTTTTTAAAACCTTTTATATTGTGGAACAATTATTTCTATGAACCCTCCTGTTGATCATCTTTAGTCTTTGTTTTTTGGTCATTTTAATTTGAAGTAAAGTTAATACCCTTGGGTTTTATTGTTTCTTTAGTAATGGAGCCATGACTTTGGAAGGTCAAAGACATTACAGATTTCATCAGCTGTTTCTGATCTCTCTGCCAATGAAATTAACACAAGCACACTGTGTTTCCATCACTCTCATTTCCACCGTCACCCCTCAGTCTTTCTCTCTCTATCTCCGTTACTTCAATTCAATTCCTTCCTCTTATTTTTCTTTCCCTCTTTCTCCATGTCATGCTCCCTTTTTCCAAATTACATTATCTCCAATCCCTTTAGGTCTTCCTCTCTCTTTAGTCTCTCGCCCTTTCTTTAATTCTTCCTATCTCTTCCCCTCTCCCTCTTTCCGTCTCTGTCTCCAGAGCTCCTAGTAAATGATGCATAGCTGGGTCCCAGACTCAGAGCGATCATTAATGAGGTGGTCCAGGAGAGATGGAGTGAAGGATGATGGAGGGAATAAGAGAGAACAGCAAAAGACATGTTTCTGCCCTCAGGCATTTCCCCGATTCTTCACCAAACCAGAGATTGTTTGTGTAAAATGCCAGTAGGTGGCACTTCCTTGTCCCATGCTCATTAATTCTAGTGCACACACACATACTTACGTGTAAGGATGCATTCTCAGTAAACACCTGACACTTTCAAATCCATACAATATATTTTTGCCCCTGTGGTTGCTCTGGCTGCTTGTTGACTGCTCCTAGTGAATGTTCCACTTAATTCTGAAATGTACATTCATAAGTTACTTTGCAAAGATGACATTTGATTAAGTGGATATTTTAGACTCTTTAATTCTGCTTATCTCACCTGTCAACGCACATTCTACATTAATGCGCCAAGTACATTCATTGATTGGCAACCTGCAGTTAAAATACTGAACTACACTCACTGGCCACTTTATTAGGTACACCTTGCTAGTACCGGGTTGGACCCCCTTTTGCATTCAGAACTGCCTTAATTCTTTGTGGCATAGATTCAACAAGGTGTTGGAAACATTCCTTAGAGATTTTGGTCCATATTGACATGATAGCATCACGCAGTTGCTGCAGATTTGTCGGCTGCACATCCATGATGCGAATCTCCACCACATCCCAAAGGTACTATTGGATTGAGATCTGGTGACTGTGGAGGCCATTTGAGTAAAGTGAACTCATTGTCATGTTCAAGAAACCAGTCTGAGATGATTTTAGTTTTGTGACATGGTGCATTATCCTGCTGGAAGTAACCATCAGAAGATGGGTACACTGTAGTCATAAAGGGATGGACATGGTCAGTAACAATACTCAGGTAGGCTGTGGCGTTAAAACGATGCTCAATTGGTACTAAGGGGCCCAAAGTGTGCTAAGAAAATATCCCCCACACCATTACACCACCACCACCAGCCTGAACCGTTGAGACAAGAAAGGACGGATCCATGCTTTCATGTTCTTTACGCCATATTCTGACCCTACCATCTGAATGTCACAGCAGAAATCGAGACTCATCAGACCAGGCAAGTTTTTTTCCAATCTTCTATTGTCCAATTTTGGTGAGCCTGTGCGAATTGTAACCTCAGTTTCCTGTTCTTAGCTGACAGGAGCGGTACCCGGTGTGGTCTTCTGCTGCTGTAGCCCATCTGCTTCAGGGTTCGACATGTTGTGCACTCAGAGATGGTATTCTGCATACCGTGGTTGTAACAAGTTGTTATTTGAGTTACTGTTGCCTTTCTATCATATGTAACCAGTCTGCCCATTCTCCTCTGACCTCTGATAATCAACAAGCCATTTTCGTCCACACAACTGCCGCTCACTGGATATTTTCTCTTTTTCGGACCATTCTCTGTAAACCCTAGAGCTGGTTGTGCGTGAAAATCCCAGTAGATCAGCCGTTTTTGAAATACTCAGACCAGTCATCTGGCACCAACAACCATTCCACGTTCAAAGTCACTTAAATCCCATTTCTTACCCATTCCGATGCTCGGTTTGAACTTCAGCAAGTCGTCATCAGCACATCTAGATGCCTAAATGTATTGAGTTGCTGCCATGTGATTGGCTGATTAGCAATTTGTTTTACCAAGCAATTGAGCAGGTGTACCTAATAAAGTGGCCGGTGAGTGTATATTACTGGTAAATATAGAATAGAATAGAATAGAATAGAATAGAATAGAATAGAATAGAATAGAATAGAATAGAATAGAATAGAATAGAATAGAATAGAGACTCTACAATACAGTAGGAGAGCAATACAGAACAATCCACACTATAAAAAACTATATAAAGTTATACAAGGGGGCAAAACCAACACACACACACACCTGCACAACAATGAGTTTAAGTGTTTATTCTATGTTTATTCTATTTTAATTCAAAACTAGCTACACTGCTTGGCATCATACAGTTAGAATACTGAACTATATTTTTGGTGAATAGAATAGAAGTTAGAATACTGAACTATATCTTTGGTGAATAGAATAGAATAGAATAGAATAGAATAGAATAGAATAGAATAGAGACTGTGCAATACAATAGCAGAACAATCTACACTATAAAATACAGTACAAACAATAGTTATACAATAGGTTACAAGAGGCAAAGCCAAAACATATAATATACAAATATAAAAACAAATTATGAATTATTTCAATAATTAGTAATAATGAATTTAACTGCATATTGAACATTGGTGTATTTCATTACACCACTCAAGCTATACAATGTGTGGAAACAGACCAAATAATACCATTGTCTCAAGTATGTACTATGCAATGGATTTACCACATCACTGACTATTATATATGGCCCATGTTGACATTTGAACTTTCAGTGTTTACAGCCCTTGTTCCCAAAGGACTTTATGAAGGCAAATGCTATTTAATTAACCATTTAGCCTTCATCAATAGGACACACACACACACACACACATGCCTGCATGTACAGACATAAAAAGAGTGCAAATTTATTCTTGATTTGGATAAATCAACTTACATCTCCCCGATGAGACTCATTTGCTTGGCTCAGTCTCAGCGCAAAATAAATAAATGAGCAGAGAAAGAGATGAGAAGATGCACAGATGTGAACTTGGTACGCTGGGAAAAGAAGCAGCCTCAATAGAGCCTAATCTTGTACTGCCACTTACTCCAAATCAGTTTTGTTGCATGGATGCAGCAAATGTGGAGTAACTGTGTGGATACTTCAATCAAGATTGTTTAATGGAATGAATATGTTTCCATGGCGATCAATGGTGTGGATACTTAAAGAAACAGGAATATTTAATTGAAGTAATATGTTTCTATGGCAATGAGAGCCACAACAGAGAACTAATACTACTACTTTTAAAAATCAAATATAAATCATGAAATGTATAATTAAAACGATGTATCCTTTCATGTTTCTGTCTTGAATATTTGCTTATTTGGAGGAAATAAATATTGTAAGTGAATCCTCTTCACATTTAACTCAGCTGCCAGATGCAGAGGTCTTCTTCTCAGCAGACTGTTCTGTCTTCTCAAATCTCATATTTCGTGCTCAGTTATTTACGCAGGTGACAGTGAGATGTGAGGACTGGATTACTCAGATCTGCGCTGCTTTTATGTGCTCTAAATGCCACATAGTGTAAGCATCAACCAGGAACCAGCTATTTCACAGAGCACTGACTCATTCTGAATGGATCTGTTTACCCTGGAAACAATTTAGAATGAATCTCCTCACATAAAAAATAACCTGCTATTTAGTGGCAAACCTGCATTTTGTGTGGAATACTGTAGGTCTTCAGTACAACTGACAGCTCTGAAAGGCATTGTGCTTCTCTCTGTCAGCATGTAATTACAAAGAAAAACATGCATTTCCGATTAAATTCTGTTTACCCGCACCACTCGTCGACTGGAATATGAGATATGCCAGGGTTTTGGAAGCTGTTTCAGATCTGAAAATGTTGTTGAATTAATTTGTCTTGTCTCTTCGTTTTAATGCTATGCTATGCTAAATTATAGTATGAAAATTTAAGTTGTATTATTTCTTAGCTTGTAGAGCGTCTTCACTGTTTTAAAAATTTGAAATAATTAAGATATGTATGTATTTGAAAGGAAGTCTCTTGTGCTACCAGGACTAAACTTATTTGATGAAAAATGCAGTACAATTATGAAATATTATTACAAATTAAAATAACTGTTTTCCATTTTAATTAATTTTAAAATATAATTTACTCTTGTGATGGCAAAACTGAATTTGCTGCTCAAGAAACATTTATTATTATCAATGTTGAAAACATAATACTGTATATTAAGAAGTTTGTGGTAAGGTTTAAAGATAAATAAATACTATACTGTATAATCAGCAAGGACACTATTGATCAAAAGTGACAGTAAAGACATTTATAATCACAAAACATGCTTATTTCAAATAAGTGCTGTTTACTGAACTTTCTATTCATCAAAAAAATCCTCAAAAAGCCATGAACAAGAGCCAAATTAGAATGATTTCTGCAGGATCATGTTACACTGAGGGAGTATTGCTGCTGAAAATTTAGATTTTCCATCACAGGAATAAATCACTTTTTACAATATATTATATTATAAGCAATAGAAAGTTGTTTTAAATTAAAATATTTGAAAATATTATTGTTTTATTACTCTCTCTCTCTCTTTCCCAGCATTTATCCTATCCTCGCACTGCGCAGGGTCAAAATATTATTGCTTTATTACTGTATTTAAAAAAAAATGCAGCCTTGGTGAACATAAGAGACTTCCTTCAAAAAAAATAAAAAAATGAATTATTCCAAACTTTTGACCGGTAGTGTACTTGGTAGTGTATTGTTCAGTTAAATGAACCTTTAGCAGATACCTAAGCTGTTTCAATGGGAAGTTTCTTGGGTCTTTTATCACTAATAAATAATTCCTTTTTGAGCAAGTTTTGCAGAACTTTGATCTGTTTCCCTCATTAATGATGCTAGCAGTCCACGGTTCCACATATTACAAGCAAGGGGTTCTGAAATTGAAAAGTCAGAAGGTAAAGACTCTTGGAAACCTCTGTCTGACCTCTCTGCCACGCTTTTTTACTTTGCTAGCTTAAGGCCAACTCCTACATTTCAGCATGCAGCTGCTGGAACGTGTTCAAAGAAGCATGCAAACAGAAAATTCAAATTTTTCCCAATTGTTGTGGCACCTTTAATTTCATTAGCTTTTCCCCATACCCCCGCAGGAGAGCTGAGTTTATAGGGCAACAATCAGAGTAATAGTCTTGCCCATGCAATCTGCTAAAAGCCCCTGTGGCCCACGGGCCCAGGTGTACCTGGGGATTAAAACAAGGCGGGACAGGTGAACTCAGCATGGAATCGCTCACAAGTCATACTCATAACCATGCACCCATTATTATAGGGCCTTTTCATTGTTATCATACTGAGCTTATTAGTATGTTTTCTGTATGCTATAACCCAACACCTACCCTTAAATCTAACCTACAGAGAATTTTTTTCCAATTTTATATTTTAATTAAAATGTTACTTAGTCATTTTCCTCGTGGGGACCATTGGAAGGTTCGTGTCAGGTTTTACAATCGTTGTGGGAACAAAAATGTTTTAATAGTGAGCTAATTATTGTCTATTTATTGTCTATACACTAACCCTACACCTACGTTTAAATGTAACCCATTTTTTTATATTTTAATTAAAACATTATTCCCTTTATGTGGGAAGGTTGTAAAGGTATTCAGGTTTGACTTTCTTTATAGGGACGTTTGTTTCCCACAAATCTGACAAAACCTGAACCGCACACACAAATAATGAGGTGAAAATAAACAATTTCCCAAACATTATACATACTAAACCATGAATACAGTAAAGAAAAATATACTTTTATGTAAAAAATGTTACATGTTTTTCTAAAGTTGACGTATTGCCCAAAGGTTACATATTTGTCTTTATACATTACATACAGCCTACAGTTGTAATGTAATACCGTCATGGGAGCATGATGGTGTTACATCAGAACATGGATGCTACCATCATAATCATAATCAAAAATAGTATGATCAGAAGAAAAAAACATATCTTACTTGAAATCTATGGCATGACTTCCTCTCTGGCGCAGCAGGGATAATTAGTCTGTGGTTTGGGTCAGCTCGATAATTCCTGAAAATAATTTTCTGTTATCCCACTCTATTACTTACACACTATTTTTAGGGTTTTCCTTCATGTATTTAAGGGACAAGTTGTATGCTTTTCAAAATGTGATTTTTAATGTGAGCAGTGCTAGACATTTATTTAAGCATCTTTCTTATAATGACTATAATAGCATGTGCATGTTCTCATTGTCTCTCTTCAGTGAGCAGCATCATCTTCCATTATTCATCCTCTTTACCCCCACGCTTCCGTCACTCTCACTCCTTACCTACTCTCACCTCACTGTTACACGGCTCATCATGAGTTACATTTCCAATTAATCTCAACATTATTCAGTCTGAAGCACCGCAAATCTTATCGCAATTGCCATCTGCACAGTAACTGAAGATGTGTTTGAGATATGCATGGGAAGTAATGAAAGCAAACCGTGTTCCATTAGTAGGCTGCAAACTTATCTGAGCTGATGACTCTGGCAGAGGATCAAATCATTATGACAGTTTGCTCAGCTAGTGGCAGCGTCTTATGGATTGAATTAAAGATACAGGAAAGTAATTCTTTATGTCCATGCTCACAAATCTGCTATCATTATTAATTGATTCTTGAACAGGAGTATTAAAGCAGTAGTTCACCCAAACTGAACATTTGTTGAAAATTACTCACCCTCAGGCCATCCAAGATGTAGATGAGTTTGTTTCTACATCAGATTTGGAGAAATGGATCCTACTGAAGTGAATGGGTACCGTCAGAATGAGAGTTCAAACAGATAATATCACAGTAATCCATAAGGAATCCACATGACTCCAGTTCATCAATTAACATTTTGTGAAGTGAAAAGCTGCGTCTTTGTAAGAAACAAATCCATCCTTTAGGCATTTTAGCTTGAAACCTTTGCTTCTGGACAATCCATAATAATCTTTCCTCCAGTGAAAAAATCCATCCCCTGTTGTCCTCTCACATCAAAATCCACCAACATTTGTTTAGAACTGTTTTGGACTGTTTTCACTTGTGATAGGTGCACATTTAGCTTATGACTTTTTCATGAGAAATAACATGATCATAAATAGAAGACTTCCATTTTAGTTGGACACTTTGAAGTTAAAAATATCTTAATGATGGATTGGACAAACACAGCTTTTTACTTCACAAGATATTAATTGGTGGTCTGGAGTATATTACTTGTGGATTATTGTGATGTTTTTATCAGCTGTTTGGACTCTCATTCTGACGGCACCCATTCACTGCAGAGGAACCATTGGTGAGCAAGTGATGCAAACTCTGATGAAGAAACAAACTCATTTACATCTCGGATGGCGTCAGGGTGAATATATTTTTAGCAAATATTCATTTTTGGATAAACTATTGCTGTGTAATCATTCACTCTTTTCGTGCTTGACAAATCTTATTTATTGTATTTTATGACCAGACACAACTCTGAATTCTGAAACACATCCAGGTTACAGGAAACTGAAGAGGGAAAGATGAGGGGAATCATCACTGGTCCGCAGGGATTATGAGCTTTCAAAGTCAGATTTGTGTTAAAGACTGCCAGACACAGTCATTTTAACATGAACACTGTCTGACAGTTAACGAGACTTTCTTTTTATAATCACCATTTTTAGCACAGGATGTTTCTTTTCTTTTTTTCTTCTATTAGCTACTTTAGCAGGTGTAAATAGAGCATATTTATAAATGCAAGAATTTAACCTGATATATGGGGAGAAAAAGTTGTAGTGCTGCGCCTATAAACCGTGTCAGAACCTTTTCGATTTGAGATCTGAAAACATTTACACTTTTTAACATTGACAAAACAGTCTAAACTTTCATTAAATATAAATTAAATTGTTGTTTACAGAGCATTTTCCCTGTCTACTTTAGCAATACCTGCAAATCAGGAACTGCTGCCCTTTCCAGACTCCAGTATGGTGGTCCTCCATCTGCATTGCAAAAGATTCTGCTTCCTGTGGTAAGTAGACTGCAATTTGAATAACCTGTTTACATTTTAGTTCCTGCTTACACAACTAAAACCTGAGAGCTCTGACTGCAGCCTTCTGAAGGGTAACAATGAAACCAAATGGACACTGGACAATCGGCCCATATTCAGCATCTAAAGTGACTCATAAGCACATGTAGGAACTGTCGTCCTCTTGTGGTGTTCCGGAGAACATGTTCATAAATGCACTGAACAATGAATGAAACATGCTGGGAGGCACCACAGTAAATTGTAACTGTGTTACAAACACTAATACTAAAACTAACATTAACACATTATAGAAACCCTTCATGCAAACCACCCTTAATTAATCATAATCATAGAAGATCACGATTATTTACTTGGTAAAGGCCAAAGATCACAACTCACCTTTATTAGAAAAACGGCTACATGAATAACTAAACAATTATTTTTTAATTATATTGTTCACATATAATATATAACAACAACAACAATAATAAAAATAATAATAATAATAATACAATTCCTAGTAAAAATACAAAATCATTTTCATTTAGCTATAATTAGTATATACATATATAAATATTGTTACATTCAATATATGAATATTGTTCCTCCCCGTGAATTCCTGAATCCGTCTCCGTGATTTCCGTGTTTCCATTCACATCTCTATTCGCGTCTCTGCTCTCCAGCGCTCAGTGTGGGTCTGTGAAGGTTGATGATTGGTTGATGGGAGATGAGAGTCTGGAGGCTCGCGCTTCACACCCGTGTTCGTATGTTTACACTCAGTTCTCCAGACACAGAAGAGCGGCAGCGTCAGGACTATGGCGCTCCACAGATAACAGCGGAGACCTCACAACTATGGCATTATATTTAACGCTTACGAACAACTTTTTCTACTCGTCCCAACAGGAATAAAGCTGTCAAGTACTTTTGTTTTCGGTTGAAATTCAGTTGTTTTCAAAGAGTACCAGAGAAAATCTGCTTCAGTGGAGTTGTGAAGGAGATTAACTTAACGCATGTTATTGGCTATTTTGTGTCTCGCTACGGAGGGAGACTGCAATGTGCCTGACTGAACATTTTCTGTAACTGTAATTCAAAATTTGTCGCCTCGTGTTTTGGGGTTTTATTATAAACCACGGTGCGTTCTTTTGTGAGTTTGTGAAGTTTAAGGAGGAGTCCGCCTCCACGTTTCACACTATATTTGAAGTATCCTTCTCCGAGGATTCAGCGAGACTTCAGCCGACTGGAGCGAGAGCACCTGGGGGGCGTTTGGCAGTAGCGTGACCGGGTGAAGATGCTCTCAGCGTGGATACACCGCGACCAGTCTCCCGCTTCCCTGCTCGGTTTAGTTCTACTCTGCGCAACCTTTGTGATCCACGCAGGTATGAGCCATTTTAATAATAACATATTAATTTGAATAGTGTACATAATAATAATAATAATACACTTCCTTATACTTTCGGTCTGAAACATACGGGAGAGCAGGAGTGGATTTTAATCACGCGCACTCACGTATACACACCCAAAACAGATAAGTTTAGCGATAATGAGGTCGTCGAGCAGGATTTGTTTCTCAACATTTGTCGACTATCAAGACTATCAAGTGATGCCTTTTGATTTATATATATATATATATATATATATATATATATATATATATAAATCAGCAGATGACTCACTGGTCGTTTATAAAGCTACTTTTTCTGGCCTACTTTTTAAAATTGCATAGAAGCTCCTGCAACCTTTTACAAGAGACAGAAGCATTAAAAGAGGGATTATGGGGAAAATTTTATTGAATAATGTTTTTGTTGATCCACTTTACTTAATGTCTCCATGCATTATCGCTGAAATATAACAGGTGGCACTGTTCATTTTAAATATTAAACCCTGTATAAAACCCTATCTATCTATCTATCTATCTATCTATCTATCTATCTATCTATCTATCTATCTATCTATCTATCTATCTATCTATCTATCTAGGCAGTGTGATAGATATCTAAGAACCAGATGAAGGGATGTGACTGCTGCATGTGCACTCATCTGTGTTTCTCTCTGCCTTCAGAGAGGAATATTCTGTTGATCTCCTCTCTTTCTGCTTGCCATGCTGAGCTTCCAAGCAGCAGATAAAAAGCAGAACCCCTGGTGTTCTTGGAGTAATTAAGGTTTAGCTCAATGCCTTCCTGGCTCCTTAAAGACCGAAAAAAATAAACCTTGTAAAAAAGGAAACAACATCTGAGGGAAAGCAGAGATAGTGAGTTCTGAATTAAAGTGTGCTGCTTTAAAATCTCTTCCTCTGTTATTTTACTTTTCAGATTGATGTAGTTTAGGGTTACGTTTAGCACATGCTCTTGATTAAGTGGTGGTGGAAGTTCCTCTGAAGATGTTTTTAAAGCTTAATTTTGTGGAGTAATGAATTTAGTTGAAAGTAGCTCAATTTTGTTTTCATTTGTAATCGGCAAGTTCATACTGTTTAAGTACTTTTTATAGAAGAATTTGGAAGAAACAATGTTGAATTGGCAGCAATGATAGCAATTCATCTGAAAATGACCTAATAAAAATAACCAAACCATTCACTGACATATTTGACAAGTTCTGGATATTATTTACAATACAAAAGAGAAATATTCATGTGTAGATCATGTTGTGATGTGTTATTGTTTCTGTATGAAGGCTAGCCTACCTTCTGTCTGACCTTAGAAGTGACGGGAAGCAATGAAGCGTCAAAGAAATCTCTCTGCGCTCTGGCCACATATGTAATCAGATTGACATAGAAGTGCACATTCAAAGGGTTTAGCTGATTGGTTTTCCAATGGGAAAGAGAAATCGGAAAGAAAAAGGACAGGTTGATTTAACTTGAGACGGAGACGAATGTGAACTGCAGTTTAAGTGTGCTTGCCCTTGATCTACCAGCAGTGGAGACCATTGTAGAAAACATGCTTATTTCGACCTCAGGTTTTTGATATAGACAAGATCGGGGCTAGTTGTCACACAGGGAAGTTGTCTAAAAATTGTTTTAACTGAAAAGGTGAGAACTGAGAACTGCGTTTTGAGGATATGCATAAGAACAAGTTGTTTTTAAATAAAATAAATTAATAAAACCTATATTCACAATATTCATAATTTTTCTAGATTTTTGCTGTTTCATTAATTTATTTGTTTTATAATTGATTTCCTGTTAAAAATTTGCTGAACAGCCTGTTATAGATTGTGACAACTTACCCCATCATGCTGTAGTGAGACAACGTGCCATGTTATTGGATTTGCTTAGCAAACTAATTTTTTCCTCTGGGCAAAAGCAGTGAAAATATTCAGTTGCTTTTTTGTAGTCAAGAAACAACTAGATAAACCCACTCGAAGAATTATTCACTGTAGTGTAAAAAAAAAGTGACAACTCGCCCCGATCTCACCTAAACAGTATGTGAGAAACTTCTTCTGCATACATGAACCATCTAGATTTTACAGACAGAAATACTCGAAGCCTGTCTCTCGTTGAGACGGAGATGCCAGCACATATTTCACATCATCCATAAAACATCAGAGTCAAGATGGATAACGTTTATCTTCTCTCTCATTCTGTCCATTCCTGTATTCTTCTTCTCCCCCTCCTGTCTGTCTGTATTGTGGATGTGCTGAGCTCAGATTTCCTGTATGGTACAGCTCTCTCAGTGTTGACATACACATTAATTACCCAGACTGCCAGGAACCCACTTCTGGCTGCTTTGCCCCATCAGCTTTTCTCCTCCCTGTTTGTGTGTGTTTGTGTGAGTATATGCATGTGTGTTTGTTTGGCAGAACGTCCCTGTATACATGCTTGAGCTGGCTCGAGGCGGCAGACGTGTGCTGTTGTATACGCAATGGAGTCACACTGTCTGGATTTGTGTGCACGGGTGCGTGTTTTGGGAGTTGGAGAAGATAACACACGCAAGACTGCTCTGAATAAGACTTGAACTTTTGAGTCGTATTGTTTGGACAGTTTCAAGAGGATTAAGTTCAGGCCTAGTGACCAGTGCTGCTGGTGGAAAAATGGGCGGGTGTAGGTCAAGCTGAAGTGCCTAAGGTCAAGATGGAGTAGGGAGGTGTCCTCTTGCTTGCCCATCATGTTCAGAGAGCATAACGTGTCGGATCCTCCCAGTCAAGGCTGCCGGTAGTCCAGGGCGTGGGGGGATAATTGGTTATCTCTGAGAATAGGTCAACTGTGGTTGAGTTTGCTTGCTGTGAATGGTAAGATTCACATTGTGAAATTCAGTTATGAATGTAAAATCTACAAAAGGCAAAGAGAAGAAAACTTAGGTAGGAAGAGAACCAGTAAGGCTTGTAATTAGGTCTAGAGGAAGGGAAATGTGAAGGAAGGAATGCATGGATCGGTGAGAGGTCTGGCTGAGATCTGAACCACCAGTCTTGTGGTGTGCATTAGCTTTATGGCCGCTGTGGGAGGCAGAGAAGATCGCTGGTTTTCCACTCACCCCCATACTGTATTATTTATCACTGTAAAGTGGCCCTCTTTAATATTTTAAAGCAGTTTATGGTTGTGTGTGTGATCTGTTTGTGATGCAATGGATTTCTGAAGTGGTGTTGGACATGTCGTCTGTGCAGGCAGGTGTGAGAGTGGCGCTACAGAAACTTGTTGAGGGTTGTTAGTAGCACTTCATTATCGCCTGACTGAATTACATGCTGAATTGTTTTCAACATTGCTAATAATAAGAAATGTTTCTTGAGCACCAGATATCATATTAGAATGATTTCTGAAGGATCATGTAACACTGAAAACTGGAGGAATGGCTGCTGAAGATTCAGCTTGCCATCATCGGAATAAATTACTTTTTTACATTTATAGAGAAATTTGACATGGTAATAATATTTCACAATATTATGTTTTATTAATTAAATAAATGCAGCCTTGATGTGCATGAGATACTTTTCTAATATATATATATATATATATGTATGTATGTGTGTGTGTGTGTGTGTATAAAATATATATACGCACACACACACTTAAAGGGTCATGAAACATGTATATATACAGGTCCTTCTCAAAAAATTAGCATATTGTGATAAAGTTCATTATTTTCTGTAATGTACTGATAAACATTAGACTTTCATATATTTTAGATTCATTACAACACAACTGAAGTAGTTCAAGCCTTTTATTGTTTTAATATTGATGATTTTGGCATACAGCTCATGAAAACCCAAAATTCCTATCTCAAAAAATTAGCATATCATGAAAAGGTTCTCTAAACGAGCTATTAACCTAATCATCTGAATCAACTAATTAACTCTAAACACCTGCAAAAGATTCCTGAGGCTTTTAAAAACTCCCAGCCTGGTTCATTACTCAAAACCGCAATCATGGGTAAGACTGCCGACCTGACTGCTGTCCAGAAGGCCATCATTGACACCCTCAAGCAAGAGGGTAAGACACAGAAAGAAATTTCTGAACGAATAGGCTGTTCCCAGAGTGCTGTATCAAGGCACCTCAGTGGGAAGTCTGTGGGAAGGAAAAAGTGTGGCAGAAAACGCAGCACAACGAGAAGAGGTGACCGGACCCTGAGGAAGATTGTGGAGAAGGACCGATTCCAGACCTTGGGGGACCTGCGGAAGCAGTGGACTGAGTCTGGAGTAGAAACATCCAGAGCCACCGTGTACAGGCGTGTGCAGGAAATGGGCTACAGGTGCCGCATTCCCCAGGTCAAGCCACTTTTGAACCAGAAACGGCGGCAGAAGCGCCTGACCTGGGCTACAGAGAAGCAGCACTGGACTGTTGCTCAGTGGTCCAAAGTACTTTTTTCGGATGAAAGCAAATTTTGCATGTCATTCGGAAATCAAGGTGCCAGAGTCTGGAGGAAGACTGGGGAGAGGGAAATGCCAAAATGCCTGAAGTCCAGTGTCAAGTACCCACAGTCAGTGATGGTCTGGGGTGCCATGTCAGCTGCTGGTGTTGGTCCACTGTGTTTTATCAAGGGCAGGGTCAGTGCAGCTAGCTATCAGGAGATTTTGGAGCACTTCATGCTTCCATCTGCTGAAAAGCTTTATGGAGATGATTTCATTTTTCGGCACGACCTGGCATCTGCTCACAGTGCCAAAACCACTGGTAAATGGTTTACTG
Source organism: Barbus barbus (assembly GCF_936440315.1). Lineage (NCBI taxonomy): Eukaryota > Metazoa > Chordata > Actinopteri > Cypriniformes > Cyprinidae > Barbus > Barbus barbus. The sequence goes on from NC_136744.1 coordinate 18,523,376, forward strand.
ACCATGGTATTACTGTGCTCAATTGGCCTGCCAACTCTCCTGACCTGAACCCCATAGAGAATCTGTGGGATATTGTGAAGAGAAAGTTGAGAGACGCAAGACCCAACACTCTGGATGAGCTTAAGGCCGCTATCGAAGCATCCTGGGCCTCCATAACACCTCAGCAGTGCCACAGGCTGATTGCCTCCATGCCACGCTGCATTGAAGCAGTCATTTCTGCAAAAGGATTCCCGACCAAGTATTGAGTGCATAACTGAACATAATTATTTGAAGGTTGACTTTTTTGTATTAAAAACACTTTTCTTTTATTGGTCGGATGAAATATGCAAATTTTTTGAGATTGGGTTTTCATGAGCTGTATGCCAAAATCATCAATATTAAAACAATAAAAGGCTTGAACTACTTCAGTTGTGTTGTAATGAATCTAAAATATATGAAAGTCTAATGTTTATCAGTACATTACAGAAAATAATGAACTTTATCACAATATGCTAATTTTTTGAGAAGGACCTGTGTATATATATATAGGCTGTATATTGGTCATGAAAAATATTTATTGGTGTACATATACTATATATGTGTATATTGGCTTATATATAATTGTGTATTTTCATGTCTACTTATTTTTTTACATTTTGATAAACTTTGCCATTCTTACTTGAAGTTAATCTTTAAAAACACAGATAATGTAATCTTTATTTTTATTTTTCCAAACGTATTTTGATTATTTACTCCTATAGGGATATAGAGAGAGTGAGTGTATTTTTGATTATCTACCTTAACATAAAATGGTTATCTTTTTTTTATGTGGATACGTGTGTATTTGTGTGTGTGTGTGAAGCCTGGAGTACAGCTGTATTCATACTTAAGATTAAAAAGCAGAGATAAAGGAAAAGCCTGAGAAATATATATCGAGAGATGTATTGAGATAGATGGAGCCCAGGGATTGCCTTTTAAATTGACTTTATTAAAAAAAGAGAGTGAGAGTAGAAAGTCAGGAGTCAGAAGCATTGGCATTCAAGCATCATTAAGTCCCTGGCACAGTCTGAGAGAAGAAGACAGTGACAGGGCGAGAGAAGGAGGGAGAGTGAGGGACAGCGACAGAGAGGGGCAAGTGATGAGCAGATCGTTGAGTGGAGATGTTTTTATTAAGGTTCTTATCGATGCCTAGAGCTCTCTGTATTAATGGTGGACATTTTTAATGCTTTGCCAATACTGTGCATGTACGCTCTCATAAATCTGGAACAAACAGGAAAGAGAGTGTGTGGGAGCGGAAGGAAGAGGACACTAGGTTAAAAAGATTTATAACACGGCTCTCTGTAATACTTGTTTCTGATTGGTCCATTGCTATATTCAGCGGTTTTGTATTTATGTATAATGATGATTAAATTATTCATTTCACTGTTGCTCATTCAACATAGCATCCTACTTTCATGTCTGCCACTTCACTCTGGTGTCGTTGTCTTTTAATGCCAGAAAAGCTGACTATAGTAAAAATGACTTTGGCAAACTTTTAGCATGTATATGGTGGGCATAAATTCTCTGCTAGATGCTAAGCTCAGAAGAAAACGGAAAGCAGTAAAAAAATACTGCTTATATAAAAAAAAAAAAAAAAAAACACAAATAGCTGAATAAGAGAGATTTTAAAATTGAGAAGGAAGTTGTTTTATAGGACTATAGTCCATATAAAAATGTATTGCAGATTAATAATAATAATATGCAATTGAATTTTCTTGTAGTGTTCATCTTGCTGCTAGGCTAATGTTTTTTTTTCTTACTTTAGAATGGTCTAGATGCTTTATTCTCATTTAAGATAATATTTAATTTCAGCTCAAATCAATATTTAATATGGGTGTATTTATTTATTCATTTATTTGGTAAGTAGTCTTGCAATTAAGCTTTGTACTACCTTACGAAATATAACCATGGTTTTACTATAGTAAAAGTGTACCAACTTTTTTTTTTGGCAGATTGATTGCCACAGTTTTACTTCACATAGTGTACCATGGTAAATGTGTGGTTACTATGGTTTAACTACAATAGCCTTGGTATTTTTGGTTTTATTTGTAGCAAAACCATGGTTAAATTTCATAAGGGCTGTCAAACGTTTTCAGTCCGAACATCCTGTCTGGGTTTATTTTGCAGTAACAAACTGCTGATGTTACAAAGTAGTTGTTGAACTTGCAGTAGTAGCAGAAAGACTCACTTCAAAGATACATGAACAAGAATTGTGTTGAGGGGGAACATTGTGTGTAAATTGATGGGTGGATGATGGGAAAGCAAAGAAAGAGACTTTAATGAAGTCAAAGCGAGTAGTGGATAGTTGTATGAGAATACAAGAGAGAGAGAGAGAGAGAGACTCTTCACCCCACCCGGGTTTACGGCAGCTGGGTGGTGGTGGTGGGTCGGAGGGGCGGAGAGTGACAGGGTCCATAAAAGAATGACTCGGTGGGGTGGCTTTGTGCTGGGGTTGAATGGAGAACTGAATGGGGTTCTTTTCTGCCACCGTGTGTGGGGTGTTTGTGGGGTGAAGGGCGATGGGCAGGAGGGGTCAGCGTACTCGCAACTCCTTTAGGCAGCGAGAGAGTGACTGACGGTATATATTTGTATTTCCTGTCTCGGCTTTCCATTCATAGTCACACTTCTTATTCAGTCCTCACGAACAATGAGCCGACATGTTTGAGTTGAAATTCGTAGGGCTTTACTGTACATATGACCAAGTCTTTCATCTTTTCTTCTTGTTAACGCCAGCTTATTGACTCCAAGCTTTACACTTCCCTTCTAGGAAACGCCTGAATATTTCACAGTGAGCCAGACCTGCAGCCGAGGCTCATGCCAAGCCAACAGTGTCTTTGGCGGACAGCCTTTCCCCAGGCTGCTGTGTCTGGCAAGGTACAGCAATTGCTGCATATAGTAGCATCCATTCCAAACCCAACTGCATGACAGACATCTAGGAGCATCGATCGCCTACTCTCTGGGTTCGCTTTGAGTTGTGCTGGCTAGAGGAACGATACTCCTCGTTTTGATTGATAGATGGATGTGACTTGTAAAGTTGTTCTTTTTTGCTCTCTAAACCTCTTTTCTAAGTCAAACTGGCAAACCAACGGCTTGCATCAGGATCTTGAAAGTAATATGTGAAAGTTAAAAGAGTTATAAAAATCAGGAGTGAAGAGCCTTTAGCTTAGACCCCCTGATGGTGCTGGTGGGGGTTTGGGTAGCATGTCAGATTCCTTTCGGCAGGAGTCTGGAAGCGGTGGTGCCAGGGCCACGTGAATAGGTCTCCTGCGGTCCACCTGCCTTTGTGATTCCTGCCTTGAAAGAGAGACTTTCTGAGGCCATGGAGATTTCCCTCATCTTCTTAGCCTTCAAAAGAAGTTCAACCCGGTCCATGCCTGAAGATTAGACCACAGCCAATCTCTGGTTTATGCCCAAGTGTGACGGTATGGTTTTGTTTCTGTACCTCATACAGAAGCAAAAATATAGCATCTCTTTCCAAAATGTATTGTTTTTGTTGTCAAACATCTTTCTCTTGTTCTTTTTAGTAGTTCATTTACCTCCTATCCACTCCCTTATGTGCTCCCATTCTTTCTGGCTCCTTTATTGTGATGGGGGTTTGTGACGTTCCTTTTTCGAAAGGCAGTGTGGAGAATCCTATCTCTCTTAGTTTAACGCCTATTAAGACTCCCATCTGCCCCAGGGGTAGAGGAATATGGGGAGCTGAGGATCTCTTGGGGGGTTTTATTAGGGTTCTGCCATGGTTTGCATGCTACAGGGGGCTTCTTGGGAGGGATGTGGCTTGTCTTACCCGAGAACACACACATGCTTGCTCACCGGCTGGTTTTCAATGTTGAAATGCTGGAACAAAACGTCCCCTGTGTGTGTGTGGTGTGCTGGTAAAGTCAGTCTGATGGTGTGTGACCAAAGAGTAATGTCCTCTTGTGGCGTCGCTGTAGTTTTCTTTGTGCCAGATGTAGAAGGCCACACACAATGTGTTATAGAGCAACCCTGACTCTGCCTGACTGGGAAATGAGAATGTTTGAGAGTGTATGACACTCAAGAGAAGTGTATAAATGTTAATAAATATGTTCAGTCTAGAGACTCACAGTGAAAGCAATGCAGTAAATGTTTTATGCACTGGAGCGGTTGCGTAGAATTTGACCTTTACACATGAACCAAATGAAAGGCACTCTTTACACATCTAAAGCAGGTCATGTCTAGTCCAGGAGGCCCGGTTCCACAGTCAACGCCCTTGGGATGAGTGTCGTGGATTTTGGCTGCACCCTGACTGCTGGGCTTGTTCTGGAAAAAGCAAAATAGTGATGCTTAATCCCTATGGAGTATGTGTTGTTGCCGCTTCCACACCCTCTGGCGTGACTCCCAGACTCTGGTGCTGCGTTCCCACCGACAAGGTTCTGGTTCTGGAGCCAGTATCCAAATTGGAGCCGTTTAATGTGTTTCAAATGCAGAACAGGGTGAATGGGAATAAGTTGGTTGTGTGATTCCCTGTGAAACCTATTTTTAGGGGTGGGGTGCTTTCAGTTGTACACCAAGTACAGTTTTACTTTTAAAAGTTAAAGCGACTACTCCTGGAAGCTGTTTGCACTGTAAACGCCTGATGCTGAGATGCAAGTTTATTTTACAGACATCATACACAAAGGCTCCAGACGCTTTTTGTTGATCAGTCTGTTCCATTAAAAAAAGCTTCTGATTGCATAAAGACAGTGAACTAAACTTTATGGGGCTGAGTAAATTTATTGATTTTTTTTCTTCTTCAAATAATCACAGCCTTCATTGGAATAGTCCCAGTATGAGGCCTGTATTGAATGTGATGCAGTAAAACTACAGTATACCGGCAACATAACGGTGAAAAACTGCTTTTTTGAGTTGTTCTAATGGGCTGCAGGCAAAATCAAACAAAACTGAAAATGACTTGTACAAACCAGTTCTATTTAGTGAATCAAAAATACACATCACAACCAGCCTAATTCCTGAAACGAATGACTATTACAATGTTTATTTTAAGGAATAGTTATAGACAAATTACTGATTTGAACAAGTCTGAAACGCAAATGAATATTATAACTGAAATATCCAAATTAATCTCTTTAGATGTTCAGATATGTTTTCAAATCTTGAAAAACTTGTAAACAGAGTCAACAATGTGCTTTGTTTATTAGTAAGCAGGTTAAGTTGTTGCATAGTTCAGACACAAGAATGGTTTAAAAGTGCGAGAGGTAGCAGAACTTGACAGGTTCTGGGTGATGGGATGAGTGAGAGAGCACAAATTGGAGAGTGAAGTGAAGTAGAGGGGGCCTTAAACTACTAACTGGGGTTCACAGCAAGGCCATGTTCACAAGGCCTGTCAATCAGGTGTGTTTTTACAAACTTCACTTGTGCAAACTCAACAAGCTTCGCTCTTTGTCTTTTGACACTTTACCTTAATCTAGATTGGCATCTTTGCACTTATTGCTGGCATAATGTTGGGATTTTCTGCATTCACTTGTATTTTTACTTATGCTCCCTCTTCACTTCCTCAAGCCTCTTACCCGCTGATGGACAGATGGACGGCACGGCCGACCTCACTATCACCTTTCTGCTCACTCAGCTCCGCTCCACCTCTCTGCTCCGATTAGCAGGTGAGCTGAGCGTGGCATGGCTACTTGCAGACCCCGATGCTTTACGGGGACATCTCCTAAAAGCTGTCACGGCCAACACTTTCCCAAACCCCTCCTGCTCATCCATCCATTCACAGTGAGCACTGTCCTTATGTGTGTAAATCACAGCAATAGGGTTGGCTAGCGCCCTATCACAGTGTGGCTCATGTTTACGAGGATTAAGGAAACAGATGGACGGTCATGCTGACTGGTGTGGCTTCATTAACTCTCCGCGCGACCGTTCTAAACTCCGCCGCCCCTGCACGTCTCTCTCCGGAGTGCTCCGTACAGAGCCCAGCCAGACCTGAGGTCTGTGGGGAGGGGGAGCAGGATTGCACTCATGAAGGCTGTGAAGATGTTTATTGATCTGAAAGCTGAGATGTGGGCAGGGTGTTTCTCTTTGATTGATTAATGTTGAAGTGAAGCAGTGGGACTTTCTTTAAAGAATGATTTCTGACATCATGTTGTCAGACCAGCAGTGGGAGAGTGTTTTTTTCTCTCAGTAGAGTTCTGTATGTGACAGTAGTTCTTTAGTGTTGAGGTTTGTATGGCTGTATGTGACTTGACTGAGATTAAGCTTGATAATAACAACAAACATTATTTAAAATGTACATCAGGACTGATAGGAGTTATTTTTATTTTTTGACCAGACAGTTGTCAAGACCAAAATTGTTTCATTCTGATTTTTGCTGTGAATGCATGATATTTCAGAGCAACATTGTTTATAGAATGATATTAGATAATACATATTTAATTGTTTATGCTAATTTTACATTTAAACAACCTTTACCATTGCCTTATGCTTAAAGTGTACCTTTTAAAACATGAATTTAGTTACACAGAAAAGTGTAATCTTAAGTTTTAAAAGGAATGTCAGTATTTGATAGTGTACAACTATTGCAGAATTTAAAACTATTTAAGAATTCAATCATGAAACATAATTGATCTCTAATAAGGTGATGCACAGAAAATAAAATTCTGGTTAAAATAATCAGATAATTCTACCAATAAACATAATTATGTTCATGTTATGACAGAAAACTTATAAATGGCTAATATCAATCTTGATAAAATGAATGGCCAAATAAGTAAATAAAGATACTACAATTACAACATTATAACATACAGTATGAAAAATTTGATTTTTATTATGACATTTGCTGATGATTACATTTAACAGTGCTATTAAATTATTAGTGTTTTTAAAGATGAACTTTAAGTGAGAGTTAGATGATGGCAAATGTAAAAACAGGGGAAATGAGTATGAACAATTAAATATCCATTAGCTAGCAGCCGATAATAATAAATTAAAAAATGACATTTGGCTGTTTTGAGAATGAATTTTGTTTCTTGCACTGAAGATGACCCAATAAGTTTGTCTTTTACTACAGAATGAGAGAGATGAAATCAGTTACATTTACATTTCATTCTATTGCAGCAAAAAACAGTCGGTCTCAATACTTCTGTACCATCTCTACTGTAAGCCATGTACAGTGCAGTTAAACCCCAAAGCCTAACCTTTTGTGCCAGCACACAAGGTTAACCTAAACCTCCAACCCTCTTCCTTTCTCTGAAGTGTAGCATTTTAACATTAAACGACCAAACATTGAATCTTAATAGCTGACTTGAGCCGGGACATACAGACAACAGCAGCCTGTGGGATAGAGAGGTTTGACAGAAGATGCTTTTGGAAGGACAGGCTCACAGCGAGTCTTTGTGTGTATACTCCCGTCTGTCAGGAGAGATGTAAGAGCTGTACCCTACAGTATGTCACTCAGGGGTAGACAGGTGGTGGAAGAAACAAACTGGCATGAAAGACTAACTTCTGTTCTGGGGTCAGAGAATACTTTTGGTGGAGGTCTTTATGTTGCCATCTGTCCATAACAGGGATTTAGGCACAACAAAGGCTCTATAGGGATCTGTAAGGGTAAACTAATTCCCATGCATTTAAACTATGTAAACTTATTCCTATTACAAGATTTTATTTTATTCACTAGTATTTATCAATTCATCTATATTTTTTATATATATATTTCTTTTTTGAGGTGCCATCACTGTAATACCCTGTTTGTCCCTTTATTTTATTTCCAGAATAAATTGAAGGTGAAATGGTGGAGAAAAGAAGGCATGTGAAGTCTATCTTGTAGTCATTTGCTGCTTACATCTTCATTATGCAGGCTGTCAGTAGCAAATAACGATTATGTTGCTGTGTACACGCTCTTGTTATTAAGTGCAAGAAAGCTTTTGTTTCATTGATTTAAATTACCAAGTGTGACAGACAGGAAAAAGCGAGTCTTTGTTAGTTGATGTGTCCACCCACGTCTCATGCGCTTGCTTACAGCTGCGTTTAAGCACGTATTTGTTTGTGAGCGTGTTTACATTGAGTGACAGTTATACAGTGGCGTGGAGTGTGTAAATCTGTCCTAAATGAGGCCTGGACACTTTAGCGCCACAATTTACAGATTTGTCCCGAAGGCACAGACGCATTGGAAATAATGACCCACAATCGACTGGAGACAGTCAGAGAGAAAGAGAGAGAAATTGTGGGAACAAGGATGAACAGGGCATATCGAAACAAACCCACCCGCTCCCTTTTCCTCTTCCCTCAACGAGAGGACCAATTACATAACTGTCTTACCTGTCTTTCATCTAGTGAGGGGAGCAGTGTTGAAATGACGGTCCTCTCACATGTAATTACACAGAGACGTCCTGGATAAGGGTGTCTGTCGCACCCCGTGACAGAGATGCAGCCTTAAATACCTCTGAGGACATAAAAAGAGTCATCTGACTCGTCTGATCAATTCGCACCTTGAGGCTTCTTCTGTTTCTTGAAGAGTCTGTGTGCATGATCTCATTTTCAATCTAGTTTGGTTATTTGTCAGAAACATTAGTACTAATTATTATTCCTTAATGTGGTTCTGTTTTGTTAACAGAATGTCTGATGTGTGAAATAGGCTTGTCAAAAATCAAGAAGGACTCCAAAAAGGCCCAAGTTTTTCAAATATACAATGGCAGTGTAGATTTATAGCTTAGTATTAATCTAATTTGATTAAAACATTTGTGTGTGAATTGTTTTTATTACTCCAAAAATTTGAGATTTTCCGGTTTCATATGTAACTGAATGATACTCAAAACTTCCTCCCTAAAAAAATCACTGAAAATCTACTGAAATTTAGCTGCAAAACAGCTTACTGTTTTCTGACGTCACAGTCTGAAACATTAAAATATTACCTTATTTAAATGTCAGTGACACCTTTTGAGTATTCAGAAACTTCGCCCACCCAGTCACAGTGAGGTAATAGAAAGTATGGCCGATACTGTTATTCCTGAACATTTTCTCCCTAAATGTGTTTGGTAATTATCAGCTTGAGAGATGAAACTAACATTTAACTTCAGAAATGTTACATTGTGCAATAAAATTTCCATCAGAGGAACTGTGAAACTAAATATTCTGGTCCATTATAGAGGTCTTCAGATTGGCTGTTCCTCCCAAGGAAGGAAGTATAAAATAAATTTAAGGAATTTTCATTTGATATCTGCAAATTTAGTTAAAAAAGAAGCAATGTTATGTCTTTGTATGGCTAATGTAAGGTAGATTGAAAATATTCTCCAGACTAACTAGCCTATAAATTTGGTGATTTCATTGAGCGTAATAACGTCAAACCGCATTCTGCTGTAAGATTTAATAGGCATTGATGTCATGCATGGTTGAATGGCATTTCACCACAACTCATCCAAAGGTCAAAAAACAAAGGCTTCAGCAAAAGACAGATTTTGAACAAAAGACAGATTAATATATGAAACACAAGACAGTGTTGATTAATGTTGCAGCTATAGCAGATAAAACATCGGCATAGACATAAAAATGCCATGGAAGATGTGCATGTGCAAAAATATCTTTCCAGTGCAGATCAGTTGCAACTTTTTTTATTTTTTTTGGATTTAATTATAACTTATTAATGTTCCAACCAATTTTGATGTGTGTCTTACTCACAACATTAGCTGCCTCCTGTGGTGTATCGCTCACAGCTGAAGCACAAAATCTATATCATGTTCTGTGTTCCCATGCTGTGACTGGGCTGACCCCTTTTTCCAACAGTTACATAAATGCCATTCGTTTAGTCATTTTTATGTCCATTCTAACCACATTTTTGGTAAAAGTGAGTTTTAAACACCCATACCTTAAAGCTGCAGTCCGTAACTTTTTTTTCAGTTAAAAATGATCCGAAATCAATATTTAAGCTAGTACATAACCATACAGTATTAAAAACTATCACCTTACTTTAGCCCGATTCACAACGGTTAGCTTATAATAATGTTTTCTAATTTGAGTGGTACGGGTAGGTTTTCATGGGAAATTCGAGCATGGCACTGCATCATTAAACATAAAGAAGTTGTCCCTGCTAGTAGGCTATCGCATGTGAGGATCCTGCAGGTGGCGCATCGCTTATAGCCTTTTCTCACAGCAGCTAGAATAATTAAATGTGTCATTTTGATGGCGTATTGTGATCCAGAAAGGATTATGTGTTTATGAAACACATGTGAATGAAATTAAATTATATTCCAGTTTTAAATATGCTTTTGATTACAGATAGCGACAAAGAGGCAAAACTTACTGCAGCTTTAAAGATACTTTACACATAATTGTCTTTTATGGTGTTCCAAACCCTTGGAACTCAAAAGAAGATATTTTGAAGACCGTTTCAACTGTTTTTGTCCAGACAATGAAAGTCAGTGGGGATCAGTGTTGTTTTGAACCCCACTGACTTCCACTGTATGGACACTGAGATATTGTTCAGAACATAATTTTATTTTCCACAGAAGAAATGGTGACCTAAGGGTGAGTAACTGACAGAATTTTCATTTTTGGATGAACTATCCCTTTAATTTTCAATCTCACTTACTCCTCCAGTAATCAGGTCTCTCCTGGAGCTCCAGGTTTCCTGGATCACAGCCATGGATTTTCAGTCCTGGCTTTCAGATTTGCTTTGAGGCTTTTAAGAGATGGATGGTCAAAGGGAATGGAGGGTGGGATCGAGGAGGTTTACAGAAGAGAGAGAGAGAGAGGGATGGCATAGGGATTAACGTAGTTTTTATGAAATGGTGTTGTCCATCTCAGAAGACCTACACATGGATTTATTATCAAATTGTGTCTGCAGGAGGCAGTTCAACCCCCCACCTAAGCTTTTTTTTTTTCATGCTCACTTTTTCCCCCCTGTTTATTCAAGGGATTATGGACCCCTAATCTCTTTGAACCATAATTCAGATTAGATTCTGTATTATTTTTAGGCCCGGGCCTGTACCCAACTCACACTCTTACCGACCATGTTACTGTAATAGAAAATTGATTAAAACGCTTGACCACTGTCCCAGATTCCAAGAACATGACATCAGAGTGATGATATAAACAGACAGACTACATCAACGTACAGCGCGTGTATTCATCCCTTCACCGTTGATGACACACCGCAATTGATTTCTTGTTTGCGCTTTTGTGCGTGTGAACTGCCCTTTTTGTGTGTGTATGTGTTGATTCTGGGCACAAAAACACACTAGGGATTACATAGCCTCTGACACATGCTGTTTACTGAACACTTGATGCATATGGTAAACAAAAGTGGCAACTGAGTTCAAGTCTGATTATTTGGTGCAACCTTTTCTTGTTCGTTCTTTTCTTTTCTTTTTTTTTTTCTTTTCTTTTCTTTTCTTTTCTTTTCTTTTCTTTTCTTGGGGAATGGGGAAGTCGTGGCCTAATGGTTAGAGAGTCGGCCTTGTAATCAAAAGATTGTGGGTTCGAGTCCCCGGCCGGCAGGAATTGTAGGTGGGGGGAGTGAACGTCCAGCGCTCTCTCCACCCTCAATACCATGACTGAGGTGCCCTTGAGCAAGTCACCGAACCCCCAACTGCTCCCCGGGCGCCGCAGCATAAATGGCTGCCCACTGCTCCGGGTGTGTGTTCACGGTGTGTGTGTGTTCACTGCTGTGTGTGTGCATGTTGGATGGGTTAAATGCAGAGCACGAATTCCGAGTATGGGTCACCATACTTGGCTGAATGTCACTTCACTTCACTTCACTTCTTATCCAGAATAAGATACAGGGTTTCCTTTCCATTGTCATGAAAGACCTGAACATTTTAATTTATAATTATTGAGATTAAAATGGCGTTTTTTACATAGATTTTTAAAAGGGATCTAATGTAATTTTTTGTGTAACTTCATTTATTTTGGATTTTGGAAAAAAAAAGGACATGGCATCAAAGTTATGTAAACAGAAAATATAGAACACACAACCCTTTAAAGGTTTAGGGTTGGCAAGATAAAACAAAAATGCTTTTGAAATAATTTTTTTATGCTCACCAAAACTGCATTTATTTGATCAAAAATACAGTAAAACAGTTTTGAAATATTACAATTTAATATTTAATATTTCTAATTCAATATTTTAAAATACAATTTGTTCCTGTGATGGCAAGCTTGGTGCGTGCATAAATAAATATTTTTATTATTCATTTTGAAAACAGCCGTGTTCAATATTTTTGTGGAAAATAAATGAATTGGTCAAAAGGTGTGCTTGAAGCTGCTATACCAGACTTGCTGCAAGCCAAAACAATCTGTCTGTCTGAGATTAAGAATTACATCGCTTATTCAATGAACGTTTAGTATTTAGTGTCATTCAGCTGTACCTGGGCACCTGGGCTGTTATGTAAATGCAGAGGCAATCTTTAATACAGACATAGACACATACACACTCATCTGTCCTCTTCTACTTTCCCTAACATGCAGTCCCTTGAAAGATGGGCTTTGCTCTTAGCATCCTCTTGTTGCTTCACTGCTTGTTTGTTTTTTCCCCCCCTTGTTTAAAATGAATTATGAAGCAAGAAGAGGAAGCGGAGAGCTGCAGCGAGTGAGCGTTGAGGTGTTCAGCCCCGGGCAGAGAGAGATACAGAGATAGAAGGAGACTTTGTCTTCTCCTTAAACTTACTAATGCATCTATTCCCACTGGACCACATAATATGCACCTAAGCTAAACAAATGAAAGCATGCAGCAAACTGCATATTAGAATTGGTTTTACTGCTCATATGAGGGAGATTGAGGGGGTTGCTGTGTGTTTACACTAGCTTCCTCTCAGCCGGGGCCCGACTTGGGCTGCCGTGTACATTTCATTATTCTTCCCTCCTCCAGGGAATGCCTGAGAGGATCTGGTGGGCTAGGTTAAACAGAGCACAATTAGATTATGAGCTGGAAGATTTTAGGGTGCTGGCAGGTAATTGGTCACCAATTCTTTTAATATCACCTTCCCAACTTGAGCGCATCGGTGATATTATCCAATTTGCATGCACTTATTTGTGTTTTTATCGTATTTGTCTCTTGTCTAGTTCGGTTTGCTGATAGCAATCTCGATATCTGTCTGTTTATCATTCCCTTGCTCTCTCACGCTCTCTCTTTTTTTTCTCACGTGATGTTTTCGAATTGCATTTCATGGTACAGTGAGATTAGAGCATGACTCGAATTGGCCTCGTTCATTTCAAACTTCTGGGATGGATTTTTAGTATGCATGAGTCACAGTGGATGCATACTCTTGAACTAGTTGTTGAATATTTTACTGCATAAAAGTTAACGAAGAACATTAATATACAACATGCAGTGTATGTCGAATATTGTACAGAAGATGAGACATGGTTTAGATTGTACACTAGGGAGAAGTCTTAATTGTTTTTACTGTACAGCAACTTATGTGAGGTGATGAATTGTTCCATATCTGTAAGTGACTCATGGTTGCCTTGTAGTGGTAATAAAGTTTCTAGGCTAAAATATAACCACTTTAACAATGTGCAAATACACAGGTGTGTATATTATTTGAGTACTTCATAGACTCTTAAAGAACTTCATTACATTAAAAGCTGACTGGTGCACTCTACGGTACATTAAGTGGTCGAGTGTGTTTATGTGCGGTAATAAAAATGAAAAGTTTTTAATAGTATTTATACTTTTAATTCACCAGAAATGCGCTGTACTGTGGTTTTGTAATAGCCCCTAGACATTTTTTGTTAATTTGGTTTAGATTGTTAATTTCCCTGAAGGTATTATACTTGCTATTTGCTAAAAATCTTTACTCCATTTTTTACCCAAAGGTTTATTTAAGCTTAAAGTATTGTTACTAAATTTGCAATTAAAATACCTCCTTAAAATCCTCAGTTCAGACTTTGCACTTGTAAATGTAATTCATAGTGATTCATCAAAAAAATACAATGTACTATAATTGTGCACGCGACAGCTACGTGGTGAGGTTCTTTTACAGGTTTGATCCCAGGATGAGGTGACCTGTGAACTGGCAATTATTAAGAGAACACTATTACCATTTTGACCTTTGAGCAGGACACTTAACCTCAGGTTGCTCAAGGGAAACTGTCACATCTGCTGAGTAACTATTCAGCTGAAGTTAAATACCCTGAAGTCGAAAGACCTACCATTCTGTCAGAAATATAGTACTTTGTTCAGCTTCTTTTTCATTCAAGCAATTCATTTTCATGGGCTGGCTGTTAATATCTTAAGGAGCCATTATTGAATCTTAAAATGTTTGCATTTGTATTTTTCCTTGTTCCTTTAATGTGTTATGATAAGGGATTGTGGCAGTTGTGGCAACTGTTCCTGTTAGTTTAATATAGTTTTAATATATTTTAAACAGAATTTGTTCCTTTGATGACAAAACTGAATTTTCAGCATTAATCCAGCTTCAGTGTCACACGATCCTTCAGAAATCATTCTAATATGCTGATTTGCTGCTCAAGAAACATTTCTTATTATTATCAATGTTGAAATCCATTGTGTGTAAGCTGATGTTTTTCATGACTCTGATGAATAGGTTCAAAAGAACAGCTTTTATTTAAAATGTTGTCTTTTGATCAATTTACTGCATCCTTGCTGAGTAAAGTTATTAATTTATTGGAACCTAATAAATTAGGTTCCAATAAACCTCTGATTGCCCCTTTTTGCGTCTGCTGTAACCTTTCATGTCTTTTGTGAGTTGTCCCATGGCCAAAGCAAAGGCCCACTCAGGCCTGTTGTCAGTAGTTGTCCTGGGTATTGTTTTAGACAGCTAAGTGTGAAGAGTCAGTTAATACAAGACCCCTGAGATATGTAACATTCTTATGACAGGCTTTTCTCTTAATAGCAGACAAGCGCTTTCAAAAAATACACGCCCATTCCACTGAAATAGGAGGTTCATTGGCCCTAAAAGGTTTGAGAGCGTCCCACAGGGACACTTGGATATTATATTGGTTTGAGTGCGTGGGTGTGTGTGTGAGGGTGTGTGTGTGTGCATGCCAGTTGCGGTGCACATGGAAGCTATTGTGGACTCATATTGGTTTTCTATTCTCTGGTGCATGTGAATTGTGAGGTTTATTACAACACGTTCACATGTTTGTGAAAGTTTCGATGTACAATAGAGACAGTTATTTCACCTACAGCATGTTTTTCTAAAGCATTTCCCAGGAATTTCTTTTTTGGCTTGCATGTGATTTAGCTATGATTTCACAAAGCGATTATAGGCTCTCGTGGAAAGATAATCTATTATGATTGACTGCAATAATCTGGGCTTTCAGGAGGGTAAAGGTCTGAGGGGGGGCCAGTATGGGCAGCATTGTTTATTCCTCTACTCCTGTAGACCACCCGGACCATGACATCATCCGTTAGAGCCCCCATATGTTGCCTTTGCTCATGTTAATGACATTCGTAAGTGGATTTACCCACTCTCTCAGATTTTAGCTTTAGTAACGGTCACCGTGTTGCTGTGGAATCCACACGGATTTGTCTGTAACGGCACATTCGTAGATAAAGTGATTTTGTCTAAAGCACCTCATGTCATTTGTCTCTGTCCTCTTGTCTAAGCTGGCTGACTTGCTCTAATTGTGTTTGGCTTCGTTTAAAGGGATAGTTCACCCAAAAATTTCATTTACTCCCCCTTATGTTGTTCTAAAGTATTACGACTTTCCTTCTTCATGAACAAGGGCTTGAGCTTTTATGCTTCAAAAAGGGCTGAAATGCATCATTAAAGTCTATATGACTTGTGCGCTGTATTCCAAATCTTCTGAAGCCAAATGATAACTTTATATGAGAAGCAGACATAAATTTAAGTCATTATTTTGTTATAAACATCATTGATATTATGCTGAACCACTGCTTCTGAATAATTGAATCAGAGAGTCGAAAGGATCAATCCAATTCATGAACAAACAGATTCATTGAAAAGGATTCAAAAGAATGATTATTTCATGAATTAGACTTCTTTTAGCACACTTGAACACTTTTATAAAATTATTTAACATCCTTATTGAAGCTTGAAATCTTCAGTCCTCATTCATAGTAATACTATGATGAAATAATACAAGTTTGCAATGACATGGAGATGAGTAAATAAAGATAAGGTTTTTATAATGCTGTCAATCGATCAAAAAATAGTTAATCACACATTTTTCTGTATTTAATCACCATTAATCACAGTAACATTCAAATTTGTAATCATAAATATATTTTTACATTGCATCTCCAAATTAATGTAGAAGCAACAAAGACAGTCTATTTTAAATAATTGTTTAATGGCATCTTTTCTAATGTGATTTTTTTGTTTAATAAATTTTTGTGGATAAATTGTGTAAATATAGCCATTCAGCATTACAGCAAAATTTGATTTTGTACCATTACTGTTACTAAAAACAGTCTTCACAAGAACCCATTATAATAAATGTCACATTTAGCTGTGCCTTTAATATATTGCGTTGAAAATAGGTTACTTAATGAATTGATGTTTTTGTCTCTGTCAATATCATTTTGACACGAGATTAAATGATAGTGTTTTCATTTCTTGGTGAACTATCCCTGTTCAGTCTAGTCTTTACTCTTTTAAACTTTGTGCTCTTGGTTTTTCCAGCTCTAATTTAGTAATAATCAATATTATTCTCTGTTATGCAGGTCAGACTCAACCTACATAATTTTTCTCTTACCTTTTCCTCATTATTTCTCTCTATCTGTCCGCACTGCATCTCCCCATCCATTTGTCTTCCTGCCTTTCTATTGATTTACCCTCTACATTTAAAATCTTAGTGCTGTTGTACTACGAAGGCTCCTCTATTACACCACAGCCTAAGAAAATTTAGACTACAAGCTTAGAAATATAATAAATATGGCCACGAGGTACAGTCCTCCTTCTTTCTGTCTTTTTTTCCCACTCTATCTCCGTCTGTTCAGTCTCTCGGTAGGCTGTTTGGCTTATACGAAGCTCTTTTGAAGGTAAATCTTATGTCAGCTCTTGGCCAGAGGGACTGAGCTGATGAGAGGTCTCTTTATCATCCTAATGGGAGCCACATAGCTCTGGGCTTGCCTGCATGCGGTGAGGGACCACGGAAAGCTCCGCAATAGTCAGGCCCACGCCGCCCCTCTCAGCTCTGGAGACAGTGTCCATATGCAGCCGTGGTATCTAGAGAGTGCTGCTGCATACAAACAGCTGACCCAGAGACAGCATGTGATCCATGTGGCATGTCAAAGACACTAATACTGATGCACAGTGAGTGGAATGGTAAAATTATGTAGATGTGTAAAAGAAAACTTTGCAAACAACAAATATAGAAACACTTAAATTCCTAGGGTCTGAAGCTCAGAACATGCCTGTACCAGAGGGGTCATGGTTTGGCAGGTTATCATGACCTCATTAGCCTCTGCTAGGAGAGATCATAACTGCACCATTTTGCTGTAAAAAGCATTTTTTTCTCCATTGATGGCCATTAAAAATTAGCTGACAGAATACATTTTTAGAATACTATACACTACTGTTCAAAAAGGGTCGGTAAGATTTAATGATTAATTTATTAATAGAAATTAAAATATTCCAAATATTAAAATATGATTTTTAAAAATATAACAAAATGCAGGGTTTTTTTTCCTGTGATGGCAGAGCTGAATTTTCAGCAGCCATTACTGTGGTCTTCAGTGTCACATGATCCTTAAAGGGGTAGTTTACTCAAAAATGAGAATTCTGCCATTAATTACTCGCCCTCATGTCGTTCCAAACCCATTTGTTCATTTTTGGAACACAAATTAAGATATTTCTGATGAAATCCGAGAGCTTTCTAACCCTCCGTATAAAGCAAGGGTCCTGCCACATTCAAGGTCCAGAAAAATAATGCATGTGACATCAGTGGTTCAATCGTAATTCTATGCATTGTGATACTCGCCAAAATGTTGCTAGAGGTGACGCGGAGGAGAAGAATTGTTGAATAAAGTCATTATTTACATTTTTGGAGCACAAAAAGTATTCTCGTAGCTTCATGAAATTTCAGTTGAACCACTGATGTAACATGGGCCATTTTATCGATGTTCTTGGTATGTCTCTGGACCTTGAACATAGTAGGACCCTTGCTGTCTATGGAGGATCGGAAAGCTCTTGGATTTCATCCAAAAAAAATCTTAATTTGATGAACAAGGTCATACGGGTTTGGAATGACATGAAGGTGAGTAATTAATGGCAGAATTCTTATTTTTGGGTGAACTATCCCTTTAAGAAATCATTCTAATATGCTAATTTGATGCACAATAAAAATAGCTTATTATTATCAATGATAAAAGTTGTGTTGAATCTAAACTTTTTGAAAATTGGAAAATAATTACATAAATATATAAATAAATTACATTTCTGACCCTATTTGGAATGATAGTGTGCATGGATTATAATCAGATTTATTACAATGACATTTTTATATATCATTACATATTTATTATTATTATTATTACATTTAGATTCTACATTTTAGCATAGATTGGCCTATTGCCTATTTAGCAATTATTGACCTGTATGTAACCACTACAAAACAGTCGTAAAATTCATCAGACTGCTAATGAATCAATCTTACTGGGTTGTGATAACATGCACAGCAAGATTGCTTGAACTGATAGAGGCACACAGTTGGCATCCTCTCTGCACTCCAGAGCACTGCCACTGTTACAGAGACTGGAGTCCTCGTCCAGTGCCCTGGCTGAGTGAAACGAGTGGGAAAAGACACCGTGAAGGAGGGAAGAGCAGTTGAAGGAGACGAGAGAGAGACAGGGGACGTCATTGCTTGTTATCATCATAGCAGGCACGGGGGCTCGTCACGCCAGTCGCTGTGTCTAGGCATCAGAGAAGAAAACATCCAAGCCCAGGGCTCTGGTCATGTGACAGGACCAGTCTTTCTTTACCACAGCTCCCAGTAACACACTGTCACTATCTGTCCATCACTGCAGTGCAGCTGTGATTTCACACAACTTTTGCTGTGCGTCAAGTGGAAGGCTTTCATTTGACAGGACCCCTGATAATGTTCTTTCAATTAATAATGCAATATAACAGTTTCAAACAAAATTGATCAAACCATGCTGCCAAAATGTAGTTAGTCAGAGGAATTAGACAAGTCGTGACACATCAAATGACTGACATTCTGTGAAGATTTGGAAGCTAATTACAGTTCCAGCATAGTCTTCATTCATCAGAGGTTCCCATATTTTGCCTCATGCACAAATTTTGTCAGACTTTGACTTTAAGCATAAAATCTGATCCACATGCAGCTTTTTCTGGCCAAGAAACACCCATTTAAACACGAAGAGACTGTCCGACTTGAGATTTATAGCATCCAAGTCGCGTCTTAAAGCTGCATGATTAATCAAAATAAAACCGAAATCTCAATATGGCTTAGTGCAATTATTAAATTACAAAGAATGTGATTTAATGAAATATATGCTTTCTTGCTTTGTGTGTTTCAGAGTGAAGTACGGCACTGTGTTCATTTACACACATGCAGCTCATGATCCAGTGGCTTGGTTCATAGTAAATTCTGTTAGGGTGGGTTTAAATAAAATAGATGTACATCAGTATTGTTTTTCCAACCGAATAACGGTCATTACCTTTCTCCAGGAATTCTAGACCTCCATGGTTCAGACAGCCCATGTGACCTGACAAATTTGAGACTAGTAAAAGATTTGGCTAATTATTTTCTATTCACTGTGCAACGAATCTTGCATTTCAACTCGCTTGTTACAATCTAGCAATGCCAAATCTTGTTCACACACACTCGCTCATGTCTACTTATAACGAAAATATCGTCAGCATGTCAGTCACTGTTTTTGAATAATTTAAATCAGAGTGCTGAGTCACTAGACTGGGAAAACAACCAGTAATGTAAGTGAGAGGCATTATAGCCTGTAAGAGCTTTTTTACTGTTGTTTTAATGGAGATGGAGGACAGGAACGCTGTGCTGTCTACCTACAAGGTGAGTGCAGGAGAAAATGAAAGGTTATGAGGGGGTTGAGGGTGAGAGGTTAAATAAGTTAAATCTACAAGATGGATAGTGGCCTGGCAGAGGTAAAATAAATCGGTAGGAAAGAGCAAAAAGCAGGGTAGATAAAGGATGTAAACAGCATTAAGCTTCGCTAATCTGAACACAGGACACATTCACTTAGCCAAAGCCAATGTAGGGTCAGGAGATCGATGAAGCGCTCCAGTATTACCTTCTTTCTCACTCACTGTCTATCTGTTTTATCCATCTTTTGTCTTGTTAAGTAAACTTTAGGTTTGTCTGCTAATTTCCCCCTCCGGCTCCAACTCGAAGCATCTTTCCATCTTAACTGTGTGTGCATGTGGAGTGTTTCAGCAAGGAGCACCATTGGTGCTCTTTGTACCTGTTCTTGCCTGAGCGAGCATCAGGGGAACACTCTGATGCAAGGGGATGCAATGACAGAGCAGAGTGACGCCAATCTCCCTGCTTGTGTGAACGTCTGTGTGTGTCTGGCTGTTTACAGCCAATATATCACATCCCATCCATTCACGGGCATGAGTGATCATGCCAGTCTTTCAGCATCTGTTATGTACGTGGCATACGGGATTGATACAGCATTGTGTCGGCTCATCCACGAGCTTCAGTCTGCTGTCTGTTCTTACCGCTGTGTATCTGTGCATACACCGATATGTAAGTGTGCAAGTCCATCACAGTGTGTCAACTGGTTGCCGGTTTTGCACGTCTTCACGTCTTCATTAACATGACAGGGGTGCAGCATTGCTAAAGCATTTTGTCAGGAGATGCCGGGCTGTCACAACACATTTCGTAAGGACAGCTCAGCGCCAGAGACAACAATGGCCCAACACACTCCTGGCCACATTAAACTCATCCAGGGAATTGCATTAATACCTTGTCTCTTTATTTTCCTCTTTCTTTTTCTGTCTCACCACTTGCTTTCTCTTTCCATGCTCCAGTCTTTGCCGTGGTTACTTAGACACGGCACACATGTTTTTGTTCCCTCCCTCTTCCTGGTTCTGTCCTCCTCCTCTACAACAGATTGCCTTATTCTGTTCACTGTTCTCCTTTCTCCTTGGTTACTTGAACAATCTCTTTCTCAGCCTGGTCTCCAAACTATGTTGTTTCTTTACAAGCTTCGACTTTCTTTTTTTTTTTTTGTAGAAGCAAGATTCTTAGGATTAGCCACTGCACATCCTCATGTTCTCCAGTGATTTCTAGGGTTGCTGGATAAATTCCCCTTTGCTCATCTCACGTTCTTTTCGGTCTGTCTTTTCTCCCTATCTTTTTAGCATCTTCTCTTGAGTTCTGATGTAATTTTGCTGGAAGGTTCATCTAATTGAATCCCTCTCTAAAGAACCCAGCTGCAGATAAATACCCGATGTCTCACTAGCACACTGATATTTGCTTTTTTGTTTTTTGTTTTTTCATTTTTTTGTGTGTTTTGATGCATTTTTTGTTCTGTTAGATTTTTTTTATTTGTTTTGTTTTCTTTAGTTTTTTTCATGTTGCTTTTGTTTTGTTTTTTGCGTTCTGTTCTTGTTTTCTTGTTTTTTATTTATTTGTTTTTTTAACTGTATGTTTGTTTGCATTGTTTTTTGTTCATCTTTTTCTTTCTTTCTTTCTTTCTTTCTTTCTTTCTTTCTTTCTTTCTTTCTTTCTTTCTTTGTTTCTTAGTTTCAACTTGCAGTGTTCCTCCTTTCCCTCATCACATGTGCGAAGCCACAAAATCTCAAAGGCAACACTGGTATTCTGCTGATGCAGCAGTTCACACAAACACACACACACACACACATTCACTCTCATTAAGCAAAAGCTCATTACATGTATACAGTGCTGTCCCATTTAACATGATTTTTAAGGTGAGAACTTTTTTTTGCCACATGTATGAATATAATTATTCACAATTATCAGCTTTTGGTTGCTTGGATTTTTTTTTTTGTGAATGATGACAGCTTATTGTCTTAAGTCTATGTCTCCACAATATGGCATTTTGGTTGTGAGGTGTGATTAGTTTGAAAAATAGCATTTATACTATAATTGTAATTATTAACAATGCAGTGCAGCTGTTTTTCATTTTTCAGAGGTTCGTAATAAAGGTTAGGGTTCTTATGGTCCACTATTTGGCACTTGACCACTGAATCAAAAATAAACTAAAGATCTATTAGTGAGTACCTTTGCACCTCTGTGGATGTGATACTTGTATTTACTAAAGAAATTTGCTGACTCCGCTCTAAAAGAATGTGATTATAGACAAACAACAATCCACCACATATCACTGACTCTGAATCAGATACAAAACAAGACTGGTTTCAACCTGTTTTGTGAGTGTAATGTAATTCATCATGTTAATCTTTTATTTTTCGTTATTAGTATTTTTCCTGTTGAATACACATGCACATACAAACAATTGTTATCTGTTTTGCCTATTCATTCTGTTTAAAGGTCTGGGAATCATTGGATCTAACTGATAAATGTGAGAGTGTGTTTATGAATGTTTCAGAAATGTGAGGTTTGAAAGGAAATGTGTTTAGTCTTTGACTCTCTCAAGCGCAAAATAAGACTGAATGACTCACAGGTTGGTCTTCCTTATAATCCACAGCTAGTGAGCGTTTCTCAACATACCATTTTCTATAATTACCACAGTCTCTGTGATATGATACATTGAAAGAAAGACAAAGAAACAGTCTGTGTCCATGGTTTAAGACGAAGGTAATGTTGGGCATTACCCCATCACTGCCTGAGGCATGTGTCTGATGACATCAGGGGTCAGAGGTCAGATCGTTCTGCTCACCTCCCCAAAATTGGGATTTTAGGTTTTGAGTGCTTGTGTGTGCGTGCCGTCCTCTATATGTCCTTCTACTGAGTGGTAATCAGGTGGAGTAGTTTGTTGAGGGGAGAGGGCATTCCTGTGTGTGTTTAGAATAGAGTGGGTAATTGTAGGGAGTCTAGAGAGGGCCTGTAATCACCCTGCCCTTAGGAAGGAATGCTGCTCATCTTCTCATCTAATTACACCCATTTAAAGCAGCCTGGCTCCACAACTCAACCCGAGGAGGAAGGGGGTGGGGTATGTGTTGGGGGTAAAGGTGCACAGAAGGAGCAATCCCTGTGTACTCACCGTAGAAGTAAAATAGGCTATATATATATATATATATATATATATATAGCGGTGGCCAAAATGATTAGAACACTACTATTTTCTCTTGAAGCAGACGTTGCCACAGACGTCACCTGGATTTAGTCTGTCTCAGTTTGTTCTGTTTCTTCATGTCATTCCAGACAGGCTAGATGATGATGAGATCAGATCTCTGTGTGGAGCACTGGCTGTTGTCAGACTCCTTGTGCAAACAAATTATTATTAGCCTACAATAAGGATTATTAGCCTACAATTAATGGCAAAATTAATGTTTGGAAATGTAAACTGATATTTCCTACTGACACACTACAGCAAAAGATAATAATTTTGCATGATATCAAAATATCCAGACATAGACAAATATAAGTGGCAAAGGAGCTCAGCTTGAATCCAAGATGAAAAGCTTCTTCCATCCAGATATGACACAGCTTCTGTCCTTTGGAAAAATTCTCTTAAAAAATTTAGTTCTGACAAGAAAAGAAAAACCGAGGGAGAGCAGTGGATGATGTTGAATTCCGTGCTGTTCCATGGAGATCTGTATATCAACTAAAGGTCCTCAGGGAGATCTAGTCCATGTGACTGAATGTCATGGCAACCAGCCACACACATGCAGAGCGACTGGCCACCTTGCACTCTCACAGCTACGCACAACATACACACCCATGAAGTGCTGTCACTTGACTGATGTTAAGACCTGTTTGTTTCAGTGGTTGCTTTCACATGAGTAAAAATCCCTCACTTGGTCTTACTCTTTCTTTCTCCCCCTGGTGTTTGTCTGGGGGTGATTGATGGTTTGGGGGTTCTCTGTCTGTTCCCATGCGGTAGGTGGTGGTAGGGGAGAGTGGTTTGCAGAGGGGGTTCTGCAGAATGGGGCAGTTATTGATGGTGGCTGATAAATGGGCTCAGTGGGGGGTGGCGCCCTCTAGCCGCGCCCCAATACAGAGTCAGCAGCACAGGAAGAAGAGGCTGATGGGCTCTCCATCTTCATGCCATTCCCATGGAATGTGTCAAATGACACTCAGGAACTACCTGATTTAAAGGGAAAATTGACCCAAATGTGAAGATTTGCCATCTTTTTGACACTTTTATGATTACTTTCATGAATATATATATAAATAAAATCAATAAGTAAAAAATAAACTATAATATGATATATAAAAATGTGTGTATGTGTATTTATATATGTATATAAAATATAATAAAAATATATAATCGATATGTTTAAGATTTTATATATATATATATATTTATATAGCATTATATTTTATTGTTATATTAAAGATTACTGTATGTATATACACTGACCAAAATTATAAACGCAACACTTTTGTTTTTGCCCCCATTTTTCATGAGCTGAACTCAAAGATCTAAGACTTTTTCTATGTACACAAAAGGCCTTTTTCTCTCAAATATTGTTCACAAATCTGTCTAAATCTGTGTTAGTGAGAACTTCTCCTTTGCCGAGATAATCCATCCACCTCACAGGTGTGGCATATCAAGATGCTGATTAGACCGCATGATTATTGCACAGGTGTGCCTTAGGCTGGCCACAATAATAGGCCACTCTAAAATGTGCAGTTTTACTGTATTTGGGGGTCTGAAAACCAGTCAGTATCTGGTGTTACCACCATTTGCCTCATGCAGTGCAACACATCTCCTTCGCATAGAGTTGATCAGGTTGTTGATTGTGGCCTGTGGAATGTTGGTCCACTCCTCTTCAATGGCTGTGCGAAGTTGCTGGATATTGGCAGGAACTGGAACACGCTGTCGTAAACGCCGATCCAGAGCATCCCAAACATGCTCAATGGGTGACATGTCCGGTGAGTATGCTGGCCATGCAAGAACTGGGATGTTTTCAGCTTCCAGGAATTGTGTACAGATCCTTGCAACATGGGGCCGTGCTTTATCATGCTGCAACATGAGGTGATGGTCATGGATGAATGGCACAACAATGGGCCTCAGGATCTCGTCACGGTATCTCTCTGCATTCAAAATGCCATCAATAAAAGGCACCTGTGTTCGTTGTCCATAACATATGCCTGCCCATACCATAACCCCACCGCCACCATGGGCCACTCGATCCACAACGTTGACATCAGCAAACCGCTCACCCACACGACGCCATACACACCGTCTGCCATCTGCCCTGTACAGTGAAAACCAGGATTCATCCGTGAAGAGAACACCTCTCCAAAGTGCCAGACTCCATCGAATGTGAGCATTTGCCCACTCAAGTCGGTTACAACGACGAACTGCAGTCAGGTCGAGACCCCGATGAGGACAACGAGCATGCAGATGAGCTTCCCTGAGACGGTTTCTGACAGTTTGTGCAGAAATTCTTTGGTTATGCAAACCGATTGTTGCAGCAGCTGTCCGGGTGGCTGGTCTCAGACGATCTTGGAGGTGAAGATGCTGGATGTGGAGGTCCTGGGCTGGTGTGGTTACACGTGGTCTGCGGTTGTGAGGCCGGTTGGATGTACTGCCAAATTCTCTGAAACGCCTTTGGAGAGACGGCATATGGTAGAAAAATGAACATTTCAATTTCATTTCAATTCTCCCTCAAAACTTGCAACATCTGTGGCATTGTGCTGTGTGATAAAACTGCACATTTTAGAGTGGCCTATTATTGTGGCCAGCCTAAGGCACACCTGTGCAATAATCATGCTGTCTAATCAGCATCTTGATATGCCACACCTGTGAGGTGGATGGATTATCTCGGCAAAGGAGAAGTGTTCACTAACACGGATTTAGACAGATTTGTGAACAATATTTGAGAGAAATAGGCCTTTTGTGTACATAGAAAAAGTCTTAGATCTTTGAGTTCACCTCATGAAAAATGGGGGCAAAAACAAAAGTGTTGCGTTTATAATTTTGGTCAGTGTATATATATATATATATATAGAGAGAGAGAGGGAGAGAGCATTAATATTATACTATATTATATTTGTTTGTTTTATATATTCGTCTTTTGAAAAAGGTTTGGAAATGACAGATAAATAAATTATTTTTATTTTGACTTTTCCTTTGAGAGTCAAAATTTCATTTATAGTACGTTCATTTAGCCCTCTTTTTAATTTAAAGCCAATTTGAAAGTTTTCAAAAATAAATAAATGTTTCCCTAACATAGACAAATGCCCCACCCAAACTCATGGCATTTTTCTTTTTTTTTGAGATTGTCTGGTCAAGTATAGTGTGTTTATGTTGAATTTTTGAAAATGACCACCAATCATTGATATTGCGAACTAACACACACCACAGCTGCCTTCACTAATATTCTCAATGGTAATTATGAAGCCTGAGGGAGTGGGCGTGTCTGCACCAGAGGGGCGGAGTCAAGCCCTTATACAGTAGTGTTTAAGCATTCATGCCATGTGTTCTTTGTGTCTGTTTACACACCAACATACATTTCCTAAGGGACTTCGGTGTCTGTGAAAGTGCACGTACATGTGCCTATTTGTCCAGAGGCTCTTAAAATGTGCTGAACGTGTGAGACCAGCATTATTGTCAGTTCAAATATCTGCTTCCCACAAACCCTCACCTATGCAAATCTGCCAGCCACCCTGGAGACTCAATCCGCACACATACCCACAAACATAGAGGACAGAAATAGCCCTGTCACACTAGAGCTTGTTAACATGCTAGATTCAATCAAAGGCGTGACATTTCTGTTGCCATGATAGTTCCCCGAGCC
The DNA here is from genome assembly GCF_936440315.1 of Barbus barbus. NCBI lineage: Eukaryota > Metazoa > Chordata > Actinopteri > Cypriniformes > Cyprinidae > Barbus > Barbus barbus. The sequence continues at coordinate 18,550,168 of NC_136744.1, forward strand.
ATTATTCTTGGATCTTCATCTCATACCTCATTTAAGTCTACGCATGTGTGTTTGTACATGCTAGTGTTTACATGTTGCCGTGTGTGTATTGTTTGTGTGTATCGGTGAGAGAATGCCAAGTGATAACAAGCTCACCTGTCCTACAAGGGAAGAAGTGTTGATTCTGATTCAGATTAGAGAGGAAATAAGAGACTGATGAAGTGAAGGGCATTCTGGGAAATCCATCCAGGGTAAAATATGTCTTTCATGTTTACTGATTGCTTTTGTTCTTTTATATTTGGTAGCTCTTGTCCTCTAACATCACTCAGTTTTTCTAAACACGTTTTGCCTCTTTCTTTACGCAGTGTGCATGGCAATTTAGCAAGTAAAGACATGCAGGTTGTGTGTGTGTGTGCAGTGAACTCATTGTGACCTTGTAGATTTGCAGTGTTACTGTTTTCTTTACTTTAGATGTGTTAATGGACCACCAAAACCTGTCAATATACACCTTACTCGTCCGGTGTTTATAAAAACGCACTCTTCAACAGGCTGCGTCACTCTCTCTTCCCGTCTCGAGTGGTTTTTTATCTGTTCTCACTCAATCTTGTCCTTTTCCTACTGTCCTTTTTACACCATTTTCTTGATTTGTTTCATGTTCTTCCATGACACTTCTGTTCCCCATCTCCTTTTCACTTTACCCTTGATTCCTCTTCTCAGTGTAGGCACAGATAGAATCACTGAATGTTTTTCCTCACATTTTCTTGCTGCATTTTAGAGGAAAATTCACAGGATTTTGTGGAATGGATTTAAATATGGCCTAATCGGTAACACTAAGATTAATAGACATCTGTTGGTAGCTGGAAGCATAATCAATAAGGCAAATTTTTGAATAAACTCAAAACTTTCAAAAAGGGGTGAAAATTTGTAGAACACATCTGTTTTTGTCCTTGCTCCATTTCAGATATGTGTGTGTAAATTTACTCGGAATATCAATCACTCGTAATTGTCCTATAAGAAGCACCAGGGGATGTTTTTATTATCCATCTATCATTGTCTCTCTTTAGTCCAACCTGTGTGCCCATTACTACAGTGTTCCTATGGAGAACTTGATGATGATGATGATGGTAGTGGTGGTTAGAACACACACACTTTTTGTCGTGCCTGTTAAAATGATAAAGAAACTTGCGAGTAGATCAGGCAACACTCAATGATATAAGGTGTGTACAGGTCCAAAATGAACTTTTTGACACCTGCCAGTGGGTAAATATTTCTTAGTTGCCCATGATACTGTATTTTGTATTATTTTACTTATTTTTTATTTATTTTTTTTGTAAAAAAAAATGGTATTGGCAAAGTGCAGGTCATTTTTAGTCCATATACACTAGCAATCTATACACAAACATTGTCTATTGTTCAAAAGTTTGGGGTTTGTAAGTTTTTTAAAAATATATTAAAAAAAAATAATAAGTCTTATGCTCACAAAGACTGCATTTATTTGATAAAAATACAGCAAAACCAGTAATACAGTGAAATATCTCATTTTAAAGTAAGTGTTTTCTATTGTAATATATTATAAAATGCTGTTTATTCCAGTGATGGCAAAGATGACTTTTTAGCAGCCAATACTGTCAGTATCACATGATCCTTATTATTCTAATAGCTGATATGGTGCTCAAGTAACTTTGCTTATTATTTAAAACAGTTGTGCTGCTGTATAGTTCTGTGGGAACCATGAAACCTGCTCCGGGTGTGTGTTCACTGCTGTGTGTGTGCACTTTGGATGGGTTAAATGCAAAGCACAAAAAAAAATAACGCTTTTATTTGAAATACAAATATTTTGTGACAGGCTATGTCTTCACTGACACTTTTGATCAAATTTATATGTCCTTGCTAAATAAAAGTATTAATTTATTTAAAAAAAGAAAGGGTGGGTGTATAAACAAACCTTTCCAAATAAACTTCTGATAAATCTGTGGTAGAAGTCGTTAAGAAGGTGTAAATGATGCAACAGATGTTTGTTTTTTGTTTTTTTGTTTGAATGGCTTGTCACCTACGTTTATAATTTTACTTACTTTTATATATTTACTTACTAAAGCCAACTCACTTACTGCCATTGGATGCTTTGAAAGTATTAATTTTGTACCATAGGTGTGCTTGAAAGAGGTTATTGTGTGTCAGTGATGATGCAGCCATTATAAGATCATTTCTGCTATGACTACTCTACTGTAGTTAGCAGAGATGCCGAGAGAATATTCTTGTCAGTTCAGCTGTGTGTCACTTTCTCAGAGACAGCACCCTCATCATCAGCAGGATATAGCTGGGCTATTACTGAGAAATAACTCAAACAATCATGTTATGCTCACTAGTGGCAGAGAGAGAACTTCCAGCCTGAATGCATGGGAACAAAGTAACACACAAAAATATGAACAATATAGAGAAATATGTCACCTGAGATATGTGTTACAGTAATTTTACCACAATACATTCTGCAAACGTGGTAAATCCGCATAATGCATAACCTTAAAAATATATATATATTTTTAAATAAATTAATACTTTTATTTAGCAAGAATGCATTAAATTAATCAGTGACACTAAATACATCTGTAATGTTGCAAAACAGTCTATTTCAAATAATTACTGTTCTTTTGAAATTTCTGTTAATCAAAGAATCCAAGTGACACTGAAGACTGGAGTAATGGCTACTGAAAATTCAACTTTGCATCACAGGAATAAATTAATATAAGGAATAAATTAATAGGATATTGAAGTTATTGTAATTGTAATAATATTTCACAATTTTACTATATTTCTGATTAAAATACAGTGAGCATAAGAGACTTATTTCAAAAACATTAAAACATTTTACAACTTCGAAAGTGTGAAAGGTAATGTATTCCTTTTAAAAATAGCAATAGAATAAACCAATGATCAGTATTAATAACAATAAGCACAAATACAGTTCTTCTGCCAAACAATGTTGTGCATTAAATTACCCATAGGCTGATTAAAGTTGCCAGGCAACGTGATGCATTAATATATTATTGAACGAACGTGAGAATGGGTGTCTGTAAATCAACAGTTTTCTGCCTCAGGATATTGTTGCCAGTTTAGATGAATCAGAACAGGTTGGAGTAGCTCAGGTTATATCAAACACTTGCAGATGAGTCAGTAACACTAGCTGTTTACTGTGCAAATTACTGTTAAGTGGTAATTATTTTTGAATTTGTAGAATGTGATTTTCTACCTGTTTTGTGTTGAGTGCTATAGCATGGGTTTGAACAGAACATCTTAAAGGAGAAGTTCACACTCGTGTCGTTTCATACCTGTCTGGCTTTCTTTCTGCTGTTGAACCAAAAATGTATTTTGAGGGGGGTGAGCTATCACTTTAAATGGCCTGTCTATGCCATTTCATATCCTCATTGTATTTCTGTCAATAAAAATACTAACAAGTAAGTAGTAAAAACCACTTCAGGGCAGAGGATTTGAGCACTCTAGTACTTATGGTCTCTGTGGGCAGGTTTTTACCACCCATTTTCACCGCTTGAGGTCTTACTGTTGAGAAATGTTGATTCTAAGCATTGATGAAGTCCAGATCGTCTAGTTTTCAAAGCATCATTAAGAGAGCAAAGTTGAGGGTAAAGCTGTAGTCAATATATATTATGTGGACGGTAATGACAGCCTTTGTAAGCTAATGATAAAGTGTGACTCCCATGACTGCAGACTTTCTGGAGCTAGCAAAATTACACTGTCTGACACCCTCTATGGCTTCTTGAGTGAGAGTCGCCATTCTTTTGTGTATAATTGTGACTTGCATTGTTCGTTTGTGTGTGAGAGAGACAAGACAGGTCCAGGAACATTTTTGATTTTAGGCCACATCATTGTTAGCCATGTGTTTGTTTGTGTGTGTGTTGTCCCTTTGAGCATTTCTGTTTCTCTTCCATCGCAATCTTAACTCCAGAATCGCTTCACACACATCTCAAAGTGCAGCTGCCTCTGCTTTGAACGCTGTCTTGTTTTTGTGTTCATGAGTGTGCGTGGTTGTTTGCACATATGTGTGGATGTTTTTACCCTTCCCAGAGACTGAGATCTGGGAGGCTTTGGTCCCGGCTGTGTCTTGTCTATCATTACCGTGATAAAAGACCTGCAGTCGGGGGCCTCTTAAGAGCTTCCCTCTTTTTAGGAGTGCCAGGACCATTCCAGCTAAATTGTGGGCTGCCAAAAGGCCTGATGGGTATTCGTGTCTGCTCTTCAAACTGTGTGAGAGTATTCTTTGTAAAGTTAGTGTCCAGCCCAGTGGAGGGCTAGCTATTATGTGTTTCAGGCAACCTGTGCTCTTCAAAAAAATAAAATAAATAAATATATATATATATATATATATATATATATATATATATATATATATATATATAAGCCTCTTGTTTTATTTTATATTAGTTTTGTTTAATTTAATTTTAATTTAATCTTTTATTTAGTCTTTATTGTCCATTATTTTCTAAATTTCTACATTTACTTCAGATAGATAGATTGATTGATCTGTTATCAATAAATAGCTCTTATATATGTAAACAGATGATAGATAGATCTATTATTGATAGGTGGATTGATAGATCTATTATCAATAGATAAATAGATTGATAGATATATATTATCGAAGATAGATAGATAGATAGATAGATAGATAGATAGATAGATAGATAGATAGATAGATAGATAGATAGATAGATAGATAGATATTGTGAATCTAAAAACCATCATCACCTTTCCATATGTTCAGTCTGTATCTCTGTCTCACAGATTCTGTCTTTTTCAGACTGACTTTCACACATGCTTTGTCACCCAAAAGATCCTGCATACACACACATACACACACACACACGTAAAGAAATCTAGTACACATTCTCACTCAGCTTCTCTCCTTGTTTCGACAAAATGGCTTTCTTTTTTCCCCTCTCTGTGTGTGTGATCGGGAATGACAGGCTATGTTTTTGACTGGTGATTTTCTGTAGTAATCGATGCCATATGGAGGTAGTGTGGAAAAAGAGAAACACAATTGCTTATCGACAGAGAAGTCAAAGTCTGAAAAAGACAAGCTGACAGCTGTCGGAGGAGAGAGCGACACAAAGGGAGGAAAGGAGAAAAGGGAAGAGAGAGAAAATAGAGATGCAGAGTTAGTCATTGGCACAATACACTTTCATGTCTTGAAAGCGAGAGCGATATTTGGGAAAGTGCTGAAACTATTGAATCTCTCTGTTAAGAAAGTATTATTATTTTTATGCTTTTTAGGACGTGAAGAGTTTATAATGGTGACAATTTTGTGAACACCATCATTTAAGACATTGCTTCAAATATCAAGAGGATACTTTGTGTAGTCTGTGGCTATGAGTAATAGAACACTTTTTTATTTAACTTTTTCTTATTTTCTTATTTTATTTTAATATTTCATTATTTTGTATTTTTTATATATTTTTTATTTTAATCTGTACTTTAAGTATATATATTGGCAATATTGGTTAGATACGTGAGTGTGTGTGTCTTGATGTTTTTTTTTTGTTTGTTTTTTCGCTGTGAACTTGCAGAAAGGACGTAGCTGTCACAAAATGGCACAAAGTTGGACTGACACTTTCAGCTATAGGACCTTCTAGTGGCCTTCTAGCCACTGACCTATCTGATGTGTGTGTGTGGGTAAATTAGATTTTATTGTGTGTAACACACACAGTAACACTACACAGGGCTTTGCCTATTTCAGCATGTTATTGTCAAGTAAAATCTCAAGATTAAATAATATTGAGACATTTTCAGTTAACTGTATTAAGTGAATCAGTAATGTGTAATGATTTGGAAATGTTTGTGATAATGCATTTGTGTATTCTGCTCTTTGGTCAAGCCTAGTTTGTTTGCTCTCTTTCTCTCTATCTCTCTTTCTTCCTCTGTTCTGCCCTTTCTATTTTCGACCTGACCTGTATAGTGTTCCTCCTCCTTTGTATGTGAAAACACCCTCCCAAATCCAATTTTCAACTTGCTCTTCCCTAACCTCTTTCACCTCTGCAGTCCGCAGACAAGTCCAGACCCTGTACCTCTCACACACGCTTGTTGCATCAAACACAGAGGCACACAAAGACGGTTGACCCGCATGTCAGCCTTCAGAGCACTTATGATGTCTCCTCCCCACCCAGTCTCTCACGCTCTCTCCATTTCTGTCCTTCATTCTTTTCTCTTTGCATCTGCATTTCGCAATTTATTGAATTCTGACCAAGTTTTAAGGGCACTTAACCCACAACCTGAACATGAGCTGATGTGCATGAGAAGAATATTTCTGGCTTAAGCCAGAGTTTGAATCAGATTTTTGATTTTTTGGGGAAATTGGTGGTATATAAAATTTCACTGACATGGAAATGATCAGATAAGAGCAATTAGTAAATATTAAAATTTTTACATACGTACAGTAAAAACTGTGAAATATTACTATTTAAAAAAAACATTTCTATTTTAAAAATATTTTAAATTTTATTTATTCTTGTGATGGCAAAGCTGCTGATTTGGAGTCCAACCTGCTTCAGGATATGAATGAGAACTAAATTATGTTCCTGCACTGCAGCAAGATGAGCTGTGCCATCAGAAATATTTTAGTCACATCATTACAATACCAGTTGATGACAGTTGTACGTGCGTGATAATTAAACTCAAGCAGTGCCTTCAACCATGAGAGCCTTTGTGGTTTAATGGGTGAACTCTCCCCTGTCACGGCCAAAAGGAGGTGTCATCTCCATCTGAGTCGTATTTTTGTTTGTAATTGCCTTTGTTGTCATTTGTGATTATGCCTGTCAATGAGAGAGCTGCTTTGGGTTGAATTTTTAGGCTTGACATTGACTATTATTTCGATATTGCAGACAAGGGAAGAATAGAAACTGAAAACAAATGTAGTGCATTGAACTGGGGGAAAAACCTAAGGATGTTTACTTATCTGAACACATGCTTTCAAGTTTTAGTACATTATCACCCTAGTATAATTAAGGTTAGTCAAAAAAAAAGAAGCATTTCACAGTTGACAACCCAGACAAAAAAAAATAAATAAATTGTCAGCTCTGAGAGGTGTGTGCTACAAATCACAGAAAGTGCAAACCAACCAACAACTCTCTCGTTTTGCCCTGCAGTGCCGGTGTCTACAGACCTCATTTTCTCTGTAGCCAATAGCCTATGTAGCTTTTAATGCTTGAAAGGATAACAGCATTGTCGTGTTGGAGGTGACAGGGCCTGGGTGCAGAGCTGTGAAACACACAGGCCCCTGGATGAGCTCTGTGCTGGGAGAGATGTGTCACTGGGAAAATGTCAGGGGATAATGTGTGATCACTGGGCGTTTCAATGGAAGGTCAAGCTCCCCCACCTTCATCTTGGCTCTGTGTGGACTCCCCAGGGATGCTTTACTGAGCAAATGCTGTATTACAAGAGTACACTTGAAATGTCAGGGACCGAGTCTTTCTCAACACACACCGACTCGCCACTACCCCTCTGGCAAAACTAATTTGCTGTGACAGATACATGCTTGTGAATAAACTGTACACATGTTCTTACCTCTCTTTCTCTGTTTTTGTAGATGGCAGCGATTACAGCGAAGTTCTCCCGGACTCATTTCCGTCTGCCCCGGCTGAACCGTTGCCGGAATTCCAGAGCGAGCCAGAGGACGCCTTCATAGTGAAAAACAGACCTGTCAAACTTTCCTGCAAGGCTGCTCCGGCCACGCAGATATACTTTAAATGCAACGGGGAATGGGTGAACCAGAACGACCATGTGACCAAAGAGAGTCTGGACCCTATCACAGGTAAAGGATGTGGAAACCTGAGCTCAAGACCCATATGTGCTTGTTGAACATTGACTTGTAAAACCATAGACATTAATAGGCAGTTAGAGGTTATGATTAATCTCAAACATGTCTATTGGAGTATGTAGGTCTTGGCTTGCTAAAGTTTCTATATACTGTAGAATAGGCCACTTTAGAGATTCCTGAAAGTTGACATTTGAGTCGATCCCATTCATTTTCTCCACTGGGGAATTGTTTTTGAACGAAAGTACTGTATTAACCTTTAAAGACAGACCTACAATGTGCAACGCAATCAATGGTATATGCTTTTGCTGAAGCCATCAGTCCACATTATTTCAACTTATTTTTTAAATTGCGTTAAACAGAATCCTAAAACATGAAAGTACAAAGGAATTGCAAATAATCACAATCAAATCATGCTAAGAGAACACTGTAGCATCCACCCGCTCCCATTCAGAAGGAATGACTGAAATAGTCAAAGCCATTTATTTAGTGTACTTTATAGTATGCTTGTGTAGGAGTGAACACAGCTACGTTCAAAAGATCTTTCAGGGAACTGAATCATAAAAGTAGTAAAACTCTTTGTCTGCTCCAATGAATTTAAATGTAAATATGTTGACTGATTATTCTGATTATATCAATGGTGCAATTGTCAAACTTATTTTCATTCAGAACTTTTATTCTTCCCTATAGATACATTTACATTAGCTTTAGATTATTGTATTAATTTTTTTTATTTGTATTAATTTAAACATTTTCATGAAATTATGTAATGTTTATTAATTTTATTGTTTTATTTTATTAATATATTATTTGTTGTTTATCAATTCACATTTATATTATGTTGCATATCCATTATATTGTATTCATTTTTATTATTAAATATTTTGTTATATTTGTTAAATACATCGATGTAAATTTATTAATTTAAATAAAGCACAGTCTGGGGCTTGCAATTTTACTACTTCTGTCAGAATGTGTAAGTAACACATACATTTAAAACTTGATTGATATATTCCTGTTTTTTTTTCCGTCTTAGGTCTGGTAGTGAGAGAAGTAGATATCTCTGTCTCCCGGACGCAGGTAGAGGAGTTGTTTGGACTGGAGGATTATTGGTGCCAGTGTGTTGCCTGGAGCTCGGCAGGCACCACAAAGAGCCGGCGGGCTTACGTCCGCATCGCCTGTGAGTTTGTGTTCAGCAGCTTATGTGATCTGTTGGTGTGACATGCCTTCTGAGGCAGGCACTCTGCATTTAAAAGACAGAACCTGAAGAGAAACCTAGTATTCCAACTATAGAACACTCACTATTTTTGCTTGTGCTATTTTAATCCACAACACATGCATTTTATTTATTTTTTTGCTTAGAATTTTTAATGGAAACACTTAAATTTTTTGGGGGGGTTGTTTTGGTTTAAAAAAATATATATATATTGCTGTGTTTATCAGACCTAAGGAAGAACTTTGAACAGGAGCCACTTGGCAGGGAAGTGCGTCTGGAGCAGGAAGTTTTGTTGCAGTGTCGTCCACCAGAGGGCATCCCGCCTGCTGAGGTGCCATATCGCCTTCCTATCCTTTCTGTTTTTGTTTCAACCTCCTACTGGGTTTTCCTCAGTTTGTTTCATGCATAATAACAAACAAACAATCTTTGATTCCTCGAGGTTTCAGTGAAACCCGTGACCGGTGGTACTTTAATATCGCAGGCTTTGATAAAACTTTCAACCACACAGGATATTTTACAGTGTTCATTTTTATTCAGTTGCATTAATTTTTTTTGTATTCAGAACATACCTGGTGCTTTTTAATTTTCTATTCAAATGATTTTAAGTGTAATTTAGGTCTAGATGCACATCATTCTTCTTCAAACTGAATGGATTGATTTCTTATAATGCCACAGGTGGACTGGCTGAAGAACGAAGAGCTCATTGACCCGGCGCTGGATTCTAACTTTCTAATCACCATCGACCATGACCTAATCATCAAGCAGGCTCGACTCTCTGACACGGCTAACTACACCTGCGTGGCTCACAATGTGGTCGCTAAGCGACGTAGCAGCACTGCCACACTCATCGTCTATGGTAACCACTTGACCAGTCAGAATACCTGCAGTTATCTGAATTGTTGAATGGAACTGCCAAGGGAAATTTCGCTAGACAAAATCACCCCTAGTGTTTATGAATATTTATTTCACGGCTTTCTGAAATACTCCGTGTTGGTCAGTTTCAGTATTCTGCAGTCTATTATGATCTTTTAACATTTGACCAGTGAAAGTTTCATGTTTTTTGTATTACTTTGCACTATTTTTATTCTTGTGTAATTAAATAGTTCACATATATTCACTACCATTCAAAAGTTTGGGGTCAGTTAATTTTTTTGTTGCAAGAAACCATTTTTATTTAGTAAGGATGCATTAAATATATCAAGACGTTTATAATGTTATAAAAATTTTTATTTTCAAATAAATTATTTTGCACTATTCATCAAACAATCCAGAATAATAAAAAAAAAATATCATGGTTTTCATAAAAATATTAAGCATCAACCCTTTTGTGGTACATTGATAGGAGTAAGTATGTGTAAATAATTTCTGAAGGATCATGTGACACTGAAGACTTGATTAACAGCTTCTGAAAATTTAGTTTTGCCATCACAGGAATAAATTATATTAAAAAAAAAAAAAAAAACATAATAATAAAAATACATAATATTTCTGTACAAAATCAATATTTTGTTAATTTCTTAATTAATTTGGTAAGCAGCTGTGTAATAAGTGGGAAAATACATTCATCTGGTAATTTTTGCAAAAAAAACAAAAAAAAATTCAAGGCACTCTCTGCTTTAAGTCAGCGTCCTGGATGTCCTGTAGGAATATGACATGCTGACTGTGCATTATCTCTCATGTATGATATAACATGCAGTTCTTTTGTACATTGTGTCCTGTTGTATAGCTCAAAGTAATTTATTTTGCATTGCTGCATGTTTTTTTCTTTTAATAGTCCAGTGAGTGTATCTAACAGGCTCCATTCTCCTCAGAGCAAACTGCATATCAGTGTATATGTATCTCATGTATATGTGCATCTGGCTGTCCTTAGTGAGTGGGGGCTGGTCATCCTGGACAGAGTGGTCAGAGTGCAATGCTCAATGTGGGCGGGGCTGGCAGCGACGGACACGCAGTTGCACCAATCCAGCACCGCTCAATGGAGGAGCCTTCTGTGACGGCCCGCCATTCCAGAGAGTCACCTGCACCACCCTCTGTCCAGGTGAAGACTGACACCTGTCACAACCTCACATGACACACTATATAAAAAATTCACATGATCCACTAACAGATTAATGATCCACTGTGTAATCACTCATTATGTATTTTTCTAGTGGACGGAGGCTGGACAGAGTGGGCCAAGTGGTCAGCTTGTGGAACAGAGTGCACACACTGGAGAAGCCGTGAATGTCAGGCACCCCCACCCCGTAACGGAGGACGTCACTGCAGCGGCAGCATGATGGAGAGCAAGAACTGCACCGAGGGACTGTGCGCCCACTGTAAGTCACATGACCCAGAATCATCAATTACACAATGTCAGCATTAATGAAACGTGACTCTGCCAGTCAAATAATAAGTGACTGATATGAACCTTGTCCTTACCAGGATTATTATATTTAACTAAAACTAAAACCATAAAAAAGGTTGACTCTTGAAATAAATAAAAAAACTTTAACTGAAGGATCATGTGACACTGAAGAATGAAGCAATGGCTGATGAAAATTCAGCTTTACCATCACATTAAAATGGAGAACAGATATATAAACCTGGTCTATAGATATAAAGATATTATAGTTAGCTAAAATTAAAATGAATACCATTAAACATGTTACTTGAAATAAAATACATGTAACTAAAAAATCTATCTAAAAACTATTTCAGCTAGTTGCCAGGGTAGTGTTTCTAATTTTCATTTAGTAAAAAAAAACACTGGTTCTCATACCCTCAGAAAATGAGTTAGCACATGGCTGTGAGCACAGATGGACAAGAGGGTAAACGGTGAATTATGGGCAACCAGACAAAATGTACTTTAATACTAGCAAGTGAAGAAACACATCAGCGATGTGATGGTGAGCCAGATTCATCTTGACACTGGGTGCTCATCCCAGAGCTGGTTTTGGAAGAGCACAGCTGACAGCATTGAATTATCTCAGGAGAACATCAATAGCATGCTCACACACACTCACACTCACACTCACATATGCACACACTATTCAGCCAGAACACAGTGCAGACTGGAAGTTTTAGTGTGGTCTGTCTGAGCTTAAAGTTGGAGCACAACCCAGATTCAAGCATCAATAATGCAGCATTGACACACACACACACACATATATATATATATATATATATATATCATATATATATCTCCTCACAAATGATTCCTCTAGTGCCTACCGTCCCTTGAGAGCTCTAAGATATTTACTTTTGCTCTGCCTGCCATAAACCTATGATTTCTGAGTTGATGCTTTGATGTTTCATTTGCTGAGTCTTGTATTTGCAGTTATGGATTATTTGTTCCACTTTCATTTGCAGTCATCTCTGATCTACTCTCATAACTTTGCTCATCCATCCTCATGTTCATTATTTCTTGTTTTGGCTTTGTTTTTGCCTAACAGATAAAAAGGTTTCTATTGAACAAGCAACCCATCGTAAGTTTTCTTTTTAATAACAGTGTTTTTTATTTGACATCCACTTTTCACCCTCTCTCTCTGTGCGTCTGGCTACTTATGTGATTGTGTCTGGGAAACCCAAGGGAAAGTGACTGGAATTTGAATCTATATAGATGCTATATAAGTACGATCATGAAGTACTTGTGTGTGTGTGTGTGTGCTGTTTCACTCTGTCACTTCTGTCCTGTTCATCTCTGGATATGCAGCAGACTGTCCTGCAGAACCTCATGAAATGAAGTGAAAACTTCATATGAACTGAGAATATGAAATAGAAGATAGCACCTCACAGTGCATTTTTTAAACTATATACAGTCACAAGACTTTTACAACCTTTTTTCATGATTATTTATTTATAATTATGATTTCTAATTTTTAACTAATCAGTTAAAGTAAATAAAGCTATTTGAATTTAAAATAAATGAAACACTTATTTTACTCAAAATTCATGAAATGTTTTTGAAAGCCAAAATGTTTATTATATTATATTATATTATTAATTGTGTAGGATGTTGCCATATTTTGAACTGACATGGGACAACTATTTCTGCTATTGGCTCAGAATCTCAAAATAATCAAATATTGGTTTATTTAATTGACATGGTTTCTATATGGGTTTCTATTTTTTTTTTTTTTATTACCATTTAGATACTACTTTCAGAAGTTGTTGGCAAATATACAGTAATTAAAGGGATAGTTCTCCCAAAAATGAAAATTCTGTCATAATTTACTCACCCTCATGTCATTCCAAACCTGTATGAGTATCTTTATTACGTTGATCATAAATAAGATATTTTGAAGAATGCTGGTGATCAAACAGTTGATGGTCCCCATTGACTTCAATAGTATTTCTTTGCCTATTATGGACATCAATGGGGACCAACAACTGTTTGGTTCCTCAAAATTCTTCAATAAATAACCTCATACAGGTTTGGAATGACATAAGGGTGAGTAAATGATGATAAAATGATAATTTTTGGGTGAACTATTCCTTTAATTTTGGACATTTTTATAAATTCCAGACTTTTATCTGAGACTCCATGTAATTACTAAAATGTACAAACATATTTGATTTTACACTGATTCATTCTAAATAGCATATGCAATTCATAAACACACACACAGGAAAATGTGCATACACATTCCTGGAAGATGATGTATAATACATATGCAATCTTGGTTCAGAAATAGAGTGCTTTTCGAAGACATTGAAGTTAATGGCTGTGCATCTTACTGACCAAGAGCAATCAATAGTGTAGCTTACAGTTCAAGTGATGCTAATATTCTGAGATCAATGTGACATTCAGCACTTGAGAGACCAAAAAGTTACGCACCTAATTCAGCTTGGTTCTTTTTGCTATAATAAGTTAAGACGGCTGTCAGATTCACTTCTGTCCTGCCACGTGAGCCCTTTTGCCCGCTCACACTCTTCACACGCATCTGCTCTCCTCCTCATTTTTTTCTCCTCTGTCTCTTGTGTGCAGTACCTATGTGATCACCCCTATCTCTCCTCGTCTACTAAAGCCTTTTTATAGCATACTATGGTATGTAAATATAGTACTTAATTCAGCGATGACTGAATAAAAAAGAGCCAGGGATCAAGAGTCGCAAAGAGAGTCCCACAGTGCACTGTTAGATCCACAGCACCCCCAACTGTTCAAAGGCTACATTTTGGACCTTTAGACCCTTATTATTATCCTCAGACCACTCACAATCTGTTTACTAACCACGAAAATAGCAACCACTGTTTGCAATCAGTAGTTACAATCTGATTGACCGGTGTTATAAAACTTTGTAAAATACAAATATTTCTCATACAAAGCATGAGAAACTTTTTACAGCTTAATTTTCTTTTCTTTTTATTTATTGATTGATTGATTAAATAAACAGACAAATTAAAAATAAAATTTTTAAATTATCTACTGCATAAGATACTTTTTTTATTTTATTTTTTTATTTTATTTAAATAAACAGTTAATTTTTAAAAGATGCTTTTTGCAGCAATATGATTATTGATTATTATTATTATGAATTTATTATTATTATTGAAATATTATTTATGAAATATCATATTAATAGCAATTGCTTTCTACAGTCACCATTTACAATCTGATTGGCCAGTGCCACGTAACATCTGAGAAATGAAGCAGCTAAAGGAATGCATATAAACCTCCATAAATGACACATAAAAACAAAATAAACTGTGAATGGTCACTTTGTGTCATTCAAACTGCCATTTTGCAGTGGGCGACTCTTGGCCAGAACAAGCTGCAGTCTTTACTTGGCTTTATGTTGATAGTTAAATGTGTTGGTACCTGGTACTTGGTACTCTTTCCAACCTATTTTCCTTTGATCACACTTTTGTGTTGCATAATGTATTAATTTACATCTGTGATATGTTTGCATATATGAATAAGTCTGTACTGTATGTGTCTCAGCTCTGGGCTCTAGCTCTGGTGTAGCGGTGTACGCAGGGCTGGTGGGGGCTTTGCTGTTGTGTGTAATACTCGTGCTGTGTGTGGGCATCCTGGTCTATCGTCGGAGCTGCCGCCATCTTCACGGGGAAATCACCGATTCGTCCTCGGCCCTTACTGCTGCCTTCCACCCCGGCAACTACAAACCTCCACGACAGGGTGAGACATCTGTGTTTCCTCAACTTTTTTTTCTTTTTCATTTTTCATTCTCACTCCTTCTCTCACACCTAAAATCCTAATATAAACTCGATGTATGTTAAATTTTAATCCTTTCTCCTGCTGTCACCTGCTCTCTCAAAACTATTTAATCTTCTATAACTTGTTTATATGGCTCCCTTTTTAAATCCTCTCCCCTTTAATACTCTCATTTCTTAGGCAAATCCTCTCTTAACTTTGCAGCTAGCCGGAAACATTTCTTTCTCTCTTTTTTCGCTTCTCTACTTTGTTAGATAATCCACACCTACTGCATCCGACAGACCCTCCTGACCTCACAGCCAGTGCCGGAACCTTCCGCGGGCCGCTTTTCTCACTGCAGCAGGCCACCCTGGACTCTCAGCATAAGATTCCCATGACTACGTCTCCCCTGTTGGATCCACTTCCTAGCCTGAAGATAAAGGTTTACAACTCCTCTACCATGTCCTCACTCGAGCTGCCAACTGGCCTGGGCTCCACTGATGGGGAGATCATGAGCCTGAAGACCGTGGGCTCTGGACCTAAAGACCACCACAGGCATACGCTGCCCAGGGAGCCCAGTCACAGTGCCAGCGCCACACTAGGCTCCCTTGGTGGCCGTCTCACCATCCCCAATACAGGTAATAGGCTTTATTGGAGCCAGATTTCACACTTTTCTAGTGGTATTTTGATAATGTCCACTTATGCTGGATATATTTGTTATTCAAGTTTGATGCACATTTTTTTTAATGTATTATTAAAAAATTAATTTTTAAAAATAATATTTAATAATGTTTTCTGTATAATTTCTTAAATATTTTGTTTTAGTTATTTCTTAACTACATTTAATGTGTATATATATTTATTATTTATATATGTATATAATATTATATATATTTCCTAACTGTAGGAAAACCTGTTTAGCAAATCCAAACTGTGGGAAATAAAATCAAATAAAACAATAAAATCTAAATATTTAATTACAAATTTTAATTATTTTAGTTATTTCTTAACTAAATGTAATATTTAGAATGTAAGCAATAAGGTACGAGCCTTAACTTATTCACAATAAAGCCTTGACTTATTCACAATAAAATATTAAAACCAAAAATTTGTAGTTCCTGACAGCAACAGTAAACGACAAGAGAATGTTTCGATGTAACACGCCACACAAATACAGTATGTCTATCTCTCAGCATGAGAAAATGTTTTCCATCTTTTAGTTTAAAAAAGACTGATTCGCGGAACAGCTCGAGTTTGCAAGCGTCATTACAGTGTAAACTGATGGACATATAGATATACAGAATCATACCTGAAACAGAGAACTAATAAATACAGTAATATTCCCTCCTCCTTTTAGCTCACATTACAGTGCAAAATACTGTAATGATGTACTCTCTGAAACTTTTAAATTAAAAATTCATATTGTTTTTTTAATCCTCCCTCTGTTCTCCTTTTCCCCTGCCAGGGGTGAGCCTGCTGGTTCCACCAGGGACGATTCCTCAGGGCAAGTTCTACGAGATGTATCTCATTATTAACAAATGGGAGAAAACAACGTAAGTCAGCCACTTAAAACTGTTTCTCAGTGCCCTGTCCCCATCACACTGCCATTTCCCCACATATAACACTTGCATTTATCTGTCACTTTGAGCGCTAGCAAACAGTCCAGTTCAAGACATCTCAACAGCCCTTGCAGAGCAATATTGACTGCACAAACGCTGTGACCCCAATGGCAGTGCTAAGGAGAAAATAACATTTCAAAACTATGACACAGTGGAAAAACACAAACAAACAAATATGTCTTGAAAATACTGAATGGTTGTCTGAGCTCTGAATTTTTTGCTGAGGCTCTCTCTCTTTTTTATTTTTTACAGTGTTTGTTTTTTGCTGTCAGAAATGAAATATATAAATATCACTGTGCCTTCAGAGCTTACAGACTGCAAGCTTTGTGTTTCTCACTATTTGTAGGTGCCATACATTTTCTCAAAACACTAATAATTACTGTCAGAACCATAGCTCTGGGTTAACACATCCTAGTCTTTTTAAACACTGAACTTTGGTGCACATTTGGCCGACACAAGTTTGAATATGGCTTACAACATGTCTTTATCCTGCTCCCTCATCTTTCTTTTATAAGTGGCAGAAGGACAAAAATACATTAAGCAAAAAAAAAAAAAACTATTTTCTCTTTCAAAAATTTCAATCTCAGATTACTCTAAATGATAAAGTACATACTTTGGGATGTTGTGTTTTTGATTTTGTGCTTTTTAATTTGTATTGAATTTGGCAAGCGGCATGAATGCCATTGTGAATTAGGTGCTGCTATCCTCTCTTGCTCTGTGTTTTGTGTCAGGTTGCCGTCAGATGGAAGTCAGACCGTATTAAGTCCGGTGGTGAGCTGCGGACCCTCTGGCATGCTGCTGAGCAGACCTGTGGTCCTAACTCTGCCTCACTGCGCCCAGCTAGAGCCCCCAGACTGGACCCTCACCCTCAAAATGCAGAACCATCAAGGCGCTTGGGAGGTGAGGATGACTTCTCAAAATTGAGAGAGGCTAGATCACTAGATAATGGTAGACAATCGGTGAAGCTTTGGGAAATGGGAAGAGAACAAGACGGAGAGCATTTTATAAACAGTGATGAGGATAAATGAGACATACATTGAGGTGTTTTCTGACACACTCATTTCCTCGCGTCCACTAGGAGGTGCTAACTGTGGGAGAGGAGAGTCTATCAACACCATGCTACCTACAGGTGGAGGAGCAAAGCTGTCATATTCTGATGGAGCAGCTGGGGACGTATGGTCTGGTGGGACAGTCGGCTCCCCCTCGGCCAGCCTGTAAGAGGCTGCAGTTGGCCCTCTTTGCTCCCCGGGCTCCATGCCTCTCTTTGGACTACAGCCTGAGGGTCTACTGCATACAGGACACCCCACATGCGCTTAAGGTCAGTCTGTCTGCCCCTCTTAGCAGGTTTACTTTGCCAATAAATTTAATTTGGAAACAGGCTAAAATCTTGTTATTCTCTTCCTGTAGGAAGTATTAGAGGTCGAGCGAAGTCTGTGTGGGATTTTACTAGAGGATCCCAAACCTCTTCTCTTTAAGGACAGTTACCACAACTTGCGGCTATCAATCCATGACATTCCTCATTCTCATTGGAGAAGTAAACTCCTGGCTAAGTATCAGGTGAGAGATTTCATGTTGTTATTGGTTATATGGGTAGAATTTATTTTTATGTTTAAACTTTTTGGGATGAATACAAATGTATTTATCTCTGAATCAGCTTTCCTAAAAAATATAAAAAATTTCTTAAAATAAATCTATTGTTTTAAATGAAGTTAAATCAAAACAAAGAAGGGCCATGATGTAATATATAATGGCTGTTCAAAAGTTTGGGGTCTGTGATTTAAAAAAAAAATAAAAAACTTTTTTAGACTTTTATGGTCACCAAGGCTGCATTTCTTTATCAAAAATAAAGTAAAACTATTTTATTGTGAAATATTATTTCAATTTAACACAATTGCTTTCTATTTCAATATATTTAAAAATTTTATTAAAAGAATTGGTACTGAATTTTCAACAGTCATTAGTCAAATCTTCAGCGTCATCCTTCAGAAATCATTCTAATATGCTGATTTGGTGCTTAGATGACATTTCTTATTATTATCAATGTTGAAAATGTTGTGCTGCTTAATATTTTTGTGGAAACTGATTTGCGGAAACTTTTTTTCAAGATTCTTTGATGAATAGATTGTTCAATCTATATAATTTCCAAACTGTAGGAAAAATCCACTTCTTTTCAAGATTCTTCAAAAGTGTTCAAAAGAACCGATTAAATTTTAATACAATAAACCTATCTCAATAAAAGTATTCATATTTTTTAATCTTACTGATCCCAAACTTTTGAATGGTTGTGTCAGTAATTATTTTTTCAAATATATAAATGTATAAAATTCTATATGTACATTCCACAGACGCAATTCATGATGTTGCTTTCACACACACACACACAAATAAATAAACTAAAACTGGCTCTTAATTGTGTCTGTCTCTGTTTCCCAGGAAATCCCGTTCTACCACATTTGGAGTGGGAGTCAGCGGCCGTTGCACTGCACCTTCAGTCTGGAGAGAGGAAGCCTGGTGGTTTCCCAGCTCACCTGCAAGATCTGTGTCAGACAGGTGGAGGGGGAAGGACAGATATTCCAGCTTAACACTGACATCCAAGAGGTACAGAAAAGATAGATTATTTATTGTCTCTAATACATTATTTAATAACTACTGACTTGTTTTCCTGTGTGTTTGTGTGCATCCTCTTCAGACCCTGCCCCCCCACTCACCACTGCCAGCAGGCGGTTCGCGTCTACCATCGTCTCAAGTGGGCCCGTATGCTTTCCGACTGCCCGTCTCCATACGCCAGAAAATTTGTGCCAGTCTGGATGCTCCCAGCGCACGTGGCTGCGACTGGAGAATGCTGGCTCGCAGGCTGGACTTCGACAGGTAATTTTGCCTGCACCAAAATAATCTGCATATATATTTCTACATGACAGATGATGAGAATAATTTCATCTCTTTCCACGTCTCTCCCTCAGGTATCTGAACTACTTTGCAACCAAACCCAGCCCCACAGGTGTGCTGCTAGACCTGTGGGAAGCTTGTCACCAGGGTGACGCAGACCTGGTCTCTCTGGCGACAGCACTTGAAGAAATGGGCAAGAGTGAGGTCTTGGTTGTCATGACGACGGATGGAGATTGCTGATCAGCAAATCAGAAGAGTGTGAAAAGGGGACATATTTGCCACTAAAACCTAGAATTAATGCAAGCGAATGGAAACTGTGTTCCAGTGCATCGTTACAACTTGCCTTTTACCTCAGTTCCTTTGTTCTCATGCAGAATATTTCAAGGATCGCAACGGGGTCAGGCACTCTGGATGATCTCCGGATAATACATATCGAAATGTAGCAAACGTGACGATGCTGCAATCACAAAACAGAGATGTTCGAAAAGCAAATGCATTTGCTGGCACGGTTCTGATCGCCTCATGATTAAATGATAGTTGCATCATACTGATACACACTGATTCCCTGCTACACATACCAAGTGGGAAAGTACACGATCAAACGCCATTGCACATCAAGCTGCTGGCTTTTGTTTCCTAGCGACCGCTAGATTCTTAAAGACACTGAGATTCTGTGTCCGGTAAAACAGCAGTGCGCCAAGCTCCTCAGGAAACACGTTCACACAGAAATAAACGAGTATTGATGGAAACCCAGGATACCAACAAGGAGCTAAGATCATCTGCACTAAAATGAGCTTTCATGATGATTTCACTTGAAACAAACCACATGCTTCAGAGAGTTGCTACACTTTGGCATTAGTTTGAAACTTTATTTTCTGTGTGTGTCTTCTGAAATGGCATACAGGAATGATTTTGGGCGTTCTCGTTAGCAGAGGACCTTTTTGCTGGATTTTCATATTTTTTTCTCTGGTCATACCTTCATTAGCCTCTCTCTTTTTTTATATTCAACCGATCATTTGTAATGCAGGAGAGCTTTCTGGTAAACTCATTAGTTTCCTATAGGGAACAGACTTTTTTTTAAGTTATTATCCCTATTTGTGGATCATTGTTTTTCACTTTTCTGTTCGTTACTGCCGTTATGCATCTGCTGTGTCGTTGCACTCGTCTCTTGGGCAGGACTGCAGTAAAAATGTGCATTTGTGATGTACTTCACAAATAAAAGCTGACTTATTTGGTCATTGAAACTGAGATGGGATGAAATTGAAATGTTCCGCTGAGGTTAAATGTGCTTTGATCCGTCTTGGGAAAGCGCACTGCAAATATGCTGCGCTGGTTAAATAGGATGAAAATTGCGCGGATGGCAGAAAGCCCTTTTCGGGGTTTGATGCCAGTCAGTCGTGCTGTTGAAATTATAAATAGTAGCCTTGAGAGGTGGCGTAAGTGCTCTGTTGATTGCAGTATGACCCACTTGTTCTTTATTGTCTGTTTTGACTTTCAGGTTTTAATGGGTTTCCCTTGAGTAAGCCTGAAAGCCATGTACCGCTTATTATGAGAAGTCATATAATCAATTGAAGTGGATGTTGGTCCATTTCTTTTTTCTTTTTCTTTTTTTTCTTGACTTTTTCTTCACAAGTGTTCAAACGTCTGGCAACAAACAAAACAAAAAGAAAGTGCAGTATCTGTCCATGCCTGTAAAGGTGTGAATTAAATAACTGAGGTGTGTGTATGTGTGTGTGTGTGTGTCTGCGTGTGAGAAAATAACAGCACGAGAGAGCATGTTTGCTACAACCTATGAGTCAGTGCTACAGTGTATATGAATGAACAGGCTTCATCATGTCTGTTCCTCCTTTCCCATTATAAGTACTATGCAAGTGCACAACAAAAAGTGAATCAGTGGACGTCTTGATGTCTCGTGTATGAAGTACGTGGAATGGGAATCTTACTGCTTTCCCTCTTCTGATCACTGCTGTAACTAAGCTGGGGAAACTGGACCTCTTGGGCCTCTCAGCTGTAATAAATGCAAACAAAATGACTTTAATTGTGGGTCAGGGATCCATGACCTCTGTGTCGTTCCTCGTCGTTTGTTTTGGAAGCTTTTGGGTTGACACTTGCGCCTTCACAATGAACAAAAAGAAGTTTGTTTGGAGGGTTATTTTTAACCCTCTACATGACGAAGGGCGCAAAGAACATTAAAAATCCCTGATGGATTCTGAACTCTGAACCTTATAAATGGCTCTGAAATGTTTCCAGTCGTCTCTTGGTCAATGTTACATGAAAAAGCCTTTGACATGTCACATGTAAAGCTGAATGGGCTTTGCTTCTCTCTGGATGGTAGTTGCTGTTTATGGATACTCGTGTGGCTGAATTTAACCTTTTTTTCAGATGTTATTTTATATCAAAGAAGGTACATGCGTTTTTCCATGTAATGCTGTACATAAATGTTTAGACTTCTTACTGTAACTAAATATAATTTTTATGCAATAAATTATATTTCCTAGTTTAACAAGAGAGTGTGTTTTTTGTGTGACTTTTGTAAATGGTTATACAGCTCAAATTGGGTGTGTGCGTGCGATTTCCTTTTTCTTCCCCAAGATTTTTTTTCTTCAGGATCATTTTCGCATTAAATCATAAAATCATTCTCATAGTAATCAGATTGTGGTTTTAAAAGACATATTAAATGCATTACAGGGTGAAGGAACTTTTCCTCTCAGTCTTTATAGACTTGTTACAGAGATGTGGAGAGGATGCACTCTTCCGTTTATCTCTGAGATAAAAGTGTTCATAATGCCCTGGAGCGGAAGCAAGAGCGATTGAGAGAGAGTGAAAAGGTTTTTAGTGTCTGGATATCGCCCTCGGCAGCTGCAGTGGGCTTTTTGGTTTGAGCAAGAGACCCGTTTCATCATTTGGTTAAAATGGTTGAATAGACATGTAATCATATTGCCTTCTGCTCTGAGTGTCTATTCCATCTCTCCCTAGAGCAATTCACGGGCCTTTTCAGCACTTAACAATACACCAAATAAATTGCCAGACATTCATTCAGTCCAACTTTATTATGAATCTGTTCCGCACAATAAGTTATTTAAATAAATAATTACGTGTTACATGGATTTGGAAAATTGTATTTCCCACGTGAATTAGTTTTATACGGAATTGGCCATTAGCGTCTTGTAAATTTAGAATAAACCCGAATTCTTTAATATGTAGAATATTTAGCTTGAGACAAACAGCACTTCAACCCAATTTATTATGTAAGTTGTCATTTATCACCATCGTCTGGTAGTTAATGGAACTAACACGTTGTACAAAGTCTGTGATTCTATAAAGAATGTTATATTGTATAAACAAATAACGACTCTATTTATGTTTTCAATGTAATATTTTTCCCGATATTAAAAATAAATTTGTTTTTCTCCACTTTACATCGCTTTTAATAAATGTCAGTCTCACAACTGTACATGAATCGATGTAAATATACCGCCACACGGTGGAGCCATGAGTACAGGTAAATTACTATTCAAATAATTGCTCGTGGAAAATATGTGCAGACGCAGACCAATATATAGGAAAGTATCGCTTCACTGTTTGTTACATTTCGGTTTTATTGGTTTGTATCGCCATTGTTTTTCCCTCGGATCTGCTAAACCCAGTTTGTGGGGTTTCTCACCCCGAGAGCCACATCATAACCAAATCTACCTTAACTTTGCCAACCCAAATTCACTCTAGCTTCTCAAAGCAAACAGGCTTAGCCTATATATATAAATCCTAAACATCCAAATAAAACAATAAGGAAATATCTGTTTAACGTTCAATATAGGAAAAACGTGGTTGTCTGAGGTTCCTGTAATTTGGGATTACAGACTCATGGTCCCTCCTCTCATTCAGCGTTTTTCATCTCTTCGACTGGCACTTCCTTCTCTGATGGTCAATGTTTCTGCTCTTGATGGTGAACTTTATCTATTAGCTCGATGTCTTCTCTGCAACAGTAATTCACAACATTTAGCATCATGTTGAAGGTGGTTGTTGAATCCGCCAAAGGAATTCCTAAAAAGACACTTGGAATTCCTGATCCTATAGCAGGAGTCATCTTTAAGGGTAAGTCTTCACGTTTTCCCCTCGAGGAGTGCTTTTTATTCACTTTTTATTTATTTGCATTTATGAGGTCATTTGTGCGTTTGAAAACCTTATTAAACTTAATTAAAAAAGTTAACGGATTTGAACTAAAAAGTTGAGTTGTCGATGTCTATTTAAATATATATAAAAATATTAGGTTTTCTAAAGAAACTTTACTTCTTATCGTAAGTTTTTGTCTCATACGTTTGAGATGGGTTTGTTTACATGTAAAAGAACAGCAAATTTCCTTATAAGGGCTTGGAATGACCCATCGTTAGTGAAACACACGTCCCTCCCATAGGCTACAGCACTGTAAAAAAGGGAGAATGTGCAGTTATTTCAGCCTTAATATTAAAGTTTACTTTGGTGTTTTTTTTTTGTTTTTTTTTTAGGTATTCCTGTATATAGCACATTTTTACACTGTAGTCGCTAAAACTAAATATATGCTAATGTATAAACAAAGGATGAAATGAATAAAAATATATTTTAAATATAATATTCAGAGTTACTGTGAAGCTGTTATATTAATATCATAGCTGATGTAGTTTGATTGATCATAATATAGTTAAAGAGACTTGACAGTTTACTCATTTCAATTTACAGGTGAAAAAAAGAAAACAAAAGCCATCGACAAAGAATTAAATCCTGTTTGGAATGAGGTCAGTATAAGTTATAGTGTTTTCTTTTTTTGTTGGACCCTAAAATGATGTAATTTAAATAATGTATCAAATGTGAATAACCAAGACCTGATTTTGCCATTTCAGATTATTGAGTTTGATTTGAAAGGCACACCGTTGGATTCCTCTTCATTCATTGATGTGGTTGTGAAAGACTATGAAACCATTGGAAAAGACAAGTATGTTGCATCCACCACTGTTTTAATGTATGGGCCTTTGTGGATTCTAACAAGCCATAAAATGGCAAGCATGGTCAAAGAAAATATATTTCTTTAAGTTTCCCTGCAATCACTTCACACAATCATTTCACACTGTATGTAAATATGACTGAAGTTGAAATCACTGCAGTGTAAATGATAAACCTACAGGAGTCTTGTACTTTTGTAAAAGCTCTGTGAACTTTTAGGAGCAGCAGTGAGTTGGTGAGATTAATAAGTGGAGTGCAGAGTTACACATGAAAGCCTTTAAAATACCTCTGCCACACCTAACCACCTTGTCTGAACTTGCTGAGTTAGAGACTCTAAGCAGTCCAAAGTAGCACCTTGTGAGTCCTTTAAAAGGCTTATTAGATACACATGCAGTCAAACCTAGCTGGGTCTTAAACTAGTGAGCATTTGGTTTGGATCAGAAGGCTGTTCTTTCTTCCATGTGGCAAGTTTTACTGTGCAAATTCTGCCGTGATAATGAACTTTCCATGAGTCACGCAGATGACTTCTTTTTTTTTTTTTAGTTTGCAGATTTTCATACGTTTGCACATACTTGCTGAAGTTTGTATTCTTTGTTGCCACAGTCTAGAGAGTAACATAGCAACAAATGTAAAAATAAAAAAGGTAAACTAATCCTAGTTTATGACTCATAAGTAAATCATGTGCACAATTTCATTTTTTTCTTTTATATCTTTTGGACGTGTTCTTTAAGCCTATGTTAAGTCCATTTCTGAAGACCAGTGATTGTTTGACAAAGGAAATGCCAGCAGATATTTTTGGCATGAAATAAAAGTGCTGGTATGTGAGATTATATTTACTGAATATTTACAGAGAGGGTTTAAATATTCCAAAATGATGTTCTAAAACAGACAAGCTAAGACCAGCAGTCCTTCAAGTATGTTTATAATGCAATAAGTCTGTCTTAAAAAAAAACATGACAGGGTGATCAGGACTGTAACACAAAGTAGTATGATTGATTGATTATGATTTAGTGATTAGACAGATCATGATTGTACAATTTCCATGTCTTACACAACAAATAGGTTAATCTCCATGTGATGCTGGCCACATGATGAATGTATCATTCGTGATGGTGCTGTGCAAACAGGATGTGTCTTTTACCAATGTGAATGCTTGTAATGTGAATTATTTATATTACACTCTTACTCACTTCAAATTGTGTGGGTCTCCACAGAAGTTGTTGACAAGCTGTACATAAACTTAAGGCATAAAGCAGTACAGAGAATTTGTGTTATCAGGCGTACCCCCTCTGAAGTTGCTCTTTTTGTCCCCTCTGCTTGGCACATAATTCTCTGGCCTATTGTAATTGCTTCCAGCTGTTTTCCCTCTGTATTTAAGCTTTTGGATCTGCTGTACAGTATCCAGGATTTAAATGGGATGTATCATGGAAAACACAAACATACTTTAACATTTACAGCACGGTTTATTAGACATCACAACCACACTGTTGTGAAAAATATTATAGAAATGCTAAAAAAAACGCCTCTTTTACTACAAACAGCAAATGTAAAAGTGCCCTAAGTAAGAAAGTAAAGTAAGAAAGTAAAGTAAAAAAAGTGTATACAGTACATCACCGTTCAAAGGTGTCAGGTAAAAAATATTTTATTTAAAAAAAAAGTATACTTTTTATTCATCAAAGACACATTAACAGTGACAGTAAAGACATTTATGATGTTTCAAAAGATGTCTATTTCTAATGTTATTTTTGTACTTTTATTCATAAAATAAATGAATTGTATTCATAAAAAAAAAAAAAATGCATTCCATATTAAAGGGTAACTAAACCCCTGGTCAGAGCCTAACTCCACCAACTGGCAATATTTGAAAAATGCTGGAAAAGTGGGCAGGGCCCAGCGGAGACAGAGGGGATGAACCGAGTGCGAGGCTGAGCGGGGGGCGTGATTACATCATTACCAGCAACACTACACCTACGTACCATCTTAACCACTGTACTAAATAAATACAGATAAAGCTAATGCTAAAAATCTATGCTAACTTAATGCTATCCTAACTGATGCAATACTCTGCTAATAACTATGCTTCTAACAATACTACACTAACAACTGTATGCTAATTAACTAACTAGGCTACACAAAATAATCTTAATAACTATATAAATGGCTATGCTAACTAGATGCTAATATACGCTATCCTGATCGTTTTCAATACTCACAATTCCAACTCCTGACTCGCTACAGTGGATTTGACGGAACAAGATGTTTTTATACCAGGGGCTGACCCTATGCCAAGGGCATGGTGAGCTCGTGCAGGGGCGTGGTGAGCTCACGCAGGGGCGTGGTTAGTAAGTGCCATCATACGTCACAGGGATATGCAACGTCCAATTGGAAAATTCAACTGCAGTAGGCACCGTTCAACCTGAAGAGGCCAGCACTCCATTTTACACCATATATTGTAGAATTAAAATACTTTATAACCAAATGTCAAGGCATTTACTCGAATCAATGCACAGCACTAATAAAGACACAGTCGTGACTACTAAAGACACAGGGGCAGTCGTGGCCTAATAGATAGAGAGTTGGACTTGTAACCCGAAGGTCGTGGGTTTGAGTCTCAGGTCCGGCAGGGATTGTAGGTGGGAGGAGTGAATAACCAACACTCTCTCCACCCTCAATACCATGACTGAGGTGAGACCCTTGAGCAAGGCACCAAAACCCCCAACTGCTCTCTGGGTGCCGCAGCATTGGCTGCCCACTGCTCCGGGTAAATGTTCACTACTGTGTGTACATTTGGATGGGTTAAATGGATTGGGTTAATGAGCACAAATTCCGAGTATGGGTCACCATACTTGGCCACACACCACTTCCCTTTCTTACAGATCATTAACTCAAAAAAGTTGTTTTAGTGTTTAGTTACCCTTTAAGCAGCACAATTGTTTTCAAAATTTTTAATAATAAGAAATGTTTCTTGAACACCAAATAATCATATTAGAATGATTTCTGAAGGATCATGTGATACTGAAGACTGGAGTACTGATTGCTGAAAACGTCTCAGGTTACGCATGTACCATGGTTCCCTGAAGGGAACGAGACGCTGCGTTGAAACGCTAGGGGAACGTCTTCAGCGTGACCGCGCTCTGAATCACGTGTGTAATCTGTCCAATGGATGGGCGAGACGTCATAGGCGGGTGACGTCACCGACCGGGAAGCATAAAGTCACGTGTGGTAGAACCGGCATCAGCTTCTAGGAGTGAAGCAACCGTTCGCAGGGATGTCGGAAGTATGGCCCCAAGACGCAGCGTCTCGCTCTCTTCAGGAAACCATGGTTACATGCGTAACCTGAGAAGTTCCCTTCCAGGAACTCGAGCTGCGTCGAAACGCTAGGTTTACGAGATGCCCACGCTGCCAGACTTCCAAGTCCCTGCCCTGTGTGTATCCCTCAGGAGCATGATGAGGGCGAGAGAAGAGCCTGGAGTGGCCCGCATATCGAGGCCATAAAACCTGACGAAGGTCAGGGACGTGGACCAACCCGCAGCTTTGCAGATGTCCTGCATAGGAACACCTGCCAGAAAAGCCTTGGATGCCGCCATACTTCGGGTGGAGTGAGCCTTGACCCCCAGAGGCGAGGGGAGATCAGAGGACTCGTAAGCGATGGTAATAGCATCCACAATCCACCGACTAAGGGTCTGTTTAGAGGCAGGCAGACCCCTCTTAGGAGGACCGAAGCATACCAGCAGTTGGTCCGTCCTTCTCCACAGGGCAGCTCTGTGGATGCATGCGTCCAGTGCTTGCACTGGACACATACAGTTAAGCTTCCGCTAGTCGGGCTCCCTGCGCACCACGGAGGAAACGTGTAACAAGGGGGTGCTTACCCATTGACTGGCCACCGAGAGGGACGTGGTAGGCTGATAAAGCCGCCACGTAAACCCCCAGGGTGGAGTGGGCTAACCCTGCAGAGAAATGAGCCTGCAAGAACTCCAGCATTGTACCAATCGGGTAGTTAACTGGGTCGAGCTGGCGGTCTCCGCACCATGGAGTGAAAAGTTTCCACTTCAGGGCGTACAGTTTAGCATCCAGTCCCAGTGGAGCTGGAGGAACTAGAGAGAACCAGAGGGGACATTGCGATGTCTCCTGAGTCACAAAGAGGTCCACCTGTGCCTGGCCAAACACTCTCCATATCTGCTTCACCACCAGGGGGTGAAGCATACATTCCCAGGCAGTTGATGTGCCACGTAAGATGGCGACCACTCCACAGACCGTGGGCAGGGTGGCTATCCATGACCGCTCCCCAACTAGCATTACGCGGTGACAAGGAGCTCCCAGCACCGGGCCCTAAGAAAAGAACCAAGGACGTCTCCACATGTCTAAGGCACATAGGCATCGCCGCATGACCTTGATCATGTGAAGTGGGTTTCCCCTCGGGGAGAACCCTTTGGTTCTGAGCCACCACTGTAGGGGTCTCATGTACAGCAGGCCAAGAGGTATCACGTTGGACGCAGCTGCCATCAGGCCCAGCAGTTTTTGAAACTGCTTGACAGTGAGTGACCGGCCTTCTTTCACTCTCTTGACTGACGTGAGTATCGACTCGATCCGAGCAGGGGACATGCGTTCCTGCATCGTGGTCGAATCCCACACCACGCCTAGATAAGTGGTTCTCTGTACTGGAGAAAGCACACTTTTCTTGGTGTTCAGTCTCAACCCCAGCTCTTTCATGTGCGCGAGAACGACATCTCGATGTCGAATCGCCAGTTGCTCCGATTGAGCTAGAATCAACCAATAGTCAATGTAATTGAGTATGCGGATGCCCTGGAGTCGCAGAGGAGCCAGAGCAGCATCCACACACTTCGTAAAAGTGCGGAGTGAGAGTGCAAGCCGAAGGGAAGAACCCGATATTGGTATGCTTTGCCCCCAAAAGCAAACCTCAGGAACTTCCTGTGAGTGAGAAGGATGGAGACGTGGAAGTATGCGTCCTTTAGATCATTCGTGACAAACCAGTCCTCGGACCTGATCTGAGACACGACCTGTTTGAGTGTGAGCATCTTGAACTTCAGTCTCATGACTGAGCGGTTCAACTGACGCAGATCTAAAATGGGACGCAACCCTCCATCCTTCTTTGGAACTATGAAGTACCGGGAGTATGAGAGTATGAAGTACTCTCGAGACTGGCCTCTGGTGTACTTAGAGCTGCTAGCTCGGTGCCCTGAAGCGGAGGACCGGCAGGAGACGGCCGAACTAGCTACTCTAGAGACCCCTGAAGGGGTGGCGAGCCTCTCAGCTCCACTACGTTTCCGGGCGGAAATAACTGAGAGAAGCGCTTGCTGGAGACCGCTGGGCCCTGGAACTCTGGCAGGGTTGGCAGACTGATCTCCTGAGGGCACTGAGGAGAGGACGGACACCGTGTAATGCGGTGTAACCCGCTCTTCCCCAGAGGGGCCTGCCCTCATAAGTCTTGGGCCATAGACATCAGGACTGCCTCAGCTAAAGTCTCCTATTGAAACGACGGTCCTCAGACCCGCGTCATTTCTAGGAAGACTAGACTGATAGAACCAGAGCCTGCTCAGGCAGGACCCAATGAGACACGCTTGGCAGGGGCTCCCACACTGCCAAGTGCCTACTAAGGGAACCAGTCTCTCGAGAATGGCCTCTGGTGTACTTAGAGCTGCTAGCTCGGTGCCCTGAAGTAGAGGGCCAGCAAGAGACGGCCGAACTAGCTGCTCTAGAGACCCCCGCAGGGGTAGCGAGCTTCTCAGCTCCGCTATGTTTCCGGGCGGAAATAACTGAGAGAAGCGCTCGCTCGAGACAGCTGCGCCCTGGAACTCTGGCAGGGTTGGCAGACTGGTCTCCCAAGGTCACTGGGAGGAGACGGACACTGTGTAATGCGGTGTAACCCGCTCGTCCCCAGAGGGACCTGCCCTCGTAAGCCCTGGGCCACGCCCATCAGGGCTTCTTGGTCGAGGACCTCTTAGACTGAAGGACGGTCCGTAGATCCGACCCAGAGCATTTGCCATCTCTGCCCCGCCGCGGGGGGGGGGGCGCGAGTAGCAACGCTCTGCTTTTGTGCAACACTCTATATGAGGAGCTGGTACGCGCGAGGGCTGCTCCCGCCCAGCAGCCCCCTGAGCTAGAGATCGGTGAGGGAGGAACCGCTGGAATGCCACCACTTGTTTACGGGCCTCCTGGTACCTGCCGACGGCGGAATTGACAGCTTCGCCGAACAGGCCAGAAGGCGCAAGCGGGGCGTCCATGACGAAGACCCTATCTTTCTCCTTCATGTCAGATAGGGTCAACCACAGATGTCTCTACACAGCCACCAGCGCTACCATAGACCTTCCGGTGGCACAAGCGGTCTCTTTGGTGGCGCGGAGACACAAATCAGCAGTTCTATGGAGCTCAGAGATGTCATCAGATTTTAGCTCCTCTCCCTCATCTTGCTCTTTAAGCAGGTCGGCTTGGTACGCCTGTAACACCGCCATGGTGTGCAGACACGCACCAACCTGACCTGCAGCCGCGTACCCCTTCCCTACCAGCACTGAAGTTGTGCGCAGCAGTTTGGTGGGCAAGGTCAGAGCCTTCAGAGACGACGCCGCGCCAGGGGACAGATAGCTTGCGAGCGTCTGTTCCACCCGGGGCATGACGTAATGCCTCGGCAACGCTTGCTGCAACAGCAGCTCTCACTCAAAGGGGGAAGAACCGCACCGCGGCCTTCCAGCCCCGAGCGAGAGCGCTAGATCTGGGGAATGCAGGTGGAGATAGGGCGAACCCTCAGCAGTGTCGGGACCGGAACCGCGAGATCATACGGCGGGGAGAAGCACAATCGGACCCTTTTCTTTAGAGCTGACAGCGCGAACTCCGTTTCTATGCATTTTTTACGCTGCTATAAAGATGACGTCATTCATAATATGCTTGTGCAAACAATGTTTGTGCAAACACGGCAATTTTCTCATCGACGTCCACTTCCTCGGAGGAAGACAGGCAGAGCGTCGAGCCCTCTCTCTCTGGGGGGAAGAAACCACGGGGCAGGTTTCCGAACCCAGAGAGCGGGCGCTGGATCTGATGGGAAAGGAAGAAGATAGGGGCTCGCCCATCTTCATTCCCTCCACCTGATCCAACTGCGATTCCCACGAGCACAGCCGTCGCTAAATGTTATGAAATAATTATAATAGGGTTGTGTAAATACAAGGATTTTCCCCATGTCGAAATCTGGTGGTTGAGCCTAAGTCATCCTGATTCATCAGCCACTACAAAACTATACATGGTCTCTTTTAGGTGTCTTTGTGAGCTCTTAGTCAGAGAGTTCTTACTGGACTAGTCCTGGATGAGAAAAGCAGAAATGAAACCAAATAATGTAGTCTTTGTTTTTCAGATTTTTACCCTATTCTGAAAACTTCCATTATTAAAACTTTCTCTGGTGTTGTTTCACTACTTAAAATCAGTTTAAGTAGTGAAACAGCACCAGAGAAAGTTTTCATAATGAAGGTTTCAGAAAGCGATTTTATACTCGCATATACAACATTTTATACTTTTATATACAACATTACAAACATAAGCTGTATGTCCAATTTGTGTTAATATTGAAGTTTGCTTCCCTGTTTGTTTAGTTTTGTTTTCTTCTGCTTTCTAGATTAATTGGTTCTGCAAAGATCTCTCTTAAAGAACTGGCTGCTGGTCAGACCAGATCTCTTCCTTCCAAGAATATTCCTCTAATTAATGAGAAGAAACAGGAAATAGGGGTAAATATTTTTGTACAGTATGGACTAAAACAAAAATAATGATGCTGACTAACTTAGAATAATCTAGCAAAACTATTCTAACTGTATTTCTCTGCATTTACTACTTTAGGCAACTATCAGTTTAACGATTGGTTATGAGCCTCCTGCAAGTACTGTCCCAAACCCAAATGATCAAAACATGGGAGATGGCCAAACTGGAGAAACTACAGGTATTTTTATTTTCCTACATATTACTTTCCTACATAAACTGTTGTTCTTTTTTAAACCAGTTGGGTTAGACTGCCCTACAGATCTGCAGGAAGATTTTGGGCATTTGTGTTTACATACCGTATGGAAATGATTGATGCAAATGAGAGACAGAACATGGATCACTCACAATCAAAAAGGACACTCTACCAGAGCCTGCCACATTGTCTCTGTGTGCCTAACAATAACGATTCACATTTTAACTATGCTGTAAAACTAGGTCATTCAGTAATCAATACAATATTGCAGTCAAAAGTACTGTATCAACACATTTACTCACATTTACATATCAACACCTACATATAGTATTCATCAGCCTGGCAAAGCTTTGCTTTGTGAAGTTAACATAAGTCATTTACATCTAGGTGTCTTAAAGGTACAGTAGCAAATACGGGGGTCACTGGGCCATTGCCTTTTTAAATGGTACACCTTTACATCTTATTTAATCCCTAAAGGGTGGATATTAGTACCTTAACACTAGAACCGCCGGGGGTCGCTGTATACCTAAAACCGCCAGCGGGTAAATTTTACACACGCACATTACAACTGTTTTATATGGCTAAAGAACACATTATTTTACTGTATTATGCCACTGTCTTCACAAAGAAGTGTCTAGAGTCATGAAATGATTATGTCTAGTCATCAACTATATTTTTTGTCCTGTAATGTTCAAGGCTTTTTTTATACAGGCCACTAATCACTTTTCATAACGGTCAATATAAGCTAAACAAGCACTGACAACGAGAATTAGAAGGAAGTAAATACATATTTGGGTGGTGTAATATTATACTACAATGTCATTAATTAATATATTAATAATAATAATAATAATATGGGCTAATCATATTAGACAATATATTAACCTATGTTATTTAAATGACTAAAATAGCTATATAGACAATAATGAGCAATAATAATTTACCACACTGCATGATACAATGACAAATTCAAGCACAAAACTAATCACCTAATTAATTATTAATTTGTTTAATTTGTTGAATAAGAGAACAACACCAATAAACTTCGGGTAACATATAAAAAAAAGGTTTTATTCATTAACAGTTACATCATAGATCTGATTTTTTTCTTCTTTAGGAAACGGGCAGACTAAATTGCACCACAGGATCGAACGATAAACGATAGAAATGGCAAAACAAAAATTAAATAATTAATCCAAATTTTGAACAATTATGAGTAACATTAGGCTAAAACATAAATATTATATCTTGATCGCTGTCAGATGCTGAGCCGACCAGGATGCATTACTTATCTCACTACCATACTCTCCATCGCTCGTGGTATTTAGTGCTTCTTATGCCTCTTCAGCATCCATAAATTGCCTACTTTTACTCATTTTGTCTTTATTTATTAAACTGATAACTGCTAATTCAGTGAGTGAAAGGTGTTGCCTAGCAATGTACAATGTTAAAACATAAGCGTCAAGAAAATGACAGCTGGAAAATACAGGCATTATATAGTGGGTAAATTTGACCCGCTGGCTCTTATAGGAATAAATGCCCCGTTTTTTGATCTGGTTTTATCAAAACAATTTTAACAACAGGGGATTGTAAATCACACAATTTTAGTAAAAGTCAATGACTGGGAGACTTGAATGTTTCATTGAAAATCTGTTATGTACATTTGAAAAACAGCCACGGGTAAAATTTACCCCGTGGCGGTTCTAGTGTTAAATGTACATATTAGTTTTTAAAGTACATATAAGTACCTAAATGGTATGTTTTGAAAGGATACCCACCCCACTTCAGAAACATTTGTCTTTTTTATGTTATTTTTATATATTTATTTATGTATTTATATACAGTATATCTGTTGGCTTTGCTTCTAGTTGGCGAAGAGGAGAAAGGTGTTGATAGTGATGAAGATGCCGGTGATGTGGCTGAGCCAGGGGCACCTGGAGTTTCTCCTTCTGGACAGCCAAAAAAGATGGTCCGTACAACTCGGAAGCGACAAAGAACTTTGGCCAACAAACCCCAAGATTTCCAAGTATGTATTCCTCTTGCTAAACATCCTATCTGAGAAGTCGTTGAGCTTTAATCTGCTGACATTGTTATTTGTACTTAGATCCGTATTCGAATAATTGAGGGTCGACAGTTACCCGGCAATAACATAAAGCCAGTCGTCAAAGTAAGTGTGTGTGGACAGACACACAGAACGAGGATCCGAAGGGGAAACAATCCATTCTTTGATGAGGTATTTTGGGTTTTAATGTGCCCATCTGAATTTGTCTGCTTCCGCTTTACTCTGCACTGTACCTGTTTAGGCTAAAAACCTCCTGGCTGACTTCCTTTCTTTTTCCCTGATATTTCTGTCTCTCTCACACTTGCCTCAGTGAGTCTACAATCTCTTAATTTCACATACATATTCGGTTGCGGCTACTTTAACCAAAAGTTCTGTTTCTATTACAATTTCATGGCCTGAGAGAGTGCTGTGTTGTGAATATAATTTAATTTAGATGATGGTTCCACAGATTTTCTTCTACAATGTCAACATGCTGCCTTCTGAACTTTTTGATGAGAGCATCATGATCCGGGTAAGATGGGTCTTTAGATCATCCTGGCACAATACAAGCTCCACAAGATGAATATGTTCCTTGATCAACATTCTATCAACCAATCAATCATAGCCCCCAACCCTATGCCTAATATTAAAATCTGAAGACACTGATTGGTTTATAACAATATTGTTCCTGGATCAAACAAGGATGAGGATACAGGAACATGTCTTACCTGTGCAAATCATATTAAGTAAATAGTTTTATATTTGCTGCTAAGAGAGTTTGTACTTTCATTTCTACTTCATATTATATGTAGACCATGGTTACAGCTTTTTACTGTCTTGTCTTTTAATATATTCTCTCTTAAATCTAGGTGTATAATGCCTACTCCCTCAGAGCAGACAGTCTTATGGGGGAGTTTAAGGTATGCTTTCATATAACCCATGCAATCCTAATGTCATTTAAATATATTGACCATGTTTTATGACTTGGTTAGAATCGTAATATCTAATTCATATCAAGCATTTCTGAAGAATGCTTTGATGTTGAGTATATGTCCTTACAAACACTTTCAAACCTTGTTTTAACAGCTGGATGTTGGCTATGTCTATGATGAGCCTGGTATGTAAAGAGTTTGTCTGTTGGATTCTGAACTGTTGAATTGTGCAACACAATGAAAATTGTGTAATGTTAAAAATTTCTCATGCCAGTACATATTCATATTAGAGTGATCTTTGGTAATCTGTGGTGTGTTTCTGACAGGCCATGCAATAATGAGGAAATGGTTACTGCTAAGTGACCCTGATGACTCAATCTCTGGAGCCAGAGGTTACCTGAAAGTCAGTATGTTCATAGTAGGCACCGGAGACGAGCCACCGGTAAGCTCCCAAGTTCACATCACTCTGAAAGTTTAAAAGTTAAAACAGTTCATTGTGTTATGGGCAGCCTTATGGGCAGCGCTCCAACATACTATATAGCACAACTGCACCTCCAGCGACCCAGGTTTGAGTCCTGACTCAAGGTACTTTCCCGGTAATGGTCCCCTCTTTCTCCTTCCCATTGTTTCTGCCTTATCTATCCTGTCCAAGGTGAAAAAAAGCCAGAAATATAATAATTTGTTTTTAATACTCAGTTCCTGAATTTGAGCTAAATTTAAAATGAGGAACCAAATGAATTGTGCAAATATGGAAATTTTTGTATTTAAATTTCAGTATTAGAAATTAGAGCATTCTGGGAAATCAACTGTTCTTTGTTCATCCACCCTGGTCAATTTATTAAGTAATTAAATATTTAAAATTTTTATGAAGTATCTATTAATAATAAATAAAAAATAACATTTAAAAAAAGGAAAATATTTAAAGAATTAATGTTACACCGCGTTGTCCAAAACAAACAACTTGGTCTTTTAACGATGTGTGGTATCTGATTAATTTGTTGGTCAGGTGGAAAAGCGAGAAGCCAATGAGGAACAGGATGACATTGAAAGTAACTTGCTCCTGCCAGCTGGAGTCACTTTACGATGGGTTACGCTGAGTCTAAAAATCTACCGTGCTGAAGACATGCCACAAAGTAATAATGACAGCAACACACAGCAACAATTCTATATACTCCTATTTCTATTCCCATAGTCAGTAACATGCATCTTTTGTCACTTCATTTTCAGTGGATGATGCATTTGCCCAGACAGTAAAGAGCATATTTGGTGGAACAGATGACAAGAAAAATTTGGTGGATCCATTTTTAGAAGTCAGTTTTGCTGGCAAAAAGGTGAAAGCAAAAAAGTTGTGATTGATGTTTATTGTTAAAGAATAAGACTGATTGGTAAAGAACTGTGATGACTTGTTTCATTTTGGTCTTTTAAGGTGTGTACAAAGATCGTAGAGAAGAATGCCAATCCAGAGTGGAATCAGCTAATTCACCTGCAGGTTAAGGTAAGACGGGAGCTAACCTGGAAACTGGGTTAATAAAACTGAAAACATGAGATTCATTAAATCAAAAAGTAACAATTTCTATGTAAAATGCTTAGAATGCTTTATAAAACAGTGTTGGCTGAAGTCTAACACACAAAGTGAATATTCCTTCAATCTTTCCTTTTAGTTCCCATCAATGTGTGAACGCATCAAACTTACTGTATTTGACTGGTAAGTTCTTTAAGTGACTGATCATTTTACAGCTCTGACATATATGTACACAAACAATCAAAAGTTGGGGTCTGTAAGATTTTTAATGTTTTGAAAGAATTCTCTTATGCTTATCAAGGCTGCATTTATTTGATTACAAATACAGTGAAAACAGTAAGATTGTGAAATATGATTACTATTTACAATTACAGTTTTCTATTTTAATGTATTCAATTGAAAATTCATTCCTGTGATGGCAAAGCTGAATTTTCAGCAGTCATTACTCCAGTCTTCAGTGTCACACAATCATTTATATTATAATATATTATAATGTGCATATGTGGTGCTTGACTCTGGACTCGTGCTATTTACAGGGATCGGTTGTCAAGGAATGATGTTATTGGGACCACCTACCTTAATCTGACTAAAATAGCATCATCTGGGGGTGAAATTGAGGGTAGGGTTCTCTGTTTGTGTCTCATGAGGTGCAGATTTGAAGTCATTTAGATTTTACTGTAGAATATTAATGAAGTATCACATAATTTTTCCTTAACAGTACAAACTTTGTTTTAAAATAAAACTTGCATAACAGAACTTTTGGATAAAAGTTTACTGTCAAACAGTATGTATCCTGTCTAAAACTGGATTTCTTCACCAGAATCACCTTCAGAAAATGGACTGCCTCCTTCCTTTAATGGTATTGTGAATCTTATTCAATCTTAATAAATCTCTAAATTTTATTATTTT
Source organism: Barbus barbus (assembly GCF_936440315.1). Taxonomy (NCBI): domain Eukaryota; kingdom Metazoa; phylum Chordata; class Actinopteri; order Cypriniformes; family Cyprinidae; genus Barbus; species Barbus barbus. The sequence goes on from NC_136744.1 coordinate 18,588,149, forward strand.
TATTTTATTAATATACTTAAAAAGTAAAACAACCCTGTTAAATGTTCAGTGACACTGTGTCATTATTTTTGCAGTTTGGTGACACACATTTGTTAAAACTGGATGTATATTCGTATTTCTAATGGAGTAGCAATATTTTTTTTTTTTTCAGTTGTCTTGTGTTTATTTACTGTACATCTCAAAGTATCTCTAACCAATTTTCTTTTTCAGTGGACACCACAGAATCTGAGGTTGGATTTCTTCCAGCTTTTGGGCCTTGCTATGTTAACCTTTATGGAAGTCCAAGAGAATTTACTGGCCTACCTGACCCATACGAGGATCTGAATTACGGCAAGGTGATTGTTGTAAAAAAATTAATAAAAGGGTTTGCTGGGGGATTGGTGAGAGCTACAATATAAAATATAATAAATACTGACCAAGCTCAGCAACAATCTGAGAAGGAAACCATTTTTGCAATACCTTGACTTTGAAGATAATATTATTTTTATGCACTGTTTGCTTTGCATAAAAATTTTTAACAAACAATACATGCAGACATTTTAAATGCACACCATCAGTTGTCGGTTGCACAATCCGTGGCAGTTGTCAGAGCTGTTAAACTCGGTCTATGTGTTTCAGGGTGAAGGGGTGGCATATCGGGGGAGGGTTCTGATCGAGCTGTCCACTCAACTGGATGACAAAACTGACAAGAAAGTGGAAGACATTTCAAACGATGACATTTTGGTGACACAGGTAACAGCAAACATTTTTCACACCATTGCTTCATGGAATAAAGATTCTTCTAAATATATTTTTTACATTGATTACAAAAGACTAGGGTATTGAGATCACAATCATTATTTTTGCAGATCAGAACTAAAAACTCTTATTTTACGTATTTTACTGTGCAGAAGTACCAGCGGAGAAGGAAGTATTCCTTATGTGCCGTGTTCCACAGTGCCAGCATGCTTCAGGAGCCTGGAGAACCTATTCAGTTTGAGGTCAGCATCGGAAACTATGGAAATAAACTGGACTCCACATGCAAACCTCTGTCCTCCACCACTCAGTTTAGCTGTGCTGTTTTTGATGGTGAGTTTCTCAACATATACAAATAGTCCAAATGGGAGCCGCTTGAGACTTGCATTATCTTGTTCATAATTGTTTGTGTTTCTCCAAAGGAAATCACTATTATTACTTACCCTGGGCTGATTCTAAGCCTGTTGTTATCCTCACATCTTTCTGGGAGGACATAAGCCACCGTTTGGATGTGGTGAACATCATTCTCTATATTACTGACCGACTGGTACGATTTTAATGCATTTTCATGTCATGGAGCAAACAGATAAACCATTCAGAGCAGTCACATATTTTGTATGCCTCTTTCTTTAGCAATCCAACATCGTCTCTCTGAAGACGGCGCTCCTAGCTAAAGTGTCTGACTCTCGCCTAGCTGAGATTTGGCTGAAACTTATCACCCAACTCATCGATGACCTTTCCAGGTAAATCCCAGAGGCTAAACTTTCTTATCTTTCTCTGTTTTATTACTTAGAATTGCCCTTGGAGCAGTGTTGAACTCTACAACAAAATTACTAAAGAAATTGTTTGTTGACAGGATTTCTATTTTATTTTGTCAATAATAATAATAAGGAAGACATGATGAAATAGAGGCATTGTGATGATAATCAAATCATTTTGATTCATATTTAATTAAACAATTGAACCATATTGGTGATAAAAATATAACAAAAATGTGCATGTAGTCCAGTGTCTCTAAAATGAAGAAAAATAAAATAAAATATAAGAGAAAGTACAATGGACTAAAATGAATAAATAAGACATACATTTTTTTTTGTCAAAAAACAAAAACTATGACTAAAACAACGTCAAAAAGGTAAAATGTAAAAATGTGAAAATGAACACTGCCTTGTGACTAACTTTATTTGCTTACCATGTCGGGCATGTGATTGACTTGAATCTTCTTGCTATTAGTTACCAGTTACCAGATTTGGAGGGCAAGCCGAATCTGACAGCACTTGATATTCAGATCAAGAATCTGCATGACAAAACATTGGCCAGTGTCAAAGAGGCGGCCATTCGCATGAGGGAGGAGGCTGTTGATGTTAGAGCCACAATGCCTGATATAGAGGACTGGCTGGAGCGACTACAGCAGATCACAGAGGAGGTTTGGCATTGCCTCATGTGACACTAATCTTATACTACTGAGATAGAGTTTGTAAGCAGAATGGAATGCTGTCCAAAAGTCATATATACATAATCAAAAGCCCTATGAACATTCACATGTTTGTTTAAATTCACAATACAGCCTCAGAACAGTATGCCTGATGTTATCATATGGATGCTGAGAGGAGAGAAACGTGTGGCCTACGCCCGAATCCCAGCCAATCAGGTTCTCTACTCCACCCACAGCGAGCAGGCCGTCGGCAAGTACTGCGGCAGAATGCAAAGCGTCTTTATGCAGGTAAAAAAAAAATCATTTTGAGAGTGATGTGTAAGAGATGTGACTTAGCAATTAATGCACATGCATGCAATACCAGTTTGTGTCAAGCTCACATTTCCCAATCCCATTCCCTCATTATTTCCAAATAATCCAGATTCAATTGGAAAACATTTTTTTTTATGTAAACTTGTTGTTTTCAGTACCCAATGGATAAAAACAAAGGTCTCAAGATCCCTGTGCAGCTGCGTGTGAACATGTGGTTGGGTCTGTCTGCACATGAGAAGAATTTCAACAGCTTTGCAGAGGGAACATTCAGTGTGTATGCAGAGATGGTTAGTAAAAGGGAACACTGAAGTGAAATCTATATAATATTGGCATTTGTTGTGGCTTGTTGTGTGGAACTTCCCTTAGCGACACTGATGACTTTTCTGTTCTCCGGTGTTAGTACGAGAATCAGGCTCAGGTTTTTGGGAAGTGGGGAACCACAGGTCTAGTTGGCCGGCATAAGTTTTCAGACGTGACAGGAAAAGTAAAACTGAAGCAGGAACGTTTCATGCCGCCCCGGAGCTGGGAGTGGGAAGGAGACTGGTTGATTGACCCTGAGCGCTGGTAAGCCATATAATGCATATTTTCAATATGAATATGTCATATGCTATAATCATCATGGTTATTGAACTTTACTTTTTAGCACCCACTCAGCTTAAAATACATGGCACTGCAAAAAAGTATTAATCAGTATTTTGCCTTTTTCCAGTAAAAAGGTTATTTTTGATAAGCAAAATTATGTAAATTAATACAAAAATATGTATTAAATTAAGTTTATTTTTCTTATCCCATTGGCCAAATATTTAGTCTTGTTTTAAGAATAAACCTAACTAAGGCTTGTTACATTTTTGCACAAAAAAGAAACAATTTGCAAATGTGGTAAGAAAAATTTAAATTTTAAATAAACATAATTAGATATTTGAAATTAAATTTTGATTCTCAAATAAATGTATCCTTTTTTTAATAATGTTTAAATATTTTTATACTAATGTACTGTGCTTTTTTCTGTGCAAGCCTATTCAAAAATAAATTTAAAAAATACAGTAAAATAATGAAATATTATTACAATTCATAATAAATATTTAATTTTTTATTATATTTTAAAATATAGTTTTTACTATGATGGCAATGCTGAATTTAATAATCTAATATGCCGATTTGTTGTCGAAGAATCATTTCTTCTTATTATCAGTGTTAAAAACAATTGTACTGCTTAATGTTTTTGTGGAAGCCATGATACTTAAAAAAAATAAAATAATCAGGATTCACTGAAAAATAATTAAAACATTTATTTGAAATAGAATTCATTTGTACATTATAAACATATTTTCTGTCACATTTGATCAATTTAATGTATCCTTGCTCAATAAAAGTATTAATTTTCTATTACTTTTTATTTAAAATAAAAAAACCTTACTGACCCCTTACTGATTTTTGAACGGTAGTCTATGTAACTCTGTGGCATAAGTAAAGTGTGTTAGAGTCTATTTAGCTTTCTTGCACACAATCAGAGGAAATTGTGCTAGTTGGCATACAGCCGTAGTTGGCCCTGCTGTAACATAAACATAGTCTCTCTGCCAGGCGCTCTCTACTGTGTTTATATAGTCAGCTCATTTTTTACTCTTCCAGGCCTCTTACACTGACCCCACTCCCAACCCTGTACTTTGTCACGGCCTTGGCTCAGTGTTTGTTTGACTGTTTTGTGTGTGCTGAAATAAATGTGTCGCTAACGCCCCAGCTGTGTGTTCTGTGCTTGACTCAGTCTGCTTACAGAGGCTGATGCAGGGCATTCTGAATTCACAGATGAGGTCTACCAAAACGAAACTCGCTTCCCTGGTGGTGAATGGAAACCTGCCGCTGAACCTTTTACTGATGTGGTGAGAGAACCAGCAACACTTAATGTCACATTCAGAATGTAGACATTTCGGTTTTGAATTTGGATTCTGAAAATAGTATGGACATTTGAAGCAGCCGTATTGTACCCCAACTTCCTGTGGCCTCATAGAAAGTTCACTGGGTGGTAACACAAATGACAACAATCTGATTAGTGAATTATTGACTCATTCTCCTGTTTCAGTTTATTCCAATTTATGAATTTTCTTTCTGTGGAACAAAAAAGTGAAATTTTGATAAATATCATGGGCATCTTTTTAATTACAACGCACAATAAGTATCATAAAAGTTTCAGTACAACTATATATGAATGCGAAAGCTTTATATGATGAACATCTGGGTAAGTTCATGATATAAGCAGTGATGAATGATTCATGAAGGAATCATTGATTCTTTTTAATTAATCAGTTTATCCATTTCTGATTCATTCATTCATATTGCGTCTGATTTGGTTTTCAAGTTCAACTCACTGACTCCGTGATCAGTTCAAAGCGGTTTTCTAGTTAATGGCCCACAAAATGATTCAGCAAATAACAATTCATTTAAATTTCAGTTTGTTCATTACACTAAACTATTGCACTGTATGGCTGTAGAAGCCTTGTTAATTATACCCTTATGGTACTTTTATGGTCTTTGTGTACTTGAAATGCTCTTGAAATGATTCAAAATGTCACATTTATCCATGGAAGAAAGAAATTTATTCATGTTTGGAAAAACATGAGGGCGAGTAAACAATGATAGAATTGTCATTTTTGGGTGAATGACCACTTCAAGTATAGAATGATGGAAATTGTTCTGTGCAGAATGGAGAGAAGGCCCAGAACCCTCAAGAAATTGAGTGTCCTCCAGGATGGATTTGGGAAGATGACTGGAATTTTGACAGCAATAGGGCAGTGGATGAGAAAGGTCAGGAATTCTGACTACCAGGATTAAAAGCCAGTTATGTTACAGAAGATTTATATTTCAAATGAATGGTGTTTCTTTTGAAATGTTTCCACAACAATATTAAGCAGCACAATTGTTTTCAACATTGATAATAATAAGAAACCTTGTCACTCTGAAGACTGGAGTAATCCGGGAAGCATCCCTTAGATGATTCCAGTATTTAATCATCTGTTTTTCCATCGTTTGAATTGAATGTCAGGATGGGAATATGGTGTCACCATTCCTCCTGATGATAAGCCCAGGTCCTGGGGTGCTACTGAGAAAATGTACCACATTCATCGCAGGAAAAGACTGGTCCGACCCCGCAGGAAGATATCAGACACACCCACTACAGAGGTGAGAACTCCTCACTACTGTTTCTTTCTGATTTTTAGTTTGATTTGTCTGATTTGTTCCATTTTAACTTGTACTATTGTCTTATACTGCAACTGACTTTCACATCTGATTGAGTATCAGTGAAACTCATTAGTCAAATATTGTCTGCAGTATGTATAATCAATGTTTTCACAACAGAAAAAAGACATTGGTGATGGCTGGGAATACTCGTCTCTGATTGGGTGGAAGTTCCACAGGAAGGAGCGTTCCTCGGATACTTTCCGCCGCAGGCGCTGGAGGAGGAAAATGGCACCAGCTGAACGTGTGGGCGCATCAGCTATCTTTAACCTGGAAGGGGCTTTGGTTAGTCCATTTATTGTCTTGAATGACTATCAGAATAGAAAACAAAGTGAAATAGATTCTGTTTTGGGTAGGGGACGAACTTGGATTTATTTGTCTCTGATACAGGATTAAACGGGACTAAAAATGTATTTTTGTTTGTTTTTGAACCCTTCCTGTGGTTGTAGTTTAATGTTTAGAATAATTAAAAATGGCATGACTTATTTTATGTAGAACTTCATTTTGAAGGATGTTGAACTTTAAAAAGCCACCTCTTCCTCACTTATTTTTATTTGCTTATAGGGAATAGATGAGGACGAGAAAGGCAGCAAAAAGGACACGTCTAAACTCTTTGGTGCCAACACCCCCACTGTGTTTTGCAGATTTGACAGTGAGTAATGTTTATTCAACCCTGCAGATTAAAGAACTCCTTCTAAATTCCTTACACTGATTATATCTCTGAGACTAACACACCCCTCCTCTTCCTGACAATCTGCACAAAACAAAACAGCAACAAGAACAGTTAGAGAGCCAAATTAAATCTTGAGTGGTGCTGATTAATGGTATTATTATACCAAATTCAGTAGGAAGAGGAAGCGCCCAAACACCTAGTTGTGCTGCATGGCAGAATTTCCATGGAAACTATAATACTGTTTTAAATGGTTACTGTACATCAGCGTTCACAAGTTAAGCAACCAATACTCCAGTCTTCAGTGTAATTCTAATATGCTCATTTGGTGATATTTTGATGGAAATCGCAAAACATTTTTAAGGATTCTTTGATGAATATGAGGTTTAGTATTTATTTGAAATAAAAATCTTTTGCAACATTGTAAATGTATTTACAGTTAGTCACTTTTGATAAATGTAATGCTTTTTGAATAAAACAAACTTTTAACAGTTAGTGTATGTCAAATAATTTAGAACTAACTGGTTAATTCAGTATTAGAACTTTATCAGGTAAAGCTTAATTTGAAAATTCATTTCCTTCTCTTTATTATACAGATTGGAATAAAAAACTATATTATATTTCACAGCTGTGTGTTTATTTGCCATTATTTCGTTTGGATAAAAGCGTCAGCTAAATGAATAAATGTAATGTAAATGTAAATTTATTACTTTTTTTCATAATTGTGGCTTTATATTTCACACTTGTGACTTTATATCTAAAAATGTGACTATATTTGTTATTTTAAACTGTATCTTGTGAATTCCTCTGTACACTAGGTGCAAGACACTTTGTGATAGAATAAATAACTCAAGTTTCACCCAAATCACCATGTGTCTCAACAGAGTCCTTCATCTACCATCTCAGAGTCTATGTATATCAAGCCAAGAATCTTTTGCCTATGGACAAAGACAGCTTTTCTGGTGAGGAATTTTTCATCTGATATGAGTACAATTCACCTTACACGTGTGTTTTTATTGTAAATATTGTCTGAGTGACCTTTTGTTTTTCACAGATCCTTATGTGCATGTGTCATTCTTGCATGTCAGCAAGACAACGGAGATCGTAAAGTCCAGTCTCAACCCCACATGGGACCAAACTCTTATTTTTGATGACATTGAAATCTACGGAGACCCCCAGACCATCGCTCATAACCCACCCAGTGTCGTTCTGGAAGTTTATGATAATGACCAAGTGGTATGACACTCTGTTAATCCAAACTCTGGACCTTCAGAGAATCTTCAAAAAGCACTACATGCTTTGATCTTGATCTATGGATGTGTTGCAGGGGAAGGATGAGCCGATGGGCAGATGCACGTGTCCTCCAGTAGTGAAGCTGAATCCCTCAACCCCATTATCACCTAAACTCCTTTGGTTTCCCATCACCATGAAGGGACGAAATGCAGGAGAAATGCTTGTAGCAGCTGAGCTCTTGCTTAAAGATAAGGTTGTTTTTATTCTTACTTGCCGTGTGTTATTATTTTTCTCCCTCTACACGTCAGTCTTATTTTAGTCATTTTTATATACTATTTTAGTTTTATTAATATTTTAAATTAGCTTTTAATTTTATATTTTCAGATTTTGTTTTAATTTTAGTTAATGATTTGGTCATTTTTAGTTTTTATTTTCTTTTTATATTGCATAGTTTTAGTTCGGTTTCAGCTTGCTTCAACTTAAACTAAACAAAAATCAAAAATGTTACATTGGCAACTAAATAAAATAGTTCTAATAAATTATTTTTGATTTATTTTAGTTAATTATTTTTTTTTATATTTGTAGTTTTAGTTAACAGTAATAACCCTGCTACCCATACATTAATAAACACTTTAATACATGACAAAATGTTTTTAATTATTAGCATATATTGTTATTATATATTATCTTATACCAATTTAATTTCAAAAACATTTTTTCTTATGTAAACCTAAACACATGGTTGTTTGTATTAAACATTTTTTGAATGCTGTACTTTAGAACAGAATGTGTTTGATGTAAATATGTTTAGCAGACAAGTTACTGTCATCTGTCCTCAAATAGTATAATTTAAATACTGTTTGTATCATAGGATTGTCTGCAGTTTCAGATTTGCAGGGTGTAGCCAGTATTGCGAAATTTAGCTAAATCGTCAATACTAAGGAAACATGCAACTGGAGAATAGCAGTTTTACACAATGACTTAACTGTTGTCGCCATTAGCGTGTCTTTTAACCACAGCACCATTATCATTTGCTTATCCACTATGCTGTTCATTGTTGACCTCAGGCAAATGACGTTAACCTTCCCCTGGTCCCACCTCGAAGAAGTGAGAATCTGTACATGGTTCCTCAGGGGATCAGGCCTGTGGTGCAGCTCACCGCAGTCGAGGTAATGCAGTCATCCTTACCAATAATGCGCTAAAACCAAACAAAATTACTGCCAGTGTCTCATACTGTGTGTTTTGACAGATCCTGGCCTGGGGTTTAAGAAACATGAAGGCATACCAGCTGGCTGCAGTGTCTTCCCCCAGCCTTATAGTTGAATGTGGAGGGCAGACTGTTCAGACTGCCATCATCAAAAACATCAAGAAAAATCCCAACTTCTCTGGATCTGTCCTGTTCCTCAAAGTGGTACTTCACCTCCTTAACCTAAAGAAATAGCTTTTGCTTGCCTAAAAAAAATTGGAACTGCTGAAATGCCTCTGAATATAAAACAAAAGATAGAAGGATTTTTATTACATGTGATCTTCAGTTCTAATTCCAGCTTCCCACAATGCTAATTAGTGGTGATTGCTAAGGCAAGCTGTGCTATTGCTCATTTTAATTGTTAGAGATTTGAATAAACTTCGATGCGTTACTCATCCCAAGCCCTTTGTGCTGCAGAAATAAATGTAAACACAAATTATGAGGCATTGTTGTAGATCTGCTACATTTCTAAGTGATTATATTTACGAATGATAAAATGGGCTAGAAACAAACCCCATAGACTAAGACTTTAGAGTGGGCTTTTTGTGACATAGGCCAGTAAGAAACCACATAGAACACCCTAGCCATGACCTAGCAACCATCCAGAACATTGTAGCAACACAAAACAACTCTGAGCTCACTTAGAACACACTAGGACTGTGGTGGCAAATCTAAAATCGTGCTTTTAAAAGACCATGTGCCCCAAGAGTCTAGATTATATACTAAATCTGCCCTGCTTCCAGATTTAAGCAGGTTTTTGATCCCAATACATGCAGTGAAAATAAAAACACCAAACATTACTAAATAGTTGTGTTTGTAAATGAAGCTTTGTTGGTTTTGGACAAGCAGAATGCTAACAATCTCTCTATCTCTTCAGCTTCTTCCTAAAGATGAGATGTACACTCCACCTATTGTGCTCAAAGTTATTGACCACAGGCCCTTTGGTCGGAAACCAGTCGTTGGACAGTGTACTATAAACTCCCTGGAAGAGTTCAGATGTGATCCTTACATAATCACCACCGAAGTGGCTATGTCTGCCAAGGGTAAAATTTTATTTAAGTTTATTTTTAATCAATATAAATAATAAGAATTTTAATGTTTTAGAAAGAAGGCTCTTATGCTCACCAAGGCTGCATTTATTGTAAGATATTATTACAATATTAAAGAGTTGTGTATATATATATATATATATATATATATATATATATATATATATATATATATATACCTTTGCCATCTCAAGGATAAGTATATATACTTATATTAGTATATAGTATATAATAGTATGTATATGTATATACATACACACACACACACACACATATACATGCTATTATGTACTGTATACAAATATAAGTATATATACTTACAGTATATACTTATTCTTGAGATTAATTTCTATCAGCCATCATTCTATATATACACACTTTAATTATCTCATGTATAATTTATGTGTCTCAGTGGCCATGATGGCATCAGCTCCCAGAGATTTTGTCATTGACATGGGGGACAGAATGCCCAGTCCTTCTAAACAGGTACAGAGTACAGATCTGAAATACTAATTGTTTTCAGAATAATTTCATAAATTTGTAAACCTTACAATAATAAGTTTACATCTTTGTGTCTATTGCTACTCATTCATGGTTTCCCCAGTGCCAGCAGAAAGAAAAATAAATAGCTTTTTCTGTCATTATATAACAGTCTGGAAACTATGCTGTTATGGCGCGAATAGCTACAGACAGATTGTTACAGCATCTTAGAGCTAAACCTTCTTCTATTATACCACAACCTTTTGTAGGAAGAGGATACGGTGGACTGGTGGAGCAAATTCTATGCCTCCATTAACAAGCATGAAAAGTGCGGCCCTTATCTCCAGAAAGGATATGACACTTTAACAGTGAGTTTACTTGCCCGATCTTACCATCCTGTGTGGATGTTTGCATCCTGCTTATGTTTCAAAGCAGATAAGGTATAACCATTGTTATATAATTGAACAGTGTTAAAAGTACACGTCTGTTTCAGGTCTTCAACACCGAGCTTGAGGTGGTCCCAGAATTCAGAGGGCTAACAGACTTCTGCGCTACATTCAAGTTACAGAGGGGCAAAACCGAGGATGAGGAGGAAGACCCCTCTGTAGTGGGAGAGTTCAAGGCAAGTCTAGCCAGTCAGCTATGCACTGCTTCCTTTGCTTTTGAATTTAATGGCTTTTTTATAAGGGGTGGCGGTTTCCTTGTCATTAAATATCTAGGCTGCTAACACAAAAGTTGCAGGTTCAGTCCAAGTAGAAGAGACTTTTGGGTATTACAAACCCGCCCTATCACTATTGTGACCTTGTGTAAGGCATTTAATCTCAGGTTGTTGAGAAAGAACTGTTCCCCTACTGGTGTAAAGTATCGTGTAATAATAAAAACATTTTGAAGGCATTTGCTACAAGACAAGTTTCCAAATAGAGGGGATTCTGGACAACTCTAAACAGCTGGAGACAAAATTTGGAGGCACTCAAAAAAACAAAAAACAAAAGTGCAACGAAGAGTATACGTTGTATTAGACTGCCATCTAGTGGTAGACGTCTAACCAAGAAAGCTTTGCTTCATATAGTATGACTATATTCACAGGGGTCGTTTCGAGTGTATCCCTTGTCAGATGACCCAAATGTCTCAGAACCACCTCGGCAGTTTAGGGAGCTGCCTGAGAGCTGTCCTCAGGAGTGCCTGGTCAGAATCTACATCATACGCTGCCTTGACCTGCAGCCCAAAGATAACAATGGCATGGTGAGTATATAGCCAGTTCACAATGTAAAACAATAAAATATTCTGATGGTTCACAAAGCATCACATTTGACATTTTTGTAACATGTGCTTATGCTTTCCTTATGAAGTGTGATCCCTACATAAAGATTTCTCTGGGGAAGAAAATGATTGATGACAGAGATCACTACAAACCAAATACACTAAATCCAGAATTTGGAAGGTGAGCATATGATAAGTAATGCGTTTACATACAGATGTTTGTGTATTTCTGTTGAGATTTTTAAAAACTATTTTAAAATATGTACACAGAGTGTTTGAACTAAGCGGCTACATTCCACAAGACAAGGACTTGAAGATATCCATCTATGATTATGACCTGCTTAGTGCTGATGAGAAGGTTGGGGAAACAATCATAGACCTTGAGAATCGACTTCTTTCTCGGTTCGGCTCACATTGTGGAATCCCAAAATCTTACTGTGTGTAAGTGTTTATCTTACAAGCGGCAACTTTTTCACATACAGTGTTATGGTATCATTCCCTATTCCTAGACATATTCATGTACTTTTTGATTTATATGTTTGGAAAAGATCTGGAGTGAACCAGTGGAGGGACCAGCTCAAACCATCTCAAATCCTACAGAATCTGGCCAGGATGAGAGGAGTTCCTGCTCCTCAGATCGCAGATGATGGAAGTTTCCTGTCGTTTGGAGGACGAGAGTACAGGCTAGATGAACTGGGTATACTTATTCAAACTATTAGACCTTGTCTTAACCACAACTTTATGTACATAAACTACTGTTCAAATGTGTGGGGTCAGAAAGTTTTTTTTTTTTTAAAGAAATATTATAAGCTATATAAGTTATATATAACTTTAATTTAGAAGTGACAGTTACGACATTTATAATGTTACTAAAGATTTCTATATTCAAAATATATTGTACTCTATTGTACTTTCTATTCATCAAATAATCCTAAAAAATGTATCATGGTTTCTAAAAAATATAAAGCGGCACAACTGTTTTCAACACTGATAATAATAAATAATGCTTACAATGATTTCTGAAGGATCGTGACGTCATCAGCTTTGCCAGCACAGTAAAATTACATTTTAACATTTATTTAAAGAAAAAATAGCTATTTTAAACTGTATTAATATTTCACATTACTGTTTTTACTGTATTTTTGATCAAATAAATGTAGACTTGGTGAGTATAAGAGACTTATTTTAAAACATTAAAAAAATAAACCCCAAACTTTTGAACAGTAGTCTGAATATGAGCTTAAGAACCCTTTATGTAGTAAATAAAGGTACACTTTTTTGTTACTACAGTTTTACCTGATTCAGCACAACTGTACATGATGTATGTTGTGTTTCTTCTTTGGGTGGAACTTGCAGCACCATATATTGCTAAACAAGCATTTTATAATACAGTAAATAAGCAATGAAAACATAAATGGATATGTCTTTGCTCACAGAAGCCAATAAAACCATCCATCCACATCTGGGCACACCTAAGGAGCGAATCTGCTTGCATGTGTTGAGGAGGCAAGGCCTCGTCCCAGAGCATGTGGAGACCAGGACCCTGTACAGCACCTACCAACCCACTCTCTCTCAGGTCTGTCCCCACATACTCAGCTTTTCTAATGCATACTCAAAGACTTTGCATTGGTTTATCCAGAAGTACTGTCCGTGTCGCTCACATTCATTTTGTCTTCATAGGGCAAAATCCAGATGTGGGTTGAAATATTCCCCAAAAACCTTGGTATTCCAGGACCCCTTTGTGACATCAGTCCTCGCAAACCCAAGAAGTACCATCTACTTTTGCTCACTACTGTAAAACTACTTATGTGTGATTAGTGTTGTAATGTGTCCCTTTATATTGAAGGTATTTCCTGCGAGTAATTGTTTGGAACACAACTGAAGTCATTCTGGATGAAACCAGCATCACAGGAGAAAACATGAGTGACATCTATGTGAAAGGGTAATATGTTGATTATAATATTAGTATAGTACTACCATTCAGATGTTTTTGGTCAGCAAGTACTTTTTTGAAAGGAATTAATACTTAGATTCAGAAAGGATGCATTAAATTTATCAGAAGTGTCAGTATTTCTATTAATCAAAGAATCCTGAAAGAAATGTATCAGGGTTTCCACAGAAATATTAATCGGCACAATTGTTTACAATATTGATGATAATAAAAAAAAAATTATTGTGTACCAAAACTGCATTTTAGAATGATTTCTGAAGTATCATATAACACTGAAGACTGGAGTAATGAATGAAAATTCAGCTTTGCCATCACAGGAATATATTACATTTTCAACTATATTAAAATACATTATTTTTAAATTGTAATATTACTGTTTTTACTATATTTTTTTATCAAATAATGCAGCATTGGTGCATTAGTGAGTATAAAAGACTAATTTCAAAAACATAAAAAAAAACATATCTACCCCAAGCTTATAAACACTAGTAGTAGTGTATATATATTTATTTATATTATACATAATTTATTTATATTTGTAGGTGGATTCCAGGTATGGAGGAGGACAAGCAGAAAACTGATGTCCATTTTAGGTCTCTTGATGGAGATGGAAATTTCAACTGGAGATTTGTCTTTGGCTTTGATTATTTGCCAGCAGAACAGTTGTGTATGGTGTCTAGAAAGGTTTGTGGTTTGGAAAATCATAAATACATATTAGATGACATGTTTTCAATCATTGGTAGTCACAAACCATATGTGTTTTCATTTCCAGGAACACTTCTGGAATCTAGACAAAACTGAGTTAAGGATCCCTCCTAAACTGATCATTCAGATCTGGGACAATGACAAATTCTCCTTGGATGATTACTTGGGTGCATACTCTTTTTCGAATCAACATGTACAGTGCCCTCCATAAGTATTGGAACAGTAAAGACAAAATTGCTCTGTTGGCTGTGGAGTCAAGGCATTTGCAAATATAATTAAAAGATGAATATGAGACAAAACTACAGAATGTCACATTTTATTATTAGCCGTTTCAACACATATATGTTTTACCAAATAAAAAGAGCAGCACTTTTAGAGCTCATCCCACTCATTGATGTGAGCATAAGTATTGGGACAGTTGAACATAAGGCAGATATTAAAGATTAAAAGCTATTATTTAGTTGCAGATCCCTTGCGCACAATCACAGCAGTGAGTCTGAACCATAGACATCACCAGACTCTTGGTCTCATCCTTTGAAATACTTTTCCCAGCCTTTAATGCAGCCAATTCAAATTGTTGCTTGTTTTGGGGAGTTTCTGCCTTTACTCTCCTCTCCAGCTGGTGAAATTCATGTTCAATCGGATTTAAATCTGGAGATTGACTTGGGCTATCTAAGACTTTCCATTTCTTTGCCCTTATAAATGCTTTGACTGAACTGGCAGGGTGTTTTGGGTCATTGTCCTGATGCAATATGAAGCACTTCCCAATGAGTCTGGTGGCATTTTCTTGAATATTGGTAGGCAAGATGGTTTTGTACCCTTCCAAATTCATTCTACTGTCATCATACATTGTCATCAATAAAGTTGAGAGGGCCTTTTCCAGAGGCAGCCATGCATGCCCATGCCATGACACCACCTCCACCGTGATTTACAGATGAGGCTGTATGCTTGGGGTCATTGCATTTCCCTTTTTTTCTCCACATTTTTGCTTTCCCATCACTTAGATAAAGGTTCATCTTTGTCTCATCGGTCCATAAACACAGTTCCAAAACTCTTCTGGCTCACCTTTGTGCTTTTTTTTGCAAACTCTAATCTTGCCTTTCTATTTTTGGTGCTGGTCAGAGGTTTGCATCTTGCTGTGTAGCATCTGTAATTCTGTGTCAAAGTCTCCTGAGGACAGTAGATTGTCAGAGCATCACCCCAGCTTTCTGGAAGTTGTTGGTGATTTTACAGACACGTCTTTTAGGGTTCATTTTCACAGCTTTTATGATTTGTTTGTTATCAACTACTGTTTTTTTTTTTCAGCCGATCAGGTCGTTGCTGGTGTCGCTGGTGGTTTCCAAACTCTTGATTTCTCCATGCCCTTTGTTTTTGCTAGAGCTCTAACTGACTTCCTCTTTTCTTTCAGCATCCAATTTGCTTGCTTTTCTGTCAAAGTCAGCTCCCTCATCTTCATCCTGGTTTGTGTGTGTCATCAATGCAAGATTCAGAATACAGAAGTAATGGCTATAACTGAAATGATACGACACATTCCCTGCTTTTAATATCTGAAGAATTAATGCAACAGTAACACAGCTGATCACTTAGAAAGACCTGTGAGGCAACTGTCCCAATACTTATGCTCACATCAGATAGAGGAATGAAACTCTAAAAGTTCTGAACTTCTTAGCTGGTAAAACATCATTGTGTTGAATCATCCAATAATAAAATGTGACATTCTGTAGTTTTGTCTCATATTCATCTTTCAATCATATTTGTAAATGTCTTGACTCCTCAGCCAACAGAGCAATTTTGTTTTTACTGTTCCAATACTTTTGGAGGCCACTGTATATACCCATCAGATGTTTAATCTTTCCTTTTTTGGATTATGATTATGTATTATTTAGAGTTTCTTTAGAAATATTCATGATAATGTTGATGTTTTTGGCTATTCTTAAACAGGCACGGTGGAGTTGGATATGCTTCACCTCATCCCTCCAGCTAAGACCCCTGAAAAGTGCTCTTTAAGCATGCTAAACCAAACAGGGAAAAACCGCACACCTACGTCACTCTTCTCCCAGAAGTCAGTGAGAGGCTGGTGGCCTTGTGCCATGGAGGAAGATGGCAAAAAAATCCTGACTGTGAGTGTAGCTTACTGATAAAAATAAGATACATGACGCATACTGCATATGTGCAGTACAAACGGTAAAGACCGTTCTCTTTGTGGCGTTAGGGTAAAGTAGAGATGACACTGGAAGTGGTGGAAGAGAAGGAGGCAGAAGAGAGGCCAGCTGGGAAAGGAAGAGATGAACCCAACATGAACCCCAAACTAGATCCTCCAAAGTATGTATGAGAATATCGATGTTTGGCCATTCAGTATCATGTTTGATTAGATAATGTGAGTAATACTGTATTTTGTAATATGTTCAAACAGCCGTCCAGATACGTCCTTCCTTTGGTTCACAAATCCATGCAAGACTATGAAATTCATAATTTGGCGCAGATACAAATGGCTCTTCATTGGACTCATTATTCTCATACTGGTGATCCTGTTTCTTGGAATCCTCTTGTATTCCTTCCCTGTAAGTCCTTTACAGATATTATTATAAATAAATAAGCAAAATATTATAAGCAAAGTACCTGTAAGAATCACAATATCATGTGCATTTTCTAAATTTAATATATTTTTTTCTTACAGAACTACATTTCCATGAAAATCGTGAAGCCATATTAATTGGAAAATGTCAAGATATTGGCGCAGCAACCTGCAATGGGACACAACCAATAGAGAAATTTTATTTTATTTTTATGCATATTTTTCCCCTCCAAAAATACTTGAATGTATAACCTAAACCAAGAGCTATTTTTTTTCTTTGTAGACAACACTGGGTTGGCAAATTACAATGCTGCGAGAAGTTGCACTATATTTGTTTGATTTCCAGTCCCTGACTATGTTTATTTTCTTTGTTAATAATATGCATACAAGATTAGATTCATGCTTATGTTGCAATGTTTTGCTGTTGTAGAATTATGTGACTTATACAGTGCATATTGTAGAAGTTATTTACGAGATTTTAATTTTGCAATTTTAACTAAAATCAGATGTATCTGCTTTGTTGTTCATTATACATTAAACAATTATTTCTTGTATACTTGTATATAATATCATCATTAGTAAATACATCGATAACATAATTAATAATAGACTATTTCTATGAACAGGGTACCAAATCTTATTTTCTTTTTCAAGAAATGAATAGTTATGGAAGCGCTTAGAAAATGCTGATTGTCAACCTCAGGTGTACAAACTAAAGTTTGCAAAAGAGCAGTTCTGTTTTCTATTCGTTATAGCTTGATTTATGTGCACTAGCTACTTTTCTTGCTAGGTTAATTATGTTACATAGTAGTTTATTTATAAGATTCTGAGGATGAACCCCAAATTAAATGTAAAAATCTAGAATTTAACCAATAATATTAATATTAAACAGATTGACGGAATATCACTCTAAGTTGCAATACAAAATTTCTAAATAATATTTTATATATATATAAAAGCATAGCTTGCATGAATGAAAAAGCTACAGCATGCGAGGAAAGAAACCGGTTCCTGATGAACTTGAGATAGAGAGGCTTTCTTTCAATCACGTGACAAGATTTCATCCAATCAGCAGCAAACTTTACGACCCGGAACTGATGCCTCCTCCAGTTATCCTTTCTGTTGTGTGTTTAGTTTTATTCCACTGTGATCTTGCTGTCTTTGATAGTGTGGTGAAAGCAGCAGACCTTTGCAAAATAGGTGTAGTTTTCCCGTCTGCTGGAAAAGAGCTCGAATATGTGTGTGAGCTTGACAGCGATACGAAGACAAAGCAGAAAAAGAGAGCAAGTATGATTATTTGATCCGTGTTAAAATCGAACAGACTTACAGTAAAGTAGCCTGTCTAATATACAAATATTAGCGTGATATACTGAAGGATTATTGTTGTTTTTCTAGCAGTAATAATTCTGGTAACCTATTGTTTATTTAAATGTATGCGGTAGATTTAAAGATGTAACAGTTAACGTAAAGGCTTCATCAAAAGATAAAGGGATGTGTTTTAGCTTTTACTACAGTTATACATATTCTAGATCTGATAATATATGTGGATTTGAAAGATGCACACATGATTTTTTCTTATATATTAGCCTAAAAATCCATGCAAACTCTGACTTGCTTTTATCTCTCAGCTAGCAGTCATTCACAACAACAATAATCCTGTTGAACCAATCCACAGTTTCATCTACACTGATCTAGCACTTAATAGTTTGTAATATTATTTGTAATATAACATGTAATAACAATATAATTGTTAGAATCATGCGTTTTCAACAGGAGCCCCACCCAAATTCTCAGCCAAACCAGGGACCCTCAGTAGAAGTGTGTGTGAGATTAAAGATATTTTTCGAGAAGAATTTTACACATTTTACAGTAAACTGTCATTTGAAATGCTAGCTTTCTTGTGTTGCAGCAATCCTTTCATTGCTTAGGTTTATGAGTTGTAGGTATGACTGTAACTATAACTTTTTTCAGTTCTAAGATCTAAATTTCAGTTCTAAGTATAATTTTTGTTTTTACAGCAAGTAGTTTGGCAGGAAGTGTGCTTACGATGAATATGGAAACTTGTAACAGAGAAAAAAATAGGTAAGTTGTTTTGTTGTTGTTGTTTTTAAAACAGGTAAAACAACAACAACAACGTTTTTTGTCTTTAACAGCCATAGGGATGAGGATGCAGGGTGTGATCTTCATGAGACCCTTGAAATCAGTCCTCCTGTCATGAAAGATAATGATAAGCTGTGTGAATCAACAAGAAAACATAAGGAACAGAATGATGAACCAGAGGACCAGACACAGCCCTCTTTGCCGAACTGTGACGAGGACGCAAAGGGCTTCGCTTATAGAGAAACTCCTGATATTAATGATGCACACGTTCCAGTGGAGCCAAGCAATGGAGAAAAGGCAATTGAATCAACCTCACCAGATGCCAAGCTGGTCAAGATGACTTGCATGTCCACAGAGATGGCAGGGACAAACCTCAATTCCTCCATAAATACAAGTAACACACATAACGAAGATGAGGAGATGAGACCAGAGAGTCCAGCATGCAAAGAGTCTCTGCCTAGCAACTCTCCTGCCTGCCCCGACTTGCAAGACCCCTGTTCGAGTGTTGACCCAATGGTGGTGGATCCCAAACCCTTAGACCCCGATCCAGAAGCTGTAGAAAACATCAAAGACGAGCCTGAAGTGACACCCATGGAAATAGATGACACAGAGGGGCAAAACTCTGGTGCTGATGCTTTTGTTCCTGAAAAAGTTGTTGAGACTGAACCTGAGAGTGACCAGACGCAGGTGTCTTCTTCAGAAAGGTATTGCTGTTTTTGGAAATATTGCTATAGATAATGATTTTACCACTCTATCAAAGACTACTCAGATGCACTGATATTAAAAGTTTGACTTACTAGTAATTGGTTTTATAAATGGCTGATTGAAATTCTATAGTATTTTGTTGAAATTGATCATTAAAAACACTTGAAAATGAAAATCAGTTGTTTTAATGATACAAGTGAATTTTGGCGTCACAACATGAAAAATTGATATTAGTTTTGAGATTTTTTTAATGTGTTTTGAAAGAATTCTTTTATGCTCACCAAGGCTGTTTTTATTTTTTAAATCAGTTTAAAAAGTAATATTGTTAAATATACATTTTTCTAGGGCTGTCAACTTTAGTCGTTTAGTCGACTAATCGGTCGATGTCGACTGACATTCTCATTGGTCGACCAGTTGCATAATTTATTTATTTATTTATTTTTTCACCAATAAAGAGAGTTTCATTGATTTATTCCTTGATATTTATTGCTTTATTAGCAGTTATATATTACTGTATTCTAAATATAATTAGCCTATGTTTTATCCCCAACTTTAAATGCTTTAATTTAGGCTATTTTATAACAGCGCCACAGTTTAGCGCACCACGAACACTCGGGAACCGCACCTGTGGCTGGCTGCACTGCTGCTTCGCGCTCAGTAAGGAATATAGGATTGTGTTTTCTTATGTTTTTATTTGTACACTTGACGCGTTTGAAAATAGCCTAAATAATGTAACAAAACTAAACTAAATCTATAGGCCTTTCTACTATACAGCCTATTATTTAGGGTTGTTTTCTAGGCTATTTGGGTTTTTTGTGTGTTTGTTTTAAAACGCCTAGATCGGCTGGACAAAAGTTAACCCATAGCTTTGAAAGTAAAGAAGAATATACAGCCTGTATAAATGAGAGCTTTTGTTAGGATTTTTCATTATTTGGCAGTTTTAGCAGTTACATTTTTTTGTAGCGTGTGGTGTGGTCAGGTGCGCGATTGTGACTGTCACTATAGACCTAGGACAGAGCTCCTCACTTTGCAGTTAAAAAAAATCACTTAATTTTCAAAGAATTGTATTATTATTATAGTTTTATGTATTGATGTTTTTTCGTTGTTGTTTTATAAATGCTCTATGAAAATTGTTTAATAAATGTTCAATCAAAATGCAAAACATTGCGTCTTTTTTATTTATTTATTTATTTTTTTTTTTTAGTCGACTGATCGTTGCGCAGGACAGGACTTTGGTCGACTAAGCATTTCTTTGGTTGACTACAGCCCTACATTTTTCTATTTTAAAAGATTTTAAAAATTTAATATATTCCCATGATTCCACTTTTCAGTAGCCATTAGTCCAGTATTTAGTGTCACATGATCCTTCAGAAAATTATTCTAGTATGTTGATCTACTGCTCCTTCTAAAGTTCAAATTTTTTAATTTTTTTTTAAATAAGAATGTTTTTAAAATGTGTGTTAGATGTCAACAGAGGTAATCTAAATGTAAAAATAGGCAAAATGAGCTTGTGCAATTAAATATGCAATACTGGCTGACATAAATCCATTAACCAATATTGTACCAATAACACTGAAATCATATGAAAATATGAAATAAACCTAATAATAATAAACATAATTTGTTCCATCTCTTCCAGTGAGCAAGTGTCAGTAGAGCAGAAAGAACAGGAATGGCTTGGGACCCCAATAAAGGAGCTCAGAAGAATGCCTCAGTGTGGACAGTCCCTGCCACACCTCAGGGCAACAGACAATCACAAAGTACTCATCAGGGTAAGCCACGCTCTCCACAGCACTCCGCAGCGACACTGTGATGTTCTCGGTCAGCGCCTAAGGGCTTCCTGTCAGTTTGAGTCTAATGCTGCTGTGGATGTCCAAGCAGCTCTACGTTTTGATGTTTCATTGAAAGGATTTGGACTGAAGTGGTTGGATAGTACTTAAATTGTCCCTGCAGAAAATGTTTTTTACTTCATATTTTACATCACAAGCATTGAGTCTGTTGCAGGCTTTGTTTTTTAAAATTGATTATTTTCAGGCAACCATTAAAAAACTAAAATTTTATCCTTTAAAATATCAGAATGCCATACTGACCTGATTACGTAATGTTTGTATTGATTCAAAGGTAAAATGAATTGGTAAATACCTAGAGTCTCTCTCTGCTCTGGTTTATAGACAGACCTGCTCAAAGAAGGTCAAGTCCCCCATCCATATCCGAGCAAATACAGAGATTCCTGGGATGATATGACCGTAAAGATGCCTTGTTCAGAAAAGAACGTGTTTCCTGTGGAGAATGAGGTAATGTCTAATTTTGGTTAATCGTTGCTATGTAGAAAAGTCTCACTTAAAATTCATTGCCGTTTAAATTATATTAATACATTTTATTTGTAATGTGCCTTTCTTAAACTCAAAGCGCTACAACATGTACAAACAAAATAACAAATCAACCAAAACTACATAATATCAAAATAAAATCACAGTAAATAATCACAAATTAAAAGCTTTACTAAAAAGATGCGTCTTAAGAAGTTTCTTAAAACAATCCAAGGAAGCCGCATTCCTAATGAACGCAGGCAATGCGTTCCATAGCTTAGGCCCGTTATAAGAAAAAGCCCCCCCCATGGTTTTTAATTTACAACGAGGCTGATACAAGGAGAGACAACCAGCAGAGCGAAGAGAGCGAGGAGTAGAGAGAGTGACCAAATCACAGATGTAATCTGGAGCCAGCCCATGCACAGCTTTATAGGTTAAAATCAGAGTTTTAAAATCAATACGTGATTGAACTGGGAGCCAATGAAGTTGCTGGAGCACTGGGGTAATGTGATGGCGTGCAGATATATAAGTCAAAACTCGCGCAGCAGAGTTTTGTATATATTGCAATCTCTTAACAGAACTTGTTGGTAAACCCCCAAAGAGAGAATTACAATAATCAAGCCGTGATGTGATGAAGGCATGAATAAGCCTCTCAGCATCAGGCCTGGAAAGAAAGGGTCTAATGCCAGCAATGTTACGAAGATGGAAAAAAGCAGCTTTAGTTATGTTTTTGAAATGAAAAGTCATCTGAGCATCAAAAATAACGCCTAAATTATGCACCTGGGCATGAGGATATATTTGAGTATTGTCAACTGAAAGTTTAAAATTACTGCATTTATTAACATTAGATGGAGTGCCAATTAATACAATTTCAGTTTTAGAACCATTTAGCTTTAGAAAGTTGTGTTTCATCCATGCCTTGATTTCCAACAAACAGTCAGAAAGAGTCAAAGAGGAAGTAGATAAAATAAATCTGGGTGTCATCTGCGTAACAATGATAAGGCTGTACTTCTGAATAATCTGCCCAAGAGGTAGCATGTAAACACTAAATAAAACAGGACCCAGAACTGATCCCTGAGGGACACCCTGACACAAAGGCACAGTCTGAGATCTGTTAGTACTCAGGTAAACAAACTGAGAACGTTGTGAAAGATACGATTTATACCAGTTCAACACAGTTCCAGAAAGACCAATCCATCTATGTAGTCTGTCCAATAATATGCTGTGACATATCGTATCGAATGCAGCACTAAGATCTAACAGAACCAAAATGCCAAAAGCCCCAGAATCGACTATAATAAGAAGGTCATTTAAGACCCTAACTAAAGCAGTCTCCGTGCTGTGTGCATATTGACTTTGCAATATTTATGAGAGTGGATTAATGTTGAATAGCTGATACTATTTATTAGGTTTAAAATGAAGTGATTATTTGATGTAGTTACATCATGCTGCATAGTTAAAAAATGTTTGCTTTAAAATGTAATTTTTTCCTGTGATGGCAAAGCAGAATTTACCACTTTGCCATTATTCCATTTCTGTAGTGTCACATGATCTTTCATAAATCATTCTAATATCCTGATTCATGAATTTTTTTTAAATTATCAATAATGAGAACAGTGGTACTGCTTATTATTTTTGTGTTAACCTTGATATATTTTTCCAGTATTCTTTGCTGTATATAAAATTGAAAACAGCATTTATTTAAAATAAACCTCTTTTGTGACAAATGTCTTTACTATTACTTGTTCCATTTAATACACCTTTGCTGAATAAAAGTATTAATTTCGTAAAAAATTTAATAATTATGATGTATCCCTTTTCAGGATGGAAGTGTAGTGCAAAGTCGATGGGAGTTGATTCGTACAGCTTTGGAAGGAGAATGCAAAAGTTCACTTGACATTAGGGTATGTTTTGGTTTATATCTTGAGAACTTTATGAAATGAACTGTTGAATGTCAAGGTGTAGGTATAATGTCTAAACATTGTTCTAAACGAATAAGTGATGAATCCCACCAGAGGGTGGCAGAATTGCTCCAAGATGGGAGGCATCGTTTTCTTTGCTTGATTTTAGTTATCTAATAAATGTTATATTTTACCAAAATTTAGTATTGACTTATTTTAATGTGATTTGTTGGTTTACCTTTTCTTAGACATGAAAGGATTCTAAAAAATGGAATTGTTAATTGTTAAAAAAGGAAAATAAAATGTTGTAACATTCATAATCTTACAGGATGCAATATTGAGTTACAACAGAATACATGCTAAAAGATGGGACTTCACAGCTTTGAACTATCTCTGCACTGAGGTAAGAAATATTTTTTCCTTCAGGAAAAATAAATAAAATAGAGATTGCATGTTTTCTTTTGTGTAAAATAGAGAAGACCAAAGAAAGCTTGCTGTCCAATTGTCCATTGGATTTGTGTCGATATCATGTGTTAATGTACAAAGCATTTTACTTACCCCATCTGGATGTAATTCAATGCACCCCAAATAATGTGTATGCAGATGGTTGATTTGCATCTGATAGTGTCGTTAGTGGAAATGAAATCAGAAAGTAATAAATTAAATCTACAACTTGCACAACGCACTAATGAGTTTAAACAAACTGTACATGCAGAAATAATGAGTAATTCAGTTTAACAGCATTACATTATGCTTGTGCAGTAAAACTGAATTCAGTGAAAAGTGAAGAAACCAGTTTTATTGGATTCTCTGCCAATGCTAGAATAAACCATTTTACTTTGAGTATGTCAGGTGGCCCCAGGTGGTTACATTTCACTTCATGATGCATTTTTGACGATCTATATCATAACCGCTACTGCCATAAAATGAAAGCTATAATGTTGTGGCGTTAATGAAGTGAGCATCCTAAAGTCTGATTTCTTGTGGTGTGTCACAGTTGGGACCAGAAGGCCCCATGATACTAAAAATGTTCCATCATTGTTTAGTCTGACTGGTTTGAATTTACTGGCACACTAAAGGCATTACGCTCTTCAGTCAGTGAGAAGAAGCAGGTTAGCCTCCAAGTGGATACACACCAAGCAGTCCGCGTCTGCCCCTTCTGCTACCTTGTCCCCGGGGATCTCTTTGCATCCAGCAGTAGTCAATTAAGACAGAGGTGGGCACTCAGCATAACGAGCAGCAGCTGGCAGAGGAAGGCCATGGAGATGAGGGTCCTGTTTACTGCAAATAAACACACTCAACAGATGGGCCGTGGTCTTACGCATAGCCAGAAGCTGGTCTTGCTGGTGGCTCTGATAGGGAGATTACTTAAGAACGCTTGAGGTTGAGTGCTCCTATTCCACCAAGAGCTTGACTTAAATGAGGGCTTGTTGACTGTTTTGTGCCGCAGTACGTGTTCTTTTCAATCTTAACTAAGCTAACTTTTGTTGAGCTGTATGGAAACAGAAAATTCTAAAGTACATGTTGCAGTCATACAACTTATGTTCAGTTTTTGTTTTGAATGTTGGCCCTGTTGCCCACACAAGTTATTTTCATACCTTTTATTGCCAAGAATCTCTAAATATGATGGTTCTCTTGTGAGGGACCCCCTTTTTAAAATATAAAGCTGCTACATTGGTACTTTGTGCTGAAAATGTTAAGTGTGGTATTATTATTATAATCGTATACATAATTCATTTTTTTATCATCAGTTTACTAAACTAAAGCACAAATCAAGAAAATATTACTATAATGTTTTTCTTAATAAATAAAATTTTTCCAGCATTTCTTACACACAATCGGGCCAAAACGGTAAAATTGGTCTCACTTTATTTTAAGGTCCAATTCTTGCTATGAACAAACCATTGAATATGACTTTTCACTGATCAAGTTTTCAGAACACCTATCAATTTGTGAAAACTCTTGATACGTAAGATTAAAGGTGTGCTCACTGTTATTCTGTAATTTTTTGCATTTCAATAGGAATTTCCCATGAGGGCAGAAAATTTGCCCATGCATATTTCACAGCGGTTCCAGTTGGTCATGCAGATTGTGTTGACTAACAAGAAGCTACTGTTTGAAAGTGACTTCTGTGTCAGCTTTATCTTCATACATCGCTACAATTGACTATAGATAATGCCTTCAATTCTTCACCTAAATATTTCTAACATCATCGCACATTAATTTCTTGTACTGGTGATTACTGGCCCAATTCAATCACTGGTTGCAACTGTAGTAGGTGGAGAATAAACCCACCAGACATTGGTTTCATTATGCTATATTCCTGTTACATGACTCATACTGTTTTTGAGGCATAGGATTATGTAGATCTTTTTCATTTAGCAAACTCTCTCATCCAAAGTGACGATACATTTCATACTTGTACAGTCGCTGGTTTGGCAATGGTACTAATTCTCGCTTTCCAGAGAACACATAGTCATTGTGTTACAAGAAAGTCTTTAATTGCCTTTAGTTCTCTGTGTGCAGTCTTTCTCCAGTGTGCAATAAACGGCAGACTTTGAACTACGCTATATCATAGATTAATAGCCAAAGCCATTTCTGTATTACAGTGTTATTCTTATAGTTATGGCTTTAGCCAAGATATCAGAACGTCCCCTCCATGCTTAAGATGATTTGATAGAATCTCAGACCTGTGTAAATCAATAGCTGTCTGTGACTTTTTATGGCTGTATCAAATTTAATTAACCACGGCCATTAAATCTATAAGGGAGCCAATCAAAGCCATTAGCAAAGTGCACCGCGTTCTAATGAAGCATGCTTGAGTGGACCAGCTCCTTAAACTGTCCGCTTAAGAGCTTGAGCTGTGCCTCTGCTCTTTGGCTCAGGCACGATGCATCTTCACTTTCCTCAGTGTTTTTCCATCTGTTTTTGCCATAATCATTTTATTACTGTACTCTTTTAGTGATCATACTTCAACCTTAAGGCCTGTCCTCACTGATGATATAGCAATCTTGTTATCTCTATGTTTTCATGTAGATATTAACTGATGCAGTGTTGTTCTCACTCTTTCAGCTGTGGTTAAGTATGCCGGTGCTTACAAATGCATACTTTCCCTTGTGTAATTGTTTTTTATGAATCCCTACCAGTGCCCTTTTTCTAAATTGTCTGGAATGTTATTGAATGTTATGGTACTATATAGACTTTTGTGGTGTAATATCATTGTGGGCATAAATATTTAAATGCTTTTAAGCCAGCTGCTTTATTTCCCTGTATCATCAACAGAGGGCACTAGTATGTCAGCCTGGAGAGTTGGCGATTGATTTTCAATTTAAGAGATTAAATGAAACATCACTGAACAGCGGTCAGTTAATAACTGTAAGAGAGTTGTCATGAATCGTGCATGTCAAATGTGTGCTTGCTCTATGACTGTCAATCAAATATTTTTAAAGCAGAATATAGACCAACAAGACCATCAAAAAATAAAGCCATGTTTACGCAAGGCCATAGTGAAAATGTGACAGCTCACACTCTCCACTTTGGTTCTGTTTAAATGAAATGAAGCATCAGAGCAGGCTTAAGGCTCATTCACAACAACAGTAACTAAAAAGATTTTAACTTTAACTTTA
Organism: Barbus barbus; assembly: GCF_936440315.1. Classification (NCBI taxonomy): domain Eukaryota; kingdom Metazoa; phylum Chordata; class Actinopteri; order Cypriniformes; family Cyprinidae; genus Barbus; species Barbus barbus. The sequence continues at coordinate 18,615,672 of NC_136744.1, forward strand.
ATGATAGCTAAATTAGTGTCCACACTAACGCACATTAATATACTGTTTAGTTTTGTCTGAGGCTTTAAATGCTCCAGCTTCTAAAACAGGAAGGATTCTGATTGGCTGTCAATGTTTTTATCATTCATCAGCTGAAAATAATTAAAGTGACTCTAACAGTATCGTTCCTCTGTCCCATTAACGTTATAGTTGTGCTGTTATTCTTTTAAATTTAGAACAATTTGGGGTGAACAGGCCTTTAACCTTTGTCATTGTGTTTATAGGTTTAAAATTTATAATTTCATTTTTTAAATGTATAATTTCAAATGTTTAAGATATGAAATGATCAATATAGAAACATTCAATTTACAGTTATTCTGGTTAAATGCATCTTTTAATTGCATGGTCATGGACACCTTGGAAATATCAGAGGAAGTCATTGAAATTAATTCAAATGTAAAAAGTTGTGGAAGATTCTATAGTGATTTTACTTGTTTTTAGTACTTATGCATCAGTTAGAGTATTGCTCTTTCTGAGTGCTAGACTAAAGCTTGTCCAGAAGCCTGACAAGTATGATGGCATCAATGTGTTTGTTGAGAGTAACTGGCTGTTTGACTCACAGGGAGACAAATGCTACTATCTGAATGCTGTTTCCTCTGGGACATAAAGTGATCTTCTACGTGTGTCCATCTACAGTAGGCAAATTTAAATTTCATAATGAGTATGACCATTTAAATCTATTGGCTGTGATTTTAACATATTGACGATGAAACCCCAACAAGAAGAGCATTACAACCTTTTTTTGTCGGCTTTTAAATAAGCAATTTGAAGAGAAGAATGTCGAAATGTTATAAGAATATTCTGCACACGAGTATCAAATATTACACCTGTTATTTCTCAGTTTGATTAAAGCTCAAGAAAAACAGAATAATTTGCAATATACTTGTCATCTGGATAGATCACATGCATTCTGTAGCTACATGTATACTCTTGTGTTATTCTGTATTTACCTGTGCTGTAACACTGTATTGTCTATGTAAGATGTGCAAATAGAATGGCTCTCTGGTGTCTTAAAATTGTGTCTGTTACCACAGGACTCCAATAGTTGTCACAAAGCCGAGCAGCTGCTGGGATTTTGATTGACAACAGAGGTGTAATGCCTATGGAAAGAAGCAAAATACAAATTAGGACCTGTCTTGTCATAAATTGTAGTTGAGCCTCAGTCCTACCCTGAAATGAAAGTGTCAGAGCAGTGGGCTCTGATAAATTCACACTGCTGGCTCAGTGCACAGAACTCCACTTCAAGCCTCTAGCCTCCACAAACGCCTTCGCCTACACAACCATCTTATTTCAGTGTCTCAGAATAGCGGGATTCCCTGCAGCCAATATACAGTGTTTGTCTAAACATAGTGACCTGCAGAAAAATGCTAATTATGTAAATCACACTATGAATGGAACTGGTTGATTTTGCAAGTAAGAAATACAGGTTGGTTTAAGACTTTAACTGCCCTTTTTATTTTATTTTTGTCACAGGGATTGCATTTGATTTATAAAACAGTCTAGTTTTTTGGATCTTAAAGGGATGCTATACACATCCCCGGACACAAAGGAAGTCAAAGATGTCCGATAGTATGTTGTTTGAACCTCACTGACTTTGATTGAATAGAAAAAATGGTTGAAATATTCTTGGGAATATATTTTTGTGTTCTGCATTATAAAAAAAAATAGTCATACAGGTTTGGAGCAGGATAAGGGTGTGTAAATGATGGTTGAATTTTCATGTTCAAGGGTGATATGCCCCTTTAAAACCCAAAAAATAGCTCTTAAAATAATAAGCATGATATGTCATGTACACATAATGTGGTGTCTCCAAGAAAAATCTGCAGTTATAAAATTTTCAGTTTATATATTCACAAATTAAAAAATAAGAAAATAATGACCCCGTCCGCCCTCTGAATTTTTATTGGTTGGATTGGATAGAGATTGTAGTATGTGATCTAACAGGTTCTGGTTGGGCAGGATAAGGGGGAATGAAAGAGGCCGTTTGATTTAGTGAGGTCTAACTCCTGCAACCTCAGCTCAGGCCCATCCGGCCTGTCAGCTCTCCTCACTCATTAGACCCAGAGGAGCACTTTACGATGTCAAGCAGGTCATTACTTATGACAGCATTTAGTCAGGCCTCCTTTGCGGGTGTATAAATGCTCCATGGTTAAATTGTCAGACGAGGCTTCCCGTCCAGAAGAGCCCTGCGCTGCCTCTCCTTCCTCAACCCATTTGCATCTGTTCCAGGAATCCCATTTAATCAGCTGAGCACGCCCAGTAACCTTGATGAAATGGGCCCATGACTGAGCGCGCTGCCAATCGCAGCCAATATATTTGTAAATAAGTGTGTTGTAAATCTGTGTGATGATAAAACAGTAGCATATTTATTTTTCCCGAAGTCAAACAAGGTTGCTGAGCCAGCGTGCGATGTTTTGACACTTTCCGCTTCAGATTGAATATCACGAAGCAGTGCTGTTTACCTGATCAGAGATCTACGGTGACGTTGCTTAGCCGTATTTTAACTGAGATGAAAAGTGCACTGAGGGCTATGTCTTTATTTTTACCTCAGTGATGTCATTCACCAGTGGGAGCTCCGCTAATATCACAAAATGACGTTTTTGTGACCTCTGCGATAGATCAAGTTTGTTGCTGCCTTTTCGGAGTTTTTTTTCTTGCTACGCTGACAAACCAAGGGGTTTTATTTATTAACTCCCTGAATCAAGCTTTTTGAATGCTCCAGGCAATAGAGAGATACAATGATTGCTGAGATTGCACATAGGAACTCCAATAATATGGTTAATATTGTGTTTAATGTGTTTATCCAGTGCGCTCTGAGCTTCTATGCGTTTTAGTTGCAAAAGTTGAAAGCAACCTGTTTTTGTTTGCCGAAAGCCAGCATCTCATGATGCAAATAATTTTTGTTCAGCTATTGATGTCATCCTGACAGCATGACATTCTATCGTTCTTTTTTTTTTTATGACACATGAATAATACTCTCTATGACAAGTCGACAGCTGGGTTCACGTGTCTTATTCAACAATATGGCTCCTTTTTCTGACAGTTGTTTTCCATTAAATGGTGTTTTAGAAAAAAGCTTCATTATTTATTCTATTTTGTACCAGACAGTTGACATTTATTTTTTCTTTCTTATTAGATTGAGGACGTAACATGGTAATGTTGTCAATCTTTAATTGGTAATAGTGAAAAGTATGATTCATTCTCTAAGCAGAGGTGTCACTTTAATTTAATTTAATATAATAGACAAATATTGACTTCTTTTAAGTGACAAGAAAGACTGTTTTGATTAAATAAATGCAGTATTAGTGAGCATAAGAGACTTCTTTCAAAAACATTAGACAATCTTACAGACCTTAAATAGTTGTGTACATTTAAAGTGTGAACAGACCTGTTTCTTCATTTGTTTATTAATCCTAATCTGCTACCGAACACATTTAATCTTTCTCTTGCAGGGTATGGAAAGTGAAGAAGTACAGCATCTCTTTAACGTCACATTGCCAAAGATGATGGAACTGGTTTTGGATATGCCCAAGATTTGCACCCAGGTAAGGCTACACAAGATCATATGCTGTCCTTCACATTGGCTTGGAGAGACGCTCAGGTTTTGGGCAAAAATAGATCAGTAGTGATAATGTGGCTGGTAAAGGTCAGTGGGCCCAGTGTGCTGCAGTGTAAAACCAGTGGCTGCTGAAGGACACTTCCACATGAGCACAACTGCCTCATTAGCCAGTGGTAGACGTCCATCAGCCTAATTTCTGACATCAGAGCAATACTGTTGAGGGATATGTTCTTAAATGCATCTAAATTAAATGCTTTACGTTTTCACTAATGTACTTCTATGTTAAGCCTCATGTTATTTTTTATTTCCCTTCTTAAGAAAAAAAAGTCTAAAACCAGCCTTAGATGGTTAGCTGGTTTTAGCTGGTTGTCATAACTGGTTTGCAGGCTGGTTTTAGTGGGGGTTTGACCAATTCTGTAGCTAGTCAGGCTGGAAGACCAGCTGACCAACCAGCTAAAACCAGATTGGCCAGGCTGGCAGACCAGCTAAAACCAGCTTCTTCCAGGTTTTAAACCAGCTTAGGCCGGTTTTAGATATTGTGTGTTTTTATTTGTGTATTTTACATTCTTTATTTGTAAGATTGTGACGTACCATTTAGAAACAGTGTTTGATAGAGTGACATATTGCATATTAAGCTAAAGCATTTTTAACATTGAGAAAATAAACAATTCAGCTATAAAATGAATAAATATAGGCAAGACAAGGCTGTAAACTAATACTCAGCTATTGAATTACTGTTTATGTAAGAGCTTGCACAGATAAGAAGCCTTTAAGAATTCAGGAGTTTTTGCCCTTAAAAAGGAAAATCTCCCCTTGCTCAGACCCACTCTTTATTTATGTACATTTATTAATGTTTGCATTGATTATTCATCCTTACTGCCCTTAAGAGTCTTTAAGTCTGATCAGTAGAGATGAATGACGTTCTGTGTAAATGCTGCTGGCTGATGGTGGGATACAGCAGGGCACCTTAATTACTGCTGGCCATTTGCTTAATGTAATTCTGTCTCCCTGTTTGGTCAATTGCTAAACTAATTATCTTTGCCTCTCTCTCCTCTTCCACAGCCAATCCCGCTGCTTAAGACAAGGATGAATCAGTCCTTGACCATGTCACAGAAACAAATTGCCTGCCTTCTTGCCAATGCCTTCTTCTGTACATTTCCCAGACGCAACTCGCGCAAGTCCGAGTATGCCAACTACCCCGAGATCAATTTTTACAGGTACTGCATCCTCTTCAGTGGCATCGCTCTGGACACCCGTTACATATTTTGCCGGTCTAGTTATTGATTGTCTGAGGTTTTAGATTTCCATCCAAATTAGGGTTTATATGTAGGCTGTTAGGTAAGTCACGACATGATTTAATTTAGCTTCCCATTATCTAGTAGTCTGTTTCTATTACATTTACAATGGATTTTGGCCTGTTAATGTGGAATTTGGAGGCCTCAAGTATCAAATTTAGTGAAGGTTCCTCTTTATCAAAATTACACTCCTCCACATTCACAAATCAACAATGTGATTTTTCATTTACAATGACCATTTGCACTGTTCTGAATTTTCCATCAATTAATGTTTAATATTGAATCACCCATAAGGGGCGATGTTGCTTCGGACTCCAATTATGGGTTTAGAAATATGTTGTGAACAAAATTGTTGTCAAATTTACAATTTTAGAGTTTTAAGACTTACACAATATGGCTAATTTTACAAAAAAGGTCTCGGTTGACTGCAACTCCTAGTTTGCTGTTGTTTGGTTTGATATAGATCGTCTTTGCCTTTATACAGCATGTAGAGGGGACAACGTATAGGAGTTTCTCTCCTCTCTTAAATTGCAGCTGTACAACAAAGCCACTCATGTGGTACAATACTTAAATCAAGCCTTTACGGGCTGATTAAAACAGATGAATGAGATGTTAGGGAGACTGATGTGAAGTGCGTGGCCATCCATCTCTCGTTTTTCATCGTGCCTAGTCAGATGTCTCCCTCTGATGAGCAGGATCCCCCTGCAGCCAGAGCTCATTTTACTACATGAACATGTTGTTGGTATTCAACAACAGTATATTGGAAGTGTACATATCGTTGGTTCTATATTTTGCTGTAGTGTGTCAGTAGGAAATATCAATTTACATTTCCAAACATTCATTTTGCTATTAATATATTGTAATAATCAGTGCTTCACACAGAGATCTGATATCATCATCAGCCAGTCTGTCTGGAATGACATGAAGAAACAAACTGAGACAGATTAAATCCAGAAGAACTGTGTCAACATCTCCAAAATGCTTAAAGAAACCTTTATTTATACCATGGTCTGTCTGAATACTTGATTCTGATTGGCTTGCAGGTATGCAGTAAAACAGTTTAATGCACAGGTAGTTCCAAGTCAGTTTAATCATTGCTTTAATTGATGTACACAAACCCGCGCACACACACACAATCTTGTCAACGCAACTTTTATTAATAAAATAGCCTAGATACTAGATCTCTACATTATATTCCTCAGCAACGAGGTGGTAAAATCACTGTTTTTGAAGTAACACAGATTCATTGTTTGTAGAGAGATGCGCAGACGAAGGTAATGCACACACAAATGTCATCTCTCTCTTTCTCTCTCTCTTGATAAATAATTAATTCAAATGAATGCTATAATTTAATGCACTTTGCGTCAGGTGGTTCTTGGCCTCCACGTCATGTCTTAAAGTCGTTTAATGCACAGCTAGCCGTGCATTATCCCTATATATAAACTTAAAAATGTATATAATGTATAAAAATATATTTATAAAATTTACATATAATTTCCCTAATTTTTCTTGTAAACTGTAAGCCATTCAAAGAAAAGTATTAGTACAGTGGCACTGTGTTTGTCAAATAATGACATGAATTTGACAAATTAGTTTGTTTAACTAATTGAAAATGGCTGTTTAGGAAAGTCATCAGGAAACTTGTTTGAAAACAGACATTATTTTAATTTGATGATGGTAGTGGTGCAGAAATTAGACACTTCATCTTTAATATGGCTTTAGTTACAGCACTTATCCTGTAAAGTGCCAGTCATAGATTGTCTCTGCTCAGTCAGAGTAACAGAATCATCCTTTAAAAGCTCTTTAGGAAAACTGCCTGTAGTTTATCGTGCTGCACACTTTCAGAAAAATGTAACAGCAGCCCTCAGTTTTATTCTGTCATGCTGAGATGGCTATTGATTCCCCAGGCACTTCAAGTACTTATACAAACTCCAAGACATACAGAGGAGCTAAATTTTATACATTTGGCTTCATTTGCAGCCATTGTCTTGTTTCTGCCTTTTTCTTCCCTGCTGGACATAAAGTGCTCTAGATAATGAAGGTCTGAGCGAGATCAGCATTAAACCTAATCGGTCATTCAGGTGAACACAGAGACACAAAGTGTGCTCGAGCATCATACACTAACAAACAAGTACCATTTGTATTATTATTCTTTTTTTTTAAGTAGTATAGTTAGGACATTGTGGGCCGTGACTTCAGCCATGCTGCAGAAAACAAGTTTCAGCAAGACCGCAGAGCATCCAGACATGTGGATCGTTACGGTGCAGCCCACTTTAATTGAGTGACTGTCCATCAGTTTACTCATTGGCTTGAGCACTGCTGCTATCAAGCACCAGGCAATTTAGAGATTGCTTGTTTGGCAGAGCTGTCAAAGTCTGCCCTCTGGGAAATGACATATAGGCTTGCTGAAGATATATTTACTTCAGTTTCAAAATGTGCACATCAAAGCAAGCTTTCCAGCGGTACACCTGCAAAACTATGAGTATAGATCCACCAGTGATATCCAAACAGCTGTCATTGTTTCCTGTAAAGATTCAGATTGATTACAAGCTGCCAAATTGACCTCTGTTGCCATGTTCGTCACCTTCGATTATGTGAGATTTACATTGTGTTGTACATCGACTGCAATCATTGAATTACATTTATGTGAGAATGGGGTAAACCTGTGTCAGTTTACTTAGCTGTCCTTTTGTCAAGAAGAAATCAGTTATAATTCTGGATGTCCACTATCAACTTAAATTTGACTAATTTAAAATTTTTGACTTACAATAGGTAATTGTGGGGGGAAATCCTTGATCACGTACAATACCATTCAAAAGTTTGGGGGTCGCTATAGATTTAAGCATTAAATTAATCAAGAATGTTCCTTACCAAATAAACCTTGTTCTTTTGAACTTTATCAAAGAATCCTAAAAATGTATCACATTTTTATATACATTTAAAACCAAAAAGTATTCAGTAGCACAACTGTTTTTAACATTGATAATACAAATAAATGTTACATGAGCACCAAATCAGCGTATTAGAATGATTTAGTAATTAGATGTGTTGTTCGTATTTTCATGCATTTTAATGCAAGACTCACTTTGATATAGATTCGAGACGCTGGGACGACTTGCCCTAAAACGTCTGGCACATTTTACCCCATAGCTACCATTTAGTGAAAAACACTACATTTTAAAAATCATGACCAATGGCAAAATAATTAACATGCGTTTTATATATTGACAAAATGTTTGTAGATTTTTACACCTGGACACAAAACTCATTTTGCCTGGCATGTACTGTGGGAAAACAGATTTAACATTTAAATAAAAAAATAAAATAAAATAAATGTTAATTTCACCCTAGCAATTTCCAGCTTGTCATGTTATTGAAATCAGGCATATAAGATCCTTTAATAATGCTTGTCTTGTTGAATGAAATCACATTTTCTCACATATTTCTCATATTAAAGGTCAACAGTCTGTTTCTAACTAAAAAGCAGCTATTTTCTGTCAATGACAGGTTACCTTCTGGGTTACATTACATAAAATCAGCTCCACCATCAAGGCGGCTATATATAGGAGGCTTCAATAACTCTCTTACTTCCCAAAGGGCTTTTAGTGCATCAGTTTTTCCTCTGTCGTTTCATTTGCTCCACCCTTTTTCCCTGCTTATTCCATTTACATCAAGTAAGAGGAAGGATGAATGCAAGTGGAAGATGGTTAGCTTGAAGACTGCAGTATTCTAAATGAAGAAAGCCATTTACTGGGGTGGGGGGGGGGGGGGGGATCACGGCTGATCACTGTAAGGCTTTTGCTATTTGGGACTTTTAAAAGCAAGCCTGCAGTTCTTTAATGGTCTTTAGAGGAATGAAGGAGTGCTCCTCTCTGCGTTGTATTTTGTGAAATGGGACATGAGCGCAGCGCTGAGCCCGCAGGCGTGAGTCCGTATCATTGTTGTCCTGACAGAGAAGCCATCACAGGCAGGCGTGCTGAGCAAACAGGACTTTGTGAGATGAAGCGGCAAAGTCCGATCACACGGAAGGCCTCTTTTTCCTCACGTGTTCCCGAGAATGATGCACTAACCTGCAGAGGTTGGTGCTGAAGCTCATATAAACGTCACATTGACTTTGAGAACTAAACGTCTCCCTCTAATGGTCGTTTATGACTGGGTTGATAATACATCCTCTGAAAGTGAACATAGATTGTGTGAATTGATTTTGCTAATGTATGTACCTAATCAACATTTTTGTGTATCTTTATCATTCTCTAGACTGTTTGAAGGTTCTTCCTCACGCAAGATTGAGAAACTCAAAGCTCTGCTGTGCTATTTCAGAAGAGTCACTGAATCAAGTAAGTCTGGACTTGCCGAACCGTAAATATCCACTTAATGCTCAGACTTTCTTAAAGTGGTGTAATTAATGTTTATTATATTCCTGAATTTTTTTAATTTTTTCATTTTCAGTGCCCACTGGCCTCGTCACTTTTACAAGACAGAGCTTCAGCTGTTTTCCAAAATGGGAAAGGTACCTTATTTATAGTTCTTGGCACAGTGGTGTTGTTGGCTTTATTTAATGACGACAAGTACTGTAGTGATTAAAAAAAAGAGTATATACTATTATATAAATCTCAGATTTATTTCTGAATGTGCTGCAGCTAGAGGGCTCTCTGACATTTAAAGTAGTTCACTGAGATCACTCCTTCACAACACTTTGTGCTTGATAAATGAACTTTGGCACTGTGTAGTCACTTTGGCCAATTGCTTCCTCTGCCAGTGCAGGCGAGGCCAAACCTCCTCTCTGTTTTGCTTATTAGAAAACTCTTACCGCTGAGACGGTTGTATTTCAAAAAGTCACGATTGTAACCTTACTCTCCTAGTTCACTATAGCATTTCTAGCCTGCCGCTATGTATGATGCAATTGTTTAACAGTACTTGTAAATTAATGTTTTAGTGAGTGGTGGTTATTTTGCCATTGGTGTTTTGATTAAATTGTTTTTGACCTTTAGTTCAAAGAAACAGCTCACCTGTCTTCATATCACCTATAAGGGCACCATAGAGGATGAGGGCTACGGGATGCTTCAGGTGAGAATGTCATGCATGGGTAGTTTTGACTGTGATATCTGTCAGATTGGAGATTACTTTGACACAAAAGGCCTTTTCTGTCATCCTTCCTCTCTCTTTAAGAAGGACTTGTCTCCATATTTGATAAAAAAAAATTTGTATGTTAATTGTGCTGATTCTGTTCCAGCTGTGAGTAATTCTGGCAGTTTATCTTGAATGAGAACATAAAAACAAATAATATTTCCCCAAAACTATTAGTGGGACATTCTATAAAATGGTTGCCTCTTCCAGTTTGGCAATATTGGCTTTTTTGTCCTTTTCCAAATGACTTTTTTGAAGACAAATGAAGATTCATTATTTTGCACAAGAGGAGGCTTTAACTTGTACATGAAAAAAATTTTTTTAGGGATGATAATGCCATTATGACTTATCTTAGTTTTATGCATATCTTAGTTTTCTCCAAAATATGCATATTTAATAATATACTGGAGAGTATTTTTGTTGATATGTCTAGATTTGCTTTGTTTTGTTTTTATGGAGCACAAATGGCACCTTTTTTATAGCATATCATATTCATATTGGACGTTACATGTCAAAGATTTCAGACAAGTCTGTGACCCAATATGAAAAAAAAAACAACTTAAACATCTCCGTGTTGACCCAAATGACTGAGGTTCGGCAGATCCGTTGGCCCCGATCACATTCCTCTTGCACCTCTCGAGTTCATTGCAGAGTCTGTCTGCTGGGGTCTTCTGCCCTGCTCTCCTTTTCTCATCTCTCCCCAGTTGGGGCAGGGCACACCCTGACAGCTGATGGGCACACATGAACAGCCCTGGGAGGTCCCAGGAGCCCGGGGTCCTGCCGGCCAGATTGACGGATGTTTCCGGAAGGGTGGGACAGTCTGACAGGTTGTCAGTAGTGCTGAGGAGAGGCGGGGCGGTCAGAGCTGGAGTTGAGTGACCTGATCAGCAAGATCATCTGGCAGCCTGCCAACCTCCCTCCCCTTTTCTCCTCCATCACACTGAGGAGGCTGTGGCCCAGTGAGTCCGGCCTGACAGCCTGCAAAACACAGCCTCAAAGGGGTCCTACACTTCCCCTGTTTACCTTTTCAAAGCTGTTCTGGGCCAATATTAGCACTGCTGCTCACACTCCCAGTCTTTGAAATATAAAAATGCATAACAATAGGAGACAACACTGAGAGAATGGCTTCCACAGCAGAATTTAGCAGTGCCACAAATCAGTCACTCATGTAGCTCATATAATTATGTATTTTATGTATTCATTTATTTTCTCCTGCACTTTATCTTAAGGTATTTTTTTTTTTTTTTTTTGCCCTTTCAACATTAGTATGTGATAAAAAGCAGTGCAAAACAATTTTTATTTAAAAATTATTTTTAAAAATTATAATGGTAAGAAAATGTTAATATTCTGTTCATTATATTAATTTAACATTTTCTTTACAGAAAAAATTAAAAATCTGCGATGTAAGTATGATATAATTTAGACACTTTTCTGGAAAACCACAGGCCACCCTTATGGTTGAGCCCTGATATGGTATATAAATACTAATATATGCCAGTTGTACGTACTGTATAATATACTCTAGTTGTATAATGTAATTGTCAGAGAGTCACCGCAGTCTCCACCAACGACACTCACCAGATCCCAATCCCGCCACCTGTCAGCACTAATCAGCAGCACTATATCCCTGCACTCCTCCCGTTTACTCACTAGGCGCATTTCCATTACAGATTTGTGCAAAACTTTGGCGATATTTTATAAATGTCGATAAAAAAGTATTGCGAAATGTTTCCATTAACAGATGTTATGCGACAAAAACTTAATTTTTTCCTCTCGCGATAAGTCATGGCAATGGAATTTGATGGGATTTTGGCAGATTTTGGCTATATTTAACCGAACGAGGCGTGTGCATGTATCTTTACAAAAGCAGTGCGGAGAGCTGCTTCCGAAACGTGCAGAAAAGTTGGTCAGCACTCTTCGAACAGCTCTCTCTCCGGTCACACACCCTCAGTCTGCCTCTGCCAGTCCCATGTAGTGTTTTTTTACTCCAAGTTTCACTCTCCATAGAGATGCAATCCCATAAGTTTTCCAGCGAATGGGCTAAAGTTGCCTTCCTGATCTCCCTGTTAACCGGACGAGCATTGCTCTGGGCACGAGCCATCTGCAACTCACAGACCACTATAATTAACTCTCGATGCTTTCTCTTCCCACTTCAAGAATGTCTTCGGCCTATCTACCGGCTTGCTCTCCATTGCCGACCAACTCATCCTCCTCCGCCAGGGAGATTCTTCGGCCAGTGACTATACTCTGCAGTTCCGGACTCTGGTGGCCACGTGTGGATGGAACGAGGCAGCGCTACTCACTGCTTGCCGTCAGGGCTTGGATCCACAGATCAGAGCCCAGATGGCGATCTATGATGACACTGTCTGTCTGGAGAGCTTTATGCAGAAGGCCGTTAAGATCTCCCAATGTCTCACGGCTTGTCAGCCGGACATAACCGCTCATTCTCCGTCCTCACCAGCTGCCTGTCCTCTAGTACCAGAACCTATGCAAATGGATACTAATTGTCTCTCACGCACTGAGCGTGCTCGACATCTCACCATGGGGCTGTGCCTCTACTGCTGAGTTCCGGGGCATTTCATTCGGGTGTGCCCCTCTCGCCCCCCACGCCCTGCGGTGAGTACCCTCCAATTGGAGCCTGCTATCTCTACCCTGCCACTGCTAACGGAGATTGGGAGATATCTCCGGGCCTACTGTCATGACAACCAGCATAGCTGGAACCGGTTCCTCCCGTGGGCCGAGTATGCACAAAATTCCCTCAAGCAAACCACCACCGGCCTCACCCCTTTCCAGTGCATACTCGGCTACCAACCCCCTCTGTTTCCCTGGACAGAAGAGCCCTCCGACGTTCCAGCTGTCGACCACTGGTTCCGAGCGAGCGAGAGAGTTTGGGACTCATGTCCAACTCCAGCAGGCAGTGTGGAGACACAAGACCTATGCAGATACCCATCGGTCTGCCACCCCTGTCTATCATCCTGGAGATAAGGTCTGGCTCTCCACCCGGGATCTGCGTCTCCGCCTGCCCTGTTGGAAGCAGAGTCCCCGCTATATCGGTCCCTTTACCATCGAGAGGCGGATCAATGAGGTCACCTTCCATCTTCAACTCCCTGCACGGTATCGTATCCATCCAGTATTCCATGTCTCACTCCTCAAGCCTGTCGAGTCTCCCTCTGTCACAGAACCCGATGAGCCTGCAGTACCTCCTCCTCCCGAGATCATCAAGGAGCCCCCAGTCTACAGGGTGCAGGACATCTTGGACTCTCTGCGCGTGGGTGGTCGCCTAGAATATCTTATTGACTGGGAGGGATACGGGCCGGAGGAAAGATCCTGGGTGGCCCGGGACGATGTGCTGGATCCCTCTCTCCTGGCTTAGTTTCACAAGAACCACCCTGAACTGCCTTGAGGTTGTGAACATATTTACTCATTTGTTTGAGTTATCTGACCTTCATGGCTAATGGCCAGTCCTTAATAGATCCATTATTCAGTAATAAGGGAATGGACGTTTGGCCTTGGAAGCAACCTGCAGGGTCACAGTGGACAGAAGTCTGTTCTGCATGTGTTTTACCTCAGTGAAAAATGTTTTCATGTTTATTATAATTTTGGATTTTTTATTATTTTATTTTATTATTTTATTATTATTTTGATTATTTACCTCATTGATATACAATTACAATTTCATCATGGCAGATGGCAAATATCAGCAGGTGTAGCAAAAAGTTAATTTTGGATTTGTACATGCACCAAAAATTGTGCACAAATTAAAGGTCTCCAGAACGGTGCAGGAAATTCTTTCCTCCTTTTACTTTACTCATCTTTTGTAGTTTTATGCACAGTCGGGTAGAGCACTCTATTTTCCACCCCTGTGCATTTTAGCACCCTGTCCCCTACCCAGAACCTATAATCTCTGGTGACATGCTAGACAGACAACCTGCCTTACAGTCTGACCATTTAAATGTTCAGACAAGTATCATAGATCTCTGTACCGTAACATCATTTCACACCAAGGATGAAATAATATTTTTTTTACACTTTAGACCAGTTGAACAATTTTGCAGAAGATGAATGTGTTTTTATTTGTGCTGCAGGTGGACTTTGCGAACAGGCTCGTGGGTGGAGGGGTGACCGGTATGGGGTTGGTCCAGGAGGAGATACGCTTCATCATCAACCCTGAGCTCATGGTATCACGCCTCTTCACAGAAGCTCTGGACCACAACGAGTGCCTTATCATCACAGGTCAGCACACACGCATGCAGAGCAGTGGAAGAGCTCCGCTCCTCCCTCCCGTCTGTCTTGCACACCATCACACATCTCTGTCTGATTGATCTCAGCCACTACTGAAATGTCTTGTTCCTCCCTTCTAGCTGTTCAAACACCTGTTGTCTAAAATGTGTGAAAATATTACCTTTTTTGTACTTAAATGAACCTATGGCTCATTATATAATAAGTTGGCTTAAGAATCATAAGGAATTTAACGATTCTGCTTTCTTTAACATGGAGGTTTTCAAACTTTTTAATGCCAAGGACCCCAAATTAAGGCAATATTTTTGCGAGGGACCTCTTTCAAAAAATCACGGCAGCTGCATTTGTACTTTGTGAGAAAAATAAAGCTTGATGTTATGAAGATAGTGTTGTTTCCTAAATAAAATGATTAGTTTATTTATTTTCATTGTTCTAAAGCAGGGTTTAAAGTCAAACTCAATTCCTGGAGGGCCACAGCCCTGCAGAGTTTAGCTTTAGTTTATCTAATATATTACAATTTGGACAGCACTAGATGACACTGTCACAGTGATTTTGTACATTGTTTGAAGCAATATTGTAGACATTCAAAAACTATTAATAGAAACAAACATCATAAAATCACTCAGCTTATTTTGAGGGGGTTTGAATCAAGATAAAAAGAGACAAGTAAAGTAATCATAGATGTTATTAGGTATCTATGTTTGATGCCGGATCTGATTATCGGTGAGATCATGTTTGTTTTCATCCGCTAATGAAGTCAGTCACTGTAATCACATTTCTCTAACACTACTTATAGAGAGCTGAATAGCACCTCACATGTTTTTGCTGCAAGCAATTTGCTATTTGTCGCAGGAGCTTTTGTGTACATTCAGCTCCATTCTTACCCCCCCCCCCCCCGTCTTCCCTCCTCATCCAATTTGAACGTAAATCCATTACATTGATTCACGCTGGACTCAGGGCAGCCCTGTTATTCCTCATTTCTCTCTAGCTGAATTGCCCTATTTTTCACCCTCCAACTCACTGTGCTTGAGTCAACACGCAAAGTGACAACCCCCCTTTCCTCACACTACATATCTCTCCCTCTTTCTCTGTCTCTGTGCTATACTTCCATCACTCTGTTCCGTCTTTATGAACTGTGCTTTTTTGACTGAATGGCAGGATTGGAGAGGAGCCCAGGTCATGAGTAAATGTCCTGCATCCGATACATTACAAACGGGTTGTCTCTTTCCTTCCTCACTTGTTGTTTGTAGCATGTGATCCCCGCTGCTCCTTTCCAACCTCTATTGCTCCAGAATGATACACACACAGGATAGTAGAAAGTAGTGGTACTTCAGTGCCGATCAATAAGAAAAAAAAAACTTGAAGAGGTTTTAATAGTCAATCCAGTATTAGCTGTTCTTAGGTTACCTGATGACTATTGGTTTTAATTACATTTACATTACAATTTACATTTATGCATTTAGCAGACGCTTTTATCCAAAGCGACTTACATTGCATTGAAGTTACAGTTTTTTTTTTTTTTAATCAGCTCTTGCTTTCCCTGGAAATCGAACCCATGACCTTGGCGTTGCTAGTGCCATGCTCTACTATTTGAGCTACAGGAAAGTAATTATATAATTACTAGTTATGGATTCTATATATTTTGGTAATGAATCAGTTTGTAAAGCAGTTTAAGTAATTCATTGATAAGAATCAAAATTCAGTTGGCTCAATCAAAGTAGTTTTTAAAGTTAATCACAAATGATTGGTCATAGAAATGTCCTTGTAAATTAATCTGTCAAAAACTGCAACGTAAATGCAGCTTACAAGAGCTGCCACACTGCATTATGTTAAACGGTAATATTGACATTTTGATATTTTGGAGAATGTTTGGTTTTGGTGACCATTGGCTTTCAATTTATAATAAAAAAAAAAAAAAAAAAAAACTTTGCTTTTTATTATTTTTATTTTTTTCTATTAAATTTTTTTTGGGTTGAACCATCTATTTAAATAATGGCAAATAATTATATAGGAGAATAATTACTTGAGTAATGCTTGTAAATTATATGCCAGTCCAAAATGTTTATTTCAGTTTAAGATTTTTATTTTATTTCAGGTAACAATTTTTTTTGTACAGTTTTAGTTGCTGTAATAACCCTGATGTGTCAAAAATGTTCCTCTAAATTATTAGTATCTCTCAAGGGAAATTTGAGCCTGAAAAACCGTGACGACTTGGAGAAACTGAAATGTATGACCTCATACCTTGTTATATAAAAAAGGTTCTTCCAAGGCTGACACCATGATGTGCCATGTGTCTTTGTTTTCCTATCTGGTGATGCAGACAGGATACAAAGTGAGCTTTGCGGTTTTCCTATTACTACTTTTTTTTTCCCCATCACTGCTTTACTTAAAACCTACATTCAAAGTCACATAGACATCACTTAGAACCTGTGACTAAATAAACCATGTTGTTTTAAATGGTTGACGAGAGTCAAATCTTTTGTCTGTTTGCGTTGAGAGAATTGTTTGCGTAGTTGAATGCTCTCCTTATTTTTAAGGAATGACTGCCGTCACAGCCATGTAGATGTGCTGTGATTGGCTGTTGCCCACTCACACACCTGCTGTCCCACTCGTTTCTCATCCACCCATGCCCTCTGTCGTCTTCCAAACAAAGCACAGGACTCAAACCGTTGCACAGATAAACAAACTGATCAAAATATTGTGGCTTTCAAACTAATATGTAATTTCCTGGAAATTTGGACAAGATTTGATGGTTAAGGCACAGTTGTGGTTATACACCACTGAGGAGTCATTTTCAGAGCTGTGTTAGTGAGTTATAATTCTGCACATCAGCCTCAAAGTCACTGTAAACTTGGAGCTTTCCACCCCAGTCTCAAAATACCCTCAGATATTAGTCATCTCTCTCTCTCTTTCACTTACGTTCTCTCTCTCACCCCTGATGCCCCCTCCTTCCACTTAACAGTATTACCTCTGGCCACAATGAATGACTGCGGGAACGGCCTTCTCTAATGGATCCAGCCATTCCATCATGGTTATTACAACAAACAAAATATTCATCGTCATCTCCGTTTCTATTACACTGCAACTCGCAACAAATCATATCCCGCCAGTAATGCATCATGATACGCGCTCCTTAATGCACTCTTTCTGCGTCAGTAGACTTGGCAGAAATGCTGAAGCGTTGGTACAGGGACTGATTTTAATCTTAAAATTGCTCTTTGTCAGAGTGCCACTGAAACCGGCCACAAACACTAATTAGATCAAGGTGAGGGAGGAGGATTCTAGAGGTCTTCATGATAGTTGGGAGATGCGCAGTGTCTGGAAGCATTTTTCCCATCAGGATATGGTCACTTAAGCAAGTGGTTTGATTCGAGCATCCTAAAAGTAGTAAAATAGATATACAATTAAAAAACAATCAAGAAGGAAAATTGTGTGCAGTATTTAATGAGGGCACTTCTAGCTAGTTATAGTATAGTTGTTTCTGATAGAACTGGAAAACTATATATAGTTTTTCTGCATGGATATTCTAAGCAATAAAAATAATAGTAATATTAATAATTATTATTACTAATACTGCTATTACTATTTTATATTAGCTTATAAAATAGCTTATAATATCATAGTTTTCCAGTTTTATAAGAAAAAAACCTTTTTATAATATTGGACATCTTATTATAAATAATGAGAGAGATGCAATTAAATAAAAATTAAGAAGGAAAATTGCACACATACTTATAGCTGGTTAGTCAAGTCGTCAAGTATTATAATATGGTTGTTTCTGTGAGTGCATAATTATTATGCAAGTTGATAGACTGGTCTTTTTTTTCCCCAAACACATTTTTACCAATTCCAAACCACATCAATCTAATAACATTATTTAATCATTTATTAAGTGATAAATAATTGTTCATGAAGGCTGGAACTGAAAACCTCCTTATATTCAGGTGTGCATAATTATCAAGAAGGTTTTCTTTTACAGATAAAATTAGCCCAAAAAAAAAGAGATTTAACAAAAATTATTAAATGCCCATGAGAAGGATGCAATACTAACGCACCACTAGAATTTTCGAATTTAAGGCATGATTTAAGGCCAATGGACAGTGAAAATGCTCATTGGGTCAGCAGGGTCAGAAAAAAACAGGTTGAGAAGAAAGACACGTTAACTGCAAAATAATGAATGTGAAAAGTTAGGTGTGAAGCCAACAGGAACCATTTAGTCTCAGGTGCCACCACTTTCCAAAACTGCAACCTACTCTGGAGTCTCCAGAAGTAGAAAGTAGAAGTATCAGGTTCTCAGAGGCTGAGGCTTTGGTAAAATCTAAAAAAAAAAAAGATCCTCACTTAACTTAAGTAATAAATAATTATTATAAATAATTGCACGCATAAATCTCACCTTAATGTTCACATATTTTTGATTTTGTGATTATCTAGAATTATTTCTGTCTGTAATATGTTGGGGACAAGAAAATGTTATGGACACTGTAGTAGGAATTACCCTCAATTTATGTATTTCTGTTTTATTTATTTGGTCTTCCTTTAGGCACAGAGCAATACAGCAAGTACTCTGGCTATGCAGAGAGCTTCAGATGGAAAGACAATCACAAAGATGAGATTCCCAGGTAATGGCAAAAATGGATTACTGATTATAATAACTTAAATGGGTTCCTACACTTTTAAAAATGTAGTTAGCTGTCCTGAATATAACCAAGCAACCAAGACACAAATGCCATGCATGATTTGCGACTAGTAAAAAGACCATAGAATAAAATAAACATCTTTTCCCATTCTCAGAGACGGGTGGCAGCGGAGGTGCACCGAAATTGTGGCTGTGGATGCACTGAAATACAGGAATTTCATGGAACAGTTTCAGCCTGAGAAAATGATCCGCGAGCTAAACAAGGTCAGCAAAGTCTTCAAGCAAATATTCTTCTGTGTTTCACATTGATGACATGAAATGGCAATCCTTGACCTCTGTCAAGCTCTAATGGCCTTTGATTTCCTTAACCTTGCCAGTCTGCGTTGCTTAGAGGATTTAATGAGGCATGACACGAGTCTTCTTATGAGTCTCTTGTATTCTGCCGTGATTAGCTTGTATTTGTTCCTCTACGATATAAGGTTGTCTCCTGTTTTCAGGCATATTGCGGTTTCATGCGACCTGCAGTGAACCCTGAGAACCTCTCTGCTGTTGCCACAGGAAACTGGGGATGTGGTGTGTTTGGAGGCGACACGCGACTCAAAGGTACATGCAGGTTGTGAAACGGAAAATAAAAACATCATCTGTTCCTCGCAAAGTGAAGCTACACCGTTTTAATAGGACATTTCTGTCTGAATTTTCATGTACCAATATTACAATTATGGCCATTATTGAGATTCTAACTGTTAGTTATCATTTAATGACTGATATTTAATGTCTATATTGCTATACTGTCTAATAAAATAAAACCTTAAATCAGCATCTTAAATGCTACAAATGAATGTAGGTGTCACAGCATTATAATTTGGAGTATGAGAAATAATCATACATAGTCAGTTGAGCATTTTTCTTACTAGATTTATATTGTTTTTTTTGGGGGGGGGGTTATTTTAATCAATTCTGATTTTGTGTTTTAGCAATCAGACAATACAGAGAAGCTCTCTCACTTAGTTTTTTTGACCCTAGACATGTTTTTCCACTTTCCTGTTATTGATCAGCTGACACACATTTATGTTTTCCATTTAAAAGTGCAACTGATTTTCCAGCCTCATCCATAAATTCATGGCAAGCTTGTGCCAGCTGATCGTTTTCTGTTGTAAGGCTGGAAACCATTTCATAAGATGATTCC
This sequence comes from Barbus barbus, assembly GCF_936440315.1. Classification (NCBI taxonomy): domain Eukaryota; kingdom Metazoa; phylum Chordata; class Actinopteri; order Cypriniformes; family Cyprinidae; genus Barbus; species Barbus barbus. Next base: position 18,635,753 of record NC_136744.1, read on the forward strand.
ATCTTTGATAGTTCATCATTGTTGAACCATGGGCCGTCTGTATGTGTGGAGTTAATTAATTTCTCCCAATGACTTGCCACACACTAAATTCATCTTGAAGCTGAGTATTTTGGGACAATCCGTTTAGTTTAGTGCTGGTTTGACTACAGATTACCCATTGTAATTGGCTGCTCTCATTTGAACAGCGTTCATTCATCAGTGGGCTACATTCAACCTCTTTAAATATTTAAAATCTTTAGACTCAATTTGAAGCTGGGTGACTATGATTGAGTCTCTTAATAGGGGTTGTTTGACATGGATTATTTACCTTTAAAAAAATTGGATGTGTCAGTCATTTTTTCTACAGCTAGGAACATGGAGCAAAAGAAAAGAATCCACACTATGCTGTTAGTGATGTATTAGACCATGTTTAGTCATTTGGGTTGGGCAGCTATCAGTATTTATTCCGGAACCTCAGAGAATATCAGTCATACATAGAACATGCAGCAGTTGATTGGCCCTTCATTTTGCTAATGGGGGTGGGAGGGGTATCTACATAGCATTTTTCTTCTTTTGTGTTCTATATTCCCATGCATTAATGACAAGAATCTATGCATAAATGAATGCATGTCATTTCTGTTTAGGGATGCATAATTTAAAGAGAAATGAATGTGAAATATGTAAGCTTTCCTAAATGTTGTTTATGGCTGCAGGCCCAGTGAAACTTTTGCTCACTGTCAGTTGTGTCCATTTGTCCTTCAAGCTCTGCTGCAGTTGATGGCAGCTTCTGAGGCGGGGAGAGATGTGGCCTACTTCACTTTTGGAGATGAGGAACTCATGAGGGATGTGAATGACTTGTACAAATTTCTTAAAGACAAGTGTGTCACTGTCGGTAAGGGGCCTGTTACATTTGCATAAGTTTTGGACAGATCTGTTTCAGATTTCTTGTGCACATTTTTAAAAATGAATGTTTGTGCTCATTGGATGTGTGTGTGTGTGTGTGTGTGTGTGGGCTGCATTTATTTGTTATAGTTACAGTAAGAACAGTAATATTGTGAAATATTTCTATTTTTTTTTTTATGATTATTTTAATATATTTTAAAATGTTATGCATTTATTCGCATGATGGTAAAATTGAGTTTTCACCAGCCATTACTCCAGTCTTTAGTGTCACATGATCCTTTAGAAATCATTTTAATATGTTAACATTTTAGTGAAAACTATGATACTTTGTTTTCAGAACAATTGAAAATACGTTTTTTATAACAATGTAAAAGTCAAAGGCTTTTTTTTATAAAATTAATGTATAGTTACAGAATAAGTAATTCCTTTAAAAAAAATTATAAATTAATTTATTTAAAAAAAAAAAATCTTACTGACTAAACATTTGAATGGTTGTGTATGTGTGTGTAAAAAGACAAAAATAAAATTAAATACCCTGGCAAATCAAATAAATACAGTGCCTTGCGAAAGTATTTTTAATTTTAATTTAATTTTTTTTCACGTTTATGTTGCTGCCTTATGTTAAACTGCTTTAAATTACTTTTTTGCCACATCAATCTACACTCCATACACTATAATGGTAAAGCAAAAAAATCTTTGCAAATTTATTAAAAATAAGAAACCTTTAATGATTCCATTGCATAAGTACTCATACCCTTGTCTGGGACAGTTGGAATTTAGCTCAGGAGCATTCATATTGCTTGTAGGTGTTACTAGACTTTGAGTGAAGGTAACCTGTGGCAAATTCAATTGAATGGGTATGATTTGTAAAGGCACACACGTCTTAATAAAAGGTCCAACAGCTGATAATGCATATCAGAGCAAACACCAAGCCCTGGGGTCAGAAGAACAGTCTGTAGAGCTCAGAAACAGGTTTGCGTCAAGCCACACATCTGGGGAAGAGTTCAGAACAAAATTCTGCTGTCACAGAAGCATGTAGTCTCTGTTACCCTTAATGGAAGAGGTTTAAAACAACCAGGATTTTTCTTAGAGCTGGCCTCCTGGCCAAAATGAGCAATTGATGGAGAAGGGCTTTGGTTAGAGTGGTGACGAAGAACCTGATGGTCACTCTAGTTGAGCTCCATGATCGTATTTGCAGACAGGAGAAATCTACAGAAGGACAAACACCATTGCACCACTCCATCGATCTGGGCTTTATGGCGGTGTGGCCAAACTCAATCCTCTCATCAGTAAAGACAAAAGAAAACACACTTGGAATTTACAAAAAAGCACCTAAAGGACCCTCAGCCTGTGAGAAACAAGATTCTCTGGTCTGATGAACCTCAATTCTAAGCATCATGTTTGAAGGGAACCAGCTCTACTCATCACCTGCAGAGTACCACCCCAAAAGTAAAGTGTGCTGGTAGCAGCCTCATCCTATGGGGCAGCAGGCACTGAGGAACTCGTCAGAATAGAAGAAAAGCTCAATGCACCAAAATATCGAGGTAGCCTTAAGGAAAACCCAGTTCAGAGCATTCAGAACCTCAGACTGGGCAGAAGGTTTACCTTCCAACAGGACAATGAACCGAAACACACAGCAAGAGTGGCTTATACACAACGCTGTGAATGTCCTTGAGTGGCCCAGCCACAGCCTGGACTTGAACCCAATCAAATATTTCTGGAGAAACCTGAAAATGTGCGTCTGCCGCCATCCAACCTGAAAGAGCTTGAGAGGTGAAGAGGTGAGGAGACAAATGGCAGATAATTGCCAAATGTTGATGAGCAAAGCTTGTCACATCAAACAAAAAAGACTTGAGGCTGTAAAGGTACTTCAGCTAAATATTTAGTTAAGGGTATGAATACTTGCAATGTACTTATTTGAGTTTTTTTATTTTCAATAAATTTACGAAGTTGTGACAATTCTGTTTTTGCTTCGTCAGTATGGTGTATGGAGTATAGATTGATGTGGGGGAAAAAAGTAATTTAAAGCAGTTTAACATAAGGCAGCAACATAACAAAATGTGAAAAAAATTAAGGGTATGAATACATTCGCAAGGCACTGTATGACAAACAGTACAATACATTTGCTAATTTTGAAATTACTGCAATATTGAACAATTTGTTTCGCAAAATTAAATCATACCATTAGGGATTTTTGATGTCATGATATTCTGCCTCAACTGACCCCACTGTTTCTGTCCCATTTTTCCTTTGTGACATTTATTGAAACCTTTTTGAGAAAATGCTGTCAGCCATCTATTGTACTAAAGTGGAGACGGCAGTAAACTTGTGCGCTCTGTGATTTATGAATGACTCTAGACTCGGCTGACGCCATGATGCTCGCCATCCCTCAAATCTTTTTTTTTCTCCCTCTTTCTCTTTTACTCTCTCTCTGTCTCTCAGGCACTCTGTACTTCTACTTAAAGCAGTACTCTAATGTGGTGTCTAAGCATCTCCAGAGGCCTAACATCAGTCTCTATTGGTACATCTATGATAAGGTCAATACAAATACAGACGCCGAGCCCAGCCCCAGCGACAGCAACTTAACCACTGCGCCTTCCCCCTGTCCTGCAGACTGCCATTAATGCTGGTCAACGGCTAACTCAACTTGTCCAAATGCCTCAGTGCTTTCTTTTCCTTTAGAAAGACTTTTTGGGTGATTGTCTTGGGAGCACATTTTGCCTTTCTTTTCCTTTTTTTTGTTCCAGTGAGTAAATTTCAAGTCATTATGCATAAGGGGACAGAAAGTATAGTAATAGACTGGAAATCCTTATTTCTGTTAAACATCATCCAGGTTTGATCCCGGGATAGTTGTTTCTGGAATGCCAGACACGCTTCTCTGGGATCAAATTCACTGCATGATGTTAGGTAAGTTGGGTGACCAAGGTGTAGTCTTTTTATTTATTTATTTTTCTTATTCAGGAACTAACAGTGATTCACAATAAAGTTTGTAGACATAAATAACAAAATATGCATGAGACCTTCTAAATACACAATAAAGTCCCCTTTGACACTTGATTATGAAATGTATTGCACAAGACTCACCCTTTTTTTTTAGTTCCTCAAATAAGAAAAGGTTTGATAATGGAAGATGTGAAAAGGAAATATTACCTGTTGGGGAAAAAACTAATGGAACTGCTGCAAATTAGATTGTGGGAAAACATATATAGTCTCTGCATGACATTTTTAGAGATTTATTACGCTCAAGGTTTTTACGGTTTCATTTGATTTGATTAAAGGATTGATATTTAAAGGTAGTGAATATTTTCATATGTTTTGCTCTTTATTTTATTATGATTTGATAATTAAAATGGTTGATTCAGATACTTGTCAGCTGGTTTTTTTTCAACACGTGGATACAAACCTCAGCTTTTAACAACAGCTGGATGCACTGTATTTAATGACTTTAACTTGTTTACAGTACCTATGATTTATAAAATATATTAAATGATATATGCTCAGTTACAAAGTCAATGCTATCTATCAAAGTCATCACAATGAAAAATTATACTTTCAGTCTTTGCCATGCTACATTATTGCAAGGTTAAAGATGTATCTTTACAATGTATCGTTTACATTTAAGTCACATTTCAGTTGAGCTAAATATTTGTTCTTTTTGAAATGTCATATAAACAGTCTGATTTTTGCGGACCAATAGACTTAGATTGTAGCTTGGCTTTGTCCAGCATACACCTTAATTAATGCTGTTTAACTGGACGATGTTAGAGTCATAAATTGTAGTTTTAGTTTGACCTAACTGACCACTTTTGATCACCATCTTTTGTCATAACTGTTCCTAATCGACCTCAAATGCTTTTGAAGGTTTTCATCAGTTCAGCCAGAACACAAGTGCCACTTGGTGACCAAACGATTTTTCCATAGCCGCTCTATTGTTTTATAACAGATGCAGTATCCCCCTGTTTTTTCAAATACTGGGGTCAATAAAGGGCCAGACTTTAATAGAAATTTAAATGTCAATGAAATGAGTTAAGAAGCATTACATTCTTGTCAACATTTGTTTCATGAAGAATGAAATTGTGGGCATGGAAGTATCAAATTATATTTCTTTTTTTAAATGACAGCTGATTTTAATAAGATCCCTGCTAAGGAAGGCTCTTAGCTCCGTCTGTTTCAAGAGCCGAAGTCAGAGAGCACCAAAATGGCATTTACACTTATAATTGCATGACCTTACTTATGCTTGGTTACAAGACGCTTTTTGCTCTGACAGTCCTCCAATCTAGAGTTTCGATTATGGCACAAAAACAGAGAGGGACAAATGTAGATGTTTTATTATAATGACATGTATAACAGCACCACGATATGAACCTGTGGCACATCTTGAACCATTTTGCTGTTATGCAGCACTTTTTGTGTTTATCATGAATACTGCTCCATATAGTTCAAATGTGCAGACTATCACTAATGTTAATATCTCTGTTGAAGAGTCAGAATTGATAGTATATTTTTCCACACATAAAAAAGTCTCACAAAACGCTTTGATCCTGAAAATCATGCATTTGGCATTCTCTTAATGCTGTATTTTAATCATGCCTGTTTTACTTTTGAAACGACCACGATCGCAGCCTAGTGATGATTAATGGCAATGCTTTATTTTTCTGGTTGTTGGCCACTAAGAGTGATGAAACTAGTTTTGAGGTACTGAGGGGGAGGGAAGGCAATTAGCTCAGACTGTAAAATCCGCCAACATAAAGACCATCAATCTAGATGACTGAAACCACATGGTCAAGTGAATTCTGCTCAATCCCTCTGAAAATTAGGAAAGCGTAATTGTCTAATGGGATAAAGAATCAGAGGTTACTGAAAATATCAATGTTCTCATTAAGCCCTGGCACAACTTAATTTGAAGTCATTTTTATAAATATTTCATTGAATTTTAAACACAGTGGTTGCCGGTGTTTATGCTTGTCTGTTAATTACTGTTTAACCTTTATTAAAAGAAAAGTGCATTAAAAGCATGGTAGGAAGTGGAAGAGCCAAGTATTTTTTTCTGTGTCCATTTTCAATATGAATTTAATGAGTCACCCAGCTCTTTAATGATGATTGATGGTTTTGGTTTATTGTTCCATTAAAATAAAAATGTGTGTTTACAGTGTGTGTGTGTGTGTGTGTGTGTGTGTGTATATATATATATATATATATATATATATAATTAACTGTAATCATTTGATCTTTTTTGTAATCATTTAAATATTTTTGTTCATGCCATTTTGTTGATTATTTTTCCCATTTACTCATATTATGTTTAGGGTTATGCAATTTCACCTTTACTTCTACAATTCAAAATTTCCAAGGCATTCTTACTTATTTCAATTCTGATTGGTACCCAATGATGCAGCCAGGTTGGTTATATCTGATCCCTCTCCATAGGCATCACAGCTCAGGTGCTTTCTCGTGCATTATTTATTGTGTCCATTAACGCAATTGTAGTGAACTGGATGTTTGCCCACAAGTGTGAAGTAGTTCATGGTGTAGCAACGTAAAAAAAAAAAAATGCTATATAATAGCAAAACTATACAAAGATCAATAGTCAAAGAAAAGATCCTCTAAACCAGGTGTTATTTTTGATCCTGCAGTTTAGAGCAAAGTGACCGACTGCAGTACCGCATTCAGCGCGTGCATGCATGCGGATTATGGGACGGAATGACGTTGGAGAGATTATAGGACAGAGAAAACAAACTCCAGCCTGAATCACACGACAGAACGCATTTGAACTCAAGCGGACCATCTTCTCTGCGCGCGGTCAAGGTCAAATATATTTGTTATGACGTAGAGGAAGACTACGTGGACGTTACGTCTCGCGAATAGAAACATATAACCTAGATGGGTAAAATCTGTAACCAATCGATGCATCTTTACGACTGTTCGCTCATATACTTGCGTCGCATAAATGTATTGGAAGTGATTGTGGAAACGGGCTCTTACGTTGTCCAAATCAATTTGTCATTGAATAGGTGGAGATGAAGGTCGAGCTCTATTTAAAAGCTCTTTTCATAAATTGCCGGTAATTGAAGCTAGGCTATAGATAGAGCATCATTTTATGCACAATATGGTTATAGGAATTCATATGCGCATCCATAAATGCACTGGCGGCATCAACGAGGATATTTTTAAAGGCGTATGTGCAGTTTGGTTCTACTTTTTCTCTTTTTTTTAAAGAAATAAGTAGTAGCCTACTTTTGGAAAATATCATTAAAAAACACTCAGTTGTACATTAGATTATTATTATTATTTATTAACATGAAGCAGGTCACCCTACCACCTCATACATACTGGCCTGCTTAAATTCAAAATCAGAAAGACCTCATTGTTGACTATCTTTACTTGAAGTACCATGCTTGTCAACTAGTTTAACCAACAAGTTGTGTTGGTGAACAACATAACAGGCTAAATCACCACTAACCAGTTTATAAGGTGGTGTTTTCAGGGTTAAATCACTCAAATACACATTTTCTGAAAAAAAAAAAAAAATTGAAATGTTGTCAAGACCTTCCAAGAACATATATGTTGATTAATTCTGCCATAATAGCTTTCTGTTTCCTATTTATGAAGTTTTTCAGACATGAGTCAGCTGAGGTCTCTGGCTGGTGCCCTAAGAAGCAGTAGCCAATGGATGAGGGGGCACGTGGGGACAGGGAGGCGAGTTTTTGACCCACGTCGTAACTGTTCGAGTGGGTCTGCTGAGCCCTCATTGGCGGATTGCAGATCCAGCTATGTCGTGGAGATGTACTACGCTTGGCTGGAGGATCACAAAAATGTTCATGAGGTGCACTGAACATCTACTAAAGACACTCCAACTCCGGCACGGTTCAGAAACCTAGTGTGCTTGTAAATAAGTGCACTGCAATGCTAAAAATTATCTCATATATTCTGTTACAATTCCAATACCCCTTTTGCTCATTTCAGACTTTGGCATTTACATAAGTGTTCAAGTTTTAGTAACAATGATATATTATTATATTGTGTAAATATTTTGAATTAGATTTTATTTTTACTTTTTATTTGTAATTTTAGTTAAAAGTTTTAGCAAGTTTGTTGTGTTTTAGTCATTTTTTATAAATGTCTTTTTTTAGCTTCAGTTTTTTTATTTTTTATTTAGTTGTTGTTATTTTAGTTCTTCACCTAATGATAATGAGAAATTTTGACTTTGCAACTAGCTGAAATAGAATGTTGTCTTTTTTATTATTTTTAATTTTTATTTTTAGTAATTTTAATTAAATTTTAAGTAATAAAAAATTTTTTTTTAATGGTTTAAGTTTGTCAACAATAATAACCTTGGTTCACAATACAGTATTCTTTTGGCACACACTTTTTATCCAAAGCAACTTGCATTCAGGGTATACATTTGATCAGTTCATGCATTGCCTGAGACGCAAACCCATGACCTTGGTGATCACCCTCATGTAATTTTTCTTGCATGGAACACAAGATGAAGTATTTAGCAGACTGTTTAAGCTCCTCTGTACAGTAAAAGTGGATGGGGACTAGAGAAAATAAGCAGCTTGGACATTTTGCTAAATATCTCCTTTTGAGTTACACAGTCATTTAGAGTGAGAGTAAACGGTCTTTTCCACATCGGATGACTCTGAAGCTTTTTGTTTTGAATTAATAAGAAAATTTGACCTTTTGAAATGTGCTCTTGGTATTTTTGCAACAGTCTTGGGATGCATACTTTCGTAACGCCCAAGCCAGCAGTTCAGAGGAGACTGGAGAGAAGCGTCTGTCTGCACTGCTCCAGGGGCGAGCCATGTCCCAGACACCTGCCATGTCAGAGAAGGTGGTGGAGGATCATTTGGCAGTCCACACTCTTATCAGAGCCTATCAGGTAAACTGAGGAGTTAAAGGAATAGTTCACTCAAGAATGAAAATTTGCTGATATTGTACTCACCCTCAGGCCATCCAAGATATAGATGAGGTTTTCTCACCCATCTGAACAGATTTGGAGAAATGTATTATTACATCACTTGCTCAATGCAGTGAATTGATTGATTTGTTTCTTACAAACACGCAGCTTTTCACTTCACAAGGTGTTCATTGATGAACTGGAGTCATGTGGATTATCGTGATGTTTTCATCAGCTGTTTGAACTCTTATTCTGACAGCACCCATTCGTCATTTTGCAACTGATGTAATTCTAAATTTCTCCAAATCTGTTCTGATGAAGAATTAAACACATTTACATCTCAGATGGCCTTAAGGTTAATTTCCAGCGAATTTTCATTTTTGGGTGAACTATTCCATTTAACCACCAATGATAACTATAACGATAACCATAACTAAGTTTTAAAAATAGTAAAGTATAACAATAGCAAAGTCTTCACCACAGCTATAACAATAACAGCACAGAGGAACAATATTGTTGGTATCACATTTTTTTTCCAGCAGTGTGTGCTTATATTAAACAGAACTTTTCCATCTATTGGTGTGGATGTAATTATAGGTATCGTTCTTAATGTGGATAGGCCTTTAGACTGAAGATTAGAGACAGAAATGCAGAATTCCAGAGTTTATTTCAGTTAAGAGATTCTGATACACAATAAATTATTTTGATAAAATAATCAAATCATATTCTCCAACATTGGCACTGGACTGCAACAAATCAAAGACAGGCTTGTACATCTGTACATTTTATAGTGTCTCTGTGTAGTTATGCAAATCACGTGATTAGCTTTTTTCCCTTTTGAAAATTAAAATATCAAAGAGATTGCTTGAATCAAAACAGGTTGTAACATTTTCCCTGCTTCCTCTAATTAATTAGATGAAGTATCATAGGGATTTATTAAATTTTGTCTTTTGGCAACGCCTGCATTTTCTTTCCATCTCCTGTTGCCAGCCTGTTGGGGTTGTATGTTCAATTTATTTTGAATCCTTGTGAGATTTGTTAGTCATGTGTCACGCTGGTTCATATTTGTGTGGGTCAGATATCCCCTAGTTGAGGGAATGCACTTCCTGGCTCAGTCTTTATTCTGGTTCTTGTTTTTCTGTGGTTATGGAGATGGCAAGTCACATTCAATCATATGCTTTTTTTCTCACTTTAGGTACGTGGTCACCATGTGGCCAGGCTGGACCCTCTTGGCATCCTCACTGCCGATCTGGATTCCTTCGTTCCCTCAGATTTAATCATGTCAATTGACAAGCTTGGTGAGATATTTATTTAGCATATTTAACATGATTATGATAAACACTCACTTCCTTTCAGTGTCCTACTTTAAGAAAGATCTTTGTTATGAAAACATCCAGTAAATGCTGACTTAGTTCCTTGCTTGCGGCTCATCCATAAGAGTGTTTTTGTTATTATTCTTTGTTAGCTTCCCCCTCAGCACCATTCAATACTGCAGCTGCTGAGTAATACACTTCTCTTTGAATAGGAACTCCTTACTACTAAATACATTAATGACATGACAATGCCATATTTTGTCTAGTCATTAGGAATATAAATCATACATATATTGACATTGTCATCTTCTATGATAAGCATTTCTGTATTACAGTGTATTTAATAAACTGAAGACCTGTCCAGATAATGTAACAAAGAAAAAAAAATTAAAGGAATGAAATTGTTGTAAAGCAAACTTTATGAAAAACATTAACATAATCTTTTATTATTAATTCTTAGAAAAACATTTTTCATATAAAAAAAAATCTGAATGTTTTGCAAAATGTTATAAAACTGCTCTGTTGTTTATAGATATAAAAAAAAATCTAAATTTGCATACACATGACTGTGTGTCAAGATCATTCAGTTTCTTAAAATGCCATATACTTTTATCTTTTTATGACAAGGAAAGGTTAGTTCAGGATGTAAAATGATGTCATAATGTGACTCTTGATATTACATTTTATGTTTTAAATAAGTCATTAAATTAAATTTTGAATTATTTTTTTCAAAATCATATGAAACCAACATGAATACAAACAATATATTTCTAAGAATATGTTTAAAATTGATTATTATTATTATTTCCTTTATTGTGGACACTCTTATATCATTGACCCACAGATTTCAGGCTTCCAAAAATATACAACAATATTTGTCTTTTAATTTTCATTTTAAATCTTTATCTTAGTGTTTTATTTTGTCTAGCGTTAGCGCTACATTTCTGTCTTGCATTACACAAGGCAGCGCAAGCTACTGGAGCTGTGTCTAATGTAATTGGTGGCTGACCTTGCCAACCCCAGCCACTGTGTTTATACGTCACTGTAGCAACAAAGCTGCACCCATCCGCTGCATACATCTCCTTTTTAATTATGAAAGGAAAATTAGATTGTTTGAGCCGATTGAAAAAAAACACTTTCATTGCAAAGTGAGGACTTCCAGTTATTAGACCATTCATCAAATAACAAATTGTTACCCCCATATCATTAAAATGCAAAATATTAACCATTAAATATGCTGAATGTATCGAATATATGGATTCTGTGCACATAAAACCCAATGCCGTGCTATTTCTAAGATGTTCCTCTGTTTAATCTTTTAGATCAGTCTTTTCATTTTAGCTCAGGGCTTCCGAAGACCATTGGAAGTTGCTTTCCCAATCTCATAATCAGAGCTGATAGCACTTCATATTATATAAGGATCAAGATTATTGTAATGAAGTTTAGTAACACTGCTGCTTGCGTTTTGGTTATTTGGTGACTCATAGTGCTCCATTAATTGAAAGGGGGAGAGAGAGTGCGTACGTGTCCGCTTTTAGGCGCTGTAGCCGTGTAAGTGGTCAGCAAACAATTCCTCATTCGGCCATTACAGATTCCCCAGTCTCAGACAGCGACAGGGGCTGGAAAGGAGAGCTATGCCCCAGACTCAATGGCAAGCACAGGTTAATGTTATCTGAGATAAAGGCCCATAAATCTTCCCCTTTGCTCCTGTCGGGTCCTATTGCCTTTAGTGTCGCCAGAGTAGAAGGATGTAGGACATGCTCTCACAACAGATCGAAAAAGAGAGAGTAATAGCTGGTGAGAATACCTCTCAAAACATGCCTCTTTTTACCTCAGTACACACTCTCATTGTGTCGGTCAGGTCAGGTTTTGTCAGAGCTGTTCCGATAGCCTCTGTGTAGCTAATGAGGGCTTGTAGTGGACCAGAGGCTCTTAATTTCGATATGATGTATCTTTCCTCTTTATCCGTACTGTGGCTTTAATTACATTTGCACCTGTCTCCTCTTGTGTGTGCTCCTCTCTTGAGGAGACACAGTCTTACTGATAGACCCCGGTGTTATCTACAGGAAGCATTTACAACCTACTATGATTGCCTGGTTTTCTTTCGCCGTTTAGGGGTGTAACTAACCATGAAATTGGTAATGATGTTACTTAGGATTTACATATCAGGGCTCTAGGCTGTGACTAAATGGTTGAAAATGTGTCAAAATATAAAAATGTGCTACATTAATTTCAAATCTAGAAAATGTTGTGTCTGTCCTTATGCGATTTCTTTGGATATCTTCTTTTTAAAATTGGTTGTGTAGCAGCCATTACCCTCTGCTTATTCACCATGGTGAAATTAATGAATAATAAAAGTATGACTATATCCACACAAAACAAATAATTTCCAGTTTGTCTGAAAACAATGATTCGCTTTGTTTTAATCACTAATCTTTTAGTTTTAAATACACATAAGTTCAAATATTTCAGTGTATCCGGAGCTCAAATCACATCCAAAAAATACACATACGAACGTGATCTGAATTCCGCCAGCTCCCATACCACTCTCCATTGTAAATGAATGACTTCCAGTCTGTCAATTGACCTATCGGTAAGCCCCTCCCTTCAAACGCATTTGAGCCAATGGCAGTTGAGTATCAGTTGCACGGGGACCAGAACTCGGACATCTTTAGGTGTTAGCACCATAGAGAAACATTGGAAGATCCAAAATTTTCCTCGGTTTGATGGTGTTTATGACATTAATGTCATCTTGTGCTTCAGCAAGGTATCTCTGGCCAAAACTAGCTAACGTTGAAGTAACGTACAAACCTAAATGGCGGACTGTTCTCATGTAGGTACAGTGTAGGTCAAAAACACATAAACAAAGGTCTGCATTTCAGTGCCTCTCCAAATTAAAATGGTTACATTTAAATTAATTTAATCGTACCCTATGATACATGAACAGTGTTGATCCAGTATGTTGTCATCTGCGATCATGACGACTGTAACAAGAGGCTTCTCCCGCTTGCATTGTGATCTGTAAACCCTCGCTTCCTAATTAAACGAGTTACCCACCATATTTCTTTTAAAATCTTTTATATAGCCCTCAATGGCATATTTAATTCCCACTTGAATGGTGGTCCTTCTGTGTCCAAAATTGTTCAAGAACGTCTTGTAAAGAGGTTTTCACACTAACAGCTGTCATTGTAAGACAGTGAGCAACTTTGTTTGTCCGAGGGAGCAGCAATAACCAAGGGCCGATAGGTCAATACCAATAGGCCAATTGTCTGTGATGGTAAAAAGGACACTTTAGCTTGTGGCAGTGTTTCCTGCAAGAATTGTCAAACACAGCACAAGCTGTGATGTCTGATTTGTGAATAAATGACTTTTATGAAATGGTTCTTTTTAGAGAGTCAGTCAAAAAAAGATTCACAAAACAGTCTTTTTAAGGCATCTGTTTGAATCAGATTCACTCAATAAATCATTCATATCCATTTTTGAGACTGCGAGTCATTCTTCAGTTATGGCTGTTTCAAAAACAAACCGGAAACCGTTACTGCGATGTATAATACAGAAAAAAAGTTTTTGATATGTAAATGAATAATGGTATTATTTTATATACTGTGTGTGTATTTTTAATATTAAATAGAATAAGGTTTATGGCTGTAAAGGAAACTGTGTTTGAGTGACTTGTTGGAACCATAATCAGTACATCTTTACCTCACTGTAAAGCATAATATTTGGTTTAAAAAGGATCATTGCAGTATCTTTATGTTGCTTTTTTGCTCAATATGCTTCTCCTTTAATCTTTAGAGTCCTACGGTTTGGAAGAATCTGATCTGGGTAAATCATTTCAGTTGCCACTAACCACATTTATTGGGGGAAACGAAAGCACACTCCCACTGAGAGAAATCATACACAGACTTGAGGTGGGTAGATGCTGGATTACTCTGATATCATCCAGTATTTGAGTAGAAACACTCTTTCCTCATTCCTCATTAGTTGGTTTTGTGCTTGGATTGATTCAGATATGACATTGACTAGCTATTCTGAAAGGATGTAATTTGGGCAAATATGACAAGCTCATTGCTTATATTATGTTGATGTTTAATTATCCTTCTAAAATGAATGCAATAATGAATGAAAGAGTAAACAGAATTTGCTTGGAATGTTCCAGACATCATACTGTGGTCATACTGGAGTGGAATTCATGTTCATCAACAATATGGAGCAGTGCCAGTGGATCCGACAAAAGTTTGAAACTCCAGGAATCATGACGTTTTCTGACAGAGAGAAGAGGACTTTGCTGGCCAGGCTGGTTCGCTCAACACGGTGCATATCTTTAAAATTGTGTTATTTTCTTGTCTTCGTATTAGATAATTATTTTTCCATGCTTAAACCTATTTTATATTGAGATCAAACTTTAATTTATTTCTTCTTTTTAATTTAGTAAAGTAAAGCTGACAATGAAAGCATTTTTATGATGAACTTGATTCATTGTTCTAGGTTTGAGGATTTTCTTGCTCGCAAATGGTCTTCAGAGAAACGCTTTGGTTTGGAAGGCTGTGAGGTTCTCATCCCTGCCCTGAAGATGATCATTGACAAGTCCAGTGAAACTGGTATAGAGAGTGTAATTATGGGAATGCCTCACAGGTACCTCTAAAACCAGCTCCATTCAATCTCACTCTGCTCTTATGAATCCACCCTAGCAATAATAACACGATGTCTGATTCACACAGAGGCCGACTGAACGTCCTGGCCAATGTCGTTCGCAAAGATCTGGATCAGATATTCTGTCAGTTCGAATCCAAACTTGAGGCTGCAGATGAGGTAATACAATTTCACCTGATGAAAGATGATTTTCATTCTCATTCTCTTATTGCATTTCTGATGTACATTTCACACTTTAATTTTCTTCAGGGTTCAGGAGATGTGAAATATCACTTAGGGATGTACCATGAACGGATAAACAGGGAAACAGATAAGAATATCACATTGTCTCTGATGGCAAACCCCTCTCACCTAGAGGCGGTAGATCCTGTCGTTCAGGGCAAGACCAAGGCAGAGCAGTTTTACAGAGGAGACACTGAAGGAAGGAGGGTACTACATTTATCTTCAGATTATCTTTTAAGATGAGCCACCGTAAAATATAACGACATATTCTGCTGTACAATGGCTCATTTGTTTGGAATGTTGGATGAACATAAACAAATAACATCATTTTTAAGCCATCAATTCTTTTCTTTGCAGGTTATGTCTATTCTCATGCATGGTGACGCTGCTTTTGCAGGTCAAGGAGTCGTCTATGAAACATTCCATCTCAGTGAACTGCCTTCATATACCACTCATGGCACCATCCATGTTGTGGTCAATAATCAGGTTAACATCAAACATCAGATCTTCCTATTAGAATCGACTTACTTAAAACCTGGCGAAACCTTAACCTTTGACCTTTTAGTATGTTGTAGATTGATGAGTGTTATCTGATGTTGCCAGATTGGATTCACCACAGATCCCCGAATGGCACGTTCCTCTCCCTACCCAACAGATGTGGCTCGTGTAGTCAACGCACCCATATTCCATGTCAACGCTGATGATCCAGAGGCTGTGATGTATGTTTGTAAGGTTGCTGCAGAATGGAGAAACACTTTCAACAAGGATGTGGTGATAGACCTGGTAAATACTGTGAAGACACATCCTACATATCACTGAAAATATCACTGAATGTTACGATAAATCTTATTACTGGAAAGGACTGCTCGATTACACAACTAAAGATCTATTATCCTGGTTCAAGAAACACAATCTTTTCTCTTACACTTAGGGATGTCAAACAATGGTCTGTGAAGGTACTGCAGAGGATCTATGGACAGATATTTAAAACCTAAAACATTTTTAAACACAATTTGAAAACTTTTAACATTGCCTCTGTTTTTGTGACTTCAATGGTCACTTACATTTTCGATAATATGGCCAGTGACTTAGTTTATTTTTACTTTGGCAAGTAAATTGTTACAAAACAAAGCTAACGCATGATCATTGGTTGTGCATCCCTGAGCAATATACAGTAGTGATGTTTCGTGTGTGAATGAATCAGTGGTTCTGAATTAATTGGTTGAGTGAATGAATCAAAGACTCAGAAACATTACAGAATGAATCAGTGAATGAGTTGTTGAACAAATTTGCATTAATGATTCACTTATTGCCACCTATTATAATAATGTAACCATGCAGAAAAGCTCACTGAAGTGTCCTCACTACTAAAGGCCTGTTCACACCCTTAAAGGGATAGTTCACCCAAAAAAGACATTTCAGTCATTAATTACGTTAGCTTCTAGCTTCTCATGTCGTTCCAAACCCGTAAAACCTTCGTTCACCTTTGGAAAACCCAAATTAAGATATTTTTGATGAAATCCGAGACCTTTCTGAAGCTGCATAGGCACCAACGGAACTACCACATTCAAGGTCCAGAAAGATAGTAAGTACATCATGAAAATAGTTCATGTGACATCAGTGGTTCAATCTTAATTTCATGAAGCTTCGAGAATACATTTTGTGTACAAAGAAAACAAAAACAAAAGACTTTATTCAGCAATTTCTTCTCCTCCTTGTCAGTCTTCGATATGTATTCACAAGAGTACCATGACACTTGCATGTTGTGCTGCTGATGCATGAGCCGGTAGCATTTGGACCAATCAAACACACATTTATTCATTATATTTAATGAATAATCCAGCAAACCCACTCATTCAACAAACAATCTGTGAGGGTCTTCCCCCCGAAAGAGCACCCTAAAGGGCTCAGTTACCAGGGCAACCATCTGATAAGACTGTTTTATTGCTCAAAAGCAGGGACGTGCAGAGAGTTCCTCAGGGACAGGGGCTCAAATGTAAAATAGGGGCAATGTTACTAAATTACTATTTTTGCACATATGGTAATCAAGCCTGCATTTATTTGATTGAATATTTAATATACTTTAAAATACATTTCATGCAATTCTGATTTATTATCGATGTTGGAAGCCTGTGATACTTTTGTTTCATGATTCTTTGATTAATAAAAAGTTTAAAAAAACAAAAAAAAGAACAGCATTTATTAAAAATATAACTTTTGTAACAATATACATTGAAAAGCTTGAGGTCAGTATTTTTATTTTTTTTGAAAGAAATTAGTTTTCATTCAGCAAAGATTTGCTAAATCGATAGAAACTGTGATGGTAAAGATTGATACTGTTAGAAAACATCTCTATTTTGAATAAATGTTGTTCTTTAAATTTTTTTATTTATCAATGAACCCCCAAAAAAAGTATCACGTGTTCCAAAAAATAAACCAGCACAGCTGTTTCCAATATTTATATTAAATCAGCATATTAGGATGATTTCTGAAGGATCATGCACTGAAGACTGGAGTAATGATGCTGAAAGTTCAGCTTTACATCACAGAGATAAATGATATTTTAAAGTATATTAAAATAGATAAACATTTTTTTATTATTATTGTAATAATGTTTCACAATATTACAGTTTTTTATGTATTTTTGATCAAATAAATGCAGGCTTGATGAGCATAAGACACTTTCATAATGCTGCATAATTATCAAAAATGGTAACATGATAAAGTCTTTTCACGTCACCATTTCGCCAGCCTACACTTCAAACAATAGGCCTGTAGGTGACACTTGGGCTTCATTATGAGTTTCATGAAATAGTAAATGGTGTATCATACATAAATGTAAGTGAATTGAATACTGATTACCATTATTGCGACTTTTGGCGCTGCACGGTTTTGTGCCGTGCTTTTGTAGTCATTTTAGCATACATTTTCTCAGCGATGTAATTTGATTTATAAAATGAGACAAACCGCAGATCCAGATCGCTCCACAAAGGCTCGTCGGTCCCATGTCATTTTCAACCGATTTATGAATAAGAACGGGAAATGACCGCTCCACTTCACATATTGTCCAATGAAATTTGAACTTCTTGTGCCAGATGTATTATACGACAAACGGGCATTGATGAATTATGTAATAGCCTATTCTAAAATATACAATATATGGATTTTTAATTAAATCGACACACTAGCTTTTATTATTTATGAAAAAAGAGTTTAAAAATGTTGTTTGGTTTATTTTTTTCCTTCCGTCGACCCACTCACTGGAAGAACCATAGGCTATATTGCTCGAGAGCCTATGGTTTCCGAACAGATGTGGAATATCATAATAACGCACGCAACCCATAGCAACGCCTCAGATATGAATATGACAAATATGAATTTTCCGACTTTTGAGCGATTAGTTACCATTTTGTACACATTGTCATGTTAATTATAATTCAAATGCATTTTGTTTTATTGACTACAATATCATTGCTATTTGTCTGAGAGGGGCACTTTTGAATAATTTTGAAAAAGGGCAGGGGCTTGAGCCCCCAAAGCCCCCCCTTCTGCATGTGCCTGCTCAAAAGTATGTGAGATGTGACGTGCAGTAAGAATGGACCCTTCTGAAACCCACGCAATGCCCATACAAACATTTCCTCCTTGTCACGCATAGACAAACCTTTCTACAGATAAACATGCATCCCAGGACATTGTGTGTATGATTTTATCTTGTATAGTGTCTCTTGCATTGTATTTTGTTTTATGCATGCTTTATGAGTGAAGTACTACTTAATGTAACCCCACCTATATCGTGTCTCCTATCAAATTAATGCTCATTTGATGACGCACACTTTGGTGTGCACCACCTTCTCATAGAATGCCAGGTGTGTGTGTAATTTAATCAAAGTATAGACTGCCAGAGCCTTTCGAACCATGCTCTCAGACAAAGGGTCATAAACCCCCCCAATATTTCCAGCTTCCCGCTTGGAAATTCAGCCTTTCTCATTGGTCAAGCCCATCCTGAAAGGTGTGACACTTCCCTGACTTTCAAGGTCTCACGCACAGATCCGCTTTTCTCTTCTGCAAAATCTTCCGATTGCTGCCTGTGTGGTTGGACTCATGGAGCGCCTGAACCGGTGCGGGCATGCCCGGCAGGCCCCAACATAGAGCCGTGTGTGGTCTCCCCAGCCTGGGTAGATGGCTCCTGACCACTGGAATTTAATATCACTGGAGTTCATCTTCACTCAACCCTGGAATTCACCATCATGGAAAGGCCCTCGCTCAGACATTTCGCTCTCCCCGCTCCCAGCAGTCTCTGCATCTTCATCTATGGATTACGGCCTGCAGTTCTTATCCAAATATTATAATTAATTATAAAGAGTTATGGTTAATTAATAATATTCCCCCTTGAGCTAAGATTACTACAAATCCAGATATGCTGCGCCTTGTTTATAAGCAGAGGAATGCACACGCATGCGTTGTCGTATTCTCATGAATGCTCACCAAATACTGACACGGAAGAGAAGAAATTGTTGAATAAAGCCATTATTTTTGTTTTCTTTGCACACAAAAAGTATTCTCGTAGCTTTATAAAATTGAACCACTGATGTCACATGGACTATTTTAACGATGTTTTTAATACCTTTCTGGGCCTTGAACGTGGTAGTTCCCTCGCTGTGTATGCAGGGTCAGAAAGCTCTCAGATTTCATCAAAAATATCTTTGTATAAATTTGTGTTTGTGTTGTGATTCTAGTTTCCAACGATATTGTTGTGATGTGGATGCCGATATTCTCTTCTAGTTAAATATATTTTTTAATCTTTCTGGTTAGGATAGACCTGAATAGATATGGTTAGATAGAGCTATTCCTGAACGCCCTCAAGTACAGTAGCCTTGTTTTATGTGTTGATCACTTCAAGAAAGTAATTTAGGTTTGCGATCACGTGATCCTGAGGGGCACAGCCAAGTGACTCATTTTGAACACTGAGGAAATGTATTTGAAAACTTACTTGGGAATGAAACAAGGCCTAAAATATATTAATTCAATTTTCATTTGTAATTGTTGAATATGTTGAAAAAAAAAAACAGAAATGTGTAAAAACAGAATAGACATTAAATCTTAGGTAAACAGTGGCAGTAGTGCTTTTTTATACAATAGATTGATATACAATTGGTTGATTAATGATACTGAATTTGCGTATTAAAACACACATACCGACGATGTTGATGTATTTTATAGGTTTGTTACCGGCGGTTTGGACATAATGAGATGGATGAGCCCATGTTCACTCAACCCCTCATGTACAAGCAGATCCGCAAACAGGAACATGTGCTCAAGAAGTATGCCGACAAGCTCATCTCTGAGGGAGTTGTAACACTGCAAGAGTTTGAGGTTTGTGTCTCACTCTATGGAAATCTCATTACTGTGTCATTATGTAAAGTGAAAATGTCCACCTGCTGTTGTTCCTCCCACAGGTCATCCGAATTGACCTTTTTAACTAAACTAAAGCATCTTTTCCACAGCTGTTGTTTTCCTGGCCTATTAGGGAGTGATGGGTTTCCTGTGCAGTTTGTGTATTGTTTTCTGGCAATTGATGGAGGCTGTGTTCAGATGCTCAGCCAATGTCTTTTCGCTTTGGTGATGACACGTTTCATACTTCACCCGCTGACCCGGGCTCTCGTTCCCTGGGCTCAGAGCTAGCCACCCCTCCCTTCCCAACCACCCTCAGATTTGTGTCACCGTAGAAACCACAATCGCCAGACCAAACCATCCCTCCAGTGTGGATAGCTGACACCTTGTCTCGCCCGGCGACAGCTCGTTTTATTTACAACTGCATCCCTGTCACTCTTCACTCGCTGACATAGCTCAGGGGATTTCACTTAGAGAATAAATTGTGACTGGAATCTTGCTGTTTTCTCTACGCCGTAGCACATAGGTGCCATGAATCATTAATTAATAATTTGTCACAAATGTGTCATGTGTCTGTTTTTTTTTTTGATGAATATAGTGGATGGCGGGCTAGCGCTATACTGTGAATTGTTTTCAGGAGGAGGTTGCTAAATATGACAAGATCTGTGAGGAGGCGTATACCAGCTCTAAAGACGAGAAGATCCTACACATTCGCCACTGGCTTGACTCTCCGTGGCCAGGTACATATTGAAGACTTTATAGAGGCTAGGTGTTTCAGTGAAAATATAAGATCAGGGTTTCTCGACCTTTTTGACTCCAAATCCTACCATTGTCACCTTAATCATGGCACCTTCAATTTTATATAGCATTTTTTTATACAGTAGAGGTTGTTTCAAAGCAGCTTCATATTATTGAACAGGAAAACAACAGAATCATAGATGCAAACTTCAAAAATTAGCTATAGCTGTTGTGAGACAATAGTGTCATTATTCAGCACCAGTCAGTGTTAGTTCGATTCAGTTCAATAATTGTGTTCATTCGTTACAAAAAAGTTCAATTCCGCATTTAGCAACTCTGCTAAAGACAGTAGGGTCGTTATTTCAGTAACAGTGTAGGTCATTGACTGGCCAGCTTTTAATCATTTTAAATTGTTTTTATTTTTTATTTACCTAAACATACTGATCTTTAATTCTTGCGTACATCACTTTTTCAGCTTACTTTTTTGTTCAGGAGCCCAATTACTTTATTAACTTCATAATAGTTTCTGTTGCAAAAATCTTGAATTATGAACCAATTTCAGAAAATAGTTTTGCCGTTATTCAGCTCGATTCAATTAAAGTTTTGTTCTTATTTTGCTCTTGTCTGCAACAATATTTGAAGGTTCCCTAGTCCTGGTTTTGTTTTTAAAACGGTTTACTTTTAATCAGATTTTAATCTATGGGCACTAGTTTCTGTAAATTCTAAATAAAATAATAATAATTTTTTGTGTCATTTGTCATTTATTGGAGCAAGATCAAGGGCCCTATCATACACCCAGCGCAAGTGTTTTTGCTAGTTTTCAGCCCGACGCAGTTCTCATTTTTCCGTCCTGAAAATAGACTGCGCCATAGACCAACTCAAACCTGGTCTAAAGTCTAAGTCAGTGGCGCAATATTATTATTTATTTTTTGTTCTTTAAAGAGCGCGTTAGTAGAAAATGCCCCTCTAGGCTGGTCCACAACGCGCGTTCACTTTTCTTATTACACACATGTACGCGCAGCAGCACACAAACATGCCAAATATTAAAAATTAAAGGATTACAGTGTAAAAGAATACTATTGTGTAGGCTACATAAATATAAAAATGTCATACATGTCATAATGGATAGTCATTGCGTGTATCAGAATTTGCCTACCTATTTGCTCAAGCATGCGCAGATCCGTTTGCTCTCTGGAGACGCGTTAAGTGCGCCTTAAAATTCCGCCGTTTAAATAGCGAATACGCCATGGCGCGAGCGCAACTCGCTCTTAAAGGATATGGAAGATGAGATTCTAAATGGTTTATTGCACGTTACGCCCAAAAAACACTCATTACTCATTTAGAGAATAGGGACAACCCGTTTAGACTTTGCGCCCAGGCTCGCCGACCGTTTTCCCGTCGTTAAACAAGCAAAAGTGGATTCGGACACGCCCTGAGTGCACTTGCACAGTGCGCTTTAGACCATGCGTTTAGATCGTTAAAATAGGGCCCCAAGTATAAGGATTTATAAAAATCTTTGTTAACATTTTATTTTAAGATGCCCTTGTTACATATATTACATGCACTTACTGTTATGATAACAATAAATTATGCATAATTGCATGAAAGTAACCCTAAGCCAAACCCTAATCCTAACCATATAGTATGTAGTTAATTAATATTATTCAATACTTAAATGTATAATTACACTGTAACAGGAACACCTTAAAATAATGTGTAACCAAATATATAACCAATTTCGTATCAGTAACATATTTTAATATTTTAAAATAAAAAAAAATAAAAAATAAAAATGATATTCTTTATAAATGCCCATTGCATTTTAAGATTAATTTATACAGTATGACATTTCCAGGTCTAGAGATCACACTACCGTGCATATACAGGTTTTCAAGACTGTGAAAATTGATTTCAATGCTTGTTTTGTTTAAGTCTTCTTTAGACTCCTTTTAAAGTTTGCTAAGGCCTACTGGTTGAGCACCACTGATTTAGACCCTTTTGGTGGTGATATGTGCTCTGTTTTGTGTTTAAGACTTCTTCAAACCAGATGGAGAGCCAAAGAGCATGAGCTGTCCTTCCACTGGGCTAAGCGAAGAGGTGCTCAGGCACATTGGTGAGGTAGCCAGTTCAGTCCCTCTGAAGGATTTTGCAATTCACAGTGGTGAGTTTCAAATATTTTAGCATTTAATACAGATGTTTGTTTGTGGGAGTGTTGAAGCCACAATTTCTATCCTAAATTATACAAATATGATTTCCTAAACTTGGGGTGTTGTAGCCCAGTGGGTAGAAATCTAGGCTGGTAACTGAAAGGTTGTAGGTTCAGAAACTGGAAAAGCTTAAAGGGTTAGTTCACCCAAAAATGAAAATTAGCCTGTGTTTTACTCACCCTCAAGCATCCTAGGTGTATAATGACTTTCTTCTTTCAGACGAATCCAATAGGAGTTATATTACAAATTGTCCTAGCCCCTCCAAGCCTTACAATGGGGTAAGTGGGCACTTTTTGTCAATAGTCCAGAAGACGTGAAATAAAGTGCATTCGTAATAAAACGTGCCTCACATTGCTCCGGGGGTGAATCCATACGTTTTTGTAAGATAAATATCCATATTTCAAACGTAGGCATCATGGTCGCGCGCCTCTAAGATACGCAGGAGCAAAGGAAATAAAGTTCCTTACTTGAGCAAAGGAAAACCAGTCTCCTCTTGGCTTATATCGAAATCCTCCAACATTTTTCTTTACAAATCCTCGTTTTGTGCTTCTAATTCGTAACCGGCGTTTGTTCACTAACCACGCAAAGCCGGCGTCCTACGTGTTCCATGACATGACATGACATGTCTTGCAATCATTTTATGCAGAGGTGTAAAGAGTTATTTTATTTCACTAATGTTACTGAAATTAAATATTGTTTTTGGGGGTTGTACTTAACTCAAGTGTAATTTAAATTAAATACTTCACTAAAATACATTTCTAATGTTTCTCATTTTTATTTCTTACAATTTTAAAAAGTACTGACTACATTTTCATTTCATATACTTAGGCTAGGTGTGAGATGGTCGGCTTCAAGCTGAAGGCTGGAGGAGATGGTCGGCTACATGTTGAAGGCTGGAGGAGATGGTCGGCTTCACGCTGAAGGCTGGAGGAGATGGCCGGCTACACGCTGAAGGCTGGAGGAGATGGTCGGCTTCACGCTGAAGGCTTGAGGAGATGGTCGGCTTCATGCTGAAGGCTGGAGGAGACGGCCGGCTTCACACTGAAGGATGGCTGGAGGAGACGGCCAGCTTCACACTGAAGGATGGCTGGAGGAGATGGCCGGCTTCACACTGAAGGCTGGAGGAGATGGTCGGCTTCACACTGAAGGATGGCTGGAGGAGATGGCCGGCTTCACACTGAAGGCTGGAGGAGATGGTCGGCTACACGCTGAAGGCTGGAGGAGATGGCCGGCTTCACACTGAAGGATGGCTGGAGGAGACGGCCGGCTTCACACTGAAGGATGGCTGGAGGAGATGGTCGGCTTCACACTGAAGGATGGCTGGAGGAGATGGTCGGCTTCACGCTGAAGGCTTGAGGAGATGGTCGGCTTCACGCTGAAGGCTGGAGGAGACGGCCGGCTTCACACTGAAGGATGGCTGGAGGAGACGGCCAGCTTCACACTGAAGGATGGCTGGAGGAGATGGCCGGCTTCACACTGAAGGCTGGAGGAGATGGTCGGCTTCACACTGAAGGATGGCTGGAGGAGATGGCCGGCTTCACACTGAAGGCTGGAGGAGATGGTCGGCTACACGCTGAAGGCTGGAGGAGATGGTCGGCTTCACACTGAAGGCTGGAGGAGATGGTCGGCTACATGCTGAAGGCTGGAGGAGATGGTCGGCTACACGCTGAAGGCTGGAGGAGATGGTCAGCTTCACGCTGAAGGCTGGAGGAGATGGTCGGCTACACGCTGAAGGCTGGAGGAGATGGTCGGCTACACGCTGAAGGCTGGAGGAGATGGTCGGCTTCACGCTGAAGGCTGGAGGAGATGGTCGGCTACACGCTGAAGGCTGGAGGAGATGGTCGGCTACACGCTGAAGGCTGGAGGAGATGGTCGGCTTCACGCTGAAGGCTGGAGGAGATGGTCGGCTACACGCTGAAGGCTGGAGGAGATGGTCGGCTTCACACTGAAGGCTGGAGGAGATGGTCAGCTTCACACTGAAGGATGGCTGGAGGAGATGGTCGGCTTCACACTGAAGAATGGCTGGAGGAGATAGCCGGCTTCACACTAAAGGCTGGAAGAGATGGTCGGCTTCACACTGAAGGATGGCTGGAGGAGATGGTCGGCTTCACGCTGAAGGATGGCTGGAGGAGATGATCGGCTACACGCTGAAGGCTGGAGGAGATGGTCGGCTTCACACTGAAGGCTTATAATAAATTGAATGCCGCGATTTCAATATTTATAAGGATTCATTTTTAGATGTCAATACGTCAGTTTTGTACATTTAAATGCTGAAAATACGTCAGTATTGAGTATTTTAATGCCTTTAAAAACGTAAGTAAATGTATGTTTTATAGAACCACATTCTA
Organism: Barbus barbus; assembly: GCF_936440315.1. Classification (NCBI taxonomy): domain Eukaryota; kingdom Metazoa; phylum Chordata; class Actinopteri; order Cypriniformes; family Cyprinidae; genus Barbus; species Barbus barbus. Next base: position 18,661,407 of record NC_136744.1, read on the forward strand.
TGTAAAATACATACGAATTATGATGAGATCATCCCAGCTAACAATTTTTGGTTCCATTTTGGGTAGCCAGGAAAGTTTTTTTACGTAAATAAAACGTCCCCTTTAGGTTAGGGGAACGTTCCGGGAACCTTCTGTTTACTTCTCGGTTAATATCATATTCTCTTCAATTACTCAAATCTCTCTAAAATCACAATATTATTCAATAAAGAGATCAACAAATGAGTGTTAGTCAGTCAGTAAAACAAAATGACCGTTATTTTTTTAAATTATGAGAGTGCGCGGCTTTATATGGAACACAGGAGAAAAGCGCGTGCTGGACGCGCGTGCAGATCAGAGGCGCGCTGTGAAGAAACATACAAACAAACCCAGTGTTTATGGTATGCTTTTCAGACTATGCTTAACCTCGGCTTAATTTCAGCTATACAATTTGAATTATATTATCATTATAATGCGATTTGACTACTTTTATGTCTACACTTTATTATAAGCTTATTTCAGACATGAAATTCTGCAAAAATAGTTTGTTTATGATTAAAAAATAAACATTTCAGCATTAGAGTAATCAGAAACATCTGCAAAGTTTTAATTAGTTTACATAGTTATGACAACTAAAAATAACCTGCAGGGAATGTTCTCTCAAGGTTATAAAATAAAATCTAAAGGTAACCTACAGAGAACGTTTCTATAACGTTCTTATTTGGTTCCCAAAAAAATAACCAAATGGGAACCATATGGGAACGTTCTGTGTTTGTTGGGATGTTGGGCTTCTGCATATGACAGATACCGGAAGTGAGAGAAAAGTGTTTATTACGTTTGAAATATGGATATTTATCTTACAAAAATGCATGGATTCGCTACAGGAGGCCTTTATTCAACCCTAGCTTAAGTATAGGCATGTTTTATTACGGATGCGCGCACTTTATTTCATGTCTTCTGGACTGTTGACAAAAAGCACCCGCTTACCCCATTGTAAGGCTTGGAGGGGCCAGGACAATTTTTAATATAACTCCGATTGGATTTTTCTGAAAGAAGAAAGTCATATACACCTAGGATGCTTTGAGGGCGAGTAAAAAACAGGCAAACTAACCCTTTAATCCCTGAACTATCACCATTGTATCATTGGTACAAGGGGCCTTTTAAATTACAAATAAAAGTATCATAAAACTAGTCCATACAATATTTTGGTTATATTTTGCTATTTTAAAATCTTCAGATGCCATATGACAGTTATCATTCAAAAATTGTCCTTTAAATTTTTGCTTAAAATTGATTACTATTGACTATTGAAAAGAGCGAAAGTGCATTCCATGGATGATAAGGTTTAAAAAGACAGTAAGTAAGTGAGTAAATGTTGACAGAATTTTCACTTTTGCTTGAACTAGCATTATAATTATTGCTGTGGAGTCCCAGAGGCTGTTCCCAGCCGTCAGTTCATCAACTAGATTATATTTTATGTATTGTTAAGCTTTAACCACTAGGGACAAAACACTGGAAACTGACATCAAAGCATTGCAGGATGATGGTGGTAATGGTGTGGAACATCAAGAAACCCAGACAGATGATCCTCAGACTTCTGATATAGGAATGTCTCATTGCTCCACACGTGTCATAATTTTCTTTCACTGAGCAGCGGACACAGGGGAACTATAGGGGAACTATAGTGGATTGATGGAGTTGCACTATGGGACCATTGCACTTAAAGAGCCGACTCCAATCTGGTTTCCTTAAATTCTGCTAAATCACCCTAACCTCCATAGCCCTCCAGCTAAACTTATTGCCTGCCTCTAAGCACAACTACCTCAAAGCATCAAATCAACCCACCGGCAAACGTATTTCTCTGACACAGGCCAGTGCTTTATTCCAATGAGATATTGTGTGTGAAAAACCAGGCTACCCTGATGGGTTTGATTCTCATAAACATGAACTGTAGAAGGCATATAAACACATATGGTATAGACATTATAACATATTTTAGAACTTAGATTTTCAAAATTGACGACGACACAAAAGATGATGTTTAAAAAATCAAGCGTAGCTATGCTTTGATACATTCTAAAATTGATCTTTCAGATGATTTTTAGTCTGATACAGTCGGTAGGTATTTGTATTTGTATTGGTATTGGTAAGGTTATTGGACATTTGCAAGTAAAAAAAAATCCTTTTAGATTTTATTGGCATTCCACAAGAAATACTGTTTTTGTGAAAATACTGTTTTTTTTTCATTAAGCCAAAAAAGAAAAATGTATACAAATAAAAATGACCAATGAAAAAGTAATTGTTTTAATGCTTATTATAAATTAACATACATTTTTTTTATTGTTTTTGTGTGTGTGTGTGTGTGTGTGTGTGTGTGTGTGTGTGTGTGTGTAAATAAAACAGGTGCAAGGTTATTTATGTTGGCTTGACAAAGCTTTTAAACTTTTTTTAGACATTTTACTTTTTCTTCTGATACATTTTTTTTTAAATGTAACTCATCCTAAAACTTTAAAGCTGCATCCACCGAGCTCGACACAGATGCATGTCTGCTCTGACTCTTCTTGTATGTTTTCTCCTACACTTTTCCTGTTGGACAGACAAAAATCCCATAGACTTACAATGAAAACCTCTACTATCTAGTTTATCTATCAAACAGGGCATTGTCAAGCCAACATCAAAGTTGACTAACTTTAGGTTTCTAGTAAATTGCATTTATTTTCATAGTATCACACAAAAAAAGATACAAGTTTGTGATTTTCTATATGTTCTGTATCTGTGTTATTTCAGGCTTGTCACGTATCCTTCGAGGCAGAGCAGATATGGTTACGAAGCGCACGGTGGACTGGGCCCTGGCAGAGTATGTGGCCTTCGGCTCTTTGCTGAAGGATGGTATTCACGTGAGACTCAGTGGACAAGATGTGGAAAGAGGAACATTTAGGTAAGACAGTCAATCCATTTCATGAAAAGTATTGTAGCTGCTCCCTTTTTCTGTTTTATGATGTATGAACGAAGCAAAAAGTGGAAGTTCAGCGCATGCAGTCATGGAAGACCATCAGTTACATGTACGTTTACATTTAGTCATTTAGCAGACGCTTTTATCCAAAGCGACTTACAAAAAGGACAATAGAAGCAATAAAAACCAACAAAAGAGCAACAACATGCAAGTGCTATAACAAGTCTCGATTAGCCTAAAGCACTTTTTTTTGTTGTTTTTTTATCAGTTATCATCATATATTTTCTAAACTGTGTAATTTCACGAGTTGGGCCACTTTCCATTCCTAAAGTGACTAGATTTCTGTAACTAAAAATAATATTTTCTACCTTATGGCTCCATTAAAACTAAAATGTCAACACATTGACAAATGACGTCAGCTTGTCACACGCACACAGAGTCCTCTGAGAGATACACACATGGTGCCGTCACGGTATTGCTTCTGAACGAAACCCGTTTTATTTCCCCCACAGCAGTACAGACACATACTCCCACGTCTATTTGTTACTGTCAGGAGCAAGGTATTTCAGCAGTCAGGTTTGTTTGAAATAGTTCACACTCAACATCAACGCAGCTGAATTTATCACACCACAAATGGCATTATTTACTGATTCGCTTTACAGTTTTTGACTCTAGAGTTTCCTTTCAATGGGCTATTGGACAGTTTTATGCTTTGCTTAGAATAGTGCCAAGTGAAAAGACGTCAGCAATGTAGCTTCTGTGTGATATGAGCCTTTTTATCAAAGTAAATTGTCTGCCGATGCATATATGCGGTACTATCTTTTCTTCGCATGCAAAGGCTCTGGGAGTGAACATATTGGTGTGCTCCAGTCTGCTGATTCTGCTTGTTACTCAGGGAGTTAATGGCTATGAGTAATTGATTCAGTCTACTGTGTTTGGGAATGCACTGAGTACCGTGCTCTGGTCCCTTGATTGATGAATCCAACACACAGCTGATGCACCGTGGAAACTGTTTACTCCCCAGATTCACTTTGTTTCCAGATCTAACCCACAGAGACAGGACACTTTAGCTTAAAGAGCCTCTTTTGATTTACATTTGTGATTAAATGAGCATGGCAGACAGACCCCAATTAGCCTGAACACATTCCTTGTGGTTACATTCTCCTTTTCACAACATTATTTATTAGAGGAGCCGGTATTTGTCAGTTGTTGGGAAATATACGTGGGTTAATACTGTATTTAAATGTTATGTAATGTCTATGTACTCATTGTAAGTCGGGGTGGCCAGCGCAGGACATCATTACTGTGATATTTAAAGGAGTTTAAAGATTGTCTAATCGCACTGGGTCTGATGGCTGGTTTGAACATCACATCAGAGTAAGCCAGCAAAACTCATCACATCTCCTGTCTGAAATCCACTGCCGCCCTTGATCTCTCTGATAGGACAGAAAGAGTTAGAGTGCCTCTGACATTATAGCTTAAGAAAAGATTCCTCAAAAAATCCTTAAGGTGTTATATTATTTTATTTTATGATATACACACATACACAGATTACACATACAGAGACACGTTCACATGTTTGAGATTGGTAAGAATTGGTATTCATTACTCCAGTCTTCAGTGTCACATGTTCCTTCAGAAATCATTATATGTTGAATTTGTGTTCAAGAAACATTTCTTATTATTATAAATGTGTGTGTGTGATGTTTTTGCAGTCACCGTCACCACGTCTTGCATGATCAAGAAGTTGATAAGCGCTTCTGCATTCCAATGAACCACCTGTGGCCAAACCAGGCTCTCTACACAGTGTGCAACAGCTCCCTGTCTGAATATGGGGTTTTGGGTAAGAACCACCTGTGCTCAGTTTGCATCTGGTTATCAATCAGTGTGCACAAAAAAACAAAAAACAAATCCTAGATATTCCTTGTTTTTGTTATCTGTAAAATTACCTCCAGAAATGACCAGCCTGTACAGAACAAACTGCTCCCAATATTCGGCAGCATATCTATTTGCAAAATCCATACTAAGAAGCTTGTATACAGCAATATTTTTATCTTATCTTAGGGTTTGAGCTGGGTTTTGCCATGGCTAGTCCTAATGCCCTGGTGTGCTGGGAGGCTCAGTTTGGTGACTTCCAAAACACAGCCCAGTGCATCATAGACCAGTTCATCTCTGCAGGCCAGGCCAAGTGGGTCCGCCACAATGGCATCGTTTTACTGTTGCCTCATGGGATGGAGGGAATGGTGAGTCTGCTGATGGCATTTTACATATACACTACTAGTCAAACGTTTGGCCTAATTATGATTGTTTCAATGTTTTTGAAAGAAGTCTTCTTCTTTTGCTCTTCTCTTATGCTCAACAAGGCTGCATTTATTTGATCCAAAATACAGTAAAATCATTGTGAAATATTATTATAATTTAAAATAACTATTTCTAATTTAATTTATTTTAAAATATAGTTTATTCGTGTGGTGGCAAAGCTGAATGTTCAGCATCATTACTCCAGTCTTCAATGTCACATGATACTTCAGATCATCATTCTAATATGCTGATTTGGTGCTCAATTATTATTGGTTCTTAGTTATTGAAAATAGTTCTTCTTATTATCAATGTTGAAAACATTTTTTTAACACTTAATATTTTAGAGGAAATGCCGAAACGGTAATAATGTTTTTTTAGGGTTATTTGATGAATAGATTTTATTTATTTGAAATATAAATATTTTTTTAACATTTTAAATGTCTTTTCTGTCATTTTTTATCAATAATGAATAATTCCATAAAAGTATGAATTTATTTATTTTTTCTTTGTCTTTTACATCAAACATTTGAATAATAGTATATCATGGTTTCCACAACAATAAAACATGTTTAAGCAGAAAATTAGCAATAAATAAAAATATGCACCACTGCACACCAATAATAATTGAGCACCAAATCATCATAATAGAATAATTTCTGAAAGACTAAGCTAAGGCTGGCCGCACACTAGACGATTTTCAAATCTTAAACTATTTTAAAACCGTGGGAGACCACAGACATGAAGACAGTTCAACCGATTTTTAGCCTTATAATCCTCTGAATGCACACACTAGACGATTCGACCATAACGTTACGATTTCACAGAGACTCGCGAGATCAAACTAAGTATAGAAAAGATTATGGGTGATGTTCTCTGCTTTCATGGCATGTTTGTGGCTGCCAAATTTCAGCTTTAGAAGCACGCAACATCCGGTAAGTGACGCTTGCTCGCTGGTATCACTTCAGAGGAAGCCCAATTTGAATTCGGGGATGCTCCGTCTCGATCGGGAGCAGATAAATAATCGTAATGACACATTAGAGGATTTTTTGGACAAAACTATCATTTGCGACAAGCCTCGATTCGGGCCACACCCCCCGATCATTCGGGGATGCAAATCGGGCTTAAAATCAACCTTAAAATTGTCTAGTGTGCAGCCAGCCTTAGACTCAGCCTTGCCATCACAGTAATAAATGTAATCTTAAAATATATTAAAGTATAAAAATTGTATTTTTAATTGTAATAATATTTGACAATATTATTGTTTTACTGTATTTTTGATCAAATAAAAGCATAAAAGACTTCTTTTCAAAAACATTTACATCTTGAATGGTAATGGTTTTTCCTCAACAGATTTGGTGTATCTTATTAGCCTTATTATGTCATTGAAAACATACAAGACAGCAGAATAAATATCATGTATTATTTAACTCCTTAGTTATTTCTGCCTTTGCCCTATTAAACCATATCAAAGCAAATGCTATTTTTAGAGTCAGTTATGTAGATCATAACAGTCCTATTGACCACTGAATCTAATTTCCTGCAGAGATAAACGCAGGGTAAAATCATTTTCAGTCCTTTCCTTGACTCAAAGGCAGAATAGCTGTACTAAGATCAATAATGATGACTCAAGTTTGGTCTGAGCCAATAAATGAGGCTATAATTCTTTAGCTTAGTGTGGCGTTTGATAGACCTACACTCATTAGTGCTGGTGTGTTTGCATTAATGAGCAGGGCCCGGAGCACTCGTCAGCACGGCCTGAGCGCTTCCTGCAGATGAGCAAGGATGACCCTGATCGCTATCCGGTAAGTGGCCCTTCCTGCCATGCCTCATGCTGAATGGCCACAGATAGTTTGAAATGGACACACTTCACTGATTACCAATTTGTTTGATGCTTAGTATAGTTCTTGTTAATACTGCTTTTCTTTTTAGTCTAGCAGTATATCTGTTACAGTGGCAGGGCATTGGGGTGACAAGAATGGTACTAATTACAAGCCTGATCAGTATTTACAAGACGTGATCATTAAACAGGTTATTGACAAAAACAGTCAGAAGTTAAATCAATTCATAAATCTCCTCTTAATGCAAAGGAAGTCTTTCATGAAAATCTAAAAATCAAACCTTGTGCTATTTTGGAATCTTATATAATAGCATATGAATCGATAAATATTTGAAAAGATCAAACATCTATTGAAATATGATAGAATTGTAGTTTTTCATAAACTTTTACTTTGACACATTATGGGTATTTCTTTATTTTTTGACATGATATTTTTAATGAGCTGTGCTTTATTTACCTCATTTAAGGAATTCACTGGAGACTTTGAGGTCCAGCAGCTCTATGACTGTAACTGGATCGTGGTCAATTGTTCAACACCTGCCAACTACTTCCATGTGCTTAGAAGGCAAATCTTATTACCATTCAGAAAGCCAGTAAGATAAAACTTTTTCCTTTTTTGGGAGTTTGGGAAAGTTTGAGATCAGTAAGATTTTCTGTTTTTTCTTATGTTCATCAAGGCTGTATCTATTTGATCAAAAATACAGAAGAAATATTAATTTTGTGAAATAATATTGCAATTTAAAATAAGTTTTCTATTTTAATATATTTTAAAATATAATTTATTCCTGTGAAGCAAAGCTGAATTTTCAGCATCATTACTCCAGTCTTCAGTGTCACATGATCCTTCAGAAATCATCCTTATATACTGATTTATAATCAATGTTGGAAACAGTTGTGCTGCTTAATATTTTGTGGGTCCTGTGAATCTTTTTTAGGATTCATTGATAAATAAAAAGGATGAAGGATGAAAAAATATATATAATAATAAAAAATTTAAAAAATTGTAAAATGTAAAAAAATAAAAGTAAAAATCTTTGATAATTAAAAATAATAGTGTTTATTCAAAACAGAAATTTTGTGTTACAATATACACTACTATTCAAAAGTTTGGGGTCAGTAAATTTTTTCTTTCTATTTTTGTTTTTAAGAAATTGATAGTTTCATTCAGCAAGGATGTGTTAAATGGATAAAAAGTTCAAGTAAAGATTTATATTGTTAGAAAATATTTCTATTTTTAATAAATGCTGTTCTTTTTTAAACTTTTACTCATCAAAGAATCAAATAAAAAGGAATTACAGTTCCAAAAAATATTAAGCAGCACAACAGTTTCAACATTGATAATAAATCAGTATATTAGAATGATTTCTGAAGGATCATGTGACACTGAAGACTGGAGTAATGGCTGATGAAAATTCAGTGCTGCTTCACAGAAATCAATATATTTTAAAGTATATTAAAAAGGGAAACCAATATTAGAAATTGCAATAATATTACAGTTTTTTTCTGTATTTTTGATCAAATAAATTCAGTCTTGATGAGCATAAGGCTCCATTAAAATCTTACTGAGCCCAAACTTTTGAATGGCTGTGTACAATTGAGAGAAAATGTACACTGAGAGATGTAGTACTTTGTGCTACATTGGTATTATGAATTTAGTCTTAAGTTTAATGTCACTGCTGTGAAGGTAGTTTGATGGCTTTATTAACTTAAGCTTTAACTTAGATTTTATGTGAAAGTTTGACGTATGTCCCAACACTCTTTAGCTTCTGTGCCACTGCATATGTCTAAAGTGATTCCCTGTTGTGGAGAAATGCTAAGGTTTGTGGAGCATGAGAAAATCTCCTCCAGAGCAAATTAAACTATGAGCGTCTGGGGATGATATTGTTTGTTTTGTATGAAAGTGCTCTTAATTTACTGTTTTGCTTGGTTTCACAGCTGTTTTTATATTACTATTTTTTGTATTCCCTTAGATTGAAGTTTTAAAGTTTAAAAGTACATAAATGCAACTATAAATCAAAAACAATTTGACTGACCACATTTTCATATTCTTCTTCAGCTGATCGTTTTCACACCAAAGTCTTTACTGAGGCTGCCCGAGGCACGCTCCAGTTTCGATGAGATGATCACAGGTACAAAATTCTGGTAGACTTTAAATTCTGTCCAGCTTTTGGGGATAGAATTTGGCTATATCTAATTAATTTATGTTGCAGGGACAAAATTCCTAAGGATAATTCCAGATGGTGGTCCTGCATCCAAACACCCAGAAAAAGTCAAAAGGGTCATTTGCTGCACCGGAAAAGTGTACTATGAGCTGGCAAAAGAGAGAAAACGGCTGAAGTTAGAGGAGGATGTTGCAATTGTCAGATTGGAGCAGGTTGCCAATTATAGTTTCCTGTGGTGTAAAGTGTACCAACACTGCAAAAATGACTGTTTTCACAATCAAATTCTTCCTTCTTAGATATCACCCTTCCCTTTTGACCTCATCAAGGCTGAGGTTGAGAAGTACAGCAATGCTGAACTCATATGGTGTCAAGAGGAGCACAAGAATATGGGCTACTATGATTACATAAGGCCACGTTTCCTCACGGTGCACCCCAAGAATCCAATATGGTGAGTCTCTTTTTAAAGGAATAGTTTACCCAAAAGTGAAAACTTGCTGACAATTTACTCTCTTAGGCCATCCAAGATGTGTTTGTTTCTTCATCGGAACAAATTTGGAGAAATTTAGCATTACATCAGTTGTTCACCAATAGTGTCCAAACAGCCAATAAAAACAACTCCTGCCCATCAATTAATGTGAAGCAGAAAGCTGCATAGATGTTTTTAATTTCAGACGAGTCCCCTATCCATAATATTGCTTTCTCCAGTTGTGTCATATGAATCAAAAATATGCACAGATCAAGCAAAAACAGTTATTAACAAGTATGACGGTGGATTTTAATGTGAGAGGACAACAGGGGAACAACTTTTTTATTGGATGAAGCACTATGAATAATTTGACTATTTTGGCCAGATACTTGTGGGTTATTGTGATGTTTTTATCAGCAGTTTGAATTCTCTTTTTGACGGCACCCATTCACAGTGACATAATGCTAAATTTCTCCAAATCTGTTCCATTGAAGAAACAAACTTATCTACATCTTGGATGGCTTGAGGGTGAGTACATTTTTTTAGCATATTTTCATTTTTGAGTGAATTATTTCTTTAAGCTAAATGTTTGATGTAGCCTAATCAAACTTATATACACCAAACTAAAAACTTTCACAATCATTTTAGGTATGTGGGCCGTGACCCTGCTGCAGCCCCTGCCACAGGAAACAAATTCACTCATCTGGCTGAGCTGAAGAGGTTCTTGGACACTGCGTTTAACCTTGAGGCTTTCAAGGGCAGGAGTTTTTGATGCTATTGTGTTAGAAGTGGAAATTAGATTTTAAAATGAAATATAACAGGTATCAGCGCACAATATATTAAATAAGGTCACTTACATGTTGCCAAAGTATGTCAAATTGATAAATTGAGCACAAAACAGCAAATAGAAATTTGTTTAGCTCATTTATTTGCACCAGAAATCCCTTATCTGTCTTAAGTAATCGGATTTTCATATTTTTTTTATTTATTTGTCTTCCATAACTGTCACACTTGGCTTCATCCCGAGACATCAAACAGATGGCATGTAGACAAGTAACAATATTCTCTATGGCAGTGGCGATATTTTCTGTAGCTTCCACAAAATATGCTTCCTTTTTAGACTTTAGGGTTCTTGTGGAGTTTAGGACTTGTGGGAATCACAGCATTTGTAACGTCAACATGTCTGTGACAACTTTGAAATGCTATACACACTGGGAAATAAATAAAAGGAAGTTACAAAACAATTACTTTAACCACCAATCTGATAAGCACAAGTATCCGATGCAATATCTTTCTGTGAGCAAACTGCATTTGCAGTGGATTTTAGCAACACTAAAACTTCTACATGCATCTGTAATGATCATTTTGTGGCTGCTTAAACATAGTTAAACCTTTAATTGTCACTCAAGCTGGACTAAACAGCTATAACTAGCAACTATAATCCAGCTAACTGGATTTTACTTGAATCTGTGCTGTAGGTTATTCATATGACTTGCTATAGTGAATTTAATGTAAATGTTTAAAAAGGGTAAAAAAAATATTAGATTTGGTTGTAGTATATTATAGACACTAGGCATTGCACATGGGGAAAATGATCATAAATAAAATTCACTGTGATAGATTGTGATAAATGATAGACGTTTCTCAGCAATAATGCAATAAACTGTCACTGACAAACGATGGATGTTTGCTTCGTTATATCATTTTTCATATACCTGTGCACATGCATAAGAGGTCTCTCCACAGTGTGCTGCCTTCCTATACAGCAAGACAACATTAGTGGACTTATGCATGAAAACGCTGTCTAGTTAGTACGCTCATGCTCACTAGATTTTAAGACCTTGGTTATGTTTAGAATAGTAGTATACTGTACCTTACAGTTGCTGCATTATGTAGTAAATACTGTGCGCAATATGCTAATTTCCTGATTTACTGTATTTGCTGAAACTAGCAGTGTGTAACAGCACACTTATTTACTGAACTACTGTATCCCACAATGTAGTGCAAAAATGTTAAGACATCTTACACAAAATTAAAAATGTTCAACATTTCTGTTTCCATGTTAGCTAACTCTCCTGAATTCAGCGTGCATTGTGATTAAACAACAACAAAAATAGTGAGTTTGTGTGACTTTGTAGAGAACTATGTTTGTTTACCTTTTATAATGGAATAACTCCACCTGTATTTAAATAATAGTGTAGGCCTACTGTTGTTCTACTGATGGTCACTCATAAACAGTAATAAAACAGTAGACGTTATACAGAGTAGTATGCTTGTGTTCCATTGCGAACACGGTCAGACATGGCGTTCAGTACGCGTCCCTCACCGCGTCAATGGCCTCCAGGCACCGCGGATCAAGTCGTCCGTCACCCCCTATGAGCAAAGAGAAGTTTGACAGGCACTTCACGAGCATCACATCTCTTATCATCCAAAACAGCAGAGGTTTTCAAATGCTGACGCAAATTACCAAACTCAAGGTCAGTAATGTTGCACGTGTAGACGCACTCCCCATTCACAATGAGCTCTACTATATTCCAGTCATCTGTTTTCTCGAGGACACACTGGTGGCCGTCGTCTTTTAGAACCGCTAGAAGTGAGGGTCATTTTCACCAAATTACAAGAGTGTTACGTGTATTGATGGGTAAAAATGTAACAAAATGACTGAAACTTTTGGACACGTTTTTAAAGATTACCTTGTAAACCGTCCAGGCGAAATGTTCTGTGCTCGACAATACCACACGACTCGTATGGACCATACTTGACTGTTACTACTGAATTAGTAGGCATAATTATAAATCTATCTATAAACCACCTCAAGGCTAGGCTGTTGTCAAAACTGTGTTTGTTTATACTTCTCTCCATAGTAACCAGTGACCATAGTAACCTAAAACATACAAACATGTCACAGGAAGACAGAAAAAAAATAATTTTATTAAGAAATATTATAAATGCTATACCTTTCCAATGCAAACAATAATATGGTGAATCTAAATAATTGTAATTGAAGTTATTTTTAGGTTTGCTATATGATCATATTAATGAACTTGCCCTAAATCATTGCAGTGGGCATGAATCAATGTGATGTGCAATGTAGAATATGTTTTATGCTGTAGTGTGGTCGCAAAAAGTCTTGTGCACATGCAAGAATACAGATATTTCATAGTTGGTGGTAAATACTCAGCAAACACATCATTGGTTTTGATTAGGACTTTTTATGGCATCATTAGGATACAGTGATATTGATAAATAGACCATTTATCTTTTGAAAACTCTTTTTGAAAAAATAAATATCCCAGAGTTAAATAACATCACAGTTTAAGCACTCCACCGCTAGACATACATTCTGTTACATCCTCATTTTTACATGTATTTTCTGATTTGCCCATTCTCAAATATTCATGCTGAACTTGATGTCATGATAATCAACAAATATATTCTATTACTAATACTTGGGCTAAGGCTATAATTTTTCTCTATATATAGTATACATATTTTCTATACTCTAGTAACATCAAGTGCTTTATTAGTCTATTTCAGCTAAGCTACAGTACATATTTGATCTAGTTATAAAGTGCTAAAATTAATTTCTCAAGGGGCCTCTGTTTTAGTTTTTTGATCTACATCTACTTCACAATTACTATCACGACTGGATCAACATGTAGGATATACAAATAAAATAAAAATAAAAAACAGTGTTTACAGTGTTCACAATATAAAAACATATTCTCACTCAGTCTTTATCTGTGTACATTAGACAGACATCAAGTATTGTCAATTTTTCTTTAGATATACTGTATAGATCTAGTGTGCTATACGTGTCAGTGTCATTTTCAGACGTAATATAAGCACATTTTCACAAACACAACGATGATTGTACTTTTAAAAAAGCTTATCAATTTGCCACTGTATAACTATTCTTCTTGGCTTCATGGGTTTCTGCTATTGCATTAGAAATCAAACATTCCTGTTACTATTATTGCATTGGAAATCAAGACAACCCCACAGAATGAAAACACATAACAATGGCTCATATTCTTTAAACATTTATGCACGCTGGCTTGTTTTTAGAACCTCAGACTGTGCATTTCAGAATATGACCAAGTGAGAATTCAATTTATAGAGCACATAAAACACAGCACACTTTAAAGCTATAATACCATAGAGTATAAATTATAATGCCTGGTCCTGACATTTTGTTTGTATACTGCAGACTTAAAATAGACTTTGCTATATATACAGATACATTTTTTTTTAAATACATTAAATAAACTTTAAAATGCAAAAGATGAGACTCACAAAGACAAGGCTAAATAGCAGCTTCTGGTCCAGTTCCACAGGGTTGTCATTCAGGGTACTGTATTTTGACAGGTCTCTATAACCATAAGTTAGGTTAACTCTGACATGACCATAAAAAAACTGGTGTAGATTGTAAACAGCTATAGGTTGTCATATCATAATTGACATATGCATATTAAGCAAGTGGATATAGTACAGTTTTTCAAAGGCAGCATAAAATGGGATTTTTTTTAGGATAATTTCCAATTTAGTTTCCAGCAACAAGCATCAAGTAATAATTGTTCAATGTTGTTAAAAAAACTGTTGAAACATTCTTCAAAATATCTTCTTTTGTGTTCCACAGACGAAAGTGAGTCATACAGATTTGGAACGACATGATGGTACGTAAATGATTACAGAATTTTTATTTTTGGGTGAACTGTCCTTTTAATGCTGCCTTTGACAGTGTCAACTATTAATATACTCATAGACAGACTGAAAAGCTGGGTAGGATTCTTGGAGACAGACCTCAGCTAGTTCAGGTCATATTAAGAAGGCATAATTTACTATATATCTTTAGTATATCTTTATATATAGAGTTTCATCTACTGCTGTTTATATTTGTATATGCTCTCATAGGCCAAATAATGCAAAATAACTAAATGGATCTACTTTTGTCAAACAACTACAGCTCCATAGAATTTCTATATCACTGCTGTTGGTAATAAAATGGGCCTTGATATGTTTTTGAGACTCTTATTTTCTCCCAAAATGTCCATCTTTGTGGTTTCTGCATCTTCCATACGATTCAAATGATGTAGCTTCTTGCTATGACTTGCTTCCATTCTTCATTACCTTGGTAGTTCTGTCCATCCTTTCTGTGGAGTCAGTTGGTTTAGCTTCGGTGTTGCATTTTATGCATAGATCTTGCATTTCCTTTAGGCACCCCTCAAGAGTCTTCACAAACAAATCTGAGCTGGTCTCGGCACTGTCACGGAAGCTTGGCACACAGAAGATGATGTGGTCCTTCTGAGGATTGTAGCAGGCACCGTAGCCATTAGGGACAACAGGACCATAGCAGCAGAACATCTCTTCAGTGGTAGGAACCTATGCAAAGACAAGTGTTTTTGAACAGACAGATTGGTGATCAAGTTCTAACATTTTTTCTACATATTATATTAAAATAAAAATGTATGCACACTATGAATCACAAATCCATTTAGGTCTATCTCTTATGATTTCAGTTAGGGTTTAAAGTGAACCTGGCTTGTAGAGAGAATGAAGTGGATGCTGGTGGCAAAGGTTGTATCAGAAAAGAGCTCTGGCTTTTCTAGTTTCAGCTCCTTGGCAATCTCTCGTAGTCCCAGCAAGTGATTGTCTATTGCCATCCCAGTGATTGCCTGTTTCCAAAGAGTGGACAAGCAATATTTTATTGCAGAGTGGACAGTATGACAATCACAGTCAAACATGATTGTAACTGGCAGATTGTGTAATTGTAGTTCAAATTCAGTTGTCCGTTTCACTTACTAGAATTGTGTAATTGGTTTGGGCTTTAATGGCAGTCCAAAGCAACTCCATTTTCTCAGCATCCTAAATAAAAGAGACAGTGGTTATTACTAAGGTACTCCTGTTTTGACAATACACACAGCATTGACTGCAGATGAGTTTGAATAGAATATAATGAAAACAGACTAAACTACATACAGGGATTTTGGAGCTTTTTGCCATAGCTTTCACAAATGCTAAGGCCTCAGGTGTGGAGGAGCGAATGTTGTCAACTCGTCCTTCTTGAAAGCGGCGTATTGATGCACTTTCATAGGTGGGCACTAGACGTCCATGACATCTGAGTGCAAAAGAAAAAAAAGAGTGTCAGACATAAGTATTCACTCTGTAGTACTAATACATCTTAAATGAAAGAGAAGACTGACCTGTAAAATGTAAACTGGAGGGCAACTTGAATATAAGCATCAGGGCTCATTTTCTGTTTCTTGATGAACTCTTTGCCATAACCAGTGAATTTGTTGACATTCATGTCCAGATTTTTCACAAGTCTGTGGGAATTAACAGTTAATACACTATGGCCTGGTTTCACAGACAGGTCTTAGACTAAGCCAGGATTAGGCCATAGTTCAATTAGGACATTTAAGTAATTTTTATAAACATGCTTAGAAAAAAAAAACATTACTGGGGTACATCTTGAGACAGAACAAAGGCACTGATATATTTGATGATCAGTCAGTGCAAGTTTATTTCAGTTGAAACAGCTCAGACTTATATTTTAGTCTAGGACTAGGCTTAAGCCTTGTCTGTGAAACTGGGGGTTTAAAGTTTGGGGTCAGTACTATTTTTTTTAAATGTTTTTGAAATTTTGAAATCTTATGCTCACTGGGCTGCATTTATTTAATCAAAAAGAAAAAAGAAAAACAGTAATATTGTGAAATATTATTACCATTTAATAGAACTGTTTTCTATTCTGATAGATTTTAAATAGTGCTGTCAAATGATTAATCGCATCAAAAATAAAAGTTTTTATGTAATATATGTGTGTGTACTATATTTATTATATATAAATACACACATACAGAATATATTTTGAAAATATTTACATGTATTTACATGTATATATTTATATTTATATATAAATATATTTAATATAGAAATATATATTTAAATATATACATGCATGTGTATGTATTTAGATATACATAATAAATAAACACAGTACACACACATATATTATGTAAAAAAAAAATTAAATGTGGATGTGATTAATCGTTTGACAGCACTCATTTTAAAATGTAATTTATTTCTCTGATGACAAAGCTGAATTTTCAGCATCATTGCTTCAGTCATCAGTGTCACATGATCCTTTCGAAATCATTCAAATATGCTAATTTGCTGCTCAAGAAATGTTTCTTATTATTATCAATGAAAACAGTTGGAAAGTGGGATGCATTTCAGGATTATTTGATTTACAGCATTTGCAATAGAAATCTTCTGTATAACATTTATAAATGTCTTTCACTTCTTTGCATCCTGAATAAAAGTTTTTAGTTTTTTTCCAAAATATTTTTTTTCTTACTGACCCCAAACATTTTAACAGTAGTGCATGTAAGAAACCAAAAGATACTAAAACATTTCTTGTATTTTACAGTATTTATTTGCTCAAATTTTTTTTATTTATATGAATAATTAACTTTGATGGCTTCTAAGAAATGCTTTAATAGGATGAGCAAAGTTTAGTTTAATAAATGGCATGCTGTCGGAATGGAATCTGTTAGACTGTACAGAACTTACTACCCTGTTGTTTCACCTGAATGTTGACATACCTCTGTAATTTGTCTGCTGAGGCTGTGAGTAACGTTTGGATATCTGGCGAGCATTTCCAGCGCAGTCGCCTGGGGGCAGGAAGCTCACTCATGCTGGCTGCCCTCACAAGCTTAGAAGGGCTTCCTCTCCTGTGAGAGAAACAATCTCATTGCTTCTTCACTAGCTTAGTTGCTATTCTCAGGCTGTGGGTATATATCTCAAGTCGTCTCATTAGAGTTTTCCATCTCAGCCTCTTTGGCAAATACATAAATGTAACTGTGATGTGCCAGTGCATGCAGAAAGATATTACAGATTCCTTCAGAAGTGAATGTATTCTTTGAATTTGCCAGACCAAGAGTTACTTTGAAATTAATTTCTGTGAATGAAATAATAATTTGGCTTACATGTATCTCAGTAGATATTCTGTACATTGCACAAGCACTATTCCTTCAAAAGGTGAGTGTTCACATACAACACCACAGCATCCATCTGCACCTATTACAAACTGAAATCATTACAGTAGTTTCATTTTAGAATTCATTTTCCTGGTCTTATGATCAATGCAATTTGAATCCATCCTTTTTTGTTTTTTTTCTACCTGCATGGGCTTGTCATACCAGCGATTGCCCCCATTTTTGTCCGTCCCCCCTCCGTGGAGCATCAGTAAAGCTCGGTTGGTATCAGTCAGTTCAGTGCCAGATGGCTCGTCCAAACACACCAGACACAGACAGCGCTCAATCATGTCCAGAGAGTCCCTGTTGGTAGAATCTGCACCCGATTGAGAAGTATTACATTTTATGTGTGTGAATTCCATTAACCTGTGCAGAACTTTTTGTGTCATCAGGGGAATTTATAGTTGTGAGAGACTTGCTTTTCCAGATAAAGTCAAGTTGTTTTGTTTCTTAATATTGTGGTGTCAAATTGCAGGTCTAGTAGCAGATACAGCTTGTATAGTTGAGGATAAATGATGTCTGACCTTTGATCAGCACGTTGCGAGCTTCGGCCCACTGTGTTCTGCCATCTGATGTGAGCAGACCGATCGGAGGCAGACGCTCCTCTTCAATATCTGCCATCTTTCTGATTCGCTCCAGCTGAGTGTAAAGGTCTTTTTCATTCAACCGACGAAAGTTTATCACCACGTCGAGAACAAAAAACTGCAAACACATACAACATGGTATGGCAGGAAACACATCACATCTTTGCTTATGACTTTTTGAGACTAATTTTAAAATAAATATTAAGAACAAGCAAAACAAATTAAAAACATCAGATATAGTTCACTACTAGGTGAAGTAATACCTACCTGATTCTTACAAGCCACTATTATATGTTCGGGCTCGGTCATAACTGTGCTCTTCTGAGCCACTAAAGTGTCAATTTTTGGCCCTGGCAGGCGGTAGGAGGTGAAGACCTTGTTGTACTGATCCATACACAGGGGCGTCCCAGCCAGCTGCCCACGAGCATATTCTACAGGGAGGGCACGTCTACAACGAGCAGCATACAGCCATGTTTAGAAAACTATGCAATTAATTATGAATGAAGCTTGTTTTGTTGAAAACTAGGAGTATAACCTACCCATCTATAAGAGATTTATACTCTAATACACCAGAAATGAGATGGGCAGCAAATCTGTTGAAAAAAAAAACAACAAAAAGCATATTTTGTTTTTGAAACAAGTCTTTTATGCTTACCAAGGCTGTGTTTATTCGATCAGAAATATAATAAAACAGTAATATTGTGAATATTACAATTAAAAACGGTTGTAATTTGTAATATAATGGTTTTAAATGGTTATAAAGTTGTAATGTATTCCTTTGGTGCAAAGCTGAATTTTCAGCATCATTACTTCAGTGTCACATGATCCTTCAAATCATTCTAATATGCTGATTTGGCTCTCAAGAAACATTTATTATTCTTATCAGTGTTGAAAACAGGTGTGCTGCTTAATATTTGTGTGGAAACTGTGATACATTTTTTTCAGGATTCTACAGTATGTCACATAGAAAGTACAAAAAACAGAAATCTTTTGTAGCGTTCATTTTCATTAAAGAACGCACATTCACAGGAAGCAATGCAATTACATTGTTTTTAATTAGTTTTTACAATAGCACTTAATCAAATGAGGTCTGATTACATCCTTTAATACAACATTTTGAAATCTTTTTTGAGAAACATAACCTATTCTTTGTTAAGCTTAAAATAGTTTTAATAATGCAATTAATTAATTGCATAGTCCATTGTAGGATGTAGTGTTTCAAATTTTAGGACTGAAATCAGCATCAGCTTATGATGTGAGGGAGACTTTGTGTACATGTGTATCTGTAGATTAAACTCTCCTTAATGAGAAATCAAGTTTTAATTAATGTGCCCCTTCAATTACGTTGCCATATGGAGCTACACAGTTGTTAGATTAAATCATGCAGTGTACAGACCTGACAGCTTTGCACAATCTAATGCGTATACGGTATCCTTAATTATGTAGACATCTGCATTTCCACTTAAACAAATTTATATCAATGCAGCGGTATCAGTCATCTCAGTTTATAAGAGTGAAATTGTCCCTGCTGTATCCCCAGAGTCCCGTACCTGAGGGTGTCGCTTTGACTCGTGAAGTTCTGCTTGGGAAAGACCATCACAGGACTGGAGTTGACAGGTAGTGCTAATCTGTTGCTCAAATACATGTCTTCAAGCCAGTAGTCATACACCTTGGACAATGTTCAAAAAGAGACAAATAACTTTGAAAACATATTTAACAGACAATATATCTGCACATTAAAAGCAAAGTTGCTTACAGAAAAGTCTTAGCAATTAATGCAGTCCTTACCCAATTGGCTTTATGTTCCCTTCTCTCCAGTAACTTTTTCTGAAGAAATTCTCCCATCCCACCAGGTGCTCCAAATTTCTCTACAGTCGCCTTTGTCTTTTTGAACTGCTCCTCAGGCATTAGGTGACTCATGCACTTCAGGTACATGTCCAGTGTTTGCTGCAAGGGCGGCACTGGGAGCTTCGGGAGGCCCTAAATTGAGATCATGACCAGAGCTTTAGTGGGATTTATTAACTTATATTGTTCTTAAGTTCTTGTCTAATTAGACTTGATAGAGTCTTAGTACATCTTTCATGCTCCAAATGACCCCAGACAAGTATTATATTTAAATAATTTTGCCCTGTGTTTGACCTGGCTGGATAAACAAGATAATCTCTATTATAATGGCATAAAGGTATCATTTATGTTCTGAATGCAGTACTGTAGTTAACAATGTTGTTTTTAATCATTGTTAGAAGATAATGTTTGAAATGTAACAGTTTAGTTAAGCCACATAATTCCTACATTTTATGTACAAATATATAATAGTATTTTGCTTACACTTGGATCTCCCGTGTCTCTTGCTTGCTCCCTTTTCAAAACCGGCATCCTCAAAGTGGTAGAGGTTCAGTCAAGAAAAATGAAAATCTACTGATAATTTTCCCAGTTCCCTCTGGAACAGACATACAGGTATGAGAGAAAGCTTGCATTGCAAATAGTTTTCAACAAAACTAAAAAAAAAATCAGTTAGACAAAGCTGAGACTAAACCTGTATTTATTCCAAATTAGTTAGAGGTCTATTATTGAAGACATCTAATCCATATGTTTTCTCTTGAATTTAAATGAAGTAGAATATCTGTTATAGCTTTTTAGTTGGTCCTTATTTAAGAAGGCTGTAAGCATATTGTGTAAAAAATAAAAATGTCAACTTAAGAAATACTCACCAAAATGTCATATACTCTTTGTGGAGTCCTCCGATATCTCTAAGGATTTATCCAGATTCATAGTCCCGTCGTTTTTTTTATTAAGAGGAAAGTGCCGTTAATGTTGTGCGTTAACTTGTTTCAGGCGGCATACTTGCGTCCAAGTCAGGAGCTTCTTAGGATGCTCCTTAGGAAAGATGCTGAAGGATGCTGAAGGAGTGGTACCTTTCTCAGACTCCACCCACTAAATTCCATTCGCTCGATGCCGCATCTACCAGCCCACCTCATACTTTAAGTCAAGTCCTTGAACGAAATTTATGAGCACCCGTCCGTACACGAACGCGCTCGATAATTTAATTAAAACGAAAAGTGGAGAGGTTTATTTAGACCCTCTTGCACCATAAGCAATTGTTTTTCTTCTTTTAAATAAATAGCTTCGATTTACGAAAAGTCTCGTGTACATTTTTCCCCACAAACGTCTATTTTGGTTAATCGCTTTATATTTATGAATCTTGTTTTGGAGGGGAAAGAAAAGCTTTTTTGTTTTGTTTGTTTTTTTGCACAGTTCATTATATATACTATATATTTGCTCCCCACCACAGAGGACCCTATTGCATAAGAATTTCATCCCCCGTGTGTTTTATGCATATTTATAAATATGCATTTCGTAATTATATTTGTAACTATGTCCTGTTTATGCGTACTATTTCTTTTTTATGAATAATTTCGTTTTTTTTTTAGTTTTGTTGGCTCTTTGATGCACTAAAACTAAATAAACGCACAAGTTTTGCATACCGCGGTATTGCATTGCGTTGAACATTAATTTCTATTTTATAAATATCAATAATTACTCATTGCCTTTTTAAGAAAAATTACATTCAAAACGAGAGTAATTAACATTTCAATGCTTATATAGATGAATGTGTCTGTTTAAAGCGTGTAGATAGATGTCGGTTGTGTAAGTCACAGAAACAGCGCACAACACGGCGTTTCACATATTTTCTTTTAATTATGTACATTTGATATGCACATATGTACACCATTATATTCCATAATATACAGTAATGCATTCCAGAAATACACCCTAAACATTTAATACTTGAAACAGACACTGAAAAGGTAGGATTTACACCAGTTCCATCATTTTTTTTCTTTGAAGGTGTCAGGTGACATTTTGCATATTATTTGTAACAGCACAAAATCGGCGGATTAACTTCAACGAAGGCCAATTTAATACGTACAAGCATCTTCATATTTAATATGTTTGCACCATATTTATATCCCTGAATACAATTTAATACAGCGGAATACTATACAGTGAAATAATTTTTTCTTACACTTCTTCTATTGGAGAAAAAAAAATATTGAGCTAATCATTTCATTAAATAGATTAAATCATTGTAAATTTGTATGCCGTTCACCAACAGTTTTCTTCGGAACAATGAGTAACATGTAAATGAGTGAATGAAAAACATTTATATTCAGCAGAGGTTTCAACAGGATTGTAACAGATGAACTAGGACGGACGACTCAGGTTATATGTATTCTGGCTCAGACGTCTCTTCTTCAGAGAATGGCTTTGATTGTCCAGCAAATGTCCCGTTCTCGTCGATGGGCACGCAGTTACCGGATGAACTGTAGCCGTGCTTCTTTCTTTGGCGTTCCTCCATTCTGATGGTGTCGTACAGACCTGTGGCTCCCTCCTCCAGTAACATGTTTCTCTCAGAGTGAGATGGTTTCATGAAGCACACATTGCGCAGGAGAAGCAGGGCTGGTGCGTAAAGTACGTTCGCCAAACCCATGCCCAGATTAAGCTGCACAAAACCAAGATCGTGCACTATTTTACCGGCCGCGATGGGACCCAGCGCGTAGGCAACACAGTAGGAGATGTCTGCAATAGCGTATACACTACCGTACACAGACACGTGACGGACGTCTACGAGAAAAGCGAGCGTGGGTAATAAAGCTGTGTCTACCAGTGCAATACCGAAACAAATGCCACACAGGGGGATTATCAACTGCTCAAAGTTTTTGCAAGCCGGCACAATGCAAGAGCTGGCACCAATGATGACCATGCCAAGCGCCCCATAAAACCACTGCAAGT
Source organism: Barbus barbus (assembly GCF_936440315.1). Lineage (NCBI taxonomy): Eukaryota > Metazoa > Chordata > Actinopteri > Cypriniformes > Cyprinidae > Barbus > Barbus barbus. Next base: position 18,684,516 of record NC_136744.1, read on the forward strand.
GTGGATACTGTGCTGCCAGCTTGACAGTGATATAAACACCTAATACGTGAGGGAAAAAGGCCGGGAGCCAGGTGAGCCCAATCTCCCACTGGGATGAATCCATGGTCTCCTCCATCCAGTTGGCGATGGTGGGCTCCAGGAAGGCAAGGGGGATGTTACATGTGGTCAAAGCTCCTGCCACAACTGCTATGTAGGGATCAATCATTAGTGTGTAAATTGGGGTGCCAACTGGCATATTCTCTCTAGTCCTACTGGAAAAGGGCTTGAGGACAGTCAAGCATAGTATACCATCTGCCAAACATATACAGGCGAGCACAAGGAACGGCACGCGTTTGCCCGCGAACTCGTACAGTACCCCTCCGAACGGGGGCGCCGCCAGGCTTCCGAACGAGATGAACGCGAGGGCAATGCCCAGCGCGCGGCTTCTCTCTCCCTCCTCAGTGAACTTGTCTGCGATCATGGCAATCCCAGAAGTATCTGCGAACGCCGAGCCGAGCCCTTGCAGACTGCGCGCGGCGAACAGAGTCGCGTAGTTCTCGGCGAAGGTAAAAATGCACGTCGAGACGAACATGATACTGAGTCCAATTAAAAGTGGGATGTCATAGCCGACTCGGTCTATGAAAGTTCCGGTAAAAGGATTGACAATGAGCTGCAAAATGGCTTTTGAGGCGAAAAGCACGCCGATCTGCAGATCAAAGTTCTCGTTTTGCGTGATGTTAGTTGAAGAATTACCCGTTACATGATGCGCCTGCTCTGATTCGCTCTCTAAGCGCGCTAAATAATCGGGCACAATTGGCACGATGACCATGTAAAGCATATTGTCTAGAAGAAGTGCCACACATACAATGACTAAAATAATCCTTCTTTGTCGCTCGGGGTTCTGGATCGCAGTTCCTAACTGTTTAGTTCTTTCCCCCATCTCTGATAGTTTAACGGCGGCGGTTTGCGCCAAGCCACCCGATTCCTCCGTAGCCATGATCCACACTTTGGTCGGTTCTAAGCAAAAGACTCTAACTCTCTTCTACGCTGTGCTTTTCTCCCACAGAAAGTCTGCGCACATTGGATTGTCCAGCACTCCCTGAATAGCGAAGCCTCGGCGCGCGGACCAACTTTTCCTGCTTTACCTTGCAGTCCTTCGTTGCGCGTGCATTTCCTCTCTCGCGACTGCTGTCAGGCAGTGTTGTTTCATCGTATTCGGGTGAGGACGCCGAGTCAAAAACTCACAGTCAGGTCAAAAATTCGCCTTCTTGGTTTTCTCCTTCTTCACGCTGTCATTGTAGTAGGACGCACGGAGCGCGAATGCGCACGAATAGATGAATTCACCTGTAGCGTGATGTCATCATTTCTCCTCAGCTGCCTTCTTATTGATGCCACCCAATGCAGATGCGCTTACATGTTGATTCCATTGGAATCGCTCCTCTTTTTTTCCCAAGGATGTGACGCACTGTTTGCTACCCCCTCAAGTGGTCCCCCCAACCAGCTGGGTCTTTTATGCTCATTTAACACGTCAAGCCCCCACCCAGTAACGCCAGGCTGTGCTTTGCTTTATAACTTCCAAATACTGTAACTGCTTAGGACCACAAACCTTAAGTCACCGAGCTCGACAGATATGCTGTCTGCGAGGAAGATGCCTTCCAGTGCTATTCTAGTTGTTCTGTAAGAACTCACTTACTCACTGAGAACTTAATGATCGCCGTTATTTGTTTTTGAAAAAGACGCCATGAGCTTTCATTTGTTTGAATAAACACAGGCCTACTTTCGAAAGTTGTGTTAGTAAACAGTACTTGCGCTCTACGCGTGTTTCTTTTTTCAAGACAGGTTGCATTATTCTCCGACGGTTATTGCTTACATTTCAAAATATGTTTTTAGGTTTCAGTTCGACGGAAAGAGGGAAAGAAAAAAAATGAAAATACAAAATTACGCACACAATGTGTAATCTACCCCCTACACCTACTGCGTAATTTAACTAAAGTGGAATAATTGCTATGTAATTATATAATGCAAGGTTAAAATGGGTTTAATTTGTTTGATCAAATGTTTTTATGATGAGAAACTCAAAATTATAATTTTTTGTTATTCTCTACATCTTACATCTTTATAAGAGAAAAGGCATTTTATTAACAAAATAGCAGCACTTTTCCATTTGATACATTTTATGTATTGTATAAAAATCAGTTTATAGAATTTCAGCACCACTGCTGGTTGGACAGCTCCTCGTCCTTTAAAGAAAAGATTGATCAGCTGTAAAGTGTGAAGATTTGTACAGAAGCTTTCAAGGTAGCAGTGACAGGAATAAACACTGTCATTTTTAAAGATTTGTTTTTCCTTGCCGTTGACTGACAGCCAGGATCAGTGATTTTAGTGATAGTGTAACGCCATCTGCTGTGCAAACCCGCCAGCGAGCTCGGTTTGGCGTTTCCTGCCTGGTGAAGAACAATAATTGGGCGTTAGTGACATCTAGTGGTTTGTTTGATATACTGCAGCGGGTCAAACCTATGCCAAATGGTGAATCTGGACATTGTCTTTCAGTATATCACAGACAAAATATTGTTGCTTGATGGCTTGTGATAAAAACTTAACTTTAAAACCTACTGAAATCGCTAGCAAAAAACAAACAAACAAACAAACTGTTGTTAATTCTTGTTAGTGTTCTTGTTAAAGAATGACCAAATTCCAAAAATTAAGTACTTGTAATTAGATTGTTACATTTTAAAATACTTGTGATCAAACTACACTTACTTTTTTATTGATTACATGATTACACATTATTCATATGAAATGATTAAAAATGTATTTATTCTGCCTAATTCTTTATTTTCATCTTTTTAAAATGTTCTGCTCTAAAATAGCATACCACTTACAGTATATACATTCAGAAAGTCTTTCAGTTTTGTAGACATTCACACAAAGACCAGTCACTAGTCAAGTAGCTATAATTTCACAGAAAATTGAGATTTACAAAAATCCTTTCAATTTAGTGCATTACAGCATTGCATGTCTTTGAACGTTAGATGACATGTAGGCCTAGTATGGTAAACCATGCATTTAATCCATCCAAATTCACACATACACACACACACACACAGCAGTGAGTTGTGAACACACATGCCATTTTTGCTGCAGCGCCTGGGGAGCAGTTGAGTGTTTGGTGCATGCCTTGCTCAAGGGCTCCTCAGTCGTGTGTACTGAGAGTAGAAGAGAGCCCCCACCTACATTTCCTGCCAGTACTGAGCATCGAACCTGGCAACCTTCGGATTACAACTCTTACTCCTAACCATTAGGCCACAACTCCCCCCAATACTTCCCTTTGAAAGCCTTTCATCTTTCAAACACATTAAAATATACACAGTCATGTTATTTTTATTTACATATTAGGTTGGGATTCCGAAACTTACTTTTCATATATTTACTTAATAAAAAATTTACGACCTTAAAATTTAAGTATATAAAAATATATTAAGTAACATATTTGCATATTCATGGTTCTCTGACTAGTTAATGGCCACATGACAGGTAAACAAAATATTTGATCTGTTTATTAAGTGTTATATTTGCTGTTATTTTTAAATTATTTATTTTAATTTTACATATTTATGATTTAATTAATTATTTGGCTTTAAATTCAATTAAATTCACGTCTAGTTAGAATGTCCTAGATAGCAAAAATTAAGCATTTAAAACTGTTATATTGAGTTTTTATCTACTGAAAGTTTTTTTTTTTTTAAAGAGCTGAATATGCTGTTAAACAACAGTACAAACAATTGAATGCTCTCTATATTTTTTTATCCCTCACAGCTTCATTTTCATTCCTGCAAACATTAAATAACAAGCTATCCTGATTAAGGTCTGTAGGTATACAAATCAACAATTAATTAAATGATGTTGTATTAACTTCTACCACAAGATGGCCATAGTAGGTCGTACATATATAAATATATATATATATATATATAAAGTATATAATTTTCATAAAAATATCCCATTAAAAACAATTTAACACAGTCTGCAAACACTCCTTCTAATGTACCTGATTTTTAAAGCTATATAAATGTTGGATTTTATTCTATAGACAAAGTGGCATAATTGCACTATGATAAAATCATAAACAAACCCTCACAACAAAGAAAATGAATAATAATAATAAGCCTTTGCATCACATGATGTTGTGCATTTATTCATGGCATGTAGTGCCCTACATAATATGCATTCAAATGGTCTGTTTCCCCCTGGGAGCTGTTGTTTTCATGTGTTCTTTCTGTCTTCCTCTCGCTCTCTTTTTAATCCCTCACTCTACAGCCTGTCTTTGCAGCCTATTCATTCACTGGAAATAATATGGTTTTAATTCCTTGCATTGGCTTGGCGTGAAGCACATACGTCATATCCCCAATCCCTCCTCCTCCTCTTCTTCACTGGATTCGGATCAAAATTTGTGTGTTATTCCAGCCTGAACTCCATTCTGATCTGATCTGAAATCATGGGAAACAAGTTCACCATGTAATCTTCTGTGCTAAAAAGTATTAATTCTTGATGTCTGTGTTTTAAGTTGAAGCAATCATGGTTAAACTCCAAATTTATTGGCTTTGAAAGCTCTGTAATAAGCTGGAGGCTGTCTTTTATTTCAGTGTTTTAACACTTAGATATTTGCTCTGATTGTATTCTTCTGTTGACAGATATTCACCGAATCACTGAATCTGGTGAAACACATTTTTCCAAGTCATCTTCTTGAGCCTTGTTCAACATTTGTGCTTATCAGGTGGCACGTTCTGAGCGAATTTCATTTGTGGTTGATCTTTTAATCTGTTTCTGTACTGAAACCGAATCTGGTAGAAAGAAGTACATTTTTCATACTGGCCACATTTGTGTTCATACACTGATTACTGTATGTTTGATTTTCTGTTTACATGCACATACTGTATAGTATGAAAATACAGTGTTTGACATCAAACCGTGTGTTCTTGTCATGCCAAGTAACAAATCACAGACCTGCTGCACATGTGGACTTGAAAAATGCAGGAAAAAAATTATTTAAAAATGTTTAATCCATGTGCCTGAGCGAATCATAAACAAAAGGTTTAAGCTAACCTTGTTGAGAAAATACAATTTCATTAATGGAGGCTGGCTCAGAAAACAGCCAAGCTAGTCACTTGTAAAATTAACCCAAGCTAAGAAATCGTTACACATCATCAGCTCTTTATTTCTCTTTATGTTAACAGGCAGTTTCACATTTAAAAAGTCCTGTTTCCAGATTGGGGATCTATTGTGTGTGACACACAAAACTTTGGAGCAATTGAGACTCCTTTTTCTTTGAGGAATCTGTGGTTCCCATTGTCCACTAGTCATTGTGACAGACTTTAAAAATATTGAATACAAAATACATTTCCTCAAAGACTCCAGAGTTCTTATTACAATGTAAATTCATTGTTAATGAAATAAATTCAACTCAATTATAATTTTTTTTTTGTCTCTGGCTTGCTGCTTAAAGATTAGATGTTATTACATCATTACATTGAATTGGCTCAAGTTATTACTTATATTAATATTTACATTTAGTCAATTAGCAGAAGCTTTTATCCAAAGCGCCTTACAAATGAGGCAATAGAGTCAATCAAACCAGCAAAAGAGCAATATGATGTTAGTTCTGTGACTAGTCCTAGTTAGTCTAACGCAGTACACATAGCAAGGTGTTTTTTTTTTGTTTTGTTTTTTGTAATAATAACAAATAAAAAGAAAACAAGTAAACATCATAGAAAAAGAATAGAGAATGCTAATGTTAGAGGGTCAATTTTATGGGATGAAGAAAGACAAAAAACCTAAAAGAAACCTAGAAATGTTCAAATAAATATGCATTTGAGATACTAAAACTGAAATAAAATGTATATTTAAGCTTCATATAGAAATTGAAACAATTAAATAATAAAAATGACAAAATCACTTAGAATTTCTCAATTGTAAATTAAAATTAAAACTGAAAATGTAAACAAAAGCTAATTCAAAACATTAATAAATACTATGAAAATATATAGCTAGTATTTAAATAATCCACTAACAGTGTTTATTTATGTACTAATTAATTCTTGATATCCTGGTTTTTACTGTCTTTTTTTAAGGTCAGATCAAATTGCTACAAAAGTCATGTAGGCAATATGCATATATCCCTTTTCATTCCACAGTATAGTTAATATGACTTTAGCGCTTTAAATGACTGAGAACACAACGCTCTCTAAAGAGCAATGACGCACACATCAGTAATCCAGATTACACTATGTCCATAATCCTTTAAAATACAATTTCTTAAAAAAAAAAAACCCACCAAAAATGCTTTTTGACTGTTTTGTCTAATTGTTCAAACATTTATTTAATGTTTATGAGCACACAGTAGCACAAATCCCCAATATCCCAATATGTTTGGTGCTAAATGGAGCTCGCTTTCATCATTTTTCCACTGGTGTTGTGTTGACTATCACTCGTTGTGAAAACGCTGCCAGCATGAACTGCCAGTTCTTTTGTAGTGACAGACTGCTTCCCATTTACATTTGCGTAATGATTGCATAATCTGCTTCAAATGCTGTTTAATCAAATAAAAAAATACATGAATTCTGGCAGCCATTTTGACCTTTCCCTCTGCTCTTGAACCTTTGGACATCTGATCGTAATATTGTGACTGATTACTCTGGATTGCAAGGCAGCAGATCAGACACTCTCGATGTCAGTACAATGTGTTATATGTTATAAACTGACTACACATCAAAGAACTGTTTGTATCTCATAGTGACATCACGTGTGATTTATATCAAAGCAAATCCACTTGGATTTCACAAAGCCGTGGGCCATTCGTGTTGGGATACAGGCGATATTTTGAAGAGTCTTTGCTTTTTGTTTGGTACAAGTATTCCAAGTATGAAAATAGATTTCAAAAGTTTGGACAATTAATTCCATATTTATGCCAGTTATGGATTGGTTTACCTCTGTAAAACCACTGTAAATGCCAGTGGTATGTTTCAAAATTTATGAGTTTTGTGACTTTTTGTGACCGCTTCACAAATTTGCCGCATTTTTAGATGACATCTGGAATGATGATTTAGGGTATTTTAAAAATATTGTTTTATTTTTAAAATCATTCTTTCCATGCACCAAAATCTTTTTAGTGGTATGCAAATAGTGGCCAAAATGAATCGTTTGTAAAGTATGCTTTTAGTTATTTATTCTTAGTTTGAATTGTGTGGATTTCTGAATGCAGGATCATTAAAATATTAGAAATAAGCAGTCGTATGTAAGTAATATAAATATCAATATACGCAGAAGCTAAAGCCATCTCTTATGTCAGCAGTGATGTGACCTCAAAGAAAGCAGCAAAAAAAAACACTAATGGGGCCATATGAAGTACAAATTAAGAAAAAGTGAAGTAAGATGTAAACCATCTTGGGTTAAGTTACTTTTAAGTACAAATGTAAAAATAATAACATTTAAAAAATGCATAGAGATGCTGACCAGTGTAATATTTGCTTTTTGGGAAGTTTGGGAATGAACATCTTCGCAGTTCTCCAGTCCACTAAAATATTCAGTGGTCCAGAGAACACAGTTAAGACATAATAAAGAGTAGCCACCGATGTTTATTTCACTCTTGTGCATCTTGGCTGAGATATACACATCATATGTTGCTGACAAGACATCCACTGAACATCATTCACAGGTTAATGAAAGTGCACTTGAGGAAGTCAAGCTTAAACGGACACAAGAGCTTTTAAAGACTAATTAGGTTGAAGCATTACAAGCGACACATGAACCACTGCAGAGACATTATGTGTCAGACTACACAGTTGTACATATCTATCATTTGTTCATTAGCATGTCACATACACAAACATTGTGGTACAGAAAAGTATATCTTTCATAAGCATCCTTATGTTTAATAGTTGATACTACTGTGTATTTTTGAAAATTGTATTTATATATTTTATGTTCTACTTCTATCTATCCACTAAAAAACTTGTTTTGCATTATGTCAGCATATTATATACTTTTTTTATTGTGTATTTACAAGTATTGTATATTTGTATTGAGTATGTGTTTTTTGGTACAAATGTGTAAAAAGAGTGACCTTTTGTCTGTTTGTCGTTGCATGCATTGTAGTCTGTAAAAAAAATACAATTCTGAAAAAAAACTAGAAATATGCACATTTTATGCAATTTCTAGCAAAATTACTTGGCATTACATGCTACTTTGGCTTGTGAAATGCATTCTCTTCATTGAACATTACCATTTATGTATGTAGTAATGATATTTCTGTTATGCACAAAGTGAAATTATATTTTTAATACTTTTAATTAAAAACATGAAACACATTTTTGTTACCTGACAATTTTTTTTTTCCCTTACGGTGTACAAAATACCAACATAAAAATGATTTGGAATTCATTAATTATTTTTCAGATGCCAGAATGATTCATGTTAAAACAGACAGAATCTGCAGAGGGAAAACGAGATCACCAGTCTGAACATTTCCAATCGCAGTGAGTCTCGTGCATAATCTTTTTCTTTTGACTAATCTTGTGCACTGGGGAATGTGTTTTCATGAAAAGCACCGTTGTTTCTGGGATTAGAAAATGTTGCTTGCCTAATTCTGTCTCATAAGCTTGATGTAGACCTTTATCTCATAGCAAATGATTTCCCTATGTGCAAAATAAAGTACACTTTATTTCCTTGGTGTGCCAAATTGTACATTCTGGTTAACATGAAATAAATTAATATACTGTAGAGATGGTAAAAAGTATTGCTAGCAGTAAATTATTTTTTTTTTTGTAATGGCTACATTTTCACTAATTGTAACATTTAAAAGCCAGCTTTAATGTACAGTGTAACGGCACTTATATGCAATGAAATATCTTTGAAAGTTCACCCACAACCTCAAAATATAGGTTACATGGTTCCTGATTGTGTTTCCTTTCAGAACTGCATACATGGAAGCAGCTTAACCCTTATTAAATGATGGCCACAAATTCTCTTCTTAAAAGTGCTTTGCAACGATACGGATAAAATTGGACCCTGTTCTGTAACATTTCCATTAGGAGCAGCTTATGTGCTTTGTCAAAATATCAGTTTAAGAAATTTTATTACTTGCTGAAATCTATATTAAATATAAAAGACCAAACTACCACAAACACAGACTCAACTCTCATGTCCACAAACACTCAACAAAAATACAACAAGGATGATATAAGCACACAATTCCAATCAGCAAGTGTCATACCTGTTAGAAACTACCAGGACATTAACTGTTATCACATTCTTAGTTTATTTGGTCTTGTTCTCAATAGCAGAAGTCTCAATCTTTTGGCCAGTGAGCAACTGCCAGATTCCTCCTCTGTAGTTCTCATTTCCAAGGGAGTAAACAAAGACGTTGAAAGTAGGTGATGTCTTAGCCAAAATGGGTGCAATCTGTAAGAATAAGTTCAGAACAGATTCATTTTATGCACACAGTATTGAATAAATAGTTTAACAGAAATGTGTAAACAGTTACTGTTTACACTACAGTCTCCAAATGTATTTGATCAAAAATCCAGTAAAATGTAAAACAACTAGTTTCTCTTTGAATTTGTTCTAAAATGTAATGTATTCCTGTAATAGCAAAGTTGAATTTTCAGCAGCCATTACTCCAGTCATCAGTGTCACATGATCCTTCAGAAATCATGTTGATTTGGTGCTCAAGTAACCGGAAAAAAAAAACAAAAAAACTTTTTGGTCCATATATATTTGGACACAGGCACAATTTTGATTGTTTTAGCTGCTGCCCAAAACATATTCAAGTTACTGTTATATCATGAATATGGGCTTAAAATGCACACTCTGAGAGTTCCAGGCTTAAGGCAGTCATTGCCTGCAAAGGATTCTCAATAAAATAGTAAAAATGAACATTTATGATTATATTTATTTGTCCAATTACATTTGAGCCCCTGAAAATGGGGGGGACTGTGCATAAAAATGGTTGTAATGCCTAAGTATTTTATGTAATATTTTTGTTCAACCCCTTGAATTAAAGCTTAAATTCTGGACTTCAATTTCATCTTGATTGTTTTATTTTTAATTCTGTTCTGGTGGCATAATGATGCCAAAAAGATGAAAATTGTGTCAATGTCCAAATATATGGACCTAACTGTATATATAAAATCAGTGTAAGAATTGGATGTGTCATGTATTAATTTCGTAAAAAAAAAAAAGAAGAAATAAAAATGAGTGACTGAATGGTAGTGTGTTTTTATTTGAGGATTACCATAACCTGTATGACTTTTTATTTTCTTCTGTGGAACACAAATTGAAAATTTGATCAGGTATTGTTTTTTTTCCAATGTTGTTTTGGAACCCACTGACTTTCAGTGTATACACAAAACCAAACTTTACTGTATCTTCTATTGTGTTCTACAGAAGACAGAAGACATAAAGGTAGGTAAATGATTCATGTTGGTATGATCTTCTTTGGGTGTCTGCTGTGCTTCAAACATGATTTCCTCACCATTCTCAGTTTAGGAGAGACAAGGGTTGCGTTCTCCACAGCAGCATAGTAAGCCAGGATACCATAGGGGCCCCAGCAAAACAGCATGGTCTTCAGAGGAGTGCCACAGTTGAACTGCACATAGAGAGCAAGCAGGAGATTTAGTCTTAGTTGGATTTCTAAGTCACATGCTGCAGATTTAACTTTGATGTAAGATATACACCATTAAACATTCTACTTTTCTGATGAGCGAACAAACACAAAGCACACACACGCACAAAAAGAGTTAATTAGAATAAATGTCATAAACTCAATCAGGCTTGAGGGCTCAACAAAGACATAATAAAATGACCTACATACTACAGACTGTAGTACTTATGTGCACTACTGAGAAAAACAAAACAAACTTAAAGTGATTCTGTGCTAGTATTATTATTATTATATTTCAGCTTTATTCCATTTAACTAAATGTTTTTAATAGTTTTAGTTTCAGTTAAGGATAATAACCCTGTTCTGTGGTTGTCTTAACTGTCTGTAAGGAAATCCTCTTCCTTTTCAGTCACTTTGGTATTGGTGTGCATGCAAGTTTTTTGTGTTACATAATAGTTCTGTCCTAGAGAAGAGTTCAGTAGCTGTTGCAGAGATGCCTTTGTGCTCCCAGGCAAAACGTTTCTTTGACCTATTCAAACCCTGTGAATAACAGTCTTATGCAATGTGAGGGGAAATGTATACTCTGTTCCTTTCATGCACCCTTTGGTCTCACATGTCAAATTCTAATATGGTACAGAGGATACTTTACCTTGGCTTGGCCAGTCTTCTTGAATTTCCTATCAATGGACTGATAGGAAGACAGCACAACAAACATCTGAATGCCCATGTTGAAGATGGACATGGGGATCAAGTAAGACACATAATTCCTGTGTAAAAGGACAGACACAATTACATTATAGGTCTTATTTCACAGTGAACAGATTTACAAGGAAATGAGTCATGTGACCTCTCCATGACCCTAATATTGCTTTTTATGTGGGTCAGAACTCACATTTGAATATATGGGTCAATATGTGACTGAAGCGGACACTGGTGAGCAATGTCTTATGTTATAATATACAAAATGACGTGAATTATGAATGTAGTAATTAACGGTGCATCTTACCTGTCACCCTTGCTGTAGTCCAGTGTGCAGCATGTCCTCAGGGGCTCGTAGTCATACTCTCCCCAGCCAATCAGAGGCATGGCGGCCCAGAAGGCAGTGAAGAGCCAGATGAAGATAACCAGGGTGATGGCACTGCTCCACTGCAGCTTTGTCCCTAATATCACAAGGTATTACGGTTGCACTTTAGTTTACAGTATGTGAACTTACATGTACTTACAGTGTACTTATAATGTACCTACCTAAGAAAGTACTGGTAATATAAGGTAGCTACATGGGGTAGGTTCAGGGTTAGTACCTAGTTATTGTAATTACTATTATATTATAATACTACAATAATACAAGTTATACTGTTTAATAAATATAAATTTACTAAATAGACAGTGCTGGTATCATAACTGATTTTTCAGCAGCCAGTAATCCAGACTTTAGTGTCACATTCTTAAATCATTCTACATTCTTAAAAACTAAGATTCTTTACTAGCATCTGTAGTTCCACGAAGAACCTTTAACATATAAAAAAGGTCTCTTGAGGTCATAGGCGCTGATTTATATTTCTGCCGGTGGGTGCTCAATCCCCCACCCCCCCAACGTGCATTTATTTAATTTTTTTATATAGAAAACACATTTTCACCACTGTTTCCATGACTAAATAATAACTGGGCTACATTATCATACACATACGTAACAAATGTAATATCTTCAAATATTTCATTCTCATTACTCAATGTACAAAATAGTATACAAAATTTATCTTGCAAATACATATTTAGTAACCAAATAATACACACATTCTTTCTATGAGGGCTGCGCTTCACTAAATAAAATGATTTAATAAATACATGTTTACAATAAGCACTTATTTGCATGTACACAGGACAAAGTTTGAGGGCACACACGTAGGCTAATATCTGAGGGAGCGCAGAGCCATGATCACTATATGAGAGAGCAAGCCAAGAGATTCGTGCTGGCACCCTCTCAATTAAAATAATGCTCTCTTGACATTTGCCATTAAAATAACGTTAAAAAAGCCTCAAATTAACTACGAAAATAAGAATAAAGTCATACAAGCTGCAATTCAGTTCTTATTGGTTAAAATGATCGGCGCCTATGCTTGAGGCTATAAAAATGTTCATACTAACAAAAAAATGGTTATTTTAAGAACTGTTTACAGAAGAGTACACTGTAAAAAATGGAATGGGCTATTTACTTAAAAATATTATGGTAACAATATTACACTTAATATTTTTGAGTAGTTTTTACAACTTGATTTTTTAATGGAATCTACCTGAAAAAATCATGTAAAATCTCCTAAATTAATTAATCTATGACACAATGAATTTATTATAATTAGTGAAATGTGCTCATTTATTTTAAGTTGATTCTCAAAATTTGAGTTATTGTTGACTGAGTTATTTTGTACATTTAAAAGACTGTATACAGCCAAACAGCTCAAGTAGGAAACTACTTGAGAAATACTGGAAAGTACTGCACTAGCACAAGAAAAGCTACTGCTCATTGAACAAGGTTTGATGCCTTAGAGGTGTAGTATCCAGAACCATATGCGCTACTCTTCTGCACAATGGTAACTATTGCACTGTACAATGGAATCTTCAATGTAACATAAACTCTTTCAAATGTCAAACATAACTGAACATTAAACATTAATAGATGTTTCCCTTCACTCAAAAACACATAAAATAGCATTTAATTTCAAAATTCACTCTCCATCCAGCTATATGCAAAGCATGCTGGGAACTAACAATCACCTCTAAAATAAAACTGCAAAATTGAGCTAATTCTCTTAAAATAAACAGGTAGCCTTCTTTCCTTTTTTTTTTTAGTTTAATCAGTTCCTCAATTCAAGCCTCAAAACTGCTGAAGATTCCTTTAAAAAAAAATGAGGAAAACACATCTCTTGGTTTTATTAGTAAAAAGTCCTCAATATTTTCTACACAACACTGAATCACAATTTCTTTAATGAAATATACACACTATTTTAAAGTATCACCTTAATTTTTTTAATGAAAATTACAAGACCCATGATTCATTTTTTACAGTGTAGTTCTTATATGGAATCTTTACAAATGCCTCTTTCTACTTTTAAAACCATTTTTTTTTATATTAGTGTAATATTATGATATGGTGCACAAAAAATATTTGCTGAATAAAAGTATTAATCTATTAAAAAAGATATTGTTTTTGAATGTTTTTGAGTTTTGAATGGTTGTGTATGTTTTTGTAACAGAATTTACATTTTACATTTACATTTTACACACCATAACATATAAATACACTGCAAGAAAACACTATGTGTTTGTTTTTTCAACCGTTTTGCTATCGTTCCTGCATAAAGCGCATCCTATTGAGGCTATGCATATCCACAAAGTAAGACACATGACCCTCTTTTCTTTTTTTACCTAAACATGACTTTTACACTCCACGATGCTCTGTGTTCAGATGTTAGTTTAAAATGGCTATTCACTGAGATTCTGAAAAGAATGGCCTTTGGTGAAGCCTATGTGCCTATACGTGCCTTCAGCAGGTGATCTTGGCAACATGGGTGGGTTGATCTAGAACAAAGCATGTCAAATATCCTGCTGATATGGTAAGAAGCATCTCGTTCTTTCTATTACTTTTGTTACTCACTTGTGCAGTACTGGTGGTATCTGTCCCAAGCAATGGCTGCAATAAACTGGATGCTGGCAAGAGCAGTCATAAAGCCCTGGAATCCATGGGTTTGGCATCCATCTGATCCATAAGGCCAGTATCTGGAGTTTCAAGAAGATAAAGTATTTAAAAAAATCAAAGTTTGCTGGTTGATGTTCATAGCTTATGTTGTTTATCTGTATTAATTAGTGCTGGGCAACGATTAATCGCATCCAAAATAAACGTTTTTGTTTATATATGTGTGTGTACACTGTGTATATTTATTATGTATATGTTAAGACACACACATACAGTATATATTTTAAAAATATTTACTTGTATATATTTATATTCATATAATTTATATTAAAAAGAAATATATTTAATATATAAACATATATTAACACATTTTTCTTAAATATATACATGCATGTGTGTATATTTATACATACATAATAAATATACACAGTACAAACACATATATAAACAAAAACTTTTATTTTGGATGCGATTAATCGTGATTAATTATTGCCCAGGACTAGTATTAATAGTTTTAAATTAATAGTCACGTGCTATATATTTTTCTCAATGACACATTTTTCTAAATAGTTTCCTCTATTTTGAATTTGATCACATCCTTGCTTGTATCAGTAAAAATTGAAATCTAACATATTGGTGTTTTAGAACATGGTAGCTGGTTTCTAACCCAAACTGCTCATTAGCTGGCTACAGTTTTCCAAAAAACAGCTGATTTGTTGCACTAGCTAATGACCAACTTGGAAAACTAATGACTAACAGTTGGAAACCAACTACCATGCTGGATTTTCCAACAATGAATTCCTACTTACAATCAATCAATCAGTCAATCAATAATAGTTTCCCAGCCTGGCCAAGCTGGTGATGTCAGAAGGGATAACTCCCAAAACTTCTCTAAAACCAGCCAACAAACCAGTCCGACCAGATCAGGGAGACCAGCTAAAACAAGAAAATCACCTTATATTTTCTTTAGCAGGGATGTGATTAAAATACACATTTCGTCACACAGACAGTAAAAAAAAATATCATGCACACCCAAATATCCCTCTAAAGCAGGCTTTCTCAACCCTGGTCCTCAAGGGCCACTGTGCTGCAAATTTTAGCTCCAACCCTAATCAAACACACCTGAACCAGCTAATTAAGCTGTTCAGGATTACTAGTAAGCTACAGGCAGGTACATTTGATCAAGGTTGGAGCAAAACTCTGCAGGACAGTTGCCCTCCAGGACCAGGGTTCAGAACCCCTGCTCTAAAGTAACGGCTGCACTTTAGTCATTCATTACGAAAAAAGGCCCCTCTTACATCACAGCTGTATTTACATACACAGCCGTGACGCAGCGTCGCCTCTAGGGGTTCCGTCAACATCACCAACACACAAACGTGCGCGTGCTCACCTCAGAAAACTGGAGAAGGCAGCAACAGTGGCGTTCATAGAAATACCCATATCTGCCATGGCCAGACTGAACACGAGAAAATTACTTGGGGTCCGTAATTCTCTTATTTTAAGAAAAGCAACAACGGTAACAGCATTCAGGAAGAACCCGAGGAGACCTTCAGAGGACACAGAAAACGTGTGAACATTCAGAGCTTCTCGAGACCACAAAAACACAGCGGTTACACAACAGTAACACACATTCATTGACAGGTTTCTGACAGACAGTTAAATCACCGCTATGTGTTTGTTTTTTCAACCGTTTTGCTATCGTTCCTGGATAAAGCGCATCCTATTGAGGCTATGCATATCCACAAAGTAAGACACGCGATCCTCTTTTTTTTTTTTTTTTTTTTTACCTAAACATGACTCTTACCCTCCACGAGTAGACAAGATCCTAGGGAGAACACATCAAACTCGGAGAATCCTTCCGGTAATGGATACGACGTCACCATTTTGAACGCAATTCTGATACCAAACTGTGCAGAATGACAGTCCGCTCGCGCGCGCTATGTGCCTCAGTGTGTTCAATCGAAGCCTTCTTTTAAAGGAGCATTTCACGTGAAAAAGCATGAACGTAATTATGTAAAGCCCTCTCCCTCTGCCTCAATCCGCACAAGAATGTCTTAATGAATATAACAACTCCTACCACTGACCCCTAATACGTATTTACACAGGGCGACTGTAAATCGCTCATTCAGTTAGACAACAAGCCTTTGTGTGTCGGACGCTTGAGCGCTCTGATGATAAGACCGAGGTGGATGGGAACCAGTCCAGTCTGTGCCAATCCAGTGCGTCGTGTTCTGTTGTCGAGCTGTCACTCCTGACACTAACGGACACTGGATACCAGACGGTTTGCATAGGGATGATTAGAGAAACTGTTTACAATGACTTTTCTCAATTGTAGGAGACGTTGTGGTTTGGAGAAATAGAATAGATCTTCAGACACAATAGAGAGAGAAAATGACAATGTATTCACAAATAGATTAGTTGTTGTTCTGAGATATAATTTTAGTTTGGCTACATTTACAACATTAAGCCTTTACATCCTATACAGTCCCAATCGTAAGATGTGTTCGGTGCTGAAATAGAAACATTTTGAATATATTTAGACAAAATAGCCAATCCGAATTGCATTTATTAAAAAGCCCTTTGTTTCCTGATTGCATTATTCATACAGGAGTAAAAGCCAAATAATAAGTTACAAAGAGTAACACTGATACACTAACCTACTTTCATCAGGTAAGATTTAACCACATCTTCAATCATCAGTGTTTTATCACAAGAAGTCATGTGTATTTCCACATACAGGGACTTACATATACAATGTATAATTTCTGAGAATTTAGGGCTTATCATACCATACATATCCTAAACAAGACTCATATTGTTCAGTCAAGTACCTCAGTAAAGATTATGAGGTTATGAAATATCATTTACATGTTAAAAAATGCCTATAGTCGTATGACCATTCAAAACCCTTTTTTTCACTCAAATTTCCACACCTCTGTAAAGTAAAAGATTTGTTTGGTTTTGCTAAAGTAGATTAGTTGCCTTACATGAATGTAACAAAACTTTAAGAAAAGTAGGTACTGAGCTCACTGCAGTTTTAAGCTTTTACTGAATTCTATATACTTTATAACTGTGACACTCACAAAAAGATCTTTAGAGGAATAATGTGACCTTAATAATAATGATGTGTGTGTGAGAAGTTTAGGAAGTCAGAGGTTAAAACATTAGAAAACATTAACTGATATTACAATAATTTATTGCACATTTTTCAAAACAAACAAATAGTTAAAAATGAATTATTTAAAATTATAAATAACATTTTGCAGATTTTTTTTTTCTTGCCTTAAGCTAATGGCAGAGTAGGGAAATTCTGTTTTATATTTTCAACTTGGCACTAAAGAACAGATGACCTGGTTCCAAGGTTCAACCCATGTTGTGTTTACATACCTACAGTAGCAAAAACAAATAGGCTTCTGGCAAAAATAACTCAGTCTCATTAAACAGAGACACGCCATACCAGTTTTATACCAAATAAATATTTACATGTAACCCTTTCAGAAAGAAAATGTGTTGAAAGTTTTAACTGCTCTGCATTTTGCACTTATTCCAGAAACTCAAGAAAGATTTTGAAATATTCATTATCATTCCTGCACTTTTCTCGTTTACTGTTTTGAGCTCATGATGTTAAAATATGTATTTATTCATTTTTCTTACATTGGCTTGTATCTGTCTATTAAGAACATAATAAATAACAACAATTAATAACATGGTATTTATAAACCCTAACAACAGGCTCTTATGAAGAGCAAGCTGCCTGTCAGCCGAGGCCTAACAGGATTACATGAAGGAAAATATTTTAAAAATCCTATCGGACACGCCACTCAACGATAGCTGTGCAGAAACTTGGATGTCCTTAGTCTGGCAACTCTCATGCTGATGATACAGTGCACATTAATTATTACAAGGAAGAATCGATAAACTAGTTATATATATGGCAAATATGGAAATATTATTTACAACATAGAAAAATATTGTTTTATTTTATTTAACAGATGTTGAAACAAATTCTTTCAACGCTCCCTGGTCTCTCCTATGTTCAGAGCAAGAATACCTAGGCGATAGTGACTGGTACAGCCAGAACAGACCAGCTTCCAAAAGTATCATCAGCTCTTACACAATCTAGAAGTGATGCAACAAATGTCATTGTTTGGCTGTTAGGCAGAGAGAGGATGGTTTGAAAGAGAGCTGGATGGGGGATGGGCAATAAACATTATGACCATTTCATAAATATTTCCTCCCTATAATTAACAGCTGTATATCTGTGTAGCCTATCAGATTCCAAGATGCATACGCATCTAAATGAAAATAACGCGCGTGCTTTCGCTAATCCTCATCTGTCCTTTTTATCTGCTGGACTTGTAGCCGTCAGATCACTATGGGCAATCGGAGCAGAGCGACGATGACATGCTGGTTATTTTCCCCATAATTGCAAGTGCATGGTTTTTCATTAAAACTACGTTCGGCGGTGTTTTGTTGACACGAGTAGCGAAATGTCTCTTACTGTCTTTTTGGGTCTCCTACTGGCATCTGGCGGCTTTCCACTTGTTCGGAGCACCTGCCCTTCCCAATGCAGCTGCTTTTATCATAACCTGAGTGATGGATCAAGAGCCAGGTGAGTCTGTGTTTTATGATCTCAACTGTATTTAATTCATGCAATGCATTTTTCCCCACTTGAAATGTGTTGCACTTGTGCCTTTTTGATTTTTGCATATTTCACATTCATTACATTACATAGGCTACATATTGTAGTCCACACAGAAGGTATTTATTTATTCTTATTTTAGTATCTCTTAGAGTTTTAAAATACGGGAGTCTATTCAGTCTATTTTTTCAGTCAATTCAATCAAGAAAACATGATCTTTCCTTTTCATTGCGCAATATGGGTACATTTTGACGCAAATAATGACTTTTGATTTGTGATTTTTAGTATTTTTTAATTTTTTTAACAAGCATTTGTAGCGTCAGTCAAAGACCGCTGGTTTTAAAGATTCGTGTGCGCTTGCTTTCAAACCCCCTAATTATAGCTCTTTATTCTTGTTTCGAATGCGTTTTGCAGGAGCGTGATTTGCAACGATCCCGAGATTTCCCTGGTGCCCGCCACTTTCCCAGGCGACACCTCGAAACTTCGGATTGAAAAGACAGCCATCAAGAGGATCCCGAGCGAGGCTTTTAGCTACCTCTCTAACTTAGAATTCCTGTGGATGTCTTTTAACGTTTTGTCCTCTCTCAACTCGGACAGCTTTCGGGGTTTGTATAGTTTAGAGGAACTAAGGCTCGATGGAAATTCGCTCACTTCGTTTCCGTGGGAATCCCTCATGGACATGCCCAGTCTGAGGCTACTCGATATACACAACAACCAGCTGTCCTCAGTACCATCTGAGGCTGCTCCCTACATGAAAAATTTAACCTACCTGGATTTATCCAGCAATAATCTGCTGACAGTGCCATCTGAGGTCCTCAATACTTGGCTGACAGTCAAACCCATCCAGGGAGCAGAAAGTTCGAAAATTATTCTTGGTAATTTTTTTCTTTGCCTTCTTTTCTTAATTTAATATAATTGAGGTTATTGTATATTTTGTATATTTAAGTATTTATATAGATTATTTTTCAGTTTTTCTTCTTAAAATTTTCCTGTTTAATTCATTGTTACTTGCCTTTTCTTCTTCTCAATTATTTGTGAAATTTACTTGCACTTTCTGACAGAAAATTATTTCAAAGTAAATCCTGCACCATTTTTTTTCAGTGTATATATATATTTTTATATAAATACATTTGAAAAATATATGAAATACAAAAAAAAATCTCTTAATTTCTTAAGAAACCTTTTAGAGGAAATGCGCTCACAATTATAACTTTTTATTACAATCATAAAGGTTTTCTTAATTTAAGAGTTTTGATGTAACTTGTCACTGATCATTTGTTTTGCCCCAGGTCTTCATGACAACCCTTGGTTGTGCGATTGTCGATTATACGACCTGGTCGAGTTCCAAAAGTCTCCCAGTCTGTCGGTGGCTTTCATTGACACAAGGCTCAGGTGTGCAGATCCAGAGAGCCTCTCTGGAGTTCTGTTTAGTGGTGCTGAGCTCCGGCGCTGCCAGGGGCCTCGTGTCCACACAGCCGTAGCCCGGGTGAGAAGCGCAGTGGGCAACAATGTCTTGCTGCGATGTGGAACCATTGGGGTTCCCATCCCCGAGCTGGCCTGGAGAAGGGCAGATGGGAAGCCACTGAATAGGACAGGTGAGTCAGCACAGTGGCGGCGGCTAAGCAGCATAAGCCAGAAATGCTAATGCACAGTGATTTCACTGCTGGCGCGGACACAACAACTGTGATTACACAATACTAATTAGTTCTTGCATTTTGAGCAAATGTACTCAATCGTTCTGCCTTTTTCCTTTAAATTTTGCAGCTCAACTGGAGAATTCGAAGGAGGGAATCGTTTGGTCTATTTTAAGCGTGCCTGCAGTGTCCTTTCGTGACACGGGTAAATACATCTGCAAAGCATCAAATTATGCAGGGAGTGCAGAAGCAGTTATTTCTTTGATCATAAGTGACGCCCCAAAAGCTGAGAATCCGACTGTGGATCCAAAAACCAAAGTAAAGTCCAAGAAGCCCAACCCAATAGTCAAGGCAGCCTATCAAGAAAAACACATCGCCACATATGTTTCCCCAACTCCCAACATTGCGCTACCACTTGGTGCCACCGTGAGCTACAGAGGCCCATATCCAGGAATGGAGAGCGACAATGCCGCTAACAGTCGGACGAATACCCAAACAGCCAGTCCCGACGGGTTCCTAGAGACCAATCTGAGCAACCTGGCCGCAAACACATCCTCGCTGCAGCAAGACCCCGACAGGGTTGTGCGCGCTGTAAAAGTGATTGGCGATACGGACTACACTGTGTGTCTGAACTGGAGGGCACCGACCGCCAAGAACACAACCGCTTTTAGCGTCCTTTACGCTGTGTTTGGTGAGAGGGATATGCGCAGAATTAATGTCAGTCCTGGCAACAACCGGATCCTCATTGAGGGACTGGTTCCAAAAACCAAATACATCGCCTGCGTGTGCGTCAAGGGGCTGATCCCCAAAAAGGAGCAGTGTGTAATCTTCTCAACAGATGCAGCAGCAAGCGCTAATGGAACCCAAAAGCTCATTAATGTAGTAGTAATCACGGTTGCCTGCGTGATAGCCGTGCCTCTGACTGTGATCGTGTGCTGCGGGGCACTTAAGAGGAAAATAAAGAAGTTTCTGGGCAAAAAGTCCAAAGACATTCAGGACTCGTATGTTACGTTTGAGACTCTGTCTCCTAGCACCAAGGCCAAAGGCTTGGAAGGGGAATATCTCAACAGACTGAATGCAGAGGAGTCCAACAGACTGCTGTCGGCCCGGTCCAGCCTAGACTCGGAGTCCACGGCTAAGATTGAGGGACAGCCCAACGAATACTTCTGCTGACAATATCCCTCAGCCACAATTCCACCACGCAGCCACCACAGTATCCAGGCCCAGCCACAGTACCTGAGTGCACATAACCTGTACCAGCAGTACATGACTGGCCATCCGTGAAGAAACCTCAGGATACTTAGCATAAGTAACAAAGTGCAGAAGTGAAGACTTTTATGCTGTCTTGGTAAAGTTGCTCTTTGTTGCTGTGCTTTTGGACTTGGTTCTAAACTAAGCCTTTGGCTGGTGGTGGGGTTGTGGCTGAGCAATCCCAGGAACATATAGATATGTACTTTTACCCCTTTAGACTAGGAGGAACTGATTCAAAGGGAAGTGTTCATATGAATTCTTGTTTATTTGTATATGTGGGGAAAAAAATCTGTTAATATGTAATAATACTATTATTATGTAAGGAATTGGGGATTCATTTTCACAGTTTGTTCATACTACACATACTCTTCTAACAAAAATGAATGAGTCCAGTGTAACACTGTAATGGAAACAAATCAGTTGGGATTTTCATTTGTGCAGAAACAGCTTTAACTTAGAAATTGGAAGTAAGCTTCTTAAACAGCAAGTAACACATTGAATTGAATTAAATTTTGGAATAGAAAGACAAAAATAATATTTTCTCATAATCCATACTGATAATCTTTATAACTTTAAAAAACATTTTTTACAGTGTATGCACCAACATTGTCATCATGTATGTGAAATTATTTCTGTTTGTTTAACATGTGAAACTTGTGCCACCTAAACCATTCATAATTTTTGTGTCCCAGGTTGCTTAGTACCCATTCATGCTTCAAAATAAATTTTGTATATATATTTTAAAAACGTGTTACATTTACTTTGTTTTTTAACAACAATAGTAGGTCAGACCTACAATTAAGTTCCAAATAGTCTCTCACAGGGTACGTCAAGGATTACTGATAATAGGCTTTGCTCAACTCTACCTGCAGTCATGTCGCGAGCAGACACGGAGTGGATGTAATGTTATAGGAGACTATGGATGCCTCAATTATATTTCGTTTGATTGTTTTCTTTATTTTATTAAGTCATATCAGCTCAGAGTGTTTTCCAGGATGCTCCTGTGGGACTGACCGTTATGGGAGGTTAGTTGCAGCTCCTTTCAGTGCACACAGTATTAACAGAGGTCAGCAGTGGCATTGAGCAAAGATGATTGTTGTTGTGTTGAGAACAGGGCTATCTATAGTATATATGTGCTATGGTCTGTAAATATGAATATTTGTATGATTAGAGGAACTTTTTTGCCCCTTTTGTTAAAGAAAGGAATTTTAAAAATGGGTTTATGTATATATATATATATACATACAAGGACAGCAATTCTAATAAATAAATACAATAAAAAAAAAAAGTTTAAATAAAAAAATAAATAAATAAATAAATGAATAATATATATATATATATATATATATATATATATATATATATATATATATATTATTTTAACTTTTTTTTATTGTATTTATTTATTTATTAGAATTGCTGTCCTTGATAGTACTGCCATTACTGTCATGCCAAGTAATTTTCCAGAGAAAGGGAATACCTCTGCTAGACAGCTTGAATTCAGAAACATTTTTATATTATATTTAATAAATACAAAGTTACAGGTTATCCAACCTTTAAAAAAAATTGCAATTGAAAGTATGGAATGTTTTTTTCTAGGTCACTCACATGTATGGAAGCGCCATTATCCGGCATTCCTGAGGACATACAGGAAGATTTAACTAAAATCCGAATAGAGAAATCACTGCTAAGTGAGCTACCAAAGGCAGCGTTTTCGCATGTTAAGTTACTAAAGCATCTCTGGCTGAACTTCAATGACATCGCCATCATAAATATCAAAAGTCTGGAAGGTTTGGGGAACTTGACGGAGCTCCGGTTGCAGGGCAACAAACTGCGTTCAGTACCATGGACAGCGTTTGAGGAAACCCCCAACCTCAAGATCCTGGACCTGAAACACAACCGCATCGACGCCCTCCCTGAACACGCGCTAAAGTTTCTACCAGGCCTGACCTACTTAGATCTGTCCTCTAATCAACTCTCAGTCATTTCTAAAGACGTCTTCCTGAACTGGCCTCTCTATCACACAGAAAACAAGCACGAGCGACCTACAGCGTCCAACGTCGTTCTGGCGCTTCACGACAACCCATGGCTGTGCGACTGTCGCCTTGGAGGCTTCATTGAGTTCATCAAATCGCTGAGTCCACCGTTCATTCTAATGAACTCATATTTGACATGCTCTAGTCCCGAATTCAAGGCAGGGAAATTTTTCCACGAGGTCGATCTAAAGACGTGTGTGAAGCCTGAGGTCAGCGCCCCAGACACCAACATCACGGCGCCTTTAGGAGGGAACATCACGCTAACATGCTTTGCCACGGCCAGACCTGAACCTGCTGTTCGGTGGATATATGGTCTTAAGATACTAAGAGGATTTCGTGGTAAGAGATATTCCCGTAAATCATGTTTAGATACGTTTATCTTTACTTAATTGGATATCTTTATTTAAAAATTAGGTGCTTAACTCTCAATTAGTGCACACAGATATTATTACAGCCTACTTGCAAAAAGTGTAAAAACACCATTTTGTAAATGGTTACAAAATTACATATCTTTAAACCTCATCTTCTAACACAATTCAGTTTATATAAAATATAAGCATATTCATATTCTTTTAAGTTCCTAAAAATTACTCAAAAGCAGTAGCGGCTCCTGACCATAAATTTAGGTGGGGCAGATTATTTTGAAAATTTTATATTCTACTCTCTGAACACAACATTTTGAGATGGTCCTCACTGCAGAACACAAGATCCAACTCCTCCCACCTTACATATACCTTAACCTACCCGTCTCCACCCCCTGATCCCTAAACCCACCCATCTCCACCCCTAAACCTACACTGTAAAAAGTGATAAGTTGACTTAACTCAAAAAAATTGAGGAAACCCGTTGCCTTAAAATGATCAAGTAAATAATAATAATAATAAAATAAGCTAAGTGAATTGTCAGGTTCACTTAACTTATTTTTTTAAATTATTATTTACTTGATTATAGGCTACTGCTTACTTTACGACTTAAAATAGTATAGAAAATCCAAAACATATTTGTTGCAGAATGCTGAACACATTTACAATTTATTATTGATTCAGTTTATATAGAGGTCTATGTTTTGGATGAATATTTTGGTGCCCAAATAGACAAGCCGCGCTTAATATATTAATATCATAAATAATAATACTCAAATACATTATTTTTTTTATAAATTATTAATATATTTTGTATAGATTTCTTTATAATTTTTGTTGGTGTTGTTAAACTGTCCTTAGTTTCAAAAACTGTTTATTGTGTGTTCAGAGATTCAGAGCCGTGTGGATGAGGACACTATCAAGTCTCAGCTGATCATTCCTTCACTCCATCTAGCCGATCGAGGGCTCTACACCTGCACTGCCAACAACTTTATTGGCAATTCCTCCATCAGTGTCTTACTGGATGTGAAATCTCTGGAAGGCTCGGTGTCTCATTCCTCAGGCTTCCCTGCTGCCATCGCTGAGGAAAATGTTTACATCGATATCCGTATTGCCAAGCAGACAGTCTATGGCATCACAATCGAGTGGCATGCTGTTATAGACAATCCAGCTGAAACCTGGTTCACTATCCATTTTGGCCGATATGACACACTCAAGAAGGAGCAGATATATATTGGGCCAGGTATCAACACATACTCTGTCACAGACCTGCTACCAGCCACTAAATATGAAATCTGTGTTACTCTAAAAAACCAGGCTCCTCGGAATGACCAGTGCATTGTATTTGTGACAGGCAGTGATTTCAATGAGATGGAACAGAGAGAGAAGCTCATTCATATTGTCATCATTGTACTTGCCATGGTGCTTGCTGTGCCCGCGGGAATGTACGCCTGCACCACCGATGCCAAGTTCAACTGCTTTGAGCGTTGCACGGAGATGTGGAGAAACAGGAGACATTCGGAAAGCTCTCACACATCTGATGAGAGACATGGCACATTTGACAGTCTCCAAGCTGCCAGTGATGAAGGCCTCTGCAAGGAGTCCAGCAAAGAGCGGAAAGCCAGACGAAGGTCTGCTGAGAAGATACAGAAACCAAAGAATGACCGAAGACCAACAGCTGAGCTTTACTGACACCACACACTCAAAGATAGCTATAGACTCATTAATACCCATGAAAGGATTCAGGCAAGCCTCCATTTTAATTACATTGCGACATTTATCCAGCTTTGATAAATCCGAGATCAGAGTAAAGTTAATATGCTTATTATGGATGCCACAATCTTCAGAAGAGAGTCTCAACTGGTCATGAACTCATGGATCAGCTGCTGCTGGACAGGATTTTCCAGACAAACATAAAATCCACAGAATCTCTAGTACAACTATAATCAGAAGAGAAATGCATTTTGACAACTTGTGACAATTAGTAGTGCTCAAAACATAGAAAACATTCATAATACAACTACTGTAAAGAAAATTTATTTTTTATCAGTTGTTTATCATATGTGTTTAATGATATTTTTATCTAAATTATTATTTTAGGTTGAGGTGCACTTATATGATTAAGTACATCGGCATGTTTTATGTAACAGATTTATTTTAATGCACATGATACAAACACAGGAGTACAAAAGAAGATTAGGATTTTTTTTATGCCAGTTCCATATCATGTCAATCCAACAGTGGGCCCAATACTTATCTTTTAAAATAGACATAGGCGTCAGCAAGCAAACACTTTGACAAACAAATGAAAATGTGAATACACTGACCCAGGAACTGAAACTGACTTTAATTTGAACACAACTGTTTTCTGTTTTGTAAAATAAATGTTATAAATATTGTTTTATAATACATTTTTTTCTCCTAAAGTATTATAATTTGTTTCTTTAAAAAAATGAGTGATAGGTGCAATATTTGACTGTCAGTAAACATATAAAAGTATATTTCTGAACTTGTGGTTCTGTAGTTGGTTTTTAGATATGTATATAAATGTATATCACACATAAATAATGTGACAGATTGTATACGGTGCAATTGAAGGCTTTAAATTTCATTCAAGAGATTTGTGAAGATGCATGAAATAACTATCATGCTGAAGGTTTAGTGCTGCTGAAGTGTGCCATTCTGCACCAATCCAGGCTTGTTGACAGTTATGCGGTTTTTTCCATTGTGGTGCTGCTAAACCAGGATTAAAACATACAGTACGTGACCAATCACGACCAGTCATTAGACTCGCTACGTCACTAAAGCAGAGCACAGTTCTCTACACACAGTATACATATAGAAACGGTATACTTATGCTCTGAAATCTGTGTGGAACTTTTTGTAAATGATTCTATTGGATAAGCTTTGGGCTCTGGAAGAGTGCTTAAAGAAAACAGATCTTTGTTATGTATTTCAGTGTTAAACTTTGAGTGTTCAGACTTTACATCACTTTACAGGTCTCTGTGACCTTAACCAGAGGGCTCCAAAATCAACTAGTCAAAATGTACGCATCTTGGTTTGAATGTTCTGTTTTTCTTTTATCCTAGTCCATCAGCGCAGTTTGCAAGTTTGTAATCCTCTCTAAAAAAAAAACGTAATCCTACTGGCTTCCTACAGGGTATAATTCCATGTCATTTGTGCTTTTACCCCTAGTGCTGCTTTTACTATCTGAAAACAGACTTTCCTCATCACAGCAGTTTTTTCTCATGTGCTTTAAAGAAGAAAGAGTCATAAACATTTGCAACGATGAATAGCACACACGTAAAAAAAAAAACAAAGTGCATGTGTGTCTTTAAATGTATAAACACATGTTTAGAGATTTAGGAAAGCCAGAGAAAGACAACTCATAATTTGACTTCTACATATTAAATTCACCAAATCTGAAAATGTTAAGCCCCAAAAGAACAAGCACGTGCTAAAATAGCCAAATCACAGCTGCACATGGTAAGTTTCTGAAATATTTGAGTCACATTACTCATTAAAAAAAAAAAAAAAAGGATGCAAAATAACATCTGGGTTTTAAAATCTGTTTTAAATGCGGCATTAAAGTAAAATATAATTGTTCTCAATCCTATATTACACTGAAGAAAATGCAACAGACACAAAGCTGTAAGATGATATTCAAAGCAGTTTCATATCACAGGTCCTCCTTAAAAATGTGCTATTCTACAAATAAATACAAATTAAACAATACATTTGAATTAAATATCAATTTATTTACAAAAGGTTGAATATAAACAGATCACTTCAACAATTATTTGACATTTAATTCTGAACTGCATGAACACTGACAAGGTAAATTAAATTGATGAAAAATTGCACAAATTGATAACATAACTGGTTTTCCTCACTGAAGGACAGGAAGATAACTATTTACTCAAATCATTATATAATATTGCGACTGTTTGTGATTTTCAGGGGTCCATCAGTCAAAATCATTTATCAAATAAACCAGCAAATTAATGTTCAGAATTTGCATTGTAAGTGTTTGTTCAAGGTCCAAAAGATATTATGAGACCCAGAATGCATTTATTTACTGGCCTCAGCGACACTATTGTATTTTTGAAAAACTTTTAAAAAACCATATAGTAAGTACTACATGATTTTGAAGAATGAAGACTCGCAGTCCTTGCCACTTATCCACAGTTCAAGAAACCCCCCCCCCCCCCCCAAAAAAAACCCCCATCATAAATAGAGTAAACATGAACCAATTTTTTTCCATCCAGAAGAGGGCAGTACACAGAGTCCTAGCATTAGCAGTGTGTTAGTCTTGGCTAGTGACACTTTCCCTCATTTCCACTAGGTTCAACCTGCAAATCCCAGCTAAACTCTTCACGCATTAGAAAAGAAGCTTCCAGAGCTGGCCTGCTGTTATCTTGTCCTTGCTCAAATCTTGCCTGAAATCTTCTTCAGTCAGAAGAAACATGACATAGAATTGGCAGAGGGACACGTCTTCTCTCCACTGAACACTGTTATTTATATACATGCATTTCATCAGTATCGGTTTGCCATGTTTATCTGCTCCAGTCTAAGTTTGAGTTCAGAAACCAGTGCTGTGTTGACAGGATTGTCTTTACTCCTATGAGATCTTTTCTTTGTCTTGGAGGCCACTGAGGCAGAAACTGTAGGTACCGTCCACTCCCGGTCACCGTGTCTATAGTGACTTGGCAACGGCGGGGGCATGAAGGGGGCGTTAGGAGGCGACGGAGGGGCTCGATGAGAACATCCTTTGACGTTATTGTTGCAGTTGATATTGTCTGCTGTAGGGATCTCCAGATCCTCATTTCTAAACTTACCTCCACAACGTTCCTCTCTGAACGGTTGCTGAAAGTCGTCTTGTCTCCGGGGTTTACGCTTTCTTCGTATGATACGACGGGAGGGTAGGATCTTGTTGGACTTGACATTTCTCACGTATATAACAGTAGAGATGAAGACGGTCACAAAAACCATGATTATAATGACACCACTGACCAAGCCTAGGAATTGCATGGGATTTTCCCTACTTTTCAATAAAAAGGACGTCAAAGGTCCCTTGTGTTGAGTCTGTAAAAGAGCACAAAGAGAAATCAAGTCCATAGGACTCAAGGATGATGTACTATAGGTTTCTCGCTGTTTGGTCAGAGACACATGGTAAAAGTGAGGCAAATAAACATCTTAACTCCCAGAGAGGCCAACAGCAGTCAACACAGCATACTTGCATCACATGTATGTAGAGTCAGTATACTGTATGGGTTAGAAAACACTGCATGGCATCTCAAAAGCTGAGAACAGATTGATAATTGATTCGTTGGATACTAATTTGGCGATTTATAAGTTCTGTTAAAGACTAAATGGATTTGAATGTTAAAACAGAGTCTGGTTGCACAGTAAGACAAGATCAGAAGAGTTGAATGAGGCACCCAGAATTATGACCATGCAGCCTCATTTTTATCATCTCAAAAATATCTACTGTATGATGTAGACTAAACGGATAAATGGGCTATTGTTTGGAGTCACATAAGAGCAAAATAATAGTTGTTAACTGTGCTTGTGTACTCTTTTACAGACTTTTTACTTGCCTTTAACAGTAAAATCATGTAAGGATGGAACAAAAAAAGAAGAATGCTAAGTATTGGTGACGGTGTCAAAGTGGCTGATGGTCAGGGCCTCCTAATAATCTTTCTGATCTTGCCCCTTGGCTGGACCCGGGACTTTTTCACAGATTTCCAGAAAATTATGGTGGATATGAAAATGGTCAGACAGATGGCGAGTACTACAGTGCTCAAACAAATACGGAAAACAGTCCAGGGCCGAGTTCTCAGACTCAAGAAGTATGAAATCATTCTGGATTTGATCTGTAAAGCACAGAATAACAGAAAACTTATACTAGATTTGATATGAGGTTTGCTTACAATACAGCATGATTCAGTTGTATTTTTCTTCTATGCATTTAAGAGATTTATTTATATTCTGATAGCTTTTCGTGTGCAATTACGTGACTGTGAAAATGCATAAATGAAAAGGCCTCTTGAGTTGTTTTGAAAAGCAACCATATGTTCTTATATGCAATAAATACTTTCATATTTTAAATTAATAGAATTCTCAGAAAAAAATCATTAATAAAGACCCACTTACCGCTTCTGTGATGTCAATCTTTACCACCGTGGTGGTGCTGAAAGATGGTGAACCTCTGTCTTTGGCCTGAACAACCACAGACCAGGTACAGTCTTTGTGATTGCTGATATTCTGGACTATGTCCATGGACTTGATGTACGACTTCAGCTTTATTTCTCCTGTGTCTGCATCAATGTCAAATATGTTATCTGGGTCAGACTTCATGATGGAGTATTCAATTATATTATTGGGCTCTTCTGCGTCTTCATCAATCGCCTACAAATAATCAAACACAGTCAACTGACAAGTGTTCTATTAGAAGAACAAACAGAAGATACAATACAACAAATATAGCTAACCTCTATTTTCACTGGTGCACCAATCACCATTGTCTTCTCTAGAGAGTTTTCATTGAATGCTGGTGAATGGTCATTGAGGTCCATAATGGTGACAAAGACTTCTGCAAGGCTGTATTTTCCGTCAGTGTCTTCGGCTTTCACATAAAAGTTATACTTGGATTTGACCTCAGCATCCAGACTGGCCCAGGGCTGAGTGTAGATGATTCCAGAATTAGGCTGAATGAAAAACCTGCGGAAAAATATAAAACAGGAAATGAGTTGAATGAATGAATGAATGAATGATGCATTTATATAGCGCTTTGTGTATTGCTGTACACCCAAAGCGCTTTACAATCATGTGGGGGGGTCTCTCCTCTACCACCACCAGTGTGCAGCATCCACTTGGATGATGCGACGGCAACCACACTATAACGGAGCCAGTACGTTCACCACACACCAGCTACAGGTGGAGAGGAGAGAGAGTCATTGAGTCAATCAAGTGGATGGGGATTATTAGGAGGCCATGATAGACAAGGGCCAGTAGAGGGAATTTGGCCAGGACACCGGGGTTACACCCCTACTCTTTACGAGAAGTGCCATGGGATTTTTGATGACCACAGAGAGTCAGGACCTCGGTTTAATGTCTCATCCGAAAGACGGTGCTTTTTGACAGTATAGTGTCCCCGTCACTATACTGGGGCGTTAGGACCCACACAGACCACAGGGTGAGCACCCCCTGCTGGCCTCACTAACACCTCTTCCAACAGCAACCAAGTTTTCACCGGAGGTCTCTCATCCAGGTACTGACCAGGCTCAACCCTGCTTAGCTTCAGTGGGCAACCGGTCTTGGGCAGCAGGGTGATATGGCTGTGGCTATGAGTTCTATAGGGAAAACCGGGATTACACAGAGCTTGTTGTTCAGGGAGATGTTAACATGATTTAAAGCTTTCAGAACACAATATAAATGAGTCACTGGTACTCTATCTATTTGAAAACTGTTATTTATACTTATTGTCAACAGGATGAAATTGTCTATACACTACTGTTCAAAAGTTTATGGTTGGTATGTGTTTGAAAGGCTGAATTTATTTGATCAAAAAGTACAGTAAAAACTACTGGTGTGAAACATTATATAATTTTAAACAGCTCTTTCCTATAAACATATTTTAAAATGTAATTTATTCTTGAGATCAGCGTCTATTACTTCAGTCTTCAGCATCACACAATCCTTCAGAAATCATTCTAATATGCTGATTTGGTGCTCAAGAGACATTTCTTATTATCAGTGTTGTAAAAAACTGCATTTATTTGGAATAAAAATCTTTTGTTAACAATGTGAAACGCTTAATAAATTTCATGCAACCTTGCTAAATAAAATCATCAATGCCCTCTGTGAGTGAGTGAATGAATGAGTGAAAGAGTGATGGAGTGAATGAATGAATTAGTGAAAGAGTGAGTGAATGAATGAATGAATGAATGAGAGAGTGAATGAGCGAAAGAGTGAGTGAGTGAATGAGTGAGAGTGAATGAGTGAAAGAATGAATGAGTGAGTGAAAGAGTGAATGAGAGAGTCAATGAGTGAGTGAGTGAAAGAGTGAGAGAAAGAGAGAGGAGAGGAATTCCGTGAGAGCAGCAGCAAGAAAATGAGCTCCTGATTGTTTTATCCTTAAATGTTGTTTTAAGATAAGACAGACATTCAGTTTTGATGAATTGAAGAGTAGAAAGACTTCCTACAACCAATATTACTTGAGAGAAGATTTTAAATTAACCAAGAAAAACAGGAAGAGGACAGCTAGCTGAGAGTGGCCCAAAAGGTCATACAACTGCCTCTAAAGAAAAGAAAAGAAAGAGAAGAAAGAAAACTGAGTACAGTGAGTACAGATATACAGAGGTCTGCAGTCAACTACCTTTATTTTGGATTTAGCCAAAGTATGAAACAATTCGACTACCCCCGGGCCAACCCTAACTGAATCAGAAATCAAATGTCTCCTCTTTGCAGATGATTTAGTCATTCTGTTAAAAACAGAGGGACTACAACAGCTCCTCGACATCATAGAGACATTGAGTCAAACATGGGCTCTTAAAATGAATAAAAAAAATCAAAATAATGATTTTTCAAAAGAGACCCAGGTGTAAGGAAAATAAATACACTTTCAGAGCAGGAAACCAGGTCCTCCAACACACCCATGAATACACCTATCTGGGACTAAAAATCAGATCAACAGGAAACTTCTAGAAAACATCTTAAAAGTTAACAGAGCAACCACAAACAACTCGTGCAGAGCTGAATTAGGACAATATCCACTATTAATTAATATTCAAAAGAGAGCTGTGAAATTCCACCAGCACCTGAAATACAGTGATCCGAGCTCTTACCAGGCTGAAGCCCTGCAGTGGCAGGAGCAGAACCTGCAGAAGAGTGCACTTTTACAGCTGGTACTCACACTACACCCAAACCAGCACAGCACAATCAGGCCCAACCAAATCACACAATTACAAAAACAAAACTACATCGCCTATTGGAAAGATGCCACTAAAATACAAAAGAAGATGGAGCAGTATTTACACCTGAAAAGAGACTACAAACCAGTAGAATACCTGAGCTGTGTAAAAGATCACAAATTAAGAAAGACACCAACGAAGTACAGACTGAGTGATCACTTTCTGGCTATAGAGAGAGGATGGCACAGACAAAGATGGCAGCCACGAGAACAGAGACTGTGTTCACTGTGCTCGCAGAAAGAGCTGGAAACAGAGGAACATTTCTTACTGCACTGTGATTACTATCAAAACATTAGAGCACCAAATTCCAACAAATTAAACCAAATTTTATGGCATTACCAAATGCAGAAATGCATTGAGTGAGTGAGTGAGTGAGTGAGTGAGTGAGTGAGTGAATGAATGAATGAGTGAGTGAATGAGTGAGTGGGTGAATGAGTGAGTGGGTGAATGAGTGAGTGGGTGAATGGGCGAGTGAGTGAATGGGCGAGTGAGTGAATGGGCGAGTGAGTGAATGGGCGAGTGAGTGAATGGGCGAGTGAGTGAATGGGCGAGTGAGTGAATGAGTGAGTGAGTGAATGAGTGAGTGAGTGAGTGAGTGAGTGGGTGAGTGAATGAGAAGGTGAGTGAGTGAGTGAATGGGTGAGTGAGTGAATGGGCGAGTGAGAGAATGGGCGAGTGAGTGAGTGAGTGAGTGAATGAGTGAGTGAGTGGGTGAGTGAATGAGTAGGTGAGTGAGTGAGTGAATGGGCGAGTGAGTGAATGGGCGAGTGAGTGAGTGAGTGAGTGAGTGAGTGAATGGGTGAGTGAGTGAGTAGGTGGGTGAGAGAGTGAGTGAGTGGGTGGGTGAGTGAATGAGTGAGTGAGTGAGTGAGTGAGTGAGTGGGTGGGTGAGAGAGTGAGTGAGTGGGTGGGTGAGTGAATGAGTGAGTGAGTGAGTGAGTGAGTGAGTGAGTGAGTGAATTAGTGAGTGGGTGAAACTGACCATTTTCCAGTCCATGTTGAGCGCATCCACACTTTGCTCTGCCATCCTTATTCGGTACAGCCCGCTCCGAGGACCGTTATGCAAATGCTGCGCACACAGACCTTGCGAATAAAATGCATGACGCAGAAAGCTGGTCCATGCGTGCAGCGTGTGCATAATAGTCCTGAGTGGTCAATAAGTAAAGGCAGATATGCTGTTCTGAAAGGAGTCGGGAAGGGGATATTTTTAGACCGCCCGCTCCCGTTCAAATTATACCAGAGTTACCGCAACGCAAGAAATCTGGTCGGGTCTCGCAGTAGACCTCTACCCCAAACAATAGTGTATGCTCTGTTTCACCAGCCCAACACAGCAATGATGGCAACTAATATTATCTTAGACGAAAGTAGCTTGGACTATCTGTTTGTCAAAACAATGAAAGATGGAGGAGTTTTTGGAAAATCTGTCTTGTTACAGTTTTTTATTATTTTCATATTTAATTATTTTTGGTGCAGAAAAGATATGCTGCACCTTTAAGTGAGGCTGTTACATGAGCAGGAGAACAGTCTATTTCCTGCCCAAATCCCATTAGTGGATTAACCAAGAGGGGCCAGTTAACTCTTTGTTTGCGGTGCTTCAGAAATTCAGTTTTGTTGTTCTACTACTGATTTTTTAAAGATAAATGTTGGTGTCATTTGCTGAAGTATGCTGTTCATTAGATATTATATAAATACTGAAGATGACATAAAATATGTTGAAAGAAACTGTAATGAATAGAAGGCAGCATGCTGACAGTTTAGAGTTTTTGTCAGTTAAATAAAATGAAACAAGCTGGTATTAACAGACTGTGGTCTGTCGGGCAGAAACAAAACAGAAAAGATCCCATCCTCACTCAGCCTTTCCAATGAGAGAGTTAATACATTATTCAAGAGTGCAAGACATTAAATTCAAACAGCAGGACAAAGATTGAACATGCATGTTATGCCAGCAAACCATCAATTATACATTCATATGGTTTGAATTTATGTGTTTATGCTCTATAAAATAAGAAGAATGCTACTATCAGAGATCATGAATCTGTCTCTGGGTTTAGGAAGCTTGAGGTGGATTTATTAAATTAGGAGCCTAGAACAGCGGGAGGACTGAACCCTGTTCCAAGACGGCAAGGCTATTTCAACTATTTGTGCGGTGACTTTGGTATCTAATAAAAGAAAAGAAAATCGGATCCTCTTGGGTACAGCAAGTCCTTACAGCTAGTCTTACAACAACATGAAAAGTTATTGGAAGTTGAATTCTGTCTAGCTTTAGTATCTGTAGGCTGTGTGTGATGAATTGGGATGAGCTTACATCCCTCCTGTTCTCCCACTCACTAAATAGTCAGTGTTTTGGCATTAATGATGTTGCATAAGCGACTGTTTT
The DNA here is from genome assembly GCF_936440315.1 of Barbus barbus. Taxonomy (NCBI): domain Eukaryota; kingdom Metazoa; phylum Chordata; class Actinopteri; order Cypriniformes; family Cyprinidae; genus Barbus; species Barbus barbus. The sequence goes on from NC_136744.1 coordinate 18,720,120, forward strand.
TTCATGTGGCTTATTCCAGTCGACTGGCGTTGAATCAATAGGATTTCTACAGCACTCTAGCCTTTAAAAAGACCACACACACTCTGAAAACAAAAGGGAAATAAACATGCAATGAGGGCAGGGTACTCACAGGTCCGCTCCTGAGCCATAGATGGAGTATTTGACCACACCCCAAAGACCAGAATCAGGATCTGTGGCCTGAAAAGAGCACAAGGAGCAAACGTCATCCACTGGCATCTGTTCCCACACATAACTGTAAGGCCAACATCTACGTAACCGAACAGATGACATTTTGAGCCAAAAGGCAGAACATTAGGAGCGATGTGGGATTTGTTAATCAGACTACATCATTATTTGCCTTGTACTCATGGTTGAAGCATGTTCTTATGTCCAAGGTCAAAATCCGTCAGGTCATTTAACAGACTGTAGTCCGGAAAGAGGCTAACTCCCATGTGGCAAGTGCCTGCTTACACAGGGAGAGGGTTTATCTCAATAGAGTTCAATCTCTCTATCCACTGATGAAAGGTGGAGTGCCAGATGTCTAGACCCTGATATGACAGAGATGAGTTTAGCATCATACCTGCATATATATATATATATATATATATATATATATATATATATATATATATATTAGTATATACGAAGAGTTTATTTGCAAAAACAGATAACTTTCAAAATTCATGTTTTTTTATAATGTTATCATGTTTTTATAGTGTTTTATTGTGTTAGTTAGCTGTATTTTGTAGTAATTTTTTAACCTAATCAAAATAACCAGACTACAGTTTGATTGAGATTAATTGGAATCCACAATGAAATGATTTTTGAAAATTGTTAAAAACGGAGTTATCTGTTTTAGCAAATGAACTCTTCATATATTAGCAGTAGTACTGTCACATTTAATACATGTAATGAATCTTTTCTGAATAAATCTTTTGAACAGTAGTGCTTTTATCCATTAAGGCCTTCTATTGTTTTTAGATATTGCTTTTAGATTGTTTTTAGGCAATACAACTACATTCACTATAATGTATTTGTGCATATAAAATGTAAATAAAAAATAAGACATTTTAGCATGATCAGTATCATACTGTAGTTTTGTTGAACAAGACAAAAACTATTACCAATTTGTTCATTATTTTGACACAAAAAAGAGATGTGATGTTATTGCCACCTGAATGCTATAATAATATGACCACATCATTATATTTTTGTCTATTAAAGCTCAAATCTGGGGCTTTAGTGTTACACAACTGAATGAAAATGATAGCCATCTGGCAGCTTACTACTTAATAGACTGTTTAGCAAGCATTCACATACTGAGCATGATTTTGGATTCTGATCCAACCCCTCAAATGTTATATTTAGATTAATAATGCGTATAATGCGTCTTTTTTTCACAACAGAGAACAGTCTGGAGAGGATGACAACCATGTTAATCTTTTTGTGCTTATAATGTCTAGAGTGTTCTGTACTCACTGTCACAGACACAACACTGGATCCTCCGGGTGAATTTTCTGGAATCCGGGCGATGTAGAAATCAGAGGAGAATTTGGGAGCATTATCATTGGTGTCTAGCAGATGAATGATTATGTCTGCCGTGGCACTGAATCTCTCAGGGGTGTCAACCTCTACAGCGAGAAGCTGCAAACAATGAGTATAATATATTTCTGCAACTGGTAACATATCACTGAACACTGATTAATACTTCTATATTTATAATTGTGCTGGTTCTTAGGCCATTTGTGTCCTATTTGTGTCCCTATACATGATTAAGGAAATTATTTTGATTTAATTTAGGTAAACTTACCTTAAATGTCAGGAATTGTGATTTCTCAAAATCCATTGCAGCAGAATCCTCTACCAGGACAGTGACTTGGGCTTCATTCAGGACGGTTTGAGGGACCACTCGTAACATGCGGCCTGGGCCCACCAGTCTGAGGTGAAATTTTGCATTTGATCCCTGAAAACGTACAGCATAAACACAAAACTCTCATGCAGGGCTAATATAGAGAACTATTAAGAATACGGAGTTGGCATGAGTCAAAACTATTTTAAAGGAATGGCAAACAATAATGATCAGGATAATCATTTCGGCAGTTGTGCTCACCCATGTGATCTTATTGTGTGGAAGGAATTCTGCATTCCAATGTGACTAAATGCTGAATAACTAAAAATATTGCATAATATGACAAAAGCTTAAAAGAGATCAACTGCTTGTTTGGGTGCCATCCTGTCATTTACGTAACATAAATCACAATGTTTATTATAACTGAACCCTGCTCATGGAAGTAATGCAATAAACTAATGGCGCCTTGTTGATTTTTAAATAATGGTTGATCTGTACTACAAAATTACTGCAACTCAATTCAAGCTTTTATTAAATTATTTTAAAGAAAGGAACAGATAGACAGATTTTCTTTCTAATGTTTATAAATCTGCATGCACTTATTTTAGCTATGACAAGCCTGTAACCTACTGCTGAAAAGAAAAAAAAAATGCTACACACCTGGTCGGAGTCATTGACTGTAATTTTCAAGCCCCTCAGGAACTCTCCCTCTGGAGGATGTTCATACATAGTTAACTCAAACACGTTCTGTGGTCCATTTTCTCCAAAGAATGTGGGTGGATGGTTGTTCAGATCCACTACCCGAATGGTCACTGTGGTGACTGCAAAGTCCAAGCGTTTTACTTCTGGACTGACCTCTGAAGCCTGAAAAAGGAAGACATTGTTGATTATTTATAACTAATACTAAATTCATTTATACTAAACCAACAGTTTCAAAAATCCATGTTATATTAATTGGCTTGCCATACTCTTGTAATGAGGATGCACACGTTTTAGATAGCTACAGTAAATAGCATGGACAGAGATAGATTTTAGTAATTGGCTTATTCCTAAAACTAAAATTGGGGACAGCAATGTCTAGTGACCAAACATCTGATGCCAGATAAAAATAGAAGCTGAAGATTTTACCTTGACTTTAATGTTAAAGATTTCTCTCCTCAGGTCTGCTGGGTACACCTTCAGAGTGATACATCCACTGGTTTTATTGATGGCAAAAACCCCATCTGCTCCTGAATAAATTGATTGAGAATTTGTTGTTTTGACAAATGGTGTGGAGTTGAAACATCGTAATGAAATTCCTTTCCAGACATCAAAAGATGTGCACAACAAATGCATTTTCACATAATACAATAATACATACCAGATTCTATTGAATATATGATTGGATTTGGATTATCCATGTCTCCATCTTTGGCAAAAACTGTAAATATCTCAGATCCCTGTAGACAAAATTAGACCTTAAGGAGCAGTAAAGTTTGCATAGTTTGATTTTTGGTAAAAACCTGAATCTGAGAAAGCTTTGCATTTGTTCAAAAAGTGACAGGGTTACATTAGCAAATAGTTAAGAAGAAGATATTTAAATGTATTCTAGACAACATCTGTAATTTTTCTTGATATTTGGTAGGGGATAAGATATCCTGTCCTTACAGCATGTGTGCAATAGCTCAGTAGAGTCTTTTTCAGCTGATTTAAGCTGCATGCTGCTCAGACAGAATGAGACATCTGTGCTGCTGCACAAATATTTTAGCAGGTTCAAACTGTAAAGTGGACAACATCTACGTCTACGACATGTTTCTTAAGCACCAGATCAGCATATTAGAATGATTTCTGAAGACTGCAGTAATGGCTGCTTAAAATTCAGCAGATTAAATTACATTTTAAAATATACTAAACTAGATATTTTAATACACAATATTCCTGTTTTACTGTATTTGTAAATGACATACATTAACATTTATGTTTAAGCAGCAGATTGACTTCAATCATGTTAAATCATTCTGAAGTGTGTTACGATGGATGCTCACAGGCGAGGAGACCTCATACACATAACCAAAGTAAGGAGTCCCAACAAACACAGGGGGAGTGTCTTGAGTGTCAATCACATTTATTGTCAAAGAGGCAGACGATGACATCACTTGTTGCTTGCCCTTGTAAATGCCACCTCCATCCTGAAAACAAAAGTTAGTGTTATTTCCTATTTCATTAGGAGGCAAGAAATAATAATAGCCTAAGCATTAAAATGAAGATCAGTTGGAATTGTACGCTGGAAATGAATAACTATGCTTGAACCGGTAAAATAAGGAGAACAAAATCACGCAGTCTCACCTTTGCCACCACAGTGATGAAATGTGTGCGGGATTTCTCATAATCGAGGTTTTCACCTGGTTTTATCCGCAGCACGCCACTATGATGGTCAATGGCAAATTTTGGGCTCGGTTCACTGCTCTGGATTTAAGAACAAACAGAGATTCTAATGAAACTCTGCATAAGGGATGGAAAAGAAAGTTCAGATTTTATCTCTCAACTGGATGCCAGAAGTTACCTGGAGGAAGTAAGTGACTGATCCCCCTGAGCCGGTGTCTCTGTCCACTGCCTGCACTTTGTAGATGCTACTCCCAGATGTAGAGTTCTGTGCACACACACATTTAAAGTTTTCAAACAAGCCTGTTTATACATATCACATTCAAATCAAAACCATTTTTGATGGCCAGGTAGTTTCGAAAACATATTTAAATGGAACCTAAATGATGTAATAAAGTATAATTGAAAAAAAAAAAAAAAAAAAAAAAAACGAGACAATTCCTCACCTCTGGCACATCTACAATCGAAGGCATGCTCTGAAACTGTGGTCTCTCATCATTGGCATCCATGACAAAAACTGAAACCTTTTCAGCTACCTGACAACACACAAGGAGCATCAGAAAGATCTCTACAACACTCATAACATACAACGGATAAGACTCATAAATCAACAATGCTTACTTTATTAAGGCCATCTGAGATACTGACAAAGACTTCAATCTCATCTTGTGCCTGTGAAAATAAAAAGATGTAGCGTCACTGTATTCTCAGCACATTTAAAATGTTCCACGTTTTGAAATTTACCTCTCTGTCGAGTTCCTCTATTAGAGTTACTGTTCCAGATTTGGGATGAACACGGAAATATTCTTTGGATCCGGGTTGAAAGGTCATTCCATACTTTACTGGCTGGCCTTCTGGGTCAGTTCCATTAAGAACATATATCTGTGTTCCTGTAATTTACATTTGTAAGTAGTTATTTCTGTGCTTTTATAATTCACACCAGTCAAAACAACCTTTACAGCAGTGGTTCTCAATTAGGGCCTGGGGCCCCACAAGGGGACCTCAAGAAGATGTAAAATAATCTAAAATAACCTTTGAACTATTGCATGGTCATTGGGCCTTTGACAATACCAACAACCAAAGTCAAAGGGCAAAATCACCACCCTGCATCAAGCTCAAGACACATGGTCTTTGGAAACCAGCTGTCGCCATGTTAATACCGTTTACACCTAGCTAGAGTGACATCAACAGGTGATATTAATATAATCAGATGGTACAAAACTTTTACCATACCTTTTGGAGTATCCTCTGAGAGATTTAACAGTGCCATATTACCATTATTACTGTTAGGCCCATTGTCATAGAAACAGGGTGCGTAGTCAGTCTGTGCTGTAAACAACAACAAGATATCACAATAAAATATCACAATTAATAGTGTAACATAACCAGACTTATAAGTACAAGACATCATGTGCCTACAACAACTGTACCTATCACAATATTTGTCATTTTTCTGGCACAAGGCTGAACACACATGTCATAATGTAATAATACTAATGACGATCTCTGTCTACTCTGTCTAGGATTACAGGTGTTTTACGTCATAAATGCTTCAATATCTCCTGGTTTATCAAAGGTATTTCACTATATAAATTCATTTATAAAATTAATTTGTATCTAAATATAGATTTAGAATTAGTTTTCTTTCAGGGAAGTCTCTGTTTGCTCACCTCCTACTGTCAATCAGAAATAAAGGTGATGAAAATGAGACGGAAAGACCAAAGAAGGTGATTTCAAGATTATATACATTAATCAACAGTGTAACACAATCAAGTAAAGGAATGTTTATTCGCCTGAGCCACATCCGTATTCAAAGATGCTGATGAATACATACCAAAGCAGAAATGTGCTAGCAGAAGAACTGATGAAAACTGCATTTCCATATCATTCTTCATCCTAATAAAGCAAAGCAGTTACAGCAGGCCAGACAGCGCACTAGAGAAGAGAGCAACGGCAGTGTCCTTCTGAGAGTGTTTATTTCGGATTGAGGAGAGCTAAGGCAGGTGCTAAGAGCCTAATCCAATGACACGCCTTAACCCTTGAGCACATTTTAAGAAGCCCATCTTTGCAGCACGGCAACTAATGACCACTAGAGGGGTTCATGAGTAGCACACCTGACCTGATATGACAGGTTAGAGCAGGGGTAGGCGACGTCGGTCCTGGAGTGCCGCTGTCCTGTAGAGTTTAGCTCCAACCCTAATCAAACACACCTGAACAAGCTAATCAAGGTCTTCAGAATTACTAGGGCTACAGGCAGGTGAGGTTTTTTTCAGGGTTGGAGCTAAACTCTGCAGGACATCGGCACTCCAGGACCGACGTTGCCTACCCCTGGGTTAGAGACTCTTCTTAGTTATAGTGTTATTGAAATCCCACATTCAGAATACTGGAACTCTGTCACAAAGGAACAATCACCAATGAATACTGAAGAAATATAATGAAAATAGTCACCGAATTTTTACAGTAAAACTGAAATTTTCTTTTTGTGAATGAATGAATACATAAATAAATAAATAGCACATTTGTAAGCATTCATCAGACATTTTACAGGCCTTTTAGCGGATGAATCGTCTTAATCTCTTTGACAATCCAGTTTATGTTTCAGAGCGCACGTTCAGGTCACATTTAAAACAAAGTTATGTAATCTCATACTCATCAGCATTAGCAAATACCTCGATCTCACTCTTTCATGACCTTTATCATTAGAGCTTTTTAACATTAAATTATGCTCAGAGTAGAAGTTTAATGCTCAATAAAATCTTTTACAGTCGGGTTCTATAGTTTCTCCAGGTCAAGAGCTAATTTGGATTATTTAGTAGAAAGCATTAGAATGAAGAAAAATATTTATATGCATAAATTTAGCATTCAAAACTATAAATAAAAAATTATATCAAATAAATAAGGATGGATGAAAGTGTATTACTGACTTCAAAAACGTTAATAAAGTTTCAAAATCCAGTTGCCATATAGAATTAAAACTGTTTTCGTATTACTTTTTGCTCAGATGAGCAGCTGTGCGGATCAGAAAAGGAAACACCTGCCAATTTACCTTCATCTACATTTGTGAGTGTGGCTTTGCTTTCAGGTTTAATTTGTTTGGAGCAGGCAGATGGCAGGCAAGCAGATTAACCTACAATAATCCTTCATCATCGTGTAGTGCTCAGAGCCAGTCTACAGGGACACACAAACTAGAAGCGTCTCTGCATGTACGCCACAGAAAGCACTGGACTCTGGCAGATCTGGATATATCCATTACCTTATATGACTGTGAAAATGCTGCCTTGATAATGCTCATGATTAACAGAATTGTTTCAAAGCTCTTGCTTTTTCTATATAATGAAATAATAAAGAATTATGATCATTTTGATAAATAATATTTAAAAACATGAAACTGTTTGCATTTCTGTTTGGTTTTACAATCAGAGGAAACAAGAAAAGGAGGTCAAAAATCCAGTTTATCGTAGGATTAACCCTGGAAATTTCTTGTATATTGTTAGCAGTGTGGATTATATGGAAAAAATAGAAACTCTGAATGACACACAGATTTGCCATTTATGCAAAATCTTATCATCTTCTTAAATCTGTTTCTGACGTGACTATAAAAGGTCTTAGATATCGCTTTTATTGTGATTATCCTGGCATGGGCTAAAATGGGATATGAAAAAAAGTTTACAATGAAAAGAAACGTCAAATGATATTCTAGGTTTGTTACAGTGATTTTCAATTATAACAGCACTATTTCATACTAAATAAACAACAAATTCAAATCCATCATGTAAACATCTCAATATTTATAAAGTTTCAGAATTCATGTGTGATGTGCCTAAATTGGGACCATCAACTATTTGGACAAATTAACTAAAATTTAATAATTTAACTTAATTTAACTACTGAAATCCCAGTTTCAATATTAATGTGTAACTATTAAAATATATAAAGATCTGAAATCTTCAATCCACATGTTTGAATGTACTTCTTGGATTACAAATAAACTTTGGATTGGATGCAATGTCTGGGTCATAAACATATTAGGATAATTTTAATCTTTCAAACTTCAGTTCATCTGAAAATATATGATGCATTCTAGCTCAGAGTTTAAGCTTTTACATGGTTTTCCAACCCAATCATTTTTTATCGTCAAAATATTATTGGAGATGCCTAAAGAAACGTGGTTCTGTTTTTAAACTATAAATAAAATTAGAGACAAATAGCTATAACCTCAGTTTAAATAAGATAAGAACAGTACCTCAAACATGGCTTTGGCAGTGTTTTGATTACACCCAACAAGGCAGTAGCTATTAGTATAGCCTATATGCCACAACTGCAGTATAATTTGGCTATTCGACAACAAAAGCGACGGGAATGTGAATTTGATGTCAATATTTTATGTCACTGTAGTTTGTTAAAAATAGTAGATCGTTTCCATCACTGTAAGTCTCTGTTATGGTCAGTAACACTACATCACCGCCCCCACGTGGTTACAAAACGTTAACGCGGAACGTTTGGAGGCTCTCCCTCGTGGCACCGCTGGACCTATGCTTCAACAGTGTTTATTTTAGTGATCCCATAAGGGTCATTCGGTGCACTACAGCATCACATCAACGACACGAAATTTACACGAAAAAAAAAAATAGATAGTAGCCTGCCAATATCTATCTGGACAGCACACGTTACTACATTAAAACTAATTACTGATTGCAGCACTGTTTTATCTATATAAATAAATAAATAAACAGAAATACGCACTGTTTAAAAAAGATCCCATAATAATTTATGGTTTACACCTTAACAATAAATGTGGTAACCTAATAAACCATGATTTCGAACTAGTTTTGCCTAGTTTTCAACCAAGTTTTGCTCATTATTCATTCAGTGAGTGTACGAGTTCAGTCTCCGTGAACTAACGCACCGTGTTCAGATCAGACCCCTCGACTCCCCACTGCAAAAGGGGGATGCAGGAATGCACGTAGGATTGTTCCAGGGCCCTCCTCAAACAGAAAAGCCCCTGTGAACACTCACACTGGGGGTGTTCTTGCTTGATCACGTGACGTGTATCCAAGGGTAGCCCAAACTTGGAGACCGCCGTGAAATGGACACGTTTCCAGCATGCTGCACCGGAGAAAAGCGCAAATGGAGATAAATGAATAAGAGGCTTTTTTGGATCTGGATATAACTTTAGGACCCTTCAACTTATGAGTTACAGCAAAAATGTCTAATTTGGAACTTTCTTAACAATGAATGCTCTATTTTTGTTCGTGGAAATAACAGGGTATGAAGTCCGTATTATCAAATATTAACTTTATAGTGTAATTAGCCTTTTCACTCACATACGCGCGGTTATTTGGAGTCTTCACATAAGCGCAGGAACAATGTGTACCAGACGCGATCATCCAGGATGCTCCAGATGAACTACTGGAGACCCGTTCAGTCTGTAAGGTAAGATTCCACTCAATCGAGCTATTTTACCACAATCGCAGAGTATTAACTTTCATCTTTGCCAAATATCTGTAAATACTTTCACTGCAACATTACAATTGTAATATTTTGAGTTTGCTCTTTTCTTTTATTTATCTCACATTGAAAATAGTCACTGCAACATTACAACAGTAATCTTTTCTGTCTTTTTGTTTACCTCACACTTATCTATCTATCTATCTATCTATCTATCTATCTATCTATCTATCTATCTATCTATCTATCTATCTATCTATCTATCTATCTATCTATCTATCTATCTTCTTACAATTAAGAAATCATGAAGCCTTGAGATAAAATTAAAGTTAGTTGACTTGAGGATTTTGTCATTTCAGAAAATATCACAGCTTCATATAAATCTGTGATGTGGACAAAAATGTAATCTAATCTAAAATATGCATGACTATAGAGTTATTTCTTTTTTAAATTTGTCCATATTTCTTGAAAACAAAAACTAAAAACACATTGTTTCTTCCACCTTTTCATCCAAATCTTCTTAATCTTTAATGAAATTTAATGTGGTTAAAAAGGAATGTATTTACTGTGACTTAACCACCACTTTGAATTTATATAAATATTTAATGCAGCAATTAAAGTTATTTTTTTTTTACTGCAACTCATGTTACCATGTATTTCCTAGTAATTAGCCATTAGATTGGTGTCATCACACTTAATCTCCTGTTAGTTCACACTGATTAGTTCAAAACAGCAAGTGAAAGTCATGGTATGGCCTTACTATGCGTGTGCGTGTGTGAGAGAGAAGCCATTTGGTGCCACGTCTCTTTAAGGTTTACATTTTGTGATATGCCCATGATAACTACACCCCCTGTTCCTGTTCCCCTCCTCCACCGCTGCTGCAGCTGCAACTCGTGGGCCCAGGCAGCACAAGTGAGCCTGTCATTGGTGATAGTGGATTTATCTCATATAGAAGAACTCAAGCTAAACACTGCCTATCTCCCAGAAGGTGCCGTCACACACTGCTGAACCGCAAAGCACTCCGTAATGAAACAAGACAAAAACACAAGGATGAAACATGCTCCCTGGCCCCAGACTGCACACACCTCTCTGATACCCATGCTAACTCACTTCCTGTGTCATGTTTTCTGACAGAAAATGCCACTAGATTATATCCGTGTAATACTCCTGGATAAAAAGTGGTTCTATCCCAAAGGTTTAAAATGATTGACCATATGTCACAGACCAGTCTGAAAGCATCAGATGCACTGTAGTTTATTTTAACAAGCTACTGATGTGTATCTTCCATCTCTGGGGAACAAATCAAATCAAAGTATTTTTTACACAATGAAAAATAAGCCCAAACACCGCTAGCATTTTTTTCTAACACATCTATAATGCTGTAAGATAAGCCATTAATGTAATTTGTATGGGAATGATGAACAGAGTGATGTCCGTTTCTGCTTGAGCAGATCATCAGATTTGTCAAATGCTTCAGTGGTTTTTGAATATGTAAAGATCTCAGCTCAACCGCCGTGCCTGACAGTTTGACGGCTATGGCATAATAAGCCCACATAATTGGTTTATATTTACTTAGACTGCACACTATCATTCCTTGACGGCTTGAAAATTGTGTCATATCCTAAATGCTACTCTTTGTGCAGACAAATTGCATGGCATTTGACAGTTTTCCCACTGGTACACGTCTTATTTTACAACTACAATATTGCACTGGCTCTACTTACGTTTTTAGCACAGTTTAGGAAATTGTCACATTCATAAAAGCCGCTGTCTGGCAGAGGTCTGGTAGGCTTATTTGTACAGATGTGGTCTCGATATGGTCCAGATTAACCCCTGTCAACCGGTGTTGTTTGCCTTGCTGTGAAGGTAACACAATGCGTTATTGCTAGTAAACGACAGCTCTGAATAGAGCTACGTCAGGTTATGGCAGCTCACCTACTTAAAGCCATTCAGTGGGGTTATCTGGGGTCAAACATACCCTAAAGCTACTGATTTTATTGCAACACAACAGCCCAATATATTTGTAGTGTTGTAATGGTGTTGTTCCTATACCATTTCCCTTAGGAAACAGTTTCTTTATATTAGACGTTTTATGCTTAATAAAGAGTCTGTTATTCATACATTAATACTCTTCTTAGGAACAGCCATTAGCATATTTAAACCTCTGTATTCAAATCTGTAACTACTCTGAATCTGGTGATATAACTTTGATAAGGAAAACATCTGATGAAATCCTTATATCTCAAAACAAGGGTTTCTTTAAACAGGTAAACCTAAACTTCCTCTGCAACACATGGCTACAATGAACAAATGGCTTGTGGAATTCAGAGGTCATGAACCCTTGGTGAAAGGGCAGACCAATGTTTCAGTGTAGCTAATGTCTGCTTTCCTAAAATGGAAGGAAACAACAGATGATTTGAAACTAAATGTAGAAGACACTGACCCAATTGTTCATTTCAAACTGTATACCTAACTCTCAGAAAATGAAAACCATGTCAAACAAACAAAATTCCACCCACACCATATGGCTTCCAAGATTTAATGAAAGCTTTACAGACTTGCTGCAATAGGAAATGTACTTTCCTTTTGACTCTGCGGGTTATAGAGGCAGAACCATTCTGCGGCTAAATTATGAGCTATTTTTATGTTGCTTGAAGATCACTCCATTCTCATTCTTATTACAATTTTATCACTTAAAATATTTAACATTTACAATAAATATTATTCATAAAATATATACAGTCATGGCCAAAAATTTACCCTTGGTAAATAGGAGCAAAGAAGGCTGTGAAAATTAATCTGTATTGTTAATCCTTTTGATCTTTTATTTAAAACATTCACAAAAATATAACCTTTCATTGGATAATAAGGATTTAAAATGGGGGGAAATATCATTATGAAATAAATGTTTTTCTCAAACACACGTTGGACACAATTATTGGCACCCCTAGAAATTCTTATGAGTAAAATATCTCTGAAGTATATTCCCATTCATATTCACAATTTTGAGCACTCCAGGGTGATTATGAACATGAAATTATCCAATCATGGCTTCCTGATTCACAGAAATATAAATAGGAGGGAAAAAAAGCCCATATTCTCTTAATCATCCATCACAATCAGAAAAACCAAAGAATATATTTCTGATGGGCAGCAAAAGATAATTGAGCTTCACAAATTAGTGAAGTGGCTTTAAGAAAAGAGCTAGAGCTGTGAAAATTCCCATTTCCGCCATCAGGGGTATAATTAAGAGTTTCCAATCAACAGAAAATGTTACGAAACTGCCTGGAAGAGGACGTGTGTCTATATTGTCCTAATGCACGGTGAGGAGGAGAGTTTGAGTGGCTAAAGACTCTCCAAGGAACACAGCTGCAGAATTGCAGAAAATAGTTGAGTCTCGGGGTCAGAAAACCTTAAAAAAAAAAATTGTCAAACAGCACCTACATCACCACATGTTGTTTGGGAGGATTTCAAGAAAAATTCTCCTAGCTCATCCAAAACAAACTCCAGCATATTCAGTTATCAGACACGTCTGGAACTTCAAATGGGACTGGCTTCTATGGTCAGATGAAACTAAAAAAATGAGCTTTTTAGCAGCAAACACTCAAGATGGGTTTGGTGAACACAGGGATAAAAAGTACCCCAATGTGTACAATGAAATATACTGCTGTATTTTTCATGTTGTGGGCCTATATTTCTACTGGAGGTCCTGGACATCTCGTTTAGACTCATGCCATCATGGATTCTATCAAATACCAACAGATAAAAAAATAAATAAGTGACTGACTCTGTTAGAAATCTTATAATGGGCCATGTTTGGATCTTCCAACCATACAATAATACAAACACAAACCTCAAAAACAACACAAAAAATGGGTCACTGGGCACAAAACCAAGCTTCTGCTATGGCCATTCCAGTCCTCTGACCTGAACCCTATAGAAAATGAGTGAGGTGAACTGAAGAGAAGAAGCACCGTCATGGAGCTGGGAATCTAAAGGATCTGGAGTGACTCTGGATGAAGGAATGGTCTCTGATCTCTTGTCAGGTGTTCTCTAACCTCATCAGGTATTATAGGAGAAAATTTTGAGCTGTTAAACTGGCAAATGGAGGTTTCAAAAAGTATTGAATAAAAGGGTGCCGTTTAATTGTGGCCAATGTGGATTAGAGAAAAACATTTATTTCATAATGATATTTCCCCCATTTTAAATTCTTATTATCCAATGAAAGGTTAGATTTTTGTGATTTATTTTTTTTAAAAGATCAAAAGGATTAATGCAGATTAATTTTCACAGCCTTCTTTGATCATATTTATCAAGGGTGGCGATATTTTTGGCCATGACTGTACATATAATTACAGGAATTAATATAGACTACCATTCAACATTTGGGGTCAGTAAGCTTTTTTTAAAGAAACAAATATTTTATTTATATTTTAAGAGTACTGAAAAAAGGTATTACAGTTTGCACAAAAATATTATGTAGCACAACTCTTTAAAACTAAATCATTATATTAGAATAATTTCTGAGGGATCATGTGACACTGAAGACTACTGGCTGCAGAAAATATAGCTTTGCCATCACAGGAAGAAATTACATTTTTAAATATATCAAAATAGAAAACATTTATTTTAAATTCTAATAACATTTCACAATATTACTGTTTTTGATCAAATAAATGCAGCCTTTGAGACTTCTTTCAAAAACATTACAAAAATAACTTATTTGACTAACTTTTGAATTGCAATGTAAATACTAAAGAAGGACTACTTTTGATGATTCATCGGAATCCACAGTAAGCAGTTACCAAAGAGAGACACTGTGTTCTGTGGGCCTCATCGTCTCTCATCATTCCACATTAGTGGAATTACTGGACAGGTGATGACAGTGCAGGCTGCTTGTTTGCGACAAAGCTGAAATCGTCTGTGTCTGCTTATAATCTCCTGTGCCAAACAGTATAAATCTGTCACCGCTTGGAATCAATACATAGGGCTGGTCTGTTAGTGAATGTTATGTCTGTGTTGAAATGATGCCAAAACTCCTGTCTTGATTTTTTGCAGATGAAATGTAACCCAGGTTCTGACATGAGATGAATCCAAAACAGTTGGCAGCAGCAACGAATTAGCAGTCTTGTGGAGGCATTTCCTAAATCAAAGTTAATTTGAGAATGAGGAACAAGTACGCAGTCATCATTATCTGCATTGTGGCACTTGTCATCATTGAAAAAGAAAACAACATTATTTCAAGGTGAGAATTTTTGGATTAACTAAAAATATGCCCCCCAGAATACAAATATTTATTGAAATGGATTTTTAAAATGTTTTAAATTTGACATCATTTTAAAATGTACAGGGTCTCGGACAAGCTGACACTTAGACGGACCCCACAGACGGAGCCTCCAGTGCCCTACAATGCTTCCAGCGCTCTGGTAGTAATGGACGACAACAGTTCCTATCCAGAGGACATGTATGCTGAGAACGGCATTCAGGCAGGCCGAAAGCACATCCTCTTGATGGCTACCACTCGTACAGGATCTTCCTTCGTGGGAGAGTTCTTCAACCAACAGGGTGGAAATATGTTTTACCTCTTTGAGCCGCTCTGGCACGTGGAAAGGATGCTATTGATTGGCTCGAGTGGCACAAATGCCAGCACTTCAGTTTGGGTGTACAGAGATGTACTACAGCATCTCTTCTTGTGTAACTTCTCAATGTTGGAACGCTTCATCAGTCCTCCTCCACAGGAACACGTCACCCCTGCCCTGTTTCGCAGAGAGTCCAGCAAGGCCCTGTGCGAGGAGCAAGTCTGCTCTCCGGTTGTAAAAGATGTTTTTGAGAGGTACCACTGCAAGACGAGACGATGTGGGCCGCTCAATCTGACCTTGGCTTCCGAGGTCTGCTTAGGAAAACAGCACAGAGTGATCAAAACAGTGCGAGTCCGACAATTAGACACACTTCGTTCTCTAGTAGAGGACCTTCGGTTAGATATCAAACTCGTTCAGCTGGTTAGAGACCCCCGAGCCATCCTGGCATCAAGGATGGTGGCCTTTGCAAGTAAGTACCAGAACTGGAAAAGCTGGGCAGTGAATGGAGACATTCCTATAGAGGACGAAGAGGTCAAACGTCTCGAAGGAAACTGTAACAATATCCGCATCTCAGCCGAGTTGGGCTTGAGTCAGCCGAAGTGGCTGAAAAACCGTTATATGCTAGTACGTTATGAGGATATCGCCAGGTACCCCATGCAGAAAGCAGCAGAAATGTACAATTTTACAGGGATTCCGATGACGACACAAGCGCGGGATTGGATCCTCAAAAACACACATGCATCAACCGAGGCAAGTGGCGTGTATTCCACCCAAAAAAACTCTTCAGAACAAGTAGAGAAATGGAGGCTTAGTATACCGTTCAAACTGGCTCAAGTTGTACAGAAAGTTTGTGGACCGACCATGAAACTTTTTGGGTATAGGTTTGTAGACAGTGAACAGACACTATTGAACAGATCTTTTAGTTTGCTTGAAGAAAAACGATTTATTTAGGCATAGGCATTTTTTTATGCATACATTGTTACAGGAAAACCAAGTGTGAAATTTTTATGCATACATTGTTACAGGAAAACCAAGTGTGAAATGTGACAAGGTTTTGTTTTTATATGTGGACTAAAAATGTGCATAGCAGAGACACACTGGCACATTGGGATGTTGCTTATACTGAGGCACTTGTGGCATGCATCACCTGAATTATTTGAACATAAAGCCTAACTGAAATTATGAGTGAATGATTCTAGATGCCTTCATCTGAGAAAAAGTTTGATGAGGATAAAAATCATCTGTACTCATAAAATGAGACATAATTTGCCCTGTGAATGTGTATATTTGTGTGTGTCTAGAGACTGTTTCCTTTTTCTGAAAAAAGCTAAAAGATCATTATTACACAAAAAGGGAAGTGAAACAAGTGGGCATCTTATTTATGTGTTGTGCTGCTGCTAAAGTTATGTGTGGTCACCACAGTCATTTCAAATTGCTTTGTTGAAATTAAAGCCCAAAAATTGGCTTTGACAGTTTGTCATCTCTCATTATTGTAAGATATAATTTTTTTAATGGATCTGGATATTACTAGATATTAACTGAGAAAAAACTTCCAGTGTGTGAAGAGCCAGTCAGTATAAAAGGCAGCTTTTGACAGCCAGCTGTGATCCCAGAGTACAATTGTAGCATTATTCTCTAAAAAACTGAAGTGCAGAATAGACCTTTGTCCACGCACATTTTTAAATGTTTAATATTTTAAACCTTTTTAAAACACAAAAATAGAATTATGAGAAGTAAAACCATAACAACAGAAACAGCAAAATACTTGAAGAAAACACCAACATTTTCCAAGAGCATCTGCTCTTTGACCATACACGCATATATAGCAAAAAAGAGAAAAAGCAGCACCAGTTTCTTTAGGACCCTCCAGTATTCTAGACTTTAGGATACTGGTAGACTTTTGAAAAACATAGCATTCTTAAAATAGCTGAATAGCATTTAGTTTCAACTAAAGCCCTAATTCCAAAGCTATTTCACACATCACGTTTTATTTTTAGAATGACGTCTGTGAAATATTGTTAGGAAACACATGAAATCTTAGATGACAGCATGACATAAATATGAAATCTACACAGACATTCTGGGAACAGTGATGTTTTCTCTGCCCACATAATTTTACAATCTTCTCTCAACACAGATTTACTGAAAACCAGAGATGTTCTCCATGCACAAATAAAATGACTAATCTTACCTTCACTAAATATCCACATCACCCTCAAACTATTTCCTGAGTTTCCTGGCCATGGAGACCTAGTGTATGCCACAGCTTAGATGTCTGCATTAGCAACACAGTGGTTCTTTGAAAAGAGATACAGTAGTATCTTCATGCATTGTTTCATTTCCACTGCACATCATGCAGAATACATTGTTCTTCACAGAAAGAGTTGCTTCTCAGAACAACAAGCCACAAAAACACAAATGTATGTTTCTCTTTAATTGTACTGCTGCTATCTGTTTGCAACAATAATTTAAGATCCGCTATTTCATTAACTGGCACTATAAGATAAATATGCATTCAAGAGTCTAACATCTGTTAAACAAAGAGCGACAGAGAGAGAGAGAGAGCAGAGTGTGTCTACACACTGGTATTTCACAAAATATGGGTTTATTATGATCCACCAGTGTTGCAATGCCCCTTGTAATCAGAATCCCCGATTTAATGAGTCTGTAGGGAAATTTGCATTGACAAAACAGTGAAGCTGCCGCTCTGCTTCTGTGATTGTCGCTTAGCCTTCGTTAAAGCTGATTTCTACAAGAACAAACTGAAAAATCAGTTCTCCAAGTGTACGATTTTGTGACGCTGAGCATAAAGTGTGATGATTTATACCAACAAGATTTCTGTTGCTAGTTCATGTTGAGGACAAATGCAAACGCAGGTTTCATTGACACAGGACTTTCCACCCCACAAATCAATATCAAACACATCTCTGATGTTCATATAAGCCATAAAAGGCCTATGAAAACAAATGTCACAGTATTTTCTTTATGTATGTTTTCTTTAACTCATTCTTGACTGATTTGGGACTACTGTGACAGTGTTGTGCAGGCAGTGCAACAGGAAATCAGCCTCGATGTGTATGTGCATGCGCTCCACTCTCTCAGGATGTGCCACACCTTCTAAGTGGCGTTCTGTCCACACTAGGGCTCAGACGGCCGTTGAACAGGCCTTTCATACTGCCTTTCCAAAGCTTCCAGTCTCTAAAGCACACAGCGCTGCCTGTTTACAGCTCAGAAGCCTGCTGGTCTGCTAGAGCCTGAGCTGACTAATATGCAACACAGAGGGATTATTCCACTGACTCCAATTGACTCATTGATGCCTCGCAAATAACGTGAGGAAAAAATAACGTCTGGGTGTTTATGGAAAAATCCCTTTCAGGATATTTCTGAGTTGTTGCTTAGTCATGCAGTCTTGGGTCTCACTGCTGATGTTTATCTTTAGTGTCTGGTTGAAGTCTGCACTGGAAAAGTGGGGTAAATACGTGGCTTGACCAGAGAGAGAGAGAGAGGGTGTGAGAGAGAGTTCTGACTTGTCTGCTTATGCCAATAATTACCATCAACAAACAATAAATAAAGGGACTGGAAAGCCCTCCAAATGATGAAGTTTCCATTCATCATGATCTCAGTACTCAGTACTGTACCTCATTATTCAAAATACATGACAAAATAATAACAAAATAACTGGCCATCCTGGGTATAAAATGTAGATTAAAGAGTAATTATATAAATAATATTGTATAAATATATAAAATGTAGTATGTAAAATGTAAATATTGCTTTACCCTTTAAATGTCACAATAAGAAAAAATTAAAGTCACAGTCCACAAAAAATGAAAATTCTTTCATCATGTTATGACTTTTGTTCTTCTGCGGAACATAAAAGAAGATATTTTGCAGAATTTTAATAGCCAGTTTTGGTTCCCATTAACTTCCATTCTATTTTTAGCTCATAGACTAGAATTAAATGGGAAATGACATTTTTTGGTTACCAACACATCTGCTTTTAACTTCCAAAGAAAAAATAAAGTTATACAGGTTAAGAATGACATAAGGGTGAATAAATGACAGATTTTTCATTTTTATATGGATTATTATTTTACGATTTTTTCTTACTATATAAAAGCTCTTCTGAGTGTCAGATTATTGAACTTTTCATTCAGAAATATTAACCCTGAACCAGTTAGTTAAGATTGTACACTACTATTCAAAATTTTTGGCATCAGTAAAAATTATTTTAAAGTAATGGCTTCAGCAAACCAGCATTTTAGAATAATTTCAGAAGGATCATGTGACACTGAAGACTGGAGTAATGGCTGCTAAAAATTCAGCTTCACCATCAGCGCGAAAAACCCCCCCATTTAAAATGATATTCAAATAGTAAATAGTTATTTTAAATTATAATAATATTTCATAATAATACTGTTTTTACTGATTACTTTCAAACAAATAAATGCAACGGGTGAGCAGAAGAGACTCCTTTTAAAAACATTTAAATATCCCCCAAACCTAATAATTCCAGGGTATTGTGCGACGTAATTGGGGAGATGCTTCTGCATTATGCTTTTAGCTTCTGCTATCCCAGGTGTTTGACTATAATTGGTCAAAAATGTTTTTTTTTCTTCAATTTTAGAAAACACCCTGATGCTGTTGTCCAGTTGCTTAAGCTCTGTGACAGTAGAGGGCAGTGTGCACTAGACAATAGAGCAGCTCTAAAACAGACAGGCCAGCTTCTTAAAATAACCTCTCACTCCTTTAAACACCAGCATCAAAAGAATTATTACTACAAATTTTAAAAGTTAAAAGCTTTGACACTGACACTCCTTTAAGAGTTTGTGGAATCGTTAATCTCAAATCACACTAGGAGAATTGTCTTCTGTCACAAACAAGATACAGTTTCAAGGAATAATGAATATGACAAACACACCGTTTGTATTTTCAATACAGTAGGTTTGGAAAAAGTGTGTGTGCAAGAGCGTGACTGCCTGCCGACTTTCAGTAGAGCGGATGTGAAGAAACTGCTCATCAAAGGGTGTGAGGTCCAGCACTAATCCGCAGTTAATGGCGGACAGGGGTGCCCAGCCCTATCGCTCTGTTCCTAATGGGCACACCGCACTAATACCCAGCATCCCCTGCAGAAAGCACATAAAAATAGATGGATGGATGGGTGTGTGTGTGTGTACATATATATATATATATATATATATATATATGAAGTGACATTCAGCCAAGTATGGTGACCCATACTCGGAATTCGTGCTCTGCATTTAACCCATCCAACGTGCACACACACAGCAGTGAACACACACACACCATGAACATACACCCAGAGCAGTGGGCAGCCATTTTATGCTGCAGCGCCCGGGGAGCAGTTGGGGGTTCGGTGCCTTGCTCAAGGGCACCTCAGTCGTGGTATTGAGGGTGGAGAGAACGCTGGACATTCACTCCCCCACCTACAATTCCTGCCGGCCGGAGACTCGAACCCGCAACCTTTGGATCACGAGTCCAACTCTCTAACCATTAGGCCACGACTTCCCCATATATATATATATAGATGGTCAAACCAAAATTTATTTAGACACATTCAACATGTCTCATATTATCGCTATAGTTTAGAAAATGGTAATAAAATATGACAAGAACTCAGGATTAAATTGTGTCAGAACAAATTCATCTTGATGATGTCAAATAACTTTGATAGAAAGGTATGTAATGAATTGGGTTGAATAGCTGTCAGATGTTAAATTTAAGCGCAGTTAGATACCAATTTAGGTCAAACAATTACCAAGCAATGCTTAATTTTGTTCAATCTGTGGTGTAAAAAGGTCGCATTAGCAATTAAAGAAAAAACACTTAAGCAAGACATGGTCAGGTCAAAGTGTCTGCATTTTTGGTCCCAATTTTTTTTAATCAATTTTACTGGTAGTCCACTGTATGAAGAATTTTTGGGTATAATATGTCACAGTTTACTTTATTGTGCTATCCTCACTTACATAGATGAACTATAGTGTCCTGCACTCACTAGTAAAAAAAAAAAATCAAAAATTATATCTGGTGTCGGAATAACTTTTTATTTGACTGTATATATTATAAATAGATATATTTTAAGTAGCCAATTACTCCCTTTTGCTACTTTTTCACATGGAGTCTTTGTTATCGTTACCATTTTATTTAATTACCAAAGTAAATTAAATATGGACATTTGTATTTTCTGGTAATGAGGAAAGACTGTACAATCAGTTACATTTGTAAACGCTCATTTCAAACACTCACAAACATCTAGTCATTTGTATGAGAGGCTGAAAAGAAGTCACAGTAATGATCAAAGAAACCTCAAGACCGCAGACCATAAAAGACCTAACAAGCATTTCCGTGGTCTGTGGTTGCCTTTTAAAACTAATAAAATGGGGTCAAGCTTCGGTACCACTGTCATAATGAAAAAAACATCCAGACAATGTCCTCTTCCATAACCGTCACTCGGCTTTTCTTTGAAAGAGTTGCTAATATTTGGCATATTAGCTCTAAACATTGTAGCTTTCAATGAGCACTTTCATGTCTGATCTTTAATGAGTGATTTAATGCCAAAGGAAACAGCCTCTATCAGCGAGTGTTGTGGGACGCTCTGTGCTCCAGCTAGACCATTTTTTTTATAAACTCTTTCTTTTGCCTTCGAGGTCACTGATACATAAATTATTTGCACTGCTGCTTTAAAATGTTTATAAGTTTGGCAGAAGTCAGTCTCTTTGAATGTGCGGCACTGACCCTGTCCTTCTCATTATTACTGCAAACAATCAAAATACACAGATATAAATCAGCTCACATTTCCATCCCAGAATGAGCTGGCAGTGCAAACACAGATGGTTCATGTTCTCTTCTCAGATAATATGTTTTTTGATTATTTTCTTTGCGGCATCTCTTTAAACGGCCAGTTCTGATAAAGGTAGCTTGGGGCGAGCGGTTGGAGATCCCGGTTTTTTGGAAACCAATTACAAGGTAAAAGCGAGCGGCTTGGTCATGTGTGTGCTGATAGGAGGAACTGGCCGTCTGCACGACAAATATCATCGCTTCCCCAAGCAGCCCTGTCCCACCTCTAAACCCTCCCACTGAAAGACACATGCAGGGAAGACACTTATGAATATTTCAAAGAGATTAGAAACCAAGCGCTGAGAGGTCAAGCATATCCTCAAATCAGACCAGCCCACAATCTGAGGGCAGTGAACTATGGATGTCGGTCGCGGGGAGATTCATTTGTATTTTAAGAAGATGCCATTTGATTTGAGTCAAAAGTTTTTGAACAGTAAGATTTTTTTTTTTGTTTTTTTTAAAGAATTATCTTCTGCTCACCAAGCCTGCATCTATTTGATCCAAAATACAGCAAACACAGTAATATTGTGAAATATTTTTACTATTTAAAATTATGGCTTTCTATTTGAATATTTATAAAAATGTAATTTATTCTTGTGATCAAAGCTACATTTTCAGCATCATTACTTCAGTTTTCAGTGTCACATGATCCTATAAAATCATTCTAATATGGTGATTTGCTGTTCAAGAAACATTTATTATTATTATTATTATCAATATTTAAAACAGTAAATTTTTTTCAGGATTCTTTGATGAATAGAAAGATCAAAAGATCAGCATTTATCTGAAATAAAGAGCTTTTGTAACACTATACCATTCAAAAGCTTGAAGTTAGCATTTTTGTGTGTGTGTGTGTGGGGGGGGGGGTATATAAATTAATAATTTTATTTAGCAAGGATGCTTTAAATTGATCAAAAGTGATACATAAATTTGTAATGTTACAAAAAACAAATATTTCAGATAAATACTGTTCTTTGAACTTTCTATTCATCAAAGAAACCTGAAAAAAATCTACTCCGCTGTTTTCAACATAATAATAATAAATGTTTTTGAGCAGTAAATCAGAATATTAGAATAATTTCTGAAAGATCACGTGACTGGAGTAATGACGCTATAAATTCAGCTTTGAAATCACAGGAATCAATTACATTTTAAAATATATTCAAATATAAAACAGTTATTTTAAATAATAAAAATATTTTACTGTTTTTGCTGGACTTTGGATCAAATAAATGCAGGCTTGGTGAGCAGAAGAGACTTCTTTAAAAAACTAAAATCTCACGGTTCAGAAACTTTTGACTGGTAGTGTACATGTAGGCAACCTTTAAAAACTGAATTCGATAGATAGCTGTTCACTCCTTCCATTAGACCATATCTTCAAAACAGCATCAGTACAACCAAAACTTCATCGTTTATTATGTGTGTGAAGATCCTGAGATTGATTTTGTCTTCACTACATAGTAATCTTTATTGAGCCGTCTGTTCGTGAATACTGGTTGGACTGACGCTTGTGTCTATGGCTGTGTTCTTTTAATTAAACAAACTGGGAGAAGTAAAGGAGATGCTTGGCAGCTTGTCAGGAAAATGGCATGTCAGGTTTATTATGGTCCCTCACAGGAGTGGCGTGCTGTCCATCATCTACCTGTTCTGGCTGCGGACCTTTCCCTTTGGATTCCACTGTAAAGTGAGATGTTGGACATCTGCGTCTGGCTGAATGAGAAAGAGCTTTACACAGTTCTCTGAAAATATAAACCCCCTATCATTTACACGAGCTTTCTTCTGCCATTGTGCTGCAAAACCTGCGGCTCGTAAATCTAAAAGGGGACTTGTAACCATTAAAGAACTTGATAATTGCATTCTTAAAGAATAAAAAAAATATAAATAAAAGAATATCGCAGGATTCATAAGACATTTAAAAATCCAATAGACTGTATCATTTAACTCTTGTCAAAAAGTTCTTTTTTCTTGTTTTTTTGTTTTAATTACTTGCTTTTATTCCCCAATCCAATCGCTTTTGCTCAACATTTGTTAAACTTTAATATTTTTGTTTCCATGGCTTGTCAGTGTTACTTCAGTATCATTTGAGATACTATTAAAGTTTTATTAATATTTTGAATTAGGTTTCATTTTTTTTATTGTTTTCATTGTAATAATAGTTAAAGTTTTAACAATTTTGTTGTGTGTTTTGTATTGTTTTATCCGGTTTTGCTTATAATAAATAAAATATAGTCTATATAGTTTATATCGATATGGTTTTTATTCTTTTTTATTTCAGATTTAGCTTTAGGTATTTTAATACAAGTACATGAAATAAAATACATGTAAATTAAATAAACTAAATGAAATTGAGAAAAGTTGCCTTGGAAATTTTTTTAATTCATTTAGAGTTTACTTCAGGTAACACAATTTTGTATGGTTTTGTTTTAGTTTAAGTTTTAGTTAACTATAAGAGTTAACTATAACCCTGTGACTTATGTTTGATTCTTGTGTCCATCTCTTTACCTACAGATGATTAAAGTTTATGAACAAAGGTTTCTCAATTTTGGATTTTGCTCATACTTTTGTAAACTTTGTTTAAACAGAAAACAGACTAATAATGTCCTGATGAGAATTTATAATAACAATCTAAGGTAAAATCCTCACGTAAACAGAAAAGGAAAACAGGGACAGATGTACATTGGTTTACCGTAAGAGCATCACTTTTCCCTTTTTTAAAACGTTCCAGAGGACTTCTAAAGGTTTGTGGCATGCTGTGAGGTCAACACTTTGCACACATGAATAATGGAGAGTTTATTCGTCACTGACACACTATCCAAAGGTGCCTCGTAAACGCAGACCCATCAGTCACTCTCCTGGGAGAACCTTCTCAAATGACCTGAACTATGATTAGTCATTTCTGGATTATTTGTTCTACACTTGCAATATTCATGTTCTCTGTAACAGATATCATGACATTTTCTCCTCAGTGTGAGAGGGAATCCCACGCCAGCCTCAGAAAGAGGACATCTATTGGCCCACTAAAGTAAACATTGCATCTTTAATTGTTTTAGCATTGCCTAATGCATCACTCAGCACAATCTGGAGTAGAACGCTGAGTTCTTTCCCTCAAAATTTAACTGACACCGAGAACATCCTTCTTGTACTTATCACAGAAATTATGATTTGGGGTTCCCACACTAATAAAGAAAATTACATTTGTGCATATAAGAGTGTTACTACAGTAAACTAAAACTCAAATAATTCAATATTTTTTACTTGTAATAAATGCTAAATAAAACAAAGACATATTAAACTTATTTGACCTTGCCAAGTCAACATTTGTCATTTTAATTTAGCTTATATGTACTCACAACTAAAACTAGTAGACTTAAACAGAAATAAAATGAATAAAAACTATATAGATATTCAAAAATTGCATTTACTTGTAATAAATACTAAATAAAATTAATAAATATATTTTTTTTTATTTTTGCTTGCCAAGTCAACATCTCATTTTAATTTAGCTTAAATTGGTGTACAAAAAGAACTAAATTAAAACTGAAGTAGACTTAAACTGAAATAAATTAATAACTATTACTATATAGACATTCAAAAAATAAATAAAAAAATAAAAAAAAGCAAAATATTAATTAAAACTACAATATTATCTCTATAATACTAATATAACAATGGCAAAGAGATACAGTAAATATATAGTTCTTCTTTCTAACAATTACTACTCATTTTTTAAAACTGTGTAAAATAAGCTTTATTATATGTGATTAAAACAATATTTGGCTTATTCTAACACATACTCTTGGGACACTTCTCTTTCCTGTCACTGATAATAACACGTTACTGTTGTTGTCCCCAAATCAAAGTGAAATCAGAGCCTAATTGGTGTGTACATTGACATGCAGATGATTAGCGGTCCTAAGGGATTGATAATGGGAAAATCAGAAGTTTCATTCTCGTTTCCACCAATCACAGGGAATGTCAGTGCGCAAGTTGTAAAGTTGCCTGACATGTAAGTAAGCACACTTCACCAAGTCCATTTCCAAATGTCGCAGACTTTGATATCCAGCTCAGTGAAACTTGTGACTGTTTTAATTAAGGAAGAAATACAATGAAATGACAGAGCTAGAAGAGGAAATCTCATTCAACAAATGCTATTGTTTCTTACCCTCTTTCACAGTGCGACAGTTTCAAAAGCACTTGCCAAGTTCAATTTTTTCCTTTTTGCAACATGAAGCAAGAATACAGTAAGATATACAGAGAATTATGCCCTGAAAAAAAACAAAAAAAACAGTCAGCCTCTTTGACCTTGAAGACCCGCTTTGCTGACGATTCAACACAAATACACATTTGTATTCATTCTGATCGCATCTCAAGCAAAAACCTCCATCTATTCCCATCAGTGAGACAGTGGAGCCAGGACAGGGGCTAGACCAGGACTGAGGGAGAGTATCCCAGCACTTCCACTGTTTATCCTGCCTCAGGTTATATATGGCACTAGCAGGACTGTAAGGCTACTAACTGTGTTTTTACTCCTACAGATAATAAGTCAGATGATCACATATATCCCCTCAATTTTTCACATGGGTTCCGGTCTACAGGATCAACTTTCTACACAGTCAGCAACAGATATTTTTTTTTTATGGTAATCAATCAAAATCCAATAACAGCAGGGCTGGGCAACTGGCCATTTTTAGCTTCAGATGATGCCGCTACAATGATAGAAGATTTTTTTTATTTTTGTAACAATGGCCTACTTTGAAGCTAAAAAGCTATTGTTTTAGATTTTAATAAGAATTTAGCTGTTTTGTATTTTATTATAGTATTTATTACTGAATGCACTAGATGCATTTTAGGCAGGAAAGGGATTTTATTAAAATGCACCATAAGACTAATCTCAAAAGAGACTTGGTTTAGGTTAGCTGTTAGCAACTTTTGGTACATTTTTTCTATCGAACTAAAATAAATCTATATAATAACAGGTAGATTTCAACTGTGTTCACAAGCATGGTATTTTTCATGAATGGGACAAGTTGCAGTATGTGTTTAAATTCATACAATGCAAAAACAATGGTTTGATATTTTGTATGGTAGATTCCATTTATTTTATTTTTTGGTCCATACATTTCTTTGTGTATAATATTAATTATTTTATTATAACTTTACAAAGTTTGTTGACAAGCTGCCAGTTTATTAGCCTTACTCCATATAGTGTGACAACATGGCCTGATATAGGGTCAAAAGGTCACAGTGTGATCAATGAACTATATCCCTGTTTTCCTGAGCAAAAGCAGTGGAAATGTTAAATAACTTAAAACTTAAAAATACATTTATATACAGAAAAGGACTTTCAAAAATAAAGTAAAAAGTAGCCCCGTCTCCCCAACTACTCATTTGATTTCAACGCTGCTTAACTAATATAACATGCCCTTTGAATATGTATATGAAAACAAATATCGCATCACACAAGCTCTCTTTCAAAAGCAGGATCTTGTTTCTCCTGCAACAAACACCGTTGGATTTTGAGTGTATACGTCCACTTTTTCCCAGAATGATTGATAGCAGCCACTTACTCACAGTGAATAGTCTCCAGTCAAACTTTCATTCTTAATTCCAGTGTCAACAGTGCATCTCTAGCTCCCGACCTACCACTTTAGCCCTGAGGAGACACCTGACCAGATTCCAGCCACCCCACATATAAACAGTGTAATCTCTCAGTCTCTGACACAGCAAATAAACACAGCACACAAGCAAAGCTCAGCAACTTAATATCCTACTTCCTTCCTTTGTGTAGACTTGACAGCTTGTAGGGGGCTCAGGGAAAAGAGAGAAAAAGAAGACATATTTTACAGGTAACAAGACTAAAGTGACCGTCTCTTTGAAGTTGAAGCAAGGTTAAGTGCACTGAGGAAATGTGTGCTAAAGCCAAAAACATATCTGAAATATTCTGGATTAGTTGATTTTTTCTTGTCATTCAAAAGCCACGCAAACGAAATATATGGAGATATGTGACCCTGGACCACAAAACCAGTCTTAAGTCGCTGGGGTATATTTGTAGCAATAGCCAAAAATACATTGTATGGGTCAAAATTATGGATTTTTCTTTTTGCCAAAAATACATTGCATGGGTCAAAATTATTGATTTTTCTTTTATGCCAAAAATCATTAGGACATTAAGTAAAGATCATGTTCCATGAAGATATTTTATAATTTCCTACTGTAAATATATCAAAACTTAATTTTTGACTAGTAACATGCATTGATAAGAAATTCATTTGGACAACTTGAAAGGAGATTTCTCAATATTTGGATTTTTTTTACACCCTCAGATTCCAGATTTTCAAATAGTTGTATCTCGGCCAAATATTGTCCCATCATAAACCATACATCAATGGAAAGCTTATTAATTCAGCTTTCAGATGCTGTATAAATCTCAATTTCGGAAAATTTACCCGTATGACTGGTTTTGTGGTCCAGGGTCACATATTATACACAAAAATCTTCCTGAGGAGTTAAGATAAGCCATGTTAAATAAAGCACATTATACAATTAAATCTTTCATTATAGATATATGGTGAAGATGTTAGAGAAAAAAAACTAATAAAAACGTAACATGAAATGCATTGAATTAAAAGCACTGTTTAATGCATACATAACCATATTTAAAAATGTATATAATGTATTTAAATAAATGTATATGTTCATAAAAAAATACATAAACAGTGTACATTTAACGTTTTAACTAAAAATTTTGCATAAAATATATTTATTCCTGAAAAGTCCAGTATGTGCCATATAGTTTTGTTGCTGTAGTACATTTTCACCACCGGATGGCAGTATTTCCTGTAACACCAGCAATTTCCTTTTTTTCCAAACTCTGGCCCAAATTCTTGCTTGAATTTGAATATACACTTGATCATGTTTTGCTAGACAGTAAATATGTAACAAAATACCATCAAGAAACAAGAAAATATATATATTAAAAATAAATGAACAAATATATATAATAGGCCTATATACCATATTCTCTCCTGACCCTTGACAAAAACAAAACTTCATAGACTAGTCTTGTTAATAAATGACCTGAAAAGTGTATAGCACAGCACTTTCCCCCATTTTTTCTTACTGTCTCTTAATATATGAGTCAGTTTAGCACTGTAGATACTTGTTTAAGATATCTGATTTGTGTGAAGTAATTCTGAAGCTGGTCCTAAACAGACATTTATATGCAAATATGCTTATGGTTAGATAAACTCTCACTGAATGCACTATTAAAGATTAAGTTAATTAGCTAAATTAAATATACAGTCCTAGTTAAAAAGACAGAACTACATATATAGCCATACTTACATAGCCCTCCATACAGCCTTAAGGGGCAGCAAAATACTGTGTTTTGCTAATATGTGTTTAAGTAGAAGTTACCGGCTGGTAACCAAAATTTCCTGCAGATCACTCTAATCGAGCGCCAAAGGCTGAAGTTCAATCCATTTTTGGTAAGAATGCTGAAATCAGCTCTGTTGCCGTGCATGTCCATTTTTGTTGTTTTAAGAAAAGTTATCTTGTATCTAAAATTAAGATTTTAAATTTTTTTTCATTTTTATAAAAATGAATCAGAGCACAATTTATGCATTCTCATGTCTCAAATTGGACTACCAAAACAAAACAAATAATTAATAAGAATTAATAAGACACATTTGCAATACTTCATGTTTAATATATGTATTTACAATACTTTATAATATTGACTTTATTTAAACTGTCAGTATATTCCTGTTAGTGATATCCTTACTAGTTCATTATCTTACAAAAACATGTTAATGCTATGAATTATTGATCTAGACTTTGTAAAGAAACGCAAGCCAAGCTCACCTTTAGATAGCAATTAAAGAAATACAACATTTTATAAAAATAAACTGTAATACACACATTTATTAGATTTTCTTGTTGGTTCTTCCCTTTAGTCACATTAAACTAAAGAACTGGAAAATTACTGCAGATGAGGATATAAAACAACTCAACCCAGACAAACTAATTCTGCTTTGAACAAGACAGAAAAGATACAGATTAAAATGTTTTTTTTTTTTAAAAACAGACACACAATAATTGTATATCTCTACAGTAGAGATTCTAGCTTTTGATCAGCAAACTCAATTAAGCAAAGGGGTTTTGAACTGGAGTGTGTGTGTGGGTGGAACAAAAATAAAAGAAGGCCCTGGTTCAAGGCTATCATATGAATTGTTTTTCATCTGAAAAATGCAATGAGTCAAAAGTTTTGTGATAAGTGACAAAGCAGGCGGTGCCTTGAATTCCACCGTGGGATGCAACACAATTTAATAAAGAAAGAAGGTCTTGAGAGGAAAAGTGTGACGTGAAGGTTAGCTGGAGGTCTTGCGCTAGATGAAAGTGGGAACTCTCTCTCCCACTGCTGTCAGCACTTTTTAATGTGAACTTTGCAATTGATTGGCAGGCCCTGCCAGGTTCCTCTCCGAACTTTCCCCGCCATCCCGTCTCCTACAGTCACCCTCAACACTTCAAACCAGTGACTCACACTTTACTGACCCAGAGACTCTTTACTGACTCTCTCTTCTATTGCATTATCATAAATAATATGTAAAGTACCTATATATGTACAACAATGTGATAATGCAAAAAGTTACAATTGGAAGTGCAATGTAAGCAAAATAAAAATTCTAAATTCTGTACAGCAAACATTAGACGTTAAAATAAATATTTATTATTATTAGAATTAAATTATGCATATGAACTAATAGGGATTCAAGGTAGGAATTTATATATTATTTACATATCATTTATAGAAATTCCTACTTTAAATCCCTATTAATACCTACAAAATGTATCTGCCACAAAAAAGTACATCATTCATAAATGGTATGTCTAAAATGGCCACCCTTATCTTCTACACACTGCATATTACACAAGTCAAGTTGAGAGCTTTGTCTCTACGGCAAAACAGAAAAAAACCCTCATGCTCATTTCACATAAAGGTCAGAAATTCAATCACACAACTCCAAAGCATTTCAATAGTAAAGTATGTATGGGTACGGCTAGAGTTTTTAATGATTTTGTGGGTCAAACTAAATCATTTTTCAACAAGCTGTTTGCGGTTATCTATTAACCCAAAAACCCAGGGGAGAGTCAAAGGAATCCAAGATATAGGAGTTAAATCATGAGCCTAATGCGCTAATTTTAAGTGTTTGCTATATATAAAAAAGCCAGTACGTACCTTGTACATTACGTACAAAAGATAAGTTTTAGATCCATTCTGATTTATTAACGTGATCCAGCCATATTTCCAACACAGACTCATAATTTAAGCCAAATTTGTACAGCCTACAAAGCAATCCTCCATGTAAAGTAAATTATTTCATTGTTAATGTAGTGAATTGCACCTAGATTGCTTCTTTAAAAGTGTAAATCATATTTCAAAAATATTCTGCCAAAAGCGTAGTCTATAATATATATATATATTGTTCTGTGCGTCACTTCTCTTGAAAGCGTTCCAAAACATAAAAATAAAAAAGTCAGTCACTGTTTCTCCTGCATAATAAATTAAATCATGTGCCTGTAAATCTACTCTGTGAATAGAGGTGATTATCAGTGGTTAGGAAATAATATAAAAAAAGAGGCCAAAGGCTCAACTTGACATGAAACATACAGTATACGGCCTTAACGCATTGTCAAATATTTCATTAGTCAGTCTCAGCATGATGGTGGCGCTATACATCAGAGAATGACAGAGCAAGAGAGACTTTGCTTTGACTTTTTGCACTTAAGGCCACAAACAAAGCTGTTCTTCAAAGCCTGAGTGAAAAGTGTAATTCATTTGAACCACCTGAGAAACAAAAAATACACAGAAAGCGACTAAAACAAAACTTTCTCTGAGAATAATGTTACCGTGGTTCAAATATTCACGGTAGGCTTACCCTGTTCTGAAGACAGCCAGCCTCCTACCTGCCTGTGTGAATGCAGGGACAATCGGTTTGGTATGTGGAGCAGAGGTGGGTCCAGACATGCACACATGAACACACGTACACACATACAAACATAACCCACACACATACGCGCACGCGCCACGATCCAGCGGACAGGAGAAGTAAGCAAGCTGGTAGAACTCCTGGGGCTTGTGAATCCAAGCTGAACTTTGGAGCAGCCTCTTAACAGATGGCATGAGTGGGTAAACTCACTGGCTGGTCCCGCACAAGCACCCTGCTTTACAGGGACTGCCGCTTTCTAATCAGATTAAATCTGTTCATTGTTGGGGTCAGTATCTGCTTGAAATCAAACTCCCTGATGCACTGCCGTACTGTACTGTGTTTCAGTATATTACAGGGAATGAATGAAAAGGATTTAACCCCACGGCTACTGTTAGACTCACTGCTAGAGTCTAAACTGATTTCGAAATGGATACATACACTCTGTGTGGTTAAAACAGTGCTTAAATAACAGTGGTTGCTTTTAGGGTTATAACCCAACTGGTCTGAAGGGCCTAGGTGGGATGTAGCCCATTAAAACTCTACACGTCTATTACAGTGTGTCTGAAAGCATTAAAATCCTCAAAACATTAACTCAAAATCACAAGAATCATTTTATCAGCACATAAAACAACAGAGGTTCTGAAATGATTCAATCAGAAAAAGAGACTTTGGAAAATAACTAACATCCATTAGATTTGTGCGAGTAGCGTCTTATAGGAGAGGGAAAAACTGTCTTCATTTATAGATAATGCTGTAGGTATTGGAAATGTTTAACATTCTTTATCTACGCTGGGTAAATACCTACTGTTGGAGACATTTGTCAATGTATACACCTGGGTGCACAGAATAGATGATTAGGAGATGAATGAGAGGGAAATATTGCCAAAAGAAGAAGAAGAAAGAAATACAACATCAACTTGCAACATAAAATGTCAGCTTTTACTGAATATCTTTCTTTTAAAGATTTGTTTTTTCTGACATTATACTGTCCATCTATAAAAGATGATTAAATTACGAACACATTCTTTCTACAGCATTTTAAATTTAACAAATGTGGAGAGAATAGTATAGCTGTGGAAAAACTTAAATATGGAAAACATGACATGAGCCTAAAATTCACTTTTTTTGTTTTGGAATTGGATAAATGGCCTAATTCTTAGAGTAGGAAAAAAGGGGAAAACATTGCACAGATGTAATTGTACCATGTGCTGATGCTCTATGTTTGACCTTAAGGATTAGACAGGAAGTAATAGAAACAGTCTTTTATGCTGTGATGTGTCAGACTGTCTTTAAGAGGGGATTGGTGGGTCAACAACACAGTTGAATTACTACTGCACAAACGCACAAAAGAGCTTACTTCCTGTCCAAATAGATCGGTGTACAAAATTCCAGCACATTCTGCATTTTCAATAATGACCAAATATGTGGTATGGGGGAAAAACATTCAGTGCAATCTAAGGCTAAAATCAGGATGCTTTTGGTTGCATAGTAAACACTATGATTAACATATTCCTAATTATTTTCCCACTTCATCATTACTCGTCGACAATTAACATTTGCCATGACTTGAGGCTGAATTAATCTAAACTTTGATACCCTCATGAAATAGACACTCCGTTTTATATTTTGCATAGTGTTCAGGGCACATATCAAATATACAAAACTACTTTTTAATGTTCTAAGGCTATAATTACTGACTTCAATTATAAACCATTGGAAGCAATTTGATTTGATAACTGATTGTTTGTTGAACGTGATGGAAAAATAGGAAAAAAAGGGAAAAGGAACTAAAAACTAATTAAAACAATTATGAATGTACAAAGGGGTTGAATTATGGGTGTGACTTGATGCACGGGTGACGGTAGCTTACAGGATAGCTCAGGATAGAACTAGCACAACCCATGTCACCATTTCTAAGAACAAGAACTTTAAACCCAGTTCTGGTGACCTAAATCATGTGCCCAAGATCAGTAACTTCCCAACACCGCGTGACTTTGGACTAATTGTCCTTCTCACAGTTCCCTGAACATGTCACATGATACAAACACAGGATTTTCCTCAAAGAAAAAAACTGGGCCAAAACAAGAACAGGCTACCCTAAAAGCTTTACAATTTAAAGTTAGTTAAAAAAAAAAAAAAAATCTATTTCCTTCTGGCGGTGAATATAACAAAAATGGCCCACACTACAAACTATCATCAATTAATCAGAGTTTGTAAAGGAGGGCAGCGATGAGAGAAAAGAAAAGGCATTCTTACACATCGCCGTGATGTTGGCCTCAGTGGAAAGCACTAGGCAAACAGCAGAAACTGGCTGCTTGTGAAGGGTAATGGGACATTGAATGCCAGAGGACAAAGGCGGAAGTGGCTGCAGAGAGAAAGATGAAGTAATCTCGGAAACAACTAGACACACTCCACTTGAATTTTTGCCTCAAACAAGATTAAAGTGAAGTTATTCTACACAAGTATGGCAAGGATATCAATCTTCTGCTCAGAGACAAACTAAAAACAACTGAGCAAAATGTGAAAAATGCCATTTTTGGCAGTTTTTCATGTTGAAAAATACCCTATACGCTCAATAATGAAGTGAGTATTATTTAAATTGACGAGATATCTGTAGTATAAATTTACTTGACAAAACATGCACTCAAAAACA
Source organism: Barbus barbus (assembly GCF_936440315.1). Taxonomy (NCBI): domain Eukaryota; kingdom Metazoa; phylum Chordata; class Actinopteri; order Cypriniformes; family Cyprinidae; genus Barbus; species Barbus barbus. The sequence continues at coordinate 18,754,857 of NC_136744.1, forward strand.
AATTCAAACATAATGATTGGTTTTATAAGAAAATACCATTTTAGTTTTTCTACTTCATAGTATCATGTTTAATTCAGTGCATTACTTGCCATTTCTTTGTAAATGTTTGTAAAGGAGGGCAGCAACGAGAGAAAAGAAAAGGCATTCCTACACATCGCTGTGATGTTGGCCTCAGTTACAGTAGCTTTCTTGGTAACTTTAGTAGCATTTCTTCTGTATGGTTGGGCACTATTTTAGACTTATTTTTATAGCAGCTTTCCATGTTGTGTTGTCACAAAAATGACCAAACATAGGTAGATCAATTAATTTCACTGGACATTTTTTAGTTTGGAAAAGCTCCACACTATTTACAGGTGAATTTACTATTTACTTTATTTACTAAAGAGTGCTTTCACTTTTTCACTAAATGCCCCTCTGTAATTTAGGAACAGTGTGAAAGTGAATGTGAATTGCAGTGCCCTGTCAAAAGGCATCTGCCCAAGCCATTTAAAAATTCAACACCGTTAAATCCATTTAATAAGGATAACATAGAGTTTTTGTTTCAGACCTGTTGCATAAAGAATCCCCTCCCTGCTGCCTAAAGCCCTACTGAGAAAGACAGCCTTTTAATGAGGGGGGGATAATCCAGCAAAACACCCCCACTAATGAGCTATCATCATGCAAAAATGCCAGCTCAATACACATTAATTGGATTCCCACTTTTTTAACCAATTAATTGACCTGCATTGTCATGTGGCTTGGCTGCAGTGGGTTCCTAAGAGAGAGAGCCTCTGTTTAGTCCCAATGACTCCAATGGCTATAGGGCCTGTGAATAGAAGTAGGTTTTAGAGAGATCAGCTCTCTCATTAAAGGCTTATGACATTTGTTTGAGCCAATCCCTTTGTTGAGAAAACAGTTTGTGCTGCTCAGTTAAAGTCTCAGCTGTGGCTGGGATTGTGATGGTCAGTTTTAGCAGCAGCAGGGTCCGCATGGCTGCTCTCAGATATGTTCACCAGCGGGGAAGTCTAGCGGTGAGGCCGGAATAAGCCCTTGCACTTGTTGATCAGTTGGCTTTTTTTAAAATGTTTATTTATAAAGAAGAAGTTAAAGAAATTCAACAATCAAAGTGTAAATGTGTCTACTTGTTGTAAGTGCAAAACTTGTTTTACACAGAACAGTAAAATATTAAAGCTGAGAGGTACCAGTCGTAAAAGGAAACTTGAACAGGCTTTTTGATTCGGACCATAAAGGCAATCGTGTCCTCCTTCACCGGCTCCGGGTTATAACCTCTGAAAATGACTTACATACAGTGAATGGAACGCAAAGTGTTTTAGTCAATGATCTCCTCAGGGAAACAATATCCCTCAGACTGCTCCTACTCACGCCTGTGGATTAAACAGTAACCATGAGTAAATGAGTTCAAAGAGCCCATCATATTTTGAATTTAATATTACTTCCCTAAGGAAATGCTTGGAGCCACTATGAAAACATTTTCAACTTGTTTTCGGGAAAAAAATAGATGTAAAACTCTGATGAGACACAAATCCCACTTAAACTGAACTGCCATGACAGTTAAAACAAAAAAAAATTCTAAATCAGAATTCAAATAGGAACACAGCATTCTGGGAGGGCTGCTACAACACAAAACAAGCCCTGGCTTGCAACAAAGCAAAAACAACAAAAAACACCCCACTGCCATTCAGTTCACCGGCATGGATGAAGCATCTCCATTAACTGAGGTTGATGACGGCTAATTCTGAGCGCATTGATTTAAGGGGTATTGACCTGAGGTCTCGGGGTCAGGATGTAGTGTCATATTGATCCAGCCCTGATCTGCATAAGAGGCTGATATACGACTCGGCCACAGTGGCATACTTATAAAGCAAATGCAGCCGGGAGTCGAGGGCAATTATCTTTATTAACAGTTTAACACAGCCCAAGCCATAATGTGAAAAAATCGGATGTCCTGAGAGAACTGCTCGAATACCACACTGCAAGCATCCTAATTCAGTTCATTGATTAAAACCTTAAATAAACAACAGAAAAAAAGTCCAAAAAAACTAAAAACATTCCATGAAAAACATCAATGCAAGCACATTAGACAACAGCGGCCTTGGGAAAATATACAAGGTATCTACTCTAATCTATCACTGTGAGAGTGCTGGTAATAGCAGACATTAGTAGAAGATCATTACCCTCCATTGTGCATTCACTTAACTATACTAGACAGAGGTTACAGTGTATGTAAGGTGGGCAAATGGAATGGCAGATGTTGTTTACTCGACCGAAGGAATGAGAAGAAATGGAGGAAAGATGTCAGTGCTGCAAGATTCAAGGCAGCAATCATTTGTAAGTTTACCTTCAAGAATTCAAAATGATACTTTGGAATTATTGGGAGAGTAAAAAAAAAAATTATATCTATCCATCTACACACACACACTTATATATACCATATATAATCATTTATATACCATATGTATCATAGTGAATGTGAATATATTTTACAAATATTTTTATATAATATATCTTATATAATACAATACTAATATATATATATATATATATATATATATATATATATATATATATATATATATATATATATATATATATATATATATATATATATATATATATATATATATATATATATATATAGCTGAAAGATTCTACAAAAAACAATTATATATATATATATATATATATATATATATATATATATATATAACCTCTTTATTTGAGAGCTTTAGCAAATTGTGAATGCAAAGGCTGTATGTAACGTATTCAAACTGAATTCAAGAGAAACTTCATAAAAACCCCCTGTCCAATGCCACTAAAAGGTCACCTCACCATGCCCGTACAAACGAGTTTCTCTGAGTCATTACATTTGCTTTAACTGTGGGTCAGAGGCGAAAAGGTCAAACCTTGAGATGCTTAATAGTATAATTATGACCAACGACTGCACTGCGTTTAATTACTAGACCTATCAGTGAGGACATTAATAAAACTCAAAATGTTACTATGCTTAATCATTGAAGATTCAATTATTTACATGCGAGTGTCCATTATGTCAGGTGAAAAAAAAATACTGGCGTTGAATGTCACCTACAAGTAATCAAGCAGAACTTCATTAATACGTATAATGAATTGAGCATGTATTCTTGTCATCTTTTTGCTACCTTTACTTTTCTGCTCTGACAGACACGTTTGGCAGTAATTGTTGTCCAATTTTTCTTGGGGTCATGAATTAATCTACATGTCTTTATGCCTGTCACAAACTAATAAACACACAACTAACTGACTTTTACAGCTTCCTAGGAAATTAATATGGCAATGACTACTTTTACATGCTCTCCATAACTTATAGGCTTAATGATTTTTATTGGAACACAACAAAAAATTTCAATTACATCAATGTTATTTTTTTTAACATTTTTTTTATTATACTAGTACCAAACACAGAAGGTAGACATTAAAATGGTCTCATCCCTCCCAAAGTTGTTCACCCAAAACTGCTGTCATCACCCTCATGTCAACTTATTTTCTTCTGTGGAGCATAAAACAAGTCATTTTTAAAAAATGTCAATGGAAGTCAATGGTCATCAAACTTTGATTCTTAAACCATCTTAATTTGTGTTCCGCAGCGGAAGAAAGTTATACAGGTTTGGAACAACATAAGGGTGGGCAAGTGATTTTTTTAAGTTGACTTTAAAAATAGAATTGTGTTCTCTCAAGAATCTTGATGTAAAACATCTAAATGACACATATACATAAAATCTTCCAACAAAGGGGGAGAGGAGGTTAAGAATATCCAGTTCAACAGAATGTGTCTGAGTTAGTGTGTACAAAAACAAAGGCAGTGACTAAAAAAGGGCTAGACCGCATCTTAGACATCTTAGACCGCTTATTCAGCACAGCAGGGACAACAAAAGTAGCAATTATAAATAGACAAGCATCACAAAAAAAAAGGCAGGAAGTGAAGATTAGGAGCATGAATGAGTCTATTTTAAAAGAATTTTGTTCATTTTGGACTTGGAGGTTTACTTACTAGGATTTAAAGGCCATATAAATGTAAAAAAAATACTAGAAAATTCTATACAAATCTAAGTATAAAACACTTATTTTAATTAACTGAATTTTACCAACTAATGAGGGAGGTACGGACTTGCATTATAAGTCCGATTGACTTTCCGAAAAAAAAAAAAAAGACTGAGAAAATCTTAGAAGCTGGAGAATGACGCAAAGGCTCTTTGTTCTTCATTTAATCTTATTGTAGTCTGGAATAAATAAGTGAGTTTTTTTGTTGACTATACTGGCACAGTCTTTTATTTTTTTGTAGGAAATATGTAATTCTAAATATTATATGATAAATTCCAAGTTATATTTACACAAAATACATTCTATAATTTCACCCCCAAATTTACTTTAAAGGCTTAAAACACAGCATAGTTTTCAACAAAGAACTGGACTTCGAACTTCAACAATAATGAAGCCTTACAAACATTCTTCAGTTGTATGCCCACCATAATACAGTAAGGGTCAAAGGTGATGTCCTGTCTATTATGGCTCTCCACATGGTTAAAAAAAGCACAGGAACTCACTAGTAACAGAACAAAATGAAGCCATATGTCGCTAACAAGATGTAGCCATTCACAACTAGCGCTCTGGTGGGCTACACAGTCACCGTTATTCACATTCACGGTTACACACAAGTTCAGTGTTCATATTTCACACATACACATGCCTCGGATACCGCCACATTGCACTGACCCCTTCAAAACTCTTAGTCTTTGTTGCTGGTGGTTAATGAACAGATTAGTGGTGAGGGGCAGATAGGAGGAGGAGAGGTCAAGACTAAACCCTTTAAAAGGAGGGATAATCAGTGACAGGTGGGTCCACACTTCTCCAGCAACCCCTCTTAAATACCCCCCGACCCGACTGGCCTCTGCATCGACGGCACTGTCGCTCTTCATGTCGTGCCTCGTCTAAAAGAGTCAAGGGGAGCTTGAGGAGTTAGCATTTTTTTAAGCACTAAATTGGATACTTGTTGGCAACGTGCCTTCCCTTTGTGTGTATTGTCCGGGGCCATATTTACAAAACGGCGCGGCTGGATCTTCTGAAGCAGATTGCGCTGAATGGGACTCCCCTAGAAGATTGGAGGAGACACTCGAGAACAGGCACACAATGAGAGCCAGGGTGCCAAAGGAACGGGAGGTGGGGCGGGGGTGGCAGAGGGTCCGGCATTTGCGCCCGTTTTCATTCATTTCTTTAATATTCCACCGCAGGTTCTGCTTCAGAGAGACACCCATTGTGAAGTGCTGAATGGGAGACTTTAGGAGTGTCTCTGCCTCCATTAATTAGGGCTCACTGACGCTTCCGCTCCCTGAGAGTCCGCCTCATTATGATTTCCTCACATTCTTTAACACAACTTAACCCCATTCCACAGCTCTCACATCAAAGAACAGAAGAGGACCCACAGTCACTCACTGGTTTGGCTGCAGTTGCATACTGTGCATGTTTTAGCCCTGGCGACTGGATTATTTGGAGAGAAGATGGGAATACAGTAGTTTACATGACATTTTACGATGTCAAAACACAACCTCTACTTAAAACAGGCATGTATTCAATCAATTATTGAAAAGCTGCTCCCGCTGTACTTTTATTTTGACTTCAGTCCTTCAGTTCAGCTGATGAACAAGGACATGATCAACAAATAAACATAGGTGAGATATAAATGTAGAGAACATATCGCAAAAGAACCCCTGATGTGAATTAATTACTCAAAAATATCTCACTAAATATAAGAAAACAAATTAAGAAGAATTTTCCCATCTGTGAAAGAATCGCGTTAAGCATTCTGTACGATTTTCACTAGAAAATACAATGGAAAAGCATTTTATGTAAAGTATATAATTTCAAATATTATATTACAACATATTATATATGTTTATTCTTGTAATGGAATTATCTGGAATACTTGATTCTGATTGGTCAATCATGGCAATCTCTATTTTCTTTTTCAGATCTGATATCCTGATGGCATCAAAAGTCACTTATAAGTACCTCAGTTGCACAATATATATATTGCTAATTAGATGAGCTGTTTTTTTGTAGTGTAATTACACAAATAATTCCATGAGTCAATTTTTTTTTCTTCATTTTTAAAAATAATTTGGATCAGGGGTATGTTTCTCAAAAGTGGCCGCAAATTGTTTCTATATTTACTTAAGCTTACGATGCTTACTCAATTATTTTTATATTGAATTATGTGTTTAATAGCACTACTAAAAATAGCTGCCATAAATATTATGCAATTGAGGTACCTACAAGTGACTTTTGATGCATCAGGATATCTGATGTGAAAAAAAAAATAGAATTCCATGAATACAGTTTTCCAGAGGGCAACATTTTTTTACACTGTATTAACCGTTTATTCATATACTGTATGAAATCATTATTTTATATAATAAAATGCATTTCCATTGTAGTTTCTAGTAAAGTGGTGCAGAATGTAAAATGCCGCTCTTCGCAAGGATGAACAAAAAGAATCAATGAACGCATTCATGTGATTAATTCTGATTATTTGCTGATTGGTCTCAAATATATGACACAGCTGAAATGACCCAGATATCTGGAATATCAGTTTTTTTTTTCATCCTGAAACACACACACACAAAAGACATGAACACACTCTCCGACGGACACTCAGAAGATCTGACTGCAAAGAATAATGACAATTCATGACCCCAGGATCACGCAATGACACTCCATCTGTATGGTTATTAATGTGACAGTGCAAGTGTCACTTCCCATGGATAGCCCAGTGATACTAGGTTAATTCTGTTTACAAAGGGCTAAATGTTACATTATTTTCAGAAGAGAAAAATCAATACCTGCCCTTTCTTTTGTTAGAACGTCTTTTTGAAAATCGATAATGCTCACTACAAAGACATTTTTGAGATGCTAGTGGGATACAGGTCATTGAAAATTGAATATATATGTAGAGTGATAAATTTCATCTCAGCGAGGTGATGGCATGAACACATAATCAGCTGAAGTAGTTGTGCAGACTAAGCGTGGAAAAAGACTTCACCACAACATGACAGGATGGGTTTTGTCAAGCATTTCGAGAATGGAAAGTTTCAAAGTGGAAAGCTATGCTTTTTTGTATTTTTTAAAAGCTATGTTTTGTGTTATAACACTCGGCAACAAGTTACAAATTAGATTTGAGTGAGCGCAGCAGTTTGCCAACAAAGCACTTGATGCCATTCGTGCACTAAAAAAAACGTCATCTAGCCGTGCTTTCTGGCCATTTTCTTCAGAAAAAAACCACACCGAGCATCGAAGCGTTGACCTTAAAGGCAGCTTTCCCTTTGCCAGGGTGCACATAAACGTGCAAACATGACCCGGGGTGTATTTCGGCACTCGACCCCAGGCTTCCATTTGCAGTGGAATTCACTTTGCCTCATTAGTTGCACACTTTCTTAGTTTTTAACAATGCCTTTGCTTGAGTCCTCCCAGCAGAAATCTTCTCTCCCATTCTCTGTCGATATTTTGCAGACCCGGGAGCAGTTTGGGAGAGTAAAGGTTTTTCCTCTCCCCCTCTACCCCTCTCCTAACTGGTTTAAGACTTGTAATTATCTCTTGCTGGGGGAGGCTGTAAATTGGATTAAAGTGGTGAGTCTCAGCTGAGTGAATTACCTCCATCTCCCCACTTGGTGGGCCAGGCCTGATAAACGTGCAGGGGGAACGGATTTGGATTCAGCCTTCGCATTCATGGCTTCCTCATGGAAAGAAATGAAATTTTCCGACAGAAGGGGCCGGTGTGCCGGTGGTATCTGTTCACGTCGTGTTTCATCTGCTTCTGCTCTTCCAGAAATGCAATTACCTGCGTTATCGGCGGCTAAATGGTCACAGCTTGGCACAGGAGTCTGTCTACCTGCTTAAGCCACCTGACTGTACTATTTTACATGGCACTCTTCTACTGACAGTGGGTATACACAGTTAAACTTCTTAGTTTGACGATGAAAACAAGAAAGAGACCACTGGTATGGTCTCTGCTAATAGTATAAATATAAAAACAAAGCAACAACACAAAACATCAAGAATTTTAAAATCACACATATGCAAATAGTTCCCAGTCACTGACCAAAAAAGAAAAGAAAGAGAGGAGTAGGCTGACAAGAAGAAAAAAAAGAATAATTTAAAACATATAAATTTATGTGACCCTGGACCACAAAACCAGTCATAAGGGTCATTTTTTCTAATTGAGATTTATACATCACCTGAAAGCTGAATAAATAAGCTTTTCATTGATTTATGGTTTGTTATGATAGGACAATATTTGGTCGAGATACAATTATTTTAAAATCTGGTATCTGAGGGTGCAAATAATCCTGAGAAAATCGCCTTTAAAGTTGTCCAAATTAAGTCCTTACCAATGTATATTACTAATCAAAAATTAAGTTTGTATATATTTACGGTTGGAAATTTACAAAATATCTTCATGTAAGATGATCTTTACTTAATATCCTAATGATTTTTGGCATAAAAGAAAACTCTATAATTTTGACCCATACAACATATAGTTGGTTATTGCTACAAATATACCCGTGCTACCTATGACTGGTTTTGTGGTCCAGGGTCACATATAAAGTCCAAAGGTTTGGGGTCAGTAAGATTGTATGTTTTTGAAATAATGTTTACCATGGCTGCATACAGTGGTAATATGAAATATGAAATATTATTACAATTTAAAATAACTATTTCTATTTAAATAGCAAAGCTGAATTTTCATCAGCCATTTCAACAGTCTTCAGAATTACATGGTCTTTAAGAAATCATTCTAATACTGTATGATGGTTTGGCGCTTAAGAAAGCTTTCTTATTTTTCTTATTAGTTGAAAATGGTCGTGCTGCATAATGAAGTGTGGAAAGTATTTTTTGATGAACAAAGTTTGAAGAACAGCATTTATCTGAAACCGAAATCTTTTTGTGACATTATAAATGTCTTTACTGTCATTTTTTATCAATTTAATATGTTCTTGCTGAATAAAAGCCATTTCTTAATTTCTTTCCCATAAAAAGGAAAGAAAAGAAAAATGAAATCTTACTGACCCCAAATTTAAGATTAAAAATGATATTAAAAATGACTTTTGTCTAAACATGCTATTAAACAGCCATTTGTTTTGCATGCATTATTAAAAGGCTGCAATTGGGAAGTCTGGCTCAAATTTTTAAAAATGCAAATACGTTAAAAAAAACAAAAACAAAAAAACAGAGACCCAGTTATCACAGTTGCTTGTAAGTTATTTCCTGTTAAAGTAGTTGTTCTATTTATAAATTCATATTTATAATCTGGATTTACAATTCAAGATTACTGTGAGGTCAATAGTGGCTTTTCATTTAGTCAAACCTTACAAAAGAAAGGATTTGTATTCTTTTAACCGGCCGGTTTTGATTTAACAAGTTGCTGGAATCTAGTAAGTGAAATTCTCATGACAAAGTTTGTTAATTCCCATCAGGGAGAGAATGAATAATGCTGATAGAGGGCAAGCTCATTTTTAAAGAAAGAATAGGTGATTTGGTTGGAGTAGTGGGACCTGGGAGTGAGTGATAGGTCACTCTCTGTGATTGTAAAATTGTAATCCTGGTGTGAAATGCCTTTAAGTCTTTAAGGACAGCATGGACTCTGGAGCGTGAAATAGTAAATCTATGTTTCTGAGTGCTGTGAGCCACCTCCAGTATTGCTGCGAGAGTCACTCACAGTCTTTGCCAGCTGCTCCATTTACATCGACCTGCCTATTCACATGGCCAAATGCTACGACAAGAAATGTATAACAATTTGGCTGAATTATTTAATACCTGTAAATTAAAGCTTTGGTCAATTTTACATACACAGCCTGTGTAAGAGGAATTTAAAAACAATATAGTGCGAGGCTGGATTTGAAATGGTATTACATACGCAGCCATTTGTAAGACAAATCACCTTTTATTTCGAGTTACACATTGTTAGAGGGTCTGTGCCAGCAGAGGGAGCAACATATTAATATCCACCATATTAAGCATTTCTAACAAATAACAAGAAACTTTTTTTTGTCTTCAGTATCACTTCAAATCTATTTCTTTATTAAATAATGATGAATCAAGTCAAGTTCATTTATGTCAGTAGGTTTTGACCGTAAAACTATAGCTATGATAAACACCATCTCTTTTAAAAATAATAATAATAAAGACATTAAGTATTAAAATAAATAAACTGAATGGGGAATAAAAGATAAAGGGGGAGAGGGAGATAAAGACTTCTAGCAACTAACTTTCAGTGTTTTTTTGCAAAGCCGATTACTCTTATTTGATATTTCATGCTACATTGAAGGATAAGTACTGCTCTAGGGTAGAGACACTAGCGAGCAATTCATTTCAAGAGTCTCATACCCACACACAGGCTAATAGAAAGGGCTTTCTGCAGAAATACTTGCCTCTTTGACACATACAAGTGGCAAGCGACTGAAAAAATCTAAGAGATTATGAGTGTTTTTTTCCTCTCACTTAAAATGTCAATGTTTTTCTGTCTCAAAGGATCAGTGGCTCGTATGTTTTTTCAAAGGGCATATATGCGTAATAAAACCCAGAAAGCCGATACATCCTCCACCATAAACTATTCAATGTTTTCTTTAAATAAAACTACTTGTCTGTTTATCAGGAGAAAGAGATATGATCCTTGTTATCAAAGCGTAATGATTGTCAACAATGATTAGCTACTAGCAAGCTCATAACATCAATTAATAATTTTACAAGTTTGTGAAATTTAAGACATACGAGGTATTTTTTAAGCTGAAGAGATATATGATGATTCGTAATGATCCTCTTTTGAAGTCGGCCTGTTTGATGGCCGACTCTCTTTCCCCTCTCAGCTGTTGAAATATATGTTGGGGAGTGTTAATTGTGGGAGATTCTTTGCCACAGTGGGAGCTTTGCCCTGTCACTCAACATGTTTGTGTAAGATACAGGCTGTTTGGAAACCTCCTCTGTGCTAATTCATTTATTATTACCCCAGTGAAATATGGCCAAAGAAAAATGTGAGGGCCGCTCTGAACATCATGCCAGTTTTTCTTCTGTTTAAATTAGTGTAATGAGCAACATAAATCAGATTCTCTCTGGAAAAACCTAGATCAAATATTTGATTAAAAACACAACATTCATTCTTAACGTGTAAAAAATAAATAAATAAATAAATAAATAATTAATTATGCTGGGGGCTTCATTAATTATTTGTATTGCTTTAGAATACAAATGATCAAAAGAGTTATATCTCAGTATATTAGATTTGAAAAGTTAAAAGTTCAATTGCATGAAACTTGTTTTCTCTAACAATGGAGATGTATGTTGGTTTCAAACACCCAGTTCCAAAAAATCTTGAATTACAATACTTTTATTTTTATGTATATTATTAATAATATTTGGTAACACTTTAGTTTACAGACGAATTCTCACTAGTAGCATACTGTTTATTAGTGCTTATAAAGCACATATTCTGCATGACCATATTCTACATCCCTTAATTCTACTCAATACCTAAACTTAACAACTACTTTAATATTAATAACTATTATTAGCAGTAATTAGGAGTTTGAGACCAAAGTCATAATAGTGAGAATTGGGCCTTAAAAGAAAGAGTGACCTAATATTTTGACCATAATATTGACCTTTTTTTCTATTTTAAAATATCAAATTTTTTCATATTAAAAAATGCAATGCAAAGTTTTGAAAGAAACACACACACACACACACTTCCAATAATTACACGATGATGAGGGAAGACCTGTTTATTAAGTGATATTCTGAAACTGTGCAAAAATGCTTCAAAAGTTCAACAATATTATTTGGTATTTTTGTTCATTATCTTTTACATTTTTGCTGTTTCCCAACTGTTTAACCGGTTTAATGTTGCTGAAGAACCTTAAATAGGCTCTTTAATGATAGATTCCACTGTGACAACTTACCCCTCATAGTGTGAAAACATGCCCCACATTTATGTAATCATAACTTTAAGGTATATGCCTAACCAAAAAAAAATAATACATTTAATAATAATAAATGTGTTTATTAGGTACTCAAAATATTAGTTTAAATAGTCTATAAAGTTAAATATATATATATATATATATATATATGTAGTGTGTGTCAGACAATATATTTCTGAGAAATGAGTGAAAAAAAAAAATCTTGCTAACCTCATACATATAAGAATAAGAAGAAGCATGACCATAACAGACGCTATGCCTCGTGCTAAAAGTCCGTAGCAGGAGTTGTGCGCGACCAGCAAATGAGTGCATGTTTTCCCGCTGCTTAGAAGACAGTGGTGGTAAAGCTCTTTCATCTTTAATTTCCTACTGTGTCATCTATAGGGACAGATCAAACAGGGGACAAAGTGTCCCTCCATGCTCTTCTATTACAGATAATCACCCCCCTCCCTCTGCTCTTATCTCCTCACTTCCTCTCCCTTTAGCCCCCTCCCGAGGACCCTCCCGCAAGGTGGAGGGAAAAATTTGATAAAAGATAATTACATCCCCCTCCTGCAAACATTTAGGGAGATCTGTCAATAGCTAGCAGTTAGGGTTTATTGCAAGCGCAAGAAAGGCAATTTGCCCTCGAACACCACGGGAATCTGGAATTCTGAGACACTAGAAATACAGGATTTGGATCCATGTGCAGACAGTAGGAGTGGCACAAGAGGAGAGATGAGGAGAGCATGCTGGGTAGGAAAGAGCATGTTGTTCATCACTAACTGGGATAATGAAAGACATAATGAAGCAGAGGGTATCCAAAATGTCTCCTCGCTCTCTCACTTTCCTGCTGAAGCCTCGATCCCACTCGGTCACATGGCAGTCCTCCCTCTCTGCTTGTTTTTGATCTTGAAGTGCTCGTAAAGGTAATGACAACAAATTAAGGATGAAGGTGAGTGATCACAATGTGGCCAGCCCTCCCCAGCTGGCCCTTTCACATGTCTGATATGAGATGTCTCTGTGATTGACTCTAAAAACGCCTGATGCACTGGGGCACTCTAGGTGAAAAATCTTGCAGACATTGATCTGAGGCTTATGAACGAAAAGCATTTTTTAATGCACAATTTTTATAAACTTTCATTTTCATCTCACAAACAAAATTACTCAGGTTAACTTTTAATAAGAAGCTGTTCCACCTTTTTCATTTTATGTAACCTCAGGGCCCAATCAGCAGGCTCAGACAGAATCAGTTAGTCCAGAATTTCACATGAAGTTCTGCAGATTTCTGCAGAATTGGAATGGCAGTCATTATGTTATATGCATCATCCTTTGCACGTTCAATTATTGAACTTTTCGGTTAAAAACTGTATCTAATGCATAGATTGTACAACTACGTTTAAATATATTGTGCGGAATTCCAAAGGTTTCAGGAAAATAAAAAAATATATGTAATAATCCAAATGATTCTGCACCAGGGTTATTATAGTTAACTAAAACAAAAAAACTAAAATTAAAACCAAAAAAAATGTTACTTGAAATAAAACATTAACTGAAATAAAATGAAATATAAAAACTTCTTATAGTTGCTTTCAAAGTTTAATTTCGGTTAACTTGTTTAACTTAATGTGCTAAAATAACTACAACTGAAATAAAAATGAATAAAACCTATACAGACATTGAGAAAAACAAACTATTTTTTTTTATGACAAAAACACAACAAAATGACTAAACTTTAAATAAAATTACAATTAAAATGGTTTTTATATATATATATATATATATATATATATATATATATATATATATATATATATATATATATATATATATATATATATATATATATATATATATATATATATATATATATATATATATATATATATATATATATATATATATATACCGTTTAAACTATTAATAAAAACAGTAACACTTTAGATTATGGAACACATTCTCTATTAATTAAGAGTTTTCCCCTGTAAACTCAAATTTTCTGCTTATTACACTCTAAAAAAATGCTGGGTTAAATACAACCCAGCGCTGGGTAAAATATGGACGAAATATGGTTGCTACCCAGAAGGTTGGGTTAAACATTTAACCCAACTGATGGTTAAAAATAACCCAGCATGTGTTCTGTCCAATATTTACCCAGCACTGGTTTGTATTTAACCTAGCATTTTTAAGAGTGTACTAGCAAGAAAAGTACACTCTAAAAAATGCTGGGTTATTTTCTTTTTTTAACCCAAATGCTGGGTTCAGCTTGTTGGGTCATTTTATTTGGTTATTTTTAATATTTTTACCCAGGTGCTGGAAAGTTTTTCTGTAACTAAGTTGCTGGGTAATTTTTAACGCTGGGTTATTTTTTTCTACCCAAAAAAACAACCCAGCTGCTGAGTTACGGTCAGAGCGCGGGTTTTTTTGTCCACTTGCAGGAGAGAGCGGTTCTCAGCGCCGCCACAGCCGATTTGGTACACTTCTACAGTGAAATAATGGTTTGTATATACGTTTTATTTCACTTATAAATTCTTTAATGTGCTGTGCTGTAAATTATATTATTTTGACGCAACATAAGGACGATGTGTCCTTCAGCGGTCATTTCGCATGATTGATTTTAACATAAATGGATTTTATTCATTATAATACTGAGTTTAATTTAATTTGATGTTAAAATGTGTTCTCTAATCTCAGTATTGTTTATTCATGGGCAGGTTATGGAGTCAGTCACAGCATCTTTCAGCTACGAGTGAAACACGAGGCTGCGGTCTGAAGCTTGCAGTTTCCCCGCAAAAACTATCATTTTTTAAATAATTTTTAAACAATAGTTGACTTAAATAAAACAAATTAGTATGTTGGGTAAAAACATTAACCCAACCAGCTGGGTCAAAATAACCTTTCTGTTCTGTCTGATATTTACCCAGTGCTGGGTTGCCAAATAACCCAAGTTGGGTTGTTTTTAAACCAGCATTTTTTAGAGTGTGTGTGCTCTTAAAACATAATAGTAATATGCATGCTAATAAGCAACTAGTTAATAAGGAATAGTGTTCCCTAATCTAAAGTGTTACCAGAAAAACTATATAAGTATTTGGCATACAAATATATATATTTTTTTTATTTAGGGCATTGATTCATATACACTCACCTAAAGGATTATTAGGAACACCTGTTCAATTTCTCATTAATGCAATTATCTAATCAACCAATCACATGGCAGTTGCTTCAATGCATTTAGGGGTGTGGTCCTGGTCAATCTCCTGAACTCCAAACTGAATGTCAGAATGGGAAAGAAAGGTGATTTAAGCAATTTTGAGCGTGGCATGGTTGTTGGTGCCAGACGGGGCGGTCTGAGTATTTCACAATCTGCTCAGTTACTGGGATTTTCACGCACAACCATTTCTAGGGTTTACAAAGAATGGTGTGAAAAGGGAAAAACATCCAGTATGTGGCAGTCCTGTGGGCGAAAATGCCTTGTTGATGCTAGAGGTCAGAGGAGAATGGGCCGACTGATTCAAGCTGATAGAAGAGCAACTTTGACTGAAATAACCACTCGTTACAACCGAGGTATGCAGCAAAGCATTTGTGAAGCCACAATACGCACAACCTTGAGGCGGATGGGCTACAACAGCAGAAGACCCCACCGGGTACCACTCATCTCCACTACAAATAGGAAAAAGAGGCTACAATTTGCACAAGCTCACCAAAATTGGACGGTTGAAGACTGGAAAAATGTTGCCTGGTCTGATGAGTCTCGATTTCTGTTGAGACATTCAGATGGTAGGGTCAGAATTTGGCATAAACAGAATGAGAACATGGATCCATCATGCCTTGTTACCACTGTGCAGGCTGGTGGTGGTGGTGTAATGGTGTGGGGGATGTTTTCTTGGCACACTTTAGGCCCCTTAGTACCAATTGGGCATCGCTTAAATGCCACGGCCTACCTGAGCATTGTTTCTGACCATGTCCATCCCTTTATGACCACCATGTACCCATCCTCCGATGGCTACTTCCAGCAGGATAATGCACCATGTCACAAAGCTCGAATCATTTTAAATTGGTTTCTTGAACATGACAATGAGTTCACTGTACTAAAATGGCCCCCACAGTCACCAGATCTCAACCCAATAGAGCATCTTTGGGATGTGGTGGAACGGGAGCTTCGTGCCCTGGATGTGCATCCCACAAATCTCCATCAACTGCAAGATGCTATCCTATCAATATGGGCCAACATTTCTAAAGAATGCTTTCAGCACCTTGTTGAATCAATGCCACGTAGAATTAAGGCAGTTCTGAAGGCGAAAGGGGGTCAAACACAGTATTAGTATGGTGTTCCTAATAATCCTTTAGGTGAGTGTATGCATTATAACATAACATATGGAATGGGTGCAGATTGCGTGGGTCTAATATATAGTAAATGTCACACAACGGAAGCAGGTCGATTATGATTAGAGCTCAAAAGTGAAGACGATAACTACGTTCGTATTAACCTTCAGCTGTAATCACTGCATTCAACATCTTAGCCACTGAAAGGCTCTTCACCTTTAGAGTCGTTCACTGTTTACGCTTCAGAATGGCTGTGTTATCAGTTCTCCCCATCACAAGATTTTAATGGGCCATTCAAATGATTCATGTCAATCAAACATCTGCTAAACTGTCCACATGTCACAGCCAACACCTGTTGACCTCTGAGTGACATCCACAGGTAAGCATCACAGCATCTCTTGGGTCACACCAGACAGACAGCGCCAGCACGCCCCAAAAACACTCACACTAAACGATACAACCAGAAAACTACTCTACTTAGACTTAATTTCCTTCCATCCCCCCATCTTTTTCACCCTCCTTCAATAATGCACCCAAAAATCTTGCACAGGGGACAGAGAGGTGAAATTTCTCTCATCCAAATGGATTGCAATTTCCCTCCATTTAGCACCTGAAGGTAATTAGCTTGAAGAGATTGCAGAGTGAGCAACACGTTCATGGAACATTAACTCTTGCACATTCTCCAGTTGCAGGGAATTAATAGGAAAGATTAAAGTTTAAAGAGAGCAAATGCCATTACCGCACAAACCACCTCTCAGTGGCTATAAGCAGCTCTCGCTAAGCCAAACTCTTCACTTCTCCTCCCTTTTCTCAAAATAAGTTGACATTAAGACTGCAGAGAATAACATAATATCTGCCTAAATGACTGTGTGTGTGTCTGTATGTGCACGTGTGAGTGTGTGTGTGTGTGTGTGTGTGTGTGGAAGAGAACAGGTCCAATAGCCTGCAGCCTCATTTTTCCTCCCTAACAGCTTTTTGCATGCTTTCTCAGTTCTAGGACACATTTTGCTAATTAGTACCTTGGCATTCGTTAATCTGGCAAGCATGCTGAGTAAATGTACATGCAAATCCAATTTTATAAAGGTCTTCATGGTAAATTATCAAGCTCAGTAACACAGATCTTCTTAATTAAACTCTTTATTCTATATTTCCTGCTCTTTTTATGTGTGTCACGCGTCTGCAACGTGTTTCCGGCAAAAAAAAACGTTGCGTGTATAAGGAGGTTAAACTCCCATTTTATCCATATCCATGTTCATGTATCACATATCAATACTTTTCATTGCTTGGAGATAAACGCACTACACTTATTTGCCCACGCATCCGTCAATCTCTCGATCATAAGAGGAGTTTTTTTGGGGGGGCTGGCTATTGGCAATTAATTTTTAGAGGCCATCCCACTCAGAGATTCAATCACAGCCTGAAAAATTCAGAGCGGGAAAAAAATGAAATTGAGACATGGTAGAATTTATTGCCCAGAAAATTCCATTCTACTATCTGATTTGAAAAGTCCAGTCCTCCTAGCTTCAGAAAATCTATTTTCCACATTTTAATACCCCACGTAACAGTCTTCATAATTCATTCGAGTGTGTTAAGCGCAGTTTTATTAGATCTGAAACAAATTTTGGTGGGGGATCCTATAGGTCATTAACCATGGAGTAATTTTATCCTTGTTTCCCTAATGATGCCATAATGGTGAGTGAATTTCTTAACTAAAGACCAAAGAACATTTTGAAGGTCAGCTTCATCTGCAAGCTCCTTCAAGCGCTTCTCGGAGAGATTGGAAAAGTCTGAGATTTTTGAAGAGTCATTAATAACGCTAAAGCTGAAAGCCTATTTGCGTTCTCGCTTTCTACCTTTTAATTTCATACCCTTTTTTCCCCTCCCGCTCTCTCTCCCTCTCTCTCTCCTTCCCTCTCCTCTGTTCTCACAGTTGCCCTCATGCAGAAAAAATGGAGTGCTGAGTGTGGGGGCAAAAATGGCAGCCCAGTGACATACAGATCCCAGATGTGATGCCGCAATAATTTAAATTTTATGCCTTTGTTATCACTTTAATCATTTTCTTTATTCGTTTTGTTTCACTGGTCGGAGAGAGACACCTGATAGGGTAAAATACCAAGGGAACAATTTTTATTTGGAATGTGGTACAGAGTCTAATTGGAATTTGAATTTTGCTGAGCCTTGAAATGGCCGGTGCTTTATCCTGATCACCTTAGATATTGTTCCAAGTCAATCATTTGTCACTGCACAGCATGCTGGGAAGGTTCTGCTAATCAACTCTATTTCTTCCACCATTTTTTTTTTTTGCTGCACTGGCATTTTTGTCATTTAGGCTTTATAAGAGCAGCTATAGAACACATTCATGTTCTAAGGTTCCTTGTAGCTACGGCTCAACATGCTCAGTGCATTTTTACAGGGCTATTTTTGCATGCTGTTGTACTGAACGCAAATTACTTGCAAATTTTTAAATGATTTCATGTGTCAATTAGGAAAGCTTAATTAGTAATAAATTAATTTGAATTAAATTGTAAGAACTTGACAAGTACCAACAATTTAAAATGCTTTTTTTGTTTAGGTGTAAACTGTATTCCAAATTACCAAATTTGGAAGTTTACCAAATTAAATTTAAAATGCATTAGAAACAAAATTTATCTTGCACAGCACAACTCATAAGTAGGACATAATATAAAAAACATACATTATAGACCCAAATTATGCGCCACTCAATGACCATTATTGGTTTCTTCCAAATAGCCTACTCATTCATTCAATGTGGTTAAAATTCACAAGAGCCATAAATGTTTTTTAAGGGTAGGAGAGTGTCCAATACTGTCGGATGGTGGTTTTCATCATTCCTTGTCTGATCTAATGTGTGCCTTGGGAGGCAGAGAGCCTCCAGCGGAAGTGTACAAGCATTTTGTTCCCCAGGTACAAGAAGGTCTGGGACAGAAATTGGAGCTGACAAGCGTTAACGTTTAGAAATTTACCAATAAATGGCTCTCATGTGGAGATATTCTGGGCAATGGTGGTGAACCTAGTGTATGTCTTAGTCGTAGAAAACGGGATGTAAACTAGAATGGGAGCTGGATCGAAAAACCTCATATGATCTTTCTAACACAGCGCTTCTGTAATACAGTGTGCAAAGGGTATTCCTCCTCATAAATGATCTGATCCTGATTACACAGAAGGTAAAGATGGTACTCCATGTACAATATAAATCAGCACTAATTTAGGATTAGATGCTCTGTATTGACTGATCAGGGCCTGTGCATTTATATTTTATTGCAAATTTAAATTCCCAGGCTTTTCTTTTAACAGCATCAGACATTTTTCCATTTCACCTGCAAGTTTAATTGGAGAGTTGTAAAGGCCACTTTGAAGGAGTGGAAAAAATAAAATCCATCTGACAAGATGATCGATTACCTGTAAGACTACCTGACATAGAAATTAAGGTTTTTTAATGACGAGCTGCCTCCTCTTGCACATGAAATTCAAATTCTCTTCAAAGGCTCCCTAGCAGCCATCACCTGTCTCTAGCGCACACGTCCCCCAAACGGAGCTACTTTGTCTCTGTCACCACTGAGAGGACATTGTTTTCACCAACAAGCGTTTGTATTAACCAATCTCACACTGCATCCAGGACACATCTCATTGAGTCCTGCATCATTGGTGGGTTGAGGAGAAACAGAAAAAAAAGAATCCGACAAACAGCGGTGGTCCATCAACACAGCTTTTGTTAGGGCTCTTATTCAAGAGAAAAACTGTGCAAACAACTGCACATTTTTAAAATCAAAATGGTTCTGGAACAACTGGAAGAATACTAAATATTAAATAGAAATATTAGATTTTTGTTTTCCTAAAGGATCATGTGACACTGAAGATTAGAATAACGGCTGCTGAAAATTCAGCTTTGCCATCACAGGAATACATATGAAATATATTTAAATAGAAAACAGGTATTTTAAATTGTAAAAATATTTCAAAATAGTACTGTATTTTTTCCTTGGTGAGCATACATTACTTTAAAAAAAATGTATTATGTATTATCCAAACTTTTGACTCGTGTGTACACACATAGCAAATTGTTCGTTGGATTAATGTCGAAAAAATACAAACTTTTATTTCAAATAACCATCTCTTTAATGATAAACGCTTCCAACTGAAGTTTAAGCTTAAAGTTCTTGCTGTGTAACAACAATGCTGTCTTGTTTTGAAGATGATGTTCATTCAAATATTTAATGCATTTAATTACAGGTCGCCAGCTGTGTTCAATGATTTAAGTTTATGGGTTTGAAACCTGTTAATTATGAAGTCAAATGCATAAAGCAATCTCCGGTGGACTATATTGGATGCAGACAGTTAAATTTACTTTAGTGAATTTTTTGCAGAGTATACTGCTCCACTCTCCATGCTCGGTGAAATGAAGGTATTCAGTCACAGCACATATGCCATAATGCTAATGTTAATTAAAAAAGCTAATCACTGTGATTCTTCAGAGAAGAGTGGCTCAGGACATCTTATCTATTGTAGGAACTTACTCTTAACTTCGTATTCAATTTCAGGATAACCAAGCTTGTGCAAATGTGCACAAACAAACATGTCACAAAACAAGGCTCCTAGCAATCTCACTTTTGCAGTATACAGCCCATGAAGACATACATGCATTATATCCTTATATATGTGCATAGAGATGAAACCTGATGACAAAAAAAAAGAGCTTAAAGGGATAATTCTTCCAAAAATGAAAATTCTGTTATCATTTATTCACTCTGAAGTTGTTCCAAACATTTCTTGAAAACAAAAGATGATATTTTGAAGAATGTGGGTAACCACAACAACAGTTGATGGTAGCCATTGACTATAGCTACAGACTATAGTATTTTTCATCCAGAATTTGACATTTTTGGGTAAAATATCCCTTTAAGCTTCATCAAACATAACCATAAATTTTAATTCACCCACCCTCATACTGCTTGAAACTCAACTTTTTTCCCCTGTGCAACACAAAAGGAGTTATTAATAAAAAGTCAAAGCTGCTCTTTCTTAATACAACACAAATTTTGACCACTGCATGTCAGCGTTACTCAAAATTAAATACTGTTTCAATTATGCATATAATTTGAACTTTTTTTTATTATAAATCAAAAAGCCAAAGCTAAGAAACAGCATGCATACATCAAACATGTATTTTGATCACTAGATGTCAGATTCTGTTGTGATTTTTCTTGAATTATTAAAAATAAAATAGTAATAAGAAAAATGCATTATATCACTAGACGCCAAAACTTACTTTACACTGTAAAAAAATCAAACTTTCGAAAAGTTCTACTAACCAATGTAAAACAGTAGACTGAACAAAGAATTTTTAGTATGAGAAGTCAGTTTAATTTTTTTTGTGTGAACGGAACAAAAATACTCTAAACATGTCGCTAGCAAAAGCTGTTTTGTTTACCTTACTTAGATACTAAAGTATTTGTTCACAACATATCCAAATGTTCTCCAAACTTTTCAAATTGAGTCATCTGAACAAACAATTTTACATTGAACAATACTGCACAAGTTCCCAGCATGCATTGCTTGAAAACATTTTACGTTAATTATTATTAAACTATTATCATTGCTTTAAATTTGACTGGCTTGATTTATGCTGCTGCGGTCACTGTCACTAAGCTGTCATGTGGATCAGAGTTCATATTTTTACTGATTTAAAATTTGATGATCCTCGCCATGTTTGAGAATCATGTGCATCTCATTGCAACTTGTGTAATACATTTGTCTAATAGCATTAATGTTTGCCTTTAGTTTTTGAAAATAAACGTATATCTAAAAGAAAGAGGATTGTTAAAAAAGGTTAGCATTGCTATGCTAAAAAATCTTTGGTTGCAATAACAGATCTTTTAACACTCAGTAGACTGACTTTTATTCATTAGATGAACTAAAGTTTTTAAGTTGTCGGTTGCTAGTTGAGTTAACTTAAAAGTTGATTGTGATAGGTCAACGGTTTTTTTTTTTTTTTTTTTACAGTGTAGGTCCACAAAACAAACAAGATCAATGTCTTCAAGTAACTAAGACAATTTTTTATAATTGTAGAGACTGTTAAAATCACTTTTATCTTCCAAGATTCTGTTTGCTGAAAGTGCCAGGTTTATAATTGAGCTCCACACAATCCAATTTCATCCTTTTAAATGATCCAAAATCAGCTCCACAAAAAACTATCCTCCTTATTTCAACCAATATCAAAGAAATAATAAAAACTACTTCCCAGCACCTAAGGACAAATTGTGTGTGTTCCACTCAAAGGATTTATTCTCATTAAGCAGGGCAACAGTGAAGAGTGACGGGCAGCTGAGCGTTCCAGCCCCCTGGGTCTCTGTGCCAGTCTTGCCTCCTGCCCTCCAAAATGTGCCCAGCTTCAGCTTATGCCATCTTATCCTACAGTCTGTGCCTACCTGAAGTTTCAAAAC
Organism: Barbus barbus; assembly: GCF_936440315.1. Lineage (NCBI taxonomy): Eukaryota > Metazoa > Chordata > Actinopteri > Cypriniformes > Cyprinidae > Barbus > Barbus barbus. The sequence continues at coordinate 18,777,622 of NC_136744.1, forward strand.
TGAACATCAACATATTCGTCCCTGAAGGCCAGCCAATCAGCATCATTACATTTCGAAGACAGTTAGTTGAAAGCATTGGCTAAGACTAATGGCTGCTCACTGCCTAAAAAAAGTCAAGCTGGTCCTAAAATGGCCCTTTTTCTCTAGTTCTGCTTGCATTATCGGGCAAATTGACTCATGACTGGCGGTTGGTAACAGGCTTCTAGGAATATAATGTTCTCCATTTTTCTTTCTTCCCCTCTCTCTCTCTCTAACACAGACTTTCCCTTCGCCTGCTCCTTTCCAGCTGAATAACTGGGGACTGGACGAGGAGTGATGATTCCGAAAAGTAATTCCATTAAATGTTTTTTAAAAGCCGCAGGAGCTGTGGTATCATGGCCATTATTGATGATATCATTATTATGTATAGGATCTTGCCGTGAATAATAACCCATTATCTTTCATTTCTCCTGTTTTTGTCACTGCAAGTGGAAAGGTTAGGTAATTTATTTTAATGTGCAAAGTGTCAGCTACCACTGCTGCCATGCACTGGTCTCCGACAGATTCCACACTTACAGGCGTGATTGTTTTTTCTAAATCAGCCCTTATTTCTGGCAAAAGTGCTCCCCATAAATTACCCTCACATTCTAATTCAGCAGTCCTGCTCTCCACTTTTGCAGCTTGCGTCTTCGAGTTGGAGCTTAAAGTGTTGTTCCCTGCAAGATGACAAAGTAGTGCTAAAAAGGTGCTAAACAAAACAAATTTTACATAATGTTCACCAAAATATATGCACCTTTTGTTATATTTAAATATAACACCTAGATTTGAATTTAACATGCAAAGCATTTAGCGCAATTCTAAATGATCACAATAATTATTGCACTTCATGCACTGTGACATACATGAATATACTATGTCTAATATTATGGAAAATTTATTACACTAACTTAATACATTAAAAGTTGGTTGCATATCATGGTGAGAAATGGTCTTGCACATTCCTAATACTCAAGTGGTATTTTTGGCACAGGGCTGTAGAACAATGGAAAAGACAGGAAAATGGGCTTTTGTGCACATATACAGTGGGGAGGGGGGGACCAGCACGCTTGACTGCATTTAAATTTATACAAACTCTCTGCCATTGACAGTGATAAATGTTACACTCTATTCTACAATATGTTTAATGCATAGGTCTGAGGAGTTAAGTTTTCTTGGCTTGTATGATGCCGCGGTCGCCATACCACTGTATGTTACATCAGATTCGCTTCCATTAAAATGCCAAGTGGCACAGTGAAGACAACAACAGAAAATGACAAGGAATTTGTTTACCTGTCCCACTCCTTCCCTCCTCATCCCCCCCCCCAGCTCTCTTTCACTTTGTCCTTCTCATTCTCATGCAGGCTGAATCCTCCTAATAACACGGTTGCCTATTGCAGACATTTAATACTGTTTCTGGTGTAATATTTCATTAAAGCTTTGTTTACAACCAAAGGAAAACGAGCACATTTACTGTAGCTTCTTTCAATGGTTTCTTGCTCCGTTCTGTGCTGTATTCTGTGTTGGTTTAAGAAATGGCCTGCGCAACAAAACCTTAACCCTAAGCATCGTGCTCATATAAACTGAGGGCGCATGTGCTTGTCATCATCCACCCTCATATTGCTTGAAACTTTTTTCCTGTGCAACACAAAAGGAGTTATTACCAAAAAGTCAAAGCTGCTCTTTTCCACACAACAAAAATACATTTTGTTAGATTAAATTTTGCTTGATTTATTAAAAATGAAATAATAAAAAGGAAGCATTTTGTTTATTATTGATCAACATTTTGGGGTTAGAAAATGTAATCCTTTTTTTCTTTTTATAAAAAAAATTAATTAATACTTTTATTCAGCAATGCATTAAATTGCCTTTAGGCAACAGTAAAGATTACAATATTACAAAAATATATTAAAAAAAAATGCTGTTCTATTCATCAAGAAGTTTCCACTAGTAACATACTGTTTTAAGTATTTATAATAGCTCAAAATACTATTACTTTTATAATATGACTTATTTTACTGTATTTTCGATCAAATAAATGCAGCCTTGGTGACAATAAGATACCAAAACAAAAAAAATGGTTCTGACTCCAAACTTTTGAACAATATTACTTCTTATTTGATATATTTTATATATGTATAAGGCGGAACCACTGGACTAATGCATCTTACACTTATTAAATAAATATATTGTTAACAATTGTGGGTTTCTTTCCATTTTGCCATGTTTTCTCTCAACTAGGGCTCCAAGCCAGTGCCCCTTCAAAAGAAAAGGAAAGAAAAGAAAAAAGGCACACTATGGCCGCAGCAAAACCATTAAATGTGAAAATCTTGGCTTATCAGGCAGGTCAAGGCATGATGAAGAAAGGTGTAGCCATTCAGTGGAATGGTCAAGCCTGCAACCTGGTATATATTTGTTCCAACACCATGAGATCGGTGGGCCTGGACTCACTGTAATCAGCCATGCGCTTGAGAGAGACTCTATTCCCAGTGATGCAGGCAGCTGGGACTGAGGGAGACATCAGTGTATGTGTGTCCTTATAGGCTCTGATTACAGAGAGGAAGCCACATTGCATGCCTGACCTGTCTGATTCAGCTCCCTGTAGGCCAGCTACTGCTGCACACTGGACAGGGAGAGGAAGAGGTGATAACATATCAGATTGCCCCGCTGTCCACTTTAAGCACACATGCACGCTTGATATACAGCAGGATTCTTTCTGTAGACATATGAGTTATGAACCCCATTGATTAGTTATTCTCATGTAAAATGAGAATGCATGACCTGTAAACATATATGTTATAAACAAAGCTTGATATCTAACTACACTGTCTTAGTGCTCCTGACCCCAAAGTTGTAACCATGCTGGAAAAAACTAAATCCAGTGTCAAGCAGAGAAGAACATAACTAATCACAGCTTTCAAATAATTTGCATCTGCAATCTACACAAATGTGACTTTAACTATAAATAAACTGTCAGTGGACAAAACCAAAAAAAAAAAAAAAGATGCATACTAAGACCTCAAACATGGTAACTAATAAAATATAAATATAAAAAAAATAATAATAAAAGCATTTATAACGTCATCAAAAAATTGTCAAAAATTAATCTTTTACAAAAGCATAAAAATATAAAAAACAATAACACTATGAATAAAACTTTTTACAATGATAACAATTATTCATTCAAACATTTACTTATTTATTCACAATACTACTATTATTAATACTAATGCACAATAAAGTTCAATAATTCAGAGGTGCAACAAAATCGGTATAAATCAATATAATTCCTTACCCTAAACCATCATATCTGCAAAAAAACACGAATAGTTTTGAACATATAGAAACTAAACACTTATTTAGCAACATTTCCTCAATTATGAATTTTCCAAAGTGACATGAGCATGAAACACTTTGTTTAAACAATTAAATTTCCATAAGCCTATAAAAAAAAAAAAACATGCTGTACACTGTTAATCCAGCAAAATGACACTTTATGATGTTCTGAAATGTCAACTTCTGGGAACATTGCACTGTGAACGTCAAGCTCCATAATGCAGAGACACTTTTTCATCAAACCATGAACTCTATTTTCAACACTGCACCCTACAGACCATAATAAACCCCACAAGCAAACAAGCTTGAGAGAGAAACCCGCACAATCATGATATTTTTTCACTTTATGAGCCATACAATAGCCTGAGTCGAGAAGGCCTTCCAGCTTACTGGGACCACAGTAAAGACTGTGATATGTAAACAAACAGGCTGGAACTTGGTCTGATTTACAGTGCTTCTGGCCTTGCCAGCGATTCCCTCACACCAAACAGGCCGAGCAGCCAGGTATTTCTGCACCGACAGTTTGAGCACTTTCGATTTTATACCTCAGCAATTTTTATAGCGTCTTTAGGTGTGCATAACACACGCTTCAGTATATCCTTAGGAGAGAGAGCCAGGAACGGATGTCGGCAACGTGGTAGTGGCGTCGGTGGAGGGAGCGGGAGGATTGGGGGTGTGAAATCGCAAATAACAAGACAACAGAAGATTTTCGGAGACCTGGACTTGGATGTTGGGTCATGTGCCCCTGGCCGCCTCTGGAATTGGAGGACAGCCGAGAAGCAGCTAATATCCCCCCTCCAGATTAAGTCTGGTAGAGTAACCAAGCTTCGAAAGGCCCGGGCAGCTGTGCAGGACTGTTGTAACTGATACTGAGCTGCTCTAATTAAAGGTTCCGATTGAAAGAGCGATGTTTAATATACAGCAGCTCCTCTCATCTCTTCTCTCCCCTACTGCTGCAATGGGAAGGGGTTCACTGCCAGATCTTTTCACTCACCCCACTGCTTTTACCAGCACCTCTGGGTGGGATTCAGCGGAGAAGGGGCTTTTGAGTGCCAAGACTGCACCATATTGTCTCTAGCAAGCCATGAACTAGGTTCTAATTTTTGGGAACAAAAAGATACGGTGCTTGATCATTTTGGCTGAATTCTCGCATCAAGATACAGCGCTTGATCATTTCAGCTAAATTCTCACAGTTCACAATGTCAAAAAGTGTTCACATTTGGTCATTTATGATCTTTAAAGCTGGAATGGACACACACGCAAACGTTGATTGGCTCAATCATAATTCTCACTAAAACGCTTGAAATTTAAAAACTGTTCTAAGCCATATTTCACAGCCGACATCCAGTGGGTTAGTGCTCTTGTCTTTCGCTTTGTGAACAAGGTTAGCTCTTTCAATTGGTCTATATTGTCCCCTATTACTCATTTTCTGGGTAGCAAATCACATGTGACAGTTAGATTTTGACAGTGCAGAAACCTAGCCTTGGTCATTAGTGTTAATATTATGTTTCTTTGGCGATCCCTCATCATTTTTGGGCCTCATTGACTATTTTTCTTTATAAGATATTAAGTATTCAAAGCTCATTTACATCCTTATTTTTCAATTTGCTGCTGCAGTAGTTTAATTTATTCCATATAATTTCTTTTTCTGAGAGGGACATTAATCATTGCCTGTATGTTTTAGTGCCTCTGGGCATTTTTTAAATCAATAAAATAAGGAAATAAAAGTATTACTGTGACAAGGTATGAAACAAAAAATGCATTTTAATACCGACCAATGTAATTCCTTAATTGATGATTGATTGATTCAGCAAGCGAGCGATCGATTGATTGCCTGATACTGGATCACCCTCAACTGTTGTTTATTTATATAGTATATAGTTTATGTAATTATGGTCATTCATACATTTTAACGTGGCTACTCCTGCATAGTCCTGTGCACAGAGGAGGTGGAGCTGTGGCAACGACTTAACTGTCCTTTACAAATAGTTTTACACTTCACTAGAGCAAAAGATCCAGAGGCTAAATTACTGCCCAGACACAATGTTAATATCCTCTCTTAATATCTCCTCTTCATCTTTGCTTTTGATCAAATAATATAGACAAAATCTTTCCATGTTATGGAAAGGATGGACAATCAGACAGATCAAACATGAAAAACAACTACTCAATAATACCACTGTATTCTAAAATTGGGACATTATGAATTATTTTTACTCAGCTGGAGGAGATTTAAATGACAGCACTTTGAACCCTAAGAATAATGTGTTGACAAACTCAATAATCAGTCAGTTCATGCTTATAATGGCATGATAAATACTGCACGGTTATTCAAGAGTGCACCGTTTTTGCTGACATGCCAAAGAGTTAACGTGATCCAACGTTCGTTTGGAGAGCTTCATCCTAAATCAGCCTAAAAATGAATTATACACATGTGGATGTGAGGCATCCTGTAATGCTTCTGGTAGTTCTGTATTACTGGTCTGTTAAACTTTTGGCCTAAACACTCGCATGCTCTTTCTTTGCCTTTATTGTTGTTTCTTCATCCTTTTACATTCATTTTATGCTTGGCTATTCCTTGGGCTATCAGTGTATTAATGCTAGGGCTTAAGGGAAACCGCTTCTGGAAGATAAGCCCTGCAGTCGACATCTGGGTGCTCGCGGTTCATACATCACTTCGTCCCAAACACCCTGACCAACCGCCACCAACATCATATTCAAATATAAAGACCAGTTTTTTTTTCTTGTAATTTAATAATTTGGCTGAAGTAGAACCTGCAATGAAACATTCATTTGCCTTAGTGCTGCAGGTAAACTTTGACCTTCGTAGTTTGCCAGAGCCGAGTTGACAGAGCTGGGGGCTGAGGTGTATTTGGATACATAATGCAGCAGAGCCATAATACTTTGTGCATGGCCGGTTGCAGGCTGTCTATTCATGAGGAGAAGACCCTCTGTCTCACTCCATAAACCCCAGAGAGTAAGAGGATGGGTGTGGGGGCACAATGTCACTTGTAAATCCCAAATTAAACTCAACTGCCCAAAGCTTCATCGCATAAAAACAGCCCCCACCCTGCCACCAACAACCCACCCCAGACCCAGGTGCACAGACATTCTTGACAAAGACAGGGCGGTCTCGCTAATGTCAACTGTGTCATGTTGCAGTACAGTCCATTTGCTGGGGCTTTGGACCCTTTCGAGTTATGCATTGCATCCATTTCATGCCACATGGACATTGCTAGTCCAACTTCAGTTGTGGTAGAATTTTGAATTCTTATGAGAAAAGTATAAAACAGAGTTTGTTTTACATGCCTGAATACTTCTTACTTTGAAAAGAGCTCACCCCAAAAAATTGTCCATACTGTACAATAAAAGTCTGACGTTGTTGTTTTGGATCATTGACTTTCACTGTATGGAGTAAAACATACTTCAAAATGTTTTCCGCCACCAATAGCATCTCGGGCAGCACGCCGACATATTGTGTCCCGAGTTCGAGTCCTGGCTCTCAGACCTTTCCTGATCCCGTCCCCCTCTCTCTCTTCCACATCACTTCCTGTCCTATCATAATAAAGGCAAAAAAAAATATCTTTAAAATATTTTCTTCTGTCCCAGAGCAGAAAGAAAGTCATAGAGGTTTGGAGTAAATCAAGACAGAATTTACATTTTGTGGTGAACTCTTCCTTCCAGTATGAAAAAAAAAGACATTTCAAAGTTGCACGCAGGCCAGTTTGAGCTTGCTAAGGGAAAGAACCTCCTTGAAGGCAATCTGTTCATTAAGATAATGTGTTAGTTCCAATTAAACTAACATTAAAATGGTACTCATAAAGAGTTTAAGTCAGCGTTTTTCTTAACTTGCTCCTTTAATTACATCGCTCCTCTGCTGTCATTAAGGGTATTAAAAATTCATTAACAAGAATAGTACAGAAGCCCGGCAACAAATCAGCTAAACTCTCATCTCATGTTGTCAAAAGATTATGGTTGCTTTATTTGCGGGAGTTTATTCCTCATAAAAGGTTACTTGTGTATCAACAGGTTAATTTAGTAACCTTATTTCCATAAACGTGTTGAGATATTCCTAATAGCATGTTTAATGGATAAGAAACGCATTTAAATGAAGTATGTGAAATAGTGATTCAAAATTTTATGTAATGCAAGTGTCATTTATTACATTTACATTTATTTGCAACATTGAAATTTTCCTCTAATGCATTTCGACTGCAGCCTTTAATGTTTGCGACAGTTATATTTCTCCGCTCTAATTTGTTTTCATCAGATGTGTTTATGGCTATCTGAAAGTACTTTACAGCTTTCCTACCGAACCATGCTGATGAAAATGACTGAATCCATGAATAACACAAGGTTACATGCTTCTTTTATAGGAAAGATAAACACACCAATTATTGCAGAGAGTGTACACCATTTTGTAACCTCTGGACACTGTAATACAAACTCTCTCGTGTCTTGTTTTTGACTTTTTGATGAGTGATGCTTATCATGTCCAATGACCATGTTTGCACTGGTGTTTGTTTGATAGATTGTGTTGAGACAATTTGTTTACTTTGGGGTCATGGATGAAAAATTAGTGCTGAAGAGATAAATTTAATCTTGTTGCTTCAGTGGTTTTGGTGGAGTGAAACAGGGATGCTACGATAAATGCTCCAGCGTCTTCAGAATAATGTGTAAGTTGATTCGGCAGCAGGTGTACAATCTTTGGCATTGCCACCGGTGTGATCATTGTTTTGGCAAGAACAGTTTGATTAATTGCATAAATACATGTTAATCAGGACCTATCAAAGCACATGATGAATTCCCCTAGATTAATCATTTTCAATATGCACAAGTGTGATTTTAGGACAAAAGTAGATAAAATATCAGGATTGTTAAACGCATAAAGTGGAGGCCACAAGACCACTACAGAAAATGCTTCTATTTTGGACTTTACAAATTCATATTTTTTTCCACTTCATATAATAAAAGTTGAAATGCAGATTATAACGATTATGAAAACTTGAATTAAAAAAAATATTAATTTATATGTAAGTGTAACTCAAGATGCATGAACTTCATATACTGGTGTCAAACCTGATGATCATGTTTTCCAGAATGGTTTGAGCCAAAGGGTATGTTATGCTATAATGAAGAAAAGCAAAAACATTAAGAACTTTGTACAAAGTTCATACGGTCAATGTCACAAATTTGTTTATTATACAAATTTATTACTCCCCTAGAAATAGTGCAGAATCTGAAACATTTCTTATTTTACATCCTAATGTTTGGTTTAAATTGTTCAAAAACTCAAATCCTAGATTTTGAATGCTAGATTTTTGGATCTGACTGTATATTCCATAAAATGTGCAAAGTAGACACTCTTCCACATAGAAATGAACCACGGTTCTCCACAGACAAATGCTGAAATCCGGGTGTTGGATTATCATAATCATACAGACATTCAAATGTCATAGAAATATATCATTTCAACAGAAAACCAAATAAGAAAATTATAGAAACCAAAGTTGCCTTGTTGACTGCACACACCATTGACAAGGTAATAGCATCTTTAAAATGTATCTTGCCATCTCTTATCTTCATTCCTTTCAAACACTTAGGGTGAAACACCAGGCCCTGCACACCAGACACTGAAGGTCTTATGACTCTGGTGCCACTACCCCCAATGTCAGCATTTAGTCATCTAATCTCAAAATAACAATAATGGTGATTAATGGCAGAGGCCTGTCTCAGGGATGGAACACACAGCATTGATGCCACTCATGGCTTCTGAGCATGCTGATTTGACTCTGATGTGAATTAGAGTAGAAAGAGAGGGCTCCCTGCCGTGTCTGTGCATAGAACTAATTCTGTCACTAACACACACACATCATTAATGGCCTTTTCACAAGGGTGCCAAAAAATGCTAATAATTGCGATAATGGGCTTCTTTTTAATCACTAACCAATGCACCAATGCGTATCATAATGTTTGTGTCAAAGAGGCTGTACAGTGACTGATCAGAGTTGTGGCATGAATTAGCCTTAATAATGGTAACAAAGCCTGACTAATTTTAAAGACTTGAAACATTCCGGCACCTGAAACAAAGAGCTACAAAACATACAATTTGTAAGGTATTAATGTTTTTTTTTTTTTTTTTTTACATGGCAGCTAATGGTTCACAACAGATGATCTACCACATAATAATCCAAAAACAGAAAACAAAAATATGGCCTCACATGTTCTAATCTAGAACATGCACTTTGTTTTCCTGAAATAGAAAAATATTATTAAATATAGATTGATTTCTGAAAGATCATGTGACACTGAAGACTAGAGTAATGGCTCCTGAAAATTCATCTGTGAAAAAAAACAAAAAAACTAATTAACAAAAACAAGTTATTTAAAATTATAATATTTGATAATATCACTGTTTTGATTAAATAAGAGACTTCTTTCAAAAGCATTTAAAAAATCTTAATGGACTCAAACTTCTGAACAAGTAGTTTATATACACTGAAAAAAATTATAAATGCAACACTTTTGTTTTTGCCCCCATTTTTCATGAGCTGAACTCAAAGATCTAAGACTTTTTCTATGTACACAAAAGGCCTATTTCTCTCAAATATTGTTCACAAATCTGTCTAAATCTGTGTTAGTGAACACTTCTCCTTTGCCGAGATAATCCATCCACCTCACAGGTGTGGTATATCAAGATGCTGATTAGACAGCATGATTATTGCACAGGTGTGCCTTAGGATGGCCACAATAAAAGGCCACTCTAAAAAGTGCAGTTTTATCACACAGCACAATGCCACAGATGTCGCAAATTTTGAGGGAGTGTGCAATTGGCATGCTGACTGCAGGAATGTCCACCAGAGCAGTTGGCAGTGAATTCAATGTTCATTTCTCTACCATAAGCAGTCTCCAAAGGAGTTTCAGAGAATTTGGCAGTACATCCAACCGGCCTCACAACCGCAGACCACGTGTAACCACACCAGCCCAGGACCTCCACATCCAGCATCTTCACCTTCAACATTGTCTGAGACCAGCCACACAGACAGCTGCTGCAATAATTGGTTTGCATAACCAAAGAATTTCTGCACGAACTGTCAGATACCGTCTCAGGGAAGCTCATCTGCATGCTCGTCGTTCTCATCGGGGTCTCGACCTCCCAGTTCTTGCATGGCCAGCATACTCACCGGACATGTCTCCCAAGTTTGGGATGCTCTGGATCGGCGTATACGACAGCGTGTTCCAGTTCCTGCCAATATCCAGCAACTTCGTACAGCCATTGAAGAGGAGTGGACCAACATTCCACAGGCCACAATCAACAACCTGATCAACTCTATGCGAAGGAGATGTGTTGCACTGCGTGAGGCAAATGGTGGTAACACCAGATACTGACTGGTTTTCTTAATTTTTCTTAATAATTTTGTTCAGTGTATATTTAAAACAAATAAAAGGCCTGACATGATCTCTGTAAAAGCCTGATTTTCAAAAAATCAAATAAAATTAAAAATTAAATAAAATGGAAACATATGCCGTTCTTTATTGGCTTTAATGCCCTGAAAACTGAGAAAAACATATCTCTGCATTATTAATATTCTGATTCAGACGGTTGTAAATTCTATCTGTGTGGTGTCACCTTTGTATCAGAAGCCATTAAAATATTTATACACACACCTAATTAATTGACATTGTAGGATAGTTTTTTTTCCTGTTTCAACACCGTAAATTAAGACCTGGATTATATTAAAATATTCATAATGGGCACAGGTGTAGCTGTATGAAGTTATGGACTATGAAAACACAATGTGCCAATCAAACCCTTTTATTTATAGATGGATAATCCTCTGTTTGTGAGAAAGCTCTTTGGTGGTGGGGGGTAATTTCTCAGGTACAGACTTTTTTTTTTTTTCTTTCTATGAGCGCAGTTAACATGTTATTGAATCGCATTATCTTCTCTAGTGGGGTCTCATTACTCACCGAAAGTAATCTGTAATGACGGGCTATCATCAATGAGCTGAAGCACATTGTGCCATTGATTGCATTCGGCCAAACTACTGGAAAAAACACACTCCCTCTGAGAAGCCTTCACGAGTCGCTCCAGATTCATGAACTGAACTCTTTAACCATCATGTATTTTGTCTCACTGCTTACTGAGGGATGAATGTCTTATTGATCCAAGCTCCTTGGCTTTGACCAGCCTGTGAATTGAAGGGGGGAGAGCTCTGGTGCTGCCTGTTTACATAAAAGCATGGTGTGATTGTATTCAGTTTAGGCAGCTACTGCAGATGGCCTGCAAATCCATCAGGTTTGACAGAGTCATTATACATTCACTTTTTACAAGTTTTGTCAGCTTATATACTCCCAGATATCACTATATAACTAAAAACACATTCATAAGGGGCCCTCGGGCAGCAGTAGCAGGTCTATTAAACTGCCTCTGGGGTTTTCTAATGTGCTTATGTTTTATTTTTTTATTGGTTTGTGAAAATACTATTCACCTCCCAGTCTAACCTGAGATTACATAGGTATTTTCAATTAAGCACATTAGAATGTAAAACAGGCCTGTCATTTGTCACTGTCAGGATATTTTACAGAAGATGGAGATGAGAGAAGTCCCCAGAGGAAATGAAGAATTTCAAGACATGAAATTTGAAAGTGTTTCAAATACAGTAGCCAGGGCAATATATTTAAAGTAACAATCTCATAAACAACAATTTGGACTATTCTATTCCAAATATTCCCTATAATATATTGAAACCTATTTAACTCTAGAATGCATGGCCCATAACACCTATAATGAATAAGCAAAGAATGTTTTCCTCAAAGAAAAGGCATTCTGACAAATCTGCCTATACTTGTTGTGATCTTTTGGATCATGACAAACATTCGTCCAGGTGTGTCCAAGTTTTCAATGGTTGTGGATGAAAGAGGCCAAATCAAAGCCAATATTTTTTTTTTTAAAGTGAGAAAATGATAATGATTAAAAATACATTGTATGACACAAATGTAATAATAAAAATTGAGAATTCTATAGCTTCAAGGAATTAATATTATTGACAAAACACTACTGTTCAATTTTCTTTTTTATATTTTTAATGTTTTTGTAATATTGTACAACATTTTACAATATTACAAAAACACAAATGCTGTTCTTTCAAACATTCTAGAATTACATACAAAGAATCCTGAAAAAATGTACCAGCGTTTCAACAAAAAATATATTATCATTAAGCAACATAACAGTTTTCAACATTGATGATAGGAAGAAAATTTTCTTGGGCAACAAATCATCACATTGGAATAATTTCTGAAGAATCGTGTGAAACTGGAGACTGGAGTAATGGCTGCTGAATATTCACCTTTGCCATCACAGGAATAAATGACCCTTTAAAACATATTAAAGTAGAAAACAGCTATTTTAATTTATAGCCTAATAATATTTCCCATTATTTCTTTTTTACTCTATTTTTGATCAAATAAAATGCAGCCTTGGTGAGGATAAAATACAGTGCATAATAAAACAATAAAATGGAGAGACTTGGGACAGTTCTATAAAAATATGACTTATTCTGAACCTATGACCAGCGAACATGTAAATGACATTGCTGAGGCTATATAAGAAATATATGGAAGGAACTGAATGATTTTATTGAAAAAAACATTCCAAAAATAACACCCTACTGTGTCAATTTGACTCCTTTAATGCATTGTAAGGTTAAATCCATAATTCCTGCTTTTCAGTAAGCAAACAGGCTAGCTCGTCTACATCTAAGAAGACAGGCTTCAGTTCCCGTTAGAGAAATGGCTATTTAAATGATCTGAGCAGTGACAGGCCTTCTGGGAAAAGAGGACGGATTGTGTTGAGCAAACAGGTCCCTGAGCTCAACGCTGTCCCCGGAGTCTGTGTCAGACCCCGAGGCAAGACTCTGCAATTGTTTCAGCATGGCTTTATCCCTCAAAACATATTGTCTTTGTGGCGGCAATGAAAAATGATAATTTTAAGGACTGTGAACAGTACTGGCGGTTGTGCGTCGGACTACAGGGTGGTTGGAGAACATTTGATTATTCATATTAGCATGAGCCCAAGAAGGTGAAATACTTTTCCAATTCTGCTTATTCACTGTGACTGATAATCTTTGCTAATCCTTTCCTCCACTTCAAGGATCCTCTCGCCACAATCTGCACCACCAAAGCAAACACTGGAATGACCCTCTACCGAAAGATAGAGGGATCCAACAAATCAGTTACAAAGCCAGGAATATGTGCCAAGAGCCTAATACAATGTATTCATCTATTTTAACCGTATGCATTTTGTTCCCTCTGTTACATTAAAAATTTCCGCTTCAAGGACGGTATTAATGTTCAGCCATGCCCACAGGGACGAGGCGGCATGTTGCACTGGGACATATTCAAGGCTGGAACGTCCCAGCATGCCGTTTGATGGTGTCACGAGGTTAGATAGGCAACGCTGTGGGCACGGGTTTAAGCTGTATTCCAGCGACTGTTTAAAAGGCGACCCCCAGCTATTTTTGACTTAACCTTTTTTGGAAAGCACTGGACAAAAGCCATCGTTTCCTCTGAGATATCCTGTTAAAGCTATTCTGAAGCCGTCCGACCGTGGGCCTCCCTCAAAGAGACGGGTAACATTATTCAGCTTCCTCCTTCTGATCCTCGGCCTACAACAAACCATGTAATCCACAGCTCAGTGGCCAAAGAGAAAGAGCGGGCACAACATGTCCCTGTCACATGCTGCAGATGGGACCGGTTGAGGCAATGGGACGAAGAGCAATAGCAAAGAGTTTTCCTCCACAGGTTTGGGTCTGAGATCGAAAAACAAAGTGCTGGGCATTTTAAAATGTTTAAAATAAGCAGCATTTATTTGCTTTGTAAGTTATTTGGAGGGTAAAATACCATAAAATATAAAAAATTAAGTATCAGAATATATATATATATATATATATATATATATATATATATATATATATATATATATATATATATATATATATATATATATATATATATTTCTCTAATTCATTCTTTTTTCACATTTATGGCTATAAAATAATAATAATAATAAATAATTAAAAAACTAAAAGAAAATATTTAAAAATCTCTTTAAAACCATCCCAATTGAGAGTCTCTGGCAAGCCCTGCTCTTCACCTGAAAATGACAAAGGTCTTTGTTTGCCGTGATCCGGTGGGCTGGAGCCCCACAGTCACAACATAGGGCCTGCATTAGCAGCAGCCCGAAACAGGCTGGCCTGAGCCCTCAGCATAATTAACGCCCCCAACAGTGTTATTAAATGGAATTGCCATCAATGGAGATAGTGACTAACCTGAAGAAAGAGGGGGAAGAAAATTCAAAATGCATATCTCAGGGGCAAACATGATAGGATTACAAAATGAGCAGCTTGCAAACTGTCTTGGCTTTGATGAAGAAAACATTTAATTATCCCCCAGTGGAAGAGATCCCCTATTGTTTAAAGCTAATTTGTCCCTTTTGGCTACTTCCTCGGCCCAAAGGCCTGTCAGTCTCATATTTCTATTCTGCTCCTGCTCTCTCACTAAGGTTTTTTTTTTTTCTGCAAAAACTATTAGACTTATTCAACAAATGCATTTTAGATAAAAAAAAAAAAAAAAAAAGTGATTCAGGACAAATACTAAGAGTCAATGACAAAGAAGTTGTCTTCTTTTTAAACAGCACACATTTAAGGACAAATATTAAGGTTCCTATGATAGCAGGGGCATAATTGAATTTGTTTAAGTGCTACTTCAAGATCACGGACCTCAAGAGGAGATGAAAGAGACAGAGCCGCTCCCCCAAAAGGGATCAAGCAGGTCAATTTCCCTTCACTTTGTCCCAGCCAAGGGTTTGTATTCCCTTTTCTACAAAGGCCACCATTGGGCTGGACTATGGGCTTAGCCACTGAGAGTTAGCCCCGTTTTCTTGACCACTTGATATCTTTGAATAATAGAAGGTAATAAATGCCCTCAAAAGCACGCCTCCCTTCTCTAAGAGAAATACTCCCTAAACTGACAAAAGAGCATCCAAACAGAAATGGATACAGAAAAAAAAATCCTCCGAGTATCATCAGAGGGCAAGAAAAAAAGAAGGCACTTTCAAGAAGTAACAAATATCTGTCTGTGTATTAAAAGTACATGGGGGAGTGAACGGAAAATGCTTCACTTCCTAAAAAAAAGTAATCATTTAAAGTTTCTAGTATTTCTAAACTAAAAAGACAGAACCTAGCTAAACCGATTAAATAGCCAATATGTTTGGTCTACGAGCACATTCTGCTCTCTGCTCCCCATTACACTTGCTTTCTTTTTCGATCATTTCTCATCACGATTTAACAATATATTCACATTAGCTTTGACAGTGAGCTCAGTTCACATTTAAATGCAATTTAAAAGAGGCACATATTTGCATAGTGAATTAAAATTAAGAGCTAATTATGCAAATAAATTATGGAGAGGAGCAAGGGGTTGGTTTGCACTTCGGTTTTTATCCCAATTTAGGAGACAATAGTCACTTGATAGTCCGAAAGTCATGGTATACATTTTGCTGGAGACCCAAACAATGGTGTTAATTATTCAAGTAGTATTTAATTACCAAAAATTAGGAGCTTATAATTTACAAGTGCTGCTTCTTAAATACAGCAAGACAAATTCCCTCCCAGAGGACTGAGGTTTTGTTCATACATACACCCCCCCCGATTCATTTAACATTGTAAGAGGATAACTGTGAAATAAAACATAAAACACAGGCTTCCTTTGAGCAAAGGAAACCACGTTTGCACAATGTTTTAAATTAACAAGATGAGATGAACCTCCAATAAGTTTTATTTTAACCGTTTTGATAATAAAGTTGATTTTACATCCATCAGTGTTTTAAAATATTACTATGAGTTGGTTTTGCAATCTGCAAGTGAAACAAGACCCCAGGGCCTCAACAAAGGGAAGCTCTGTGAATGGTTTGAACACCTGACCATGCTGACAGAATACAATTTTAAGCTTAAGCAATAGATAAAACTAATGTGGGAAAAAAATTAAGGAAGCTTTTAACAAAAGACTTTTTGTCAGCATAAAATTACATGTAATGTCGATTCGATGTTTTCTTTGGTTGTTATGTTTCATTCAATTGCAATTTGACTGATTGCTCAAGCTCTGACGATGACCTACAAATGAAATTATGTACTTTAAGGTATTTTTAATAATTTACAGTCATACTGCTCACCTCATCAACTGTGTGACAGCAAGTCTGTAATTATTCAGATAATCATCAGTCCAAAACATGAGCAAATGTTGGCGTGTCTGTACATTAAAGCCTGTCATGAATTACAAGATGATGTTAAAAACAAGTGCCGCTGTAAAAACAATTCACATTCTTGACCAAAATACCAAGAGATTTTTACTGACTTCCCTTATAGAATATAAAAGCATTTAAATATTGAGCATGGAATATAACACCAAGAGTCCAAATGCAATAGATCTCATAGACATCCAAGTGGCTCGGAGAAAATGCTAAGCCTCCAGTAGGGGTCCTCCCACTAACAGCGAGCAGTGGAGGTGCCTGCTTTAAAGTAGAGCCAACAGCAGCCAAGTCTCTCTAGTCTGTTTGTGTCATGTATGACTTCATATTGTATATTTCCTCCATTTAATTAGTGGGATTTTAATACCATGCCATTAGGAAGCAGGAACCACAGATTCTGAGCTGGTAGATAACTTTTATGTCTGAAAGGTCTGTTGGCACAGAGGTATAATTAAAAATCATACAGTTAAGGATATGTGCAGTCAGAAAGAGATAGGCTGAGTTTAAAATTAAATTGTCCGGTATAAGATTAAGAAGCAACTAAAAAAAAAAAGTCCAACAGTGTGTTGTTGTCAAAAATAAATAATAAATAAATAAAAATAAATAAATAAATAAAATATTATTTATATATATGATAAATATGATATATATATATATATATATATATATTTTTTTTTTTTTTTAAATATTGATGGAGCACCACTGTGTGTAAAACAGAACTGTAAAATAAGTTTGTTTTAATATTTTAATTATTTAAAAAAAATCATACAAATCATGCAAATATAAAAATATATAAAATATATTTTTATTTTGAATTATTTTGAATTTGTCTAACATAATAAAGCAATTAGGAAAATATAAAAGAAAGCAAATGTGAGTTTAAAAAAAACACAGCAAGCAGAAAAAGAGTAGAGGCAATAGGGTTAAGGAAAAAACAAAGTTACAAAATATTGTACAAAAAAATCTGAGAAATATGTAAGTACATACTTAAAACTACTTAAGCAAAAAGTGAACAAACAGTGAATTTATGAAGTATTTTTAATACTGTAGAATATATATATATATATATATATATATATATATATATATATATATACATACATATACACACACATAATTATGCAGCACTGTGTGTGTATGTATATCTTATTTTGTGTCATGATTTGCTGGCTGGCTAAATATATATTTTTTTTAATCATTTTTTATCCTAATCACTGCCATACAAAAAGCCAATAAGAATCCTGAATCTGGAATCACATGCATCTTTACTATTCATACCGGTAATTGACTACGGTCTGATGGAAAAGCTCCACAAACTTGATAAATGAATACTATTGTATCGTTTTGTGGGACTATGATTCTTCAGTATCTTGCTTTATTTCCACCTTTACCGTGATCTATGTGCTGTCAAAAAGCTCTGATTATAAACATCTTTGCTCTGCATCATTGTTAACATGGCTCGTTCCTTGGCTAATTTCATAGGTTTACTTTCAGAAATGAATCCTCTTAATCAAACTCCCTCGTCCCAACTCTATCAAAGGGAAATGTTTCCGTTTATGAAACAAATTGCCTGATAATGAGGATAATCTTGCAAATAAAAAAAGGGAAAGTGGGGGAAAAAGAAAAGCTTGTGCTGTTCTGCCACAAGGGTTGAGTTAATTTAAAACATTTATAGCAGGAAATGAGCGTCTCCATCAAACAGCCTTCCCCATTTACATCTCTTGCATATAAGTCAATTTGCGAGTGCCCTGTATCATAAATCAATGCCAGCGGACTGCTATGTTTATACCAACAGACACTGGTGCACACTGCTACCTGGGAAAGACTGTTCATATTGATCATTTAAAAATGAATCCATACAAATTGTGTGTCTTGTGAAGACTGGTAACGATGAAAGCCCTGCAGTGTCACACATTTAATGAAGAGCTCGTTGAATCATATAAAAGTTAAAAGAAGCTGTAAGCAGAATTCAGTCAACAAGTGCTCTCTTTGTTGAAGTATGCCCTGTAGACACAGCAGGTGCAAAGCGGTCATGAGAGAGCTAGCAAAAACACAGCACCTCACACAGGGAACTGGAAAATAATTCCGTCTTAGTCATAGAAGAGAAAAGTGCTGCAGGCTTTCTCTGTCAATTCCACTCCTTTGGGTCAAACAAACAGCCTTCCCAGAGCCAGCTCAAAGGCTAGTGTCTGGTCAGCCAAGCTGAAAATGTCTGTTGTCCTGTGCTGCAATGTATCATTACATATACCAGCTGTTTGATCTTTGTCAGCGACAGAGTTGTAGTATGAGGTAGCATCATATTTATTGAGCAGATAACCCCAGTGTTCTCACAGGCATTTCATCCTGCCACAACAGAGCGGCTTTGTTACTTTTTCATCAATTCAGATTCACAAATGTGTGTTGTAGAAACAATCCCGGAGGGGGGGAAGGACAGCATAAAAAAAGGAACTGAAAAAAGGTGTCTAGTGAGCAGTGAACCAAAGGTTCTTGTTCGGAGTATGAAAGCGGTGAAAAGAAAACTTCTGTGACACTTTTGTGACCTCAAGGCCAATTAAAGTTTTCATACAAGGAGCTTCATAATTGTTTTGTAATTTCTCAGATGTTCTTGAATGCAAGCTGGGAGTGTTACCTATTAGTGGTGGAAATTTTGATTCTTTCCAGAGACTCGTTCATTTTTCGTTCGTTCACCAAAATGATTCGTTCAGATTCGTTCACTAATTCGTTCAGTGACCATTTTTCCATATTACATAAATACGTCAGCATGTGCGGCAAAATGTGTTGTTCAACTAACGTATTTACTTGTAACAAAATAAAAACCGATTTGGCTTCATTAAAAAGTGTGCCCTTCTCATTAAATGAATAAAATAAGTCTAAATAAGTGATCAAAGTAATTACTCTTTTTATCTTTTAAATTACACTCTTTTCGGATGACCAAAGCACAAGTGTTTTTTTATTTGTTTGCATACTAGGCTAGTTAACATTTAATTGTTTAGGCAGAGATTTACACGTTCAAATCTGAGATTATGTTAAACGAGGAGTTATTCTGTATGTAAAATATGAATATAAACAAGCGTGCACAGTACGGATACCTGTGCTTTGCATCCGCTTTCTGCTGATTGATGAACTAGATTGACAGAATGGCCGACCTACCCGGTCAACGAACTGGGTATAGCTACCAGTTCGTTCAATTCGTTCACGAACGGGAGATCTCTCTCTCGTTCAGACTCAAAACAGAGCCATCTCGGTCAATGATGCTATTATATTCGTTCGTTCGATCCAACCAATTACATGCCCCTTCTAAACCCGAGCTGAAATGCTATTTGCTGACGTGAGTCACGTGACGCAAATGAGATGGGATGACGTGACGCAAATAATCAATACTGCCATATTTTTTTATGTTTCACAGTTTTTAAACAAACAAAAGTGCATGACATGACTAACATAATGAAATATTTTTTTATTTAAAAGTATGTAACTGTTCAAACATAAAACAACAATATAAATAAATAAAACAAAATGATAAATAAAAAAAATAAAACAATAATATAAAAAAATAAAACAAAGAACCAGTTGTTCGAACGACGAACGTAATAATGAGACGAGATGTATGTATGTAACAGTTCATTTGACTCTTTCAAACTCAAAGCAACTCAATGAAAGGCGTATTCGTTCACTAGATTCAACAAATCACATGCTCCGTCCTCGTATCATACTCGAAGGCTATTGGCTCGAGGTTTAGTCATTCTTTGACAGATGAAACGGTCCAGAGCTACGCATGCGCGCAATAGCGGCGCGCTGCGGTGGAGGGAGGAATTTCAGTGAACGAGAAATATGAGTCAATGGATTACGTGAACGAGAATGATTCGTTCACCTAAAAGATTCGTTCAAAAAGAACGATTCGTTCACGAACGTAACATCACTATTACCTATCGAAATGAACGTGTGTTCATAACTTACTTCACTGTGTAAGGCAACTGGGACTTAACGACATTTTTATGCTGTTTCCATATACAAATAAATATAGATATTTTCTGAGTGGCACACTATAAATAAGCACTTAAATCTCTTAAGTATTGACTTTGTACATAATAAAGATATCTATAATACTGTAGAAAATATACAGTATGTACAACATATCTTAAGGAATTGGGTGATGATTTTAGCATTTCTCAATCTCTATATCATTGATTTTGTACAGGTATTTATAATAAATAAATTATATATATATATATATATATATATATATATATATATATATATATATATATATATATATATATATATATATATATATATATATATAAATTTTCGGGAATTGTATGATTTCCTTGCTGGCTAAATGTTTTTATTATTATTATTTTTACTAGACTATTCATACCACTGTACATTTCAATGTTAACGTTACTTGAAAAAAATTGCAAATATATTGCCTTAGAAAGATGTAGTTAAGGTTGCTTTATACATTTAAGTTTACTCAGAAGCCAATTTATGAAAGCTTAATATACTAAGTAACCTTAACTAGATTTTCTGAAGCAATAAATTTGCTAGATTTTTTTCAAATAAAGCTATCAAATTGAAATTTACAGAGTATTCGGAATTAAAGTCTGATGGAAACAAACATGATAAATTAATAAATGGATAAACTTTTTTAATGTTGTTACTGTACATTCTTGCTGACAAAATGCAAATACCAAATTTATGTTAAACTGGACACATGCTAAATTAGAAACAAGCGGTATTATTTCAAAATAACATCCAAAAAAATGATAGAATCAATGTGTCAGATTATTTTACAGATTAAACAAAACAATATCTTGAATGAACGCAGCAATGTTAAATAATAATGTGATTTCTTCACTGCCAGATTAAGTTAGTCTAAAAATTAAAGTACAGCTTAATATGTAAATACATGACACAGTAGGTTTTGACCTTCTATATTATCAGGTTTGTATTTTAAATGACAAAACACATTAAGCGTAAATGTTTTTAATCACTTCTGATATTTTTGATGTGGGGGGAGAACATGAAAGGTTGGGTTACTGCATCATCCCGCTACTTAGTTTACATTATCAAACTGACTCCTACATTTTCTGAGCTGACACTCTTGATGTCGCCTAGCAATTAATTTTTCCATTAACAATGAACTATATGGCAGCCAAGCAAACAGATCAAACTGGCGGACATTACAAGACAACTTAAACAAACGAAAAAAAAGGAGAGAGCATCAACTGCTAATGATAGATTATAAATCATATTATCTCTCAGGCAGGACAACGTGGTTAATTAAAACAGGCACGAAGAAATCATATGCATATTTGCAAGTGCAGCACTTTTTTTTACGATTATGCATTTACATAGTATAATGGTCTTCTTAAAATTATTTTCTAATTATTTTAGTGAGTCCCATTAGTCATTTGGGCTAATGCACGCTCTTGATTGAGATGATGCCTCAAGGGTGACACCCTGATTTTCTAAGTTTTCACTTTTTTCAAAAGAAGACCAGGATTAAACATGCATTTTTAATAAAGCCTCTAGAAATTAGGGGGAAAAAGGCTAACTGAAAAATGTGAAGCAGAAGTAGTCAGACTCAACATCACTGATACTTTCTGGAAAATATTGTGATTGGCATGATCATAAAATCTACATCCAGTCTTATAAGAGGCCGTATGCTGTGTTCCCGCCATACAGGGCACAATGAGTTTGGCTTTCCCTTTCAGAGCCCCCAAGAGCTATGCATCCTTCCTTTCAGGCCTTTCTGCTTTTTTTTTCTGTTGGCTAAGGGCCCTCTCAGGCAGTGGCAGTGGGGGTGGAGGGGCGCCACGCGCTGAAAGCCCCCCAGCTCAGAGTGCAGCATGTCCCCCAGGCCATAGGCTTGCCTCCAGGGGCTCCGAGAGAAAAAGTGAAACCAATAGTTTATCCTCTAGCAGCAGGGCCTGCAGCACGCTCCAAGGGGGGGCATTGTAGCACATTACCAAGACAATGCTGCCATATGGGGAACAGAAGGAACTCCAACTTGCAGCCCACCAAAAGCAAGGCAAACAACCCAGCCTGATATGCAGAGAGTGGTCATTTTGGGTTAGCTGTTTTTAACATAACAACAGAATGAAACAGAGGAGTCATTTTGTTGCCATTAAGACTTATTATCTGGGGGGGGGTCACAAATTCATAGGCCTCAATCATATAACTGGGGAAGAGGTTAGGGGCCCAGACTGTGTAAATGACAATAGAGCTTTGGTTACATTGGGCTTTAAATCCTATCTTAAATCCTATCTAAAGAAGACACTTCTCTCCTTTTCATCCTCGGCGAAAATAAGCTTAAAATGTACAAAGAGGAGGAAATGAATACATGTGATATTGTCTGATTTAATGGGACACTTTTCTTCAATTTGCAGCTTAGAATCACCTGCTTTGCACAGCGTTGTCATGATATGGACGGAGTGGAGTAAGAACGGAGAAAATCATGATTGTGTAGCCAATGATGGCAATGTAATCATTTTAAGCAGATTTTTTTTTTTTTTTTTTTTAAAGATTGAAATTAGTTAAACAAACCAATAATATAACATTTATTATTATTATCATCATTATTATACACTAAATGTATAATTAATAATATAATATTGATCAGAAATGTGCTCAGAAAAAAAACTGTGAAGTACAATATATCTACCATTAAAAACTGAAAATATAAATGTAGTTAAAAATAATCATTTAGTAAAAACAATTACATAAGACAGATAATTATTGGATTATATTATATTGGCAATCACAATATAACTAAACCGAATACAAAGAATTTAGAATCATATCAGTATTTTATCTGAAAATATAATTAACGCTTTTGGCATTTTCAAGAAAAAAAGAAAAGTTTATGTATTACAGTTGGGCAGGAGGTTAAAAGAGGGTTCAGTCATTAATTTCCAAGCTGTCAATAATTATTGGTCCATCTGTAAGCCAAAAAAGGACTCTTCTCATAATCTCCCTCATGATGGTTTGAAAACACTATAGACTTCAGGAAAGAACAGCAGAACATATTGATCCCCAAGACAAATGCTCCTTAGAATGTTTACAGTCTAATTTGTTTTAATGATTTCTTCCCTCCTAAGAATCATCAAGGGTCTAGGGTGCCAGACGAAGAATAAGTAAATAAAAGCAATCAGCAAGCAATCCAAATGTTTTGAAAAAATCTGAAATATAATTTTTTTTTTTCAAATTCTCTACGTAATATATCATGGATATATCTTAATATATCAAATTGACTTCTTATACTGCTCATAATACCTTTCATTTCAAGGCCAAAAAAAAAAAAAAAAAAAAAGTATAAAAGATTTGTGTTTCCTTTTAGAGGAGTGAGAATGCCCAACAGCAAATTTCTTGATCTATCTGAAAATCTCTGCGACTGTTTAACATCCCTCCTTCTAATGCACCAACATCTTCAGTTGACAAACAGCTGAGGAGCAGCCTGAGTCCATGTTCTTTTTACTAGCAATTCTTACTTTTTATCATTGAAACCAATGAGCCAATCTGCAATTTATGCCAGCCCGAGCACTATGAGTGTATTCAGAACCTGGTCACACAGCCAATCTCCTGCTAAGGAGCAGCGATAATGTAATAATGCCTCACTGATGTGCGGCCAGTAATGGAGCTGAACACCTCGCATTCATCTAACACTACCTGATCATTACTTGAACAGAATAATACATTACCCCTGCAAATAACTCAGAGTCTGCAACTCCATCTCCTAAATGCGCACTTCTTTATTGTGAGGTGAGGAGAAAGCGGCTGTCTGTGTGTGTGTCTGCACACACTATGGAAGACACAGACTAAGAGAGAGATTACGCTTTTAGTATTTGCTGCTAAATTTATCCTTTTTTGTTTAAATGTACACTGCACAAAGAAAAGCCTTTTCTTATTATTATAAAAATACAATAAACATAATTAATAATTAGGAGCAGGGGACAAATAAACAATAAAAAGGGGGGAAAAAATGATACCAATAATAAGTACTGTCTAAATGATATAATAAATAAAATAAATTACACATTTGCACTAATCATATGAAGGCATAAGTGTACAATAAACTATTAATGATTTTTGTTGTTGTTAACATTTTATGAGAATGAAAACTGCAATAATGAAAAAAATTTATTGAAAAAGTATTGAAAGCTGATCAAATTAATAAAATAGAATAGAATATTTATGTATTTATTTATCCTTTAACCAGGAAAGTCCCATTGAGATAAAACCTCTTCTTCCAGGGAGTCCTCGTCAATACAGAACAAAATATATAAATAAATAAAATAAAAATAAAAAATTACAATTTCACACATGAAAACATAAAACACACAATTACTGAAATCAATAAAAAAAGTCTTTTAAAAGCATTTTTAAAAGAATGTAAAAAAATATATATTCAAATAGCGAAGTGTTTTCCAAATTAATATTTTTGCAGGTACTATAATGATACTATAATAGAGAGAAACTATAATAAATAGCTTTTAAATCAGAAAAAAGGTAAGGCCAGAGGGTCACAACACCTGAAATTCAAGATGGATTAGTCATTAACTGTATTTCCCAGTCACAGGCAACCTAACCTCAAAGCAGAGACAAGCTAGCGGCACAAGACATCAGCTGACGAAACTAAAAAACGGAGAGAGTTTATTTAGTCTCTCTATTGCTCTGCATTTAACCCACATCATACAATATCGCAAAGTGCAAACAGTTTTTAATAACCAGAGGGTGTCAGGCTGCATCAGGAGGGCAGTCGACTGCTGCAGCATAACCAAATGTTACTGAGGAAAACAGCATGTCACAGTGCCGTTTGACATGGTGAAATGAGATTAGATGGAATTCATTTCTAAGTGGAGAAAATTACAGGCCTACTCGTGCTCCCTGCACTCTGGCCCACCCCCCTCGCCCCACAACAGAAGCAGTCAGGCATGAAAGCTGACATGCTCGTGGAATGACCTGACCGCTACTGCCACAACCATGACTACAGGAGTAAACTGTATTGTTTTAAGCTCTGGGAGATATGGCGAAGGCTCGCATGAATGCACTGTTCCGGTATAAATGGGCTAAAGAATACTATATATTTTATAAATATTAAATACAATTTATTAAAGTGCTATTTAAATTATTCAATCTTATTATGTAGATCATAATATGTTCAATGGCAGCTAACTGGCAGGAGCATCGTGGAAAAAAAAATGGAACAAAATATGCAATTAATTCACATTTTTGGGCTATTCCCCGATATTTAAAATCTCTCAAGGAGACCTTCACCTCCTTGGAATTAATGTCTCAGTAATGCTCAAGCTTCAATATGACACCTTATGAACGGGCCCCCAATCTCATCCCGAGCTCAGAAAAAAAAAAAAAAAAAAAAAAAGTGTCAGTCTCCCACAGGGAAGGGTCTGCTTGAAGGTGAGAAGGTTAGCAAGTCTTCTTGGCCACACAGATCTTGGCCTTGGAGAGGCTGCCATAATGAATGCTAATTATATAGCCATCTGTGAGGTGGGCTGTGTTATGTAGACACCTGTTCATTAAGACGATGCAGAAGATTTTGGGAAAAACTTTCTTCTTTTTTTTTTTCTTTCTGCAAGAGCTAAAGAGAGAATGATTAATGTCATGAACTATTGTGTACTTTTAAACGGATTTTAAAAATCCATCTTCCGGCTATATTAAAAATATTAAATTCTGGCGAACTGACAAAACGTCTCCTTTCGCAACTAGAATAAACATAACACAACAAGTCCTCATTTAAACGATTCATCCTAAAACAGAGCTCGTCTGGACAGCAGGTGATTGATTTTTTTCTGTAATACCTTTACAACTTTTGGGCCTCATTGGGCTAACCACATTAGGTGGAGGAGTTGAAGAGGAAGTCAATAAAATCCTCATGGATGTTTGCGCGCTAGGATTGGAGTCTGTCAATTGACTGCCCCTAAGAGGTGATTTGCCATTACTGAGCCATAGGAAACAAATGAGGCCATTTCCTCTGCCAGCTTCCCATCTGAGCTGTCAATACACACTCACACATGGCAAGACGCTGAGAGAAAACCTTTCCATCCCAGTCAGAGGTGGTATAGAGTCGCTTTTCTTCAAAACAGAAACAAGAAAAATGAATGTTAAAAAGAAACGCTTCACTGTACTTGAACTGTACTTGATTATGATAATTGTCTTTCTATCCTAATCCTAAATATTATATTTGTTTCTAGTTTTTACATAACCAGCCTCTTTTTTAGTCTACGAATGCTTAAAATACAAAAGAAAAATGGCAGATAAAAATTATTTTAACTCATTTACATTGATTTTTATTGTATTCAAATTTGAGATTAAATTATATAAAGCGTTATTTGCATTTTTTTTTTTAAATAAAGTCCTTCTTATGCTGGTATTCCTAGCTAAACGTATCCTTCACTTATCAGGATAAGGTAGGCGGTATTACGCTGTTAAATCTCTAAATCAGTAAGATATGCACAGCTAAAGCGATAACATCATCTTTAAAACTAAAGTGGAGCAAATCTTGTTCGTATCAGCGTTAAAAACATCTCAAATACAGACAGCTCCAACTGCATAGAATGTGTTAAACTAAATGAATTGGAGGCATGAAAAATAAGCATTTAGCTTTAAATCCAGTTGATTTCTAGATGCGTTTATCTGTCTTAATGCCTTCGTCTCAGATTTAAGAGGCTGAAGATGCCTAAATGTCACATAATTCAAGACGTTAGCTTATGACTGCTCAGTTTCAAATTACCCCAGCATGTGATTCAAAACAGAAAACATGTTAAAGCAGCCCAATTACAGCACTGATTTATTGATTTTACAGAGTGAGATTAGGTTAAGTTGATGACAGGCTCTTTGACATATCAGTGCCGCACTTCAAATTAAGTACTAAAGGACTATATTTCACAGCGATCACGTGTGACGATTCCCGATAAGGATATATTTTTAAAAGGGTTTGACAAACAGCAAATCGACTTAGCCTAACTGCCTCACAAAATATATCACCCAACCTGGTTACATTGAATTAAATATTACCATCATGCAAATATCTGACCTTTACAATAATAACACAATGCAGCAAGAGCGACAAACGTAACCGGGGAAAAAATAAAAAAAAGAGTGAAATCATTCTGTCATACAATCCCACAGCAGATTACAAAAATAGGCCAAAATGTTATAACGTCTGCCACCACATGCAGAAAAAAGCCACCGATTCTAACATATGCTCAGGTGAATTGAGTCCTCGGGCTCCAATCTGCCTTTTCCAGATCTCAAAGACAAATTGAAGGGGCCATCTATCTCATTAAAAAGTCTAAATAACCGCCATATGCATTGCTATTATTAGAGGGGTAACAGAACACTTCCCATTTTCAAAGTTAAATTAGCAAGTATAACCTTAATTGGTGAGAAGCGTTGTTTAGTGGATGGCATCAAGAGGACACAGAGAAGATAATTCAACAGATGGCTTAGTCTTATGACTTGTGTTAACACCTTCGATGTTTAATGAAGTGATAATTGCTTTTCTAATATATAATGGGACTACCAGAATACCAGCAGTAATGCAAACAGATTAACGCACTGAAGACAGATAAACACACATGGTATTCAATGTCACTGTTAAGTAGCATGAAAAACAAAACAAGGTGGGGGACACAAAGAGCGGTCACACTGAGAAGCACATAAACAATATGGCTGAAGTTTCTATTCACTTCAAGCGGCATTCTGGCCTCAAACGCTCGGGAGATTAGACCGAGCACAAGATGACATGAGGAGGAAAAAAAGAGCGAGGGGACTCCTTTATCCTTGTCTCCTAACATCTCAAAGGATCGGGGAAGTCATGTTGGACCTCCCTGAGATCATTCAACTCTAAAAGCAAGCTGAAGGAGGATGGTGCATTAAGGTTGGTGAGCTACAAAGAAAGTTATAAATGTAGTATGTTAATAGGTTTACTCTGAAGACCTGCCTCAGCGACCATAAGAATGAATTATATACTTAAATGTGTGTTCTTTACACTTATGAGACCTATTCCAGTGATATTTCAGTACAACAATACAATAAAATGATGCCACAGACACAAACATTTCCATATTCAGATAAATACAATGTGGACACCGTAAAAACAGTAAATACTATTATGGAGAATTATGTAAGTACTAGACATGAAAATACAGATTTTAAGCCCCCAAATATTTTCATATCACTGGCAATTCTGTAAGCAAAATAACTAGGTTGAAAAACTACTAAACTGTTTCCTTACCTTTAGCATGAAGAAACAGCATTTCCCTTTGAATGGCGTTCCAGGAAAAAGAAGAAAAGTCCATTGTTACCAGTCCAGCTTAATCCAGTTCACTCCAACAGATACTGAAAATGTAGATAACATTGAAATGTAAACAAAAGCTCTGAAGTCACCGATCCAAATTTTATGATTTCACTAGTTACATTAAAACTTTTTGAAATAGAGACTTTTTTATGCTATAATTGAAAGGCAGCTATCTTGACTCTACAAGTGCTCACAATAACTGGCAAATTGTCTCTATTAAATAAATAGCTCAGAATAGTTGAACATTCTTTCAAACAGTGGATTAAAAAAAGTGAAAATATACTTTTAATTCAACACGGGAGAATTTTTTTTTTTTAGCTTATTTAGGTCTAAAAGCTTATTTAGCTTTTAGACCATTTTCTTTGGTCAGTGGTATTTATAATTCACGATTAACGGTGCCAGTAAATAACAACACCGATAACTATATAATCAATCTACATTTAGTGGATATAAACACAAAAACTCAATTAAGATTATTCAAATAGGATGACTTCAAATGCTATGAGTTTAAAGTGTATGACAGGGTAGATCTACCATTAACATCACAGCTGTAAAGTGTACACATTATTTATACTTAAGAGCGAGATCCTAAAATATACCTCTGTAAAATAGTGATATTTCTATCATTGTCTTTTCTTATGCCAGTCTCAGAGTAATGCCACCTGTGCAAACTGCGGTTTATTAAATTAAGTGCTTTTTAAGGTCAATATACTTTCCTAATAGCTTGTCACTTTTTATCACCATGGGTTTAGCTGTACCTTGATCCCCCCCCATTCAGTAATTGTGCTCAACTCTGTCAGAGCTAATAGGCTCACCCTGTAATGTTTTTCAAATTTCAGCGTAGACCGAGCAAGTAATGCTTTGCATGCTTAAAATCCATTTCCATAAGTAAGTGCAATTTCCGTACAGTTTGTTGCTGTTTAATGAAGTGAAATCTTGTTTGTATTCATCCCCATTTCACAAGAAAAGCCACTGGAGCATAAGTGTCAGAATTAAA
The DNA here is from genome assembly GCF_936440315.1 of Barbus barbus. Taxonomy (NCBI): domain Eukaryota; kingdom Metazoa; phylum Chordata; class Actinopteri; order Cypriniformes; family Cyprinidae; genus Barbus; species Barbus barbus. The sequence goes on from NC_136744.1 coordinate 18,807,601, forward strand.
ACAAATTAAAATTAAAGCTCCCGCTATCTTCAACCGAACACAACTCCACTATTCAACTGAAACATGAGCCTTTGCATTAAATGCATTAGGAAAATTTAAAGACCTTCTTTCCACTTTTTAAATGCAACCGGTACTTTTATTATTATTCTATTATCGGAACTATTTAAGCTGCTTTAATGATGGAACATGCAAATGGAGTGGAGTAGAGAAAATGGCTAACATTTATTTATCCTGGCTGTTCCCATGTCTTGTTGGTGCCATTAGAACAGCTCGCTGCATCCCATTCGCTCCCATTATCTCAGCTATCAGCGAAGCCCAACCAGATTCAAGCAGGGCCATAAATACTTCCCCTGGACCACATACGGCTTCCACATCATCTCCCAGGCACAGCTTAATGACAGGGAAAAAACACAATGGGTTTTTGCTCTCTTTTCCACCCTTCCTTCTCGTGCATTTCATATCGATGGCACAAAATATGTACAGAGGCAGCAACAAAGTTACATGTAGTTAAAAAGGTACATTAAACCATCATTTCCAAATTCTCTGACATGATTGATGGATGTAATCATGGTGCCCTAATGCACAATTCAGGCATCTATGTTTCACAGCACCAGGGTAACAGTCCAGAAGGTACGTAGGGATTGAAACAGCACTGGAGGAAAACAAAAAAAAGAGAGAGAGAGAGAGAGGGGAACTGCTGGCATCAACAAAGCAGAGCTGGGCATACATGGCGTTTTAAATAGTGAATCTAGGAGTGTGGATTCCTTCATTATAGCTAATGAATCCAAGCAAACGATATTTGATGTGTTAAATGTCTGCTAGACAATTAGACATCACAATGAGCCTCATTAGAGCTCACTGGAAGATGGCATTACAAAAGCACTCAGGTACGGCTCCCCACTAGAGGTCAAATAAATGGTCAATGAAAGGGCATTGTTTAACATGTCATTAATGGGATGGGAAAGAGAAAAAAGTGGTCGCTGTTTACCAGTCTTGGGTAACCAAAGGTATTGACACTACAAACTTAATACTTTCAGTATAGCTATTGTGAATCAAATTCATCTGTTTTTAAGTAGCCTGGTGTAGCTCATCCAGTTAACAAGTTACTTTAATAAGCTACGTCACTATACCATTTACAGTGCAATAAAATATAACTAAAATCATTGCCTGATGGTGGAGTATATATTACACCAACCTGATTGGCATTTCCACTGACAATAAATCAGCAACCATCTAAAGCGTGTTTCTAATATCAGCTGCTTAGAATCATAACTAGCGATTCGCGTATGAATCACTAGTAAGGGTTTGCAAAAAAATAGTGTGCGATTCATTCGACAGTTCACTCGAGCACTGAATCGTCTGCATCGGTTTCTCAAAACGAAAGAACAGCGCTGATACTCGCAAATGAAGCAGTTCTGTTCTATCGCGCTTGCAGCTTGTGAACGAGCACGCCCTGGTTTTGAGGTAGGCCTATTATATCCATATCCAAAATGGTATCAAAAATATATAGTCGGGTAATTTGGTACACTTTTTTCCATCAACGACTTACATTCAGTGCCAAACATGTAAACTCATATTCCATATCAATGACTCAAATAATGTCAGCAAATGTTTAATTGTACCTACTTCAGGAAATTTTTCATTTGTTATTGTCAACCATAGTGCTTGCTCCAATGTTTACATCAATCAATCAATAGGCAACTACCATACATTGTAACCTTGTTGCTCCCCAGGTTAGAAAAAGAAACCGTAACTACGTCAACTTGCCTGCATCGGCTCCGTTTCCTAAAGAGAAGCGTTCTGCGCCATGGTGCGATGGAAGAGGAGAACTAATCGAACGCGTTTACCTCAACGCCCTTCTATTTCTCAGAAAGTCAGATTCATTGGAATTTCCGATTCATTCCAATGAACATGTGATTCATTCTAGTGAATCGGTTCATCCAAAATATCAGAATCATTCTATTAAATCGGTTCATGCCAAACGGTTCTCTTTCGTATGCAGCGTTTGGATTCATTCATTCGAACTTCGGATTCATTCTATGCGATTCGTGTAAATGAACAATTAAAAAATTATTTTCTGTTTGGAATCCCTGTGCAAATCATGTACTGGGTTTTCCACTTATTCAAATTATACTTTGTTTTATTATTTTGGATCACGAGCTGTAGGCACTATATAGGCTAGCTGTAGGCACCTTATGTAGGCACTACATAATCTACTTAATTCAAAACTGCCTATTGTTTTTGTGCCTGCAAAAGTGCAGTTCTGATTAGATTTTTTTTTTTTTAAATATAAAACACATTACATATTAAAAAAAAATAAACGTGGCAAGCTACAGTTTCAAAGTAGCTTCCCCATCATTTCGGTTTACCAAATTCACTAAGAAAAACATTTTATTGTTTCTAATGGATTATGAGAGGAGGTTCAGGAAACACTTAAGCTTTGTAATGACAGGATTTGGGGGATTGGCTAAGATAGATGTCATACAAACACACTCAGTGCAGGAAACACTTTAGATAGGGGTGAAGAAGTAGGGAAGGAGACATGCACCTTGACCTTTTTGTGGATTATTTGGCCCCTTGTGCACTGCAGGGGAAAATACACAGTAAACACACTAGGGTCCTGCATTAATTTGCCTCCCGTTGCAAGTGACACTCGTAGATGTGTTCAAAAACATACCAGTAGAACAAAACAAAGCAATCATTTGTGCATCTCAAAGCTTTTCATCAATCCACATTTGTTTTGCGGGGAAAAGCATGCTCTATGACTCCCATGTGCGTGAGTGTCACAGGTCTGAAAGATACTCCGTGAAAAGTCTCAGCTTGTCACTCAAGCAGCGCTGTGGCACAATGTCATGTGTTTGTTTGGGTAATGCTTGAGAGGCGTATCTAACGCCACCCTCTAAAATGCGCTCAGGTGTTGAGGACTGTACACATTAAGATCATGAGCCTCCTCTTCTTCAACCCAAAGACCCTGACACAGAGGACAAAGTGTGTGCTTCATTTCCTGCTCCTAATCAATGTTTACACCCATTGGCGTGGCGACAAGCGCGTAGGGGTGCATATAAATCACCAGCTGACGGCGCTGTGCAAAGCATCAAGAGATCTGGCGCTTCTCTTTTCCTCTCTCTCGCCCATTTTTACTGCTTATCTGTTTCAGCGGTGACTCTCTCTCTCTCTCTCTCTCTCTCTAATGGGTGCAGTGGAATTACAGCTAATTACGGATGTAAATGGACCCGAAGAGTGACAAAGAGCCTGCTTGTAATTCCACTCTAAATTGTCTCTTACCTCAGCAGAAAATTTATCACAGGAGACAATGTCAACTTTTACAGGGAAGGGCTATTTGCATTTGCGCATTCATTAGCGGGGCATGATCACAGGGCTGGCAGTAATGGCAGGAGAAATGTTGCCCACCCGCTCCCCACCAAGGCACCTGATAGGGGATAATCTGATTCCCCCTCAACAGACTCAAAGGGAGCAAGAGGATATTATGGGATGGGCGGAGAGGGATCTGACACAAATGCCTGATGTTCTGACATTCCATTTGACATGGCAAAAGACCAGTGAGCACAGCGCCACACAGACAGACACCGAGCGCAGTCAAACCCGGATCCGAGATCCACGCGGAAAAAGATGCTCCTTACCGCGTTGACTGGTGCGACAGGGAACCTTGTTGTGATTTATGTTGCTTTAGATATGACTGCTACTTACGCAGTAGCAAGACATCGATCTGACAAAGCAAAGCAAACAATAAAGAGGGAAGGAAGATGATGTGCTTAGTGAAGTGAAGAAATGGAAAGTGTACCTATAAGAGCTAATTATCTGCACACATAATTCTTCAGGTTAAGACAGGGGGCTTGAATGCAGGTCAGCAGGCTTAGGTTCTGGGAGATGACTGTGCCAAAGGGCAGGAATGAATGAGGGGGGAACCAACCAGACAAAAATGCATTACGGAAGAAAGATACATTTATACCACCCCACAGACTGTCATCGAAATCACAGTGGTCTGAAAACATAATAGCTCTCAAATTTGCTTGTGATCTTATGAGGCCTGTTGTTTTCCAAAGAGACTTACGTTGCATTCAAGTTCTACGTTTGATCAGTTCACGCATTCCCTAGGAAGCAAACCCATGACCTTGGCATTGCTATCACTATGCTAATTGTTTGGTAGACAGGTGTGGACTACAGTTACAAAGTTTAGTTGTAGAAGGTTACAATAAATTAACCTTAATCCCAAATAAACAATCTGTAATAAATTTAAAGAGGCTTTGAAATGAGAGAGCCGGTAGTAATAAAACCTGCCGCAGGAACTCGCAACTTTTACAGCACTCTATAACAATCATTGAATGGGTTCACAACCCACAGTATGAATATAGATAACCCATTACAACCCAGCCTCCAAAGACAGTGCAAAAAAAAAAAGCATTATTTGCTATAATTATATCATATCTTTTGGATTCATTCCTTACTATAACTGTTGGATGTTTTAATTAGATGTACACTCTGGGCGGTTGGCATTGTGTCGTTAATAACAGCATATAAAAGCAATAGAAGACAACCACTGACACTTTTAATAGTTGGAGAAACAAGATGCAGTATCCCAGTGGTGCCAGGAACTGCTCTATACTTCATGAGACCAAGATTATATCAAAAGCTTAGCCATTAGCATAGCACAGCATAGAGGAGTTGCTAGGTCAATGAATGATTACTAGATTCTGTCAAGATGTTCCATAACAGGTGCTTCACATAATGACTTCACCTTAGAACCATAAAAGAGTCACTTACATTCTTACATGTAGTTCAGCATTACTCTGATACCATCATTTTTAAATAAATGCTCTAAATCAAATGATTTGCAGTGTAACTGTTTGAGTGGTCGAGGGGGAAGATGTTAGCTTGCCTATTGCATCAGAATCAGAATCAGAATCAGAATGAGCTTTATTGGCCAGGTATGTTTACACATACAAGGAATTTGTTTTAGTGACAGAAGCTCCATAGTGCAACAGAAAGACAGCCACAGGACAGGACACAGATAATAAAATAATAATATGCAAATATACAAATAGGTAATGTACAAAACAGCAAAAACACAATATAATATAGACAATTATGTGTGTACAGGTCTGATATGTGCAAATTTGAAATGATGGAATATGTGCTATTTGTTCATTCACTTCTTTTGTTTTTTTTGCACTTGTATAAATTCATAATTTACATAAATCATACATTCTGAGAACTCTGTATGCCCACATTAACAAGGACTTGCATTCTGGGAAAAGATCCAGTTGAACATTGGCAGCAAGTTTACTGGGACTTGTCCTGGCACTACAGAAGAGTGCTAAACAGTTCTCAACTCACAATGGCACCACAGTTTCTATAATCTTTTTTTATACAAATTATTTTAAAAATGATTATAAAATCAAAAAGTCCATTAAAAAGCTTTTAGAATCTATATACACAATTATAATTTAATTAGTTATTTATTTATAATTGTTACTTTTCATACAATGTACATTGTAAAATGTCCAATCAAATTTATATATATTATTTATTTATTTATTTATTTATGTGTAGGTACGATTGGTGATGTTTTTGAAAGCAGTCTCTTAAACTCATACTCATCAAAATACTGTGAAGAAAGTAATTTTAACAAACATGAATACAATTTAATGTATTTTAATATATTTTAAATGCAAATGGCAAAGCTGAATTTTTAGAAGCTATTACTCCAGTCTTCAATGTTACATGATACTTCAAAAATCATTCTAATATGCTAATTTGGTGCCTTTTCATTAACAATGTTGAAAACAGTTGAGCTGCTTAATTTTTTTTTCTTTTTCTTTTGAAACCATGATCCTTTTTTTCTTTGTTATTTGATGAATAAAAACGTCATAAGGGCAGAATTTATTTGAAATAGAAATAGGAACTTTTATCTATTACACATATTATATATACTGTATTGTATGTATATATATATATATATATATATATATATATATATATATATACACACACATACATATTGACACAGAACAGGATCCCCTTTCCAGCCAATCCCAGCGCACGCTCTCCCCTGAGTACTAATCACCTTCACCTGCACTCACTCAATCTCCTCATCACCAACACGGTACAAAGGCACGCACAGCAGTCAGCATCATTGTCCGGTCTCGTTTGCACGTAGTGGAGTCCTACACAACTGATTCAGCTATCGAAGCTATATCCTTCCAAGTGCTATTACCTGTACTCACCTTCTGTGATTCCTTCCAGTGTGTTCTCCTCGTCCTCCATCGTCTCCTTGTCCTCCTCGTCTCCCGGCTCCCCTTTTGGATTGGTCTCTCCGTCCTCCACGATCTCCTGTACCTGTGAAGCAAGTTACGAATTACCTACCACATCAAGATATCCGAAGTTACATTGCTCATTCTACTTACCTGATCCCTTGCTCATTCTGCCGTGCTTCTCAATAAACCTTTTGACCGATCTCCTCTTGTCTCTGGCATACTTCCGTAACACATATACATACTATATATATATATATATATATATCAGAATCAGCTTTATTGCCAGGTATGTTTGCATACGAGGAATTTGTTTTAGTGACATATATATATATATATATATATATATATATATATATATATATATATATATATATATATATATACACTTTTATTCAGATAGATAGATAGATACTTTTTTATTTTTGTATAATGTACATTTTAAAATATAAATCCTTTCAAATGCTTATATAAATATTTGTATATGTTATACATGATTTATGCTATAGGCTTTCATATTTTAAGATTTGCCAGTGTACCTCAGATGAATGAATAAAGAATGAATACCGGATAAAAGACACCTTGATTAACAAAGAAAAAACTCATTTTTGCTACTGTATGTTTTGCAGTACTGTATCGGGGAGTTTGCATTAGGGCTGATCTGCTCTAGTTAGTCATTAGACAGAAGCAGAGCATTCCACTTCCTCAGCCTTTTGGCAGGCAAGCAACTGTGCACTTGCTGGCATTACTTCTCTGCCACATCTGAAGCTTGGGCTCACACAGCTGTACAAACAGCGCACAGCTCCGAGCGGCCATCTTGACTAAAGCGTTTATGGGACGCCAGCAGTCGTAATTACGCTTTGATTTGTAGATGCTCGTTCTACACCGTTATCTACCCGTGTCAAGAGTCACTGATAGAGGGGAAGTAGTTTGCCCAGCCCACTCCGTCGGTATTCAAAGTGCTCACTAATTTCAAAGGGCGATTCATCTCCCTCCTCTTTGCATTAATTCATGGGTGCTGCTCATCGCTGTGCCATGGGCCGTGCTACAAGAGAGGGGTCGGGGCTGGGTAGCTCTCTGAGCAGATGCGGTAATCTCAGGTCTCCTCTGCCTTTGGGTGACCCCGGTCACCCCGGCAAGTGTCTAGGGCCGCTCTCCCCTCACACTTTCATCAGAATCCTATTTCCTCCTCTGTAAGGCGACCCGGGCTGAAACTCTACCTCTCATACTACTGATTTTCAGTGCGCATGATGGATGAGTCCCACTCCGACTCCCTCAGCCTGTCTATCAGACTCCCGCGATTAAAACGTACAAATGGCCGGTCCCCCCCTCCTTTCCCAGTCACCTCCACTGCCCCTTCATCCCCTTCCCGCATCACACTCTCTCTCCTTTCCCGCTCTAAAGCCCCAAACACCGCTATTCATCTTGCTGAAAAAAACATCATTTATTTTGTACTTCCCTGATAATTTACTTTTTTCTTTCTTTTCCTTTCTACAGGAATTCTCCATTTCCCTATAAAATGAAAATTCATCTAGAATTACATCTTATGTCATCATTATGTTTATTAAGCGTGGATGATGTATATGAACAGCGCTGGCTTGCCGCTGAGTGCTTAATGATGCATAAGATTAAGCCGAGGCTCTCAGCTGTGCTGTGACTCCCCTCTGGTTCCCATGCTGCAGTAGCATGCTGGGAGAACAAGCTCCAAACGGCCATCAGGTGAATGGAAATAGCACTTTGTGTGTGTGTGTGCATGTGTGCCCATCTATCCAGCTTTTTTTTTTTTTGCATGTGAGCGCATGACAGAAAGAATAAAAGAACAAAAGAGTAAATCGATCGCATTTGGAAATGTCCAACTCACACCTTCGAGTTTGTCCAGTTACATTACAAAAACAATGTTGTCTCGGTTCCACTTTGTCTCTCTATCCTTCTATCTATAAACCACCCACATAAGAGAGAAGCTCTTTACTGTCTCCCCATATCTGGCTCTCACTCTGTCTTTTTTCGGTCTCTTCATCTTTCTTCTCTCCGTAGCCAGACTAGCGCGCTCCGGCATTCTCTGACAAAAACATTATCCTTCTGCTGCTAAACAATCCAATAAAGCTCTCTACGGGGAAGAACTTAACCTCTTGTCTCGTCTGCTGATGCTTTTCCAACCACGTGACGCCTGCTACAGTAAATTCAAATCATTAGTCTTCTCACCCCCATCAAAAAAAGGAAAAAACTTCTATTAGTAATGGAGACCTCGTAAGAGACCTTCCTCTGAGAGGACTGCCTTCCCAATTCCCAGTGGAAAAATCCAGCGCAAAAAACTAATTCTACTTTTAATAATCTGTCATGAGGACCAGAGGCAGTCATAAATTATGTGGGGAGCATGTGCGAGAGCGAGCCACAAGAGGGAAATCGGAGGAGGGAGGAGAAAAAAAAATCAAAGCCCAAGTTTGACAAAGTTTGCTGAAGATAAATAATAACTTACAAACAGGATTAGTTGTAAAGTCACAGGCGAGCACACAGCCGAGCGCTTCCCATCAGCCCATGCAGAATGAAGAATTTACAGCTACACCTGTCATTAGCTCCCCCCCAACTCATTCCTCTTTCCAATGCAGCCCCCCTTTTTCATATTCATTATCCCTCTGCGTTCTTTCTCTCACGTGCTGTCTTTTATCATTAACCCTTTGTGAGAAGCCCACGATAAAGGTCTCAAGGACGTGTTGGAGAGTTGTGTGGGAGAGCACACTGAGAAAACGGCCAGGGTAAATAAAGACGAGAACCGCCACGGCGTTAATCGCTAGCTGAATGAGTTTGCGGGGGTCTTAACGACCGCCTCCAGTCACCCGGGCACTTGGGCCGATTCATCAATGGGAATCATCCACCGGGGATACTTCCACGATGACTGTGTGCATATGTGACCGCGTGTTGAGAATAGACGGGCTAGCGGCTGCAGGCTGTGCTCTTTGTCCCTGTGTCAATATCTCAGCAAACTATCGACATGCATCATAATCCCGCCTCTCGATCAAGCGCAGACTAAAGAACAATCTCCATTAGATGACGGCGCCGAGGTTGGGTGATAAATGCCCCCTGACGGTGGGGAAGGAACTGCGTGAAATAAAGAGGCATGTTCCTACATGTCTTGTCAAAATTGTATTGATTTAATCATCTACAGAACCACACATTCTTGGCTACTGTAGCGTGCAGAAACCTGGGCGCAGTTTGCAGTCGCCGGGCACAAGGCACTCTCCCTCATTGGCTTTGCAGGTGATGAAATACACAGTGAGCGGATCTCTAATTTTTTTCCCTCCGATGTTGGCCCAACAAAAACACTGGCAATCCCATTTCATTTCTATTTAGAGGCTGAGGAAGTCTATATATAACACTCAAGCCTAAGCACCTCGCTGGTGACACATCCAGCGGATGGGGGGTGGATAAATAGCTCTAGTTCTTCATCACGGAGACAAAGCCAGTGTATTCCCCTGGCCGGAGAGCGCCGGCCAGAGGTCTGCCCCGCTTATTTAACAGCAGGTGTTTGGAAAAACGCTCACCTTGGGAAAGAGCTAGATGCTCTTCTCCCTCAGCTCCCAAGTAAACAATCAGTCTGAGGGGTTTGGAAGTCGCGTCCCTCCGTGGGACAAAGTCATTGAAGCAGGAACTTCTTAGTCAGTCAAATTATCGTGCTGTGATCATACCCCTACAAGACTCAGACTGCCAGATCTTGCCCTTTTAGGGAACACAAACAAAACATACGTTCTTGATCAGTACTAAACCACCGTGTCTTAACTATGTTTTAAATATCCTCAATGCATAAGACTTCTTAAATTACAACAACAAAAACAATAATGAAGCTATTGTAATCAAATGAGATCCTAATGGTTTCGTGCTCACAGCAGATGAGACTATATACATTCAGAAAGCTAATCTTGTTCGTAACGTCTGCTTAAAATCCTCCATAAAGTTTTATGAAACATTTCACTACTCATAATATAAAAAAGGGTAAAATGACCTAGATGCAAATGAGATTACTGATTCCTACTGAAACACATAGCTCAGAAAGTCAAGTCCTCAATTTTCATCCTTTCTTCAATTCCAGCAAAGGAACTCAATCATATTGGGACAGTAATACAAGCCAAGGACAGCTCACTCATTCTCAATCCTGTCCTGGTTAGAGGAACGCTTGCAGAGCACTAAAATACTGTGTGTTCAATTCAAATGGGAGAAGGCAGAGGCCAGCTAGATTCACCATGATGTCTGTGGTCTGATAGATCACCTTCCTCAGTAAGGACAAAGAGAATGAAGATGACTGTGCTGCCAGCCACAATACAGATGAGACCAACACCTCTGAGTAAGTGGAACACTAGCTGTCTGACTGTCCATTTGTTAAACCTCCGACAACAAAGACAGAGCAGCTAGAGCATTGCTTACATGGTGACACAATCATTGGTGACAAACAAACTGTGCTTAGATTCGGTAACCAATTTACAGATGGAAATATTGTAGACATGGCAGTTTTATTTATATATTTGTGTCTCTTTCATAGCACAGGAGACTTAACAGAGTTAATTTAAGTACGGCATTTGCTTTGTTTCTCTAAAGGAGAAAATGAAACACTAACAATTGTTGCTATACAGTTATACAGAATATAGAGTTAAAATGAATGTGGATAGCATGACTCAGATTATTCTGTTTTGAAAGAATTAGATTCTCATGGTATTGCAATATCAGATTTTCAGGATGAAGACTTTGGTGGTTGAGCAGAACAAATATTGTTGATATTTCTTCTACAAATGTAGAGACAAAATATAACATTATTTCTGGAGTCTGTTTTTTATATAAAAAATGTTATACACATTTGCTATCCATTTAATCTATACAACTAGACTTGAGTAATGACTTCTTTGAATCGTCACAGGAAATATTTAAAAATAGGAAACAGTTTTCATCTAACAATATTTCACAATGTTATTGTTTTTTCTTTCTCAATCAAATAAATGCCTTGGCTAGCATGAGAGACTTTTTTCAACAACATTAAAGCATTTTTTATTATTAATGTATATTGAATTTTTTATATGTATTTTATATTTGGAAACTATATTTTATGCATTTTTAATTTAACTGCATGTAATGTACATTTATTTATGGCGTCATCATTTAAAAAGGCAGTATAACAACTTTCTATGGGTCTTTAGGCAAAACTGTAAGACTATCACCTTCTGTCAAGTGTCTTTATCCAGGCACAGCAAAACGAGCTGTAGTGGGGTGGGGGTGAGCTTTCACTCTGTGTGTGAACAGTAGTCATATATTACAGTGCTGCTGGATCAGCCAGGGCAGTAACTCATTCTGTTCCTGCTGCCTGTTCCGTCCTACCTTACTGCCAAGGAGTCACTTCAGAAGGTCATCCCTTTCATCAAGTATTCTATTTGCATCCAAAATTGTATGTACATGAAAAATGTGCTGGAGTGTTTGCCGAGGCCCAGAGAGGCAGATGAAATTTCTGTAGCCTGATGCACACTAACCTTTGCAGATGGCACCGCTATTGCTGAAAAATGGATTGTTTAATAAAGCATATCATCCGACATATTTGCTGCTTGGCTGACCAAATAGAGGTTGTTTTTTGCACAAATTTCTTTGTCAAATTTGTCAATGTTCATGTCATTTTTGTTTTAGGTCATGGAATGCGGCGGAAATTCCAAGCGTGTCACGCAGGACCAATTTGTAGCCGCTTCTGGGGATGAACCGATATTTTCCACAAGGTTTATTCCATAATAAGACAAAGCTGGGTCCTGGCTCGACTAGAATTTCTTTATGTATTTCTGATTATTGCCTGGCCAGCGGTGGGCCGGGCAGACTGTGATAAAAACCAGCCAAGCTGATTAATAGGAACATCATAAGAATATTACCGATAGCACCTCATCTTATATCTGTGTGTAATTTCGTCTGTCTTTCTGGACATGCCCATGTAATTATGAGCAGCGGCTCGAGCAAGGTGGAACGTGCTAAGGCACTGAAACAGACTTAAGGAAGCATCTTAATTTCCAACCTAGTGAAAGCCACCGCTGAACGGCGTATTCGAAGCACCCCATAAAAGTGAAAAGCAAGTGATGAATGGCTCGTGCCAGCGTGTGCCGCTTTCATACTTTCGCCTGCTCTAAAGTGTATGCCACTTTGAGACATCTGATACAGAAGAATCTCCCCAGACTCTGTTTGTGAATGTCTTTCATCAAACTTGCATATGAGAGCAGCCACGTGCTACATAGGCTCTTAGCCACACGCTTTACCTCCTCTGATGGTCCGGCCAACCAATCCATCTTCCTGAGTGCTCCCACAGATGAGAAGTGGGCACTAGGCGCTTTAGTCGCTGAGCTACAGCAGGAGATGAATTGGAGTGCCATAGCCCACCTCCAGACTGTCCCAGTATAGCAATCTGGACCCCAGTGCTGTGCAGCGAGGGACGGTCTTATCCTCCCATCACACAGAGAGGAGGCAGACTCACCCGGCCCCAGGAGGCCCAAGAAGCACGAAGGCGGCCAGAACGCTGCCTGCTGGGGCCTTCCACCCATTCACACGGGCAGACCACAGGAGATGAAGCGGACACATGGATCTCGAGGCTACTGCAAGATGCTTTGATTGTTGTCCTGCTGATGATATCTGACTCTGTTCTGAAGTAAAAGACGTCAGAAGTTGCATTGACAACATTGATCTGAAAGTCAAAGCAATTTGTCTGTTGTCCTACTGTGAACATCAAAAAAATATTTGAAAAGTGTGTGGCACAGACTGCAGAGCCCATAAACCATACATCCTGTCTATTTTAGAATACTGTATCCTTAAAATGCAACCAACAAGTCATATTAACAGTCACTGTTAATGTACATATTATATATATATATATATATATGAATAAAATTGTATAATATATATATATATATATATATATATATATATAGTAATTTGATCATAAAAAATAGGACTGTTTATTGAACATTTAGAGAAAATAAAAAAAATAAATGTGATTTTATTTATTTATTTATTGAGTATAATGTCTAATACATCAGGCATTAATGGCACATATAGTATGATATAGGAGAATATACGTAGGAGAAAAAAATCAATTTGATGCCAAAACTGAGGAAAAAAAAATGCAATTTGGTGCAGTTTCCAGTATTTTATGGCCAAAAAGTTAAGAATAAATTCTTATAGCTTGTCATGTAAATAAATGAGATCTTTATTGCATTATAACACACTACTTACATTAAATGCATATAAACATTACTGTACAGTATCTGTCAATGTATATCTGATTATGATCTCTTTGTATGATTATATTTACATGCTTAGTTTTATGATCTAAGCTCTGTAATTTTCATTGTGGGGGGCAAAACAAATTATGCAATGCAATACAATCATGATTTAGAGATGCACAAAGAAATCTTACTGAAAAGCCTGTTGTATCATTTTTGGATACTCACATTTTAACATGGTTTTTCCAAAAATAAGTTGCTTCAGTCCAGTAAATTTTCATCTTGAAATATTACCAGCAAAATAAAATAGATTCTATACATTCTATATATTCTAATAATATTCTTACTTTTACTTCATTTAAAAAAAAAAAAAAGGTAAAAAGACACATATACCTCAAGCTGAAAGTGAACAGTTTTTTCTTTTCTTTTTATTAACTGTTTTTAAATTGTGCATCAAATATGATGTAGTAATAAATAAATAAATAAAACTTTAGGTGTCTATATAGAAAGCCCACCTTTAAGTTCATTTCCTGTGACCAAAAACAAAAAGTGAAGTGAGGGGCTCATTTTATTAGCCAAAAAAATTAAAATTAAGTTAAGTATATAGGCCAATTGCCATCAAATGTAGCAAATTAATAATTCATGCTATACTAAACATTTCTTGCAAAATGTCACTTCGCGTTTGCAATTAATTTCAGAATTAATAAGCTATATATCTAAGCTAAGGAATCAAACTAATGAAACTCTTGATACCAAACAATGAATCATGGTGCTACCTGGAATGATGGGAAGGTAATTGAAGTAACACACTGCCGAGATGCTTGCACTTTGACCATGTAATGCTTCATTTATGTGAAGAGAGATAACTTGTGTAACAGATAGACACATTAAGGAAAGGAAAACAAACAAACCTGATCAGCCAGACACATGGAAACATACAGCACACACAAATGTTTAGATGAACGAGCACACAAGCACAAGCCAAATGACATGTGTGTGTAGGCTATCGAATTTATATTATGCCCTCGCTGGGAAATTCTCAAGGGAAAAACTGCACAGCAACTAAATACCTGACCCCTGTCAAGCTTTGTAAAAGCCTATGTCCTATCCTTTGGCACCGGACTACTGTCAGTCTTTCTCTCTTGCTGATAGCATCAGGCAGCAGGGTGGCCAGACACGCAAGACAGGGAGCAAAAGTTCTAGAGGAGGACGTTGTGTTATATTACCTCCTCGGTCTGGTATCAAGTGTCCTCCATCTGATGTTAGGCATGGCCCTCTGATCAAAAGGCCTCCTGAAGCAAAGGATCACTGTCTAAAAAGAGCTGCTACAGGTAAGAGTCCAGACACAAAACATTGCCATGCCTCTTTGACACTAGTGCTGCTCCAAAATGCAGTTAAGCCCTTGGGAAAATGCATTTTCAGCACTGTCTTACATGCAATAGATCTTGTGATAAACTGTCTCTGAGACGTGTTTTTTTACAAGAAAATTCTGTCATGTCTTCATCAGTTCTATCTTATGTAGTTCTAAACCTGTTTGACTTTTTGAAACACAAAAGGAAATTTTTTCAATTTTTGCTATGTTAATATATCGATGACATTTTAATAAACCAAATTTTAGACATTTTTCAAAAAATTATCTTCTCTCAAATATATAAAATGAAGATAAAAATCGAACATTTCAAATAAAAAAATACAAATGTGACATCTGATTTTAATTTAGTTTAACCTGATGTACTAAAATAACTAAAACTTAAATTAACTATATATATTAACAGTATTAAAATTTAAATATCATATTAAAAAATATAATTATATATATATATATATATATATATATATATATATATATATATATATATATATATATATTAAGTAAAAAGTTTAATACAAACACACAAAATATAAAAACTTATTTATTTACTATAATAATATCTCAATTATACTAAAATAACACCAGTCCATACATCTTACATACTGTATTGTATTCTATATATATTAGTCTTATGGAGTTATAAAATAGTTTTATGAAATATGTATTCAGCTGTTGAACAAATCATTCATACCAGCTTTGTGAACCAAATCAACTGATTCATGAACCTGACACAAAGGAAGGATTCGTTCACAAATTAGACAAACATACTTTTCACTAAGAACTAATGGCAGATTTTCTGTGAATAACATGTCAATTATTATACAGTATTTGTTATGTAATGTAAATTCTAGTTTGTTGGTCTATCAAAATCACATGCACAATATGTACTGTATATACTACTTTTATTATATTTAATGATACTTTAATGACCTTTAGTATGAAAAAGAGCAGAAGAAAGCAAGTCATATCGGTTGAGAGTGTCCTGAGTTTGAGAAAATGATGACAGGTTTGGGCAGATTTTCACTTTAAGACTATAAAAACATTTAAACTAAAATATCCCAAAAGCTGCAACCAAGTTCTGTCTAGCGTCTGCCTCCATGGCACCAGTGTTCATACATTTTTCCCCGCATACATTTATCACCCATCTCCAATCATCTGTGGCTCACGGTGGTGCCGTGAACCCAGCATGTAATCGATAGACAGATACACACTCTTCATATGTTATGGTGTGGGGACAATATCTGTGCACTTCCCGTGCCATTTCACAGTTCAGCCTTCCAATTAACCTGCCCATGTTACCACGCCAATCATGGGGGGGGTGGCTTTATCGACAAACAGCATACAAAGAATAATGCTGTTAGGATGATGTAGCTCACTGCAGGGGGGCTCCTCTCTGGCTGGCGACAGGGAAGTTTGCTCCAGTCATTTATCAAGTCCTGGCTGGCCACCGAAGGGCTGCCCTGTCCCCTCGGTCCGCTTGCCACTCCTGGGGGAGGGGCAGCGTGCAATATGTGCACTTCAGCGGTGAAGAGAAAGTGCTGATATGCCCAGCGCCGCTAAGTTTGATGGATCTGTTGTTGTCATTTGCCCGTGCGCCGTTCCCCCCTCCACAAAACAAAAGGAATCATTAACTCTTTTGTGCCGCTCAGGAGTTTTATGGGTTCCAGATAATGCAGAAGGAGATGGGCTACAGATGGGGTCGGCTAAGGGAGCGGGGGACTTGCGTTCACAGGCAGGCCACGCTAAGACTCCGCTCTCAACATGCATGGATGGATCCGCACAGAGAGCTGATTACAGGATGATTTAGCGACTGCTGATATTGGCTCTCTCATCCTCACACACACCCACAAACACAAAAACATACATATGTAATTCTCTTAAAACTCAGATGTTAACTTATATCTATTGTACTCGCAAAAGACTACCTCAAAAACAAAATTCTTTCATCATTTATTCACCACGTCGTTCCAATTCGAATGACTGACTTTCTTCTGTGGAGCACAAAAGAAGATATTTTGAAAAATGTTTCAGCTGCTTTTGTCCATACAATGTAAGTCAACAGAGCAGTGTTGCTATTGTTAACTAAAAGTGAAACGATAATATATATATATATATATATATATATATATATATATATATATATATATATATATATATATATATAACAGTATATATACATATACACACACACACACACACACACACACACACACAAGCTCTCAAAAAGGACAAAGTTAGTGTAAAATTAATTGTCATTCAGTCTTCTGAAAAGACACATTCACTTTGTTTTTCATATAAGCCATAAATCACCTTCAAATCAAACCAAAACCAATTATCAACTCATTCAGACTATATCAAATATGGCACCAAGAACTGTCAATCAATGTGAAACATCATTGGTTTTTGTGTATATGTGACCAAACATCATGACGTTTGAGCATTTGGATCGCCATATTTGATGCAGTATGTGCATACATGCATTGATCAATGTTTTGATTTGATTTGAAAGTCTTGAATTAGGAAAAAAAAATTATTTGCAAAAAGCAGTCAAGTCATATACTTTTTGGAGCGCAAGAGTTTTGGACCCCACTGACTTTTCCTGAATGAACAAGAACTACTGAAACATTCTTTAAACTGTCAACATAAGGGTGAGTAAATGATGCCAAAATGTTCATTTTTTAGGTGAATTCTCCCTTCAAACCTTCAAATTAGTGTATTTGACTATAGGATTATGAATAGTAATGCTGCACTATTATGAGCTATCCAATGTTGACCCATCACACTGAGCTACAAACCAGCCCTCACAATGAAGCCCCTTTTGACTTTGTGTAAAGGCTGAATGTATTCATTCTGTAAATCCTGGCATGAAGTCTAGCAGACTGCTGGGCTCTCTATTGCAATCTAATTGTGAGCACGCCTCCTTTTCTGCAGTAAACATAAGTGTAATTCTCCACTCCCTATGGGAGACTGCAGGAAGATGAGTAGCACACAGCACCCACTCTGTGCCGGGCATTTTAAAAACATGCAAAGTAATTCATGGCGGCATTCCGAATATGCGAGCTCATTAACAGATGTAACGCAGTCAAGAGTTAAGACAGTGTTTCGGCAGAGACTATATGGTTTGACTATAGAGCTGTTGCGGAATAAAAACAAAATTACACAAATGAGCCGGGCCTGGCAATGTGAAAAACATACAAAATACATCAATGTAAATTCAATTTATGCAAATCGAGCAAATAGAGCAAAACTGAATAATAATCTACTGTACTGAGCATGAGTCTAACTAAATTATTCAAAAACAAGAAAATAATTTGCCTGTTAGGATAAGAGGATTTTAAAAAAAGCAATATCTGATAATACAGACCAATAATAAGAGTATCATCATCCTCATTCAAGCTGTTCTTTAAATTATTCCCGGTAATTAGTTTAACCCACCACAAAGTCAGGCTTAAAGACGTCTGGCAATGTTTTGTGGTGTTTTATTCCAATTATTTATTCTTCACACAAGTCTCAAAAACAAGTTATCCCGCCTCCAGGAAGGAGATATTCTCAAACAATAGAACAATCCATTCATTTTACCATGTCAAATCGTAACAGCCCGAGACAACATACAAATTGAGATCATAGCGAAGGGCTACTACTGCAGCCAAGTGTGGACTGCTGGGTTCCAGGGGTGATTGAGAGCATGTTTGAATGCTCAGGGCCAAACTCAAACAGCACTGTTACACTGACAAGGTCAATTCAGTGGAAGAATTCCCTCACCTCCCCCTTCTTCATACAGCTGTGCTCTTCTGGTCGCTTTGGCCAATGGCGACTTCAATATTGATTATTGTTAAGAAAACTGCTACTCAAGGAATACAATCATAAAGATAAATGATATTGTGCTCAATGTCGAGTGCAAAGACTTAGGGGGGGAGAAAAACAATGTCCAAAAACCATGAAAAAGAAACATTAAAGCAGCGAGGCTTCCCGAATAACACAAGATTAGTGTAAAATTTGCAGGCCAAATTGTACGTGTGTCCCTGTAAGCCACAGTAGGCTAAATTGCATAGGTACTAATCACGTCCCATCAGCTAACCAAACATGACTCTCCCCTTGTTTGTGAATTTCCATTTTCGAACCAAACCTACACAATAAAAATCCTCACTCATCCATAAACCTAATCTTTCCTTTCCTTATTGCATTTTAATGAAACAGTGGTGCTTCTAAGCCTTTAATTCTTTTCATTTGTTATGTTTGGACAACTCATTAGCTGTCATTTGTTATCATTAGCCTGAAGTTTTATGCCTTCTCGCCCTAGAAATAATGCAGTTTTTTACTGAGCAACAGCTTCTCTATTCTATAAGTTGACAAATGAAGAGTATCAGTAAAGCAAAAAACAGGGACCGTATTGTAAAAAGAGAGCTATAGAGTTGATTTTATTACGATACTATCAATTCCTCCAACATCTGTGTTTTAAAACTTGATATTCTTAATAACTGCAAGACAGTTGTTGGATCATACCTGGGGTCATCCTTCTCCAAATAGACAGTCCTGATCTCCACATCTCCAGTTTTAAGGTAAGCGGTTTGTCTGATTCATTGTGTCCGACAAGAGACGTGATTGATAGTTTCCTTAATCTATTCACGATGGTAATCGAGCCCCTGTGTGTAACCTTGCATAAAAATGCAAATGAACACAAGAGAAACTGCAAAAAATACAGTGGGCAAAGATCCTTGGGTTGAGGGTGTGCATATATAGATATATAGATATATATTGTTCTAGAGCACATGCATTACAATGAAAGGTAAGGCCATTTAGGGGTCTAATGAATTTAAGTGACAGTCAATTTATAAAAAAACGTTTTTAAAAGTCTGTGGAGTAAATTTGTGCTAGGCCATAAAGTTGTTCCCATTTGCAAGTCTCACCAAAAGCTGAGAAGTCAAGTCTGGTCAGTGGTCACTGTAAGTTTTGAAGTTCACCTATATGCAAAATATGCACAAAAAAGTAAAAGAAAATATTTAAAAGTTACATTACAAGCCAAAGGAGGGACACTGGATGGATTACAGTAGTCAGAAAAGAGAAAGGTGCCAAGTGTACTGTCATTCTTTCATCAGCTGCATTGAAACTGTACGTAAAGGTGTTACACTTGAAAGGTACAGCATGTTACAATATATATAATGCAGATTCATGTCAACACCAAATTAATGTTACAATTCGCATATTGCATTTCAAATATTCAACTAAGGCTACTAATTCATTCATTCAATAAACTAACTAGCTAGCTAAGAAGACACAAAAATAATTACACTCATCCTAAAAAATGAGGAGCTATTCATCATAAAAAATATAATTTTTTTTGGCAAATGTTACCAATAATTCAAGAGTTACTGCTAAAGCCAATTCAAAAAAGTTGCATTAGTTTTGTCTAGCTGTCTAGCTAAATTTTGTTAATTCCAGGGTAAATATAGCACAGGTGCGATGACATAAGGAAAGCAATGCAAATTTAAATGTACATTAAGAGGGAGAAAAAAAATGTGAAATACAACTATGCAATTAAACGGAAATACATTATCAAAAAGTGTCCTTCACATATTAAGAGACAAACTGCTCTGTCAAGTAGTGCATGGGCAGTTTCATTCAACACTCTTGCTAATCACTAAATAAAATACTATTTTTAACTAAACCTGTTTACTTTATGGAAGCAGTAATCTTAATGAAAAGCTGGTCAAAGTCTCTCAAGTGTATGTTACTCTTTCTCTGGTTTTCCACAATGCCTACACTGTTTTAAAAAATGGTTAATTATCCTATGTAAAAGTATGTACATATTTAGCATATTTCTAAAAGTTTATATGATTGAGCGCGTCTGGATTGCTGAGGCATTTTGCTCATTAGGATTTTTTTTCCTTACCGCATAAATAAAGTTGATTAATTAGCGAGTCAAAATTACAGAGGATGATCAATGTAGAATACATCACTGTCACGGGAGTCACTGAATTTTTCATTTACAACGCAAGCATTCTAATTGCTGTGCTAGTTACTTCATAACATTTCCAGCAAGACCACAAAGGCATAGTTTCGTGTACTGATCAGCTTGGCCTTGTCATGTCAATTCTTCAAGAGTTTGTATGTGCTGAGATCAAAAGCAGTTTCTCAAAAGAAAGTACCTTGACTTTTAAACTGTAAAGCTGGTAGATCAGAGTCTCATCACCGGACCATTGCACTCTTGTGTTAATTGGCCACACATTCAGCTCTGTTGGAAAATAGAGTCAGGCATCACACTTATTCACATTTTCACAGGTCAGAATGAAAAGATTCTAAGATCACCTTTCATAATAACCACAAATATATAATTGAACTCCACATTTAAGTTTCCTTATAGAGCAAAAAGGGAAATGTATGTACATAGGCTGATGTCACTGATTTCTCTTTCTTCTTAAAGTGGCTTTACTTTGCCATCTGGGCTCCATTAGCAGCTCCCGTGGGAACAGTAATGAAAGACAGTAATCACTCATAAGCAATTTACTTTCTGAATGTTTGTACTTGTAGGAAACAATATGTCGCAAAGTTTAAAAACTAATGAGTGAGATGCTCAGAGACTGGCGTTCCCTGTAGACATATTAAACAATGATCACAATAATAGGAGAAGATCATTTACTCGCTCGATTTTGACTCCTAAATGTCAAGTTGTTGTTGTTCTGCTAGCAACACGTGTTCCACATGCAACCACTCAACTCAGTTTAAAATAGAGCATCAAAATCTGCTACATGTAAACTGTATTTGTGTAACAAGTATCATGTAGTACCCCAAGTGGAAAGATGAATTATATTTTTGGGAGTTACCATATTAATGTAAAGTTTTTAAACAATGACTACAGTAACTATGGATTTAGATGGGGTTTTGGAGGGGATGACCAAAGGATGCATATTTTTAACAGTTTCTTATCAAGCTGTCATAGTTGGTAAACTTTTTCTTGTTGTTGTTTAATCAGTCTTCCCATATGATTTATGGGCATTATTTAGCAACACCATTAATGACATTTTGTCATTATGTAGAGTACTTTTCAAAAGTTTGGGGGCAGTAAGATTTTTTGTTTTTTTTTAAGAAATCAGTATATTTATTTTAAATTGACCAAAAGTGACAGTAAAGACCTGTATAATGTAACAAAAGATTTCTATTTCAAATAATAGCTGTTCTTTTCCTTGAGGAAATCTATCACACTTTCTACAAAAATATGTAGCAGCTCAACTGTTTTCAACATCGATAATCATACGATGTTTTTTTTTTAAGCACCAAATCAGCACATTACAATGATTTCTGAAGGATCATGTGAAACTGAAGCCTGGAAGGCTGCTGGAAATTCGACTTTGCATAACAGGAATAATTTACATTTTAAAATATATTAACTCAGAAAATAATTATATAGAATTTTAATAATATTTCACAGTATAGTTTTATTATTATATTTATACTTATTGAGCAAAATAAACTTCTTTAAAAACAAAATTAAATACACTAAGAAACAAAATATAGAAACAATTTTCCTTCAGAAACTGTTAGTAAGTGATACATTGAATTAAACATAATTTTATGAAGTAGAAAAAGCTAAAATAGAATTTTCTTGTAAAACACTCCAATAATCTTTTTTATTTTATTCTATTTTATTTTATTTTAATTCAAATCTTTGAAAAATAATGTTTACAGTGTACTTTCGAACAGCACAACAATAGTTTGTGAATCCGCTTAACTGAGAGCACATGGAAATACAGGCAAAGTTTGCACTGACCCATCAAAAACTTTAAGAAGATTTAGACTGATATCTTATAAATGTGATCTCATAAAAGTTTAACTCATAAAGGTGTGTAGGGAATGAAGATGTGGGGGAAGTTGGTTGGTTGGTTGGTTGGTTGGGTGTGTGTGTGTGTGTGTGTGTGTGTGTGTGTGTGTGTGTGTGTGTGTGTGTGGTGCTGTCACTGCGTTGAGGTGGAGGTAAAGTGGTCTGTGGCAGCTCACTGTGACCAGTTCCTAGTGGTCCAAATCCAAGAGACTAGATTGAATTTATTGCTACTGGGCTAAAGGTAACAAATACATGCAATATAAAGAGGTAGATGGTGCTATTATTCCTAGATGGATTTTGAGCCCATCTCAAAAAAGCAATCAAATGGAATAGATTGATACTGTGAGCAATATCATTATATCATCATATTTTAAGTGAACATCAGCACCATAGTGGAATACGACTGGGTGCACTTTAATTCTGTACGATGTAAAGGATTTAAGGCCTACGGACAATTTATTCTACCCATATATTACAAGTTGGGCCAGTGCATTGCACATTTAGCAGTCTTATTTGTTCTTTATAGAATTTGAACATGTCCGTGCATTAATCTGCTTCACCTATTTGATGTTCTGGCAGTTCTGCATGTGAATGTGGAAATATCTTCATCAGCCGAGGCAGTCAATAGGGAAGTTGGGATGCCACGAAGGACCAGAGGAAAGGTTACAGGAGGTCATGTAGAACGACTTTCTGTGACAGCGGCCTCAGATACCCCTCCTCTCTAGACACGGCCACGCTAAACAATAGCCAGGGAGGAAATTAAACACAAACAAAGTCCCCGTGGCAACTCCAGCATCACCACAGCAGTTCTCCTCATCACCACGGATACGGAAACATCAAAGAAGATGACCTCACACTCAGAAATCAACACAGCCTTGTTATAGTTACAATGGACCATAGGAGAACAATGACATTTAATGTATTGACGGTGGACTGAAAAGAGGTAATTAATAAAGTAAACATATGAATAAATAAAATAAAATTCCTGCAGGTTCTGGGAATAAGCAATTTACAAAAATCTTTCACTAAATTAAAAAAAGAAAGACAATGCAAACATAGTATGCAGATTCTGGTAATAAGCAACTTACTCATTGTTTTCACTAATTAAATTAAAAAGTAAATAAATGCAAATATTTATTTATAGATGTAATTTTTTTCTCTCAGAATTATGATGTAATAAATATGTTGTAAAGGTGCTTGAAAATAATTTATTAATAATTAAGTAATTCATAAATATATACATAAACATTCTGGTTATAAGCAACTTACGAAAATCTTCTGGCTAATTAAAATAAATATGTAAATAAATACAAATATTTATTTATAGATGACATCATATTTTCTTAGAGTTATAATGTACTGATTATGTTGTAAAAGTGGTTGTAAAGAATCTAATTAAAGTAAATAAATACACATATTCATACATATACTGAAAGTTCTGGGAATCAGCAAGACTTATGAAAATAGACTAACCAACTATCTAAGTAACTAATTTATATACAAATTTACCTGTAATTTTATTGTAAAGGTGGTTGGGAAGAATATTATTAATAGAGTAAATAAACAGATATACAAAACAGACTGTACAGTTCAAAGCAACATTTATTTTAAGTTTTAGAAAGACTTATGGACATAGGCATTACAAGAGTTGGCTTTTATAATAAATCTATACAATAATAAATATGCTTTTATCTTAAATCTCTATAGCAAAAAAAAAAAAAAACTTAAAAAAATAAATATTTGCAAATATTTAAATATTTATAGGTGTTAATAGATTTATAATGTTCATTTGTCTATGGCCTGGAGGCATGAATCAGTGACATTTCAAATAACTGTTGTTACAGGCGTAATCTCCTAGGGAAAATGGTGCAAAAGCAGAGAGAAGATTTAAGTAAATGACTGTGTCAGCCTCTATTTATTTGTGACATGACTGCCGGAGGCAGAGCCTGAGGGTAACCATTAGGACTTGGACCATAAAGGAGTCAAATGCAGAGTTATTGCTGAAAAGTTAGTATGTAATGCAGCAACTTATCAGCAAAGTGTTCCCTGTGGAGAAATAGCGAGAAAGCGGGAGAGCGAGGGAGGCATTATGGGAAATGAATGCCATGCACTAGCACCTTAGGCCAAATGCATCCACTCTATTAGAGTTATTATCCAAAGCCAAGAGGATCATACAGAAATGGTCGGTCAGTGTCACCGCGAGACAAATAATCTTAACCGTAATAGGTTATAGATTATAACTTTAAATTTGAAATGTTAAACATCTGCATAAAATAATGAAGTCTCCATTTATACCCGCAGAGTTCATATCGGTCCGAGAGGACGCTCAATACAATTTATTGCAGCAATTTAATGATAACAACATTGCACTTATGATAATTACATTTATTTACAAGAACATGCAGAGCACAGCATTTCCTTCGGAAAATTATTTGCGTTGCATATATTTATATCTATTAAAATTTTGTGTGTTTTACCGTGACACCACAGGGAAGATGTAAGTGAAGATGAAACGCAAAGCCGAATTAATTAAATGACACTAATGCGGCACGGAATAGAGGACGCGGGGTCGAAACAGTTTGTAAGGTCTGCTAGACAACTGGCGCAAGTCCCTGCGGGGAGGAGATTATGATGGGTTCGGTGTCACTCAAACCGGGGAACACAATAACTTCTCTAAACAGAGGAGAATGCAGCCTGAGGCAGGACAGCCTCTGCCACTGCCTCTTCCTCTGAGGGGACCGCAGCAACCCTGGTCTTCACAAAGAATGCCTGTAATCTGCAGGTTGGCTGGGGGTGATGCCGGGCCCGGGCTCTGCTCTGCAGCAGGCCTGCTGCTATTGTCGGCGAGCCTCAAAGATGCAGGCTGGGAGGGATTCGGGGGGTACGGAGCTTCAGGGGGAAGGGGTAGATGTCGGGAGGACCTTGTGAAAGCATTGTGTGAGAATTACAATTGCACTTTTTCTAATCCTTTGTGCTCTCCTGTTGACAGTGGATATTAAGTAAGCAGTCGGACATGGAAAGGATATGACTCCCTCTTCTGTCTTGAGGCCAAGAGAGGAAGAAGGCCGCCCGGTTTACTCATTGCAGATAGAGTGAGGGCGCAAAAAGGCAATTTGAGGAGATTATGCTAAAAAAGCAACCGGGTGAAAGGGGTGGAGCAGAGACCTGAACAAAGACTGAAGAGAAATCTATGATTGGCATGTAAATGAGCAAGCGAGAAAGAGAGAGACACTGCGCTCAAAACAAGAGAAAGAAGGAGCCGAGACTTTTTCCATCATGGCAGACACTTTTTCTAGCTCCTCAAACAGATGCTGAGGCAGATGGTATCGAATTAACAGAAAATGAGAGAAGAAGAAATGAGAAAGCTCATGATTGGTCCAGGGAGGCAAAACATTAAAAAATTAAGATTAAAGTGTGTGTATGTGCTTCAGAGATGAAGAGAGCGAGTCAGTGAATACAGTTGGTGATCATGCCCATATTTGTGTGTGTGTGTGTGTGTGTGTGTGTGTATGTGTGGGAACAGAGCAGGAGGTGGGCTTGTCCTGTTAAAACAGCAGCTCAGCTGGGGAAGAAAAGAGAATGGGTGGAGGAGCAGTGCTCGGAGCTACAGTGTGCAATAATAATCAGAGGCATGAAATTACAAGGGTGATATTTGTGGGACCCTAGGGTGTGGTGTACGGACTCTCCTGGAGCTCACCTGGGTCTCTCATCACATACTCCATACTGCCCCGCCATCATTAATAATCAGAGGAGCAGTGCACCCACATTGCAAGAACTCTGGCCATATTTACATCAGCAACCCCGTTTTTGACAACAACAAAGCTGTCACAGGTGAAGTAGAATGAGCATGTTGGTGCTTTTAGTGGGCCGATACTTGCAAACACAAGTCGTGAGCTCATATGACAGTGGGAGGTATATGATATTTATTTTTTAATCAACATTTATATGCCATGGACCAATAGAACCAGCAGCGAAGCATGAAAATCAATCATCAACTAGCTCAATTAAAGAGTTTATGGCAGAGACTAGCTCCCAACACCTGTCCCAGAGTGTTTTCACTCTAAAAGAGGAGAAGAGAATTGAAAAGTCACAAATATAAACAATTTGATGTACTGAAATTTTAATGAACATTATCATTCATTACATACATTATTCAAACAAACTTGTATTGACGACAATTTACTTATGAAACTGAGTAAAGCTGAAGTGAGTAATATCTGAGCAATCACAAAAATGACCTGCAAAAATAGAATTGTTTTCAAACAGGTTTCCCCCAAACACATCCCTCATCTGTCATTGGTCAACAAACAAATAGCCCCACCCCAAACTCACACCACTGGCTGAGCCACTGTTGCTATGTCAGGCTAGTCTGAATTTTTAAACAATCATTGTTTTTTTGTCATCAGCACTTTCGAGGGGAATCAACCCATACATGTCTGTCTTAGTTGCATATTAAACTGGAATATGAGAAAGTATTCTAAAATAAAAATGTATGACACACCTTTAAAATAATACTTGCATGAACTACTTAAAAGCGTAGCAGTTAGATTGCAGTGCTGACGACATTCAGATGAAATTGCCCTTCAGTCAATGGTTCCTTTCTCAACAGGGACCTCGATCTTTCAATCTCTCTGGTGAAAGTTACAGACCAGGGTGTTGTCAGGGTAAAACTGATAATAACAGGCAGAGAGTGCTCTCCTCCTGCTCCGAACAACCCCATATTTTCACCCCTAAATGGCCTAATGACAGAGTGAAAGGGCCACTGTCGGCTCTGCTCTGACAATGTGCTGAGTGGACATAATCAGCTATTGGCCAACATAGGCCTTTCTCTTTGGCACAGAACATCAGCTTTGGTTTATTGCAGGAACTCTGCATTTCATCTCATGCTATCTATTCACTTTACAATGAGATTAATTTTTAATTAGCATGTTGAATGCTCTTATGTACTGATGTTATATATATTTTAGTGTAATATTTATATAGCCATTTGTTTGAACTCATATTCATATGTTCTAAACCTGTATGACTTTCTTTCTCCTGTACACTAAAAATATTACTATACACACACACACACACACACACACACACACACACACACACACATATATATATATATAAATAAATAAAGGACCTTTAACTATAAAGAACCTTTTCTGAAGTTGAAAGGTTCCATGAATGAGAGAGAGTGTGTGTGTGTGTGTGTGTGTGTGCATGTTTATGTGGTTTATGAGGACACAAATTTGTATAATGACATGGGTATGACAGAGGTATTACAATATGAAGGTGGTTTATGAGGACACTGCCTATGTCCCCGTAATTCAAAAGGCTTAAAAGACATACTAAATGGTGTTTTTTTGAAAATCTAAAAATGCACAAAGTCTCCTGTGAGGGCTAAGTTTAGGTGTAGGGTTGGTGTAGGGCAATAGCACATACAGTTTGTACAGTATAAAAACCATTACGCCTATGGAGAGTCCCCATAAACCACAAAAACCAACATGTGTGTGTGTCTGTGTGTGTGTATTATATATATATATATATATATAGATATAGATAGATAGATAGATAGATAGATAGATAGATAGATAGATAGATAGATAGATAGATAGATAGATAGATAGATAGATAGATAGATAGATAGATAGATAGATAGATAGATAGACACACACACACGCATATAGGCCGATTCGACTATGGATTTTCATAGTCTAATCGGAATTTTAGAATCTTGCCGATATTCGACTGATAGTAGGATCATATGTGGCTAAATCAAGTCAGTCATAATTACTGACGTTAACACACAGGGAAAATGTGTAACGGACGACTCGCTGAAACGGGGTAAATAATGTTTTATGTTTTGATTAAAAGATAAACGTCAGCGAAACCCTAAGAATTCACAATTTTTTTTTTTTTACAGTAGTGCTCTCATTATAATGTTATGTATATGACAGTTTCTGCATTTCTGGTTTTGCTGAAGATGACAGAATGAAGCTTTTGATAGCAGTTTTTTAATCAAAGGGATTTAACTCATAATTTATCTCATAGCCTATAGAATACGCTTCGTTATTTATACAACATAATGTTAATATTACGACTTTTGCACAAAATGCCCTGAATGCACATGAACGTGTCTGCGCGGCTCTGAATGAACTTATTTTGTGGACGCGTTCATCACGCAACAACGTGTAGAAACACGGCAGCTAAACTCTAAAACTTCACACCGTTTTATTATAATAGTGTTCTCATCATAATGTTATGTAGGCCTACATGACAGTCCCAGTCATAGTTATTAATATTCTGCATTCATTTTTGTTTGTCCTGCTCGCGCTGCGCGCGCTGAAGAGCTAATCACCATACCTCAATGAAGCGCTTTACTACAGGGCAACTCAACCAAATGCATCATATACGAGATAAATAATATATAGGCTACACGATATATAAACCGGCTGAAATGTGTTGAAATCGGTAAATTCTACCCTACCTGATCGGAAAAAAACCCAGTCTTTCACTCTGCCTGTTTCAATTTGAGTCTTGTTAAAGATTTAAATCCCTGCCGCCAAGATGCTCCTCTGTCATGTCACGGATTATGGAAAGTGAAACTTAAATCTATAGGGGTGGTAGGATTTATTCACCACGTTAAAATATTTATTTGAAGCTTCTTTCTTTTCAGATTCTAATTTACAGCATTATCATAATAGGCTGTATTTTAACTTATTGGGAGAAAACTGGTAGTTTTATGTGAAATGAAAGATTTGAGCACCCCCATATTTCCAAAATGGCATGATCATAACACCCTGCGAATATTCGAATCAAGTTTCTCCAATCGAAGCATCGAATCGTCGACTATTCGGGGTCACCCCTAATATATATATATATATATATATATATATGCACACACACACACACACATTTATACACATACAAATTTCACAAGTAATTTGAAACAAAAAGGGGCAAATAACACATTGAATTAAATGTGAAATTTTGAAGTAGAAGGACTGAAATAAAGCTACTGCAGTAATCTTTGTTTTATTTACAACTTACAATAATTTTTACAGTATAGAACAAATAACTTTTAAACAATGAATTGGTCACTTAGTGCAATTACAATAAATGGGGACTAAGGCTGTCAATATTCAAAAAGGATACAGAAGCTATAAAAGTGACATAACATAAGATGAATTATACATGTTTTAAATGAATTTTAATCTTCTAAAGCCATTAAATATTTTTAACTAATAATTATTCATGAATCTGGTTCAGTTCTCACTGACTCAATGGTCCAGTTGCAGCTCACAAGAGAATACTATCAGTGAATAATGACATAATATTGGTCTGGTTGACTTCAAAAGACTTGGAATATAATACATATTAGAACAGAGGCTGGAAAGCTAAGTCTGTTCTATTATGGTCCCTGGTCCTGGAATGATGTGTAGACTAAACTTAAACTACAATCCCTCATCTCTTTAGATGATTTTAAACATAAATTAAAAGAATTGGTCATTGCTAAGTGTAGATGTTTTGATAATTCTACTTCCACTTAAATTCATTATCAACACGATCTTATTAATGTCGTTTTTGTGAACAGTATTATACAGGGTATTAGGTAATACCTAAATGCTTATGCTACTGTATTCTTTGTTGTATTCATTGATGATGTTGGTTTTGTTTGTGGTTTGTTATTTGTTTAATCCTGCTATCTGACCCTGTCTTGACTAGGTCTCACTTGTAAAAGAGGTTTTAACCTCAATGTGACTTTCCTAGTTAAATAAAGGTTATATACATATGAGACATATGGACTGCTTAAATGATAATGGTTCTTTTGCATAATTTTTGAAGCTTGAAAGATCCAGTCCCATTCAACTGCATGAAAAATCAACCAGTACCACAAAAGTCCTTCATTTTTGAAACAACATGAGCAAATTATGACAGAATTCTCCCTAAATGTTTCTATACAAGTCTGAGATTTTATAACTTCACACAGATGAGGTGTAGTATGATATAGCCATGTTTTGCATTAGAATATAATAAAAGCTTACCATTTTGCCCCTGATCTTGCAGGCCTCACAACAATGGCTCCCTCCAGTTTGGAAATACAAGCAGGCTCATTGGAGACCTGCAGATTAAGTGCATATTATAGCGACCATCTTATCAGGCCCACAATGCATTCCTGGAGGCCGGCGATTTTCCTGGGATTAATGCCAGTCGGGCACTTTCCCTCTGAATGTGCTGTCATCTCGGGGGTCTGAATGACTGCCACCCGTTCTCGTAATCACTTCACGAGCTCATTCCCCTCTGACTGTCACCACCATTCTGCTGATGGAGGCATCTTTCACAGAGACTGCGCAGCAAGGCGAGAGATGCTAAATTAAGGGCAATAGGCAACGGACATTGGTCAGCATGACCTGGCTAGGCCTCAGGTTCTTGTTTACATATAGGCGATGCTAAGATAATGTAACGCTGACATTTGCAAAACAGCCAACCACTGTAAGAAAGGGCTTTGAGAGAAAAGGATGAAATTCTAGGAGGCTGAAGGGGGTGATGTGTGTGAAGGGGTAGCCATGGCCCCATTAAAAAACACGATAACGGCCTGCTGAACAGAGTTATAGCATATATAGCACAAGCTAGCCGAGTGGCAAGAATGCACTTTGTCTTTAGACATGAAAACAGCAGCAGCTGTGTTACAATTCCGTCAGGGGCCAGGGCGAAATTGCTGTTTTTACATTTCTGTATCATTTTTGCCCATAAGGAATATGGATAACAAATAAAATATTCAGGCCTATTGTCTGATTTATTTCTTTTATTATCCACAAATATCAGGCAGGCAGTTTAAAGGATAGCTCGCCTCATTCTGGGCCCTCTCGCTGGGGGCCTGACAACCTATCAACTCTGCTTGCATAAACAGGTCAGGATTGTCTGAACATTCCAATATGTTCTACTTTAAGCTTTCAGCATGCAGAATCTCTAAGTAGAGACTGAGGAGGGAGGAAAAAAAGAGGGAAAATATCCTTGGGGGAACAATGGAGGCTGCTATCTCTCAGATGACAAATGTACGCTGAACGTCCTGAAATTGAGAAACAAAATGGTATTAATTTTCAGATAACAGGGGACCAGGAACTTGCAGGTTTTCCGGCATCGTCTGGTTAAGAGGCTAGCCTTTGCGCACTGAAAGGTTTTCTATTATTTGTTTAGGAGGCAGCAGGGATTGGTTAGGATTGAAAGAGGGTTGGCTAGTGTCGCTGTTGATGACACAGTGGGGCCCATGAGCTCTAAGTAATTGACCATTAATGAACTACAAAAGAGTGCCCACTGAGGAATCTCCACAAGGACTCATGGGATGTCATAATAGAGGCAATAAAGAGGTGTGGCTTCTATCCATTAACATTACTCCCAGGACTACAATGGGATTTTAAATAGCCAATCAATAAAAGACATCATGATGTTATGCTAATTACATGACCTTTAGATTGCAGAAATCTGTGGATTTCTGGAGGGACTGAAAAGAAATAAAAATAAGTTGATGATGTTATTAAGCCACGTTTCCAGAAGCCTAATACGAAAATATGAACGATTAATTAATTAAATATATTTATTATTAACCTTTTTAAAATTGATTATTTTGCATAAGCACCTATATAAGATCTCGGAAGAGCGCGCAAGCATTTAAGTTGCAATTTTGAAACACAGACATGGACGTCACAAATTGTGTCTGACATTTACTGTTTATTTCAATAGCCCCAGCTGAATACGAATAGCGTGCACCCCAGTCAGTTTTACTTTTAATTTTTCCACCGGGTTATATGACACTATGAAATGGATATCATTATATATAACACCGCTTCCATACAAATACCAAGTAACATCCTTGAAGGCTAAATAAAAAATGGTTCATCATTGGCGAACAAATGGCAAGAGAAATTTATGGCTGCTGATGTCCCTCATCATTACTGCAAAGTAGTCAGTAAAATTTCATCGTAACTTTCAGGGAAATAAATAAATTTGGCCCCCTGACCTTGAGGAAAAAACGCTAGAGCGGTGATGATGGCCCCTCTCTCTTTCCATCACCATCTCTCATTCACACAGTGTTTCCAAACATACAGACGGGCTAAAGATATTCCACCTTGAATCGTTCTACACGCGGCCCCCAGAGAGAGAGCGAGTCCCTGTGCTGAGGCGCCCTGTGCTGCCCAATCTCAGGCTCTGGCAGAGGAAAGGAAATGACAGCACAGGAATATGCAGTGAGCCTCACTTTAAATCAAGATAAAAGACAGAAATGGAAAATAATGGGACGAACAAACCCCCGGACGGCTCAGTCACCTAATGGAAACACATGGCTGAAGGCTGAGGTGTTGTCATCAGCCCGTGCCATGACATTCCTTTTTGATAATCTGGCCTGCCATAAAATTAGAATAGCAAATACCTCCTGACAAAGATGCATGTTCCCCCTCTATTGTGCCATCATAAAAAACTCTGCTGGTGACTCAGAACACCACAAACTTCAATTTAAATTTACAGCGCCGCGAAAGAAGAAGTGATATGCGCTCAAAAATTTTAATAACCTATTAAGTTACGACTTCAATTTCATTTTATGAATATTTTCCTTGGGGAGCGCAGCTATCACCAGAGAAAGATAGAAATTTAAAAATGATAAATAGTGCCATTAATCTACAACATTTCTCTTCCATTATCCTTGAGATGAGGAGTTATTTTTGCTCAGATCCTCACGTAATTAGCTCCTTACACTTGATTCACAAGCCAGAAAATGACCGTGTTCAGAAAATTAAAAATTTGTCATTAAGTGGAATTTAACATAATACCATTTATCTTTATATATTCCCCAGCTGACAAGCGTCTGCAATGGAAGTTGATCAGGCTTCAGTGGCAAAGGCTTCAATGAAACAAATACATTTCAAAACAAAAGGAGACGGATCCTTTAATCTCTCCTCTCTCTCTCTCTCTCTCTCTCTCTCTCTCTCCTTCAAATAGGTGTCTTAGGGATATGAGTAGCCAATAAAACATTGGGAAATATAAAAAAAATTAGGAATATGTGTGAAAACAAGGTACCTGTTTAAATGTAAAATATAAATTATGCATAATTATATACAAAATTATAAATATAAATACAATATATTACAAATATACAATATAAAATAAATCGGAATATTTATTATTTAAAGTAAAATACCAAAACATGCACCAAAAAAAAAAAATTAATAAAAAAAAAAAAGTGAAGTATTGGGCTCTCACATACTTAGACGGGGGGGTCTAAGTATGTGAGCCCCCCCCCCCCGTTTCCTTGTGGGTGTTTTTCCCCGGTAGCTACAACAATATCACTAATATCTAAAAATTAAGTGTCACTCACAACAAAACTTGTTAGACTTTCAGATGAGAGATAATGTTAGGAAGTTTTTAAAATCTAGTTATTGTTTGTCTCTTGGGCATTAAACACAAATTTGGTAAGATCATGACTATGGAGCTCACAGCAGGCTGCCCCATAATATCTAATGGGTCATCAAAGGGAATTGTTGGTGGAGAGCGAGCATTTACTCAAATAGTTATGGAAAACCCCATGAGGTGTCACATGACTCATTACCGCCAAGCTCTTTGCTTAGTTATCAGACTCATATGGCTATTAGAAGGGCAGGTTAAAATAGACAGGCATTTGGCACTCTTCTTATTCTATTAAAAAGCTCAAGCTAATGCTGATTGTAATGAATTGGTGTAATGCACATGATCATAACCATAAAATATACTGCCAGCGTAGCTATAAATACAAAGACCTTATTATCCGCAAGTAAATTGGTGCATCTATAGTCTTTGCAATTATGATTTATGACTGCCAAGCGAAATCATGGCAATGAAGATTACAACATAAATATGGCAAAAAATAAAAACCAGAAGAATTGGGAATTGCCTTGGTGGTCTCCGATTGACCCGCCTGTTTATCTGAGGGAATAACGAGCCTTGACTGGTGCTCAGTGAGAGTCCCAAGCGTTCAGTCTAAATACAAATCACAGGCAGAAAGCTCCTGGAGTTCAGGACTATTTTATCACCACTGAAACAAGAGCTCTTGCCAGATTAACCAGGTGAGAGTTTCAAAATGACATCATCAAGCCTTCACGACTCTCTGATCCACG
Source organism: Barbus barbus (assembly GCF_936440315.1). NCBI lineage: Eukaryota > Metazoa > Chordata > Actinopteri > Cypriniformes > Cyprinidae > Barbus > Barbus barbus. The sequence continues at coordinate 18,842,424 of NC_136744.1, forward strand.
CTTGCCTCACTGAAAATAGCACAAAACCCTAAAACAGCGGTGCATAACCAGCCGATTCAAAGCTAATAATCTCATTTCATAATAATATGTGTGACTATGCTGGCAATCAATCATGATGGGGAGTTTGCACTCCCCTGATGTTGAATTGAGCCGTTGACCCCAATCAGTCCATGTGGCAAATATTTGGAATTACAGTGGGGAGTTGATTAATTTTACATGAATTCAGTTGCAAAGGAGGTGAATATATTCTGGCCGCACACAAGGTCTAACTTCACCATAGTGAATTGCTCAGCTAGATTTTGTGTGGGTGGGCTTTCTGAAGATTGAAGAGGGGCTCTCAGTCATAATCCTGGAGCAATTTTCATGTGATGTTTCTCAGTATGCGAAGCAAACCCTATTTTGTCCACAAATAGGAACAATTTAAAGGGAACAACGGCCCACTCTTGAAGCCAGAATAGAGTTTATTTTGTGATGCCTGATTAGATGGACCTCTAACCAGGACGATTTATCTTATGCGCACATAGATTGATGTGGTGATTTAATAAAAAATAAATATATAAAATAACTATATATCTAATAAAAACACGAGTAAAATGCCATGCCTGTACATAGAGCATCATGGGGTTGCTCATAAGACTCCCCGCAGCTTTCACACCTGCCTTCACAAGCCTGCTGCCTGTGGCCTAAGAGTGCTCAGACAGGCTGGAGAGATGAATGGAACATCCACCATTTGGTCCTCATTACATTTGGCCACAGAAAATGGATTTTGATTTTTGTCACAGCTGCTAACCTTCTTGGGCCCATTTCAGGAGGAAACCTGGAGCTCAGAAAAACACATCAGAATCAGGGATATAATCTAAAAAATGATTTTAAAATGTTATATTCCACAACTTTAATATTCAATTCTCAGTTCTAAGAAACATTATGGGTTTAACACAAGTTAAGCTCATAGACAGCATTTGGGGAAAAATGTTGATTACCACACAAACAAACTACTTGAATTTGTTACTCCTTTTCTTTAAAAAGTGAGAAAGTGGATCCGAATCCATAAACATTAGATTTCAATAATATTGCCACATAGCATGAATGTGTATTCATGATTTTAATGTGAAAAATAGGTTACTAACATTTTTGGTGTAATTGTACAGTTCCATCGCCACGACAATATAACACCTAAGAACCTAAAGTAACCATAAAATGAAATTTCACAGCTCAAATAATACGCAAATTTCATTAAGCTTCACATTTATGCTTTTAAATTAAAAAATTACCCCCTTTACTTCCACTGTAATGCTTCAACATAACCTTGATTGCTTATAATATAATTCATATTATATATTATATTATATTATCTTTACCCATATTGATTTTAATTTTTTGTTTCACCTGCCAAACTCAAGAGAAATGCTTTGATTGATGTCAGGTAACACTTTCACACCAATGGAGTAATAGAGTAACTAGACAATCAGTGTTATATAAATATAAATTTAACATAAGAAGGACAGTTGCAAATTCATTTTCATGGTAATCAACATTGTCACTAAAGTGGAAATTAATTTCTATTGTTATCACAAATGATTTTTACTGAGTTTAACTTGCATTAAGCCCAAACGATTGCTTTAATCCAGTGTTATCCAGAAGAATTGTATATGTTTATTAAAAAACAAATATGTCATAGCCTTACATCTCTCTCTCTCTCTCATTCCACACACACAAAACAACAGTGCACTGCTTACATGCTACTCACATCGATTCAGCTCCCGGGGGCCCAAACCAATTTCTCTTGTTTTCTGCCCGTCTCCCTGCCTGAACCTGCAACAGCCATAAGACCCATTAATCCTTCCACCCAAGATGACTATGACTGATTTGGCTGCCAAACAATCAATTTGTATCTCTCTCACTCCTTCATTCATTCCTTTTCTTTTGTGGATGTAAAGAATATCATGAAAAAGTGTCAGCGGTAACAGTTTCACAACAGTGGAGTAATAGAGTAATAAGGCAATCAGCGTTTGACCTTGGAAGACAACTAATTCATCTGCCCATCTATCTTAATTATTTCACTTTTCAAAGCACATTGAAAGAGAAACTGTATCAGTCATTCATCCCTCTGAGGCTGCCGTATCTCTTCACCCATGTTGATTTTGTTTTCTATTGTTTTAAGTTTCACAAGAGAAATGTTTGATGGACATCAGGTAGCAGGAAATCTAGAAAGTATTAAAGAGAGATCACAAACACATCTTATTAATGCATCAGAAGGCTATTATGAATACTTCATTTTGAGTATCTCCATCAGACGTGGCATTTTTATGTTCTCTTTCGTTGCCATTCTTGATACCCAATACAACATCGCAACATTACGCATTTAAGTAACAGTCTGAACTGCAGATTACCATGCTCATCTTGTGAGAGGAACATGAGGCCAGAACCCCCCTCTGAATGGCGAGGAGCAGAAGGTAGGGTCGGCCATGTCTGCGAAAAGCTGCAGTGGAACATTTGTCAGGAGACAGTGACAAAAAGGGGGTGGAAGGGTGGGGAGGCAGAGCTCCACACTATTCAGAGACAATTTGTAAGCACGGCTGTTGAAGTCAGGCCAAAGACTGGCGAACAGCTGGAGCCCCACCATGATTGATAAACGTGGGCCCCAAGAACTTCATTTCGATGTGAATGAAGACAAAAGCCCGACAATGTTCAGCGAGTGTGTAATGTTAGCGTCATTAAGTGTCAGCTCTGGACATGCCCTGGCTCTCAGATGGGCGAGTGAGAGATGCCATGAGGGAGGTCAAGACCCATGCTAATTACCATTTTAGGACAAAACGCTCTTTTGTAGCTCTGCAATTATTGATTTACCTCTTAGGGGAGATCATTATGGAGTATTAAAGATTGTAACATGCATGCATGCATGTAGAGATTGCATTCAGGGAAATTTCCTCCGCCATAGAAAATATATGCAACTGTGGTGATTTATTAGTACATTTCACGGTGACAGCATAGTCATTTTCACATAAACATTTACTTGGATTTTAAAATGTGGTGGTTTACCTGGAGGTGGGATTCGTACAATTGTGGCTTTTGTGGTTCAGTTTGTGACAATAAATAGATTTATATATTAACAAAACCACACAACATTACTTCAGTGCTTCATAGCAAAAATCATATCACAATCAACACAATATTAAGGCACTCCTTTTGCAGTATATAATTGTATTACAGTAGTCCTGTTTCCCAGCTAACAAAACCTTGGCTAACGTTCTGGCAAGATTCTTTCAGTTTTTATCAAATGTTCTTCCAAGTAAAATTAATAGAAAATCTGTTCAAAGTTATCTGGTCTTTAATAACGATATTAAATGTTAACATTTTAATAAAATTTTACTAATGTACTTTCTAGTGCTGTCGACGATTAATCGCGATTAATCGCATCCAGAATATCGTTTACATAATATATGTATGTGTACTGTGTATATTTATTATGTATACTGTATATAAATACACACACATACAGTATATATTTTGGAAATATTTACATGTATATTCATTTATATTCTCATATTTTATATTATATATAAATATATTTAATATATAAACATAACATATTTTTCTTAAATATATACATGCATATGTGTGTATTTATATACACACAATAAATATACACAGTACACACACATATTATGTAAACAAAAACTTTTATTTTGGATGCGATTAATCGTGATTAATCGTTTGACAGCACTAGTACTTACTATTTGTTTCAGAATGTTCAGACAACATTCAAAAGTAATGTTCACATAATGTTTACAAAATAAATGGAATGTTTCCTTAATGTTTGCATGACCAATATATTTTTTTTTTATGTTTTAAAAAAATTTGACATTTTGTCGATTATGAGAACATTCAGAAATAATGGTTTTGTAACTTAATGGGAATGTTGACAAAAGTACATATTTAGAACATGTATTCGTTATCTGGGATGTTGTTCACATATGGTTATTTTCACTGCCTTGTAGTGGGAATAAATGGAGCAGGACAAATTCTAAATAAAAAGATTTTCTCACCTTGAGCTGGAATTCCCCTCAAAGTGGTTCAGCGATGTATATTATGACCATCACCATCATCATCATCATCTGTGTTTGCCTCTTCATTTGGCTACTAAGGAGTTCTCGGAAAGATGCACTAATAGAGACATACAGCTGTAGAAATACTAACAGAGAAGCAAACCTGATTGGCAGTGCATTTTGTTTGTATTCAAATTAATTTTCCTTGTGGATGTTTTACAGTAAACCCCAAAAAACGTAGTTTGGTTTTTCATAATAATAATAAAAAAGGTTAATCTGTTCAAGATCATTTGTGTTGTCATGGTACATAATACTTATTACATTCTCTATGTGCACATTGCAACTGTAAAGACATTTAAGACATTTCTTAAGTTTCTGAGTTTAATATAATTCAGTACAGTATCTTAAATACTGTGTGAAAATTCAGCAATACATATAGATTTATGACAACCATCTTTAGCAGTAGTTTCCTTTATTTTATTTGAAAAATATTTCCAAGTAAAAACAGAAAGGGAAAAAACAATTTAATATTTGGCAAACAGTCAGAAAGCAGAACAAGGTAGATACATTTATTCTAGGCTTATTAAATGGATGGGTAATCTTAAGAACTTGCAGAGCAAATTGAAAAGATTTCTGTCACAACATAAAATATATAGATGAGTCTGAAGTTCATAAAAATTGTGTATTGTTCTGTTTTAACCCTGAATCTCAATTGCAGACAACCTCATGGCAATAAAGTGGATCCCTGGGTCATCCATTCAGCAATAGTAGGCCAAATTTCAGCTGCCATGGCTCACGATGAATGAGTGAATATTGATGAACATGGAAGATCTACGGGGCAATCTTTTTCCCCCTTTTTGGCAGAACGAGGGAGGAGAGAGGCGCCTCGGCGGTCCCGTGGGAAGAGTGCACCTCTCTCAATATTCAGAATATTCTGGTTGAAGTTCAGAGAGAGATATCAATCTCACTTTGAAGCGCCAGGCCTTCATTTGTTTGTGAGAGATGTGAGGTGTTCGCCAGATGACTGTGCCAATTCTTCAAAAGCCACTTACAGTAGAGACATTCACTGTAGCGTTTGCTTTTGTTGTCTGGGCTCAGATGATTCTCAAACCCAATAGTGAAGCCTTGATTGAAGCAGTGCACCCAATTCACCTGTGCGTTAAGGAGAATGTGCAACCTTTGCTATGACAGAGTCATGCTGAATGCAAAGAATATGGCTGGGAAATAAAAATGCAAAAAGCTGAAACATGAATTATCATAATCAGGCAAAACTGATATTTACTAAATTAACAAGTAATGGAAAACTGTAAAAACTATTAAAACACTGTTCTTTTTCAACTTTTTAACAATGCAACTAACTGTTTATTGATATTTTTATATCATTTATCAGACTGACAGAAATTATACTAATATACAGCTATGTATTTTTTTTTTAGCAGAAAAGCAAGAATAATGACTGAGAAATAATGCAAATGTACATGTATACACATTTTTTAGTGAAAGAGCAAGAATAATGACTTACAGGAATAATGCTATTATACATTTATGCAAAATTTTTGTGAAATAATAATAATGAATTTGAATAAGTGATATTTTACTATTATTAATAATAGTAAATTATAATAGTATATTGATAATATAATATATAATATAATAATTAGTGCTGTCAAACGATTAATTGCGATTAATCGCATCCAAAATAAAAGTTTTTGTTTACATAATATCTGTGTCTACTGTGTATATTTATTATGTATATATAAATACACACACATGCATGTATATATGTAAGAAAAATATGTTAAGTTTATATATTAAATATTTTTATATATAATATAAATGATAAGAATATAAATATATACATGTAAATATTTTCAAACTATACACTGTTATATACACAAACTATACAAACTATGCATAATAAATATACACAGTACACACACATATATTATGTTAACAAAAACTTTTATTTTGGATGCGATTAATCACGATTAATAGTTTGACAGCACTAATAATAATATTAATAATTCATATTTTGAATTAGCTTTTTATATTTTTCATTTTCATTTTAGTTAAAGTTTTAGTATTTTTTTGTAATTTTGTAATATTAATTTCATTTTAGTTTTAGTTTAATTTATTTTAGTAATTCATGTTAAACTAAAAAAACGAAATAATGCCTTGTCAGCAAGCTGCAATAAACAAAATAGCTAAAATTAAATTTATTTCATGGATTTTATTATTTTACTATTTTTATTTCACACATTTATTTCATGAAACTAAAATGTTTTATTAATTTTAGTTTTTAATTTTTGTTGATTATAATAGTTGATTAAATCTCAGTATTCAGTTATTTTGTTAAAATAAAATAAAATAAATAAAATCTCACAGATTTTGCTCCACAGCAGTGCCACTCACTAGCATTTATAAACATTCACATGGGTGTCAATTTGCCTCAATTTTGTGTCCCTTTAGAGAGGATTTCATCATCTGGAGGCGCTCCACTTACCGCTGAGGTGCTGTTATTTTTCTTCTTTTTGTCATCAACACTTGTTTTCAGAGTGGTGGCATGTGTTGCGTGTGTATGTGTGTGTGTGTGTGTGTGTCAGGATGTTAGTTGTGGTTTTAGCAAAGCAATGGGCCATGCCGGCCTCTCTGTGAGCATGTTTATAAGGGGAGTCTTCATGGCCACTCAGTTGAGCCTGGTTTACCAACACTATTGATTGCAGGTGATGTTCTGGACAGAGTCCATCTGACCTCTTAGGGGACTTAAATACATCATTGTCCTAGAGGGGGACCTCAGGAGACCTTCCTGACCACAGCTGAAAACACACAGACCTGCAACCACTGTGACATTGTTGGGGAAATAAAGTCATCTTCACAGAGACAATTTACAGATCTGTTTAAAATGTAAAGTTACATTTAAATACAATAGAGAATGAAAAAGCAAATATGGTTTAGGTGGAAAACGGTGAAACGTTCCTCTTAGATATGCATTATCACAACATCATGCAGCTCTTCCCTTTTGATTCCCTTGAATAACTAATTAGAATTCTTAATATACAATCATGTTAACATTCAGGCTAATTTGCGTACCATGCATCTTTGTTTTCAAACACACCTTTGAGCAATTGATGGAAATCCAATGAGACGTAGGCTTACCTGCCATGAAACAACCACGTCTAGTGCCGACGCGAGGCAGGGACAGGGGGAAATACGTTTTAAATTAATTACCATCAGGCCCCTTGTAACTGTTCAATTTTGTAAACAAACATTCTAATATGCAGTAATTAATTAAATCTGCCACTCTCCCCCTCTCCTCTCATTGATCTTTCTTGGTTTTAGCTTCTAAATCTAGTCGAGGTGTTTTTCACTGGTTATCAAGCGCCAGGTGAGAGCCTCTTCCTTTCCTTTTAGGTAAGTAATTTCCACGGATCTTCTAGAATATGAAGGCATCAGCAGAATGATGGGAATATCCCAAGGATTTTCCTCAGGAACTTCCTTTGCAGTAGAGTAGAACCGGTCTTCATGGGTTGGAGAATAGAGCCTGTTGGTTTTGGCTGGAGCTGAGAGCTTAGGGGCCTCCACTGCTTTTGGCCAAATCATCAGGAGCCCTGGGCAGGCATGACTGCTTCTCATCATGAAGAATAATGTTTGGCCTGGCAGACCATTAGGGATGCTAATTTTTGTTGGCTTTGTGATGTCACTTCTGATATCCTGGCAATCTGGCGGGGATTACCCGATGCGGACATACAACCCGGTTTGCCAGGTTCTATTCCTCGTCTCGGCCCCAGTAGAAACTCTAACGCCACCTGCCTGCTAATGAGCGCTGGCGTTGGGGATGCCCATGTAGACCGTGTGGCAGGAATAACCATACACCAGCATCACCTAAAGCTCTACGTGAGCGATTGTAGCACGCGGCGTGACAGATGTTGTGCGGTGTAGGGACTATTAGAGGGGGATCAGAGGCACAGATACAAACAAACCCCTGTATGATTCACCTCTGGCTCCGAATCATCCATTCAGAACAGAAATTATTCGTCTCCTCACTCCTAAGATGGCTAAAATGGTTTGTGCATATTGAATTTCACCTACAGAAAAGAGAGAGAGACAGTATTTTCCAATCTCATATTTCATCCAAGAGGCCTTTACAGCTATTAAAATATATTAAAGTGATAGTTCACCCAGACATGAAAATTATTTCATAATTTACTCACTCTCATGTCATTCCAAAGCTGTAAGATCTTTTCATCTGTGGAACATACAAGAAGATATTTTGAAAAAAAATGTCTCAGTGTTTTGTGTTCATACATTGAAAGTCATTGGGGTCTAATGTTCTATGTAAACAAAAGTAAATAACGACAGAAATGTTTATTGAAACTGTATGGACATCAAAAGGCTCTCATTTACTGTAGCTTCTATAGCTCGTCTAAGAGGTGAGTCTACATTAAGACGGTATGAGTAGCTGTGGTCAGTGGAGAGTGCTTATTATTTGTAATATAACACAGTGCCACAGTAATTTCGGAGCAGAGCGATACTTGCCAGGTGAGCTACTTTTGGAGAGTCCATGCAAATCCGAAAAAAGTCAAAAAGTCAATTACACAAGCAGCTCAAGCGTGTACCATTGAAAGCTGGTGATGTTTTATTGAAGAGGTCCTTTAACTCATGTGAAATCCAGTGCGGTGCACCTTCTCCAGAGCACTGGTGTCAAGTGACCTCCCAGAGTCCAGAAAACAACTCTCAGGTGGTCTGCCATGCTTCAATGGGCTGCCCATTCCCCCGTACACCCGAATGCATCAAAGGAACCTGAGCATATCAAAGTAGGGTCAACTTCACAGCATTAGCTTATAGCCGTTTCTAATAATTATTTGCTGTGTAGCAGGTATTGCCTCTCATTCTCTCTACTGGGCAGTGCTAACTAATTAAGACACAGCAAGACTAACAAAACACTAATTAATTACAATTACAAAAAGATCAGGTGTAGCTGGTGTCTTCAATCACCAACAGAGAGAGAGAAAAAAAAAAATTTAGACACTGGTCAAGTGACCAGTGAGTACAAGTGTTGCATATTATAGGACATTTTTATACTGTGCACACTTAAATCCTTTATTTTTAAGAGTGTAGATGGTTGCATTTAGTATTTAGCACCGTGACGTCTTTCAGACAATATCTGAAAAGATCATCTCTGTACTTGCATCAAACTATATGCCAAGCTGTTACAGAGGGCAACATGCTGTCATCACAAATCAATCTGAAAACAGAAGCATCTGCATCTGGAGATGGGGCTAATGGAGGCATTGCCTTGGGTGTGTGATGGAGACAGCTTATTTTTTCCATGTGATTATCCTAACAGTGCTGCTTATATACAAATGTAAATGGGCTGCTTAGAAGCTCCCCCTCCCTCCATGTTTCTCTCTCTTTCTCTCTCTCTCTTCCATCTGCTAGACAATAGTTTTTAATCTTTAATCCATGAGCAACCACTGAACACCAGTGAATTGCAAATTACAGATGTTTTACTGTCTCAGCTATTTTTTTCTCCCCCGTTTTGCTTTCCAGCGTCCCACTGTCAGTCAGTGTCTCACACATATCCTGTGCCATCATGGCACCATATGACACTGTCATCATTTGGTAATTAAACCCGTACTGGCTTTAAATATGAAAAGCTGGCAAGGGGAGATGAGTTGATGGGGCTCGCTGTTGTGGGGACCAGATTTCACAAAAGCGTCCAGATTTCCGCAGGGAGAATTTTCTACTTTTTCCTACACTATTTCTTGTCTCTTACTACTGTTTTTGGTGCCCTTCACTGGTATGCCAGGTTACATTTAGCTGACTCTGTCACCATGTCTGATTTTGAGAAATGTAATTTGCCCATAATGCAAAATCTTCATAACAACCCATTTTGTTCCAACTATATATTTTAAAAAAATGGATAGTTCACCCAAAATAAATAAATAAAAACTGCCATCATTGATTTACTGTTATGTTGTGCCAAACCCATTTGATGTTCTTCTCAACATAAAAGGAATTAAATGAATCTCAATAAGTGTATATTATATATCAGAAAGAACCAAGAGATATATTAGATACATGCATTAGATACATTTTATTTTATGGATACATTATTTTACCATGTATGGGCAAAAAAAAGAGACATTTTCAATTATTATTTGATTATGATTATTATTATTATTATTAAATGTTTTGTGTTCCACATATATATTGGGATTGGAAAATACCAAGAAATATTTTCACATATAAAATGATTCACATTAAAAAAAAAATTTTCAATTATTATTATTATTATTATTATTATTATTATGTTTTGAGTCCCACAAACATAAATTTATTAAACAATAGCAGTAATTAAAAAAATATATATATATATATCTAGGTCAACATACAGGTTTGGAACGACATTGGGTAAGTAAATGATGACAATTTTAATTTTAGGTGAACTATTCCTTATTTTACATATACCATTTATTATGTTAACATTTATCAAATGCTACATACAATGGAAGAAAAAAATTATATGTATATGTATATTTCTCACATTTAAGATGCACATACAGTTTCCAGAAGTTTCCTTCTGCATCACAAGAGGAGTCTATGACACAATATTGTTCATCGTTTCCAAAAAGAGAGGGATGATAAATGATGAGTGCTGAACTCATAGGGTGCATGAACCCACTGCGCCCTTCTTCGAAGAAAAAGAAGGGAGGGTGAAACTTATTTAAAGCTAAATGTGGCAGGAACTGGGACATATTCAAAAAGCCTTGCTGAAGGGAAGGAAAGGTCCGTATGTCCGAGGGGGCTGGAGAGAACAGAAGAGCTGCCCCATTAATCCACCACAGCCTCTGCTTTGAGAAACAGTGTGTAGTGTTGACCAGTGTAATGGACTATGCAATAAAACCATAATCAGCCACTCCCTGAGTTTTCAATCTGGAATCACGTCGCCTTCGGTCGATGCTCTATCCAAATGGATGATAACAGGAGAGATCTCACATCCATTACAGACACTCCAACAACCTTTATTGCCAATCAAATGGCCCTGTTCTGAACCCTCCTTTGGCTTCCCCTGTATGCCATGTTTCACTGTTATCTCTGAGTGAGGAGTGTGGGAGATGCTCTCTCTTCTCCGTTATGGCTAGCCATAGATCAAGGTCACTGTTTCTGTGATCATTACACCACTGAAGGTGACAGGCTGCATTTACAGGGCGATGATCAGAGGCCGTGAGGGAGACGAGCGGCTCTGTATTTCTCAGATGGATAATAGATATGCACTCACACAGACACACACACACATTTACAGTGAAACAAAGCATCTCTACGGCACAGGGAAATCCAAGTCTCTCTTCTATCACAATCCAGACACACATTACCAAGTGCTTCGGAATTACTGCCGAAACAGGTCAAGGTCCTATGAATGATCTCCAAAATATCAGCCATACGATGCTGTTGATACTATAAATGACAAAACATATTCAACCATTTAACACCGCATTTAACAAAAATCATGTATGTGAGTGTGTGCGTGAAGAGTGAGAGGGGGGATATTAGAATCATGCCATGGGGTGCATTGAGGAGGTCGCTGCTTTCCATATTGCAGTCGTGTTAGTGGAAGCTGTTTCCTGTCTGTTTTAAACAGTGGCAGCTGGCTTGAGAGCACCCTGGGCTGCCTCAGGGTCCAGCACACACACACACACACACACACAAATGGCAATTGGAAACTCATTATATAGGAATATTAAAATACATTATTGTTTGTAAATTAATGAGAAATTATATGCTGTACATATTTATCTTTTTCATATTTTACACACACATTGAAAGTGTGTGTGTGTGTGTGTGTGTGTGTGTGAGTGCATGTATTATATATATATAAAAATAAAATAATAAAAATAATACATCCACTATATATATATATAGACACACACAGATTTTCATAAAAAGAACAATATGTATAATATAATTTCTCAATTTACAATCCATACTATATTGTAATATTCCTATATAACGAGTTTCACACACACAAAATCACTCATTTCAAAAATCAAAAGAAAACTCTGGAGATGGTGCAAAACGGGACTCTTTCTGTTTGCTCTATCCACTCATAAACTAGTTGAAAGAAAGAAAGAAAGAAAGAAAGAAAGAAAGAAAGAAAGAAAGAAAGAAAGAAAGAAAGAAAGAAAGAAAGAAGAAAAGAAAAGAAAAGAAAAGAAATGAAAAGAAAAGAAAAGAAAAGAAAAGAAAAGAAAAGAAAAGAAGAGTTCATAAGCTGTATTGTCCTTAAATAATAGTAACTGATCAACAGTTACTGAAATAAATAGGCTGCAGCAGTTTAACATAATTTTCTCTACGGTTAAACTACATAATAAAATCAGTACTTTGATATGTATTTATTTCTGTAGATCAGCTGTGCACTGAATGATTCTTACAACGAATAATACGCGTATTCATCTGATTCGACATAAAAACCATAGATGTGGTTTATTGCAAAATGCCAACTATGCGAGGAGAACAGTCGCGCGGCCACTCAAGGCTTCAGTACATTAAAGTAGCAAAATGACACGGAATTATGTTGTGAGCAATATGGTTCAAATGTTCGATGCAGATGCATGTATAGCCCATCACAAATGCACATATAAGTAGAGCAGATGAGTGGAAACTTCAGCCAGAGCTTAACAGCGCGAGTGATCGCGAAGAGAAGAGAGGAATTGGATGATAAAGTCTACTAACTGGAACATTAACAGAGAAGTAACTTGCAAATATACCGTATTACAATATCTAAAAGTACGACAGAGCGTGGTAAAGCCGTAAAACTGTACATTAAATTATTATGGCCTCAACTTCGCCTAGTTAACAAACATTTTGTGTGAATCTGCTGTTGTCAGAGTTTAGGATCCAAAACGTCAGAATTGTGGTTACTGAAGCCAGAGAAGGCCGGAGAAATCGATTTCATTAAAACATGGGTGGACGCCTTGTTACATGTGCAGCGCCCTATCAGACTAATTTAATTGTCCTGAATGTTAATTACTAGTGACAGAGACGTGTTACTATTATAATGTTTCTAAGAAATAAAACTAGCTACAGAAACGCTGGACTAGCTGTGGTTTAATTCAGCCTTAACACAGGCAAGATTCTTTTTATAAATCGAATCCCTCAGCGACTAATGTTATTTTAAACTTTGAAAATTATCCATGCGGAGTTGCCCTAGATTTTTATTTTTATTTTTATTTATTTTTTATTACGATTTTCACTTCAACTGGCATTAAAATAACAGGCTATAATCTGAATATTTTTAAACAAAACGGACGTTTAATACAAAAAGATATTTACAATATTTATAATTACAACAAAACGGCAAATGATGTAGGCTACGAACTGCAGTGTTATTATAGTGCAAAGAGGAAACGTTGTTTAAAATACAGCCAAATATCTTCCCCAATAAATGAGTATTTGCTTGTTTCCGTGACAGGGGGGAGCACACCTTTGACTGCTCAACTGAAAAGTTTGGCCTTTCCTTTTTTCCTGCCGGCTGGTGAGGCGGGTAGGATAAGGATTACTGTGCTATAAGGTTGCTATAGTCTCTTAACCCAAAACCTTATGAAACGGTGATGTGACAGGGCAACTATTATGTACAGTAATAAATGTATATGTCATCAAGCATTAATTGCATTAACCTGGTAATTAAATATGCAACATCAAGGTAACTATTTAGCAACATAGTATCAATGTTACATTTCCCACTTTAAGTACATTTTTATTATAACCTATAGACTATATATAAACCACCAACCCCTTCCCACAAAAAAATAATACAAATTCGAGCGCTTTAGTAACACGTAACAAAGTAACAAAACATGTCAGAACTGTTTAATATAACAACATGTAATTAATCTGACTTCGTAATATATTAACATAATTCCAAATTCCGTATTAACTCGTTTATTTAGTTAGACCCTCCTACTGAGAACAGGTTCACCTTAAAGTTCAGCCAATGAGCAGCACGAATCAGTCATCACAACCAATCACGCAGCCGTTCTGAGAACTTCTGAGCAAACTTCATACAAGTTCACCATCAGAACATTTTAAGTTGATAAGTGCACACAAGCATATAGATATATATTTTCAAATGATCATGAATATTCATCGGTATAAATCCTACCTTTGAGTCTCACACGTAAACGCCTGCGTGCGGATCTTAGCATATCTCCATCCTCTAGTCCCCTCTTTACTTCCAGCAGACAAGTTTTATTCTTTTTATATAACACCTGCAACGCTTTATTTGCTTTGATTGCTATTTCCCCTCCTTTATCAATCTAGTTCAGTGGAGCAGAGGTTGCTCTCCTTTTTTGTTGTCGTCTAAACCGTTTAGTTTTGGATGATCGGTCAAAGGTTGTGAAAAGCAGCGGGGAGAGGCAGGACGCCCAGCCGAGGAGGGAACGCAGGAGGCCGGACAGATCTAGTGGGCTGCATCGACGAAACGGACCATTAGACAGGGAAAAGCCATGGCTCACATCTCTGGTCGATCAGGTAAGCGCAGGGCTCTCTTTTCGTCTCGCCAAACAGTGTGAGTGTTTATTTTCTAGCGGTAGGGGTGAGTCGCCGTCAGCTCAGGTAAGAACATACAGTAGGTGTACTTTACAAACTACTTGACCAGCGACAAACCTTTATTGACCGCCCTATTATGTTGCAAGTCTGCTCTTACGGTAGTTCTTTGCTCGCTGAAAAGTATTTGCCTTGTCAATCTGTACATTTTAAGTGGCAACTGATTCACACTGGGATTATGCTATTATGTGATGTTATTAGCTGGGCCCGTGTGCTGACATAACTGCTCACTGTAATCCATACTAGTATTACTGCGGGATCTCCCATTGCATCATTCAAATATTAATTTCTCCAAACATCAGCCTTTTTGCGATCGCATAGTTTTATGGCAATATTAATATTACATAAATTCATATTTCCAATGTTATTATTATTAGGCTCAGTACTACTGTCGTCGTTGTTGTTATTAATATTAGGCTTCTGTTGTTGTCGTCGTCGTCGTTGTTGTTTATGCTGTTCAGTTAATTGAAAACATAGATCATATGCTAATTCACCTTTCTATTTTGGGTGTAAACGCGAAGATCAATATAACACTTGTAATAATCTAATTAATTATGGTAAAATTAAAAGCAAGTACAAAATCAATCTCTGATGCTGTGGACAGAACTCAATTGATGGTCCATCTGTTCACTCTAGACATCATGAATGGGTAATCTAAAGACACAGCTGATATCATGACTGGCGTTGTGAATGCCGTTTTGTTGTTTTGGTGACAGCGGTCAAAATTTTGGAAACTTCATATTTTGGTTTATTGAGGTATTGGATTTTAAAACATCTCAATTGCAGTTAATATAGGAAAGATGATTAATTTATCGATAAAATTGTTTTTGTATAATCTAGGTATTGTGCAAAACACTAATATCATTATACTACTATTATTATTAGGCTACTATTAATGTTAGTAGGCTATTATTTGCAATTTCTTTTTTCCATCTGTTTAATTTCTGTGATAGCCTACTCTAAACTCGATCAGAGATTATTTAAACTTTTTTCAGTTATAACTTTTTTTTCCCCAAGGAAAAAAATCTCAATGATTTTTTTCGGTGTTTGTGATAACTCAATACCTCTGGAAAAACACAACCAAATAAGCTATTTTAAAACAATCCGGCGACTGAAATTCCCAGTAAGCGTAACAGACTTCTTAAAATTCCATTATGGGTTATTCCTGCTGTAAAAGCTAAGGATACTTGCATTCAGCTATAGCACACTGAAGTGGACAGCAGGCTTAGTGGAGTGGAAAGTATCGATTGGTGACGTAGAAAATATTACAGTGAATGAGATGAAACCTATGGGCTTTTTAAAAGTGGAAATAGAAATATTGGATAGTGGAACAGAAGTGATTTTCTGCGTTCTTGTTAGACGTTCATCGCTGTTCACTCTGACTAATAAACTTATGTGGCGTATAGCAGAGGTTGTCAAAACAGATGCACTATACCACTGCACCTTCTCTCTCTTTCTCTGTCTGTCTCTCTCTTTGACACGTTCGATCACTCTCTTCCAATCGTTCTCTTAAGAGTAAAACCTCCTGGGTTGGTCTAAAAAAAGAATGCAAAATGTAAAACGTGTTTTCAAACAAGCCAGACCTTTAAAAAAATATTTTTGCATGTTTCTTGTTTATTTAAACTGGCACGCTTGCAATTTATTACACATTTTCCCTTGCCCAGCTGTGACAGGACGGTAATATTATAGGAAAACTAAAAACAATATAGGCCTACTGTATGCATGTAGCCTATGTATGTATGTGTATATATATATATATATATATATATATATATATATATATATATATATATATATAAATAAAAACATCGAGGAGCCACATTAAATATAATTGTATTTTGTAGCACAAAGACTTAATATCCCGCTTTTAGCATTCAGTGGCCACTATGATCAGTTGCAATTAGTTTTCCTATCATTTAACAGAGGAAGTAAGTAATATAGTAAAGGGGAGTGGAGGCAAAAAGCTGGGGTCTTGCGGGGAAATAAAAGCAGCTTTAAGGGAAATGTGTAGTCGAGTGTGAAATTACAGCCCATGGTGTTACATATTGTACCAGAAGCTCCCTCCAAAAATACTAACAAAAAGAAGAATCGTCCCCAAATTTAGCCGGAAGGCATAACATAACATAGCCTCCTGTTCTTTTAGCCGAACCTGCAACGGTCACAGGGCGAACACTTCATAAATGTGTAAGATCCTTCTTCAGTCAAGCCAAAGCCTGCACTTTTTACTAATTACTACAAGCATTTAAACACATGTGTGGTGCTTAAATTTAGATCTGTGCGTATGTGCAATTTTACAATATATATATATATATAAACAAGCAGTGAAAAAGATAACAGCAAAAACAATATCAATGGCAACAACGATAATAGTGTGATAATAACTGAGTGCGATGCGTAAAATTAGTGCATACGATTGTATTTGAATTTTAACAATAAAAAAATATACTTTTTTTATAAAAATTATGACATTTAAGAAGATAGCACGCTGACTTTATCACCTGCTTTAAAAAGTGATAAAAAGCAAACATGATCACAATATGTTCCAGGATCTAAAAACTTATTCTGAAACAGCTTCTTTTTTTTCTGAGACAAGTAGCTATATAAACATTTTATATCGATTTATTAGAAATGTTGCCTAGATAGATAGATAGATAGATAGATAGATAGATAGATAGATAGATAGATAGATAGATAGATAGATAGATAGATAGATAGATAGATAGATAGATAGAATTGGTTTAAAATAAAAATAGCGAAAAGATAGAGGAGTCTAAAATAAATAAATAAAATAGCGAAGCGTCAACTGAACATGGGTACACTCAGTGATCAACTAGGCATAAACAAACTGACAAAACCACGAGTCAACGATGAACAACCATCGATTTCAGTTCTACAAAACATTTTTTTCTTATATATCTGAGCAAAAATAACATGAAAAATAAATAAAAAATAAGAAAATAAATAAAACCTAGAACTCACTAACAAACATTAAGTTCATCAATTGTCATCAACAATCAAAAATTTTGTTGGATAGCCATAAAACAAACTTCAACAGCCTCCCTCAGTCAAATAAAGCAAACTAAGCAGCGCCATCTACAGAAATACCTACAATACAGCAGCTCAAACAGCATGGTCAAGACACAATCCTTTTACTAACATTTGACAGGCCAGCGAACTTAGTAGTGTCGTTACAGTACCAAAAACAATGATAATACTTATAATTCTCGACTGTCATATAGCTGTCAGATGCAGCAAATATTTGTCAGAAATTCAGATTGTAGGCTATATTTATATCTGTACATTGCGCATATTTATGCTTTATATTATTGTTTACATTTTCCGTATTTCCTGTTTTAGAAAAGAAATGCCAAAATATTGCTTAATAATTTATTATTATTTAACGCCAATGCATTAGCCTAAAATCGATATTCGGTGGAAAAATGTGAAAACACCCGACAAGACCTAATTGAAAGAAAGGCAGACAGTAGAAATTGAAAACATTGTTATAAAGATTAAGACGTTCCTTCATCTTAAAATAGTCTCCTCTTGACAACATTATGCCCATCAACAACACACAATTTTTTTTACATTCAGTCTACATTTAGGTCATCAATATGATTCAAGCATGATTCATGTAGTTTGACAACATACAGTTTAGAAATACCACGATGCCTGGCCGCTGGTGGTACCGCTTCCTTTCCACTTGTCTTTTAATTTCCTCGATTTTTTTAAACCCATCTCTCCTCATTTCCCTGTTTGCATCCCTCCCCTTCCGAAGTGTCAGATGAAGAGACCTCCTCATTTGGTGCTCCAGCTTTTTGCGTTGGCGAATCACAAAGTGTTGGAATCTATTGCCTTTGTCTGACATGTCATCCATCTCTATGCGAGGGGGGATCTGGGAAGGAGGGGGGCGGTGGACTGCAGCTTTTAGAAACAGACACACTGAGAAGAGGGGTTTCAGTCTCAGCCCAAAGCTTCTAACAGGCACATCCCATTCTTGAAGAGAGGGGGACCGAGAGACACTCGCCGTGTCCATGTTTTTTCCTGTCATCCCCGCTCGAATCTGACTGTACCCCTCAGACTTTACCAGAAACGCTTCTCCATATCGAGGAATTTACACTGCAGTTTCATCAGAGGACACTGGAGGAGACGCAACCACTAATGCTTGCGTTCCCTTAAATATGTAGCTAACAAATATTAACTGAACGACTGATTACGCTAACGTTCCTGCGTA
This sequence comes from Barbus barbus, assembly GCF_936440315.1. Classification (NCBI taxonomy): domain Eukaryota; kingdom Metazoa; phylum Chordata; class Actinopteri; order Cypriniformes; family Cyprinidae; genus Barbus; species Barbus barbus. The sequence goes on from NC_136744.1 coordinate 18,861,309, forward strand.
AAAGATTTTTTGAGAGACCAGTGCAGGACATGATCTGCACTTAACCTGCCTCGTGTCTTCACTGAATGGACTGATCAGCACGAGATAAAGTTCGTCGCGCGCTGAAGAACTTCTGTACACTGGCATCGGAAGCACTGCGCTTTGAACGGATAGCGATCTTTATTAATTCCAATTAAAGCTACATAATCAAGGCGAGACGGCGACCTCAGTCGATTATCTTTCCTTCCTTTGCTATCCCATGGATATTCACTGCAAAGCAGACCCCTTCTCGGCGATGCACCGTGAGTAAAATATCAGTATTTTCCTTAAAAATCTCTGTCTCGGTTAGCATAAATAAAGTCTAAATTGTTCATTGTTTCGGTAGAGTTGGCTTTGTAAGACTAGCCATTCGCGCGTTAAGCTATTTACTCTTACTAAGTTTTCCAAAGCTCTTACAAGAAACGTAGGAAATGATTGTTTAAATATTTTATACTTGACGCTCAGTAAAGCGAATACGAAAAGTAGTCACCGCGAATAAAAATACGGTCGCTTCTTATATTTAGCGGCCTTTAAATAGTTTGTTCTGACAAAAAGTCGATTACCATATTTAGCTTAATTTAAAATGACTTATTCTGCCTTGTATGTAAAACATAAATGATTATGATATTATAAACTATGATATTATAAACAATATATTTATTATTTTTACGTTCAGTAAGCCTATCTGAGTAAATTACTGGTACATGTGGGATGGCAACAGATGTAGTTACAGCAAGAATATAAATATAAATCAAAATCGCCAGAAATGTCTAACATGTGCCAACGCAATAATACCAGATGAATTGCAAAATATTACATTATTTTACAAAACACTGCCTTTAAAAACTCTGCATTTTAAAGCGAGGAATTTCTAATGGAAATAAATGTGCTATTTTAAAAATCAGAGAAAATGCTTGATGTTTTCCATAATAATAATTTAAAAAAGTTATTTGTTGAAAACACCGTATTGTAACAAGATGATGGAAGGCCTGGGTCTAATTTAAATAATTAATTCTTAATTATTTTGCAGTAGCCTACTCCATGGTTGTAATATGAGTTATCAAAGCTCTTTTTAATTATTTACAATAATTGTGCAAGGAAAATTAAACAGGTTGAAACATAATCTATGCGACATGTGTTTGGCTGCAATGGAATAGAAGAGGAAACTGCAGCGGGTCTTTATGGGTAGAATAGCACATGACGTTTGCCAGTGTTTACAATCATGAGTGCGTATAAAAAGATGTGTGGATAATAATAATTATTATTATTACAATAGTAGATCTTTAGCGTGCTATATTGTGCTGACAAAATATATAAATATAAAGAAATTAATTGAACTATAAATTTAAAAAGTAGCTACTGTCCAACTTGCAAAATTAATTTGTTTTATCTGTATGATGAAAACATTAACTGTCGTCCCGTGAACCTTTCGATACATTTTATTTATTTATTTATTATTATTATTTTTTTTTTTTCTATTGTCATCGTTAAAAAAAAAAAAAACTGTACAAATAAACATAAAAAGAACTGGGACGTCAATACCTTTTACTATAACTATCTTATTGTTTATCGTTGTCCACATGGGCACATGCAGGTAGTGTGTGTGTGTGTGTGTGCATGCGCGCTTCCATGCGGAGAGTGTTAAAAGGGAGAAAGAGAGAGAGGTTGAGGAGAGAAAGAGAAAATTAAACGCTTCTGTGTGGTAGCCATGTTAACGGCGCAGCCTATCTTCTATATGTATGTAATGTTATGCTTTTTGTGTCTGTGTTGTTGTGTCCCATATAGGGCACGGCGGTGTGAACCAGCTAGGAGGGGTGTTTGTGAATGGCAGACCCCTACCTGACGTGGTCAGGCAAAGAATCGTGGAGCTCGCGCACCAAGGAGTCAGACCTTGTGACATCTCAAGACAACTACGGGTCAGCCATGGCTGTGTCAGCAAAATTCTCGGAAGGTACGAAAAAGTACAGATGTAGTAAATTTGTCCAGTTATACCCGTGTAGAAATAACAATAGTCATGAAATGTTTGCTTCATGTAAATAAACATCCTAAACATTGTTGTACTGTTATGTGTCGTATTAGTAAGTTTTTCCCTTTTAGTGAAAAGGTCTAATATTAAACATTTCTGACCTTAAATTCATTGTTGAGGAGAAAGGATATGTTTTCTAGGAAACTGTTATAGATTTTTGAATTTTCTGAAATATTTTTCAGCTATCAAAAGGATCTTATAAGGTATTCTGCACTTTAAATGTTCCTTAGAAATTATGAGATATGTGTTGGTGGCATGTATTAATCGTGGGGTGCATGGGACATATATCAGTCGCTAAAGAAACCGCTTGATAAATGGATGATTAGGCTTCGATTTTAGATCGCAGCATACGAATGTTAATGATTCAAAACGGAAAACATATCAAATGTAGGTGCTAAAATAAAAATTAGCCTACACATTTTCCCGTCGCAATGGTTGGGAAGAAAAATCACACTTGATCATTTGAAACTCAAAAAACAAAACAAAAACAAACAAACATTAAATTAACATTTTATAACTATTTATGACCCGGATCCACAACGCACTGTTTATAAATATGCTCAATGCCACACGCTAGCAAAAAAAGAAAGAAAGAAAAAACACGCCAATATTCTGACATGTAAGGAATTTTTTAAATAACGAATTATCGTTTATCTTTTTCTAGATACTATGAAACCGGCAGTATTAAACCTGGAGTTATTGGGGGGTCCAAACCAAAAGTGGCGACACCCAAAGTTGTGGATAAAATCGCAGAATACAAGCGGCAAAATCCCACAATGTTCGCCTGGGAGATCAGAGACCGACTCCTGGCCGAGGGCGTTTGTGACAACGACACAGTACCAAGTGTTTCATCTATAAACAGGTAGGCTAATGCTATTTGAATTTGGATTTTCAGTTTTGAAATGTCAAATTACTTTGAAAAGCATGAAGACAGAACAGAACTATTAATTCCGTTCTCTACTGACCTTCAGCAGTAGCCTAGTCTACTGTTATTAAAACGGTGAATCCTAACACTAACGGCCAAATTATCATCAGCTCATTTGAAAACCCTTTAGAGGCCTTGTACAGAAAACTACACATCGTTTCCAATTGACGATGCGTATTCAATGGGTGACGTTTTTTTGCTTTTTTAATTCTAGCTCTCGGGGTGGTCTCAAATGTGCAATTCAATCCCAAATCTGTCCACAGCCTGCAGAGGATCTATAGTTGAGGTCGCGAAAATCACATCTGTCTCGATGAAAACCAATCAATACTCTGTAACCAGATCCAGTTGCACTGGGAAATACGCGACTAGACATCACTGCCTTATACGGAATCTCAGTAGTTCTAAATATATATATAGGCCTAGTACGCAAGACAACAAACAAAAGTTAATTTAAACGGGTTTGAAAAAAGGCGATGTGTATTTTTTATACTTTCTACTTATTTTAACTAATAAAATAATAACAATAATAACAATAATTATTATTACTATACTATTATTATTATTATTAAACAAGAATAGTTTAGTAAAATGATGTAATAATTTGAAATATGCTGGGTGCGTAACTGCTTCTACCTCAGCAATTTCAGTAAGCTATTAAATTTAGCAAGGACTAACAAACAGGTCCTGTAGTTCTTATGTTATCGTAAATAATGCAAGGGAGATCATATGCAGTCCCACTATGCTTATATGCCTACCTACATTAAATCAGTCAGCTGAAAATAAAAAGTCCTAACAATTAGTTACCATTCTTTTCTTATTTCTTATTAAAATACAAAGGCTAGCAAGACTATCCCAAGTGAGATGGAGTCGTGGTGGTGGGAGGGGGCGGAAGAGTGGAAGAACAAGGTGAAAAAGGCCTACCTGCAAGCAGGAGTAATGAACTTTGGTTAGGAGGCACTGTTCCATAGAGCTGGCCAGCAGCATTACATTTTAATGAGCTGAAGAGAGATCATGGGCCGACCCACACAAGACATTTCCTAGAAAAAAAAAACGGGGGAGAGAGAGGCTGAAAAAATTCATTTCATGCACTATGGCTGCTTAAAAAGGGCAATTTGAACAGGTCTCAACACATGTATGCTGTAATTTTTTTATCTGCATTAATGACATGAAAGAAGAGCCAATAAACCTTCGTTTCCAATGTTGTTCAAGTCATCTGTCATCAGGCAATTGTAAGGACCTCTGTTTATGTATAAAATTAATATGTATAATGATGTAGCTGGAATTTATTACTGCTATTCTGAATCATACAAAGTTGGAATTTCTATGCTCAAGGAACACTTATTGGATAAAACTCCCTGAGCTAATCATTTCAAAACTTGCCTGTATTATTTAATAAAATAGGATTTGCTATAAGTAAACATCCGTGAGGGCTGTATTTTGAAGTGATCTGGGTTACACTGTTCTTTAACTTTGATACTGCTGAAAGCAGGCAAGTACAAACAAAATACAAAGTACAAATACAATATTTTAACACTTCCTATGATCATTAGAGAACATTTAACACAGGCTGCAGTCGCCTAGTCAAGCTGTAAGCCTTGTGCCATTTCAAACAGGTGTTCTTGTACCCTATCTAAAAGTATTCCCTCACCAGTGAGCAGACTTCAGAGGCAGGACCCTCATGCACTGAGCGCTTAAGAGGTTGACCTCTGCTCTGTTGACATTAGAAGATGTCCCAGCTTTAAGCACATTTTCTCTGCATGAATTATTAAAGATTACACACTGTCTGGGGTGTTCTCTGTGTCCTCCTCACAGCATGAAGTCACTGGCACACAACCAGTTCTGAGCCCTTCTATCGCCTGAATCCTAAGCGTCCTTTCAATACCATCGATTCGTATTTTAATATTTCTACAGGGAATTCTCAGCACCATGGCAAGTCATTAATTCACACCTTCCAAATAGCTCATTCGATAGCGAGAACATGGATCTAAGCTATTGAATTTGTGTGGCTAATGCAAATCGTAGGGTTCAATCATTGTTTTGGTTGAATGTTAAAAAAATCACACAATACTTATAATACTTGTATAGATTTTGCTATATTCATTTTTTCTTTTTTTTACAAAAAAATGTTTTTAAAAAATCTTGCCAGTTCACTTCACTCAAATCATCATCACATATGGAATAAGGATTTCCTTAGTAATGAAATTTACATCCATGTTATAGTTTATACAAATGTGAAAATGTGTAGCCAACGAGTATAAATGTGTTCCTGGAATAAGGTGACAGCTTCTTCTCTCAAAAGCTTGTCCCAGATTAAAGACATCAGATGCTGCAGTGGGCTTTAGTGAAGCAATGAGACACTATTGCTTTCCTGTCACATATAATTTATAGCCCTCCATTTGCATCTGTTCTTCTCTGCCTCTAATTCCCCAATTTTTTTTATTTTTATCCCCAAGTCCCAATCAATAGGGCCTCATCCGCACTGGCCCCCCTGAATGTTTGTGCTAGAAAAAAATGTTGGATCTGGGAAGTCAGTATCTACACTCTACAAGCAATCTTCACTTGCTTCAGTGAGAAGGAGGATAGAGGGAGAGATTGAGATAGATAAAGAAGGAGAGAGGGAGAGAGAGATAGATTATTAAAGCTGAGGCCAGTTCGAGGCAGTGAAGCTCATCATTGAGGTGAATTGATGTGATTTCATGCTTTGTTTGCAAGATCATTCAGACCAAAGTGCAATGAAGACTTTCCCCCATATCACACCTTCGAGGTAGTGGGATTTTATCATATTTCTAAAGATGGGATCCCATTTGATTGAATCCACTCTCTCCGCGGTAGCTCCCACTCTGCCTCGCACATCTACTCCATGATTGGCCCTAATACCCCAAGATTGGTTATTTGTGACAGAATCAGTGCATCTATATAGGAAGGCCCCAAAACAACACTAGAGTTTTACACACGCATTGGGTCGCATCAGGCTGTGCGAAAGCTTACCGTAAAGTGATCCAGCCAACCAACTGCAACTTCGACTCATCGTGTTCTTTTAACTGTCATTTCATAGGATAATTCGAACCAAAGTTCAGCAGCCTTTCCATCCATCCTCCGACGGCACAGGAACGCCTCTCAGCACAGCGGGACACACTATAGGTGAGACAGCATATATTTTGCATATAAACATAAAAATTGTAATGACATCAATTACTCCTGTGACCTAATGTTAATTCATTCTCTTTTAAGGTGATCTTGAGAGCACTCCATATACGTTAACCTATTCCTGTGCTCTTTCAGTGCCCAGCACAGCCTCCCCACCTGTGTCAAGCGCTTCCAATGACCCCGTGGGGTCCTACTCTATTAATGGCATCCTAGGAATCCCTCGCTCCAACGGTGAAAAGAGAAAACGCGATGATGGTAAGAGACTGGATTTCTCTCCATCGCTTTTATTCCCCTTTCACTCCTTTTCTAGGCCTCTCTACAGCCCCCTGTAATTTCCAATTTGTGTGGGGAGATGAAGATGGCATTTTGATAGCACTGGACAAAGCATTTTGTAAAAGAAAAAAGCGCTCTCAAGTGACTTGTTATGTAGTAAAGCAGATTGGACTATTTCATTCAGCCGCTTGATACTATGGTGTTTGCACGGCTGTAGCACATTTTATTTGATGATACAGTAGCTCTGCGCAAACAAGAATATGCCTACATGCTATCATTTGGTCCGAATCATGACAGCATAATGCTTAGGTAGTGCGTCAGGGATATGGATTTATGCTTTTTGTAAATAATACAGGCCAACGAAATGAAGACAAAGAAATCAGCAGCGTAAATACAAGAGATGCATGAGGAAATGTGCTCAGAACTGACTGGAAATGCAGAATGCAATGCAAAAACGGCCTGATGTATGATTTATAATTGACTTCTAAAGACATATTCTGACGTTTTAATTTCTCACAATTTTCTGGCTGTGTATTTTTGCTTTTGAAGAACTGAAATAGCGGCAAAATGGGGGCTGCCAACCTGCTCATGCCAACATTCTCTCTCCTTTTCTAAATGAGAGGGCACATACCGCCTGAGGCCTAATGGCTGATCGGCTCTTCATACAATCGCCTTTTGAATGCTAGTGAATAAACATCCATGTGGCACCGGGCCGAATGGGAACACAGAAAGTGCTGTAGTCAAAGGGAGTGAGGTTGAAGTGGTTGGAAATGATCTCTTAAAACATTTATCAAAGCAGGGCTACTTGCTTCTTTTATGTTTCCATCTCTTTAGTTCTCTGGAGTGGCAACCACTTGGATGGGAGGAAAATAGGATATTGTAAGTTCCGTTAGCCCACCTTTTCTTTGCTTGCTCAATCACGAGCCACTCGAGTCTGATCAAGTGCTCTGTGAGGGTGTGTGTGAGTGTGTGTGTGTGCACGTGTACGTGTAGGGTTGTGTGTTGAGGGGAGGGGGATGAGACGGAGCGCACTGACGCTTAATGATATCATTATGGAGAGCTCTGGATCATATATAAACACTGCGAGAAAGCGACTGTGGCAAATCACATTTGCTACAGCGTGGCAAGCTCTTACCGAGACCGTCGTGGGGCTTTTCCTCTGTCACTGTCATAGACCGTTTGCTCCTAAAAACAGAGAAGGGACATAACATAAGCGAGAGGGGATTACCCAGCCAAACGGCAGCGGTGGTAGTTATTCCTAGTTTGATTAGAACTGACACAACGTGAAGAGTGGATGAAAGGCTTGAGTGTAATTGCATCATAAAACACTAGGCGGGAAAACACGAGTTTACTTGCGTGTGCAATATCAAATTTAATACCGCTTCAGCGAGGATTACCTTTCATTATAACGACTAGAGTAAATATTCCCATCGTTGCCAATGTGTTTCCCTCCTCTGGCATCGCACGACCTTATTCAGGTCTCTCAAGGTGTACCGAGACATTTGTAGGGCATATGTCATGCCGTGTCGCTGATGAAGAGCTCATGGCTGGTAATTTGATACAGTGCCAAATGTCTAAAAAGCTTTGTGTTATTTAAACTTAGCCCTTATTTCACACCGAGACATCAGGGAGGCAGAGCGACAGCCAGTGTATGGTTTCAATTTCATAGCAGCCCAGCAGCCTTGGGCTACCTGAGCCTTATTTGGCTGGGCGCAGCCAATCTTCCCTTCATTAGATGATGACATAACAGAAATATGCTAATCCGATTTTAGGAAGAGCTGTGCAGATGCACTTTGAAACACGTAACGTGTGAAATGAGGTTAAAACCAGCCAGTTCTGGGGCGGTGTAATGAGTTAGTGTTTGATTTAAAAGATGTAGGCTTCCGCAGTCTTTATATTTGATGATGCTAGTGCCCTTTAAAAAAAAAGAGTCCCCATTACAAGAGTGATATGGAGATAATGTAGTGTGACACGTGTTATGTACACCAGGTCTTTGCAAGAGGAGTTTCAGGGACATAGGTGTCATAAGAGTCATTAATCTGTCATTTTCATGTGTTACTGCAAATTAAAAGAAGCATGTTGCTCGCCGGCTACGGGTGACGTTCGGCGTGGCACGGAAAGTCGGAGAAAGGGAAAGAGGGGTAGGGGTTGGGGGGAACCTCCCAAGATTAGTTCTTCGGTGGCAATAGCTCCCCGCAAGTTGAACATAGTGACATTTAAAAGAATTTGCAATTCTGCAGAGAAAAGCTATTAATTCACAAATTAGCACCCCCTTCCTCTATCATGGATGTGCAAGCTATTGAGGAGACAAAAGAAATAGCCTAAAGGGGAAGAGAGAGACACAGCCCTATCTGTGTAAAGATTGGTTTATATGTCTGCAAGCAGTGATACCAATTATGCCAGCACAGAGAATGCGCCTCAACCTTATTGCTGCCTTCACAGGCCCTTCAATCCATTGCCAGATTTATTTGTGTATCTCATTATGGAAAATAGAATGCCTCTCTTGCCAAATGCATTAATGGCAAAAGAGGGAAATTAAGCCTGTTTGGGATTTCTCATTTGTCAAAGTTAATACTTTGTTACAAAATGACACAAATGAATGAACTGAGTTAATTACTAGCGGTACAGACACAAGTTGTGTATTTCTGCACCGTTTTGTTCTCACCTGTCCTTGCGTCGGCTGATTAGCAGGTTGGTGTGACCCCGCTCTCTTCCATCTGTATGAAACCAAACATAACCTACATAGGGAGTAGGCCGATTGCAATAAATTGCATGTGAAAACATAGACTGATGCTTGAATCAGCTGTGTGAGTGTGCGTTCACATGAAAGAAATGAAAGTGGGGTGATTTATAAGGCCTAGCGGCGTATTTATTTGACGTTAGCGCGATAAAGAGATTACATCCGTGCCATTGTGGTACAAGAATGCAAAAGTTTCACTTATAGCTTGTTTGTTCATCTAAAAGTATTGCTTTGAGAGTGAGCGACAACACACTTCAAATCCCCATGCTAAAATAGTTTGGCACACAGCTAGAATGCTTTAACCTGTGCCTCCATTTCATGGCCTGTGAGATTCTATTGTGCCAATATAGATTCTACTTTAAAAAAGAATAGAAATGAAATACATCCAAACCAAGAAATGGATTGGCCTCAGTCTAAATCGAATAAGAACATCCCACCGATCTCATCATGATGATAGCTTCTGTATGAAAGAGAAAGACCAGATTTGAAAGGGGCTGCAGAGCGTAACCGGCAGAGAAGAAGGTGCCGGGCTCCTTATCAAAGGACACAAAAGGTCTATGCCCCCGCTCGGCTGATACATCTGCATTCAAGCAGACCCGCCGCCCCGGCCTGGCCGATAGCTCGAACATGAAAATCTGCAACACGAAAACATCTAAGGACAGGGTGGTTCGCTCGAGGAGGAATCATGTCAGGGAAAAGTCAATTATGAACGCTGATGCTGAGAACTAATGGTGCGCCGCATTACGCAGATTTTAAAAGGAAAAAGAGCGAGGGAGATACGCATTCATTAATTGCGTTCCAGAACGCTGCGTCACATGAGGCCGATGTGCTAAATGACGGACTGGGTGTGAGTACAGTAAAGAATGTGTGTTATGGGTGAGAGGAGAAACCCATGCTGACAGCGGTAGCCTGAGAAAAGAAAAAAGGAGAGAAAGTACAGCTCCTACTGGCAGCCTGCACACTGCTCAGCAACACTAAATTGAATTAATAAAGCCTTTAAACACGCTGTAACATAACAGGAAATTAACAGATCCGGTTGTGCTGCTGCTGCTGCTGCTGCCACCACGCTCTTTCTCTCCCTCCATCTCTCTCTTGTTCTTTCTTCCATTGTCTCGTCTTCTTCTGATTTAGTTATGTGCTGTGCAGCCTTGCCGCACCGTAGATTTCATAAATAGGGGTGCCAATCCTCTTTTCCTATTTGCTTCTCCAGCCTATATAATGAGTGCAAACTCACACAAATTCCTAGTTTTTGAGCAAGTATAAAAAAAAGTTAGATAAAAATTTTTTTTTTTTTTAAATAGGAACACTCAACTTCAGGCTTAAAGGGATAGTTCATCCAAAAAAAAAAAAAATTATATTATTTACTCGACCTCATGTTGTTTAAAACCTTTATATTTTGTTCTTTAAATCCATACATTGAAACAATTCTTCAAAACATTTTTAACAGAAGAAAGTCACAGCATAATGATGACAGAGGTTTTATTTTTGGTTGAACTACCCCTATACGAGTAGATGTGTGATATCAGGTCAAGGGTCACAGGGGTCACAAGACCCTCATTTGCTTTTCAAAAAGCTCTCTCATCCAAGCCAGCCTTATCTGATGAGATGAAAGCAGGAAGCTCAGCGCTGTTCTCTTAAAAGAATGTCACACCTGCCCGGTCAAACCTAAACACACACTTCCTAAAGCCTAATATATTCCCTCAGAGTTCATATCACAAATTTAGGACATTACACTTTAAAATATTCAAAAGCACTTACACGTAGTGACATTGACTATGTACAGTGCATCTATTAAAATGACAAGTTCACTATGATAAGCCCTTGACTGTCTCTTGTTCTTAGTTTTATTTGAACTGGACTCTCCAGAGGAGGAAGCCCAGGGGAGGCCTGTTTTATGGACTCTGGTTATCTGATCTGACAGAGCTCTAGTCCCATAGCACCAGAGTGCTAATGCAGTGGGATGTCAAAACAAACACACTCAAGTGTTCCAATGAAATCAATATAGCACGAGCACTGATGTAAACAGGAGCCATATACATAGTCTAGACAGCATCACTGCATTCACACTGAATCTCTGTTAAATGTTAAAAAGAATCCAGTGAGAAACACTGATCTAACCTTGATCGAACCTAAATCTCCCCTAACTGTAACGTAATGGAGAGCAGCCCAGCCCCCACAGCTCAAACCACAGCTCCGTCCCCTGTGTCACAGCTCCGTCCCCTGCGCGCTTTGGGCTTTTGAGTATGGGAAACATGCTGCACCGAAGCAAATGACAAACGCCTGCTTATTGATCGCAGTTTGCACTTAGACCAGCTGATAGAAAGTAATTAATGACTCTATTTTCTTCTGTACCAAAGAGAACAATTGAGGTTTATACGGCAACAACACCCTTATAGAAGGCCCCCAAGGGAGCTGTCTATAAAAAATGCCTGCGCTCAGGTATGGAATGACTCAGATAATGCGGAGAGAAAAAACACAACAAAACAACCACAACTGGAATTAATAGGAAGAGAAAAAATGTCACCTCAGTGTAGCTTAAACACATACTCGCACACGTACTATCTCCCAGTCTCTTATCAAACCTCTCTGTGGATCTATTTCTCCTGAAAGTCAGTTCATCCTGTGGCCTCAGCCATTGAAAAAAGGTCAAGCTGGCGGGTAGAATGGCAATAAAGCCCCTGAAATGGTACTATCAGTGGAACATGATTGATCAATTGAATTCCATAGCACAGAAAAATGTGGGATTAAGTAGAGTATTATACGCACAATGAGTTGAGGCATGATGTTCATTTCAAGTTCATTTCGCCTCTCTCCTGCCACCAGATCAGGCAATCAATAGGGGCCTTGCATATCATATATCACTACGCTCTCGCCGAGGAGAGAACATAATCTGCTGCAAATTTAGAATGACAGATTTGTAAGGGAGCAAAAAAAGCCCTTCCACCAGCAGAGACACGAGAGGCTGCCGGCGCGACTGCCGTGGTTGCACGAACGTTTGCCGAATGTTTGCGGAAGGACTTCTGGAATAGCAAAATGAGGCGCTGGGGAAAGAAGGCTACCTGCTTTGGCAGGGTGATGAGGTCACGGTCTGAGGGGAAACTGTTCATTTGTTTATAGAGAGCGAGATGGAGGGAAATGCATAAGCTGGCAGTCAAGCTGTGTAATTGTATTCAAGCCGGCACTGGCCTCCCATTTTTCCAGGGAAAAGCAATCTGAAAGTGAAAGCAGCATTACATTCTAAAGGAAATTGTGCCTTTTAAATAATAGCTCTCTATTTTCCACCAGCCCAATGACGGGAAAGAGAACAAGGTGGCTCGCGCTAAAACACATGGCGTTCCCAACAAGTATATGTTTGCTCTGAAGGTAATCCATCAATTACTGCAGGCCTATCAGATGATGACGGTGCTGATGCCGATCTGGGATGGGGGAGGTGTGGGTCTTCTCTCTCCCACTTTGCACCGTCCACATCTTTCCCTCTCTCTCTTTCTCTCCCAGTCTCATGCGCTCTACCTTTCCACAGCTATTAGGATCAGTTTGAGGCTAGCGCTGACTGAATTTGAGCTGATATACTCCAATCTTTCATCCAGCAGTGCTGAGAGCTTCACTACAGCACTAGACGTAGCTGTTGTGTGGGTGCGGGGAGGGCGGGATGGGGTGCCTGACCCAGGGAGAAACGGGACCATAACGACTGGTACTAGCATGTGGCCTTGTCCCTCTCTCCTCTCATAGATGGTTCAGATGGCTCTGGCCCAAACAGTGATTCTCAGGGTAGTGTGGAGAGTTTACGGAAGCACCTGAGGGCCGATGCCTTCACTCAACAGCAGCTGGAGGCTCTGGATCGGGTGTTTGAGCGGCCGTCATACCCCGACGTCTTCCCTACGTCAGAACACATCAAGCCAGAGCAGGTTAGTAATATTGAGGCAAATGGACGAATACTAACAAACTAACTATTAAATAAAAAATCTGGAGACTGTTTGCAGTACTAATTTTAAAACGGAGTGTGAGCGGACAGCAGAGCTCATTCGGTCGACAGATGTTTATTTTTCTTAAGATGAACTAGTGAAATCAAGTCACCATACGATTTAATCCCAGACAAATTTTAACTGATGCATCCTGCCCAAGCATCACTAATATATGCATTAAATAGTGTAAGGTGCATTAAAGCCAGATTAATTTAGTTTTTAATAATTGCACATCAACATGAATCCGCTGATATGAATACGAAAAATAATTGACAGATCTTCAGTCTCTTCAAAAATTATGCTGTGAAAAACAATATAAAAAAACACCTCCTTGTATATACAAGCTCTTATTTAAAGCTTTCGGCTTATTACAGGAGATAAGCTTTATTTACTTTCATTATACTATCAAACAACCAGTGACTATTAATTTTTCTCTTGAAACTCCAAGTAGAGGCCCATAAAGCAAAAGCAGTGGCCTAATTGAGTTCATTTTAATTTCTCTCCGATCGCAGAGAATTACACTGGTGATAAATCAGGGGGACAGCCCTCACCCCTAGTAGAGGGCCTAATTTGCAGCTAATTACAAAACTGATTTCTACTGGAAGATCAATACCAAAACGAATTGGAAATGACTTGCAATCACAAAGAGAAGCCAAGAAGGTATTAAAAAAGGCAAGGAAAGAGGCTAAATGCGAGGGAAAAAACAGCCCTGGAACAGTCCAGAAAAATCACTTTTAATTTAATGTAATATTAATCAGACTACATTCCCATTTATTGGTCTGTTTTTGTGCCCCTTTTTAACTCTTGAAAGAGCGGACCTATTAGCCATGTCTGGTGTGTGAGGCCGGGCATTAAAAAGCCATTTTGGAAATGCTAAACTCAATGGGCTCACCCCTCCCACACTTCTGCCAGCCATTTGGTCATCCTTTTCAGATGGCTCTTCAGTTGCCCCACGCCCAACTTGCCCCTATCTGCATGATAAAATAGCTGTTGTGCATCTGAGGCCAGACCAAATAGAGAGCAACATCCGCTACTGGCCAACTGAACATTTGTAGCAGACAATTAGAGTTTATCTGGAATAGAGACAGACAAGTCTGGGGTCACAGCATTTCCCATTGGAACACCGGCCCTATTGTGGTGCGCAGATGCACGAACGCACACACACACGCAGACGTATACGGACATATGTACGCTCACAGTTTAATACGCGAGGAACAATGGTAGCCGAAAATCTATTCTCATTTGTTGCATTCGTTACGAAGAAATCTATTTAAAGAAAATCATAGTACCACAAATGACATCAAATGCAACTTAATCCAACAAATGTAAGCGTCAGTGTTTTAGCATTTAAAAATTATAACAGAAAGCTGTTTCGGGATTATGTTCGTGTCATCATTTTCTCATACTAAAGAAAACAATTACAAATGGTCTCGAAACGAGGCCATGTTGGTAATCGAACAAAGCGGACCCGTCTCCTCCCTTGGCTGGTCAGGGGAATGACTGCAGTCAAGCACAAAGAGACAGCTGACACCCCTTCCTTTCAGTCTGTTCCAAATCCTACTCTCTGTCCCGCTCACATCCTTAATGTATGCACACACAGTTCACATTAACTCCACCAAAACCCACAAGCACTGACTGGGGGAAATAAAAATAATGTGCAAGTTTAGTACAACTGGATTTCAGGTGCCCATTTACAAAGCCACAGTAACTGAGCCGCCGCTATATTAAATCCACTTTCCTTAAATCATAAGAAATATCGTAAAAAGAAGAAATAAAATAACACAGGACTGGCAGCTCAGAGGCAAAAAGCTTTCTAATTGGACACCTTAAAAGTGATGCTTGGATCCCAAGATATATCTACTTAAAGTGTCCCCTCCCCTCATTGGCAGGCTAATGAATACTCGCTACCAGCACTGAACCCTGGACTGGACGAAGTCAAGCCCAGTCTGTCAACCAGCGTCAGCTCAGATTTGGGCTCCAGCGTGTCACAGAGCTACCCGGTAGTGACAGGTAAGAGCGCTGGATCCACCGTCCCGGCTGACCGTTAGAATACTGGCAGGACGTTCATATTCTAGACTGTGTGACTGTTTTATGTGGTAAAGTGAGCTTTTTAAGTTGAGCGGACAGGTGAGAGTGGAATGTGACATGTTGATCTAAAGTGGATGGATTAGAGCTGCTTGCTCTGAGGGGCCGTGTAAGAAAGGAGCGATCGAAACAGACAGGTGCTGTTACTTGCATGCAAGAAGTGATTATGGAGATTTGTTGGCCAGTGTCACTGTTCAAAAACCAATTAATTGTTTTACTACTTCACCATTGTGTACTGAAATGTTTTCTTCAGCTGATAGTTCTCAGAAAGAAATATGGCGGCCTAGCACGGTTTGGCCTTTTAATGCTGCAGCATTTTTTTTTTTCCTTGTGGTATGCGGTAGTTAATGTCAGCCTGGCTAATTGAAATATTGTTTCATTGTTGCGGCTGTTATTACCTCAGAGAAGGTTAAGTTTACTGATAGCCAACTGTCGTGCTGAGATTAATACGCTGAGCTTTTAATAAAATTCACATAATTATACAGGAGCCATCAAAGCCAATGAGTTCTATGTGGGCGGAGGACAGGATGATTGAAAATTGCTGTGCCCCCTTCTCAAATGATAGCTGGATAATGTTATGTGAAAAGAAAGAGCTTTTTTCCCCCCTCGGTAATATGTGGGAGGTAGAGTTCCCTCCAGAAAGTTGGGCCTCTGGAGAAGAAAGGTGTGTTTTTGTCCTTTGTATGAAAGCAGTCTCGGTCTAGGGAGCACCCTCATGGCAGGTGGCCTTTCTTGCACCTGGGACGGGACACACCGGGGGTCTTAGTGCAGACCACCTCTTGCTTTTGGTAGAGCGTAGGAAACGGTCCTGGTGGAGAGATTTTCAAATGGTTGCTTAAGTTTTTATTGTTGATAATGATTTCACATTTGTGTCGGTGTATGCATGCATGATGAGAATGCTTACCCCTGGCAACCTAAATTCAGCATTTTCTGAAAAAAAATAAAATACAGTTGTAATTATGCTCTAAAGCTTTTTCAGAATGTCTAGGCTCAAATTACATTTCTTGAGAGTCTTATATATTAACTTTTCCATGTCGTATTCTAAATGACTTTTGGCAGTAATAACTTCATTTATTAAAAAAAAGCAAGAAAAGCAGTTCAAAGATGCAATAACTTAATGTTATGGTGTGCTCGCATGTGATAAACTGGAAATAAAAATAAGGACACAGTTAAAGGAGGTGCTAAATTACCCTACGCATTTACACTGAGAGCCAATTCTGAATAAATTACTCCCTCTCATTGGATAGAGCTGGAGATTATGCTCATTCCCAGCAATGTTTTCCTGAGCCAATTAAAATTCACGCTGCCATTGATCTTGTTGATTTTATGTTGTGCGATTTGCATAATCTATTAAAGATGAATGATTAATGAACTCTTCATTACAAAACATAAATTGGAATTTTAAGGGCACTACGAGGCATAGGAGACGCGTTTTTTGTGTTAACTGTTTACCCAATTAGTTTTAGGGGTTACTGCTCTGTACCTAAAGTCCTAAAGGAAAATGCATTTGATAATGGCTTGTCTATTGGACTGAAATTTATAATGCTGGATGAAAAAAAAAAAAAACTTGTAGTAAAGTCCATTCCTTTAAATAATTAAATAGATGCATACTTTTTTAGATAAATGAATAATATAAATTCCTAGAAAGTACAGATAATAGAGTCGTTTTGGGTTTAATCTGTGCTTCTGTTGTTTTAAAGGGCTTCAGATTTATCAGATGCAATACTTGCCCTTATGCGTCATGCACATTCCACACTGTCATGTATTAACTGTAGTAGAGGGGAAAAAAACAATGGCATGATTTATTCAAACTGCAGTAAAAAGTCTGGATGCTGTCCAGATATGGCTAGCTTTTTAAAAAGGCCGTTTGCACATACCTTCACAATGAATGACTAGTGCGGATTCTTAAGCGCCGTCCCTGCCGAGCCGTATAATGGAAGTCTTCCTGGTGCCAGTAGGATGGTACCGTGTAAATGGGCACCCCTCCGATCCGCTGAAAACCTGAGCAGGTGCTGAAGGGATCCCCCTTGTTCCAAATCTCTTCGGAGAGATGGGAGGAGAGGAGAAGGGGGGAGAGGGAGGAAAAAATTGAGTGCCCAGGCCTGAAAGCAACAGAGCTCTATGTCTGAAAAAAAAACAAGCAAGAAAAGTAAGAAAGAAAAGCAGCATACACAGGCAGAGCGAAAGAAAAGACTGCTTTGTGTCGGCTTATGCTGCTGATGAACTCCGGCTGAAATATATCTGCCAGAGAGCCATTTTTAAGTGTGGCCCGCTATTCTCCAGTGAGCAGCAAACAACACGCTGCCGGCTAGACTGAGGTACCTGATGTGTGGCCCGGTGACAAACTGCCTCTGTCTTGAGTCACCAGAAGCCCCGGCAGGCCCTACAGCCCAAATTAATGTTTATTTCAGACTCACAATAGCACACTAACCTTTGAGCACACATTTGATAATGAATGACTTTAGGAACTTATATTGGGGATTCAAGCAATTTGGCCGTCCAAACATTACATTGCTGTAATTGATCGGGGTGAAGCAGTCTATTCCGTTTTTTCCTGTGACAAAATGTTGAAAATTGAGGTCAAAGATTGCAGTACTGTTACAAAACATTGCAGTGTTGGTGATTATAAGTTGTTGTTTTTTTATCTCATTTCTAAGGCAAGTGACTTTGCTGGAGCTGTTGGGTTTTTAAAAAAGGAAGTCATTCCTCTCTCTCTCTCTCTCTCTTCACCCATGTGAAACTGTGCATTCATGAGAGCGAAAGACAGATGTGGAGAACTCTATAGCTCTTGTTCGTGTTGAGATGTGATGCGCTTCCACATAGACCAGTGTTTATCTTCCATCTCAGTAATCAGAAGGTTGACAGCCTTCCTTTTTTGCAGGTCTTGCTTGTTTCCAGGACAATAAGCAACACCACCTCTGATTAGTTTCAGAGTTCAGTGATCTTGAACACTGGGCTTCGGTCAGTGTAGCGAACGCCCTTGTCTGCTTTACAGCGGCAAAGCAGAGGCCGTGAAAACGTGAGGCCTAATTCCTCCGACAGCCTCTCTTCCTTTTCTCCTTTATTGGCCTCTAAGGTTTTTTATTTTTGAAGTTAGGCTTTATGGCCGTCATCTTCTGCTCTGAAATATAGTCATCTAACAGCCTCGTTTCTGTGTGTGTCTCTCGATTAAAAAATGTCATGTTTATCCTGCTCCTGCTGTATGAAGATTCGGACTCGCTCAGGAAAGGAAATTCTGCCATTGATTTGTGTGGGAAAGAGGCCAGTTAAGTTGCCTGATTTCCTGGCGTTAGGTCAGAACTT
This sequence comes from Barbus barbus, assembly GCF_936440315.1. Classification (NCBI taxonomy): domain Eukaryota; kingdom Metazoa; phylum Chordata; class Actinopteri; order Cypriniformes; family Cyprinidae; genus Barbus; species Barbus barbus. Next base: position 18,879,788 of record NC_136744.1, read on the forward strand.
GTTGTCAGGGTTACGTCTGACAACAAGAAGGCCTTATCTTAATGAGCAACTCTCCACACATAGCTTGGTTGTAAAACAGCAATAGTTGGGAAACAGCTAATGAGGCTATCATGAAGCTGTGAGAGCCCTCCCCACAGACCATGTTAACAGCAGAGGATGTTAAAGAGGATGAGTGTAGAGAGAGATGAAGACAGAGCTCACATTGATTGCTCGAGCTGCAGTTGCAAACCCGCTAAGATGAAAAATGCCAAACCTCATCAGCCAAATGATATTATGGCTGGCGTTGCAAAGGGACTGTGTCGCGATTTGCAGGCTTATTGTTTGGAGATGCGACTCTTACCTCCGAACCTTAGGGAAATTTGAGCATGATTGATCTGCGAGCCAAGCTGCTGTTTGTTTATGCTATTCTAGAGATATAGTTTCAAAGTGATTTACCTGTTTATATTTGCTTATTTTTAGCTCATTCAATGAATAAATAATTTAAATCAGGTTTGTATAAAATGGTAGCTTTATTTAGATTTAGATATAAATATAAATAAATAAAAATATAAAAATATAAATATAAATAAAGTTGATAGATGGCTGTGAAATTCTCTGTTATGGAGCAAATTATATGTTTCTTTTCATTCTTGCGAAAAGCTAGATAGAAAAAAGACAATTGAACCAAAGATTTCTCTGATCCATTTACTAGAAACAAAAATCAGTTCTAATATATTCTGTTTGTAAGTATGAATAAGCAGGGCCCAAAACAAACACTTGCCAAGTGGGTAAAATGCAAGTAAAATATAGCTGGCCTGTAAATTTCCAAAAACTGCGATATTACGAATCAGTTTTTTTTTTTTTCTCGCAATGTGAGAAAATCAAATCAGTGACTATTGCCTCTACTGTTGCAACACTACATTTTCCACAATAATAGTTTTTTATTTAAATTATATTGAAACTTCTAAATTTGTAGAGATATATTCCTGGCACCAAGCCACCAAAAGAAATAAATCACATTTAGGTTTTTGTGTGAGGCGATGTTTTACTGAGAGATGCTGGACTACTAATGCCTTTACTGCCAGCTATAAATTTACTGAAAAACAGAAATAAATAATTATTTTGTCATAGAAAGAAAAATAAATACAAATAGTTGTATATTAATATTGCAACAAAAAATTATAATAAAAAAATATAGCCAGCACATATGTGTGGCAAACGTTTTAAAGCATTTTTGATATAATTATTTGTGGATCAATGTTCGCACATAAAACCCTCACATAGCACAAGTGCACAGTAACATTTCCTGGCTTTCCATGACCAACTCCCCTCGTGCATGTAGAAATGTTGTTTTCTGAGCGTGCGTCTCTGGAGGCTCTGTTAAAACTCCTGAACACACCCGAGGAACTGAGTCAGAACACCACGGCAGTCGTAACTTCACATAAATCCTTCTTTTCCTCCTAAGCGCAATGTAGCATCACAACAACACCAAACACTGTCAGCCAAACTTCGTTTTCCTTTTCTTTTACTGCTTCCATTCTGTACTTCCATCTGTCATGATTCATCTTTGGGTTTTTTTTGTTGTTGTTGAGTGCGAGAGATTGTGCATTGTCTGATTGTGTGTGTGTGGCTTTTTTGTTGTTTTTCTCCACCTGGCAGAGTCACATTCATCCTCCATGTGCGTTAAGCAGGAGCCGCATGAGGCTTCCCTGGCTCCTTTCACCCCTTCCTCACTGGCAGTCTCGGGCCTAGCGGAACTGTTGCCCCTCCAGCCCAGCGTGTCAGTAGATGCCTCCACCCCCTGCTACGGTGCCTATGCCCATCATGCCCCCAGCTACAGCCAGTATGCAAGCCAGCCTATTATAGCAGGTACAGCCCTACAAAAAATAAATAAATAAAACAAAATAATAATAATACAAAGAAAGATTAGAAAATGTACACTGCGCTGGTAAAGGGGGAAACAACCAAAGGCATCATGCTTTTTTTTTTTTGATGGGGCAGCAATGGCAGTCCAAGGTCATTTGCCCTACACAAAATAAGAAATTACAAAAAGAAGGGAAAATTACTCTTTAACTAATTTTCATTTTAGTGTTACACTACTGTTCAAAAGTTTAGGGTCAGTTAGATTTTTTTTTTTTTTTAAGAAATGATTACTTTTAATTGCATATATGCATTAAATTGATTAAAAATGACAGTAAAGTCTTTTTTACAGTAAAAATATATATATCAAATAAATGCTGTTCTATTTAACTTTTTAATCACCAAAGAATCTTAAAAAAAGGGGGTATTAAAATAGAATTTTTTTTTTTTTTATTGCAATAATTTTACTGTAAAAAAACAAACAAAAGTTTTCAAAGGTATGGTGTATATAAAACAAATGGTATATATACTGTAAAATTGCAACGTTTTCAAAAGATTTTCAAGAATAATTTTTTTAATATCATTTAAAATGTAATATACTCAAAAATCCATTGGGGCACATTCCATGGCACTGCTGGAGACGGCTACAGTCCTGTATGGTCCTGAAAAATACTGTTAATTCTTATCTAGTCTCTTGTACTTTGATTTTATTTTATGATTAAAACCCTCTGTATTAGTATTTCTAACATGCCTGTTAATGTGTGAGTGGAATTGTGTGTCATACTCTACAACTGCATACTCTATTTTGCTCATATTTTTAGTTAATGACCAAAAACAAGACAACAACTCTGTTGTAATTTGCCCTTTGTTCACATTAATTAAACCAAAAGCACAACATCACACTAAAACACAGTTTTTCACATTGCTGACTGACTCAGTGTGCCACTCTTACTGGCAGCTCTCTTATTAGTAACTAGAATGGGTTACTAATCCCCCCCCCCCACCACCCTCACTGGTCCCCTTTCTAACAATGATGCGGGACCTCGCGAGGGCCCATTCGGGACTGACGAAGGCCTACGTGTTGTAAAGTTTGCGCCAGCACATCAAGCAGGATTGCTAGCCGTCACCTTCAATTACAGAACTGAATATGGAGGCAGTGTGTGCTCTGCACTCTCGTGATGTTCTGGGCTTTTTTAGCAGCAGCGATGCCACCAGCAGGCCGAGGGCATTCTGTGCTTCTTTCTGTCGAGCAGTTTAAAATATTTCAGTCAAAACAGGCCAGCAGCGCCACTCTGTGTAATAGAGGAAGTTAAAAGGCCGAGTGACCTAGAAGAGAAAACAAAGCAGAGTTGTTTTTAGCTTCTGCAGGGTCATCAGTTTGTGAATTTATGGAGAGGTGATCATTACCTACTGTATGTTCGGCATGTGGGTTTTCTAGTTATTTGTCTACAAATAAAAAGCTACAGCTGACTTCAGTTTCCACAGATTTTCAGAGAAAATGATTACAGGGTTGTGTTTTTAAGGAAATCAAATATGTTTGAGTATTTTTATTATTTATGTGCATGGTGTAACACTTTAAGTAGTTTAATGTATGAGGTGCTTTTCCACTTTATTCTATGCATCAATATTTTTGATGTATCAAAACATGTGGAGTTTACCTTTTTTTTTTTTTTTTTTACAAATATACAAATACTAAATATATTTATATATATATTTCTGGATGATTTTCCTCTTCAGTTTTATTATTATTATTATTATTGTTATTATTGTTATTATTATTATAAAGATTTTAGTATAACTGTATATCCAGCACCCATTGAATTTTTTTTATTGATTGATTGATTTTTTTTTTTTGTGGAGCTGCCCTCACAAACTTTGACTTTCTTTCCAGGTCGAGACATGGCGAGCACAACCCTACCAGGATACCCACCTCACGTTCCCCCCACTGGGCAGGGCAGCTACCCCACCTCTACACTTGCTGGAATGGTCCCTGGTAAGTGTAATTACTATTTTTACGAGGACGTTAATTTTAGGAGAGCTCGTAATATTTTCAGCGAAGAGTCCTCGGCAATTGATCATCTTCAGGAAACCCAAAGTCATGCAAAGCCAACTTGAATTTGCACTGCTGCACCTGGAAAATAAAACAGCGATTTGATAACAATTTTGCATTAATATTCAATTAGCATTGGCCCAGAGCTTCCTTTCCTGTTTGAATACATTAGTGTAGAATGCCAGGTAACATTTTAAGAATGAGAGTTGTGAAAGAGAAGTGACACAAGCATATTGCCCATGACATTTCTGGTGATGCTAATGTTTATTAAACAGGATAATATTAATGAGGAGCATAATATTAATGAGAAAAAGATTAATGAGGAGCCGTAATTGCAGGATGGCTGCAAAGACAACAGCGGGCAGTGTGAATCTCGATCTCGACTCGTCAATAACCCGAGAAGGAGCCTCAACTTATCGGCTGCCGAGGAGAAAATTAGCGCCTCTCAATAAGTGATCAGGGACATAAGTGCGGGATATAGGACAGTTCCTCTCAGTTCCACTCTGGTTCCAGAGCTCATTACGTCCCTCCCTCGCTCTCGATCGATGTTCGACGCTCTCACAGGCCATCGATAAACACAGCTTTCTCCACCCTGCCTCCAGTGCTGCAGAGCGTATCTCTTTTCCCCTCTACTTAACCTGCAGTTCAGGTTCACAGCAAACAGTTAAGGGTCACAAAACAGCGGGCGGGAAGGCCTGTAAATATTTAAATCACTATCTCTCAGAGGGACCCGACTTGAGTTTCACTGCCAGGACAGGATGCAATCTGCCAGCAAGACCGGTGCCCTCTCCCCAAACAGCGCAGACACACACATACGTATGCAAACGGACGGTCTGAGAGGTGCCGCAGAGAAGTCGGAAAAGTGTAAATGCAATTGTACATAGAGCCAGGGGATAACATCAGCGCTCGCAAAGTCAGAGCACAAACATGCAGTGTGCGAAAATTGGAAAACAAATATTTTACATCAAACACAGAGAGGGATTCTTCTCTCGGTCACCGTTGAGTTCCTCAGATAGATTCAAGTCTGTCTTGGGCTTCCACGGCCCACAAACATGAATAGTTTGCAGGGGCAAATTTAATTCAGTGACAGGATTCATTTGCTGGGCAAACATATCTTTACAGGTACATCAAATATGTTTTCATCAAAGATTCATTTTCATTGGTCACACAGGCTGAGAAATCCTCTTAAATCCTAGAGCCATGGGTTTTGTGTGCACTTCCATTCATCTGGCCCTCGAACGACTAAGATTTAGTGACAGACCCCAAACACTGTTAAAGCAAAAGCCATTCCTCACCAGCTTCATATAAAACCCAGCCTTTATTGTCTCATAAAAGAAAGAAACGTGGGGGACCAACAGCATTGCTCACTGACATGGACAGGGCCGCTTCCTGAAAGTCGAATTCGGCCGAATAAAAAGGGCAGAGGGTGTGCGAGAACGAATCCATTGGGGAGGTTTTTTGAAGCCGGGCTTTGGTGTGGCCGAAGAATAGAGAATCTTAAGAGCGCAACAGCAGAATCAAAGAAAGGGAACTTCAAAACCCAGCTCAGGATTAATGTAACAAATTCAGCCAAAATGGCCGAGCACCAGGGCGTAGGAAAGAGGACAGGGCGAGCCATCTGCTAGCTAGCGCTGTGAAACAATGCCAGTTCCTTTAGTTCTGATGTGCTGAACTAATGCGATGCAATATTTCGAGCACAGCATTACTTTAATTCAGTAATTCAGTTAAGCTCTATCAACAGCATATGTCATTACCTTACCTTAAAAATGCATTTATTCTTGTCCCTCCTTTCAATCTGAATTACACTGTAAAAAAAGTTTGTAAGTTGCAAGAAACAACCATCATTGACACAAAATGGAAACAATAAGAATGTTAACATCGTTTTAGTGTAAAAAAATGCTTACTTGCCTTTTTTGTGTAAAGGTATAACTGATTTTACAACTTCATTGTCATCACAACAATACAATGCCATAAATGCAAAAAAATAAAATAAAATTGTATATATATATATATATATATATATATATATATATATATATATATATATATATATATATATATATATATATATATATAGCTTTACAGCTCCAATAATGCACAGGTTAACAGATTAAATAATTGAAATTATGATTTTGTTATGAAATTTCAAATCTCTTTAAATTCATCATAGTCTTGATTTCTTTGTTTTTTTTTTGAGGCATGAATCAAAATTACTTTTTGTGGTGATCAACATTATTCCACAAATGCTGACAGCCGAGTTTTATTTCATCCTGAATGCATGAAAATGCTTTATTACTAACCTGTCACTTGTGTTTGATTTCAGGAAGCGACTTTTCAGGAAATCCCTACTCTCACCCGCAGTACACAACTTACAATGAAGCTTGGCGGTTCAGCAACCCCGCGTTATTAAGTGAGTATTAACCCTTTTTGCTTATCCCTTATGGGATTAGTCACTTTAAAGTGGGATTAATATAATCACATTTTACAATGACATTATTTGCATACAGCTTTACTAAACTAGCTACAGTTTTATTTCTCTTTTTGATTAGCGAGGTCATAACACGCCGCATCTCTAAATTAAGACGCGCATAAGCCCTTCGCAAGTGTTTTTGTGCGTGCCGAGGTTTCCGAACATAATAGAATAGTCTGATTGTATTTTACATAAGCAAAATGTTTAGGGGTGGGAGAGTAAGTGTTGCTCTTGCTGTGGTTTCAAACGCTTCGCTCTTCTGTTAACTTCCAGGTTCCCCTTATTATTATAGTGCCGCATCCCGGGGCTCCGCCCCTCCCACTGCTGCCTATGACCGCCACTAGTTACCATGGCAACCCAATCAAACTGCAGGACCATAGCCGCGGCCTCCATATCGTACCAGTCTGAATGGCGTTAAGGTCAGAGGGATTGAAGATGGCTACGCGATCTTCAGTTTCACGGGGCCGAGATCGGATTAGGAGGGTCAAGCAACAGCGGGTTTCCCCCCCAGACATCAACTATACCCCCCTCACGCAACATCAACACTAAGGCTCTCATTCTCTAAATCACTGAACAATGACTGAACTATTTCCTGAAAGACTTTGAAAGATTCTACAAAAATATATATATTATACGAGATATAATACAAGACGAACCGTGTGAAGAAATACCAAGTAACAATTGATGTGTTGTTGTTTTTTTGTTTTCATTCTCTCTTTAAATCAATCAATACATTCCTTTACATACTGTATTTAGTATCACTAACAGATCACACACACACACACACACACACACACACAAGGTTGCCTGAGGCCTTTAATGTAATTTGCCCTCGTCCTACACCATTTCACTAGTGTCTTACCTCTCACGGACAGAACAGCAGAAAACTGCAGTATTGCTCCATTTTCTGTCAAACAGACAAGTATAACCGTTTTAGAAGCCATCTCTGACTCGTGGTATGAAATTACCAACATGATTAACATTTTCTGTGATACACAATCAAAATGGGGGAAATGAAAAAAAACAACAAAAAAAAAAAACAGGTCAGACACTGAAGAAGTTAACTGTTGCTGTATATGACCTGAAAAGAAAACCGTATATTAAATTATTGTTTTTGGTTTAGCTGATGGTTTGTGTGCGTGTGTACATTTGTGTGTCATACCTTTTCGGGATATTCCATTTATCATGTGTAATCTCCAATATCATGATCGGTGCCGCTCTTTTCTCGTTTGCACTATTTTGCATTACTGGATTTATAAGTACAATTGAATCTTCAAAAGTTTGTCACATTACATGTTCTATTTAAGCAAAAAGGTCAACTCGAATTGACAAAGTAACAGCAACACTGGACAAGAATACACTTGCTATACGCTAGAAACTAGTATATGCCTTTTTGTCCTTCAGTGTGGATTCCTTTAAAAAAAAAAAAAAGTCCTCAAAAGAACCATTTTTGTATCGTGTAACTGAGACAGATTGACTCTGGCTGGCTCAGTACCAAAGTAATCATTAGCAGTCAATTGTACAACAAGTTCAACAAATGCCTTACAGCTTTTTTAATTTCCTTGTTTTATGGTTTGGCTATGGTCCTGAGAGGTAGACAAGCATGTAACCCTTCTGTGTGGATGAACAAACGTTTATCCACCGAGGACAGAAATGGAAATGGTCCATACATACGCTCCTGGAAATGTAAAGTGAATGTACTTTATACCACGTTTGCCAAAGACTTAGTTTGATATTTAATATTTTATTTGCTGTATCTGTCAATAAAACAGTATTATGTTTTAATAGTAGTCAATACTGATTGTATGTGGTAATGTTGAACAACAAGGAAAAGATCCATCATAGCCCCACAGCAATGTACACAAAAAATTCTGTTACTCAAAGGTATGTCATTTGCAACAAACTGCTGCTTTGTAGAATGATTTGTGTATAATGTGAAAACAATTCTTCTATGTATATAAGATCACCTACATTTCACCATTGCAGTATCGTTCTAATTTACTGATTCCATTTGTAGATATGAGAATTGAAAGAAAAAAAAAGATTGACATTACATTTGTGTCTTCAATGTGTTGTGCTTTGCAGAGACGCACAACAAAAAGTTTGAAACCAATCCTGCGCCGTTGGGTGGGTTTCAGATGCTATCATCACATGTGCGGCTGTTTGTATGTTTTGTTTTGGTTCACTTTTACTTAACTTGTTCATACTGTTTAAGTCTCTATGCAAATCAAGTAAAATGGTATTCTGTATTCTCCTTTACTACTGCGTTCAATTTTACCCTTCATTTTAAATGATCCCTAGGATAAGCCTGTAGAAATGAACAAATACATTTCACATGCCTGGTTTTGTGGATTGTTTTTGTACTTTGAACCTTCCTGTACAATTCAATACAAGACTTCAGAATTCTGAAGCTTTTTTTTTATTTAATTTTTTTGCCAATATTAAGTTAAAGTTATTTTACTACAGGAGCAGATTATTCAAAATTCATAGCATGCAAATGGAGGAAAAAGTCAACAAATATAACTATACATAAATGTACACACAGGACAAGTTCTAATTCAATCAATACAAAAATAAAATACAATTATTTGGGTCTTTTTTATTATTATTTCAGCTATCAAGTTAAACTATTGTCCCGCTTAGAATGAAGAGATACCCACTCACTGCAATCCACATTTGTTTGTGGCTTTTGGAAACATGTTCTTGACAGAATTCATTTTAAAACAAGCCAACAGCAGCAGAGCAGAAACAGAGACAATTCTCCTCTCCTTTCGTTAAAATAATGCAAAATACTGTATCACAAACGTAATGTGTTACGGGCAAAAAAAAAAAAAATGTAACAAAAAGCAACATGGCCTCAGCCATTACCTTTATTCCACCTATGTCCAGTTCTTTTTTTTTGTGCATATGAGAAATAAATTTTTTGTATGTCAGCCTGTGACCTTAGTGGTGATTATTAACCCTTTCATGAAATATTCCTTCAAGGATATGCTGAGCTGCAAGACATTTATTGTGTAGTAACAATAGTTATGAACATATCATTTGTTTGTGTAGTTAGTGAAGAGCAAATAAATTTACACATTGACTGAGAGTTTAAAGAAGTGAGACTAGAATTATTAAAAATATTAAAAACAAATATAAAAAGAAAACATATTGAAGCCATATATATATATATAGTTTCAATATACAACATATACTCATACAACAATATACAATATCAATATTATTTAAAAAATGTGTATATAAAATTTAAATTATATTGCAATTGATATTATATATAATATAAAAAACAAAATGTATCAAGTCAAGTCAAGTCAAGTCTGCTTTATTGTCAATTCTTCCACATGTACGGTACATACATACAGAGAATTGAAATTGTGTTACTCTCAGACCCTTGGTGCATACAGTTAACATTATACACTGACAGTAGACGTTCAAATACAGATAAATATATGTACATACAACTATACAGATATACAAATGAGGACATTGTAGAAAAATAAAGAAAGAGATAGATAAAGTGGCATAAGGCACATGGCAGATAGAGTGCAAACCAGTTAAATAAAACAAAACTGTGCAGATATATGTGTATATGTATAGAGTGTATATAATATATAGTGCAAGAGGAGCTTATCAGTCTGAGGATATTGTAGAAAAATAAAAAAAGAGATAAATAAAGTGGCATAAGGCACATGGCAGAATAGTATTTATACATTGTTTGTTTTTACCATTTTGTAATAGTTATTTAATATAAAATAAATTATATGTAATAAATTAATTATATCATAATTTTTTATCATATGTATCATATATAGTTTTATAATTTAATTAATTTTTTAAATTATACATATGATTTTAAAAACCCTATGTATATACAATTTATTTTTCTTTTTTTATTTGTAAATTGATTTTACATCTAATTAAATACATTTTAAAAGCAACACATATATGCATTGATTTTCATCCCAATGCAAGAGGACAAAAGAGGATGTTTGAGGCAGAAAGAAACAGCGGGAAGCAAACATAAAAGTTCAATCGGGGAAGAACGAGAGGAAAGAGAGTCTTAGCGAGAGTGAACGTGTAAGCAAGGAAAGTGGAGGAACGGAAGCAGAGAAGGAGTCACAGTGAGGGTGTAAAACAGAGTGTGGACTATTTAATGATGCATTGGGTTCCCTCCGCAGCTGACTGCTGCCTGCAGCAGCTCTCCTCCTGCCCGAGCAGACAATCCTACCCTCCTGTAATTCAATTTTTCTGCCTATTGTTTATTTCATAGCTCCCCTGTGAAGCATCAAAAGCTGCTGTTCTGTCAGCCTCTTACTGTCGTATATGTTTGTCATTCAGCCCTTGTTAAAATAACGAAAAAAGGCCTGCCTCTGTTCTTCCCCCAGCTGAGAATTCCCAGTGGTAAAATTATTCCATTTAGATGGAAACTTTTTTGTCACTCCCCTGTCTAAATTGGCATATCTGCTTCTTTTGCTGGAACCAATAAACTGTGAACCCGGATGCATCTGTCAATCAGGCTCATCTTTACTTTAGCATGCCAGATGACAACAGGAGAGATGGGGAAAAAAGCAGCAGAATGGAATCAGCTGATTGGCTCTCATCAGCAAGGCATTACAAAAAGCACCTGTCATCCTCTCGGCTCCTCAAACACTGTGAGGGGCCCGAGCTCAGTACTGCTGGAGACAACTATACAAACAATTGCATGACAGTTTAGTCTCATTCTCAACTGAAATTCAAGGTTACATTAACTTCTTTTGGAAAGCTAACTTTAAATTCCAAAGTTTATATATGTTTACACTTTATATAAAGGCATTATTATGATACTGTGCATAGAACGCATTTTTTGGTTAAATAACCAAATAAAAGTCTCATTAAATAAACTTAAAGCCTTTAACAATTTCTCACAGTATTACACACTTTTAATGAATAAAATGCAACACTCAGTCCTAAAAGAATCTCCATGAATCCTACAGAAACGCTCATGTAAGCGCTATTATCTGACAGTCCAGAACGGCTCTATGACTGTATTGCGCTGGTTTTACAAGAATAACCTGATCACTGACATAGAAACATACACGTTACCAAGAACATGCCAGCGTGACATCGCCTGCATCTCATCAAGCATTAGTCACATTGGTAATCGCATGGAAAATGTGTCCATGTAGTTCTATGTAAATTTCCTACAAACAATAAAGATTTGTAGACACATTATTCATAAGAAATGGGAAAATGTCTGGTGTTTTCTGAGGCTTGAATGGGGAGAAAACGGCATCATCTGTCATGGGGTGTCACACTGGAGAGAGAAGGAGCACCAGAGGAGTTGCACTGGACAGCACTCACTAGTAAGTCCTGTCAGCCGTCTATGTGCTCGTCATCATCACTGCTGTCATATTTGATGCTGGGGAGGGGAAAGGCCAACCTGGGGCTGTCAATCAAATGCACCTCATTAGGGACACTGCTAATTATGAAATGTTCCACGATGTCTGGGAATGGAGTCTTTCTTAGGTACTTTATGTAATCAAGACAGTATAGTTTGTGAGATGACAAGATCCGATTTTCCACGCTGCTTAAGAACAGGGTGTGCAAATTAAAATATCTATGAAGACAACACTCACACACAAGCAATCTGAACAAGCAAAAACTCTTCAGCTGCCAGTAATTTCATCAAATCAGGCTGACAATATTTGGCCATTAAAAACTACCAAAAAGTAGCACACAAATTACACTATTGGGACTTAACAATTTCTACATGTATTTAATTTTTTATTTATTGCAGATATTTTTTACATGCCCTGCTGCTATCTGAAACATTTGTGAGTGTAATCATCTGAATATCTGTGAATCTTGTCAAGAGATCCTTCTATATACACACACACACACACACACACACAGTATATATACAGTATATATATACAGTATATATATATATATATATATATATATATATATATATATATATATATATACACATACAAATCAGCTTTGCAGAAAATCATGATGTTAGTGTTTATCATATCTTCATATCCTCATGTCTTATGATCTAATTTAGCAGATTAGAGATGGCCAATGAAAGCCTATAGTTTGCATTTTGCAATGATACAAGCTGTTGAGATATACTCTATAAAATATCTCATCCCATACAAGTATACTGCAAGTATGTGGATAAATTTGGACATATTACATACTGTATACTGTACAACTTTATATAATTAGCTGATCAATAATATAGTTTCACTTTCTGAAAAAAAAAAAATCAAGTAGTTGAGATTTGCTACATAGTATGATTGTACTGATTGTCCTGTACATATCCAACTTCATATATAGAGCTGTACAATAATACAGTTTGAGATTTTCTATATAGCAAATACTGCTTTACATGAGTATATTCCATGTAATGCAGTAAAAATATTATGTATTAAATATAAACTTTTAATTAACACAGTGTGTTTCAATTTGTATTTAACACAACTACATCATTGACAAGTGGCAGTGATGGAAACAGAAAACCACTTTTCCCAGCATCATTGCAGTCTTGATGGCTGCGCTGTGATTATATGAGGTCATTTTTACCCAAGCTGTGTGAGCCCATCCAAGAGACGCTTACATAAGTTGGTGAGCGTCCTAATGAGCAAGCACAGATTGATTTTGCTTTGTAAAATGAGCCGTGTGGGTGGCGCTGAGAGCTACCAGGTTCGGCCTTTGCACCAAACAGCAGGGTGGTTTTATTAGTTGTATTATTAGCACAGGAATCTTACAGAAGCTCGTCTGATCAGAGACCCTCTGCCTCCAAATCTGGCCACTTCAATCAGTGCCAAATCTCATTTTCTTTCAGTGGCTAAATTATCGCTTCTAATGGCCATTGTGCGAGACATTATGTAATTAAGCGCTAACGCAATCTGCTTCTCCATGCCTGTAAGGAAACGAGAAATCGGACCGCCTAGAGGGAAGAGATTTCCTCTGACCTGACCGTCCAATCAAGTGGAGATCTTCTGAAAGCCGACAAAGGCCCTACCTAAGGGGGTTTGTGTGTTTGCAACCCCAGGGCACCCTTATCGTCCGAGAGAGAGGCTAAAACAACACACACAATCCCCCCTCTACAGTCCTCAAGACTCCATGTGGAGGCTCATCTCGCCCGTTAAGTGTCTGCGTAGAGAAAGCGAGTGAGACCGAGATGGAGAAAGACAGAAAAAGGAGAGAAAGTGAAGAAGCACCAACCCCCATCGTCCCTCCTAACCCCAACCTCCCCCTGGCTCAGTGTTCCTCTCTACACCCCCACCCCCTCCCCAACACCCAGTCACTGTCAGGCCAAACACATGATGAATTGCCCTGTCAACAGAATTCATTCAGGGACCAATTAATTCAGCAGAAATGAACTAGAGCCATCAGTCGCTGAAAAACTCAGTGCAAAGAGAGCAAAGTAGCTTACTTTGGAAAAGAGAGAGAGAGCCGGAGGAGGAAGCCACGGAGAGAACGGAGAAAAAGAGAGAGGGAGAAAGAAAGAGAGAGTGCGTGGTGGAAGTTAGTCTGACAGAAATTGGTCATTTAATGCTTTAGCGCACTGGAGACAGCCCCTGTCATAGAGAAAGGCATGGCAGGGCTCCCCTGGTGCTTTATTTATTAATTATCCAAAGCAGCGAGGGGCATTTAACTGTCTCACTCCAGGCCTGTCAACCCCATTTCTTGTCATTTCCTCTCCATAAACAGATCCTTTAACACTGCACTCAGGTTAATAGAATAGAATCCCACCCCATCGTTTCGAATATTATAAATACTCTTTTATTGGAAAATAGCCTCTGATTTGTTATATATGTATACCCACTTCTGTAGAGGAGGAATCTTTTACTGTCCATGCTGATCATTTCGATTTCATGATTAATCACAGGTCTGGGAAAACAGCAGGAATTATACACATGGCGGTAGGCTCACTTCCAAACTATGAAGATTGTGAAAAGCAGTGTGTCAAATGAGTAGTATGTATGAATACGCAGGATTCATGAAACAGTAGGTGAAAAATACCCAAATAACCTATCATACTGCTTCTGCTGAGAAAACTTAATTATTCCATGAGGCCACTGGAGCTAAAGAGCTGCCAGATTTAAAACGTTTTAAAAAGTACTGCTCTAAAATGATGCCAATTGTGACAGATAAAAATGTTATAGCAGATATTTTTTGTTAAATATTTAAATGTTTTTAAGAATGCCATATTGTGCAATTTTAATGAATATATTACAACAAAACTCTGTGAATATGAAAATTCAAGTTGTCATATGAACATCACAGTAATAGTTTAAGGCTCGTTTAGAACCAGAAAATGATTCATAGTTCATTCAGGGAGTAAGTTGCTCATGCTCTGAATGATTCACTTATTGAATTAGCCTGATTCAAAACAAAACTCAAGAGTTTGTTCAAAGAATCATAAGTGTGTTCGTGAATTGGACATCATGCCCCATGCAGTGTTGTTTGCTGCATGCATAAAATCTAACAACAAAAAGGCATACAGACAATAAACAAATATAGACACACACAAAGCGTTATTGAGTGTCACCACTGTCAAATTGCCGATCATTTTAACCCCAATCAGAAGCCTTCGAATATATTCATACTACACACCTGCATATCTAAAAAACAGAATTCATGAATGGTAAAGGAGTAATTTATACAGTAGAAAATTTCAAATATTGCATTTAGTTATTTAGTTATATATGATGTGACTGAAGAAACACCTAAATAAATGACTCACTGACTTTCAAATTAAATGCTTAATATATGATAAACAAAAATTTAAAAGTAGATCACAGTTTGATAATTCAGTTGAAATTTTTCTTTTTCTTTGTGCACATTTCCAAAAATTTGATTATAATCAGTTAGCACCTGTTATATCATGCCTATCAGAAAACATCATTACAACAGCAGATTAGCCTAGGATGGGCTCTAAAGCAGCCCAAACTAATTAAGGTTGTTGTGTGATTTTTGGCCTGGTGATCAAGAGACTGTTGTCTCATCCCATTGGTAATTATGATGTCCATATGGTCAATGCAAAGCTATCAAAGCATGGGAAATACTATCAGTGTGACGTGGTCGCCGTCGAGCCAAAAGTTTGTTCTTCCCCATTGTGGAAGGTCTGATCAGAAGCTGAATTATTGATGGGGCCCTTTCTCTACCCGAGGCGCTGGGACTCAGGCATCTGTGGAACACCCCATCTCAACCAGCAGGAAGTGAAATTTGAGGCTTTTTCCACCACCAGCCTGAAAGCCCAGGTAGCTTGGATGGTCTTCCATAGCCGTCTCCTAGATGAAAAGATTGAGGGCTGATCTGCCAAACATGGAGTCTATTTATTGCAGGTGCCCAAAATGGAAGCACCACATGAGATCGTTTTATGGTTTATCTTCGCCATATGCAGAAGACATTACTACAGTCGATAACAAAGAGATCATCAGGAAAACAACAGCACGGGATCAAGTCGTTTATGAGTTTAATGCGGTAATTTGAGAAATTGTTTTCCCAACAGAGCTCTCCATCTGATCTTGAGATCTGTCTGAACTCTAACTCCACTGGAACTTAACCAAAATCCCTTATTGCAGATCAAATGATGAGTGATCACCCACAGGCTCGCCAGTCTGAGTCTCAAGTCAGCACATTAGGTTGAATTCTGGCTCCTCTAAAGTCCACTCTGCTGAAAAAAAAAAAAAAATCACTATTTATCACACCTTCAGCAAACCTGATAGACAACAGCGGCATGCAAGCTGAGTGAATCTGACAAATGAAATAGAGAAACTAACCGAGAAGAAAGAAGGTGCTTAGGTAAACTGTCTTTGCTGAAGTGCGCTCCTGACTGCGGCTCACTTGCCATGTTTAAAGTTGACTTGTTTTCTTAGGTAAGGTAAAGAGCCGGCGGATGAGTGTGTCAGTAACTAAATGCGAAGCACTGAGGCCTTGAGCGTGGGGATTGCTGACGGAGAGCGCATATCAGATTGACTCTAAGTGACTGGCAAATGGACGAATGAATAAACTGGCACAGGAAATTTGGAGGGCACCAAAAATAAAGGCCCAGAAGTACAAAACAATACAGTATTATCAGTATAGAATTGTGCTAAATGATGATTCAATATGGATGTCACTCATTGCTATAATATTTTTGCTTTTAACACACAAGATGTACGGTTTAAATGTAAATTATTAACCCTAATGCATGTTTTCCATACCATATTCTTCCATTTATTTTATACTGCAGTAGACAGAAAATATAAATAAATAAATAAATAAATATAATTTATTATAATTTATAAAATAAATAATATAGATAGATAGATAGATAGATAGATAGATAGATAGATAGATAGATAGATAGATAGATAGATAGATAGATAGATAGATAGATAGATAGATAGATAGATAGATAGATAGATAGATAGATAGATAGATAGATGTCTAATAAATATAATACATATAATAAATATAATATATACATATAATACATATAATAAATATAAAAAATAAATATAATATATATAATAAATAAATATCTATTTATTTCTCCAAATTATATATCCACTGTAAAATATGTAAAAATGCAATGTAATATTGTATCGTATATAGTTTCAAAGCAAAAAGAAACATTAAGACATTTTATTCCCATGTGCTTCAATAATTCATGCAACATACTGTCGAAAAACGACCACAGTCACTAGACTTCCTTCTATTTTCAGTGGCGTTACAAGGGCTACATTTCTTTAAATTCACTACACAAAGCTGAGCGGCCCATTTCTTAGCCTAATGTAAATGGAAGAAAAAAAAACTGAACCGAGAGGAAGATAAGGAGATGTGCAGCAGAATATAATTAATTAAATGAGACTAATTAGGAACATGAGAGCAGGTGCCAGGCTATGGGCTGACAGCACAGACAGCAAGACAACATGAGAGACAGAGAGAGAGAGGACGAGAGAGAGAGAGAGGGGGGGAAATACTCCGGTTAAGGGGTGTAACATGACAGGAAGAGGGACAAAACAACTTTCTGCATTTTGTCATGTGAAACCCCACAGGAATAGGTATGACAGAAACCATAGACCCCAGCACCATAGGGGTCTTTCCTTTGTTTGAGACAGATTATTTTTTTGGCAATTGGAAGTTTGCATAAGCACAAGATTTCCCCCCCTAATTATTCCAGCATATGCTCAGCACTGGTGGCAGCATAAATTTCACTTGCTCTCTCTGTCTCTCTCGCTCTTCTGCTGTAGTAGAGAATGGGTGAAGCATGTTTCCCCTCTGGAGAACTTAAGTGAGATTTCATATTTAAAAATCAAGATGACAAGACTTTCTTCCTTTCATGCCCACCTGTACTCACTGAAACACAGCGTGCTTCCAGCGCACCTGAATATGGAGATTATCATGGTGTGATATTAACTTAATATTAATATTAAAATAAATGTATAATATTCAGATTAATTCTACTCTATTCTATTGTTCTGTTCTGTTCTATTATATTCTCTGTTGTATAACTTACAAGTATTACTTTATATTAAAATAATATTAAATATTAATATTAAAATATTAAATAAATATATATTAAAATAAACAATATGCACTGCAACAAAAAAAGATGTATTTATTTATTGTGTGTGTGTGTTCTCCAGTAATTATATCAAAACATTCTTAAAGCAAGTTCCATTTTCTTGGGAAACAGCATAGCATAAGCTAAGACTTGCTTTCAGTGAACATATATTTATTAAGAATAGCATTTTATTTTTATTTTTATATTAAATGTATATATAATTTATAGGTTAAATTATTAATATATGAAATAAAAATACATATAATTATAAATAATATAAATAAATACATTTTGAAAATTGCCAGTGGAGTATGAAAAATTCTCTGAAAATTCTCTGATATATTCTTGTATAAAAATGTATCTTACACAAACAGTAGAATAGCCAAGAGAAGACTTGCTTTCAGTGAATATGTGGTAATTATTTAGCATAATATATAATTTTATTACATTTCATACACACACACTTTAAAGATGCTTCAAAGATTAAGCAAAATACACGTAAAGCAAAATTAAGCAAAGTGTTTTATTATTACTGTGCATTCCATGTGTAGTAAAATGTTATTTGTAGCCGTTTACTGACTTATGTGAATAACACACTTTGGTAAAGACTACTGCATTTATACTAAAGTCTATTTTACCTAGATGTGTAATTACGGCCTTTATTTCTCTTGACACAAAGATTATTAACAGCACAGCACAATGTTAAAACAGGGTTAAAACAACAAGAAGACGCGATAGCAGCAGATGTATACCTCACTGAGAATAACTCTAGAGAAAGCAGGTTAAAAAGCCATTTCTGCTGGAAACCAAATGAGTTCATTAAACAGACTCATCCGTTCATGTTATCTGTTTACTACAGATGAGGTTCAGCACCTCCGACCACCCTCTCCAAATAAATGTCATATTCCTCATTTTGCTGCAAAGAAGATCAGTGAACTGCAGTTTTCATCGAGACGCAATGTATTCTCATGTCAGGCTTTGAAATGTGTTAGATATGGCATCATGGCAGAAATGGCAGAGAATATAACAGGGCCAAAGCCACCCAATTAACCCTGTGCTGCACTTCTCAGAGCGGAGAACATCATCTCTGCGAGAGTGGGGATAGGGAAGGGGCATCAGCTGATTTTAGCACAATTTACTCCCCTAACAGGTTACAAATGTGGCATGTGATGAATATAATGAGGCTTGATGTCACTTAGCCTGTGGTCATGTGTGGAATAGCAAAACACTTGCTCAGATGGAGAGAGAGAAGATCAAGGGAGATTTCAGAAGGGTCTTCAGGAAAGGAGATTCTTCTCTTCCTCTCTCTACACCTCTAAAAATAAAGGTTCTTTATTGGCATCTATGGTTTCATGAAGAACCTTGAACATTCATTAAACGGTTCTAAAGAACA
The DNA here is from genome assembly GCF_936440315.1 of Barbus barbus. NCBI lineage: Eukaryota > Metazoa > Chordata > Actinopteri > Cypriniformes > Cyprinidae > Barbus > Barbus barbus. Next base: position 18,899,091 of record NC_136744.1, read on the forward strand.
AAGGGTTCTTTATATTTATGTTTTTCACAATATAAATACAATGGTTCTTTTAATAACTGTTCACTTCTTTAGAGAACCGAACTGCAGGACTGCCGTATTTTGTAATTAATTATATTATATTATAATATCGTTGAGCTCTGAAGAAAATGTAAAATAAAAAAAGTACTCAAAACTCTGAAAACTTTGTCACGGGTTGCGAGTGAGAGGCACACAGCCAAACACCAGAGTGCATTTAAAAACTTCTGTCAGTCATGAGCAGAAGACCAGAGACCAATAAGTTTTTTTTAGCTCTTGAAATAGCACAAGAGACCATTTGAAGAACTCGATGCTGGCATTCAGGATGCTGCCAAGAGGACAGCTCAATATTTCGTTTGTACTCAGCTGTCAATGGGCCAAAAGTAAAGGCTGAGAGAGAAAGGCCGAGCTTTTTTTTTTTTTTTTTTTAATTATCTCCGACCCAAGCCCACTGTGCATCATCATTAGAGAAACTAAATAGCACTGGTCACTTACTCAGGTAGTGGTAAACGGCACAATTAATGGGCTGAGAGGGGAAAACTGTATTCAATTTGAAAGCCTTCTCTCCTAATCCATCTCCACTGATCACGGCCTGTGCTGAGCTACACGCTTTTACATTCAATTACAATAATCAGGTTAATTCTGAGTAAAAAGTCAACGTTTTAATCAAGGACTGACAATCTATGGTTATCTAGTGCTGAGACAAAGAAGGTGATAATAAATGAAGAGACTGTGTAATGAGTTCTGTTTAAATGTGAATTAAAACCACAACAACCGCAAACCACAATAGAGTATAAGAGATCAAATATTAATATTAGGATAATACAAACTGTTCTTTTGGATTTAGGTACTGCCCTGAAGATACTAAACAAATATTTATATACTGTATATTCCACAAGACAAAATAATAACAACAACCGATTACAAACAGTTATTGATGCACTGAGAAGCAATGTTAAGTTTGAAAACTTTCTGAACAGGATAAATTGTGTATTTAATAATATTTAATATTAATATTCTTATTTTCTTGTTTATTACTGTGAAGCAGCTTTGATAAAATCTGCATTTTATAAAGCATTATATAAATAAATGCAATATGCAAAATGTAATAGAAATGTAATGAAATATAATAAGATAATAAGATCATGTGACACTGAAGACTGGAGTAATTGCTGCTGAAAGTTTAGCTTTGCCATCACAGAAATAAATTACATTCTAAATTACAATAAAAAAATTAAAAAAAACTGTTAAATAGTTTTTATTTACAACTTTACTGTATTAACTTTTAAAAGTACAGCATTGCAAAAGCATTGGCATAATAGTCACATATAAAAAGTATACACATACATGCATACATATGTGTGTGTGTGTGTGTGTGTGTGTGTGTGTGTGTGTCAGTGCTTTTGCAATGCTGTAATTTTAAAAGTTAGCTAGGTGTACCAGGAGCACACAATCACAATTAAAAGCCTTTACCTCTTTCCACAAATAAATAAATGGAAATCCAATAAATGTAACAAAAGCTCACCCTGAACACATCACGAGAGAGTTACTGCAATACATTCCAATTAAAACAATAATAATAGAATAGAAATGCCAACCCTTAAACTTGAATCAAAACTTTATAAGGACTAATATTTGTTTTATCATGCGTACTGTCTTTTACTGGCCTATGCATTTTTGTTTTCAACAGTAAGTGACCCTGAAACCTGGTCCTGAATAACAAGAAAATTCACAGCGGTCTGTTTAATCAGACCGGACAGAGGTTAGAACAGCTCAATATAAGAGATAACCACTCTTTGATTCAAACAGCCATGCAGAACCTAAAGGTAGCAGTATCAGAAAATGTACTGTCAGGAATTTCGTATTTAAATTTGACCTTATTAGAGCCAAAGGAATAAATGGAGAAGTAAGGGATTGCAGGATAACACCAGCCGGACTGTATCTGCATCTTATCACTACTAAACAGGAATCTGAAAACATGAAGTTGAATTCTATAGTGCTTTCCTAAGTTGATTTTCAGCATATTAAAAAAGTATTGTGTTTGTTGAGAAAAACAAAACAATATAGTTAACTTATTTGAACTTGTCTGGTATGTTTATAAAGTATCATCTCTCCCTAATATCTGCAACTAGCATTACTATAGTAGCAAATAATGTTTATGACTGTGATATAAACAAAAAGCTATTGGATATTTCAGAACATGACAAAAGCATTTCAACAGCACTAACAAAAAATTCAAGTCAAGCCAGTTCAAGGTGCTTTCAAATCTAAAAAAAAAAAAAAATTGTTGAGGAAAACAAAACAATATTGTTTTCTTGTCCACAAGGATGTTTACAAAGTATCATCACTAGGCCTATTAGCTGCAACTGACTAGCATTATTAGCTAGTATAAACTAATTTCAAAAAGCTACAAAACGGCCTGTTTCAGCAGAAGATATGAACAAAAGCGGCTTTAGTTAAGCCATTCCAAAGTGTCTTTAAATATTAAAAATTATAGCATGTTTTGAGGAAAACAAAACAATATTGTTAACTTTTCTAGTCCACACAAAGAATCATCACTAAAACCTGCCTACTGACTATAGCATTACTAGCAAGTAGCAAAAACAATGTTCACGACTGTGATATAAACTAAAAGCTATTGAATACACTTTTCAACCTATTTCAACAGAAAATACAAACAAAAACAGTTTCAGTCAAGCCATTTCAAGGTGTTTTAAAAATGAAAAATGTATAGTGTTTATTGCAAAAACAAAACATTAACTTTTCTTTTCCACAGGGATGTTTACAAATCACTCCCTATTACCTGCAACTGACTAGCATTACTAGCAAGTAGCAAACAATGGTAATGGCTGTGATATAGCCTAAACTAAAAGCTATTGTATATTTCAGAAAGTGACAAAACATTTTTCATCTTGTTTTAAAAGCAAATACAAACAAAAACTGTTCATGTCTTAAAATTTACCACAGTAACAGAGACAAAGTCATTTTTGAGTAGGAATCTATTTCCCACCAGACCTAAATGTAAAACATATTCATAGACATGACACAATAATCCTTTTATTATAAAGAAGCAACACGTCTCTAATTAATATATGCCTTTTAATCATACTGACATTCCTCAGACTGTCAGGTTTCCTCCTTCTCATACTGTCTGTGTTAATTGCTCGGATATCGTTAGCTGTCCGAATCCCCCCGGTTTCTTCGTTTATCCTCAGGCAACCAGTGTGAGGTTTTCCCTGCCTTCTCAGCACCACCGAAACAGGCCTTCACTAGTCATCTCCTTCTCAAGCACAGCGTCCTCCACTAACACGCACCTCAGGGGCAGTCGTCAGACTCCGCTGTTGATTTTCATTAATTCACAGACACTAAATTTGCCAGTTTGAGGCTCACCCTACTCCATCCCACGTGCACCTGTGCTCCAGGGCAGGTAGAGAGCAGAGCGCACCCCATTGTCCCCTGGAAGCTGAATTAAATGAAAGCCGCCTGATTGCTGGAAATCACAGGCCGGGTGATAAAGCAATTAAGGTTCTCTAATTCTATCGCCAGGAAAGGGTTGGCCTGGGCCTGGGAGGTAATTAACTATATATAATGAAATCCTTTTATTACCTCTTTTTTGATTCGATTTTTGTTTCTGATGCTGCTCGCTGCATGAGAGCAGAGGTCTGTGAGGCAGGGGTCTCTCCTGTCCCAAGTTGTCCAGCAGATGAAAACAGATCTTTAGTTAATAGGCTCTCCGTGGACAGATGAGGTCTATTAGGAGGTTAATTTGAAAATGAATGGACAGAGACCACAGACAGAGACAGCAAGGAGGCTCATAAACAGTGTCCACTACAATGATCCTTCTTGCTCTCAAATGACCAAATAGGCCTACTATTCTTTTCAGAAACTGAAAATAAATAAGGAATAAAAAATCATTTTAGTTGTTCTATTCAAACTGAAGCTACTTTATATGTATAATTAAGAATGAAGAATAAAGAAATATTCATATATGCTTTCATTATTTCGAGACATATTCCTTATTAAAAAAATAAAAATACTGAAGTATTTAAATTCTTTGATTAAAGATTTAAGGCAAAATATTATATTTTTATTATTTGCATAATCAGAGCCCGTTTTACACTATTCGCTGTGGTTTAAGAATAGGGGGCATAAAAACAATCCAAAAATACCGAAAATGCAAATGGAAATGTCTGTACGGCAACACGGGATCTGAACTTCTCCATGGAGTCATTTTAAAAAACAGCAAAGCATTGTTCAAATGCATGGCACCACCCTCCCTCCCATTTCCATTTTTTCCCACTGCCCAGGAAAATATGATCCGAGTTCATTGGTGTGTGTATAATGAGGAGGTTACGGTGAGCTGAGAGAGGTCGTGTAATTCCCCGTACCGAGGGACAGGCTTTTTGGGGGAGTTGGCTGAGCACTCCTGCTCTCTGATGCATGCACTCATGTGTGCCAGTGACGACCCCTCCAAATCCAAGGTTCTTCTTAGGCATCGGCTGCATAAAACTCATACAGTCAGACTGTATCAATATCCGCTGCTATCTGCATGATTTTCCAACCAAAAACCAGAAATGAAACTAAAATGAATGATTTATGAATTGTGAAAATCAATGCATTACCTGGAACAGCATGTTCAAGGATTAAAAAAAGGATAAGAATGGCTGTATATATATTAATGCAATTTTTAAGAAGAAATGCTATTTCAAATATATAAATGATATATATATATATATATATATATATATATATACACATACACAAACACCCAATGCCAAAATATACCTGCAATGTAGAAAAATAATTTCAATATTTTATATAATTTAAAATATATGTATATAAAATATGCAATAAAGTGTGATATCCAATAAAACATTGTTTAGACACAATGTATACATACATATATACACATATACATACACAATAATATTTTATACAGATAAATAAAAAAATAAGAATTTATACAACTAATTGCTAATTAAATTAAAACTAATTTATATTAGAAGGTCAGCTGTACAATTCTTAAAGTGAAATTGTCATTTATAAATAATAACAATAATAATACCTAATTTAAAACATTTAAGAAATGTTTTTATTCTAGATTTGGACTTGGATCTGGGAGGATTTTATCCAAAAAAAAAAAAAAGAAAGAAAGAAAGAAAGAAAGAAAGAAAGAAAGAAAGAAAGAAAGAAAGAAAGAAAAAGAAAGAAAGCGTGAGGTACGCCAAGTAAACTTTCTTTAGAACAGCATAGTCAGTGATTAACAAAATAAAATCTTACTGATAGCTTTCATTTTCCATTACACAAAATAACCAAATGGAAAATAATAAAAAGGCATCTTAAACTTCATTAAGTGGGCTCAGTTCATTAGAGTAACCTCTCAGATGTGGGAATAGCCTCTCCGAACTAGGGGTCACCGCCATTAGCATATCATTTGACAATATGGCCGGCTATTGTGGGAGAGCTTCCCTGAGGAGGCCTGCTCGTACCTCCCAATAGACAAGAGGAACCACATCATTCCAGGGTTAAGTATCCCCACTTAATTATGATAAAGACATACGGCACAGTGCTATTCAGTCTCCCCGGCTTGTGTCAATACCCCGTATGGTCAATGCTCTTTTTCCTTGACCGCCTGACCTCTTAAGAAAGCTTCATCCATCATCAAACTCCTCACCCACAATCATTGCAAATCATTACGCCCGGACATGGCTGGCCTCTGGTGGTCGTGGCTGGGAGTATGTGTGTGTGTGGGGGGGGGGCTGATCTGCTGTGGGTGATCAATCATGCCCATGGCACCCTTACATCAGGATCTTGATGAAATCTTATTGGGCTCTAAAAGCAAGGGAGAAGCCATTCAACTCAACACATGCCAACACTGTTATACTTCTGAAGTCATTGATCTCACATTAAAACCTACTTAATCACTGCAACATGCCAGGAAGGAGTCTCCATTGTGATTTGGAATCATTTCAGATGATTACAAAGACACTTCATGGTACACATTCAGTACAAATGTGCAAACTTGTGTACCTGTACCACAGCTTGTCACTGAGGCAGTACATCTTTGTACCTTATTTGCCGCTGAAAGGTTCATAGAAGCAAGTTAACTACTCTGAGGTACTAATATGCACATTTTATGGGTAGAGAAGGTACAAAGTCTTCCTTTTAACCCTTTCTCAGTGAGGCAAGAGTGAGAAAGTTACATTTCAGTCAGGAGCACTATCATCAAAGATGATTGACAACTAGCATATAGTTTGGATTAACGGCATGGTTCTGTTCTGGGCAAGAACTCCCTGCGCATCCATGCAGCCTAGGCATGGATGAGAGCAGGGAGAGCAGCGATAACTCCCCAGGGTAAACAGAACAGAACCAACAAAATTATTGCAGATTTGTTAAAGTTCAGTAATTTTATGTACACATTTTTTAATTTGTCTGATTCAAAAGAGAATCAAAAGGCTGGATCCTGACTGACAGAGGAGGAGTTGGGGATGGAGGAGGGTAATTAGCTATTGAGCAATGCAAAAACTGCTGATAATACTGACGACCTTATATATGGATGCTTAGATAGGTGTCGTATTCCTATAGGTAGTTGGGGATCAGCTGAGAGTCAGCTGATGCGAGCTTGACTAACGTGACCTGCCAGAACTAACGCTACGCTTGATTTTTTTGGACAGTGTAACATCAGAAACAGTGTAACATCTTTTAAAAGTTTTGGTTCACCCAAAAATTTTAATTCTGCAATCTAAAAATCACGTAATCATCAAAAGAGATGTTTTGAAGAATGTTTTTTGTCCATTACTCTATGAAAAAGGTATAAAAGCTGGGATGATACCCTTTCAAATATGTACACTTTAGGTACAAATGTGTATATTTAAGATCCTAATATGCAATTTTATAGGGGTACATAAGGTACAAAGGTGTACCTTTTGAAAGCGAACCACCCTGAGTGCGTTTATTGAAAGTCAATAAGGTCCAAAGCAACACATTTTAGACCTCACTGAGTTTCATTGCATGGACAAAAAACACCGAGGCATTTTTCAAAATATCTTCTTCTGTGTTCCACATTTAAAAGTCATACAGGTCTGGAATGACACGAGGGCGTAAACAATGACCGTATATTCATTTTGGGTGAACTATTCCTTTAAAAAGATACTTCGTATCTGCTCATTTATCAAAACTGCATATTGGAGCCAAATACGAAAGCAAGAAGGACGCCATCCTTCATCCTCTCTTCTGTCTGCAGAGGAACCCCTCCTCCTCCCCCTCGCGCCGAAGATGTGCTCCTGACCCCGCTTGCTTTGCAAAACTAGCGCAGTTCTCTAACCCGAGGGTATGTGTTGTCATGCAAGCGAGATAAGTTTATTCGGCCGGCATTTGTTCCATCAGGCGGTGTGGGCTCTGGACCCTGTGAGCTAGCAGTGGGGAGCCCAGCTCAGCACCTGCAGTGCTAGCGAGGTGGCTATGGAGATGCTTTGGCCACAACCCAAATATCTGCCTCTACCTTCTGCGCCGAGCCCAGCCTAGGGAAAGCAGGAGGCAGCAATATTGTGGAACAAATGTCCTCTAATGTGAGCCTGCTGGTCGGAGGCTCCGGTGGGGCCCGCTACCGCACGGCCTGAATTTACCCTTCACGCAGGCCGGCCGGCAGCATGACGGAGGAGGTGCTAAAGGCAGGTTAACGCTGTGGGGACTTCCAGATGCTCCACGGCCCAGGCACTTTGGCCCAGCAACAAACAGGTGCTGATAGGAAGAGCCAGGCTTGGAGTTTAGGCATGCCAACGACTAGCGGGAGTAACTGAAGCCCTATAAATTGCCAGAATGATGTCCACTCGCTCTATTTACGTCTGCAGCAGGACAGGTTTGGAATGTACTTTTGAGACTTGAGATCAAAGTAACCCTCATCTAACCTATCAGCTGAAAAAGTATCCAGTCATGAACTGACTGTAATTGAGAAAGTGGAGCGCTTTGGGATCGGAATGGTTCTTCTTTAGTTGAAAGCACTAAACCAAGTCTTTGAAGTTCATCTTTACGACTCTCTGAAGAAAAAACACAATTACAAGCACAGCTGCATACGGAGCTGTTAATGTTCGCCCTGCAAGAGACGAGCCTCTCACTGGAGGAAATGTTTTTGTTTGTCTGCTTGTGTTCCTCTGTGATTTGAGAAGATTCTGAGATAAGTAGTGCCATCTCTCTCAGGGTTTCTAACAAAGAGAGGGTGGATGTACTAATTTGGAGCTAAAACTGACAGCGGTGACAAAAATTAATCCATATGTGCTCGTCCCCCCATTAGTGAAATAACAGTGTTTCTAGAAATAAACTGCCAGAACGAGTTAATATCTACACATTTATTCATAGATCACAGTACAGAGTTCAGCACAGACGTTCATTACTCAAAATGTGGAATGCATTTACACTTTCCACAATGAGTTTGTCTCTCTACTTAAAAAAATAAAAATAAACATAAAATAAAATAACAAGAGGCTAAGTGTGTCAGTTCTTTTAATTCAAACTAAATTATATTATAAATTTCAAATTATATTACATTACAAAATTATATTCAAGTTAAATAATGCATTATTTATGCATATTTTTACTATTACTACTACTGCTACTACAAACAACAGTATAATAATAATACAAAATAAAATTAATAATTATTATTTTACACTGTTACAGAATATTAATACCATTAATTATTATTATTATTATTATTAACACCAACAATACAAAATCATTATTATTATTATTATTATTATTATTATATAGGATTTCACTACAAAAATATATAAATATGCCTACATTTGCAATTATCTTAATAAATTCTCATCACAGAACAGCCATAAACATGCTCACTATTCCTGTGCCATTACAAAGGCCAATGCTGTGGGGAGGCTGTTTGAAATAATTTTCCTGATCAGTGGCCTCACTATCAATTGGAAAGCTTCCATCTGCAATAATGTGCTCTGTAAGAGAGAGCAATATAAACTGGTGGAAGGATGTCTCGAGTGAATGGAATTTACTTTTAGTGTTCCAAAAATGACTTTCCATTTTTTATGCGATTGCTTTAATTTGTGTGCAATTAAAAGTTGCACACGCGTGAAAACAAAGCAAGTACAGTTACAGCCAAATGCCATAAGCAAAGCAAAGAGAGGGAGAGAGGGAGAGAGGGAGAGTGAGAGATGGAGGGAGGGAGGAAGGCAAACTGCAAGAAATCAGCCCGTCTGGAAGTTTACGGATCTGCAGATCGGCGTTTTGTGTCTGGGTGGTGGACTGCTTCTGTCTCAAATGAGCAGTCTGGGGCACAGCAATGCAACAGAAGGAGCGATAACCATAGCAACGGCCTAGTCCCCAGCTGTCACGCAGGAGTGGAGATGGGTGCTGCGAGCACAGAGACCACTTAACCTCGGCCACACTTCAACTTAGGCGAGTCAAGATGCTGTTCAAATCTTCACAGAACCCCACTTAATATGGAGACAATAAGCCCCGTGTGTAGACAAAGGATGCTTTTGAAACAGCCAATGAATAAATGAGCTATGCAAGGGCTCTTCATGTACATTAAGTGCCTTATCAGAACATTGGATGTCAACTTTCAGAGCGACAGAGAGAAAGAAACCTGAGGTTGTGCTTGGTTAAGCTCTCAAAAATGTGCACATCACATGTTCATTATGATTCATGAAATCACCAACATCCTTTTATTTGTCCCAGCCAAGAATAACCTTCATTCAGACGTGCTGTAACCTATTCATTGGACGCCAATGACGGTACAGCTCATTCAGCAGCTGAGCTCGCTAAGAAATAGCGGCACGTCTGCTGTGGGTATTCAATTACTGACCTGCATCCAATATGGGTAACTAGGTAACTAAGGTCAAGCCGTCCCATAATCGACAGCATGCATAATGTCAGCAATAATAATCTTCATTCATTCAAAAAAAACAACAGATCAAGAGCAGATCATGGCAAAAAGAAGTCAAATTCTTTTTTTAAAGCCCTTTTTTTAAAGCCTTATGGGAGTCACTTTCCTCACACTTTCCGAGGCTTTAAGTACTGTGAGTACTGATTTAGACTATTATGACAGATTTATGCTATTTTATATTTACAGGCAGCCGTCATAAACACTGCCAAACCTTAAAAAAAAAAAAAAACACTGTACAGGAAGATTAAAGAGACAATTGTTCACCGTACTTTCAGACTTTTCTCAATTTTATACTTACCGCTGGCTGATGGGTCTTTCACACAGCTTGTCTTACACATGTTTGTGTTAGCAAAGCATGAAGCAGTTCCTAGCAGTACAAAATTGTTTTTTAAAGGAAATCGAATAAAAAATAAAGCGTCTATATGAGCCATTCCACAGCCATGTCTTCTTTATTCTCGCCGTGTATTGAACGAGCAATACCAGAGCCAGACCTTTTTGAATCATTTCCAAAAAACACACAAGCCATTTGTTTTCCAAATGCGTGTTTGCATGATTAATGCAGCGTAAACAATGCCACCAACCCAAATTCATAACATATGACTTTTTAGGGATCGCAAGGTTAAGGGCACCAATTTGAATATGACACTATGATGCATAAGTATTTTGCGGCATATCATAAATAGCAATTGGTATTCATCATAATTTGCGGCTAAGCAAAGCCAGCCCCCTCCTGAGAAGGTCATCTCCATATTAATACGAGAGAACAATACTCAGATGAGTAACGATCCATTCCAAATGACAATGTTTGTTTCTAATGACCACTTCACCCAGGCCTGACTTGTGGAAACTTGCCATATTGTCGCACATCAGCAGGGTTAGTGAGGCAATCGCCTCAGCCATCGGTTGAGTCTGATAAATGCTTTTTTAGTATTATTATTTTGCTTGGTTTTTTTATCCACATGTTCTCCGTTTAAATAAATACACCCGTTCTAACCTTATAAGGTGGATTTATGTGGCTAAAGCCCACACAGAGTGCACATTAGTATTCTGTTTGGTAGAGATGAAAGCTCATGTTTCTATCAGATATTTTGCTGGGGGCTGAATACAGAGTGTCACTCCAAGACTCTCAGCCCCCAAAAGTCTCTTCAGCAGCGCTAGAGCTGCATTTCCTATCTCTTCCCAGCTCAGTGCTATACTGCACACACCACGGATATTGAATTCCACGCACATCTGTACAGAAGAGCTTTTAGGAGGAACCCAGGCTGAGGCTTTTCCTTGCACTCCCTTTCCTGCAAAGCATTTCCCTCAGACTCCAAACATGTATCAAAATTCAGCTTAAAAGTATATTGGGAGCTGACTGTAGTCAAAAAGTGGTTTCGTAACTGTGGTGGTGGGGTGGGGGGGGTGTCTAGTTTAAAAACTCCATTTTGCTGCTTGTGTTTTTAATGACGTCAAGGAACAATAGGGATGCCACTAATGCAGAACAAAGAAATAAAAAATATTTTTTATTTTTAAGACATGAAATAATTCACAATGAAGTGACTTTCTAGCTGCTCCCCATTTAAACTAATTAGTGGTGGCCAATGTGACTACAATCTTCACCACGATATGAGTAATTTTCTACTATAGTAAGGACAGATATCACAGCATATTAAATCTGTCTGAAATGTGGCTTGTCTCTATTTGAAATCAAAGCCATACCCTACATTTCTCAAGATTTTCACTTAAATGACTTCTAATTAAATTTTAAAAATGTTTCACTCAAATCAGACTTTTCAGCAACTGGTTATTCACTTATATCAACTGATCATATTTTCATTAATACTTTTTGAGGAATGCTCAATGATGCTAAGACCAAAGCATCTCTTATATGACATTTTTAATAACATACTGCGGCACTATATCTGCTACGCAAAATACTTAATACAACATAGCTAGATCTAAATCCAAAGGATTATTTATACATTATACATATTGCCCATCCCTAAAACTTGCTCTGTTAAATAATTAAGACATTATAAACATAACAGACTTTCCTTAAAGCTGCTTTGAAACAATGCACATTGTGAAATTTTACTTGACAATGCATTTTATAAATGTCAGAAGTAAGCTGATGTAAGGTAAAACATTATAGCAAAACAAAAGATGCCAGAAATGTACACTTGGTCCAAATTGAACAAGTATAAAATACATGTATATGCCTTGTGTTTGTATTACACTTGTTTGAACTTTCATGTTCAAGGCTTCAAAAAATGGATCAAACACTGTGTATCATACAGGGAATGCAAAGTAAAAGGTGGAGAGTATACTCAGAAAACACATTTACATAATACAAGAAACTATCGAGTTCGGCCTTCCTCTGCTCTGTTGTTTCTGTATGTGTGCATGTGTCATCTTCACAGTGACATACATTGGCGGTGACAGAGGTCAGACTGGCTGGCCTGTTGTTTTTAAAGGGAAAATGCGGCATTGTCCTGCTGTAGTCTTCTCTGGCTGGGAGGCATGCTCTAATCAGGACTCTCCCCTTTTCACTCCAGCTACAGGGGAGTTAGAGGCGGCCTGCGGTCTCTGAGGGGACCTGCCTTCACCCATCCTCTGGGACCCCTCAATGGGTTTTAAAGGTCAAATGAGGTGTAAGTCTATTAAAAGGGGGTTTGTCTGCAGATTTCAAGCCCATTGAGAGTGTCAGTCAGGTGCAGTTAATTCAAAAAGCATCGACTTTACCTTCAAGAGAGAAAACAATAAGTGGACAGACTGAACCTAGATTACAAGAATTTATAAGAATTTTAGTTGCCTGTTGAAGATCATAAACGCACAGCCATGTATTTAAATGAGTATAATTAAACAAAAAACAACCAAATGAATGAGCACTTCAGCAATTGTAGAGTCTGGACCATATGCCCTACAAACAGATGAAGGAAAGATAGATTAAACAAACCCTGTTTATTCATATGGAGTACCAAGATGAAGAATGGTCTCCAACAAGCAGTGCATTTTGGAGGACGCTGTCATCACACTATTCATTATATAAGATTGCCTGTGGGTCACCATGCTTTATCTAAATCAGGTTCTAGCCCATTTTCCCACAATACCGCCAGGCGAGAGCCATGTGTTCTCTGATTAACCTACTTCAGGTAGAGTCTTCAAGACCTGCCCTTCCAATGCGATCTCCTTGAGAATATAGAGCTAGCGTGATCATTCTGGGTCATGTGATATGACGGGGAGAACAATTTGACTCTTCAGTTTGTTAAATCTCAAAGACGTGCAATGCGGATACTTCTGACAAACGTACATTTCACCAAACGTAAGATGAATCTATGGCAAACAAGCTGGCTTAGTGGGATTACATTTCTATTTCCCTTTAATTAAGAGTCTACAGTATGCTGATAGTTGATGTCAATGTTCTCTTGGTTATTGCCTTACACTGGGACAGATGTTCTAGCCTGGAAGCTATGATAAACAACACAGCCATGCCACTGTTTTTGTCGCAAGGCATTGAAATGCACCATAAAGCATTGACGTGCCCCTTCCAAAATAGACTTAAAAAACGGGTTACGTGACAAGAGGGAGCAATCTAATTCAGCCTGGGATGGACTGTCAGGGCTAATTACACGTGATTGTGAAAGTGTGCCTCAGAGCCGAAAAATTTAATTTGCTATTGATTTGCTACTTAAATGCCTCACGTCCATTCTTATCATTATTACATGGAAGCCACAATGCCAATATGCAGAGACCCAACACTTCAAAGTACAAGTCCTGGCTCAAGGTGCTTTCTTTAGCAAAGGAAAAAAAGCAACATGAAACATTAGATTAATTTCTTTATATATCTGACCCCAGATTACGAGACCTCAGTCTGTCAGACACGCATGTGGAACAAGAAAACAAGCTGATTAATATTCATATATATTAATTTGGCTACATACGCTCTGATCCTGTTTCTGGGGAATGCCTCACAAACCTGCCATAGTCGTTTAAACACAGCATATATAAAAAGAAAAAACAAGCTGAATGCTAGATTGTTGCTAAAGGATATAAGGATGTATTTAGAAAATATAAGCCTTTTTATACTTGTTCTATGGGAATATTAAACCAAAAGATACAAATAAAATAAAATAAATATTATATACAGTATATATACATAAACTACCGTTCAAAAGTTGGGGGTCAGAAAGTATTAAACAAATGAATACTTTCATTCAGCAAGAATGTATTAAATTGATCAAAAGCGACAGTAAAGACATGTTTCAAAAGGTTTCAACTTTGAATACATGCTTTTCTTTTGAATTTTGTAATGATCCAAATATCTTTTAAAAAAAAAAGGTTGCCAACTGTTTTCAACACAATGAGAAAGTTTACTGAGCACCAAATCAGCATATTAGAATGATTTCTGAAGGATCATGTGCCACTGAAGAAATGGCTGCTGAAATGTCAGTATTGACATCACAACAACGTTCTAAAACATATTAAAATAGAAATATTAATTTGTATTTAAATATACTCTTTTACTATATTTTTATATAAAGTTCATGTCTTAACATGAACTGTTATAATGTTATAATGTCTTAACAATATAAGTAAGCCTTTAAGTATTTTGTTTCCCCAAAAAGTGAAACACTGTGCCTTTGTATTGTATCCAAACCAGCTTAAGATGACGACATGGGCTCAACCAATGGCGTGGCTTTGGGGCTGGGCTATCCAACTAATGGCATACAAAGTGAATGCCAAGGAAACCCATTTCAAAATATTTATTATTTTTAAGAACTGACACTTTTGAAATGTGCTTAAAACATACTGACATTTTCCAATCGTGTTCAGAGTCTTCATAGCTTGTTACCTGGTACGTTAATTACTCTTCTTCCCTACCTTAACTGAACACATAATCGCTGAGGTTAACTTTCTAAACTAAAAACAAAATGTTTTGCACTTTATTATAAGGTTAGGTTAGGGATAAGTTCAGGGTTAGTACCTAGTTACTGCAATTATTATAATAAGTACATATATGCGGAACAGGACTGTAAAATAAAGTGCTACCACAGAATGTATGCTAACTATTGTAAACAATTGTGATTTGTTGGACAAGCAACATTGCTAGCTGGCAAATCTTTTGATGAGTTGAGTAGTGTTATTGAACAGCACTAGAGGGGACACAAGCAATTGTGAGAGTGTGGATGTGTTTTAGAGAAGATGAGGCAGTGGGTGATGCTTGGGTGGCTGTGAATTAGAATTAGTGGCATACATTGACTGGTATAAGAGCACTGGAATGATGTTCTACCTGTTACTGAACCTTAAAGATTTCCCTTCAACAAGAATCTACCACAGCTCCTCCTAAGTCAACAACTCAATTGTGGAAACGTCCCCACTAAAAATGACAATTCTGCCATCATTTACTCACCCTCATGTTGTTCCAAACCTGTGTGACTTTCTCTTTTCTGCAGATATAAAAGACGACCAATGTTGGTAACCAAACAGTTTTGGCTCCCACTGACTTCCACTGTATGGCCCAAAAAAAGAAAAATAAATATATCTCAATATACCCTCTTTTATGTTTGAAAGAAGAAATTATGTCATGAGCAACATGCAACATGAGGGCAATTGATGATGACTGAATTTGTTTTATTTTCGGTGAACAGCCACAGTTAAACACATTCTAGCTTAGTTAAAGCATAATAATTAGAAATTATGATAAGGCTTTACAATAGTTCTGTTTTTTAATGTTAGTTATGAAATAACATGAAATAAACAATTCAGCATTTACTAATATCATGTTAATTTCTGCATATACCAGTACATTTTTGACATTTCAAATTGTATGAATGGATTATTTTATTTAGAAAATTAGCTATTTTATAAAAAAATATATATATACTACTGATAATTCATTTTTTTCATAAAACCTTAACTAAGAGCAATGAATGCTGGAAATTAAAAAAAAAAAGTTAATAACATTGCCTAATACATTAAATCATTAATGAATTGAACCTTATTGTAAATACTTACTGAAATTATTTTACCTTATTTACATTATCTCTAAAACAAAGATTTTTGTTAGTGCAGAAAGTACAGCTAACAAACCTCACCAGAATGAGTGATGAACTGTTTCAGATAGGATGCGTTCTGGAAGCATAACAGAATAAAGCTCAAAATATAACTACATTTAACCTGACATGGTGTCTTAAAAATTTGCCACTTGTGACACAAGATGCTGAAAATAGCAAGAAGTGACACTAATGTCCTTCAGCATGTGTAAAATTAAAAATAATTTTAAAAACTAGCTAAATTTGAAAACAAAAACCACAAATAGGAAAAAAAAAAAATGCATCCTGTGTGAACTGCCCCTAAATGCCTTTGAATTTTCCTCAACTGGATGATTTTCTCAGGAAATAGTGATTTACTGTGATTAATTTGATTAATAAATCAGCATATGATTTTTAATAATTTGACATCCCTAAATAAAATGGGTCTATGGAATAATCTGCAGAAAGCATTAATAATCAATGTCAACAAACTGTATTAATTGTACCACTATAGTGTACATAAACTGAGCTACTCTGATTTGTCCACCAAATTCAGGCTCAAACGACTGAGCTCTTTTGTTTGTGTGTCTGTCTTTGCCCCTGGAGACTGTGGCTGCAAGTGTAAAACCACTCCAGTCTTTGTAGCTGGGGCTGAGGTCACCAGACCAACATTGACCTTTGCAGTCCTATTTCAGTGATGGGCATTTGTCACTCTGTGGAGGCCGATGTGTGGTAATAGATTATTGACCATCGCACAAGTCTCATCTCGCCATGCGTCCAGAGCCCCGCTGTTTTCTTTATCACCAGAACAGAAGCCTGCAGCCATGAAGAGAAGCACCTAATCCACATTTTACACTTCAAATGTCGAATTGCACACATAATGCAGAGTAGCTGTAACATACAGAAGACTCTGTAGAAACACGAACATCATGTTTAGTTATCAGTTAACGCTTCTTTTAGCGTCACTGGACACATCTACTTGCTACTTTTGACTAATTTAACCTCACTTTCTCATTCTGGCTGTGGCTTTATGTAAATACTAGTAAAAAAGTAATACATTTAAAATATATTTATTTCATACTAAGTATAGTTCAAATCTATTAACATATTTACATATTTATTGAAACTAGTTGTTCCAATTTAGCAGATTTTAAGTATACCAGTACAATTGCAGGGTATTTTTATAAAGTACATAAATATGTAGAGTGCCATGAAAAGCTTTTTGCCCCCTTCCGGTTTGTTTAATGTTTTTCATATTTGTCACACCTAAAAGATTCAGATCATCAAACAAATTTTAATATTACACAAAGATAATGCAAGGAAATACAAAATGCAGTTCTTAAATTATTATTTAATTTATTAAGGGAAAAAAGCTGTCCAAACCTACCTGGGCCCTACGCGAGAAATTAATTGCCCCCCTCCTGTTAAATGTGATTAACCACATTATTTTAGAAAGCTGAGTTAAATTTCACTAGCCAAACCCAGGCCTGATTACTGCCAGACCTGTTGAATCAAGAAATCACTTAAATAGAACCTGTCTGACAAAGTGAAACATGCTTAAAGAGCAACACAGCATGCCACAATCTAAAAACAATTCAAGAACAGATGAGAAACAAAATCGTTTACATTTATCAGTCTGGAAAGGGTTATAAAGCCATTTCTAAGGCTTTGGGACTCCAGCGAACCACGGTCTGAGCCATTTTCCAGAAATGGAGAAAACTTGGAACAGTGGTGAACCTTCCCAGGAGTGGCCTCCCAAAATTACTCCAAGAGCGCAATGACGATTCATCCAGGAGGTCATAAAAGAACCTAGAACAACATCTAAAGAACTGCAGGCCTCACTTGCCTCAATTAAGGACAGTGTTCATGATTCAACAATAAGAAAGAGACCAGGCAAAAATGGCATCCATGGGAGAGTTCCAAGGCAAAAGCCACTGCGGACCAAAAAGAACACAAAGGCTCATCTCACATTTCCAAAAAAATATCTTGATTTTTGGGCAAATATTCTGTGGACTGAAGAGACAAAAGTTGAACTTTTTGGAAGGTGTGTGTCCCATTACATCTGCTGTAAAACCAACACAGGATTTCATAAAAAGAGCATCATACCAACAGCTTCAGAACCTGGATGACTTGCCATAATTGATGGAACCATGAATTCTGCACTCTTGTCAGAAAATCCTGAAGGAGAATGTCCGGCCGTCAGTTTGTGACCTCAAGCTCAAGCGCACTTGGGTTATGCAGCAGGACAATGATCCCAAAGACACCAGCAAGTTCACCTCTGAATGGCTCAAGAAAAACAAAATTAAAGTTTTGGAGTGGCCAAGTCAAAGTCCGGGCTTAAATCCAATTGAAATGCTGTGGCATGACTTTAAACAGTCTTTTCATGCTCGAAAACTCTACAATGTGTCTGAATTAAAACAATTCTGCAAATAAGAGTGGGCCAAAATTCATCCACTGCGATGTGAAAGACTCATTGCCAGTTATCACAAATGCTTGATTGCAGTTGTTGCTGCAAAGGGTGGTACAACCAGTTATTAGATTTAGGGGGCAATTACTTTTTCACGTCGGGCCATGCAGGTTTGGACAGCTTTTTCCCTTAATAAATCAAATCATTATTTCAAAACTGCATTTTGTATTTACTAGGGTTATCTTTAGCCCTATTCGGACTGGATTAGTTTCACAAGGGTAGATGGAGTAATGTTAATTTACCACAGGATGTCTGCAATATTAATGGCCAATTCACACAGGATAAGAAGTCTCAGTAAAACTACCAAAAGTAGGAGGAGTAACTCGATTTATGCAAAGTCACCTCCCTGTCATGTGCATGCTACATCCATCAATTTATGAATTAAATTATTATGGGATTCTGTTTGCAATAGGCACTTACCTAAAGCTAACAGAAGTTTCGTGCTCCTAAAAAGTGCTTTCGACCTTCTTTTGATCTGAATGGTATGCACTGTCATATGCAGAAAAAATTCGAGGTTTGCCACAGACCTGTCCCACACCACCTAGAACGCAGCTGAATGCTTCTTCAAGCGTGGAAAAAACGCGGAAAACTACTTTTAAATAGGAAATCACAGAATATTTACGTGCATATTTACAGATGGTCTATTCACATGGGATTAGTATTACCTGAGGTAATTCTTCCAGATATTTTTTACAGAAGGTAAAAGTCACCGTAATCTTTACTGACATTTTCCATAATGATTACTGAGATGGCACATTCGGACGGGACTAAAACTACTTTACCCCACCCCAGTCCGAATAGGGCTTTTGTGTAATATTAAAATTTGTTTGATGATCTGAATCATGCAAGTGTGACAAAGATGCAAAAGAAAAAAAAAAAAAAGGAAGGGGGCAAAAACTTTTTCACACCACTGTAAATGTATTTGTATTACACTTACCATGAAATAAATGTGTTTAAAATACATTTTAGCATATTTATTTTTCACCAGGGAACACAGCAAACCAGTATTGGATGTTACTCAAAAAAAACAGTAATTGCAACTTTCTAATTTTATTCTTTAAATAAAGTAGGATTAGGTTACTAATTATGCTCTTTGAATAGCAAATACATTCTTTATTGTTTGAGATGTCATTTTCTAAAACCCACAGTACATCAATCTTTATCAGACAGAAAAACACCAAATCATCATTCAGGATGTACTGGATGAGGTCATTAATTTATTACAAATACAAATATTTATAGAGTAATATTTCAGCAATATTTTTGTCTTTACGAAATCAAACAAGAAACTTTTCAAAACATCCACTCTCTTCTAGGAATGCATAAATATGGCAATTTTAGCCAATACCGATTTTATACTTTAAAGCAATGATCCATCCATTGGCCTATATTAAACTATCAATCTACTATTTGTAAGACTAATTACAAAAGGAAATGCTCACCTTAAAAGATAGCAAGCATCTACTATGAATCATTGGAAAAATATTACATGTATATCTATAACAAAGAATAATATAACAATGAATTAAGATTAAAGCAAAATGTCAATGTGTCCTGTACAATAAAATAATCTGGTTTTGAATAAACATTAATTTGTGTTTAAAAATAGAGAAACTAGAAATATTTGATTTCTAACTTTATCAACTTCTGTAAAGGTCTAAATGTACACATGCACAATGACAACATGAAAGTGAGCCACCACAATCATGAAATATGCTTTTGTTGGTTGTAATGTCTGGATTTTAATTCATTCAACTGTAACACAGCAACAGTGCTATGAGAACAATAACTTTAACGCGATTACTGAAAAACAGCAATTCTGAGTGCAAATCACTCCTCAGATTTTATATGTAAATAAATACAACAAACAGAAGAAAAAAATAAACGTACAATCTAAAAGTGAGGAACAGAGCAATAAAACAGCAATGTGATTCGCTCTATGTTGTGTATTTTGTTTTTGGCGCAGTCTGGAATTTTGATTATATGATAATTCATCTCTGAGCTCCAATTTACCCCCTGCTGCTCGCTTTCTATGTTGGACCATTTTGTGAACGGTCCCCCAGAATGCTAAATGAGCGACTCGTTAAAAAAAGCCTGTCTTCCAGCTAAACCACATATTTATGGACATATTTGTTAGCTTTTTGTCAACATTAAACCTTTGGGCAAATGAAGTGTCCATATGTGTTATTTTCTGCTCAAAGAAAAGTTCTACTCAACTTTGTCTTGGAGTTCTTTCACAATTTGGGTTTACATTGACTTTTTTGAGGCAGACGGTACAAACGATTACACACTGAAGACTTTGACTTTGGCCTCGGCCCTCTATAAGTGATTCCCTGCATTGTAATGGGTTAGACGTGGGACCCGAGATCTGCAATATGTCCTTCTCTAGAACACTGTATAATAACTACCTGCTGTTCTGAGTCTCCGGCCCTGTCTGTCAAACAATCTGGGGACATTTAGTGTTATTTCACCACTGCTTACTTAGCCACAGGAAGCCTATTAATGTCAGCAGGCTCCATCCTCTCTGGATGCTATCAAAAAGAGAGCTTGTGTGCCATTGTTTTAATATCTGCGCACACTAAACACTGATAGGCTGATAACTTTCTGTGCAACTCGTTTTACATACATTAAAGATTTCAAACCCCAATGCAAAGACAATAATATAACATATGATATCTAAATTGCTTCTTCAGCACCTTCAGGTGTGTTTCTGGCACTGTCCCAAGCATTTCTTACCCTTTAAGTGAACCGCATCCTCGACGGTAGTATGCAGGTAATAAAACATTTTATTCTATTGGTTGATACAATCTGCTGGCACAGAACAGAACACTTTGACTGGTTGTGGCGGCAGTGCCAACAGAAAACATCATAGAATATTAACCCTTTTTGTTGTCTGGCATCAGTAGCAGATGGTGCCGCACATTGGAGCGAGATAACAGCTGTCAATTTCAAGGTACTGCCTCTAGTGGAGCAATTTTTTCCTTTTTGTTGCCTCATAGGGAGCTGGAGATGATTTTTTAAAACATAATAACCAAAACCGATGCACTTCCTCACCCTGATTAATTCCCACCCCTGAAAAACCTCAGATGTATCACTGTATATGTGCACATGTACACAATAGATGGACCGGAGGTGGTGCACTACAGGGAAAAGCCGGTAGTGGCTGCCCTAGTTGTCTTGAATGCACATTCGCCACGACTGTTCCCTCGAGTCGCTGACTCCTTTTAAATTAAAACTGAATCCTCCAAATAAATTCCTCATTGTGGGCTCTCAAAGCACAGGAAAGTTGCATTTCACCCAAGTGGCGGCTTGGGAATTGTCCTCCTAACCCACTCCCATTCTTCTGATTTACATGAGAAAGGCAAGGGCTCGGAGAACTGGCCCCAGAGCTGAACCACTCCTCATTTATTCATTTCTTTACCAACATCACTCGCTTTCCATCAGGGGCTACTGAGGAAATCATAGTAGCAATTTAGATTTGGTTTAACATACTCCTGGGGAAAGAGGATGGGGAATTGCCTCAGTGTAGCATGTCTGCTTTCCCTCGCCCAATGCGAGCGATATCAGTCGAAAAGGCAAGAGATCAGAGTGGCGTTCAGCCTGGGGAAAACACAGAAAAACTGCACTTTCAATGGTTTAGTGCAAGATTAAATTCCTTAAAATACCTCAATATCCACATAATGACTTTAAAACTGAGTGACAACGTAGTTAGGCACATTGGCTGATAGCCGATCATACACGATACATGGCTCAATTGCACACCTGGTTTGAGAGCGCTTCGACACACCGTAGTCAATTCTAATACAAGCTCCTGAAGCAGATATTCAATCGCAATGGCAAAGTTTCATGATCAAATGGAATGCATCAATTCAGCACTTGAAGGAAATCAATTTGGAATTGACCTCAGCTCTCTCATCATCCAGGGTGATATGCCTCTTTATATGCCTGTCTGGTTTTGCACTCACCAGCACAGCTCAGTAAAAGAGTCAGGCTGGATTCCAGATCAAGCAGAATCAGTCTGGGTTACCCAATGTTTCTTTTACAAAACCCAGTTAACTGCCCTACTATCACCTGCCTACATAGGGAGCTGCCTTTTGAGACAGCATACTAACTAAAATTAAACCTGAAAAGCGATTTGGAACACTCTACATAAGCACATGCACCCCATAAAATAGCATTACGCACATAGGAGACGCATAATAAATCTGAGTCAGTTACACAAATGCTTGTGTTTTGATGTTAATAATGGGGAATAACCCGATTTGTTTTTTTTTGTTTTTTTTTTTTAAGTCTTGTAAGCACAGTTTTCTTGTGCTGAAGGTTACTGGTTTGCATGTAGGTCGCTAAAATGTTAGTTTCAGTAAACTATCAGCTGTGCATGTATATGTGCTCATTGACTCCAACAGAGTTCTGCATTAGCATGTTGCTAAGCTAACACTGATAATGTAAGAAGCATAAAATTGCATTTTCAAATATTAAGCAAAACAGCTATTTTAATTCTGTTTTTTAGCAATACTTTTTTATACTGACTGAAATATAAATTTGCCTCATCCGGTTTACCTTTTTTTCGACTGAGCTTGTCGCATTGTATTCTGGGATTGTCTTCTCTATAGGGTACAATCATGCAATGATCGTGAACTAAAAATCGTGAAAGGTAGCTTAATTATGCCTGCATTTGAGGCATTCGTATGACACCTTAAATTTATTTAAATAACACTTATACTACTGAGGTTTAGAGAGCAGTCTACCCTTACCTGTCCAACAAAAAAGAAGCAACTAATGAATCACTGCTCTGGATTTACTCTGTCATCAAATCTTTCAACCTTTCATTTGCCATACCAATGTTTACACTCGTTTACCAAATAACTCTAATAGCATGAGTAAAGTCCAGTTTTGAGGGGGGAAAAAGACTGACGTTCTCAGAACTGCGAGTTTATATCTCAGAATTATGACTTTTTAACTCGCAATTGCGAGTTTATATCATGCAATTCTGAGAAAAAAAGTCAGCTGTCAGCTGAAAATATTCAGAAGGAACAAATAAATTCCTTGAGAAATATCACTTCCCGCTCATGTCCACTGCAGTCATATAGCCTTCACATTCTTTCTGATCTGAGTGATCCTTTTTGTATCTAGCTAAATATGTGTGAATTCTTGCTTCATATGCAGTTATATTACGGGCTGTTGGCATGAATTGTACTCGGGATGGAGCGGTGGTGGAGCGAGTGAAAACCACAACACTCCGACTTTTAAAAAATCCGCTCCTCGCTCCATTCAAAATCCCACCGGTCCACTCGCGCTCCGCTCACATATTCTGACCGTGAGTAACTGTTGCTGTCATGACAGATCTGTTTCAGAACCAGCCGTTATCTAAATAATCTGGCTACGGGCACAGGGCCGCCTGTTGCCGACCACTGGTGTACACCATTCAGATGATTCTTCACAATACAATAATTTCTTAATGTGTAAAACTTTTTAACTTAGCACCAAACTACTGAAAGCACCTTTAAAAAGCAGCCTATACCATGCACTCACTAGGTTATATGTCATGATGATGCCATGTATTTTGAGTGTTTGAATACTGTTGGCTATTAACTTGCTGAACATTCAGGAACTTGTTAAGCAATGCGACCAGATAGTACAAGAGTACAATATTATATACATACTAGGGGTGACCCCGAATAGTCGACGATTCGATGCTTTGATAGGAGGAGACTGATTCGACTCATTCGAATATTCGCAGGGTGTTATGATCATGCCATTTTGGCTATATGGGGGTGCTCAAATGTCAGATTTCACATAGAACTACAGATTTTCTCCAAATAAGTTAATATACAGCCTATTATGATAATGCTGTAAATAAGAATCTGAAAAGAAAGAAGCTTTAAATAAATATTTTAACGTGGTGAATAAATCCAACCACCCCTATAGATTTAAGTTTCACTTTCCATAATCCATGACAGGACAGAGGAGCATCTTGGTGGCAGGGATTTAAATCTTTAACAAGACTCAAATTGACACAGGCAGAGTGAAAGACTGGGTTTTTTCATCAGGTAGGGTACAAGTGATTTCAAAACATTTTGGCTGGTTTATATACAGGTCCTTCTCAAAAAATTTGCATATTGTGATAAAGTTCATTATTTTCTGTAATGTACTGATAAACATTAGACTTTCATATATTTTAGATTCATTACAACACAACTGAAGTAGTTCAAGCCTTTTATTGTTTTAATATTGATGATTTTGGCATACAGCTCATGAAAACCCAAAATTCGTATCTCAAAAAATTTGCATATTTCATCCGACCAATAAAAGAAAAGTGTTTTTAATACAAAAAAAAAGTCAACCTTCAAATAATTATGTTCAGTTATGCACTCAATATTTGGTCGGGAATCCTTTTGCAGAAATGACTGCTTCAATGCGGCGTGGCATGGAGGCAATCAGCCTGTGACACTGCTGAGGTGTTATGGAGGCCCAGGATGCTTCGATAGCGGCCTTAAGCTCATCCAGAGTGTTGGGTCTTGCGTCTCTCAACTTTCTCTTCACAATATCCCACAGATTCTCTATGGGGTTCAGGTCAGGAGAGTTGGCAGGCCAATTGAGCACAGTAATACCATGGTCAGTAAACCATTTACCAGTGGTTTTGGCACTGTGAGCAGGTGCCAGGTCGTGCTGAAAAATGAAATCTTCATCTCCATAAAGCTTTTCAGCAGATGGAAGCATGAAGTGCTCCAAAATCTCCTGATAGCTAGCTGCACTGACCCTGCCCTTGATAAAACACAGTGGACCAACACCAGCATCACTGACTGTGGGTACTTGACACTGGACTTCAGGCATTTTGGCATTTCCCTCTCCCCAGTCTTCCTCCAGACTCTGGCACCTTGATTTCCGAATGACATGCAAAATTTGCTTTCATCCGAAAAAAGTACTTTGGACCACTGAGCAACAGTCCAGTGCTGCTTCTCTGTAGCCCAGGTCAGGCACTTCTGCCGCTGTTTCTGGTTCAAAAGTGGCTTGACCTGGGGAATGCGGCACCTGTAGCCCATTTCCTGCACACGCCTGTACACGGTGGCTCTGGATGTTTCTACTCCAGACTCAGTCCACTGGTTCCGCAGGTCCCCCAAGGTCCCCCAAGGTCTGGAATCGGTCCTTCTCCACAATCTTCCTCAGGGTCCGGTCACCTCTTCTCGTTGTGCTGCGTTTTCTGCCACACTTTTTCCTTCCCACAGACTTCCCACTGAGGTGCCTTGATACAGCACTCTGGGAACAGCCTATTCGTTCAGAAATTTCTTTCTGTGTCTTACCCTCTTGCTTGAGGGTGTCAATGATGGCCTTCTGGACAGCAGTCAGGTCGGCAGTCTTACCCATGATTGCGGTTTTGAGTAATGAACCAGGCTGGGAGTTTTTAAAAGCCTCAGGAATCTTTTGCAGGTGTTTAGAGTTAATTAGTTGATTCAGATGATTAGGTTAATAGCTCGTTTAGAGAACCTTTTCATGATATGCAAATTTTTTGAGATTTTGGGTTTTCATGAGCTGTATGCCAAAATCATCAATATTAAAACAATAAAAGGCTTGAACTACTTCAGTTGTGTTGTAATGAATCTAAAATATATGAAAGTCTAATGTTTATCAGTACATTACAGAAAATAATGAACTTTATCACAATATGCTAATTTTTTGAAAAGGACCTGTATATCGTGTCTAAGGAAAGGATATGGACCAGAAGACATTGCAATTACTACATATTGAGACAGACTTAAATAAGTTCCAGATCTATACTTGTGCTCTTATTACTTCAGTTATTTTGCCTTTAATGTAAATAAACATGTGCAAACAATATACTTGCTCTTGTGAATTTATTTTGATGTTAATTGCGTTTACTTATAAATTCATCATCAACTCTTACGACAAACATGTCTTCAAATATCTTCAATTTTTGCCCATACTGAGCTGCAGCGAACACATATTAAATGACTTCACTTGGACCCATTGTGCGATCTGTCTCTTTAATACCGCGTGGTTTCTATACATGTGCTGCTGATTGGGCTGACATTTCTGACACACCCACCAAACAAGAGAAAACGCATCTCAAACACCGTTGCACACCGTTTCCAGGAAACATACCGTTCAACCCGGAACCCGGAGCAAAACGTTTGACACCGGTGTGAGCCTGAACGTGCCCCTGGTCATGTATTTTGCCCCGCCCCCAAACATATGATTCGACTATCAGTCGACTATCGGCAAGATTCGACATTTCCGATTTGACTATGAAAATCCTTAGACGAGGACACCCCTAATACACACATTATCATAAGCTGACCTGGGTATAAATACTCCCTACACTGAAGAAGGCTTTAGGCTACAAATATTTATTTGCTGCATAACAATGGAAATATATCTCTCCCTCTAACTTGGACGCACAGTACAGCTTAAAAGAAAAAGCATTTCATTTACATAAAAAAGGTTTTCATTTTCATAATTAGCATACTTTACTGTTTAGTTCCTCAATACATCCTCCTTAGCTCCCCCTGTTATTTATCTTAAATGGTATCCTCCCCCAGAAAGATTAATTGAAGCTGGGATAAAACAAAATGGCTCCCAGGGGGTGGACGACTGTTTGTTATTCATGTTGGTCTGAAAACGGCAACAGTAAATCCTCTAAATTGTTGTTAAGCTGGTGTATTACCATATGTGTGCCATTTCCACAGAGTGACAGCCCCCTTGGATCAACTGGGGACTATTGATCCTACAGCACTCCATTTCAAGTTAATTGTGCTTGAAATGAGGTGCGCACTCTCGAGCATACCTTTGTTTGAAAGGTGGTTATTTATTTTTATTTGGCCGGATGTTGATATCTGGGAAACAGGAAATATTCTCTCTTTTTTTTTTTTTTTTTTTGAACCAGTGCCAGAGCTGTGATTAGCCTACTTCAGTCTGTCAATACCTGACATGTATCTGAAGCTCTTTGTTGCTCATCTACATTGGTAATAACTTAATTGGCAAAACATGTTATTGCTAAACAGTCTATTCTACCAATGGCTAATTATAAAACGAACATAGCCCAATTACACCTTAAAACGAAAGACATTGTCTATAAACTACCTCACTCATGTATAGATTAAGTTAATTATGCATTTATTTTCAAAAAACTGATGCAACTCATTTAACTTCCCAACTTTTACGGCTTGATTCAATTTTCTGAAAGCTAATGGATAAATAAAATCAAACGGCGTTTTAGGAAAAACATCCCCTTACTTTGCGATGCAGATAGCACATGAGAAATCATTCCCCATCCGTAAGGAACAAATAAATTGCACGTAAACCAGGCATTCCACTAAGAGGAAGATAATGTGCAGCCGTTTATTCTACCGTTTCTGGGGATTTTCCTCCTCCAGCAGAGTTAAACTTTAATTTCTGATCAGAGTATAATGTGTCTCCAGCTCAAACCTCATGCAGGTGGGTTTGGGACACCACCCAGAGACTGAAAGTCAAAGCTCTAGGCTGTATAATCTCCGTCATCATTAAGACCAAAGCCGATTAACGTATGCGCCGCATGTGAGGCTGCGTACCTTTGACTCCTAACAAGGCGTACAGTAACAGGATGCAAAGAAATAAGCAAAGTACACTCTCATTAGTTAAAAAAGGAGAGAGGGAGAGGAAGGGGAAAAAACAGGATAAGATCAGTTACAGAGCAAACAGTGGCACTTGCTTGGATTAGAGTCCTAAGTGGCTGACGTTTCCTAATCCCCACTGAGAAATGGCAGAGAATAGAAGGAAAATGAGAGTGGATCTAAGAAAGAGAAATGACAGAATATGACTGGCTCCTACATGATGATCAGGGTTCGTCCTCAGGCTTCCTGAGCCCCAAAGTACACTTTATTTTCCTGAGCAATTATTGCTGCTCCTCGGGTTGGCTGAAGGTACAGGGGCCCGTATTTGAAACAATATTACATCTAAACAAATAAAGTGGAAGTAAAAGACTACATTAAATAGACAAGCATATTGAGGTAGGATTTAATTTGCATGCTAGATTATCGTGATACTGGTGGCGGAGTGGCCTCAGGGGCGGTGCTGTTATTAATAGGATCTAGTCTCTTAAAATCCATTAAATCAATTGAGCGGACCCATATATAATCTGATTCCAAATCCACCATGAAAATGCTTAACCAGTAGCCTCTGCCCCAGGCTGGCCTTCTCACCAGCTGAATTCCATGCCAAGCAAAACGATTGAGGCAAACCACCCGCAGAGACAAGCCCACACAGAAAAGATCCTCATTCACCTCATAAAACTCAATAAATAAATAAATATTATAATTATTATGATTAATTGTATTATAAATAATAATACTAAAATTGTGTTTATTTAATATTTAATTAATTCATATTTAATTAAAATTATTTAATCATTTAATTAACAACAAAAAGAAGGTATGAAAAACAGCAAGTTATGCCTTGTTTAATGAGTACCACAAGGGAATCAAAGCCTTAAAGGGTTAGTTCACACAAAAATAAAAATTTTGTCATCATTTACTCACCCTCATGTTGTTCCAAACAGTTGCTGGTAGCCATTGACTTCTATAGAATAGAAAAATACTATGGATATCGATGGCTACCAGCAACTGTTTGGTTACCAACATTCTTCAAAATATCTTCTTTTGTGTTCGATAGAAAATAAAGGTTTGGAATAAGTGGAAGGTGAGTAAAATGATCACAGAATTTAAATTTTTGGTTGAACTAACACTTAAAATGCACAAATCCTAGATAGTTAAGATGGACAATGACCAAAGACTTTTACACTATCTAGTGTGAAAGGTGTAAATGTGTAAAAACTGCAGCATCTACACCTTAATTTAATATGTGACTTGTCAAAGAGAACATTTTTAGTGAATAATGCCTTAAATTCAATGTGTTCCTCACATTAAGCTATTGTATATCTTCGGAAGATTCAAAATATAGTGAAATAAGTCATATAGACCACTTTTATTGTGTTTGTTGTCCTTTTGTAATTTGACAGTTTGTGTTAAGAACTGCCATTGTACTGAAAAGACCTGTGTTTTAATTTAACAAAACATCCTTTTCTGTTCCACAGACATACTGGTTTTGGAACAACATGAGGATGAGTAAATAATGATAGCATTTTCAATGTAAAAATTTTTTAAAAAAAAATACTGGATAGATACTGGATTTAAAACAGGCTCTGTTGTTGCTGTTGGTCACATCCCAACGGCAAGATATGCAAATCTGTGTGTGAGAGATGACCAGATCTCTCAGGGCTGTATATGAAAGAAGGTGAAGTGGTTTCTGCTGGCAACTAAATCCCTGTTTGTGAGCTTGGTAAAACACACCGCTGGAAGCACTCAGTTCTATGCCCCCAGCACACACGGCCTGACATGGTCAGGGTCATGCCTGAGTGCCTCGGCCTGCCGTCCTTTTACAGCCACTCTCCTCTCTCACAGCTGGGGTGGCAGGGGGATAGACAGCTAGAGAGCAGAGCTTCACACCGGCCAGCTGTACAGGGCAGGAGGATGCACCCGCTTTGGGGAAAATTCATGTTGTTTATAATTGGGGCCACAACCGGAGGGGGATGAAGAAAAGGGGCAATGAATGTCAACAAGACAAGACAGTGAACATTAAAGCATTTTATATTTCAGCCTAGACTGGACAGTTTTTTAATTATTCATTTTTATATTACATTACATTATATTATATTATATTATATTTGACCTAGGACCTGGACACTTTTATATTATATTTGACCCTGGACAACAAATCCAGTAAATATATGGGTCAATTTTTTTTTATTTGAGGTTTATACATCACCTGAAATAAATAAGCTTTTAATTTATGTATGGTTTGTTATGATAGGACAATATTTGGCTGAGATACAACTATTTGAAAATCTGGAATCTGCAAAAACAAATCTAAATATCGAAGAAAATCGAAATATTGAGAAAATTGCCTTTAAAGTTGTCCAAATTAAGTTCTTAGCAATGCATATTGCTAATCAAAACGTTTTTATATATTTACGGTAGGAAATTTACAAAATATCCTTATGGAACATGATCTTTACTTCATATCCTAATGATTTTTGGCATTTCAAAAAATCAATAATTTTGACCCATACAATGTATTGTTGGCTATTGCTACAAATTTACCCATGCGATTTATGACTGGTTTTGTGGTCCAGGGTCACATTTATTATATTATTTATATTATATTATATTATATTATGTCCTTAATGTGTAGTGCAGAACTACATTTTTCCATTCATGCAAAAAGTTTTTAAAATGTCTAAACCAGGTGCTTCCCCCTCCTGTGACACATTATGAACATAACAAAGCCTGTCCTAAATTACAACCGTGTTCTTTTCCTATCTGAATCTCATTATCAGATATTGCAAGAGCAAGGTTTGCTAACAGTTCATGCATTAACACACAAGGGAGGGCCAGCGCATACCCACATTTCAAATACAAATGCTCCCGAGTGCCATGTTATAGCAACAGTATCCTGAAAAATAAGAGCCGTTTTGTCTGCTTCTTGAAGGAAGCCCCCGCCCGACCCTCCCTCCTGACAGCTGACCATGCTGCAGTTTGCCCATCACTGATTAATAAAATCTCCATTCTCCCTGCCGGCAACCAACCGGCACATACCTTGTCTGTGGCTGTTGACAACAACATCAGTGAGTGAACTGTTCAGCGTGGATACAATAGCATTATGTACCGAACAAGGCTCAACAGTGAACACAAGCGCTGATTTCATTTGTAAAACACAGACCACAAAAAAAAAAAAAAAAAAACTTAATCGGACGAGGCAATTAGCAGCGTTCTTCCTGAGGACTTTGCTTTGCCCCTAACCTTTACACAACAGTTTATGTGAAAGGATTTGTCACCTCCACTGTGAGGCCGTCTTGGCTTTTCAAAAATACATAATAGGAGGAAAGAAAGGGGGGGGGGGGGATCTTCCAAGCCTCCGCTGAGGATTTGGGCACTTATATAACTCCCAATTATCAAAACTTCTCCAGGCAGCCTCACAGTCCTCTGCACTGTTTATATGACTCACAAAATATCTAATACTCAACTGTGTATAATGCCACTGTGGCCACATGACTGCAGAAAAGGCTCTTGTGCTTTCTGCCCCACTGAGTCAGGCATAATAGGTGTCTTGAAGGCTCCAGGCTCAGGCCAGCAATGCTAACAAAGCCTGGGTGGCTTGCAGGGAAGAGCATGTCTTCAAGCAACTTGCCAAAAACTAATTTTCAGGAGCACTCAGGGATTTCCTTAGGATGCTTTGGTGGTGCTACGACATGGCAGGCTTTAGATATCATGGCGCATGAGGGATCTAGGGGTGCATCGCATAGAAACGACCAAAATAAAAGCTGTAAACCTGAAATTTAACAAAAGAAAAATCTAAAATGCTTTCTTTTTTAGAATTTAAAGGAATAGTTCTCTCAAAAACAACAATTTGCTGAAAATTCACTCACCCACATGCCATTCAAGATGAAAATCAGCTTGTTTTTCATCAGAAAACACACAAACTTTGCATTACATCACTTGCTCACCAGTGGATCCTCAGTGAATGGGTGCCGTCAGAATAACAGTTCAAACAGCTGATAAAAGCATCACAATAATCCACTAGTAATTCACAAATAATGTCTTGTGAAGTGAAAAGCTGCATTTTTTGTAAGAAACAAATCCATGATTAAGGAGAATAAATATGAAAACAGTCACTTCTAGCCAAAATATGCATCCATAATAATGCTTCCTCCAGTGAAAATGTCAATCCCCTGTTGTGCTCTCACATCAAAATCCACTGCCAGACATGTTTAGAACTTAAACAAGCTTGTAAATTGTGCATATTTCTCTCCTGGTTCAGACTAGATGACTTTTACACTGGAGAAAGCAATATTTAGGATAGAGGACACATATTTTAGCCAGAAGCAACGGTTTGAAGTTAAAAATTTATTAATAGTGACAAGTTTATTACAAACACATAGCTTTTCACTTCACTAGAGTTGTGTTGATTACTTGTGAATTATTGTGATGTTTTTATCAGTTGTTTGGGCTCTCATTCTGACGGCACCTATTCAATGCAGAGGATCCATTGGTGAGCAAGTGATGTAATGCTAAATTTCTCCAAATGTGTTCTGATAAAGAAACAAAATCATCTACATCATGAAAGGCCTGAGGGTGAGTACAATTCCTTTTTGGGTAGATTATTGCTTTAATGAAAAACTGACGTTTCTGAAATTCTAAAAAAAAAATTGGTTTTAATTCTATAAATCAGACAATATTTGCACCTGCCTCTGTAGGTCAAATAACACAGTCCCTCTGGATTAAAAACATTCTGTGGAAATCAACAGGAAAAAAATGGGCATTAGCCTCAATTGAGACCGCCCCCCTATCACTGACCGAATCTTTCACTCTTCCTCTCTCGCTCACTCTCTTTCCCCTTGACTTTTGCTCTCTCCCTTTAGGCCCACGTTAATGTACCTGTTTACCTGATGGGTGGTCTTGAGCCTGGCTCAAATAAAGCCCCTTTCCCCTGAAGATCTAAGTGTAGAGTAGCTGCTAATCCGATTTCAGGAAACAACCAAGCCGCCCTCTAGCTTCCCAGCTTATTTCTACACCGCCAGAGGGAGGAGGTGAGGCGGGGGTGTGAGGGGGGGATGCATCATTCAGCAAATATTCTGAGCCAGACTTCAGGACCACCTAACCTGTGGCTTTTATTGCTGACCCCGTAATGAGGAGGGGAATATTACCTTTTCACTGCCTGTGCTTTCTTAACTACGCTCTGCCCTCGTGGGGACATTACAGTGGCCAAATATAAAGCCGGGTTTCATGAAGCCCGGGCTTATCTGGCCTCAGAAAGTATGTGAGACATGCCAGTGAACAAAGGCCCGTCTCTCTGCCAGCAAGCAGGGTGAGGGGATCTCTTTCAGTGGCCACAGATTGCCCTGTGTTCCCTTAATTGACAGACCCTGCCTGGCTGGGACAAAAATGACATGCAGCTGCCCCTGGCCCGGCCTGCACAGGTAGACCACCTTTCAACAGGGAAATTGTCTCCAATCCTCTATTCTGCATGGGGGTCCTATACCCAAGCCTGAAAACCATGGCAGATAATTTATGACAGACCAAAAAGCAATTAACATTAAAAAATAAAAATTAAATGAGTACAAATTAAAAAATAGATAAAATAAAAAAGTTAAATAATAAATAAAAAAAAACAATTAAATTGATGTATGGCTGACCAAGAAAAAGAAAAAAAAACACAAATTTCAAATCAACAATGAAAATAATATAAAATAATATTAAATAAAAAAGTAAAATAAATAAATAAAATACAAATAAAAATAACTGAAGAGAAAAATAAAAAGAGATTCATTTATAATCCTCAACAATAAAAAAGAAAAGGTAAAATAAAATGTAATGAAATAATTAAAAAAAAACAAATACTAAATTGATTAATGACTGACCAAAACGCAAAACATGGATAAATATTAACAAATCAAAAATAAAATAAAATATTAAAATTTATGCATGACTGATCAAAAAGCAAAACGATTTCATTTATAATAATCAAAAAGTCAAAAATAAAATAAAATTAGACAAAATAAGATAAAATAATGAAATTATTTCTTTTTTCATGTGCATGTGATCGTCTATATCTGACTGCATACAGGAACACAGTGACTCTATATGAAAATGAGGAGGAGGGCTGAAAGGGGTTTTCTCTGTTGAGAAGAACAGATGCAGACTATCCATCCTCTGGTCTCACTGTGTCTGCCCAGTTTGGGGAAAGCATGGCCTCAGCTGGTCAAACATAGGCAATGCAGTTCCTTAAACACTCCCTTCCAAAATATTTCAGTTTGTATCAAGCCATTATATTCATGCCTAAACATTATTTTAAATGACACTTGAAATGAGAAATATTTCTACACTGCTATGAATTCAAGAAATCATACATGTCTCTATGCCTTAAACAGCATTAAAATAATGTACTCTACTGTTGTGTTTCCATTCTGGCAGGAATTAAGCCCATCGCTGCCACTGACATATGTGACCTTGGACCACAAAACCAGTCATAAGTGTAAATTTTTCGAAATTTTGTTATGATAGGACAATATTTGACCGAGGTACAACTATTTGAATATCTGGAATCTGAGGGTGCAAAAAAAATCTAAATACTGAGAAAATCCCCTTTACAGTTGTCTAAATGAAGTTCTTAGCAATGCATATTACTGATCAAAAATTACGTTTTGATATATTTACAGTAGTAAATTTACAAAATATCTTCATGGAACATGATCTTTACTTAATATCCTAATGATTTTTGGCATAAAAGAAAAATCGATAATTTTGACCCATACAATGTATTTTTGGCTATTGCTAAAAATATACCCCAGCGACTTAAGACTGGTTTTGTGGTCCAGGGTCACATATTACAGGTTTCAGTCCACACCTCACAGCTCCAGAATAACACATCTTCAGTGTGCATTAAACAGTGAAGAGCTGAACACATCCGCAGACAGATGACACCACCTCACGTGTGTTTCAGCATGGGCCGGTACATGTGATCACTGACATACTGTATACGATGGCATCAGAACATGAGAGTGTCACTGCTGATCCCTGATGTACTGTCAGATGTCAACAGACCCCAGGGGTGTCTCTTTCTGCTGGGAATACCACCGACCATACGGCATCTGTCGCTGCCGCTCAAATCGCTGAGTCTCACCCACACCACGCCAGACCTGAGCTACAACACACACCACTGACGGCCAGATTTAACAAGCTCTTCAGGCTCTTCCAAACCCTTACCCATTTTTTTTGGGCTTTTAAGATTACATTTTGTATTATAATCATCATAACTTTCTAACATATTTTTAATAAGTGAAACTGGGTCTAAATGTCACATGGGAAAGATCTGTACTTTAGGTTAAGGCTGAGTCAAAACAGCAGTGATTTTGTATGTTGGCATTCAATTTTTAATATTAAATCTTAACAAAAGAAATCATATTTTTGCTTTAGCTCTGTGGTA
Source organism: Barbus barbus (assembly GCF_936440315.1). Taxonomy (NCBI): domain Eukaryota; kingdom Metazoa; phylum Chordata; class Actinopteri; order Cypriniformes; family Cyprinidae; genus Barbus; species Barbus barbus. The sequence goes on from NC_136744.1 coordinate 18,934,534, forward strand.
AACAAGTGAACAATTAATCACACTGACATTCCATTCAAAAATTATCTGTTATGAAGTTTTTTTTAACAGTGCTGTCAAATGATTAATTGCGATTAAATCGCACCCAAAATAAAAGTTTTTGTTCACATAATATATGTGTGTGGTGTGTGTATTTATTATGTATACATAAATACACACACATACAGTATATATTTTGAAAATATTTACATTACTTTTATATACTTATATTCATATAATTTATATTATATATAAATATATTTAATATATAAACATAACATTAATCTTAAATATATACGTGTGTGTGTGTGTGTACTATTTATTATTTTATTTTTGAAAAAAGTCTCTTATGTCCAAGGCTGCATTTATTAGATTAAACAATACAGTAAAAAACATTAAACATTATTACAGTTTAAAATAACTGTTATTTTAACATTTTAAAATGTAATTCATTTCTGTCATGGCAAAGCTGAATTTTCAAAGCTGAATAGTCTTTCAGTGTCACGTGATCTTTCAGAAATCAGAAACTTTTCTTGTAATTATTAATGTTGAAAGCAGTTGTGTTGCGTAATATCTTAAAACTATATCCTAATATCTATAACCGTCACATTTCTTCATTATTTATTTTTATCACTTTTCACTTAAATTTTTTTTAGAATGCTTTGATGAACAGAAAGTTCATTTAAATTAAATAAATATTTCTTTGTATCAATTTAAAGTGTGCTTGCTAAATAAAATTAATTCCTTAAAAAAAAATCTTACTGACCCACAAATGTCAACTATATAATAAAGCTATATTTTTCATATTTATAGATAAGTTGTCATACTTTTAGGTCAATCGATTTTTAGTATAATTAGATTTTTAATACAATATTATAATTTGATTTGATTTTGACAACAATAAATATCCATACAATAAAAAATGTTGATATGCCATCTATAATCTCCAAAAAGCCATCTTTAAACCGCTTTAACATTTGCAGTTTCATGAATTGTTTTCATAAACGTTTTGCTGCTTACATTTTGTTAAAAAGCTTTGAGGTTATTTACGGTTCCCATTGGTAACAACATTGTTCCCATTGTTATGTTCCCAACAACTTGCCCCACATAGTGACAACAAGGGCATCAATGTGTGTTCGATGAACTGTAGTTTTCTTTCAGCGCAATGCTAAAAAATAATGTTTGTAGTTTTTATAATATGTGTCCATACAGAAACTGACTCCCCAAAATAATGTGCCATCAGAAACATTCACGGAGTAAAAAGTGCCCCAGTTTCCCCATTGCTAAAACTAAAGTTAATTCTAGAACAAATTCTCTCAATACAAATGTTCTTTGAGATATAGAGAAACAGCTCCTACACTAATTTAACAAAGATGTTTCAAATGTTTTAGACAAACACATGTGCATATATTGCATACGTGGGACAGGTAGAGGTAAAGAGGCCCACATAGCAGAGGTAACTCCAGATGGAGAGAGAGAGATAAAAGACTCCCATCTCGGTCTTGCCTCACTGTTACCTGAGGAACACCACTGAAGTCAATAAAAGCCCTCTTGTGTCTGTCAGAGCTCTTTCACTGCTCTCTTTGATGGCCCATCACTCTAGCGTTGCTCAGAGATGACCTTGATCCCACACTTACTCCACCTCCCGTAAACAATCGCTACACAGTCCCGCTCCCAGCCGCTTAACAGCCCACACATTACAAACAAAGCTAAATAACACATGGCTTTGAATGTGAAGAGCCATTTTCTCTGGTACCCGAGTGTCTACACGGGAGTCATCTTTACCTGTGTCTGGAAATTACAGAACCTTGATAAACACGCTGTAAATCAATAATTAACCATGAGAAAACAAAACAATATTTTGAAACTTGGAATATCTGTTGTTGCTATTGTTTGTTTGTTTGCTATTATTTTTTTTTATAAACATTGGCTTGCATGTTAAAGTCCAAAATGCTTTATTAGTAACATTAGGAAATTTTCTATTTAAAACTACCTCAGCAAAATATATATTTTTTTTTGTTATAGAAAAAACAATCTAATAAAATACAAATCTAACTCATGCCGTTCCCCTGAGCAAGATTTCAGTTCAAGATATTGTCTGAGGACCATGTCTGTTTTAAAATAACTTGTTTTCTTTGCTTTTGTTCTCCAAAATACTGAGGAAGTCTGAGATGGAGAGGTAGAGCTCTCCAGAGTGAGCAATGGGTATAAATGACCTCTCCACCGGCTCCCGAGGAACACTCAAAGAAGCGAGTCTCGTCTCAAGCACATAAAATGTTATTGCGTGCTCAGTGGAGCTGTAACCAGGGCACCAACAATAGCCATCACCGCTAAAGAGCTTTTTGGCTCCAGTGGGGAGCTAATGAAACTAAAAGAAAACAGCACTAATACTAGTACTGGTGCCCAAAATGGCCTTAACAATTAGGAGTCAGCTAGACTCAGAAATGTTGCAGGGCAAATGCCTCTTTGCAGGAAAAAGGATGACAAACATGCAACCCAACTGACATATTTATGCTTATGAAATACAACATCTGACATGTTTCCAACACCAAACATTTATTTAGAAAATAGAACAGATTTTTGTTTTCAAAATAAGTAAATTTTTCACCGTAAAACATTTAATTTATCATCTATATGTTTGATATATTTAAAGTATGATACATTTTTAAGGGTTTGTTATATTATATCCATAATATATTAACAGTAGCAATTGATATACAATCGTATATTTCCTAAATATTTTTTATAATCTCTTTTAACTGCTTGGATTAGGCATTTTGAGGAAGTATGAAGAATATCAATTGTTGCTTTTGTCAATTAATATTTAAAAAAACAATTCCACTGAAATTGTTTCGTTTTTCATCAGGAAAATGTTTGATAGCTCAGTAAATCAAATATAAAGATCAATCTTTTTATCAGTACATCACTGCAAATGTATTTCCTGGTATTAACTCTTAATGACTTCCTCATTATAGCAAACCCACCAAATACATCACACATAAAACATCAAACACCAGATATTTGTAGATTAAATCTTGAAATGTGTTGCATATTAATAGGTATTGCATTTTAATACTCAAATTTCAACTCTATAGCAATCTCCTAAAGGGCACAAAACATTGAGCATCAACAGTGAACAAAATGCTCAATATATCATAAAACAAATATAAATTCAGTGTGCTTGGCTAGCGTGACAATTTTCACACAAGAGCTTAAAACACAGCAAATATTTCACACTTCTCATTTACACTCTAAAATCACTCCGGGTTTTGTGTTATAAGCAATATACTGACAGTGCATAGGATACACTGAGCTCTGTCCAAACTCAAAGATGCAAACATCCAAATATCATCATTTTAAATTGATTCCTCAAAGAATAAAGCATTAATACCCCAAATTCATGAGCAGAAAGTGAAATACAGTCTTATCATCACCTTTACATAAAAACCATGAAGTGCAGCAACTCATCCACAGCATATTTAAGTATAAGTGCACGACGATACAACAAGCATCCACACACTCAATCGTTACAGAGCTTTATTGCTATGCTCATCGCTGTAATTTCCCAACTGCTGGCCACTGATTGCCTTTCAGCCCAGAGGTGAATATTACATGCTCACTTAGCACCTGAGATCAGACAGGCCTCCGTGTGTCTTCCCCTCCACTGGATACTTGGCAAAGCAAAACTCTGTGAACATAGTACAAACTACACTTCATCCACCTCAGACAACAACATCTGTGATCAGAACAGATAAACATGTATATTTGTGCAGTATGTCTGGGCGTAGATGTGTGCCTTACGTCCACACTCACATTTTAACTGTACTTAAAATTATTAATATGTAACTTTAATTTCTGAGCTTTTATTTTAAATAAAATAATTTACATTATCATTCAAAAGTTTGGGATAAGATTTATTTAATTTTTGGAAAAGAAATTCATATTTTTATTCACCAAGGATGCATTAAATTGATCAATAAAGATCAGTTTCAATGTCAAATATGATTTCTAAGGGATCATGTGACACTGAAGACTGGAGAAGTGACTGCTGATAATTCAGTTTTGCCAACCCAGGAATAAATTACATTTAAAATATATTACAATATATTTTAGAAAAGCCCCAAAACATGTGATTATTGTAACAGAATATATGATTAGAGATATACATTTATATGTTGTAGTTTTATTTCTATACAATTAACTTCTGGTTGAAAAAAAAAATCTTGTTTGGTTTAACCAGTTGTTGGTTCATGTACACATACAGACTGATATTGCGTCTCATCATTTGCTCCATGGGTGCCTTATTTTTAGGACGCCATGTCAAATTAAAAGTAGTTACTTTGAAAAACACTTCTCAAGATCCCTGCATTCTGTTGTTATTACAGCATCAGGCTGTGCTGACTTGCAAAGAGATTCACAATTGACTAACAGAAATATTGTAGTCAATTAACAAATAATTGTGTACATTTCTTGATCACATTATTTCCAAATTAAATCAAGCTAAACTGACAACCCAATATGTAATTGACCACTTTAACCATCAATATTTGTTAAATATTTTGAAACGAGCACAAAAGAAGACCAGTATTAAGATTTCCATTTATGTCATTTAACTCCAGGACAAATAAGAGCAACAATCACTTCTCCTTCAGTGTGAGTTGAATGCATTAGAACGCAGTCAATGTGGCTGAGAGGTGTTTTGTGTATTCACAAGCAGCGGAGGACTTAACCCTGCTATAGATGGGTGAGAATACAATAGCTAAGGCACCAGGGGTCTGAAACTATACACTTTAATAAAGTCAACGGCTAAATGAGGAGCTGCTATCGCACTCACGTTACCAACAACAAGGGCCGCACTATGCCTCAAGGGGCTTTGTTTTCCACAAATATGCTAAGCTAATGCAGACCCAAAAACACAGAAACCTGATCACAACTCAAGGCTAAGGTTGTTCAGGTTTTAGCTGGTGTAAAGGGGTTTTGTACAAGCAACACCAAGAGCTTAGTTGTGGAACTTGAGCTTTTAAAAAAAAAAAAAAAGTCAGCATGCTAAAACATGAAACAAAGCAAGCCGCTCGGCTCTGCTCTTAGCTCTGCATCGATGGCCTTCTTGCTCCGTGTTGGCGCTGGGCGGCACGCTACCTGATGGCTATCCCCAGGCCTGTGTTTGAGCGCTAAATAAATTGTTATCTAGTGTGGTTTTTGTCATTTCTGGTTTGGTGCCAGGAACATCCCTCCCAGCCACCTGTCTTTAGATAGAGAAAGAGAGAGAGAGAGAAAGAGCAGGGCGAGGGAGAGAGGCAAACTTTGGAGAGACTCTCTTTTGGGCTTCCCATTTGGACACAGGAGAGGTCGTAACCTCCCTCTTTATTTTTCCCAAGGCTGTTGGGCTAATGAAGTAACAACAAACTGGGCCGGCGGCTAATTTGGAGTGGCATTTCCTGGCCCCTCTTGGCCCACGGAGATGTGTTTCATTTTCTCTTATCAGTGCTTCAGTCATGTGGCTTTCCGCATGGATGCCCCTGTCTCCCCCCATCGCTGGCCTAATGGAAACTTCGTTAATGTCATTAATCTGCCGACTAGGACATGCACTAAACACACATCAGCCTGTTTGTACCAGAAAACACCAGAGGGCTGTTTAGACTTGAGCGTCTCGCGGAGAAAAGACAATAAGAGAATTTCATCATCTTTATTTGTTTGTGCAGCAGCCATTTTGGGAGACAAGTTCATGAGTCACGCTTGGTGCCCTAGAGTTCAACCTGAGAAAAAAACCTCAGATAACGTCAAATACACGCTATTACATATAAACACATATTGAGTATCATTTACTAATTCCCTCAGCTATAAAATTCCTAAACCAGGGGTTCCGAATTCTTTTTTTTTTTTAGACATAGCCCCAACTCTAGAAAAAAGTATTATATTTTAAATACATTTATTTCATACTAAGTATAGTTAAAATATATGAATATATTTACTGACAGACTAAAGACTTACTGATATCAAAATTATAATTAAACTTTATTTGGCGTACTACTTGTGCACAATGCATTTCAAATACATTTAAGTATTTTGATTTTACATTAAATTATTATAATTTTATATTTACATTAATATTTCAAGTTTAGGTTTATTCTTTACAAGAACTAACACTACAAATTACAATACAAATGTTTCCGTTTCCAATTATCAAGCTTTTAACATGACAAGCTTAAGCTTTTATTTTGGCAGAATATTGTTGAAATTCTGTAAACTTCTGTTCACAAATAAAGTGAACCTAGCACACATTCTGTTCCCAAATGCATGTTAAAATACTGTTTTAGGCAACCATGCCACATAGGAATAGTTCACCAAAAAATGAAAGTTTTGTCATCATTTAGCCACTATCATGTTGTTCCAAACTTTTAGGACTAACTTTCTTCAGTGGAACACAAAAGAAGATATTTTGAGGAATATTTTGGCCGTGGGGTCAAAACAAACACTTGACTCCACTGGTTTTCACTGTATTGGAAAAAAAAAATATCTTCTTTTGTGATCCACCGAAGAACGAAAGCCACACAGCAACATGAGTGTAAGTTCATAACGCAAAAACTTTCATTTTTGGGTGAACTATCCCTTTAACTAGCTTCCGATTCATCTTGGTCCGAGCGCTTCACTGTCGACTCACGCACACAAAGAGAGACGCTCCCTCCCCTGGTCGTATTAAAACAGAGGGCTCCCTTAATGCCACCTTAATGACGAGTCAGGTGACTCGCGGAGGCCGCTCTAATTAAGAGGCTTCATTCACACATTCCCTCAACTCCATGAATGGACACTCTAAGACTGACATGTCATATAGTTCCATTCACTGCGAGCGAAAACACGAGGGGGAGCAGAGCTCAGCTGGGAGGGATGGGTAACCGAGGGGACATTTTCTTTTGTGTGGCTCTAAGCTTCTGGGGCCAAATGCCAGCGGGCTAACCCCTGCGCTGGCTGCCCATGTGTTTCTCCTTCCTCCCAAACGGAGTAATTAGGAAGATCTTAATGGGTTTCCAGGTTTATTAGTGGCCAAGAAAACCTTCAAATGTCACTTTAATTAAAGGGGATTCCACAGACAGCTTGTGTGGCAATGTCAACCGCTCGAAAAAATCCTTGTTTGGGCAGGAGTAGAAGAACGGGCCAAGTCTTGAATGCACACAAAGAAACATGAAGTTCTAAATGGCAGCTGTCTAGACGTGTGGTCAGAGACAAAATAGATCATTTGACCTCGACCAAACATTAAACTGACAGTGATTATCTGCTTATAAATGCCACACATGCATATACGAGTCCCTTCCTTTCATATCAGCGGCGGCAATCCGACTTCCCAAAAACCGTACCATTGAAAACGCACCCTCCCAAATTATTTTGGGGGATGAATTTATTCCAGGCATATCCTATGCTCGTTCATGCAGGATATAAAATCCTAGATTATTTCTTGCTTGGTTAACCTGCATCCGGTCGCCTCGTTCACAAAACCACTCTAATGTTGCCATTAGTTATGCTTCTATGGTGGCCAAAAGATGAATCCTGAGGTCTCCACATTCAATAAATGTGTACATGAATGGTGGAGGAAGATAAAATATATCTCCAAGATAGAGAAGGGGCCAGTTCATTGCTGGAACATCAGAGGGGGAGATAATTAATCAATATGAAAATGACATGGGCTCCACTGAAAATCCGAAGCATGTAAAAGCCTTTCTGATCTGCCTTTTTCACCTCGAGGAAGCTTCAATATTAATTATCTTTGAGAAAAGTACATACATAGTTGTCTATATTATATATTGTGTTTTTGCTGCTTCGTACATTGCCTATTTGGATATTATTCTTTTATTATCTGTGTCCTGTTGCTGTCTTTCTGTTGAACTGTGGAACTTCTGTCACTATAACAAATTCCTTGTATGTGTAAACATACTTGGCCAATAAAGCTCATTCTGATTCTGAAAAACAACAAAAACGACAACACTGTGACACAATAATTTTTCTTATCTTTTCTTTTTGCACAAAATACAATCTTACATTGCATATACATTTATATTGACCTGGTAAAGTAACAATTATTTTTAGAAAAGGTCTTATATATATATATATATATATATATATATATATATATATATATATATATATATATATATATATATATATATATATATATATATATATATATATATATATATATATACACACACACAACTTAAAAAATTTGGTATTAAATACAAATTATTATTTAAGAATTTTAATTATTATTTAATTATCTGAATAAAGTCCACCCTAGTATACTAAAAAAGGTGTAGAAAACAATTTTACTTAGAAATTGCTAGTAAATTCCACAATTAATTAAAAGACAAACAGCAAGTGGCATAAATTAAACATGAAATTTTCAAGTAGAATTGTCTTACTTAAAAAAGCATTCTATAAAGTGTATCCCAGATACAAGTGAAAAAAGATTTAATTTAACAGAAAAAAACCTATAAAAATATACGAAATATAATATATACCCTTAACACAAATACTGCAAGTAGCAATAAAAATTGTAAAGGTTAGTGTCAATAAAAATGAGGCTAAAACAACTATGCCTCTTAAAACAGCTTGCGGGACAAACACACTTTAACCTTTAAGTTAGAGGTGCTTTTGTGGAAGGGGGAAGCTCAATTCAGTAACTGCAAGTAACTGGTGTTGTCTCACTGGGAGAAAAGACAACTTTTCGGAATTTTATAACACAGGTGTGGAATCGTACAAACCAGGAGCCTGGAAAGGTGATCTGGTAATTGGCCATGGGAAAAAGACTGTGTGTCAAGGGATTGTCTGTAGTAGATAAGAGACAGGAACTTGTAATCACTTTTTTTATTAGTATGTGCCAATCTACAACAACAACGCAAATCATCAACAACTTCAAACTTCAGAACACCCCAGAGACACAGTATCATCTTCATGGAACTAAAATAATTAATATGTTCTATATTTGGATGAGAGAATCCATTACATCTTTAATTATCGGAGTTAGGATGAAATTATTAAGGAATATTCTCTTTTTTCTGACACTTTCATAGTAAATAAAAAAAAAGAAAAGAATAATGAATCAAATTATCTGCATCTCTGAGAAAATATACAGAGCTTCACAATGAGTGAAAGACAAACACAAAAAGACAAACGACTACAGTTGTATCATTTGAAAATTAAAATGGTTGGTTTAGAGTAGAAAGTACCCTGCAATTTTTTTGCACAAAGTGCAGAGCCCAGAGACTACCGCCCGTATTTCATGCTGCGAATTGCATCTGGTGGCAGCAAAGCGAAACAGCAAGCTTTATTTTCTTCAGACAGTAATGCTAGCGTACCTTTGGCACAGAAAGTCAGCGTCTCTCATAGCTCACTCGGGGCAACTCAGTCAATGGAACAAAGTTAGAAGAATGGAATACAGTCTCTGAACAAAACACACACATTGGCGAGAGAGCAGGCAGACCGGGGCTGGAATTCCACTCGCTGTGCAAGATGAGCAATATGGTGACGGGCAAGAAGCGCAGGCACAGGGCCCTTACGCTGAAGCCAAGCATGTTTTCTTCTTGAAATAACCTGTATTTTCATAAGCAAGACAATCTTTACAGAGGGCAGGTGAACCCTGTAACCACTTGTGCATCCAACTGCAAAGGTCTGGCTGAGCTTAATCTAATTGTGAAAGGTCTATTTTGCTGTGCACTTCTTGTGCTGAAAACATATGTGCCGCATTTACAATGATAATAAACAAAGGAGCAAAAAATCGAATCCAATTATGGCAACTCAAACTACTCAAACTGTGCAGAGATAGCCATGAGCTATTAATAAAGTAACTGTTAAAGTGTCAATAACAGTTGTAACAATTAAATCCTTGTCGATATCTTATTGAAGTGAAAAAAATGTTCCCAACAGAAATCAAAGGCCTGTTTGAGATGAAATGTACAAAAGGTTCATCAGAGATATCACACAACTTCAAGTGTGGAAGCCCAATTTTGTATTTAAAAAGTAAAACAGTTCAAATAAAGTTAAAAGTAAAAAATAAAATCACTTTGTGAGAAATAAGGCCACAATTATCATAAATAGTTGCAATGAGTTTCAAAAAGTTGAAAAATTAAATTACATTCAGAGGAAATAACCTTGCAGTTGTGAGATATATAAATACAATTGTGATATAAACTAATGACTTACACAAAATAAGTAAAGTTGCAATTACAAATAGCCATAATTCACAGCCATAAAGTTGCAATTATGATAAAGTCACAGTTTTGATATAGTCACATTTACAAAAATTAAAGATACAATTATGAGACATAAAGTTGCAATTATTAAAAATAAACTTGCAATTAGAAGAAATAAAATTGCAGTTACGAAATTTGAGAAATTACGTTTCCATAACAAACAGTGAGCTACCACATATTTAAAAAAAAAAATCAGTACCCAGGTACGAAAAAAAGGGATGCAGAGGGATGATTTCAATTCAACAGCTAAATTTTCATGAATGAACTATAACAAAATGTCACGTAATTCATTCTTATGTCCTTAGACTTGAGCATACAGGGCGATGGCAGCACCTTAGTGTAAATGCAGATGAAGGTTGAGTTGTTTGCTCAGATTGCATTTCCACCTTTATTTATGGATTCCCTCCAGTGGCACAGACATCATGTTTTGACGCGGCTCTAATGTCAAGATAAGATGAAGAATCACTTCAAGGTGCTCTCTGACACAAGATAAATGGCAGTTGACCTGAAGACACCAGGAGGTGAGGAGCCTTGTGGCACTGTTGTAGTGCTGCTCTAAAAACATTTCCTGTCTGTCTTGAGAGACACCACACCTTTGGGCCATTTTTGACACAGGTATATCTCATCTATGAAAACTTTGAGATAAGGCTGAATGAATGAGCCTGCCTGTCCATGCAAATAGCTTAAGCCTATCACATCTGTTATTTTTGAAGTTAATGCCACAACATAAAATGCAACAAAAGGAGGTTTAAAGTCAAGTTTGTTGGCTTCTCCAAGTCGTTACATAAACATAAAAAGTATATTGTTAAAACTTATCTCACAATTTAAAATTCTAAGAAAAAAAGATCTCTCTCACTCTTCAAATTTTGGTTTTGGTGACAAAAACAACATCTTCTCTCGAAACCGAATCTGAAGGAGAAAAACCGTATACACAGAGTTACTCAACTGCATGAACGCATGCCCAATTCTTCTACATTATTCTCTGAGCCGCGTAAATGATCAAACCTGATGACAGTCTCAGTCTGAGGAAGAGACAGAGCCTACAAAAGGGAAAGTGACAGGCCCTTCTACAACAGATGTTTCTACCGAGGGGAGTCTACTCTCCACTGAGCAGTCTCACACATGAGAGACACCCAAAAGCTCTGGAAACAGTCCTGAAAATGTATGTTCACTGGTAAAAATGCCCCCCCCCCATACAGACTACCCACCATTGAATATTCCAGACTTGTTCAAAAACACAGAGGGGTATTAACACATAAAAAGCAAAGTACCGTTGCCAAAGTTTGTACAAAAGGCAAGAAAGAAACCGCTGAAGAGCTATCTTAAAGGGATAGTTCACCCAAAAATGACATTTCTGTCATCATTTACACACCCTCGTGTCATTCCAAAACTTTAATGACTTTCTTTCTTACATGGAAAACAAAAGATGATATTTTGAAAGCATTTTTTCCTCAGGAACAGACATGGACACCACTCACTTTCATTATATGGAAAAGAGAAGCTTGAACATTCTTTTAAGTCACTCTTTTTGTGTTTCACATACAAAAGAAAGACCTACAGGTTTACAATGACATTAGATGAGTAAATAATGACAGAATTTTCACTTTTGGCTGAACTATCCCTTTAAATCCTACCACACAGAGCGTTTGCTTCTATTGATCCACAATCCAGAGAAGAGCCACATTATTGACGGAAAACAAAGCACATTAGAAAGGCCATTTGTCAGAAATGTTGTTCTCCAGATCTATCATGAAAAGAAAAATTTTCCCACTGTAAACGATAACACACGTCTGTTCTTCATTTCCAACAGATCAATGTTAATATGCAGGGGGTCCTGAAGATGGATTGCGGACACACTTTAACCAGTTAAGTGCCGGGGTCACATCACAGATGGGCTTGATAAGAAGTATGAGCCAGAAACAAGGTCTTCATTTGATATGAAGCACTTCATACATCATAAGCCATAAGATCTGTCATATATAGACGCCGTAGCATGCATATACACTTTATGCTCGATTCCAGAGGAGATTTTCAAAAGAGGAAAGACGAGTTCATTGTAGGACAAGCTGACCTTCTTAATGATTTATATCCGATAACTATTGGTGGTTTAAGCTTGTTCACCACAAAACTGCCATTAATAGGATCATTTCATATGAAACCAAACATAGTGATAAAAGGAAAGCTATTTAATAAAACAGAAAATATGCTGCTTTACACATGCTACATGGTAGTGACTTAACTAATAAAAATAATTTCAGAATCAACAAATTCAAGCATGTTAATTTACCAAGTTCAGTGGTTTATTCAAGCATTTAAACTCATCTACAATAGACAACGTCCACTGCACAAAACCGCATTATGCCTCTTGTTCGCAGTGGGTCTTAGGGAGCAGTGGCCAGTCTGGTGCCTATTTCCTTGAGACAGGATCTAAGCAGGAGCCAGACGGGAAGGCAAGCATTGCCTTGCAGGAGTCCGGATAAGCCAGCTCTGATGGCTTGATACAGCTCCAGACCCCCAAGCCTGATACCCTGGCCACAGAAGCGGCTCTAAATAATGTTTGCCATGCCTGCAGAGTGCATGCTACTGTTTGACATTGAGCTTCCTGCTACTAGTCTTTCATAAAGATATGGTCAGAGATCACCACCTGGCAACAAACAACTAAAAATGCACAAAAATAATCATTTAAAAAAGATAATAATATAATAATAATGTATTTTATTATTGTTATTAAATAAATACATCAAATTGTAGTGTAGTTTAAATGGTATATATGGTCTCAGAATACAGCAAAGTTAAGTGAACAAAATGTTTGCTTTTGAACTTAAAATTAATTATAAACTGCATGTGTTTCGAAAACATATATTTAAAAACAATCGAAATTCTTTTCCTCTCATAATAAATGATGGAAAGCACAGCTTCATGCAGTATGACTGTGTGATTAAATTCTATTCATTTATTTCACCATTTGAGGTTTAGGAGGCAAATTGTGAAAGCTTGAAAAAGCTCATTAATAAAACTCGGTGGCTTCAATTACACAATAGATTTGTTCAATTTTTAACGATATCTGTGAGACGAAAACAAAAATCTGTTGATTTGATTTTGGCACTTGGGTAATTCAATTCAGATCATCTAATATATAATAATACACATTCACTTCAAAGTATAATAAAGTTAATAAAAAATGTGAAAGCGCTGTACCTGAACTGTGAATCAAACATTAATAAAATAATTAGAGATGTGTTCCGACAGACAGCTTCTGGTATTATTGTCTAAAGTTGGGGAAAAGGTAATTAATTTGGCAGTAAATTTATTCGCACCGTGTTTGGCTCCTCTAACGAAGGAGAGGAAATTGCAAAGCGGAGATCAAGTCTTCCTCCATTGTGTCTGATCAAATGGAAATCTTTCTCTTTTAACACAATATGCACATTGTGTATCCTGGCCTTCCATTGCTGAATGATATGCTTGAGCATACCAGTAACTATGAGTGAAAAGCTTTTAATTACTTTTTAATGTTTTAAATGCAAAATGTTTTAGATGTAGTTATTCATTTATAACAGACAAATGAAATAGTAAAATTATAATATATATATATATATATATATAAATCTAAAATAGATTTATAATGATATACAATAAAATACACAATAAAATAGGTGTCATCAAAAGACACTACCATCAAAGAAAACTTCTCTACACACTACCAAATTAATCTTTTTAAAACAGAGTGAAACTATTTTTAGAGAGAAACCTAAATTAAACATTTTCCCAACACAGCTGTACGTTCTTGATTTCTCATCTGGTTTCTGAACACAAAGCAACAACCAGGTGTTTTTAACAAACATCAGAGCTGTTCAGAACATTTTAACATATGTAAGTGCATTGTGTTTCACACAGTATGTTAAAGCTCTGTTAAGGGATGTGCTTCATGACACAGTGGTCCCTGCAGGTTCAGTACAGGGTCTCTGTGGCCCACCTTGAGCTCAAGGGTTCTGGCACGCTGGCAGATGGGACACATCGTGCCTTCAACTGGAAAATAGTTCTCTTGTGTCAGTAATGGCAAATAAGAGAACGCAAGGCAAGACTAGGCCAACTATAACAGTGCCTCTGGTAAAAGTATGAAAGTTAAAAAAAAAAAAAAATCAACATACTGTTTTGTCTTTTGCCAAATTAAATAGTTTTGTATATCCATAACAGCATTTTCATATTAAAAGTCAAATAAAATATATAATTCTAAATAATTTATATCCATTCGTTTTAGTATTTACGAAAATCTTTTTAAATTATTAAATGATTTTTGCGTAAGAAAATATTTGCTGAAACCCAAACAGCAAAACTCTGCTTCTAGAAGCAATACAAAACGAACATGTAGAAACTAAAAAAAATCTATTTTCTGCAAACCCCATTAAAACTAAATATAAATTGAGTTTTGTCAACATTACATTTCCCGATTTATAAACTGCTTCTATGCTTCTGTCAAAGTCAACAGTAACGATGCAGAAGTGTATCATGACTCAATGCAGCCACCTAGTGTTCATACCGTGAATCTGACCAAACATTTTCAATATATCTCCAAATTTATATCACAATTTAGCCCACAGACTAAATAAAAACACCGCAACATTTTTCTATAGCTGCTGGGTAACAGACCACAATTAAACTAGGTAGAATTTAAATGAGATATTAACCGTTAACAAATCTTCATTACAGGTCAGGAATTATTATTTTTTATATTTCAACTATTAATTTATAACAATTTCATGGTATGTTACCATTTATATTTTTACTGTTTTATGAAATGTCATCGTGACAACTTACCCCATTTATAGTGACAATTAGCCTCGCCACACTTACAATAAATAAGAGCCACGGATTCCTTCACTTGACTTCCCTTAACCCAGTAAAAAACACAAATGTACTGCTTTAATTCACCTCTAGAATATGTAACCAACATTATGATCTTAACCTATAGCCTTTTTTCCTATGAATAAGTCATATGCATTTATACTTAAGAATGCATATTATTTGATACACATTAAAAGCTAGCTACCTTCCATCCAATTAGGCTGTGTTGTTAGTCAACTTCATTAACAAGTCTAGTATTAAGTCTAAATGAACACACTGCTATATTCTTGATATATATATCAGCTGTGTATATAAAGAATAGGGTTTTTTTCATGCATTCAGTTTGTAAGACAGTTCTACATGCCACTGACCCAAGAGGGTTAAATAGAGTCCAGCCAACATGAAACTAGACTCATTATCAGCTTCATGTACTGTATTTCCCGTACTAATAATGAAACAGTGCAGCTGGATAAAACACACACGCACGATGAAGCATTAATTATGCAGCGCTAAACATCTATGAAACCAATTTGTAATCAGGAGGTGTGACAGCATACACTAGTGTAATAACACTGGAGCTCTCTTTACCCCTTATATGTGTGCTAACAGATGCTGACGTATGTGAGGAAGAGCTTTATAAAAGATCAGTAAAACACTACAGACACCAGCTATTAGAAACAGATCAATAACGGACATTTTGAATTTTTTTTCTGATATTCTTCTAATGTAATGATAAGTGGCATCCTTTGCTAGATCAAATTGAACAGAAAACAACTGTGTTTTACAGGTAAAGTAACTAGTTCAGTGTATTATTTGCATAAATTTCTCAGTTCACATAACAGCCACTCATTCTCAAGAGAGAAACACACAGGATTTGGGCCTAAAGAGGTCAAAACAGAAAACAGAAATAAAAATAAATTGCAATAATAAATTTAATGACATATATAAAATTATTACTGCAATAGCAGTTATTTATGCCAGCAATAAAAACAAAAATACATCAAAATAAACTATATAATAATATATAATAAACTTTATGATAGTTTATGCACAATAATGATCATGGCAATAATATCATTAGTAGTGAAGTGAGTGAAGTGACATACTGCCAAGTATGGTGACCCATCCAACGTGCACACACACAGCAGTGAACACACACACACCGTGAACACACACCTGGAGCAGTGGGCAGCCATTTTATGCTGCAGCGCTCGGGGAGCAGTTGGGGGTTCGGTGCCTCAAGGGCACCTCAGTCATGGTATTGAGGGTGGAGAGAGCGCTGGACATTCACTCCCCCCACCTACAATTCCTGCCGGCCGGAGACTCGAACCCGCAACCTTCGGATTACAAGTCCGACTCTCTAACCACAGGCCACGACTTCCCCACAGTTATGGTAGTTATGGTAGCTAAAAAAAATGGGTGTGTATCTGTAAATAAAATATTTATAATGTATAGGTTTTGTATTATGCATTTTGTTTATATAAAATATTATTTTAATATTAGTTATATAAAATATTTAGTAGGTTTTATAATTATTAGGCCTATTATTACATAAAATAGGCTATGCTCAAATATATTTTATTTACATTTGTTTTTATTGCTATAGCCCATTTTTAAAGGGACAAATGTAGAAATAAAACAATGAACATTTGCATTTATTCTCTTACAGTTAAACCTAAAATTACTCAGTATCGTTGTACAAAATATTGTTCAATCTCTACTTGCAATTAGTTGACTTTAAAAGTTGTTTGCTATGGGTGACTTACTTTGGTCTTTGTTAGTGAATGAGAAGATTACATAAAACAAATGTTCTATTAAAATATATCACAACTACAACTTAGTAATAATAGCAATCATAATCAAGCATAATCAACAATGCAGGTAATGCATCATCAGAGTCACATAATTTGAACTCCAAGCGTAAATCCGCACTATGGCACAGTATCATACAACAGAATATGGAATAACGGGAGAATAATGCGTTTGCTCTGCTTTGTGAATGCAATCAAAACAGTGACACGAGGGTGTTGTTTACATTAAAGCGGACGTGACGTTAAAGGTTTTGAACCTCAGCGACCGCGCGCAGGGCTAATGAATTAGCTAAACATTTTACGGTTTATTGCCAGCTTGCAGACACAAGTTATCAGTTTTTACGAGCTGACTTTTTTTGTTCTTTGTATTCTTTTAGCTGTGCTGTTTGATCCAAAGGTGAGAGGAACATCTAAAGGCCTTTGCGCATGTTATAGTTATGCTAGTTAGCCATCGGCTACCCTACTGAGCACTGATAAACAAACCTTGATATCGGTATCAGATGCTTCTATTTGACAGCCGATGAATGCGTATCATTTGTCCACCGTGTTTCTAAAATGTTAACCATAAGATTGGTTGTGCAATTGTATGATTAAAACAATTTGTTGAGATCGCGTGCAAATGTTGCCGTCTCCAGCACATGAAAACATTATTTGTGAATTAAAAAAACAAAAAATAGTGCACTCAATCTGTATCCATGTCGAAGCCCGCAAAACTATCCGTTTTTGGACTATTTAAGCCTTGCATAAGAAAGTAGTTTGTTGCGACTTTGAAACTGCTGGCAACCAAAACTGTGCAGACTCTTGTTTGCTTTACCTTCAATTTGATATCAGTTGTCTACTCCCATATTGAGCACAATCTCCAACACGCTGCCACAGTAGTGATTGTTTTCCGCAGCAAACCTGCCTTAAAGCTTCTCATATGGTTCTCTTACAAGTTGTCATTGCTTCCTTGTTCTCTCTTCTTTTTGATTCGACTGCATGTAGGATGGATCTTCAAAAAATAATTCAGGACGCGCTGTACGACTTCATTTTGTCATATATTCCTCATGCGGATCTGAGGTGAAGGCGTCACTTAATAGTTACTTTTCTCCTCAATCATTAAAATATACCAATGACGTGTTTTTTTATTTTGATCAGTACTCTAGATGATGTGATTTTGTCCTACATCACTGGGGTGCTAGAAGATTTGGGCTCTCAAGAAAGTGTGGAGGAAAACTTTGATGTAGAGGTGTTTGTTGAAATGTTGGAGGCCTACATTCCTGGTTTTTCAGATATCGACAGGTAGCTGTGGGCAGATTTAATCCTACTGAGATTTACAATTATTTTATATTAATATTGTGTAATATTTTCAACGTTTTTTGACTGCTGGTAAATATTTTTTTCTCATAGTGTCAAAGTTTGTGAGATGATGTTTAATCTGGCATCAAAGTTGGCCTCAGCCCGAGACACAGGTAATTTTCCTTTCGTAACAGATGTTGCATTTTTTTATTATATTATATTAGATACATTTCAGTTTTGTCAAAAAAAACAGATGAACCAAAAATAAAAAACGGCCCCTTGCAAACCTGAATGACCATTTGCTGGTGCACAGGACAAAGGGACTTGTGTGAAGAAACAAGAAAATGTCCTGCACTCTGAAATGTGATTTGTGTCTGTGTTTAAGAATCTGGAGAGATGAAAATAGAGGAAGGTAAATTTCCCCTCTCAGAAAGCTCTTCTTTAGCCCATGGAGGTTCAAGAGAACAGACACACAACCTCACATTACAAGCAGAGGGAGCCACAGCTCAGGTAATGGGCCTTTCAAGCACCTGTACAATGTAGCAGATGCTGGCAAGCTGGTTTGCAAATGAATATGTATTTGGGACTGTTTTCAGGTTAGTGAATTATCATGGGACACACAGGAGCAACATCTTCTTGAGATGTTTCCTAAATGCAGTGTGACTGAGGCCAGAAGTGCGTTGTCTATTGCTAAAGGAGACATGGAGGAAGCTGTTCGTCTCATTATTGAGGGAGATGTCCAGCTTAAGTGCCCGACGTCTCTCAACGTAAGCTCATTTGTAGCTCCTTTCATTTAAAGTAGTTTTATTTCATAAAATTTAATTATAGATAAAATGATCTATAATTAGGGTTTTTGCCTATTATCTCTTAACTGTTATGCAAGATTAATGGTTTTTATATTTGAAAGATATTATATTGATATTTTGTTGCCGATCAGTTCAGTGTTGATAAAACTATTAAAAATAACTTTTGTTAATTGAAATGAAGCTAAAATATAAATATTAGATGGAAAAAAATGTAAGAAAATGAAAAATGTTTCATCGTATATTTGTCAAAAAAAAGTTTTAAGTAAAAAATAAACCGACGCTAAAAAAGAAAAATACGAAAGTATTGTAACTAACTAAAATTGCAATGAAAACTGATAATATAAAATAAAAGGATATTCAAAATATTAAATAATACTATAAAAGTATATAGATAATAAACAGTGTTAAAATAACACTGCCTGAAAAATGTTATATTTTCAGGCAAACCAAGGGAAGACTATTTCTGCTGAAGTTGATCAGAAACTTAAAGCAAGCATTTTAGAAAAGTGAGTTGTTACCTTGATCTCAAATTCTTTTAAACTATTTCTCAAATTGTTATATTGGATGTCACTGCAAGTTGCAAAAAGTGGCTAATCAAATGTTTGGACCCCACAGGTACATGCTGGTTGATAGTGAAGAAGACAAGAAAGTGCACAGACCAGTCACTCCAAAAGATGTACGTTTTTCAGTGATTGCATTGTATAAGATCAATGAATTATGTGGATATTAATTATTTCCACTTCCTGTATGGTCATCTGCAGGCTCCTAAAAAACTGGTGCGCTATCACGGCAGTCAGGTGGTCACCACAAAGGGAGAGCGCTACCATCTAGTCAAGAAAGAAGAACCAGATGACATGAAGAAGACTTACGTTAGTCTCAAACCAGCACGCAAATATCGCTTTCATTGATGAAAGGCATCTTGTTGATGGACCATTCAAAGTCAACCCTCTTTGTTTTTTATATTTGTGTCTGGTTATCTGACTGGAAACAACTGATTTAGTTTTTATTTAAATGTATCTCAGTCCAAATGTGTGTCCATTTACATGCATGGTGCTGGAGGTTTTGTTTCTTGGGAGTTTTGATGTTTGAGTTAATTTGCTGTTCTGTGTAATCTCCCAGCAGGTCTCTTTTTCGAGCCCTTATCCGTTACTGTATTTATTTTTTAACTACTTTTCTACTAAAACTTTAAGCTATTCCTAAAAACATGAAGGTGTTTACATTTGACTGTTTTCTTTATGCCAAACCCTATTCTACAGATCATTTTACTGAAAGTCATTGAAATGTTCCACTAAGTGGTTGTTTTGTTATAAAATCAACCAATTTAGCTTGTTCTCAAAACGGCTGAATATCAGTGTTTGTATTTTGCACTCTGTGTTTATTTTCATATACAGAAATAAAAGGACTTCATATATGTTCCTACAGAGACTAAATAATAGCAGGGTCTGTGTGACAGTTGATTTTAGTTGCAGTTCACAAACAAGGTCTGCCTGTTAATTTGGGATTCAGCACATCATATACACTGGAAAAGCTTTGGATAGACCAAACTATGTATATTAGCTAAAGTTAGTTTGTCTATATTGTGTACTTGCTTTGCATAGTTTTAGTGATGAATGTGCTTTGTGTTCACTATTAACAATTGTATTGTCATATCCATATTACACCAGTATTTGAGATGTATTTGTGCTTGATGTACTCTGTTTACATGTAAACCATATTGTCTTTGGCATAGAATCACAGTACCAGCTGTCTAACATTACTAGTCACCTCCACCATGGCCCTGAAACTGAAGTGCAGTGATTAGATTCAAATATATTTACATTATTTTTCAAGGACTGATGGTGTTTTTGAGAGTAACTAGTAAAGAATTAATGTTTTATGAATGCTGTGTCTTTCCTCAGTTGTCTACTTTAAATACTTTTAAACTTCTTAAAACTGGTTAGAATATGGATTTTCCTACCTTTAAGCACACAGAGCATGAGGTTGTGTTTAATGTTGACGTATCATGAAAATCTTATGTAACTTAGCCGATTGTTTATGTAACTCGTGTGTTTTTAACTAACTTGTGTGTATTTGACTGTTTGCATTTAATCATTTAGCAGACACTTTTATCCAAAGCAACGTACAAATGAGAATAGAAGCAATCAGACCATCGAGAGTGCATCAATATACAAGTGCCATGACAAGTCTCAGTTAGTCTAGCACAGTACACGTAGCTAGTGTTTTTTTTATAAATAGAATAGGTAAGTTTTAGTATTAGTTGGTCAGGTGCTGGCGAAAAAGATGTCTTTAGATTATTTTTTAAAATAGCTAAAGACTCAGCTGTTCGAATTGAGATTAGGAGGTCATTCCACCAACTGGGTACAGTCCAGGAAAAGGTCCGTGAGAGAGATTTGGTACCTCTTTGATGGCACCACAAGGCGTCGTTCACTTGCAGAACGCAAGCTTCTGGAGGGTGCACAAGTTTGCACTAGTGAGTTTAGATATATTGGTGCAGCACTAGTTGTTGTCTTGTAGGCAAACATCAGTACCTTGAATTTGATGCGAGCGGCTATTGGTAGCCAGTGTAACCTGATGAAGAGAGGGGTAACGTGAGCTTTTATTGGTTCATTAAAGACCACTCTGGCTACTGCATTCTGGATCAGTTGCAGAGGCTTGATAGTACTTGCGGGAAGGCCCGCCAAGAGAGCATTACAATAGTCCAGTCTGGAGAGAACAAAAGCTTGGACAAGGAGTTGTGCGGCTTGCTCTGACAGGAAGGGTCTAATCTTCCTAATGTTGTATAAGGCAAATCTGCAGGATCGGGCCTTTGTAGCAATATGGTCTGTGAAGCTTAACTGATCATCGATCACAACTCCAAGGTTCCTGGCTCTCCTGGAAGGAGTTATGGTTGATGAACCCAGCTGTATAGAGAAGTTGTGGTGAAGTGATGGGTTGGCTGAGACCACGAGCAATTCTGTCTTAGCAAGGTTGAGCTGAAGGTGATGGTCCTTCATCCAGCTAGAAATGTCACTCAGACAGACTGCAGTGCGAGCAGCTACCGTCGGATCATCTGGTTGGAATGAGAAGTAGAGTTGAGTGTCATCCGCATAGCAGTGATAAGAAAAGCCATGCTTCTGAATGACCGATCCTAATGACGACATGTAGATGGAGAAGAGCACCAAGCACTGAGCCTTGAGGAACTCCAGTAGCAAGAAGTTGTGACTTCGAAACCTCACCCCTCCAAGACACCCTGAAGGACCTATCTGAGAGGTAAGACTCAAACCACAGGAGCGCGGTTCCTGAGATGCCCGTCTTTCTGAGGGTGGACAGGAGGATCTGGTGGTTAGTGTCAAAAGCAGCAGACAGATCCAGCAAGATGAGTACAGAGGATTTGGAAGCCGCTCTTGCAAGATTGGCTGCTTCTGAAGCCAGATTGGTTGTTGTCCAGAAGATTGTTCTGTGCAAGAAACAAAGAGAGTTGGTTGAACACAACTCGCTCAAGTGTCTTTGCAATGAATAGAAGAAGGGATGTAGGGTCTGTAGTTTTCTAAAAGTGTAGGATTTAGAGGGTTTTTTAAATGTACACATTTGCAGAGAAGGAAGAGAGGAGTGACTGATACGCACTAAGGTCCATAGAGTTTTTGATTTGTACCACTTCCTCTCTGCAGCCCTTAGTTTAGCGCAATGTTCACGGAGAACACGAAGAGTTTAAGCGCAATAAGACGCAAAAGAGAACTTTTATACTCAGTTTAGTACTCACATGCCGTGTGACAGCCGCTTCTGTGTGCGTGCTTCAGATGTGTGCTCTCAGAAAATTACATATAAACTAATATGGTTTAAAACGCATGATTTCAGCGCGATAGACATGATAATCAAAATGTTTTTTAGCAGAGAATCTGAGGAACCAGCTGGAAAGGCACAGAGCTATTTTGGAAAAGGGGGCGGACAGCAGCAGCTTATTTGCATTTAAAGATACATGCACGAAAACAGCTCGTTTCTGCTTCCGCTCAGAATAGGCATTTTCAAAATGTTATAGTTAATGTTATATACAATGTTAAAGGGAGGGGGGGGGGGGGGCATAATAGGTATCCTTTAAATAATAAATTATTTTTAATGTGGAGGAATATACACATCTAAAGACACAAAGGTGAGAAAAGAACAACGAAACATTTTGTTTTAATTTAAAGACTTCCAAGAACAAATGTAAACCACTTTAAGCCACTCAAAAATCAGTGCTGAGAAGTACAGAAATCAAAAGATCATGCAGATAGCCTTTGAACTAACATGTTTTGTTCTCTTACACTTTTACACAACATAGTTCATGATCTAAAGCATATTAAACAATGCTAAAACCTGTTAAATAATCCAAAAGACATGTCTGTGAAAGGCCAAACACTTCAAAATATCTTGGGGAATTTTATCTTGTTACAAGCATTTAAAATTCTTACAAAAATTACACTAGTTATTATTTATTTCGTGTCTGTGATGATAAGCAATTTACATGATAGATGACTACTTGTTGGTACACTGTTTGGCATTTTGGCAAAATAAAAAGTCAGCTGAAGTCCATGATATACCAATAGATTTACAGTATGTAAGGAAAACTTTGAAACATTGTATACATTAAAAAAATTAGAGTGACCATTTGGGTTGTTTGCTTTCTTCCCTGAACAAAAGTGACAGTGAAGATATTTATAATGTTACAAAAGATTTATCTTTCAAATGGATGCTTTTGAGCTTTCTATTCAAAAAATCCTGAAGAAAAATAAATTGCATCAAGGTTTTGAAATATTACAGATACAATCAAATAAATGTAGCCTCGGCTAACTTAATAGACTTCTTATAGACTTTGAAAAAAAAAAAAAAAAAAAAAAGTTTACTGACCCCAAACTAGTGTAGGAAATCTCAGTTTCAGCTTTTAGCACACACATTTTTTTTTTATCTGAAATGCACACATTTTAACAACATTTTTTTTATTAAAAGGATAAAAAAAAAGTTCCAATTAAAAAAAAAAAAAAAACATTCAAAATCTTTTATTTCTTTCAATTCATGGAAACCGCTAATACTTGGCAAGTGTAGTTTGTTCTGAATTACAATCCTTACAGAAATGGTACCATATAATGTTACACAGTAAAATATAACACCAAGAAACTAAAAACATTTGCCTTAATGTACACTTAGCTAAAAAAAAAAAAAAATTGAAAGAAAAAGAATAATTACAAATGCATATAAACTAATGCAAATTTTAATTCAGTGAGTCGCCTATGAAAGGATAAGAAATCCTTTCTGTTTTAAAACATATTGTGGCTGACCATTGTATTCTGCATTACCTCTATCCTAACAGTAACACTGTTAACCCATGAGATCGAATTCAAAAGCAAATACAAAAAACATTGAATCATGATTGTATCAACAGTTTAAAACCGTCAATGAGCTGATGGGTAAGTTTCAAGTTGTAAATCATTCTCCTTTGTAGATATGCTCGAGGCACTCTGCCAGTTTCACTGCGCGGACTCTGAACCACAGGAGTTTAATCCTGACATATGGCACCTTCTTTGTCCCAACATGGGACAAAACCTGACAACAGGCGCTCTGGGTGGTGTAAAAGTGCTTTACAGACTCTGCTAATGCATTCGTCTATTTTTTTTAGCACGTAATACTGCACACATATGAACTTAAGGACTTTAAGGAGAGATCAACTCAAGATTCCTCACCAGTGGTTTTCTCCTTAAACTAACATAGAACTAGCTATAATGGGTCCAGTAAATGAAAGCAGACAAAAGGCAAAAGTCTTTATACTGCCAAAATACTGCCATGCACTGGCATTTCAACAGTCTGAATGTACACACAGGCATATATTCAAATCCACACATACATATAAACAGCCTGTCTTAGCAGCACCCTAAAGAGGGTTCAAGCTCAGACCATTAACTCAGTCCATGATCATATCTGCCTTTGATCATCATGTTCAACAATGGACCAACCTGTGGAAAACAGACAACAATCAATATGAAATGTATTCTTTCAGGGTTTATGCAGCTTTTATAGCTAAATTAAAGACTTTTTAAGACCAAGTAAAGAAAATTCAAGAAATAAGTTGAAGGGAATACAAAATGTCATTATGCTTTGTCTCAGGAGAAAACTGTGTTGTATTAACAACACTGCAAAGTCTGAATAATATAACTCCCCATTGATTTCCAATACCTATTTATTCATTAATCCAAAAATTAGGATTAGCTCAGCTCCCAACCATTAGAATATGGAAATAACTACTTATATTTTCTGTTCAAACTGCAAAAAACTGATGTTCTTTGTCAGTATTTTCGTTTTGTTTGCCAGTGCAAATGTCTAAAGGTTCTAAAATCAAGATACATTCCCTTGAGAAGCAAAATTACTTGTTAAAAAGAGAATTTCTGCCAGTAATGACTTTATAAAGTTAAGACTTTTTGCTCTGATTTAAGAAATTTTAAGGCCTTTATTTGTGAAAAGGCAAATTAGAATGTATTAAGACCCACCAATACAAAACAACTAAAAAGTAGTAGAACGAGGAAAAAGGTTATTAATTTTCTTCTCTAGTCACAGTCAAATGTAGGCATGAACAATTTTATTCAGGTTTAAAGCAGGTTAGCCACAAATATACTTGTAATTAGGTTATTGTCAAGGTCAAAATAGACAGGGAATTCCTTAATGCATTATTCATATCTGAGGACCTAAAAACGGAAAAGGCTTTGATTGACTGTTCTACTTCTCTGTACCTCATGCGGGTCCCCCAAGGCCTCTCCCAACATCTTCTCTATGTTCCTCATTATGGCCACCTTCTGATGAGCTTTCAAAGGGTACTCTATCCTCTTAGGAGTGGGTGCCCCCTGGAAATATTTTGTACAATCCTGGTTGATTTGTGCAAACATATATCATGTTTACAGTGGATGAGATGATGCTGCAAAAGCATACCTTGTACCAGAAGTTTACTGTGACGGTCACTCCTCCATTTAACAGGGACTCAATGTGATGCCACCTTTATAGAGGTAAAAATACAAACATTTATAATTTAAGATCATTTCATACAGTATTATGCAAACATTTAGGGTCACTAATTATCCATTTCTTTTTTAAGAAATTAATACTTCTATTCAGAACACTTAAAGTTTTTCAAATGTGACATTAAAGACTTTTAAATTGTTGCATAAGATTTCTATGTTTAATAAAATCTGTTATTTTGAACTTTCTATTCATCAAATAATCCTGAAAAAAATACATTTCCACAAAAATAGAATAACAATAGTAAATGTTTCTTGAGCACCAAATCAGCATATTAGAATGATTTCTGAAAGATCATGTGAGACTGAAGACTGAGTAATGGCTGCTGAGAATTCAGCTTTGCCATCACAGGAATAAATTACATATAAAAAAAAAAACATAATAAAAAAAAAAAACATTTTAAACATTACTTAAATATTTCACAGAATTTATGTTTTACTGTATCTTAACATTAAATGAACGCAGCCTTAGTGAGCATAATACATCTTTCAAAACATCTATAAAAAAAAATCAGACCCAAAACTTTATACAGTAAAGTATAAAAACATATTTTAAATTTTAAATAATTGACTAAATATTTGTTCACTCAGTTTAGGATTGCTTTAACATTTCTAATTCAGACGCAAATACATTTAGAACTAAATATTTTAAAACTGTTCTAAAATGAATAAACAAAAAAATCTTCCATAAAGCATTTATTTATGATAACATTCAATTGGTATTTATGACACAGACAATTTAGATAAGAGCACCTTGCCTGCAAAAAAGTGAAAATCCCTGAAAAACAGTTAAAATCCCACCCTGGACATTTCTTCCACACCCCTCACTATGACTGTTCTCTTAATATAGTCACTTTTGCAAAGCACATGATGTGTACTTTACACATATAGGCTAAACTGCACTTTCACACAGCTAATGAAAAAAACCTGTTTGGAAAGTTTTTAGAGACTTGCAACACTTTGTGTTTACTCTCTAATTCAAACTGTGCTATTCTGTGACACTAGGTTAAAAGAAGTGGAGAGATGTTCACACACAGGCAGCCATGAGGAAAAAGTATGGACTGTAGAATTACACAGCTGGTTGGCATCATTTTGCCCTCCAGTGACTAGAGGAGCAAGGAGTTGGAAAAGGAAGCCGTCATGGCTGAGTCACTCTCACAGGCTTGAAACTAAGTCAGCAGCCCATGGAGGCGGAGAGGCAGAGGCCTGCCGAATGAGGCACGCAACTGAGAGAGAGCCAACACTAGCTGGGTCACTTCAGGTATACACTTCACTGACTGCTATGTTCAAGCTGTTTAAACATATAAATTGGGAAAGATTTGTAAAACTAAACCACATTTATTAATTTACAAATGTGTATGTATGCATGTGTGAAATCAAACAAATGCTCTCTCAATTTATTGCACTAAAATAAAAATAAAAAGTCATGTGAACTGAAGAGTACTTCTGCACTACTGAACAGAATTACTAAAATATTCCTAACAGGTTTCCCTAAGCACTCCTCCCGTCTGCCATTGGCTGGTCAAACAGATAGTTCTGCCTCAAACTCCACATTTGATGCAGACTGGCTGAATTACACACTTCATCTTAAAGTAATCGTTGTGATCCATCTTTTATGTGTATTTGAAAGCAATCTTACCAGTACATCGGGATGTATAAGACATCACCTGGTCCCACAACAGCCTCATATCCAACAGCATTTTTGAAATTAGGAAACTTGTCATAATCTGGATTCTCAAAATCAACCTATTAATGCAAAATAAAATAAAAACAAACTTCTTGAAGAACATTTTATCATTACAGTCTTAAAGAGTCTGAAAACAAAGATGTTTAGTCAGTGGTTCTCAAACTTTTCATACCAAGAACAATATTTTTTCACATTCAATCTACAATCCATTTCAGTGTACCAGTGCTATGTACAGAGAAGGAAATGTTCTGTGCTACCTTCAAACCTGTAAAATAGGGTCTAGTAAGTCAACACAAGTTTCAATATATCTTGGCATGTCTGTTTATACGTTTAATGTTTTTGTATTCACTGCCATCATTTTGCGACACAGATGGTCATAACTATGGCAAATGAGTGGAAAAAGTCACGTGACTAAAACAGAAGAATGTAATATTTTACTTTATCTGTTGTTGTTGATATTCTCAGCATATGTTTGCATGCCGTATTGCTCAAGTACAATGTAGACTATGCAATAGTCGCATAATATATTACACAACATAACAATTAGAGATCGACCGATATATCGATTTACCGATATTTTCCCGGATATTTAAATTTTTTTACCATAATTGGATATCGGTTTTGTAATATCTGATTCACCGATAAATGTCGCCATCTTGTGGGTGTTTTAAGAATTGCTCGCAGGATTGCCATTGCCGTGCGTCTGAGGGGAGACGAGACAACAACAACGGCGTGCAGGTACTTGATTAGTAAACTTTATTTAGCATAACAGCTATTAATGCACAAATTAGATGTATTACATAAATGCCTGATATGTAGTTTATGCAACTTGGCTCTGAGAAATAAGATAATCTGTCAAGCCCTGTCCCAATAAAGACGTAACTTTGCATGAATTAAATAATACAGCCATGAATTAGCGCATGTTGGAAATAAAAGCACTGAATTTAATTCTCTCTCTGTTGCCTATGTGCTCATCATTAGTTTCGTGAAGCCGCTTTCATATTTCTGGTCACTCAGCAGGTTGATGCTCAAGAAATGCTCAAGCACGCAACCGCATGTAACTTTTAACAAGATTCACTTTTTTGAAGCACCCTAAATTGTATTAGCTCTTACTATATAACCATTATTTTGCTTATAAACATCTAAATAAATACAACTCTATGGAAATTAATTATTTATTATCTCCGCAAGTGATCGCAGTTTGGGTATAGTTCTGTGTAAATGCATAGATAAACCGCTCTGTCAGCAGCATAATTTAGAACGACAAAAAATATAACATGGCAGTTGAGAAATGCAATACAATACAATGTTTGTTATATTCCAATACTCCAGAGACTATTATTCAGTGAATTAACATTATCCAGTGAATTATTCTTCACTCTTTAGCCTATTAAACAGCTTATAAACCTACTAAAACTGTAGTTAAAAATGAAGTTGATATAACTCCTGTCCTTTATTTATTTTCTCCATTTGAAAACATTAGACATTCTACATTTATTTTGCTTACTGCTAATATTAGTGTTGCTGCTGATGCTTTTTTATAAATAAAATGTTTTTTATTGTTGTAATATGAAGATTAAATTTAACATCTTAAAACATTTTTTTTAAAACGACTGAAAGGAGGAAAAACCAAAGTGAAGTATGGACTAACTTTACGCAGTCATTTAAATAAATATCGGTTCTGCAAATCGGTTATCGGGCACATAAACATGCAAATAATTGGTATCGGTTATACAAACTCAATATCGGCCGATCACTAATAACAATATTACATAAAATTAGACATGCAATATTGAACATTTTTTAAATGTATATTTTTTAGACTGTAAACTTCTGTGGTAATATCACATACCAATATTTGAGAACCACTTGTAAAGAGTGTTTTCAAACATATAATACCTGACTCTGTCTGTCACATGGATGATGAACTGGGTAAGGATAGAGGCAGTCAAACTGACCCGGAGGAAAGAGGATGCATCTCTTATGTCCTTTGATTTGTGCAAAGAAATTCTGCTGCTCATCATAGTGTGCTGGTGTCACATTGCCTGATGTGACGTTTTGAGTGGATAAACAAAAACAAAAAATTAGACGATGGTTACTGCAACAACTCACCACGACAACGAAGGACAATTTTCAAGAGGGGAAAGCCAATCAAAATTTTATTTTAACTAATAATGCCAATAATTTGGATAAAAAGGTAAGGTGCACTGATACCTTGCATGCCTACGAGCAGCAAATTTGAGGTCAGCGGTCCCCAGTTTCGTTTAGCTTGCTGTTTGTTAATCCAGTTCCAATTGAATCCAAGGAAATCCACCACTATTTTTCGGCCTACTGTATCATTCAGAGTTTGTTGCAAGTACACTCTACAAATTAAACAGCAATGTAATTTCACATTAAATAAATTTAATTTAAAAGTAACTTAAAATGCAATTCTACCTCGCAGAATTTTCATATATTATTAAGTAAATATATCTGAATTTGCTTAATATTTATTAATTAAAGGTAAAGAGTTAAAGGTCTGGAACCAGAAACAAGATGATTGTAAATGATACAGCGATAATGCCACCAAAGCAGAGTATCAAAAGGTCAGAGATGTGGCCTGGACATCAGCTGGCAGAATTAACTGCTTAGTCATACACTGGAGCGATTTTATTTCCTGGATTGGATTTCACGCATCTCAACACTTTTCTGCCGCACATCTACTGTTCATGTCAATATAATCAGCTCACAACTTTATAGTCAAGGTAAAATTTAAACATACACTGTACACAATTGTACAATTATTTGATACTGAAAGGGTGTTCTAACTGTGAAAGGAAAAAAGACAAGAGAGCAACTGTCTTTGTTTTAATGTCAAATCACCTCAGCCAGCAGTTTTAAACATGGCTATCAGGTACATTAATGCAAATCCCATTGACATAACTTACCTTTCTTTTCCACCTTGTTCCTCTGTCTGATGCATCTTGTCCACAAACTCAGAAAATTTCATCTCTATTCGATGAGATTTGGGCACAAAGTCCTGAAAGTTTGTCATCTTCTTCTCGTCATAATACAAGAATTTGTGATTTTCTGCTATGTAAACAGAGAAGTCCCCATTTCCAATGTTCTCTTGCAAGTAGGGTATGTCCCACTTCAGAGCTGGATATACTAAACTGGTATCTGTTAAAACAACAGGCTCCTACAAAAGAAAAAAAAAGTCAAATTAACTATTTAGAAGAATAATATGAGTCACACATAATTGTTTTTAAAACAGATTAGTGCAGTGCTATTCTGGGTCGTCCGTAGTTTCGCTTCATTATTCTGTAAGCACAGTCACCTTTAACTGTACTGTATGTTTCCTGTAGCACCAAACACACTTCCACACTCATGTTTGCATTATATGCATATTATATTAAATGCATATATTTAGGCTAGAACTTAAATATTAATTTAAACAGAACCGCGAAAAATACGGTCCGAGTCGTGCAGCGACCTCGCCAAGGCTCGGCGTTTATTTGACACAGAATTATTCTGATGCTGCAGCATGAAAAAAAGTGACAAGTGCTACGTGACTAGAAGAACGTAGACTGTTCCAGCACGCGCACGGCCAGACTGCTCTCGCGCTCCGCTGCAGCTAACGATACACTAGACGACCGCTACAAGAGCACACCGCTATGCAGCGACACAAACTTTTAATGTAAATTACTATTATATACATGATATTATTTATTTTTAAATAACTTACCATTTGACTATGCGTCAGAAGTGTTCTGATATATATATAATATATATATATATATATATATATATATATATATATATATATATATATGTGTGAACACATTCAATTAAAAATAATACTTTTTATTAATTCATTCTAAAAAAAAAAAATTAAAACGCACGGACTCGTGAACAGCTAAGATAGTCCCTTGCCACTGTTTACATGAGACAGCCGTCAACACAACAATGAACAACGTGCTTTGACTGATTATAAGCCATTACCACAGCTGTTGTTGTTGTTTTTTGGTAACGTACATAGCAAAGCTTTAATTATACTTTCATTTACGTCTTTTCCTTTCTGTTTGGCGCAGGAACCCCTCCCTTGGTCATATAAAAACACTGTAAATATTTATATTTTTAATCTATCGTTAAAACATAGGAATAAACATTATAAATAATGTTATACAATCTAGTTAGAATGCTAAACGGCTTTAGGAAATGCACTTGCACTTATTTAAATTTACATTTTACGATATCTTACTGCAATAATGTATTGTAAACGTCTCACTTTAAGCAGAAATTACACTTAACGACCCGTTTACTAATTTTCAACATTTAAAACATTTCTTAACATGGCAGTTACAAAACCATCTTACGTTAGGCGCACCTTGCACCCATCCGAACGAGCCTCCACTCCTCCATCTGTCTGTCTAATGCCATGCAGGATAAATCTGCCAACATAACTTACCTCGTTATTGATGAGGATCTCCGCACGCGGATCTGTATGAGCTAGTCGCGGTATCTGTCGGGTTGGAAAAGTATATTGCCGAAACTGCGATTCATTCCAGCCTGGGTCGCGTAGATCTGCGGCGGCGGCAGCTCCATCGCCCTCTGCTGCCATGTCCTCTGAGAGGATTGCTGCTACTTCACAATAAAGTCACACGAGGGTGAACGGCACAGCCGTTGAGCTGAGAGAGGAGCAGTGAGAACCGCTCCTGTCTTTTCACACACCCCACAGAAACACGAACAGACGAGCGGAGCAACCCGCGTAGTCACGCAAACAGCGTGAAAACAGAAAACACCGGAAGTGGGGGGTTTCAAAATAAAAGTCTCTATACTGTTGGACGCCGGTGTTAATGAATGAGTGGGTGTGGAGTAAGGAAACTATTACAAATATGTCAACTGATAAAAACATTTCGCTAAATAAAGCCGACAGGGTATCATTAATAATTAATCGGACGTGAAACGGAAGACACGAACACAGCAAAACTATGAACAAAAGCCATCATCCGGTAAGACAACACAAACAACTAGCCTAAATATCACCATACTTTCCTAGTTGATTGATCGCAGTACATTTACGACATTAATTTTGTATTACACGTTTTCTAAAATGTGTTTACATATAGAAATAAACACCATTTAATTAAATGTGCACTTATTTTCATACATTTTCAAAACAGAATATGAACACTAAATATAGCCAGATGCAAAATTCTTGATTCGCATGCCAATTAAAAAATAAAAAACATGTTTCATCTCTCCATAAATCAGAAAATATCTTAGTCTCTTTATATTTTTGAAAATTACTTCAACAGTCAGTCATCACAATGTTTTTAAGAATAACATGTTAAATCAGGATGATAGCCTGTACGCCTTTGTAAAACACTCGACATATAATTAAGAATAAAACTAAAACTTTTTGCCTGTAAATTACTGAAGTGGAGACGTCTGGCTTAATTCAGGAGGGGAAAACTAATTTCGAGAAACTGTTTTTTGTTGCTATTGTAGGCCTAATTTTGCACTCTCAGACGCAAAAAGATAAAGTGCTATAAAATAAATACTAAAATGTGTATTTTGTATGTTTTCTTTCCACTGGTCTGAAAAAAAAGACATGTTATGGATGGAATTAGCCCAACATTTCTACACGAGTGTAGCCTATAAAAAAATGGTTTTGCCTTCAGAAATATTTTTCCCCTGAAACCGCAATTGACCAATCAGAATCAAGTATTCCAAAGAAATGTATTTTTTCGGTAATTACATCCTTTAAAAAAAAAAAAAAGTCTCACTGTCCCATAGTCCTGGACATCTAACTCGATTAGTTACTTTCCTGTCTCGCTCGCACAAACCTATGAGGAAAGAAAAAGCCAGAGTGCGGATTGAACGGTAGATGGAGATATTGGACAACTGGTTGTTTCGTGGTCGGCCATACTTTATTGTGCTATATAAAAGGGGCTAAGAATATTCTAGTAGATTCATTCGAGTTACCTGGGTATGTATCTTTTTATTTCACTATGCATCACATGACGAGAAACACTTATTAAACTACAGAGAAATACATCCATCTAAGCACATACAATCATATAAGCACCAGCAGGCCCAAATATGCTAGCGAAATACCTATTAAAGGATATTCATGATCCCTTATCTTCTGTCGAATACAAAAGGATATTTTGGAAAATGTCTCAGAGTTTTGCATACTTGAGTAAATTATGGCATATTTTTTATATTTAGATGAACTGTACCTTTAAGAATATCTGTAATCATTTGTCACTGCTTTTTCTTGTGACAGAATTTATGTGTGTGAAAAATGACACAAAGTAACCTTTTCAAACAGTGTTAATTTTAGTCCATGCCTATTTCACTTTTCCCTTGAGCCTTCACGGATTCTCTTCTTATAAAATATAGCCTATATGTAACCTTCGGAGGGCGCCAAAACGTGTCTGAGATCATTGTCAATTTTTTATAACAGTGCTACCTAAAGTAGGCCCACTACAGTTCAGGGGTTTTCTGTGTGGGGTCCGGGGACCACGAGGATGACTCAAAGGGGTGCGGGGAAAATATGAGAAAAATAAATTACAAAAACTGTTTAACTAAAACAAAGGCAACCGATTTTGTGGGGAGAAAATTCTTTTTGACGCCTTTTGTTTGTATATTAAATGAATTAACTAATAAAGGCCTAAATTTAATTGAAAATGAGTCTCCTTTATTTTCGTTTTGGTTAAATGTTTTACAGATAATAAAATATCGTTTTGGCTTTTGTACAGAGACAACTAAAACAATTATTTTTGGGGCAATTAGCTCATGCTTAATAATAATCATGCTTAATATTTTTTGTTTTGGCCATAGTCTGAATATAGCAACTTGTCGTTTTAACACAGCGGCTGCACTTTCCTTTTGGGATGTAATGTTAACCACAGATCTTATTTAGCTCTTTATAAATATTTTATCGTCAATATAAAAACACATAGGAAAATATAGCCTCAGGCTATAAAATACTAATTCTGTTCTGGGTTTTAGGACTACCGAACATAATGATCTACTTATCGTTTCAGTCACCAGCAGATGGAACGATTGTGCCAAACTCAAATATTTCTCTAAATGCACCTGTTAATGCAAATCAATGATTCTTTAAAAAAAAAAAAAAAAACTGCTTGCCTTGCCTCTGCTTGTCTGAATATCTGATCATTTTAGGAATAGGTAGGCCCTATCAAATTCTGCTTTATAATGTTTTAAATATTTTAGCTGTGTTTTGGAGTGTATCTTTTCATCTGAAAGTCATGTGAATCAACTGGTGTGCAAAACTAGGGGAATGTCATAGGGAGAAGACAAATAGTCCTTTCCCACCCACTGCTACACTCACACCCATGCTGACCTTAGCCACCTCTTAGTGTTCTTCCCCCAGATGCCTTAAGTCATAAATCCTATTAGTCAAGGTTTCTCCGAACCAATAAATGTAATTTTCCCAATTTCTGTGGATTGTTTCATCATTTAATTGTGCTGAGAGAGCACATGGCCATCAGTCACACTGCTAAATATACCTCCACAAATAAAAAAGAAAAAAAGTATAACACCGTATAAGCTAAATATTATATTCCAATAGAAAAAAAACTATAATTTTGTAACAGATCTTTATTAATAACAGCTTAAGGATATACACAATTCAATATACTGTAAAAGAATGTTCTCTGCTGTGAATTCCCATATATCAGACAACCTAGCTGACACGAAATATGCCAAAACATGACAAAATCTAATCTTGTTCTCTTCCAGTGTGTTACCTCACTCTCAGCCACCTTAAACTCATGCCCCACGGCAAATCATCCATGGCAAGGCAAACCTTCCAGTCGCGACCCTGCTTTCATGTGAACACATAAAAAAACGGAAGTTTAGCAGTAGGGTTTAAGGTTGACTCGATTTTTATAGATAAAGTGAAATTTGAATGTGAATATCAAAACACACATTTTAACTTAATAAATCACAATGTGTTGCCTTCATTGGCTATCCTAACAAACTAAATTGGAAAAATAGGAGGAATTCACTTAATCTCCACATAATTAGCAAGGTGTCAAGGGGAATTTTTATTTTTGATCTTGATTTCGTAAATAAGATGTCAATGAGGTGCTTCATTGAAACCACAGAAGCATAGCAGAACAAGCGATCACCAATAAATAGAGTTTTAATTAGTTTTTTTTAGTCAACATTTAAAGGGCCACAGTTTTGTCACTGTGTTTTACTGTAGGGCTGGCACTTTTGCCGATGGGACGGTAGCTGGCAAGTATTTGTTTATAAACCCTACTTGTTTGGGTACAATACTTGAACTAACTTCTATTCAGCAAACAGTGTGAATCCATGCAAAGCCTTTTCCCAAAGTCCTTTTGAAGGCGACAGCCCATTGAAGGAGGAGGAGAGGGGGATTAGCGTCTTCAGCAGCAGTGCATTTCCGAGGGAGCTGATTAGCTCGCCATTCATTGTTAAATCGAGCAAAGGAAGGCTCTAGAGGACTGAAAAGAGCCAAATAGGTAGGCCTGGAATAAAACATCCACAGGAAGCCCAACACAGGCTACATGAAGTTTTCCCAACATTTTTTTTTCTCCCGAGATGGTGGCATGAAAAAGGAGATTAGCATACAAAATTAGATGCTAGATGATTTGTGGGGCGACTTGGTTCATGTTTTCCCTCTGTCTACAAAGTTAATTAAACTAGTCTTAAACAGTAAAGAAACATCCAAGCGCAAACAATCGGGAGTGCTTTGAGGATTACTAAGACAGAAAAGGAGGCATTTGTGAAGAAGAAATTGAGAGACGCGTGAAGGAAGGAAGACTATAATTAAATGCTCTCTCTCATTGTCTCTCTGCCCCCGGGTTATGTGACATCAAGCTGAAGAATACAGAAAGAAAAGGGTTATATATGCCAAAGACAAAGAAATCATTAGGTCTGACCAGTGGTCTACAGAAAATCATTTGATTTTACACTGTGTGGGACACTTAAAATGTCACATTTATTTTTCTGAGCACAAGAAATTAGCAGAGGACGGTTTACTATAAAATAACTCAAAAGATGAAACTATTACGCATCTTTAATTATGAAATTGAAAAAAACACAGAAACATGGAAAGAAACTATCATAGAAAAACAGCACTATAGTATCTGTGCAATAAATTAACAATATACAAAGTGCTTCCTCTTATTTACAGTTCATATACAGTGTCAGGGTAAAACTATTGTCAGAATACTAAAACAGATGGAAACGGACAAGAAAAAAATAGGCAAGAAATGATTTTTATGGCAGCTGGAGAAGTGGCCCGATAGTAAATTCAAATCCCCTTTAAAAATGATAATTCAAATAAATTATCCATCAAAGTACATCCTTGTTGGTGAATTAAAAGGTTATTTACAGTCTATTGTGCTATATCGGTTAAATGTGGTGTTCACTGCTATTTTACAAATGTATACGGGAATAATCGTGAAATACTACAGATCAATGCGTTAAAAGTAACAGCTCTGGAGAACTACATTCTTAAAAAATAAAGGTTTCAATGCCATAAAAGAATCATTTTGGTTCCCCAAAGAACCTTTCAGTGAACAGTTCTTAAAAGAACCCATTTTTGTTGGTATGAAGAACATTTTAAAAATGGAATGGAGAGGTTCCATGTATGTAAAGGTTCTTCATGGAACCATAGATGCCAATTAAGAACCTTTATTTTTAAGAGTGTAGGTGTTCATTAAAGCATTCAGATGGACCTTTTTAGCTCACTTCATTCTCAAGCTCAGGATGTATTCCGAATCAAAAACTTCTGGACCACCGTGAAAAACAGTTCATGGCATCTCTAGTGCTGCTTCTTCAACCGATAGCTTTTCCTACGGCTGCCACTGTCGTTCTTGACCTGTTTGGTTCTCTTCACACAGTAGTACTTTGTGACAGTTTTGCGGCACTGCTCGCATTTTACAGCGCAACACCAGTGGAATTTGCAGTTGCAGCTGGACACGGTCTCAGCCCTGCGTTCCTCCACAGCCAGACCACACTCTCCACACAGCCGCTTGCAGCTACGCTTCTCCCATTTGCTCAGATTCTTGCCCTTCCTCAAGCACTCGCGGCCCTCTGTTCCCGGCAAGCCCAGAGTGCGGTTCTCCAAACAGTAGTCGGGGGAATCCTCCAAGTGCACCAGCTCTTTGCGCGAGATCGAGCTGAAGGTCTCTGCGATTGCCCCACGGCTGGCTGCGCTGTTCCCCGCGCCGCGCAACAGGTCCACCTTCACGGCCCTGTGATATTTCTCCTTTAGGTAGTTGCCCACCTCTCGAAACTCGGGCAACTGCAGCCAGCAGGTCTGAGTGGTGCAGCTGCCAGACACTCCATGGCACTTGCACGTCCTCTGCATGGTTCCTTTCACTGCCTGGTTGAAGAGAGGATCTCGTGTTAAAGAACTCACTCATTCATGCATTCTAGAGGCAAATGTTCATGTTTGAAAACATTCTAATCAGGACTGAACTCATCAGTCGAAAAATACAATGCGCTCTTTAGTAGGCACCCTATACATCCACTTAAACAAGCAGAAGGAAACTGCGAGTTAAGAGGGAGAGGTTCAAGGTTCAAGTCTGGGCTTTCTCTTTTCTTGGTGGTCGTACAATAATTCCTGACTTCGGCTGAAACAAACAGCTGTCTTTTAAAAAGGAACGCCTCTTTTCTCATTCGCTCGCGGAAGACGCAGAATCAGGGTTTCACATCGAGCTAGATTGTTCGGCGCAGGAAAGGGGTGTATTTATTTTGCATAGCCATTGTCAACATGTTTTCTGTCATAGGCAGACCCAGTGGCGAGTCCATTGAGGAGGAAGTGAAAAAGAATTCT
Organism: Barbus barbus; assembly: GCF_936440315.1. Lineage (NCBI taxonomy): Eukaryota > Metazoa > Chordata > Actinopteri > Cypriniformes > Cyprinidae > Barbus > Barbus barbus. The sequence goes on from NC_136744.1 coordinate 18,973,037, forward strand.
TTCACATTTTTTCAGTTACAATGATGCTCCAGGTGCCAATGAATTGACAAAACCTGCAGACGGGGCACAGACAGGATAAACAAAGAGCACTTGAGCACATGGCTGTGATCCCCATGGCTCTCTCAAGTACAACAAAGACCAACATAAATGTAAGATCCTTATTGCAAGAATAAAACTAAATACTTATTTGGGAAGCAACAGAATACAGAACCTTTGCAATGTGCGGACCCCTAGGTCATCTAATTAAGCTTGCACCACTGATCCCAAGAATCTCAAGTTAAGGCCTCGTCATAAAGGACATTCACAGGCTGTAAATAGGCCCTTCTGGTACAGCGCGCACACTATTGGGAGAGCGAGTGGCACCTTGCTTATAAGTCTGTGAATGAAACTCTTGGGTGGTAAGCTATCATTAGAAGCACTGAAAAATGATTCAAAAGCCACTCCGCGAGCTGTTGGTGGCCGACGGACGTGCCTCAATTTTAGGCTCCGAACAACCCGAATGACTTCATATACCTTGCGTCCTACTTCGTTGTTGTGCAGGTTCATGGCAGCTCGCGCGTCCTGTCCGGTTTCCAGTGCATCCACAAACTGCTTGGAGATGGCCTCTCCAAATCCAACATTATCGCTGCAGCCTCCCCATAGCCATCCCTGACCACCTGAGATGACAAAGAATTATGTTTTTTGCTAGGCTGAATAAAAATATACTTAAATGTGGCATATACTTTAATAGAAATTACTTTTGTTAAATATTGGCAGCATTTATGGAACAATATTGATTGCCACAAAAATAGTTAGCACTTTTCCTTACAAAAAGCCAAAATCAGGATTATGGGAAGGCACTTAAAATAGAGCCAAATATTGGAGAATTTAAAAGCAATAATTTGAGGCTTATTTAAAAGTTATTATAATTGCACAATGCCGTTCAAAAGTTTGGTGAGAAAATGTTCTTCTTTTTTTTAGAAAAATATATATATATATTCAGCAAGAATGCAAAAGTTGAAAAGTTCAAAAGTGACTGTAAAGATATTTAGAATGTTAGAAATAATTTCTATTTCAAATGAATGCTCTTCTTATGAAATTTCCATTCATCAAAGAACAGAACTGAGATAAATGTATCACCATTTATCACTGAATATTAAGCAGCACAGCTGTTTTCAACATTGATAATAGTAAGAAATGTTTCTTGAGCACCAAATCAGCATATTAGAATGATTTCTGAAGGATCATGTGACACTGAAGACTGGAGTAATGGCTGCAGAAATTCCGCTTTGCCATCACAGGAATAAATTACATTTAAAAAATGTTTGAATAGCAGTTATTTTAAATTGTAATATTTCACAATATTACTATTCTTACTGTATTTTTACTGCAATACATGCAGCCTTTGTAAACATAAGAGAATCTTACTGACACCAAACTTTTGAACTGTAGTTTATATAAAAATATTTAAATGAATTCTTCTGCTAAAACTCATGTTTTATTTGAGCTGTAATGATGTTCTCATTATTTTAGGGTTATAGTTAGAAAGTCATGGGAACAAAGATGTTAAATTGAATATAACTTTACAAAATGTGCAAATTATAGTTAACCCAAAATATCCCTTTAATGTTGACTGGCTTTCCATCTATGTTGAGATTTAGTTTATCACCTCGTTGGCCATTCCTGGTGTCATCACATCCACAGTTGTCAAAATCACCGAGGCTGCAATTCCTGGTGAGGGTATACATGACTCCAGCAGAGCTGATGGCATGGAAAAACGCTGTCTCTCTGTTTGCTGTGATTAGAAACAACACTGAAATGAATATGCATTGAAATGCTATTTTATTCATCTTGTCTATGAAATATTAGGTTCTAGGCTACTAAAATACAAGCATTCAACATCATTGATTTTCTTCCTCATTAGATGATTTACTCAAATCTTTAGCAACCATCTCAGTAATGATGGCTTTTGACTATTATTCCCCCTGCATCAAACATGGAGTTGGTCTGCTCTCATATATTGTCAGTCTGGGGTCGGCACTGGACTGCAACAGGTCCCCTCTTTGGCACTTAAGGAATGCCTAATGAAAGGAGTCTGAGGCAAACCTTTGACCCACACCCTTTGACTTGAGAGGGCGTCCATTTCACTCACTCACTCTGGTGCACAATATCCCCTTGGTGGCTTTTCTATTTGCCTATTAACAGACCAGGTTTAATTGACTCAAGAATGCAGTGTTTTCAGGCACATCAACATTGGGAGACACTTCTCTCTGCTTTAAACAGGATCGTTATGTTTGTTTTAAGTGCTGTATCTGTGATTGATACAGATGGTACTTTTATTCTATTAAAATGTGTGTATTTTCAGAGACTTGAAAGCACAATATACATAAAACAGGCATCAGCAGAGGTCATAGTTCTCACCGCTTCTGAGTCCACTGTGGGTGGAGAGCTGAAGAGCCCTCTCCGGGCAGTTCCAGCGGTCCCACGCAAACTGATACTTGCACTCTTCAATCCCACTTTGAGCTCCTGCGGCCACACTGCTGGAGTAGATCAAGTAGGCCTGAAACAATGCAAACCATACCAAAAAGGTTTGGGATGAAATACACACTCACTATCAAGTGCTTACAAAACACACTGTGACTGAAACTAATGATAAGATTAGATGCTTTTCATTCTCGGCATGCACAGTTCATATAAAAATGCACCTGTATGTTAATTTATTAAATAATGATGTTTAAACATTTTAAAAAGCAGTAAAATTACCCCATTATGTCTATAAAATAATTTTAGAAGTTGTATTAAAGTTTTAAATATTAACTATTGCTGTAAACGTTTCCCTATGGTTCGACTGTAAAATGTTTTTTTGATGTATATTCATTTAATAGATGATATGTTTTAAATATAGTTAACTAAATCCAAAATAGTTATATATATATATAGTTAACTAAATCCACAACACTTTTTGTAACTTGAAATAAAATAAAAAAAAACGTTTTAATTCAGCTAGTTCAAAGAAACATTTCTCATTTTCATTTAGTTTGTCAATGTACTAAAAATAAATGAAATAAAAATTATTAAAAGATGATGTAGACATTGAAAAACAAAAACTAATAAAAATGACTACTAAACACTAAAACTTTAACAAAATTATAAAAACAGAAAATGTAAAAAATAAAAACTAATAATAGCATCTCATTGAGACTAAAATAATGCTAAAAAAGAGCACCAAAATGACCATTACTTATATTACAATCATTTTAGAATTAATAAAAGTTTTAAATATTAGAAATATTAGGGTAAATCCTTCCCTATGGTTGCATGTTTGCTGTATATTCATTTATTAAATTAGATATTTTTTTAAAAACCACCGGAATGATCGCATTATTTATAATGAAATAATTTTTTAAAATTATTATTAACATTTTAAATATAAGAAATTCTGGGGTAAATTTTTTTCCTGTATTTCCATCAGAAATGCACACAAAAAGTAAACAAAAAGGATCTATGTGGCTGTGAAACTGCGGTTTATACAATCTAATACGTCTCAAGTGGTTTAGAAGAGACAGCACCACAAGTGCTCTCACGGGCGGCTGGGTTGCTAATGATGACCACCCACCAAAGGCCCCTTCCCTTGCCACTCAGAAAAAGTCCTCACAACTTCACATTGTGAATGAGCTGAAGTGTGTGAAAGCTATATGGTCCAGTCCACCCCAAGCAGCAAGTAATACCTAATCCACAGAAGATACACGTTCAAGAAATACAGCACCTGTGATGCGGCGAATCTTTTAATTTGCCACTCGCTTGCATTGTGATCACAGGGTCAGCGTCAAACATTAACTACCCAAATCCATCCATTTGGACTTTTTGAAGTTTCCCTCTCCTGATAAAGATCAGCAAAGCAGATCAAAAGATGTTGGCTTACCTTTGGGCCAGTCATCAGGAAATTATTCACTGACCTGGAAGACAGAGCAGCCTATTAAGTCAGCTGACCCATTACTTGTATATGTTCCTCTTGAAATTAGTAAAGCTTCACATTGATAAAACAACTTCTTTTTTTTTTTTTACATTTTAAAATCTAATTACAAATGAGTCACTGATCTTGAGTACATTTTAAAATGGAAATTACAGTCTCAAAATGAAAGGTTTCAATGGAGTTTCATATAGGCTATTAAATATATATATCAAAATATTTTGAACGATGTTCATATATTAAGCCTATATAATGAGAATTTATCAATTTATAATCAGAACAGCGTTTCGCTCTTCATCAGCTTTTGCTCTTAATGAAACGAGACTCAAAGCATCTTTATGACGGAACGGGAACTGATCAGTGGAAGTGTTCGTTTCACCCCGACTTTTTAATCCAGATACCCAGAAATAAACACAGAATGTAAAAGCTCGATATAAACACACGTATATAGGCTAAATGCTTAAAGGAAAACAGAACGCTGAACTCACCAACAGCAACAAGACTTCATGTGAGCCATCAGAATGAAAGCGTAATAATAAACCTCCAAATGCATGAACATCCTGAGAGAGACGACTGGCAGAATTTTCTTCACCTTGGAAAGCAGAGGGGTCTGCAAGAGCTCTATATAACCTACATCCAGAATTCAGAGGCTGGGGGTCTCATGTGTGAGCCAAGGGGGTTCTGAAATGGAGCTCCTCTCATCCCAACAAGAGATTATCTGCTTAATTAAAGATTTTCCCTTTTCTTACTCGTTCAGCCAATCAGAACTATTGTACCAGAGAGAGATTGAAATGATCAAAAGGGCACCCTGCGCTCCTCCAGGACAAATAGCTGGGAAGAGCTCCCTGCGTGCTAACAGTTGGGGTGAATTAATATGAAATCAGGATGGCATCTCTAAGGTTGTGCCTTAAAACTCAATTTCAAGAGCAGCATGAAAGGGTTTGATACAGTAGTGGCAGATAAAGCTCAGGGATTACTGACATTATCTGGATCAAATGACATTCGTAGCGTTTTAGATTCAGTTTAGTAATAGTAAGGATCCGCTGAAGTACGTTTAAATACGATTTAGAAAGGCTACTGACTTGGATTAAATGAAAATAGCCTAGTTTAAACATTTACTAGAATAAAAATAGTAGAATAACAAAAAATAATGCGTAGGCTATGGCTCTTGCTAACATGCTCATTTTTGCCGATTCTGATAAACTTATTACGTTTTAAAGCAATGCATCAAAGTTAAATCCGTGCTCGCTAGGAGTTGAATTAAGAGATTCAAATAAACAGCAGGAATTAGCATAGATAAGAAGGATAATCGATTCGATTGTGTTTGCGTTTTTTTGAAGAGGACTTCATAATTCTTTTCAGTGTTATTTTACATTTTCTCTCAGTTTAGTCTTTAGCTGACCCTTCATGACCTTTAGGTTCAGCTTCTGTGACGTCCGCGTATCTTCTCGTGTGCAAATTAGGATTAGGAAAGTTATTTGGGAGATTCCAGAGGGATGTTTTTGGATTACGCTCTGAAAGGCTTCCAAGTGACTGAAGTAAACGAATTTGCCACTATAAAGAGATTTCTAAATTCATTTCTAAATCCCCTGTTTGGTCTATTTGAATGTGAGTAGGCTACTGTCGTAAAAATCGAAACAAAAAGAAACGTTCCAAAATGAATATAGACCTATTCTTGATTTAAAAACGATGCGCATCATTTAGATTTATAGGCTACCCCCCAAATGTTATTCTTTCACAGCTGAAATATAAACAAAACTGCCGATTAAAAATCAGAAATTTAGTAAACCAGGTTCAGATTTTCAATAAATAAATATTTACTTGCTTAAATTGTGTAATTTAGCTCTCCATAGAAAACCATTAATCAAATAGGCATACAATCAAATTTCAAACCATTAAACAATTTTTTTCCCCCACAAAACTCATGCTATAGCCTATCGCGCACGCGTAAATGATCGGATAAGTCGCAAACCGTTTTCATTTTTGTTTTAAAACTGACATGGTGGTCTCACTCACTTATTATTATGAATATAATCTGTTGTCAGCGCTACAAAAGAAAGATAGCCGATACTTAATTTTCAGATATACACACTTTTATTCAATTAAGAAAAGATTAATATTGATTCATAACAAAACACACGGTACAACTCGCAAAACTCTTCCACTTATAGAAATTTTGGTTTATGGTACATGAAACAACATTCTTTGAAAACGTGCCCATTAAGGCTCCCAGACATCAAAGGTCAACAATTTGTGTTTCTTCTTAAACATGGGTGTATGTTTTAAATATATAAAGCATTTGGCATTTTTTACATCTGGAAAATGCATACCACTAATCAACCTATCAAACATTTATGAGAAAAAATATATACATGTAGGGAGCTACAGATGGTCATTCATTCATCGCAGAAAACAGCCCACCCTGAATGACTTAAAACTTCATAAGTTTGTAATAATTTTTCTGATGCTATACATCATCTTTGTATTTTCAATTCTGAGTCTAACCCAAAATCTGAAGATATATAGGCCTATTATAAGGCAAAGGGCAAGATTCTATCTAATGAAGACATTGAATATTCCAATCCTTGGATTATATCATAAGGACAAATAAATGTCCTATAATAAATCTGCTAGAATAATTGTACACCATAATACTTTTACCCCAACAGCCACATTTCTTTCAAATAGTTTTTTTGGTTAAATACCTTTCATAATACTTGAAATAGTCCTTTAATACTTCAATATATATTTGTAATTAGAAAAGAGTTCACCATATAGGCTTACCTGGTCATTTGACAGGTACTTTTTTACAGGACCACAAGAGTCCAAGGAAACCAGATAGAGCACTATGCAACATGGAAAACATTAAGAAATTAAACTTTCTGATAAATTGCTCATTTTACTTGAGGGAATTCCTCATTATACGCATCACTGATCTGAGGACCTTTGCATTGGCATGTAGAATAAAAATAAATAAGATTAAATAATTTAAATAAAAATATTTTCATCAATAATGCTGGATGTATTTCCATGTATACTGTCAACAAACCTAAACAGAACTAACCTTAGTTATTCAAGTAAACATTTTAGCTCAACTGAGAACAATTTTCCTATGGACTTTTCTATGGCACAGTTTTATTTGACTATGTATACTAACCTATAAATAAATCTTTTGGTGGTCGTTAAATTTGTTTCAAATGGAAAAAATCTTTTATCATCTAAGAAAATGTAAAATAGTGCCTGTATATTAATAGCGTGTCATCTTAGCTTTACAATTTGTATAGCTTGCTGGAATGATGTTTTAAAATCATAACTGCTTAGCCAGAGAAAACATGGGTCAACCTATTCATGAGTGAGAGCTGTAATGAGGCACATGGCTGTTTAACTAGTGAAGTACCATCTCTTGCCTCTTGAGGCAGACTGAGACATTTATCCTCCCAATCTATGGCCTATACCATCTCCGAAAATAATCTCCCACAGTCCAACACACTATGAAAAGGAAAGAATTCTTAAGAACACATATTAGTCCAACACACTCTAGAGTTTCTTATTTCATATGAGAGTGTATATAGATCAATCTTCATTGCACACTAAGAAATGCTGCAAATGCTTTTGTATATGTTTCATTATAACTTTTTTTGTTTGTTTGTTTGTTTGTTTTTCTCATATGTACTGAACAAATCAACCACTTTTGTGGCTGCCATCACCGGTACGTTGAACACGGGCCATGATGGTCTCATGAGTTACCCTCCTGCAATCCTTGGCCAGTCCAAAGAAGCACATGAGATCTATAAACACCTTGGTCAAATTCAGCCGATTGCCAAACTCACTTGCAGCGTAATCATGGGGGAATGTGTGATGATAGTTGTGAAATCCTTCACCTAAAATTAAATCATGCATATAGTTTCCAATCAGTACATACCAAATATGTTTATTTCAAATACATTTTGTTCATTTAAACCATTTTAAACAAAACAGTGTATATATAAAAACTTTGTTTGATAATATTTATATTTCTGTATATATTTTAATACTTTTTTTTAAATACATAAATGCTTTTGCATATTTAAATGTCAATAAATACATTCGCAAACTAAAATATAAAAAAAATGTTCAACAAAAGTGAATGAATTAATATTAAGCTGTAAAAGAAAAGACATTGTTCTTACCGATGGCACTGAAGGCAACAAACTTGTTCTCTCTGGGATTGATGTTGTGGTCATAAGGCCTCATTCCCCACATGTGAGCTGCACTGTTGACCAGCCAGGTGGCATTAAGGGACACGGTGTATCTCAACAGACAAGGAATTAAGTAACTGGTCAAAAGACTCTCTTCCCAAAAGAACCAAGGTACAAACGTGGGAATGAGAAAGCACATCACCACCACAGATAACTTGTAATGCCTATGGGCAGAAAAATGAAGAATTAAAAACAACAATTCCAATAGCCATTTTATCTCTGCTTTACACGTAACTGTCACATGTTCTTCTATGCATGTCACTGATTTTCTGAATTAACACAGGCTGTTAAACCTCAGCTGAAACACAACATACAGTTTGAAATGCTGACTTACCAGCTATTCTCCTATGATCTGATCAGGCAATTCTATGAAATGTGTTTTTAAACCCTTATCAAAAAGCTCAGGACTTTTGTTGGACTTCATTCAAAGTGATGGGAAGGGATATTGATTATTCCACACATTAGCTAGTGCCAAATATGAGACCTGGTTCAGATGACTAAACCTGGATCAACATTTGTCCCATCTTTGTCAGGTTTTAATCCAGTAAATAAACAATTCATTTAATCAAGTTTTGAATTATCAATTGTATTGGTTTTGAGTTCATCAAAAAAAATTTTTTTTTTTTTTTAAGTGTTAAGATGTCAATATAAAAGTAGTGTATGTACTTTACCATTCAAACGTTTGGGGTCGATAAGGTTTGGAAAATGTTTCTGATAGAAGCCTTTTTTTAGCCTTTATTTGATGAAAATTACAATAAAAACAGAAAAATTTTAAAATATTATTACAATTTAAATTAACCGTTTTCTATTGTAATATTTGTTTTCTAATGTAATAATATTTTTTTTAATTTCATGTATTACTCCAGTCTTCAGTGTCACATGATCTTTCAGAAATTATTCTGATTTGGTGCTCAAGAACCATTATTTTCTTATTATTATCAATATTGAGAACAGTTGTGCTGCTTAATATTTTGTGGAATTTGTTTTTTCTTTAGGATTCTTTGATAAACAGAAAGCTCAAAAGAACAGTATTTATTTGAAATTGAAATAACTTGTAACAAAATGAATGTATTTACAGTCATTTCTAATCAATTTGATGCATCCTTGCTGAATAAAAGCATTAATAATAATAATTAAAAAAAATCTTACAGACCCCAAACTTTTATACAGTATTGTAGGTAAGAAGATTTACAAAACTGAATATAAAATATCACAATTTCCCACTGACCTCCTCTGAAACATTACAACCCCATCTGCTTTTAGATCAGCGAGCTCCAGTTTGCGTCCTTTCTCAAGAACTTCTGGGTGTTTGCGGACCAGCAGCCAGCCGATGTGAGCAAAGAAGAATCCTCTGCGGGCATTGTGTGGGTCTGCATGAGTCTCGGAAAACTTGTGATGGACACGATGGTCTCTCGCCCACTCATAGATATCATTCTAAATGGATATACGTATTCATCAATATTGTAATTTTATATTATATCTGTCATACTCTAAGTCGAGTACAAGACTGTTTATATACATATACAGTGCCCTCCAAAAGTATTGGAACAGTAAAGACAAAATTGCTCTGGCTGTGGAGTCAAGACATTTACAAATATGATTAAAAGATGAATATGAGACAAAACTACAGAATGTCACATTTTATTATTGGGTGATTCAACACACAGATGTTTTACCAGCTAAGAAGTTCAGCACTTTTAGACTTTCATCCCTCTATCTGATGTGAGCATAAGTATTGGGACAGTTGCCTCACAGGTAAAAAGCAGGGAATGTGTCGTATCATTTCAGTTATATCCATTACTTCTGTATTCTTGCATTCGATGATGACACACACAAACCAGGATGAAGACGAGGGAGCTGACTTTGAGGGAAAAGCAAGCAATTTGGATGCTAAAAGAAAAGAGGAAGTCAGTTAGAGCTCTAGCAAAAACAAAGGGCATGGAGAAATCAAGAGTTTGGAAACCACCAGCAACCAACAACGACCTGATCAGCTGAGAAAACAACAGTAGTTGATGACAGACAAATCATAAAAGCTGTGAAAATGAACCCCTAAAAGACGTGTCTGTAAAATCACCAACAACTTCCAGAAAGCTGGGGTGATGCTCTGACAATCTACTGTCCTCAGGAGACTTTGACACAGAATTACAGATGCTACACAGCTAGATGCAAACCTCTGACCAGCACGAAAAATAGAAAGGCAAGATTAGAGTTTGCAAAAAAAGCACAAAGGTGAGCCAGAAGAGTTTTGGAACTGTGTTTATGGACCGATGAGATAAAGATAAACCTTTATCTAAGCGATGGGAAAGCAAAAATGTGGAGAAAAAAAGGTAACTGCAATGACCCCAAGCATACAGCCTCATTTGTAAATCATGGTGGAGGTGTTGTCGTGGCATGGGCTGCCTCTGGAACAGGCCCTCTCAACTTTACTGATGACTTAATGTATGATGACAGTAGCAGAATGAATTTGGAAGGGTACAAAACCATCTTGCCTACCAATATTCAAGAAAATGCCACCAGACTCATTGGGAAGTGCTTCATATTGCATCAGGACATTGACCCAAAACACCCTGCCAGTTCAGTCAAAGCATTTATAAGGGCAAAGAAATGGAAAGTCTTAGATTGCCCAAGTCAATCTCCAGATTTAAATCCGATTGAACATGAATTTCACCAGCTGGAGAGGAGAGTAAAGGCAGAAACTCCCCAAAACAAGCAACAATTGGCTGCATTAAAGGCTGGGAAAAGTATTTCAAAGGATGAGACCAAGAGTCTGGTGATGTCTATGGGTCACAGACTCACTGCTGTGATTGTGTGCAAGGGATCTGTAACTAAATAATAGCTTTTAATCTTTTATATCTGCCTTATGCTCAACTGTCCCAATACTTATGCTCACATCAATGAGTGGGATGAACTCTAAAAGTGCTGCTCTTTTTATTTAGTAAAACATATATGTGTTGAAACGGTTAATAATAAAATGTGACATTCTGTAGTTTTGTGAAGTGACATTCATATATTTTGTCTCATATTCATCTTTTGAATCACATTTGCAAATGTCTTGACTCCACAGCCAACAGAGCAATTTAGTCTTTACTGTTCCAATACTTATGGAGGGCACTGTATATGCACATATAGCAAATGTAAGTAGTCATTTGGCAGATGCTTTTATGCAAAGTGTCTTACACTACACTTATTACAGGGACAATCCCAGGTGGACATCCTGGGGTTAATTGCTTTGTTCATGGGCACAATGGCTATCTCTCGGATCTTGTGAGGTTTGAACCTATTAAGAAGATTGTTTCATCCACTTAAAAGTGTTTTACCTGAAAAGCCATGGAGTTTGCAGTCGCTAGGAAGATTCGTAATGGCAACGAGGCTTTGTAAGACCTGTGGCTCCAAAGGCGATGGGCGCCAGCGGTTATTCCTAGAGCGCTTAGCATGAAACACACTCCCGCTGTCACATTAAGAGAGAAAATAGAACAGAATGTTTAAAAACAAATTAGTCTGAACTACACACAGCTTCTATAGTGTGTAACTGTGTGTGCGCCCTTGATTCGCTCTATGAGAGGACAAAATGTCTCGCTGTGTGTTGTCAGACAAGGCTGCAAGGGATGTGGGATACCAGGCCACAGACTGTGAAGAAGGGCACACTGTTATGACCCGGCTCAATTTACAATGGAGAGCCTATTTCAACAGCAATTGTTCTTTGTTCAACAGGGTGCAATATTATGCGGCGCTGTGATGCCAAAAATGTACACAACAGTGGATCACAGTTATAGCTTTTGGTAGGATTTCAAATTATTCACGGGACTGTCTCGCACACATGCTTACAAAATGCTTTTAGCATTGGTCTACATAACAAATTTAGCTGAGACAATGTGGCTTGACATTTTCGCTTTTGAAAAAAAAAAAAAAGTGACAATAATTGATCATATCTGAGAATAGTAATCACAACTTTGAATCTGTAAGAGAAGAACACCTCCACCCTTATGAGAGGAAATACCTGCAAAACAAGCAAGGGAAACCAGAGAGTGTTGCTGAGTTTAACCAATTATACTTCACGTGAGCGATAGGGGTTATATCATACAAGTTGTAAGGCAGTATACAAATTATGAAAGATTTACATGAGAAAAAAAGAAAAAGACTGATATAATACACATCAGCAGGTTTTCCTGATTCATTTGATATATCAAATCCATTCTAATGAATCGATTTCCAATGTATTTCCACTAAACACATGAAGTTTGCAGAAAATAGTGTCCATAAATGTGAAATTAACTAACAACTTTATATTTGATTAAAATCATTAGCTTACATTTGACTTATTTGATATGACCTATTTCCATATTTGTTGCCAATTCTATTTACAATTGTTTTGAATTAAATGTTTACTATATGTTTACCATTTTGAGTCCAAATGTAATCAGGGTTATGGTGGGGATGGTTTATAAAATATTTTATGTGGGCGTGTGTATCTATCTATCTATCTATCTATATATATATATAGCCTACACAAAACACGTAGTTGCAGACATTACAACATTATCCAGTCTCTTTATACATTAACCTTAGGCCATCAAAAAATAAAAACGCATAAACATACGATCAGGTTGCTATTAAAACAAACGTCAATCAGTTCATAGAATCAGAATTAACATACTCACTCCACATCAGCGTTAAAGATGAGACAGATGGAAGAATCGTCAGACCATAAAGTGATCCTAGGTGCAAAAGAGACATTAATACAACGTTCCTCCATACGATTTTCACTGGAGGACTCGGGCCCGGTTTCTCTTCGTAAGCATCATCATAAACATCCTCTGTCGTCGTCGCCATTTCTTTCATGCTCGTTATTGTCTCCTGTAAAGAGAACGAGTCGATTATATTTTCACGATCGTCGGCAAAAAAAAAAGCCATCTGTCATTTCAGTCATCATTGTTATAAAAGACAAAGCCCTCATACAACGAATACATTCAATTCTGCACAAAATGGGTGTGACTTCAGTCTCCATAAAGGCACGCTGGAATAAACGCGCATCTGTAACGCGCTTACCTTGTTTGCGATGCAACCATAAAGAATTATCGCAATTTGATTGATGCTAGCAGGCAGGTTCCGCGTCGAGTGATTTAATTTTTTATTTCTTGCGAATCTAACCCTCTGATTTCGTTTAAAATGATGCAACTGGGCGAGGCTGAGAGGATGCCATCTAGACCTACCAGTTTCATTGGTTGCCTGGTTATCTGATGCTTATGTTACGCTGGTTTTTGATAGCCAGCACTCTAACTGTGTGATACAGATCAGATCACATCTCTACAAAGCTTGTTTTTTTAATGCTCATGAGTAAATCAGAAAACGCAAGTCTTTGCCCAAGTCAATATGGGCTATTTTGCCAAAACACTTTGAATAACCAGGCACATAAAAATAATGTTATTTTTTTAATGACTGAATTAATGTGAATGCACATAAGTTTAAATGTAATACTTTCAGCACATATACATATATCTGTTCATGTTTACTGTATAATGAGTGTTACAATGCTATGCATGCAAATGCAAACCTTTCAATATTTTCCAAGAATAACTAGCTTCGTCTAAAAAGGTAGATTTGGCTTACTGGTGAACACAGGCCATCTTCTGAAGAGCTACACATGCAGCTACGATTTCCTCAAAAGAGGACATATGGATCCTTATGTGCTAAAAACAAAAACAAATCTGTAGTTCCTCAAACAAGAATTAGTTCCTGCGGGTTACTATAATTTCCTATAGCCAGATCTCATCTCCATTTTCAAAATGTACTGCTGAGCACATTACAGTAATTGAATGCCATAGTATTTTGCACTCATGTCACTGTTTCATATTACACAAAATAGCTGCCTTTTGACTCTATTCAAGAAGCATTTACTTAACGTTTCCTGAATCTGTGAACTTACTACAGTTTTTGCCTAGTTCGTGATTCATTGTGAGCTTGCTTCATCCAAATCATCAGCCCTTTTCAGTCACACGGAACTGTGTCATATTGAAGCCCATGATGGTGGCTCTGTGTTTATAGCTACTTAAACAGAAAGAGCACAGTACAGTTGAAAACGATTGTGCTCATCTTTATATTTTCAAATGTGAACTTGTTGTTAATGAATAAGGAATCTGTCCTATTTTCACAACTTGATCATACTTATTATTGGACTTCACAAATTCTGTAAGTATACATAAATACACTGGCTTTTCTGAGCAAGTTGGTTATATAAATAGAACAGATTCTTTAGGCATTCACATTTGAAAATATCTAACTGCATCACATCTCTGCAGCACTGCACAAAATGGAGGGATGACGCAATATCACCCTCTAGTGATCATGTAAGGGATCTGATAGAGTCAAACATAACATAAGGGTTTACTAAATAATGTGTTAATATCATCGAGATAATAGTTGATTGTTTAACTGCTACAAGATAAAATAGCATGTTCTTGTAAAAGAAAAAAAGTTTTACATTGTATATGTCATGTCAGTATCACTGAGATATTTTTATAAATATTTTGAATTATTTTTATTTTTTTCAATTTAATTTCAGTTTTAGTCGTTTTGTATCTTATTAGTTTCTTAATGTCTATACAATTTTTATTTTTAGTTAGTTTTTTTAGTACAGTAAATTAAACTAAACGAAAATATGAAATGTCCTTGTCAACTAGCCAAAATAAACTAGTCTAATACTGTTACCGTTTATTTTATTTCAAGTAGCAAAAATTTATTCTATGGTTTTAGTTAACTATAATAAATATTTAAAGAGAGAGAAACTGCATTGAATATTTTCCAGGACATTTAATGAATAAAAATGTAATGAATAAAAAGTCATTTATCGGAATGAACAACTACTTTCTCAAAAACAGCTATACTATCGCTCAAACACAAGCACTAGTTCACAGTGTGTGTGGAAACATGTCCACATGGATTGCCACAGTTGGTTTGAAGGCTTCTCCAGTGATCTTCCTCTTATAGTCTGAACTGCACAGGTCTCTAAAGTTCCTCATTGCCTCCCCATCAGGTTTGCATGATATATAGACAAGCCTTCTTATGGCTGGGTGGTTCCTCAAGGCTCTGACAACTCGATAATTAAGGCCAGCTCTGGACGGATTCCTCACTGCTGTCAGCCCCCCGTTAGAATTCAAAGTGCCCCTCAGATTTGGTAGAACAACTTCCACTTTGCCTGAGAGAAATTGACAATTATGAACTCCATTTAGTGCTGCATTAAACTTGGCGTCCTCAACCGCCTGCTCAATGAGCTTGAGTTTTACAGGCACGCGACATTGGTGCAGCTTCTCAGGTCACGCGCTCAAAAACTACACTAAATAATGTTATGAAATGATCGCGTCAGAGCTCTAAATATATTTTTGCCTCACAACATACACGTGTAAACTGTCAACAGTCCGGTAAAAAAAATATTGTTCCTTGTACCTTTTTTCCATGTGCCCACAACTTCAGTTGATATCTTTACTAGAGCGCCCACTCTGCTCGAAGACCGCAACAGCCAGTTTCCGGAAGTACAAAGGGTTTTTAATTTTTTTCATTATTATTTTACTGTTAATATGATCTTAAAAGTTTTATAAGCATTATTATTATTATTATTATTATTATTGTTGTTGTGTAGAAATGATGTTGTTCAAACCTTCAGGAGAACAACACTTATCGATAAGCAGAATAAACAAAATAATCAAAGTAAAAAATAACATAACTGTAAATAAATGTTATTTTAAAAATATTTTAATCAAAAAAAAAAAAAGTTTATAAAAATTACATGGAAAACATTCATAAGTAGATCAAACTTTATCAATTACCAATCTATCTATTCCTTATATTGATTCACGAATATGTCGTATTTTTATTTTAGTTAGTTATAGAACTCGATTGAAAAGCAAAGAACATAACATAACATAAAGGGATGGGAAAAATACAAACAGATAAACAAACGACAATCAGTCAGAAATATAATATCGTATAAATTTGTTATATTTATCATTATTTATGAGTTTAAGAGATTTTACACTATGGGAAACCTCAGCAAGAAAGTTACAAAGTGGACTTTTTTTAACTTATGCTTGAACAACATTTGCATAGCCTAACAAAATCGCCAAGGGTATACATAGAAAAATATATAAAATAAATATTAACCATGTATATAATATAAAACCACCAGAAAAATAAAAACAAATAAAATAATTAAAGGCCTTGCTATTTCACAATATCATATCTTAAATGTACTAAATCTATTTTTACAACTTTGTTTGAAGTAGTGTCCTTAATTGTGCATATATAAATTTTCTAATTCCTTATGTAGCCTACCATGCACAGAGGAAAAGAGGTTTATGATTGCTTAAATTACAACCATGAATATGAAACCTAACAAGTATAATCAAGAGATTAATAATACATGCCTCACTTTCCAAACTCTTACAGTTCAACCAAAATAAATAAATAAAAATACGTCCATATCATAAAAGAATATTGCCCAACAATTTTTCATTTATAACTCTAGAAACCTCCCACCATAACTAAAAAATATGAGGTGCAGTTTCTCAATGTAATGAACAAAACGAACAATTTACATCCATAGCTACCAAAGACGAGGGACTTTGATGGCTTCAAAGTGGAAGTTCTATCCATTAGTGAAAAACTCTTGACGTTGTTGTAAACGTCATCAGACTGCGTCTGGGGCGTCAGGAAAGAGATCAGTCATCAGTTCCGCCGTCGCAATGGAATCAAACAAGGACGAAGCGGAGCGCTGCATCGAAATAGCGATCGCAGCGCTGCGGGATAGTGAGCCCGACAAAGCCAGACGGTTCCTCGAGAAGGCGCAGAGACTGTTTCCCACCGACAACGCGAGATGTGCGTGTAATGTAAATAAATGTATAGCGGAGATCGTAAGAGGTCTGTTAAAAGGCCACCGGAAAACCCGAAGTCTGTAGTTAGACGGTAATTAAGGCCTTGGGATCTCGATCTTTATTATGACTGTGAAATAACACTATTTTCTACTTTTATTTGATTTAGCTGTATGTTGTCGAACCACATATTTAGTGCTCTTGGTTATATACCACTTCTATTAGATGTCAATATAGTATTTTCATATGTAGGTAATCTTACGTATTATAATCTAAATTATTTTCATTTCTAGATAGAGTGAGTTGACGGATGATAGATAGATAGGTAGGTAGATGGATTTGGTTATTGGATAGATAGATAGATAGATAGATAGATAAACAGACAGACACCAGTGCTTCTTATTTAAATTAAAGTGTTTTTGTCTCAGTTTTACTAGAAACTATTGCTGAGAATGGAGGACCTTCTACAAGTGAAGAAAACTTTAGAGAAAGTGATGGATTACGAAACAGAAGTCGCAACACTGAAGATCACTCCTCTGGACAGGGTGCCACAGAATCAGCCAAACCATACACATCAGAGCAGCTGGATGCTGTCAAAATGTCTGTTATTTGTTTCAGACTACTTGCCTAAAAGCATGGTCAATATTTCTGTTTATATGTGTGCATAATGGTTTCATCGCTTAACTGCTCTCTTCCTATTCTTCTGTGTTCTGTCATTCTCTTCATGCAGAATTAAGAGATGTAAAGACTATTATGAGATTCTTGGAGTCAGTAAAGAAGCCTCTGAGGAGGATCTGAAAAAAGCCTACCGAAAGTTAGCTCTAAAGTTTCATCCAGATAAAAACCATGCACCTGGTGCCACTGAAGCATTTAAAGGTAAAATACATGACTTTAACCTGTGTATTCAGCATTCTGCAATCAGTATGGAGAGCGTTTGCATGTGGTCTTCTCATTTGTTTTGTTTCCTGGTCTTCAACAGCTATAGGTAATGCTTATGCAGTTCTAAGTAACCCTGAAAAAAGAAGGCAGTATGATGTTTATGGTGAAGAAAAAGCCCATCCGACTCACAGGCACAGGGCCCATCACAGAAATTTCGAGGCAGATATTTCCCCTGAGGACCTTTTCAATATGTTCTTTGGAGGCGGATTTCCCACCAGTGAGTACTGTGACCTTTTTTAATGTGGTTTTAGAAACATGTCAGTGGTTGTGTTCAAATACATTCAAACCCGTGAAATGTGTCATTGTGCCATTTCTTTTTTACGTTTCTAGGTAATGTGCATGTGTACAGCAATGGCAGGATGAGGTTTGGCCATCAACAGCGACATGAACGACGAGAACAACAGAGAGAAGTGAGACCCCAAGCATCTTGCAAGATTATAAGGGTTTTTGTGCAGATTTTTTACTTGTAATGTAAGGTGAGGGAAGATGTGCATATGTAAGTGTAGCATGTACAGAATGATGATGCATCGGCTGATGTGTTATTAAGGGGAATAGAACAAAATGTCAATTATACAAGAAGCCATTCCCTTTTCACTTCAGAATATTATAACTCCACAAATCCAAGAACTTTAATATGTCCATAAGTCCCTCATTAACAATTCTACACAAGAACCTTTGATATTCAATATATTATAATGTCGTAAATCACTATTTTACAGAGACACAAAATTAGTTCAATTAACCTTAATACTCAACTGAATAAATCTTACAAATGTTGATATTCAGGTGAAATGTCAATTAAGAAGAGCTTAGCCCTTTATTAAATGTGTTATGAGATTGTGTCGCAGGGTTTCTGCAGGTCCTAAAATAGGTCTTAAAAGTGTTACTTCTCCCTTCCACAAGTTAAGGCCTAAAAGTCTTAAAATCATATAGTCATGGCATTAGGTGTTGCTTCCACTGCAAAAAAAAAAAAAAAAAGTGCATATACATTTACTTGAGATCCAAATTGAATATATGAAGTCTTATTTTCTGATAAATTGCACAATAAGTATTTAAGAGTTTATGCTTAAAACACAGATGCACACATCTGTCAATGGGGGTATGAAAACTTGTTTTCCCAGGTAAATTAAGGTCATTTTTCTAAGCCCATTGGCAGATATTTGTTGTTTTAATCATGAACGTGGTCAATTTCTAATAAAACAAAACATCTAATCTTACATTAGTTTGCTTCTCAAATAAAAGCATCTTGATTTAAACAAGACAAAATTGTGAGAAATTGTGTGTGTGTATGTATATATATATATATATATATATATATATATATATATATATAATTTTTTTTTTTGCAGTGTAATCAGAAGGTAAAGTAAAAGCTGTTTTCATATTCTTAAGCATTTTTTTTTGTACAATGAATGAAACATATTTTGTTCCATTCAATTTATTACTTAAATTTTGTTTACTTGATCTTAAAAAGGTCTTTGAAAGTCTCACATTTACTTTCATACAACCTACAGAAACCCTGTGTGTCATCTATGGTCAAGAGAACAAATAAAAATTGTTATGTGGTATGTTAAATTGCATTATTTGAGCCAGTTGGTATGTATTTAAAAGAACTATTCAGGCTGATGAAATATAACAATAGGTTGCTTTTTTCATTATGTCATGGTGTACTGTTTAATTTTAATGAAGGATTTTTATCATCCAGGGTGGCCTTGCCTTGTTTGTACAGCTGATGCCGATACTCATTCTGATCATAGTCTCAGCTCTCAGCCAGATGATGGTTTCCAGCCCTCCATACAGCCTCAGCCACAGACCGTAAGACCAATGTTGACTAAATGATCATGTGTACTTGCTATATTATTATAATACACTATTATTTAACACTGGGGTGTGTTTGATAGTCACATGAAGCACTTTCTCTATCCCATTGTGTGATTCGAGTGAGATGTCACACTAAGTTAACCATATATTGTTTGTTTTCATAACCTCAGTCTCACTGAAAAATGTTCTGAAAGCAAAAATATGTTGTATCTTGTTAAAGCATGATGGATGTCACTCAAGTGATAAATATATCAGAAGTTATCGAATATTCCTCCTGCTTTAGATCCATGGGCCACACAAACAGGCGACACACTGCCACTCTGAAGGTGCCTTACTATGTGGGCGATCACTTCTCAGAAGAATTTACGGGGATGAATCTTAAGAATGTTGAACAAAGTGTGGAGGAGGATTATATATCAAACCTGAGAAACAATTGCTGGAAGGAGAAGCAGCAAAGTATGTGACGCATATGAAGCTGCTTAATGCATGTTTATAGATGATGTATAAAGCAGTGTTTCACAGTGCCTGCCTGTCCACATAATGCAAGTGTAATTTAGCTAAATATTCTGAAAACGTAGACACTTGTGCTCTTGTTTGCAGAGGAAGGCTTGTTGTATCGGGCACGTTACTTTGGAGATACAGATTTATACCAAAGGGCACAGAAAATGGCAACACCCAGCTGCTCGAAACTTTCAGATATACAGGTTCTGTTACATGGTCATTGAGTAGCAGAATGTGAGTTTTCTTTTCTTTTCTTTTCTGAATTTTAATTATTTGTCTAGTGCAGGGGTGGCGAACTCCGGTCCTGGAGAGCCGCAGAGTTCAGCTCCAACCCTAATTAAAACTCACCTGCATGTAGCTTTCTAGTAACCCTTCAGAGCTTGATTAGTTTGTCCAGGTGTGTTTGATTAGGGTTGAAGCAAAACTCTGCAGGGCCGCGGCTCTCCAGGACCTACGTTCACCACCCCTGATCTGGTGTTTATCTGTGGACATTCTTTGACCGTGTTTATCATTTTGTTCTGTTTCAGGTGGTGTCCTGTTGAGACGTCATTTGAAGATGATAATATACAGAAATGTTCTGTTCTCTTTGCTAAAATGGGACATTGCATTGCACCAGTTCAGGAGAAACAAAGATAGCCCATCCTGGTGCCACATGGGTTCACTCTCATCTTTCCTTCAAAATCTTAGGAAAATTACAAGTCATGGAAGATCTTACCATCTGTTAAATGGTTTTATATATGGATTTAAATATGTAATGAATGAAAAAATAAAGCATTGGATGATTTGCTGGTAGAGAAGAAAGTACACAGCTGTTAAATGGTAACAAATGCTGCTAGCTTACTGCTTCTCTTTTTTTATTTAGACCTTTTCTTCTCAAAGCATTTTTTCAATACCCATATTTGGGTTTTCTGAGCCAATTCTGAAATTTATAGTAGTGTTTTAGCATTTATCTGACCACAGGAAGTTAAATGATTACACCTGTGTCATTCAGCATTTAATGAATTGTTGACTGTGGTTTTGCCTGTTGGATTTTTAAAAAGAATGTTTGAGATTTATGCAAATGGAAAATGAATATTTGTATTTATTAAATGGTATCATACTATTTTCTTCCATTTTAATTTATTTTTAGAACCTTAGAGGCAGTCATTTTAACAGTGTTTTGCAAAGTGTAGATTAAGGGTTCTAAAGCATAATCAAGTGCCTTGCCAGATCCAGTCTTACTGTATACTGTAAGTCTCTGCATTATGTAATATACTGTAGGAAGGAAAACATCAATGCTTGACATTAGTGCTTAGACCGATTAGCCACTAAAATGTTCATGGAGATTTTTTTTCTTCCATATTTCTTTCATTTCAGTGCAACATTTTATGATTTTTGTGTGTATGTAATGTAACATAGTTACCAAAAAATAAATAAATAAGAATACATTTTCTTTTTAACAAATTTAGAGTTGAAACATAATTATGCCTAATTTCACATTCCAAGTCTTTTTTTTTTCTTTCTTTTTTTTTAAAGGTGAGTTTTGTAGCATATACAGACTTTTTAAATGTTCTGAAATATTTGCAACTGTGTCAAAAAGGCTATCCATCTGAAAGTAAAATGTTCATTTTGTAGCCTCTATTGACTTGCATCTAAATCAAAGAATATTTGTAATTAACCAAAATTAACAAAAGGTATTTAAATAATCAAAATGTATTTAAATAATCTTTAATAACTGGTTGATACATTCAGTAAAGAATAATATTTTTGCCCTTTGGTCTTTTTGGGTATGAAACTACAATAAATGTAATCATGATGCTTTTACAACTGATTTATAAGGTAAGCACAATGATATTTAAATACATTATTCAGCAAATAATTATTTTAGTTTTCTCTTTAACGCGGTTTGAATTGAGAAAATTGCAACTTGAAAAATATTTAGTCAAGTCTTGACATATACTAGGCTACTGTGTAAGATTTGGGATCAGTAATTTTAAAAAAAAGTCTCACTGCATATATTTGATTAAATACATAGTAAAGTCTCGAGTCTCGCATCCTTCTGGCGGAGCGCAATGCTAGTCGACTAAACGATTCATGATTTATTATTTTAATTCGTTTTTTATTAATATTATTGAATGGCGAATTCGGAAATAATCACTTTAGTACATTCAGCAGGCAACAAAAACAACAACAACACAAATATGTAGGGCAGCGGGCCAAATTGGCTGCCAGGCCACCGGGAATTCTCCCGGTGCTCCCGATGGACAGGTA
Organism: Barbus barbus; assembly: GCF_936440315.1. NCBI lineage: Eukaryota > Metazoa > Chordata > Actinopteri > Cypriniformes > Cyprinidae > Barbus > Barbus barbus. The sequence goes on from NC_136744.1 coordinate 18,995,596, forward strand.
GTACAGATTGGAATTTGCAGTCAACAGTCGGTGTTGAAAATACACACCAGGGGGCAGTCATGAGCTTTGTTCATAGAAATCCTTAAATAAATTAATCTTATCAACATCTGTGTTCTTTGGTATTCACATTGGAATAACAATACATAAACAAAACAAAAATACACATTAATATCAAGTATATTGTTGCTAGTATTCATACTAGGATGATCAACTCTTCCTTTCCATCCCACAGTCATAAACCTATTCCACATCTGAATATTACTATATGGTGAACAGCACAGGCATATATTTGATCCCTGGCAATACTTAAAGAAGCTTTACCTATATATAACTGTCCTTTCAATCCTCATGAAATCCAGGCAGACTAAAGGACACTGCGAGTGTCTTGACTGATGCAGGTGGGCTCAGTGTTGGAGTTTCATGAAATCATGGACTGAGCAAATTTAATGGGCAGCACAGAGAGGGGAGGAGCAACAGAACAGTCCCTGGACTGCTTTGAGTAGTCAGTAACCATAGAAACACCATGCTTTTAGGCAAGAAGACAGACTCCTGTTTTGTCTGTGGTCACTGATGTTTAAAGTCTTGAAACCATTATTATTATCCAGAACTATGAACTAATTGTGACTGCATTATGGCATGAGAATATCATCTGACTATACAATACTGGAGCATTTCTTTTGAGAGTGAGAGAGAAATGTGTTTGATTATTAATATCAAGAACATTACCCAGTATACAGTAGATGCACACTGTGTCTAAATAATGTCTCTCTGTGTGTCTTCATCCAAAACAATGTTCCATTTAAGATTTGATTTATTGCAGGGGAGGTCGAAAAGGATCCCAGCTCCCAGAGGGCCAGGAGAAATTCTGATGTTGTTGGATAATTCTTGCTGAGATGTAGAGTTCTTTCAGCACAACAAGTTTAGGTGTAAAGTTACAGTTAAGGTTAACATAGAGATCCGAGCCACTAATCTATCAGACCACGAGGAGGTCGCTTTCCTTCAGTGATATTATTCCACAGATGAGTAATTTATTAAAATGTCATGCCATTTACAATTTGGCCCCATTTTGTGGGAACCTAACCCTAAAACAACTCTAAAATCCTACTGTCAGCAAAATTGTGCAAAGATCATGTCTGCCACTATTGCTGTAGATGGAGGGAGGCAATAATAGGCTAAGGCATAGTTTAACGCCTTCAGCGAAGATTCATTGAGCCACTTTAAAGATTATGCTGTGTGCTTCAGAGAAAGAGAACGCAAATGCTGACATTTTGAGTGCAGATTTATACTGGTGAGAAAGCACTGAATAATGACACCTTGCAACGCCGAATTGAGGATTAAATCTTAAAAAACTCATTTTAATCCAGAGAAAATAGATGATCAGATATTATAGCTCTCTGAATACTCGATTCTGATTGGTCAATAGTAGCAACCTGCGATTATTAGGCTACTATTCACTGTCGTCCATAACATAGCAATAGTGTATCAGTCAGATTATTTTTGCAGCTGAAACCATTGCTTCTGTCGTACCTCAGAGTACTTCTGTATTAATGTTATTGTAACACTGTTGCAGTATATTCATCAGCTGTCTGATGCAACTGATGAAAGACAACAAAGGTTTTACACATGTTCTGAATGGATCATATGAAAGTGCACAGAGCACTCAGCAAGCTGTCATTCATTTTAGTTCATCGCAATCTCACAAAGCTCCCTTATAATCAACAAAAGTGTCTTAACTGCACAATGAATATTTTATTTACATTGTGTCCCCACTTTGTTAAAATGAAAGGATTCACAAGCGTGCAGATCTCAGCACTTTACAAAAACTCTGGCGTTTTTAGCGACGAGGGATTCTGATTGGCCATTGCATTCAAGAAAACACACACAGTGCCCTCCAAAACTATTGGAAGAGTAAAGACAAAATTGCTCTGTTGGCTGTGGAGTCAAAACATTTACAAATATGATTAAAATATGAATATAAACAAAACTACAGAATGTCACATTTTTGTGATTCAACACATAGATGTTTTACCAGCTAAGAAGTTCAGCACTTTTAGAGTTTCATCCCCCTATCTTATGTGAGCATAAATATTGGGACAGTTGCCTCACAGGTCTTTCTAAGTGATCAGCTCTGTCCTGTTGCATTAATTCTTCAGATATTAAAAGCAGGGAATGTGTCGTATCGTTTCAGTTATATCCATTACTTCTGCATTCTGAATCTTGCATTCGATTATGACACAAACCAGGATGAAGACAAGGGAGCTGACTTTGAGAGAAAAGCAAGCAATTTGAATGCTAAAAGAAAACAGGAAGTATATTAGAGCTCTAGCAAAAACAAAGGGCATGGAGAAATCAAGAGTTTGGAAACCACCAGCGACACCAACAACGACCTGATCAGCTGAGAAAGCAACAGTAGTTGATGACAGACAAATCATAAAAGCTGTGACAATGAACCCCTAAAAGACATGTCTGTAAAATCACCAACAACTTCCAGAAAGCTGGGGTGATGCTCTGATAATCTACTGTCCTCAGGAGACTTTGACACAGAATTACAGATGCTACACAGCAAGATGCAAACCTCTGACCAGCACCAAAAATAGAAAGGCAAGATTAGAGTTTGCAAAAAAAGCACAAAGGTGAGCCAGAAGAGTTTTGGAACTGTGTTTATGGACCGATGAGACAAAGATAAACCTTTATCTAAGTGATGGGAAAGCAAAAATGTGGAGAAAAAAAGGGAACTGCAATGACCCCAAGCATACAGCCTCATCTGTAAAGCATGGTGGAGGTGGTGTCATGGCATGGGCATGCATGGCTGTCTCTGGAACAGGCCCTCTCAACTTTACTGATGACTTAATGTATGATGACAGTAGCAGAATGAATTTGGAAGGGTACAAAACCATCTTGCCTACCAATATTCAAGAAAATGCCACCAGATTCATTGGGAAGTGCTTCATATTGCATCAGGACATTGACCCAAAACACCCTGCCAGTTCAGTCAAGGCATTTATAAGGGCAAAGAAATGGAAAGTCTTAGATTGCCCAAGTCAATCTCCAGATTTAAATCCGTTTGAACATGAATTTCACCAGCTGGAGAGGAGAGTAAAGGCAGAAACTCCCCAAAACAAGCAACAATTGGCTGCATTAAAGGCTGGGAAAAGTATTTCAAAGGATGAGACCAAGAGTCTGGTGATGTCTATGGGTCACAGACTCACTGCTGTGATTGTGTGCAAGGGATCTGCGACTAAATAATAGCTTTTAATCTTTTATATCTGCCTTATGTTCAACTGTCCCAATACTTATGTTCACATCAATGAGTGGAATGAACTCTAAAAGTGCTGTTCTTTTTATTTAGTAAAACATATATGTGTTGAAACGGCTAATAATAAAATGTGACATTCTGTAGTTTTGTCTCATATTCATCTTTTAATCATATTTGCAAATGTCTTGACTCCACAGCCAACAGAGCAATTTTGTCTATACTGTTCCAATACTTATGGAGGGCACTGAATGCCTGTGTTCTTTTAATTCAAGCACAAATAAACACTGGATTGTTGTTTGAGGCACCCTTGAAGAATTAGACTTGGGTAGGGTGCCTGCCCATATGTCATATTCTTTCCGGGATTTCTAAATTGCCTTAAATGTCCAAGTAGGGCTCGCTGGAGCCCACAAGATCCAGGAGGCGTGGTTGGATCCACATCTAGGGGGTGGAGATGGGTAGGTTTAGGGGTGGAGATGGGTGAGTTTAGGGATCAGGGAGTGGAGATGGGTAGGTTTAGGTATATGTAAAGTGGGAGGAGTTGGATCTGGATTAGGATTAGGGTCTGGATCCAACTACGGCCCCTTGATCAAATGTCTGGGTTTTGACTTTGTTTCTCTATTGTTTTCATACTTGCTGAAGGTAATGACTGAAAAGCAGTTTGACCAATAGCATGCAGGCTTTGTACATAATCGACCAATTGTGATGTGTGAGAAGGTGGAATCTACAGAGAACAATGAATGCAATGCAAATATGCGTATAATATATAAGAGGACAATAGAGAGTGCGTTAATATGAGAACCAAGTGTTGGGGAATAACAGTTAAAACCCATGGACCAGGTATGATGAACAAAGACCAGGAGTCAGATATGCGATTAATTAAAGAAAAATTTACTGAAGAAAATAGTTTGCAGTTTCGTCAGCAGAAGACAGCTTCAACACTCGCAAAGGAGTTTGTAGGCCGCTCTGCTTTACAATTAATAAACACCAGCAATTATACCCTAACAGAGGTTGCTAATTGCGTCAATGCATAAGTCATCAAAATTCTGATTGGTTCTAAAACCTAGATAAACTTAGACAATTTCCACATATGGACGCAAGCTTGAAGCTTATCTTCTGACGACTATTTTGGTGACAAGTGATCAGAGGTCAGACGCAATACGTCTCACCAAAGACGTATATCTGATACGCTGGACATCGGCTGTTTTGAACGTTTGTCCTGGGACTGTCTGAGCTTCTCCCTCTACAGACAGATACTAACACACATACGCAGAGAAACACTTATCTTACTTCAGGGTTGCCTCATCCCTAAACCTTATCGGGCATGGTTACACACACAATGAAAGCAGCTTCTTAGAGAGTAGAAAGGCATACTAAAGTCATATTATTCTCTAACATGCATAAATGTAACTTTGATGAATAATTATTCAAGAAATATTATAATTAATATGACTATAAAGGCCATTGTAGATCTGCGATCCACTCCTTCAGAAGCCAAAACTCTGACATTTTAAGCAATTTAGAAATCCCGAATTGGACATGTCTGGGAAAAAGAGGGTGTATGGTCACTTTAACTGTATGTAAGTTTTTACCTTGAAATATCAGTTTCAAAATCATTCTGATGATGGTACACTGACTTCTAAAAAGGCCCATAAAATTCTGGCTCCAAAATCACAAAAATACACTAGAGTTGCTTTGAATTAATATTAGGCTGCATGTCTGTTTATTTATTTGATGAGCAGACAGAATACATACAGTTATTAGTCATATGATCAATGAGCTATGACAGTTTAATATATGTCTCCAGTTACCTTTGAAAAAACTGCCACCTTGAATCAGCAAAGCCAAAAATGAGACCAAATGTAAAAAGACATATCAGTATCACTAAAAATCACTACAGGGAATCATAGAAGAGTGTGACTTGCTGTGCAAGGTAATGAAATCTGGGACCTTTCAGACTCTCGTTGCAGATGAAAGAATGAAATGAAGCAGGGTAAGTAGGATTTGCCTTCACTGCAGCATATCAGTGGTAGAAGTGACACTGCGCTGCAGTGCTGGGAAGTGCTGAGAGCAGGGAAAAACTGCACCCTGTCCTGGTCCGTGTGGTACAACATCACCTTTAAACATTGATGTTTCTTTCTTAGTACTTGTGAGAGGAGAAGGAGTAATATAGAGTCAATATGTCTCTTATATTTTTTCCTATCTAGCTCAAACAGTGCATGGTTCTGGCAACAACAAGACCTTAGCACGGAATGTGTGAACAGATAAAAAGTAGTTCTACAGTGCCGTGTTGAATTTTACACAGCTGAAAATGGGGGGGGGGGGGGGGGGGGATAGATCTATCTATCATGAAAAAAGCCTCTTTAACTTCTTAAAAATTGTGTATATGTTATTGTTGTTGTTATTATTATTATTATTAAAGAGGCCTTTCATGAAAAATAAGTCACTTTTGTAGAATTTGCACAAATTTGCACAACGGCACAAAGTTACTTTGCATCGGCCTACAATTGTCTGCCAAATGCATGAATGTCAGTGTTCTACTCTGATATTTATGTTTTATATATATATATTTGGAATTTTGTGTTTTTGGTTACACAACTGTGACAAATATGTATACAAAAAGCTGTATCCCTGTCTTTAATAGAGATGTATGTTCTATGTCAAGTATGTTGAGGTTTGCATTGCTTGCCTGCAGCTTATGTTCTTTCATATGAATCAGGTGTCACACATATTCATACATATATGTATGTATGTATGAAACTACAGCAAGTGACAACTATAGCCATGGTCAAAAATGACCACTTGAAACCCCCTGTGGGGCTTTCAGGATTGAATTACGCTATACGCTGACATATTCACTCACAGCTAAACGATGTCATGTGTGTTCTGTCAATTGTCCTGTCAGTTGGTCCTTTGTATGTCACATCGTTTTGGTGTCAGTATCAGGGTGCATGTTTCTATCTGAGTACTTTAAGTTTCGTTGAAATAAAACATGGCATTTGCCTGCTTGCTTTGGTCCATATTAACAGACCTTATCAAACCTAAGCTGTATTACATATCACACTCATAAATGGTTTCAATCCAAACACCTATTTATGCTCCTAATTAATATGAACTGGTTGCATTTGGGAAACAAATTATATTACTTAATATCTTGCCATTAGCAATGAAATAATAAGATTTTCCCTTGTGCACACAAAACATCTAATGAAACTGAAGGCCTGCTGCAAATGAAGGTGTAGCAAACAATTTTATACCCATTGTTAAAGTGAAATCTGCACAGCTCTTTACAAATATGTTAATACTACAGGGCAATTTGCAACAAAATGACACAAACATTTTAATCTACTGATTTATGGGTACTACAACAAAACAAGCTATAATAGCTCAGTCTGTTTAAAGCAAATTTCAATAAACAGAAAGTAGGAAGTGTGTGAATCTTAATCTGTGTGTAAATATGTAAATCAACACATAAAGTTTACATAAAATGTTGACTTTACAAAATTTAAGGTAGTATGTCATGTCTGTTTAAAGAAAAAAAAAATATTTTAGTGGTGGCTAGATATCACTTGTCTCTGGGGAAAATGTGATTTAGGTATGTACAAATATTTACTAATTAAAATGAATTAATTTTTGAGTAAATTGGTTGAGTGAATGATTCAATCATAAAAACAGAGCTTCTACAATTCCTGCAATAAAGTATTGTACACTCTAAAAATGCTAGGTTAAATACAACCAAGCGGCTGGGTTACATTTAACCAAACATGTAACCCAACTGTTGGTTGAAAACAACCAACAACAATATTTACCCAGCACTGGGTTGTATTTAACCCAGCATTTTTTAGAGTGTAGAAATAGGAAATGAGTCAAATTCAGCAAGTCACTTGTTTCCTTAAAAAAGGGAAGCGGTTTTTTCAAGAAATAGGTTGAGTGAATGAGTAATGAATGAGCAATGAAGCACTCATAATGGTGGTCTCTATTGTCCTCTTATACTGGAGTATTTATGTACTAACCTGCATAAAGATCCCCACATCTGTAAATTTTTCTCCAATTGTAAATAAATAGTTTGAGATATTTAGATTCACCTCAATTATTTAAGTCTCAGTATCTCATATATAAGAAATATATCAATTAAATATAGAAAGACGACTATAATATTTGCTACTTTTTATATAATTGTAGGAATGTTTACAAAACAGTAGTGACAAAACATATAGCGACACTAAAATATATACGTTATTATTATGCATACATTTAAAAACAAGAAAATCAAATGAAATGGTACATTTGTTTTATATTCTAGTGGCCATCCTGCGGTCTAAGTGAAACATACTTCTGTTTTAAAAACGCATGGAAGGTAAAAGTGTGGAACACGTTTATTTTCCCATGATTATTTTCTGTTTTAAGTGGTGATGGGCTAACTGACATCTCGAATGATCCTATAATAGCTATAATGACAGCAGAATTGAATGAAATTCCGAGCGCGCGTTTACTGGCAAGCTTGATAGCAGCAGCTCTTCGCGTCTCTCTCTCTCTCTCTCTCTCTCTATAGAGGGAAGACGCATCCTGTAATCAGGTCACACTTCACTGTAATCTCAGCATCCGTCTCTTGCCCTTTAAAGCAGAAGAATCGAGACATCAGACAAGCGGAATAATGGTGTGGATGAATTCTCTGGGATGTTTTCTCGTCCCCTTGCTGATGCTCGTACGGTTTTCCGTGCAGGTGGACGTTACGAGCGGGAAAGAAGCGGAGAAAACGGGGAATTTCATGGAAGATGAACAGTGGCTGTCCACCATTTCCCAGTACAGTCGCAAGATCAAGCACTGGAACCGCTTCAGAGATGTGAGTTATCTTTGAGGCGATGAATGATGACATTACCTGACTCCATCTGCTTTAGCTCGTGTCAATATACCGATTGTTAGAAAGTGTTAAGAATGGTTAAGCTTATTCCTAAAACACCATTAGTCCTCAGCATTCCCTTAGAAATCAATCTTCCTTTTCAAAGCAGTTGCATTTAAGATAATAAATAGCTGTTGTGATAGAATAGGCTGAACTGTTGAGTTCATGCTGTAAATATACTAAAATGTTTTAAATATATACAACTATCTATAAAAGACTATAGACAAACCTTTGGATGTATCGTGTAAAGGTAAAATGCTCTTAAAATGCTCAGATATTCAGTCAAACATTAAATATAGCCTACTTGGTAACATTGTACCATCTGTTGTTGTTTGTTTAATTAACAATAGGTTTGATTACAGAATAAAGCAGATTGCATTAGAGTGTCATTGCCCAGCTGGTTGATGTGATGTAATAATAGGCAACTTTAATAATTGATTAGAACTTCACCTTTATTCAGAGGGAGATTTATGGATTGATTTATCTCTCAAAGGTCATGTTGTAGCATGTGTCCTTGTACAGGTATGTTATTCGATCCTTTATTCGCTGGAATTTCTTTGTGAATATGCATAAAATCATCCAAGACATTGTAAGGAAAAACATCTTTTGTTAGTCAAAAATCAATGAATATGCAACACTATCAAAATTACGTATGGTGATGATTAACATTAAGACTTGTGTTTATTTATAGTTTGCAGGTGACCTACTGTTCTTGTAAACTAAAAGGTCCTGGGTTGTTTTCTGTTGAGTTTTGCTGCTCCAAATGAAACATTAAACCGTCCAATAGAAACTGTGATTTATCTCCATCAGTGTTTGGCTATTGGCCATTAGCTATTTTTACCCTTCTAGAACTGGATTAAGTGTATAACTCCTTAAATGATTACGGTGGAAAAACACATCTACGAGAACCCGGAATTTATCAAAATGTGGGAATGAAAAGATTAAGTGTGAATTAGACTGGGATTATAAATAGATGGACACAGCATTTCTACATCAGTGGCTTACATTCAAAGTAGGCCCTGCAGCAGACTCTATATTCTCCAATCAATGGCTATTGATCACACCATCTCAAACATATGAATAGCAGAGGAGCGATGCTTGTCCAACACCGAAAACCAAAACAGCTTTGAGAAAACAAGTCTCAGCCCTTTCGCTGTCTCTGACTCGACCATCTAATTAAAATGCAGGTCGTTCTTGCTGCTGTTTCTTGAACTGTACTGGAGGTGACACACTTCAGTAGCACTGAATAGCACTGGCCCATGACATGCTGTCTGCTGTTTTGTTTGGGTTGTCATGTAATTGCACAGATGGGAAGATCCTAATTGTGAATGATTAATGAAAAACTGTATTTTATCCCAGATTTTTTTTCTTTAACATGCAGTATGTGCAGGATATGATAGAATCAGGACCCCTTGAACAAGAATATAAACCAAAAAAGTAAACTTCTCTGTTCTCTCTCAGCTTTAATTATAGCTGACTGCCTTAAAAATATTTCATTTGACTGCCAAATGCGTAACTTCTCACCTTGATATATGCTCAACCACACACTTCATGAATTAACATAATTTGCATTGTAATTGGATATTGATTTTAATGCGCTCGCACAGACTGTCTCAACCCTAGCTCCTGTCAAAACAAAGAATCAATATTAAAATGCATTTATATGTAGTTTCATATCATGGTAAACCATGCTTATGAATGTATTTATTATTCTGAGATTGCAAGGATTCTGAGACATCAACAGGCCCTCTGACACAGTTCAGTGCCTTTTTAACAGTCACCTGTTATCTTTGATCAGAGACAGAGATGGAACTGATGTAGACTCTGAAAATTAATCTGTCTCTGAACACATCTTATTTCATCTTTAAAGTGTTGCTTGTGACAAAGGCAAATAATCCAAATTGATGCTGGCTTTTAAAGTCCTCTGAGGTTCTCAGAGCAGAATAATGATATAACTCAAGCGAACACTGATGAAAGCAGCAGAACATGAAAGGCTCATGAGCACACGCTGATGCACATAGAGGCGTGTAATTTGACATTAATATTTCATATTCATTGTGTATTCCATTCTTGGTTGATTTATAACATTTTCAGTATGAGATCATGAGATCATTGTAATGAGACTGATATTGAAGTGTATTTGAGAACTCTTAGGAGGTGTCTGAGCTCTGATTACTTTTAATTTTATTATAAATGAAAATATTTAAATTATATATATATGTATATTAGTATTATGTATTGAAGCCATGTGGTTTTTTTTATGATTTTATGAATTTCTTTTATGATTACTTGAAATATCACAGCAGCCTAAATGTTTCAAAAAACTGTATGTGAACTACCAACCTGCTATCAGGCCTTCTGTAATTCAAGGGTCCTGTTAAGGTATGCGGATAGTTTTTATTACCTTGTTTTGTCAAATCCATGATATCATATGAGATATGATACCTGAAAATTGAAAGTTGACACAAAGATCTTTCAGCCAGTCTGTCTACCCTTCTTACAGACGAAATCAATCTAAAATAGACGTCTTTAAAGTCAAGACATTGGTCTGAAAACGTTCTGCTTTAGGAGAATAGTCAGGGCATGTCAAAGCTATACAGCACATCATAATTTGGTCCCATCTGGGAATCTTAGTCAAGCATGTCTCATTTTAACATATTAAGTGAAGTTCATATAAAAGTAATTCTAAATAAAAGTTTTGGTTGATTAATTTTATAATGCTTATAATGTTTTGAGACTTCCAAAGTGTAAAATTTGTTCGATTTACATTGAGTTTTGATTATTTATTTTTAAATCCCACTGACTGCATTAGATTATATTGCATTACATTCTTAACAACTGACTGAATCAGAGCCATTTTTGGCTTATCTATTTCCATACAAGTGGAAAATTAAATCTTATTTCATGGTCAGTATTTAATACCAAATATACTGCAAGAATGTAATAGACTGGGTCGTTTAAAATGACAAATTTATATTGGACACAATTATATTCACAATTGCCTTTGCAACATTAATTTTGAAGTGAGCTATATATCAGATATTTCCAACATTATAGTCTACATATATATGAGATATGATAAATATAATTCAAGGGAGTAAAAAAAAAAAATGATGAAATGGATAAATTTAGTGCACGTTTGCTCGCTTGGACTTTTTTCCTATTAAACATCCTGGATGATATGTTTGTGTTCATTATCTGTAAATGCTTATAGAGATGCTGAGGGTAAACGACTCAGTCTTATTTCACCCCACACCTTACCCAGCTGTTAAAGAGAGAAACCAGGAGTGAATCCGTTATCTATGCTACTGTAAGTAAACAACCAGCAGCTCTGGCCAATTCTCCGGTGGCTGGCAAACGCCCCCCCCCCCCCCCCCTTCTCGATGTAGAAGAAGCTCATTAAAAATCAGTGCTTTCCCTTAGCTCCGGAACACTGTGTTGGCTTGCACCTGTTATTCCTCCACTACATTTTTAATGAGGCAAAAAAAATTCAAGCCTACACTGAAAATGGTCTTCCATTTAACCATTCATTGGCATTTCCTTTAAAATGCTCATTTTGTTTTTCAGGGTGGGTGGAGGAAGCCTGTTCCCTGTGATTACTTTGGATGTGTCTTTTTCTTAATTTATGAAATTTTCACTGTGGCTTAAATACTGAATGCATCAGTCTCTTTTTTGGACAGAACTCTGTCGAGGGCTTTGTTTAAAAGCTAAGCAAGTATGTGTTGTCGCTGATGAATGTAGTTTAAAATAACCTGGCGGTATGCAAATGCATCACTATTTGGCTGTCAGGAGAAGTGAGTGATCTCAACTGACAAGCCAGTTGGATGTGCAGACCTACTGCAGAGAACCTCAGCGCTGGCCCCGTCATGGCCTCAGTCCATCAAGATTCCAGTCGCATGCTTGTGGAGGTGGGAATGCCCTCGCAACTGCCAGAGCAGCATAGCATATGGTCCATAATTACAGATAATGCAGTTTAAGGTGATACACCAAAATACCCCATTAAGATCTCAGCCATTAGCATTCAGTGCACTCAAATGCAAAACATTATGCTTTTTTTGGAACACAGTTGATGCATGTTTATGCACATCTGTTTGTCACTCTCAGCCCCATTTGAGAGACTCAATAGGCCGGATTGTCCGGAGAAGGAGGTTGTGGGCCTGCGGGGCAAGGGAAATTGAGTGCGGTAGGATGGCTGTTGACAAAAGCGAGTGAGGGCATTGCAGCACCACGTCTTACCTATAGACCAGGAGTGTAGGTGGGCTTTAATTGAGTGGAGAGAAACTGGCCTTTCATCATTCTACTCCTGGGGTCTGGGTCTTTCTTGCAATTGGACTTTTTATCTGGAGAGTGCAGGTGGCATTCCCAGGCTAATTTTTGGAGGCTTTGGTCCAGTTCCAGACATGGAATTGGTCTTACAACTCTTTTAACATGTCCTTCCTTTTCCAATATGTGCAATACTTACTTTTCTGTCACTCTCTTGACTTGTTTCCTGCTGCCCCTGGGAGTCTGGGTACCAAACACCGTGTTCTCTCAAGATCAAGATGACCTAACAAAATTACAAATACAAGCATGACAATGTTATTTTCACCCCAAGACTGCTCATCCTTGATGAAGGTGGCATTTATTTCCAATGTATTTGAAAAAAATATGTTTTTTTGAAAATGTCCAATTTAAGTGACTTTGAAATTAAAGTGCATTTTGCCTCCAGCATTAATGAGGCTGTATTAAGCCTAAAGATCTCTGTGAAGGTATGCAGGAGGGCAAGAACTGTCAAGCCTGTCAACCCCCCCCGCCCCCTTTGATTCTCTCACTTCTTCCATTCACAAGCAGAGAATGGCTTCAGGATCACTTCAAGCAGAGGATCACTTCATCTGTTTACAATGAGTCAGGCTTCAAGTCAAGCAATCTCAATTTGTAAAATTTATCATGCATCAAAGTGCATGCGGTAACCTCTTATGTGTCTAAGAGATAACACTAAAAGTCACCACAAGGCTTTCACCCTCAGTTATATGTTACCACTTAAAGGCATGAGTCAGTGACAAATGCTCTCAGGGTATTGTCACCGAGAAATCAGCACTCTCTTTGGAGTTCTGTCCTGGAGCAGCTGTCTGCCGCTGTTGGCACTACAAAAACAGAATGGCAGGCCAGATGTTTTTTTCTACATGAGGAAAGCCAGGATATGTTCACAGTCAAGGGAGTGGGCTGTTAGCAGCACTTTTGATGTGCCCATGTGCGGTTAATCTGAAAAGCCCAGTCGGAAAAGGCCCAATGCATAAATCAAGTGGGAGGCTTGTGCTTGCCTGTCAACCATAGCCATGGTGTGACAGTGAAAACATAGTTGGGAAGGTTCCGATATATAATGCAGTATCTGTTTTTTCTCTTGATTTCTTGGCTTGTGGAACACGGCCGATTAGATGCAGAGTCAAAGGGAGAATGGATGTGTGGGTCCTCAGCATCATGCCTGGGGTGTTTATGAACTGCGAGGAGCCTGTATGATTGCCGGCAACACGGTGGAGTGATGAATGCGTAGGTGTGAGGCCATTGTGAGGTCATTACCACCAGGGTCCATCCGGCTTTAATCAATTATGGAAGACTGCTTCACTGTGCGCCTCCAACAAGAAGTAATTTTGAGCATGCAAAACTTGTCAGAGCGAATCTCTAGAATGTGTGGAAACAGAAAATGTGAAATAGTCACAGCCAAATTTGAATCCCCTCAAGGTTACAAGGCATGACATGAAATTAAAGAGACAACAAAGTGGGAGGATATAAGCTGAAAGCAGTGTGTCAGACAAAAAAGTGACAAGGGCTGGCTCCTAAAATGAAATATTTTGAGTTAAATTACTTTTTTTGACATATGAAAGAATCGCATGGTGAACACTATTGTTCAGTAGTGCATCAGCTGATTAATGGCAGAACTTCTTACTTTAGCCTTTAACAACTCTGCTATGTACTGAAATGCTATTATTCTACTGATCCTGATTGTATGTGTGCCATAAAATATACAGTATATCACTGTTTTGTAGAATATCTGTGCCTGTTTGGGAAAAATGTTAATATATATTTTTATAATACCATCATTACACTCATTTTTGCAACAAAACTCTGCAGTGTATATCCTTGTTTACACATTGTCATATATTAACACCCAGTTAGGAAATAGACTGATGGATGTCTCACAAACCTGAATCACTCATCACGGTTCTGATTTATTGAGAAACTGACAAATCCAAAAACTACTCATAGCTCAGTAAGGGTTGTGAACTGATTCACTTTCACTTTCTGAGTGAGTCGGATTGAAAGTTCACAGCAGGTTCAAGGCTGAATCTTTTATGATTAACTCAAGAATCAGATCATGAGAGTAATTTTTCATGATTTGGATATTATTCAAAAATTCTTGTTGTGTAAAATGCTTAATGTGGTTTAATGTAAGAGAGATATCAAACGATCAAAAATACAATTCATTGCTTATGCATACTATATACAGTCAATCAGATAAGCCAATAATATGAACGCAATGCATCAAAATGCAAGTTAAGCATTTTCTTTATAATGGTTTTCTATGGTAAAGCGCTTAATGTGAAACTTTGTGTGTAACAATGATATTTTGTGCTCATCTGCTTGCATGTACATCAATAACTGTATGTATGCACCATCAATAAGTTGTATACTGAATTTGTCATTTAATATCACTGTCTTAGTACATTAGGACTTAGTAACAACTGGCTGGCAGGCAGCAGAAGAAAGCCTTGTTTTGCCTTCCAGGTGGAAGGATATGACATTACATGAAACCTGTGAAATGACTGGTAAATACGTTATATTTTTTTCTGATTGCCATATTGGTGAGTTTATAACATTTAAATGAACTTCTGCCGTCATCTGATAGTTTTGAAACGGTCACTCTCAATAAACCCATATTTTAGTGATTTTAGTTCCCTGATGTCTTTGTGCTGTGTCACTGTCGCAGATGTTTTCTTAGCAGCAGCAACACAGGAGCACAATGGTACGTTCCTGCATTTTTTCTCTGCATTGTGATGTAACTGTCAAGTTTGAGTGAAAAAGACAGATCCAGTTCACCCACCAACTGCTGCTTGAACACACACACACACACACACACACACACACACACACACACACACGTGTGTGTGTGTGTGTGTGTGTGTGTGAGTCACTTTTCATCTTCTTCTCAGGTGCCAGTCAAATGCTTGTATGTCATATAAACATACACAGGTGTTTTGAGGGCCTCCAAATCAAAGTTGAATTTACAGAGTGCATGTTCAGACATGCCCGATTACATTGCAGAGATATGAGGCATAAAATAGCTGTCAGTCGGCACAGGAAGGGTTGATGTGTTCTGTGGTGTTTTTGATGAGACCAGTGTCCTCTGAGGGATAGTCCTGGCAGCCTTCACTCAAGGCAGGCCAAAGATGAGCTGACTCCGGATACAGGAGATGCTCAACTGTAGATGAACTGTAGTCAAGTGCTGCTGACTCTGAAATGTCTCTATGCTCTAAAATACAACAAATTGTTAGGAATCCGCATCCATGTCATCACATTTTGTACTGACGTATGTTAAAGCGATATGATGATTCATAAAATTGATATGTCCTTCATTAAAGAAAATAATTTCTGAGCCACCAGCGGCACCTTATGATAAAAAATAATGATTGTTCCCAAACAGGTGTCCTCTGGGTGCCCTCTTCTTCTTCTGTTGGTTAGTTAAATAGATAGCCCTGGCCAAAACGTCTGCCATTGGTTGAGCCACTTTTGCTTACTTCCTATAGAGTGGTTCAGGTTCCGGAATTTTAATTTTCTCCACAGGGGAAATGAGTTTTAAAGGAGACCTATTATGCCTATTATAATAAGTCTCTGATATCCCCAGAGTGTGTATGTTACGTTTTAGCTCAAACTACCAATAGCTTGTTAAAATTGCCACTTTTAGGGTATGAGCCAAAATGCGCTGTATTTGAGTATGTTGCTTTAATGCAAATGAGCTGGTGCTTCCTGAGAAGAGGGCGGAGCTTCAAGAGCTCAAGCTCCGCAGTAGCAGTGCTAGCCTTTGCAAATAAACATTTCACTATTAGTACAAGCCTGTTATCTTTACAGAAAACATACTCTGTTTAAACGTCAGTCATCTGATTGTACTGTGCATAATAAATTTATTTATGAATTAGTTATGAATTACACAGACAGGGAGCACGGCGGGATAAAAAATAACAACATATCTGGTCTCATGATGCATGGCATGCATTTATAAGATGCATAAAGCATCTTATAAGTCCCACTCGTGATTATGAGCTCAACAAACTCAAGCGATCGACTCACATTGCTTTCATATGCAACTTTTAACTACCACATTCCTATTCACGATCATTCATGAAGGCAGCACCAGTGAAAACAGGCAGAGATGATGGTAGCTTTAGCATCATTAGCCTTACAGAGTGCCAAGAAGCTCTTTCAGAGGGGCAATTTGGAAAACAAACGCGTGATACTCACTTTTTCTGAAGCTGACGTTCGCGCACGAAGCATTGGTATTGGTCCCTACACGTATTAGAGAGTTTACAGATTTTTTCCAGGACATTTCCTTAGACAATGAAACTTAACCACAGTGTCCTCAGATGGAGGGAGTCTATGGAGACTGCTATGTCCGTTAGTGCATCCCAAAACCCAACACTTGAAATGCCTCTTTGGCATTGACATTGTATATCTCCAGCGGCTACAGCAAGTAATCAGTAATGGCGGAGTCAGACTGCTGCTTCTCACTCAGGGCTGTGTCTATGCTTATGGGGCAGCGTCACAAATGGGCGCCAACACTTTTTCCCCTCTGTGACGTGAACAGAGGGAGAATCTGAAACTGCTTGTTCTGAGAGACTGTTTATTTTTTTAGATTATAAAAAAATGAGTGGGTGGATTTTTACCATTATAGGCTGGTTGTTTTCACACACTGCAGCCACACAACTGTGTTCAAACACCTTATAAAAGTGATTTTTGCATAATAGGTCCCCTTTAATGATAAGTTATATAAATATTATGATGTATTTGATGTATTATGAATATTATGATGTATTTATATTTGATGTCACTATTGATGAGGATTGTAAGATCTTTGAATAATATTGCTCTTTAAATGCAAAGATATTTAAAGTTTACCAAAGAGTACACTTGCAATAGTTCCACTTTAACACAATCAAATATACTTCAGTATATGTTTATTTGGACATCAACACTACTTTGGCACAATTAAAGTGCATTAAGTACAAAATTATTTGTTTCAGTTTAGCAGACTTTAAGTATACCAGTTTAGTATAAAAAATACAGTGTACATATGTAAATGTATTTGTAGTAAACGTAGCATGAAATAAATGTATTTTAAATACATTTTAGTATATTTGTATCATGACAACTCTCGGTAGATTTTAGCATGGTAATGGATATGACAGTGTTAATGTATTTGGTCTTGGCGGAATAGATCTGCTACACTGCTGCTGCTTAATTGCTGCTGCTGTTGGTTATTGCTGTTATTGTAGATTATTGCTTCTGCTGCAAAGCAAGTACAGGAACGATACGGTGCTGTGAGTATTTAAGGCATACTGCTGCTGCACAAATAGCGTATATAATAACCCGTAGCAGGTCTATACAGGTGGAGCTAGGGAAGGTGGAGGGTTTCAGAGGAACTCTAAGAGTGCGCTTCTGCTCGAGTGAATGCTAACCAGCCATTTAAATGTGAGGCAGTGAGCTCATTAGCTGAACCAATCAGCAAGTGCCAAGTTTATCGCTGCAAATACCAATTTATATCAATCTGCCTGCACCATCTAGAGTTTCATGACAGATCTTGGCATTTATTTTTCACTACGGTTGTTTGCTTCAAATTAAAGTTTGTAAAGTTCATAGCTTGTTGATTTAATTAATGGGTTATAACTCTTAAATAAAGATTTTTTTTTTTTTTTATTCCTATGGGAAAAATACTTGCTGAAGTGAAAATGCTGCTGAAATGTGGCTGGGCACTGTTGCTCTCTATTAAGCTTGAAAAAATCTTAAGCTTTTAAGAAATCTTGATGATGTGTTGTGATGATTGTCATATAAAATGAGATGATGGGGATATGTTGTGGCAATATTTCTGTTAGCCATGGCGATATTTCGCTACTCTGACTCATTCTTGCATCTTTTCAGCGAGGGGGAACACATTGATGTGACACAATATTTTCCACATACTTCACGCTTACTGAGTGTACAATTCTCCTCTTAATGAAAGTGCATATCAAAAGAATTTACGGCTGTGTTTGCATGGGTGGCTGCTACAATTTGCATAAATGAAAGATAAAAAATATATATTCAAGAGATTTTACCACTCTGTCCATTTGATGTTTACTGATATGGACATCTAATGTCTCAGTACACCACACAGTATCTACTTTGCCAAGACAGCACAAACTGATTTAAATAAATGAGGTCTTAAATAAATTTAGCAATAATGTATTTCATCAAGACTCACAAAAGTGGTTGGTATATATTCATGATGTGGACATGAAAATGTCATTTTTTAATGGTCTACATTTCAGGAGTGATAAAGCATTTGTATTGCAACTTGACTTGTGATTTAAACATTTGCTGCTGAAAAATAATAATTTATAGCGCTGTTGTAGCTGACAAAGCCAAATTCAGTCAATAAGCAATTTCACTTCCTGTTTACACCTTCAACTGAAAAGATAAATGACTGCTGATGGCACTAAAAAGCTTGTGAACTTTACAAAAAATGTTGTTATTATTATTATTAGTCAGAGTGCTGAAATATTTCAAGTTATGAGCACCGAGTGTATAATTATCTTACAGCAGCAACAGCCTCTTTTATAAGGACACATGAGGGAATATCAAGGATATATTCCAAGTTTTACCCAGGAGGCAATTAGATGTTTTTAGCAGTCTTTTTTTTAGATAGTTGCTCCTCAGATGCATCGCTCTCCTCTAACTGTCTCTTTCTCTTTTGTCTTTGAATCATCCTTCTTACATTTCACCAGGAAGTGGAGGTCAGTAGTGCTGTATCATGACTTTGCTTGTGTTTGATGTCTCTTTTAAAATGCTTGTTCTAATATTCGCTATCAAAGCTGTAACCCATTTTTTATGCAATCTAAGTTGCTCATGCATCTTCATTTGACATTTCATTTAAGCGTTCAACTTTTTTTGGTCTTATCTGCCTTTCAGATTTTTTCCTAAGTTCCATTCCTCCTTTTTCCATTAGTGCTTTTTCACTGCTTTTCACAATTAAAGTATTAGTATTGTACTTTTAAGTTTGGTTAATGATAGATGCACAGTATTACTCTTCACTTCTGTGTTTTTGTCAGGACGATTACATCAGATCATGGGATGAAAGTCAAGGCTCGAATGAAAGTAAGTCATCTTTAATATTGGTAACAGTATCACATTACATTTACTGGAGTGATCTTTTAACCATTCTATTTAAGTGCCCAAATCGCATGATGTGCTGAACAATGACCTAGTTTATTTTCAAATGGAGCTGGATTTTACATTAGGTTAATATTCAGTCTAATTGGTGCCAGTTTTAGTTTTGTTTTTTTTTCTGTGTAAATTAAGTCTTCTGTTATCATGATACTCAACCTGCATTTTGTTTTCTGTCAGTTGCACACAAGAGTTAACACAGCTGCAGTGTAATATATTCAAGGAAGTCAGGACCAATCAGAGTTCAGTATGCAAATAGATGTAAGAAAGAGTAGTACTCAGTTTGCAAATATTACAATGATTTGAATAGATTTGAAAATTTTCAAAGTTAGTGGGAGATTTTTTCAAACTTTATTAGCTAATCTAATTTAAAAAAAGTATGTTTTAAACAAAAATTTAAATAGTCTAGAATTAAAGTTTGAACCCCACAGCATGTTAAGCACTTTAATGTGAATTAATTATTGAATTAATTTAGTCAGAAATGTTATATTTAGTGTTTTAAAACAAACCCCTAACGGTGGTGTGCAAGCACTGTAATCATCATTCAATGGTGCAGTTAGGCTTGACTGTGGTCTGCGTATGTTTGTCACAGCAGACAGCCCTTCTTTTCTTCTTCGTTGCCAAACACTAATTGCTTTCACAAGAGATGAGGTCATCTCCTCGTTTTGCTAGAGTAAAGAGACTGCCCGGGCACATTTGAACATTATGTCTTGATTCTTCAGTTGAAATGAAGTCCTCAGAATGAAGGAGTCCATTAGCAAATATCTCAGGATGTAATTAATGGATAATTGCTAGGTCCACTGAAGGCCCAGTAAGAGCCCCGGAGGCTTGATTTGGCACTGACTGACACTGGCTTTGTTCCTTCAAAGCACAAATCCACTTAAGCTTCATATGTCCAAGAACAGAGGTCCACGAACCCGATGGTCCTTTTTTTTTTTTTTTTTTTTTTTTGAGCTGGCACTAAAGCTTCTTGCACAGTCGTCACTACTCCCCACCACAAATCTTTAGTTTGAAACTCATTATTTGAACTCATTCTCTTTGACAATAGGGAATTATTACCAGATCCATTTGTCACAGTTGTTAGAGAGCAAGATTTCACACATATAATGATAAATTAGATATTAAGAGTTCTTATTTGTGCTATTAATAATTTGAACACTTAAGTATTAAAACCAGTATTAATCACATACATAATGTGGTCATACACTGTAAGAAAAAATCCATAGAAAAATGGAAAAGGTACTTGTAATTGTCTTCCAGGACATTTTCCGTTAAGTTTACTGACATTTCACCTTACTGGTTCTTTTAACCCAATGTGTTGTTCAAAATATGTGTAAAACACCTGTGAAAAATAAATACTGAAACTGTATTCAAAATAACACAATACATTTTATGGACTCTTGTTAGAGGTCATTCATACAGAAGACGTTTTAAAGGAACACTCCACTTTTAAAAAAAATAGGCTCATTTTATAACTCCCTAGAGTTAAACAGTTGAGTTTTACCGTTTTTGAATCCATTCAGCCGATCTCCTGGTCTGGTGGTAGCACTTTTAGCTTAGCTTAGCTTAGCATAGCATAGCACAGATCATTAAATCGGATTAGACCATTAGCATCTCGCTCAAAATGACCAAAGAGTTTAGATAATTTTCCTATTTAAAGCTCGACTCTTCTGGAGTTACATCTGCTACTAAGACCGACGGAAAATGAAAAGTTGCGATTTTCTAGGCCAATATGGCTAGGAACTATACTGTCATTCCGGCGTAATAATCAAGGAACTTTGCTGCCGTACCATGGGTGCAGCAGGCGCAATGATATTACACAGCGCCTGAAAGTAGTCCCCAGCTAGGTAACAGTTATGATATTGCTGGGGGACTACTTTCAGGCGTTGTGTAATATTATTGTGCCTGCTGCACCCAAAGATCGGCTGAATGGATTCAAAAACGGTAAAACTCAACTGTTTAACTCTAGGGGAGTTGTAAAATGAGCCTATTTTCAAAAAAAGTGGAGTGTTCCTTTAACTTTAAAAAGCGTGAGACGCAGGAAATGGAATGTAGGGAACAATGCAAGGTCTCAAGATGAGTTTTTAAAGTTTAACTTTTTTTAACTTGAGTGTCCCATTTTTAGGAATTGAAAAACATGTGTATACAAATATATGGACTTACTTATTTTTAAAAATGTATTAAATAAAAGCTATTTGTCTTACCGCATTGAATGCATTTTGTCTCCTTTATGAGATAATTAATGAGGCAGTGATAAGAGATTTGTCCCAGCCCTCAACGCCCCAAGAAACATTATGTTTCCACTTAAAAGCAGCCAGTGCAGGCATCAGTCAAATTCAGATCCTTTTTTCTTTCAAAGAGAAAAACAAGGAACAGCTCACTGATCTTATAGTGTCACAATCCCTTGTATTTTGTAAAGGGCTGCAATTTCTGAAGAAGGAATTTCAAAAGTAAAAGGAAATCTATTTGAAATATATTAAAGAGATTGTTCTTCCCAAGTTTTAAGAGTGTTAAAATACACCCTTGTTGTGGCACGATAGGAATTAGATGAGATAAATCTGCAGTGTAGAAGAAATGTTTAATAGTATCAATTATCTACTTTATGTTGGTGTCTAATTGGCCTTGTAAGACTTTATTTATAGTCTGATATTTGAAGAGCATCTGCTCTCCATGTTTCGATTTTCAGGCGTCAGACAGCTAACAGATACCGAAGCAGCCAAAATTCCCAAAGAGCCTTATTTACAGTGTCTTCTTGGAAGGTAGCACTGATCCTTACCTTTTTAATGAGGAACAAATTTGCATTTTACAAGTTATCAACACAGCAGTTGTCACCAGTGTTGGGGAAAGTTACTTTTAAAAGTAATGCATTACAATATTGCATTACTCCCTAAAAAAGTAACTAATTACGTTACTTAGCTACTTTTTATGGAAAGTAATGCATTACGTTACTTTTGCGTTACTTTTTAAATATGAGCAGGGCTTGATTGTTTTTAATACAAGAAGTTCTAATTCTTACAAATGTAAAAGTCCTTTCACACCAAAAAGTGTAATGAACACATTCACATACACTGTCATTCAGTTTGGGGTCAGTAAGGTTTTTTTTTATGTTTTTTGATTTTATGTTTTTGCTTTTTATTTGATTAAAAATACAGTAAAAAATTATAACATTATAAAATATCATTACAATTTAAAAGAACCGTTTTTTATTTGAATATTTAAAAAATTTGTAATTTATTCCTGTCTTGTCCAGTCCAGTCGATGTCACATGATCCTTCAGAAATTATTCTAATATGCAGATTTGGTGCTCAAGAAAATATATCTTATTATTATCATTACTGAAACAGTTGTGCTGCTTAATATTTTTCTGAAAACATTTGTGGATTCTTGAATAGGCACTCAAATTATTGCATACACTGAATGTATAATTTTAAATTTTTTTTAAGTACCTACCCTACACTTTTAAGCAGTAGTTCATGTATTTCTTTTTTATCCTGAGTCCTGAAGGCAAAACTTTCACAGCAGCACAGATGAATGCATATCTATGGCTAATCATCCGTGTCAGATATGATGTTATGATCTCATATGAGCTGCACACATCCTGTAAGTTGAATGTGTATCAATAGATCAAGTGTTGCTAGTATGTGGACAGATTTATCACAAGCACATGTTTTTTTTTCACATTCCCAGTGTGTGTACCTGTGAAAAGAACATCTCAGCAGTCTGTTGAGTCAGCCTGTACCAGAATTAATAGGCCATCAACAGGATACAAAGCTTCAGTTCGTTAAAAACTAATGGAGACATCTTTATTCAATCAGCGTGCGTGTTTTATTTATCAGCGTGATTGTATTTTCTCTTTCCTGTGTACACAACATGTATCGCATCCTTATCTCTGTGAACCTTTCCCCACGAGTTGGTCTGCTATGCTCAGCGTTAAGTGGCTCTGGCTGCCGATGTGATCTGCATTAGCTCAGCCACTGGCTTTGCTTGATAGAGTCACTAGCTGCGTACTTCTACTCGGCGATTGTAATGATCACATTAAATGCTGCCCTGAGTGTAAACAAAGGATGCGGTGGTGAATGGACTAGATTCCTCAACTCTCTAAGCCAGATTTGGCATCGCTTACACATGGAGACCTTCGTTATGTATTTTATAGGGACAAGCTCACAAGGTCACTGATTGTAAGATATATTTAATGTTAAAGGGAGTGATGATATAGGGACAGATAAGTGATAAGGGAGTGATATATTTAATGTTAAAGGGAGTGATGACAGAGAGAGACAGAGAGAGTTCTTTGTTTCTTTTTTTTTTTACTTATATTAGCAGCTAATCAGTCCTCACTCTGGAGTTGGACTGTTGCTATAGCAAAATCATTATTCTTGTGTCTGCTTGAGCCTGTTGTGATGAAGTGAAGCTTACTGATCAACCTTGTGCCGTTGTGTATAGATCGTAATAATCTGTCAGTCTTGAGATATTGTTTTTTTGTGCAGTGAGGATTATGAGTTTTTTGTAATATTATATGTAGTATGGTGAGATAAGGTATATGGTGTAATTATGATGGCTTACTGAAAAACATACAGTAAAAAGGCTGTGGCATAGAGAGCATTGAGGATGGACAGGGGCTTTTGAATTTGTCAAAATGTTTGTATTTTGCATTCTTAAATATGAATCAAAGGGTGCTTGTCATGATGTTTCTTTTGGTTTAATAGGAGTTTCCCTAAAGATTCATGAATACATTTTTAAATTAACAAAAAAATGTATACATTTTAAATTAATAAAATAAATATAAATATAAAAAATGTGCATTAAAAACAATATCGTAATTGTCCTGCTGCTTATATATTGTATATAATATGCTGTAATATTTATTGTATATAATATGCTATATTATAGTATATTATTGTTAACTAAAACCATAAAAATGTTACTTTAAATAAAATAAATAAATTAAATTAAATTAAATTAAAAAATATATATATATATTTTATTTCAGCTAGTTGCCAAGGCAGCATTTCTTATTTTCATTTTTAACTTTTTTTTTTTTTTTTACTAAAATAATTACAACTGAAATGAAAATTTTAAAAAAAACTGTATAGACAATACATTATTCTTAAAAAATAATAAAAATTACAAAAACTTTACCTAAAATTAAAATAAAAACTCAAATATTTATCAAAATTAAATTAATAATCAAAAACATACACAATAGTGTATCAGTTACTAAAATAACACCGATTCAGGTTGTGGTGGCAGCATTTAAAGGGGTCATATGATGTTGCTAAAAAGAACATTATCTTGTGTATTTGGTGTAATGCAATGTGTTTATGCGGTTTAAGATTAAAAAAACACATTATTTTCCACATACTGTACATTATTGTTGCTCCTCTATGCTCCGCTTTTCTGAAACGCGCCGATTTTTACAAAGCTCATCGTTCTGAGAAGCGAGGCGTGCTCTCATTGGCCAGCTATCCAGTGCGTTTTGTTTGACCAAATACCTCAAGCGTATAAAATTGTTATGCCCCTTACCGTATGGTGATACCGTGTCCCGGCGCAACGATGCTAAAACAATAAAACCCATTATAAACGAGGCCTTTGTTGCATCCAGTGGGGACATAGTTACTGATTATAATGACTTATACTGTCTTTTTACGTGTCGCGTTGTATCGCGCAGCATAAACATTACCATGTTTGCATTTGTGATCGGAGGAACAACAAACAACAAGCACTACTCTACACTGCTCAAAACTCGCATTTGAATTGTCAGTGGCAAATTCTTTAAATAAAAAAACGTACTTACAGGCTGTGAGTCAGAAGCGTCAAACTGTCCTTGCACAGTTGGAATTGCCCCACTTTATAGAAACAGCCTTTGTGCACAGCTATCATTGTAGGTTACTCTCCCAGGTTCAGGAAATAGTCCTCCGTAAAATGTGCTGCACACACACTCTAATATTTGGGTTGAACTGTTCTGGAACAATGTTGTAAATACAACTTAACCACTGATTTCTAGTTGTGTCCTCTTTGGAAGCCCAAACAAAGTACTTTCGCTTTCACAACGAAACACTCCAAAGAGAAAGGAAAACTTGAAATCACATCATATGATCCGTTTAATAATAAATTTAAAAAACTATAATAATTAAATATGAATAAATATTAAATGCTTTATTGGAATTAAATACATTATTCATAATATTTATTGAAAGTTTACAATATTGAAATCTCAGGGAGCAAAATCTAATAAAATCCTGGGAGCATCCAAAAAAAAAAAAAACCTGAATGCATAGCAGATTGGGGTACATCTCTCTTCATTACAGATGTGGACACTACTAAGGATCCTTGCCAGAAGGTCAAATGCAGCCGGCATAAGATGTGTGTCGCTCAGGGCTACCAGCATGCTGTGTGCGTCAACCGCAAAAAGCTGGAGCACAGGTGAGCCCTTCAGCTACAGGACTGTCTTCATACACATAACAGTAATACATGACAGGATAGTGTTTGTTTTTTAGGGCATATGAATAAAAGAAACTGGGTGAAATTCTAAGGCACTGTGCAAAATGTAACTGTCCAATCTAGCTTTTCATTATTCATATCATGAAGAATCACATTTCTGAGCTTTTAAGGTTCAGATGATTGGCTGAGTGCGAATGAGCACTGTTTATGATCTGTTTATTTCCACAAGCATTAGAAAATGTTCATTCACTTGTGAAGAGAAAGTCACATTTTTATAGAGGTGAAATAAGAGCAATTTATTAAAGCAGGCATGTGTTGTCTGGTGGCACATTGTGAGGTACACAGATTTAGTCCCTGGACATTTGTTCTTTTTACAAATTGAACTTGTTCCTGAGGCTGTTCATTAGGGGCTGGTTCTCATTGTAGCACACAATTGATTACAGAGAACATTTTGTGAACTTTTAATTAAAAAATGTGCCAATGATGCACTATTCATGTGCATTTGAGTGACTAATACTCAAGCATGCCTCAGTTTATATCTCATATTGAATATTGATGATATTATTGATGGCATGTTAATATTGACTGATGTGTTTTAGGTTGAAGCAGCAGGTCATTAGACAGCAGCAGGAGAGTAACTGTAAAGCTTGCCCAGTATCTTCCTCTGGTCCCGTTTGTGGCTCTGATGGACACAACTACGCCTCTCAGGTACCTCACACTGCATTCAACTTCCTTTAATTGTATTAAAATAAGCTGAACAGTTCAGCTCTGATAGGTTTTGCTTATCTTTAAAACAAAATTGAACTTCTGTGGCTGACAGTAGATTCAAATAATGAATCATGCTTAATAATGTTTTAACTGCATTCATTTCATCCAACATTTGTGTAAATTGATGATGTATTTCTGTCAAAGGTGATATTTCATACTTGTTGAGCTTCTGAATCCCACCACACAAGAAAGACCACATATATCTTTCATTAATTTTGTTAAACGTCCCATCTGGATTCATTTATAAAGAAATTTGCCGCTAGGCCTTTCTTGGAGAACATTTCCTCATGAATGCCCCCAGAACATTTTCTCAGAGTGCACACAATAATTTGTGAAAGACAAATAGGACATGTCTCATTAAAGGGAAGCAAAAGTACTTAGTAAGTTTGTTGTTTTAAGTGAATCATTGTAATAATGGCCACTTTAATATTGTTAATAATAATGATAAATAATGTCCAGTATAATATAATATCAATATAATTAAAAACTTTAGGAAAATAATTAACACTAGCTAAGGTAATTTTTAAGAGTCAGATCAGGCAGAAATATTTTCTTAGTCCTGTCAACAAACCTGAAGAGAAATGTCATAATCCTTTCACTATCCTGCAACTTTGGACAATGAATGCATCATGACGTTATTTCTATTCTTGTTATTCTGTGCCATTCAAAAAAAAAAAAAATTTTTTTTTTTCTATCTCTGTTATTTTCTGTGTGACTCATGGATCAATCTGCTTGTGCAGTATGGATAATGGTGTCTATTATACCTTACATTCTGGCCCTTGACATCCTTAAAAGTCAAAGAATTGTCTGAAGAGATTCTGGGTACTTGGGGATGAAAGAACTGTTCTGTTGAATTATGTATTATCTCCATTATATCTATTTCTGACCTTGTGAGGGAAGAAATGAAGGTTGACATCAGCTTCTTTTAATGGAGATGTCTTGTCTGCACCAGTGATTTTCACTTGTCTGTAGAAATAATTGTGCTCTATCTGGGCTTTCAATTCATGCCACTGAACTGGAGCATGTGACACTGGACAAGTATTATGACGGCACTGCTTATTCTTTGTGTGTCTGTGTGTGTTTCACCTGAATTTAGTGCAAACTGGAGCAGCAGGCTTGTCTCACAGGGAAGGAGTTGGAAGTAAGATGTGCTGGTCTCTGCCCCTGTACCGCCACCGCGGCTCCTGCCACAGACGTGGACAGCAAACACGGTATTTACCTGCCACACATTCCCAAAAGCTGCAATTTGGTCTTGCAAAGCTTGTTAAAGGGATAGTTTCACCAAAAATCATTTATTCAAGACCCGTGGAACACAAAATAGGATATTTTTGAAAATCAGTTGTTTTGGACCCCTTTAAAGGAATGGTTCACTCAAAAAATTGTAATTTTCAGAAAATGTACTCACTCTCAGGCCATCCAAGTTGTAGGTGAGTTCATCGGAACTGATTTGGAGAAATTTAGCATTATTTCACTTGCAGTTGAAATATTCTACAAAATATAATTTGTGTTCCACAGAAGAAAGTCAGTCATAAAGATTTGAGTAAATGATCAAAGAATGCTCATTTTTGCATGAGCATGATCTTGTAAAGAAGCTCCTTCTGAATGAATGAATGAAGCACAATAGAAGGGCCAGCTTTTACGTTTATAGGATCATATTTTGATTATAATAACGAATGGTTTGATTCTGAGATTGCTTCTGATGCCATTTGTCTCTTTCACAGCCACTTGAGCAGTCTGCAGCTCTCGCTCTAACAAAGGCTTTATTGATTTATCAACAGACTATGCTGCTCTTTTTCTTTCTTTGCTGCTTGCTTTGTGAATTTCTGCTGACTTTGATTATGTCTGATTTATGTCTGCAGTCTCCGCAGGCTTTTCTTGTCAAATTCAGAAGGACAAAAGCAGGACGATTGGTTCTTCACTCTTTAATACCAACGTCAGCCAACACTCCCTTATCTCCTTTCACTGTCTCCGTCTCTCTTCTCTTCTGTCCATAGAGAGTTGCACAGGGCAGGACCTGGCAGATCTGGGAGATCGCCTGCGGGACTGGTTCCAACTGCTCCAAGGCAACGGCAAGCAGAACAGCACGGGGAATCCTGTAGCCAGTTCTGCATCAAGTGAGGCTCTAACATCTATTTACGTAGCCAGTGTTTTTATATTCAGACATAAAAGCAGCATCACTACTGATCAACAGCATACAGTGACTCTAACCTCATTTATTTTGGTTGTATCATTTCAAGAAATGCCACAAATGCTGTTTTCTTTTTAGTATTTAAACACAGACCTATGATAATTGGCACTAATAAAACTGCAGTGTAAAACTTCAGATTCAGAGCTGTTATGTATGAATTGTGTCCTATCCTGATGGCCAAAGAGCACATGCAGCATTTTATCTGCTCAAAAAGCATTGTGAAATGCAGCTGAATGCTTACGCACTTCAATTTAAAATGCACATTTAATGGCAGAAAAAATGACCAGATCAACCATGTGCTCATCAGTTCTCTAACTAGCTATACCTCTTTTGTTTGTTACATTTATATTGTTTCACATTTGAACAGCAGTTTTGCATTTAAAAGGACATTAATTACATTTTTACAGCTAATATGATGCAATCATCTGTTCAGGGAGAGATGGCTCTTGGAATCCAATTAAAAAAGTTCACAAAATACAGTATATAAGCTAGCATTTCTCTTGTGTGTAACATGTAGTGTGTGATTGTTTGTGCACAGTTGTGGACCGAGCTCTTGTTGCGACCTGTAAGGACTCTATTGGCTGGATGTTCTCTAAGCTGGACACGAACAGTGACCTGTATCTGGATCAAGCTGAGCTGTCTGCCATTAATCTGGACAAGTATGAAGTGTGCATTCGGCCCTTCTTCAACTCCTGTGACTCCTACCGTGATGGCAAAGTCTCCACAGCTGAGTGGTGCCTCTGCTTTTGGAGAGAAAGTGAGTTTTTAGTATCTTTACACAATTAAACCAGGCCTTAATGGTTTTTATAATAATATAATGAAATATTCTATATACAAACAAATATTTGGTACACTACCGTTTAAATATTTGGGATATGCAATATTTTTACATTTAAAAAAAAAGCCTCGGCAACACACACTTAGGGACCAATTCTCTCTATCAAATAGTTTATTAGAATGCATGTTATTAACATATTGGCTGTTTATTAGTACTTATAAAGCACATATTCTGCATGACCATATTCTACATCCCTAATCCTACACAATATCTAAACTTTACAACTACCAACCTTACTATTAACTATTCATAAGCAGCAAATTAGGAGTTTTTTGAGGCAAAAGTGATAGTTAATGGTTTGTTAATAGCGAAAATTGGATCTTAAAATAAAGTGTAATGCAAAAAGAGAAAAACAATAATGTTGTGAAATATTATTCTAATTTAAAATAACTGTTTTCTATTTGAATATATTTTAAAATGTCATTTATTCCTGTGATGGCAAAGCTGACTTTTCATGTCACATGATGACTTCATGTCACATGATCCTTCAGAAATCATTCTAATACAATGATTTGGTGCTCACGATACATTTATTATGATTAGCAATGTTGTGCTGAAAAAAGCTGAAATATATTTTAAAAGAGACAATAGATGCATTATCAGTCTTCTACTGCGACATTTGATCAATTGAATGTCCTTGCGAAAAAAATTACATTCTTAAAAACATCTTGCTGACCCCAAATTTTTGAACAGTAGTGTGTCCTTTTTAAAAAATTGTAACATTATGATAATTAACCAAATTTAATTAAAATATACTGTTGATAAAAATACATGAAAAAAATAAAATATTATGCTAGTTTCAAATACTAATCAATAGTGTCAACTCCTGACTAAAATTAGATGGCATTTTAGTCAAATATTTCATCCGAAGGCAAAAACTCAAAAAGTACCACTTTTTTAACATTGAAACATTACACACTTCACATTTAAAATCAGCTCTAATGGGGATCGTTGCCTCGGCATTGCACATTTGTGCCCTGCACCCTGCTGGTCAGTACCAGGGTCCACAGTTTGCTCTGCTTGGTTATATCAGCGTGACAGAAGGGGGGCACATGGCCGAACATCAGTGCCAGCACTAGTCCATGTTTGAGCATGTTGAACACTGCTTCAAAGAGTTGGGGCTTTCAAATCTGAAATGATGTTTGAATTGGATATGAAGGGCATATTTGTTTTCCATTACAAAAGCCTAGAAGACGATATTGCATGCAAAGACTGGTCGCAGAGCGCATTTATTTTATATCGGCACGCACTGGACTGTTGTTAAAGATAAAGAAGACATCAGTCGGTGGAGGCAGGGCTTTAGAAAAATCCATCTGTGTGCTGAGAGTTCTGCAGACTCATGCTACTAACTCATTCAGTTTGCACTGGATTAAGTTTAATTGGTTTTCTAAATATAATCAAACATTAAAGGGGGGAGGGGAACCGTATGTTTGGATTATTGTAATCCAAATCTTTAATTTCCTCTACAAACACCCCCTTTGGATAGAAAATGAGAGATGGGAGAGCTGGAGAAGGCATAAATTGACCTTTAGCTGTTTGTGGCATGTGGAGAGAGTGATTTAGAGTTTTCATTTTGACGAGATGCATAAGTCAAGTTCAAGTTTATTTGTATAGCGCTGATACAAATCGTTGCAAAGCAGCTCTACAGGAAATTAAGTTTCCACAATATATTTATATATTGCAGAACCTTAATATATTTAACTTATGGCAATATTTGGTAATTCTGTATGTTGTCTGAGCGTTGGCATCCTCTGAGGTCCTCTGAGGGGCTGGTATTATCTTTTCTCAGGTGTTCGGTCATCTCAGATCATTTAAGGGTTGGATCCAGACTGAAGCTTCTGTCATTCCTAGTGATTAGATGTTAATCCCGTGACAGAAACAGAGAAACAAATAGAGACATAATTAGCGTAGCTGCTGTTCCATCTAAGCAAAAATTATTTGTTCAACCCACGCTAAAGAATAATAATAATGTACATTTGATCAGATATAACTGCAGTACAAGATTATAAGATGCATTATGTGAATGTTTGGCTAAAGAGATGTGTCTTTAATCTAGATTTAAACAGAGAGAGTGTGTCTGAACCCCGAACGTTATCAGGAAGGCTATTCCAGAGTTTGGGAGCCAAATGTGAAAAAGCTCTACCTCCTTTATTGGACTTTGCTAGGTACTACCAAAAGTCCAGAGTTTTGCGACCTTAGGGAGCGGGTTGGATTATAGCGTGGTAGAAGACAAGTTAGGTACGCAGGAGCTAAACCATTTAGGGCCTTATAGGCAAGTAATAATATTTTGTAAATTATATGGAACTTAATAGGTAGCCAGTGCAGAGACTGTAAAATAGGGGTAATATGATCATATTTTCTTGACATGGTAAGAACTCTAGCCGCTGCATTTTGGACTATCTGTAGCTTGTTTATTGAAGATGCAGGACAACCAGCTAGCAGTGCATTACAATAGTCCAGTCTAGAGGTCATGAATGCATGAACTAGCTTTTCTGCATCAGAAACAGGTAGCATGTTTCGAAGTTTGGCAATGTTTCTAAGATGGAAGAATGCTGTTTTTGTAACATGGGAAATATGATTTTCAAAGGACAAGTTGCTGTCTAATATAACACCCAGATTTTTTACTTTAGAGGGCGTAACAGTGCATCCGTCTAGTTGTAAATTGTAATCCAAGAGATTCCATGTACTGTTTTCCATGTACTGTTTTATACATGACTCCTCTCTCTCAGCTGGGCCTGCTTCTCCACCAGGTCGCGGATCTGCTTCTCCACGGCCTCCAGCGCCAGCTGCACTGAATGCAGCTCCAATGTGTCCTCACCTGCACTCAAAGTTAGACACAAATCCGCCATTTAAGCAAGTAACAGTGAAACAATGATAATGTGTGTGAATAGAGCATTAGCAATGTAAGCGAGATTAGCGGCAGGATGCTAACGAGCTATAAGCTAATACCAGACTCGAGAAATCAAAATAAAACTAGCGCTCTGATTGCTTTTGTTTTAGAATGCTATAGGGGATATATTCACACGTTCATATTCAAACGAAAATGATAGTGTATAAAATAGTTTTTAAGATAGAAAATAGATGATGAAGAATCAACTTGATGGAGCTCAAACTCAAAACACGCAGTCACAAATCAGCGCATGCGTCTTCTGTTGGAGCGTCATAAGTCTGGAGGAATTGCTATTCAGTGTGTGTTGCTAAGGTGACTGACAGTCAGTATGTGTGTGTGTGTGTGTGTCAGCGGGGGAGAGCGTAGGTCTGTTTGCATGTGCATGTGTTTATCGGCAACATGCTCTACATATTGAGACTCATAAGTGTGTTCTTTTGTTTGAGGAATTCCTTTGTGTGTGTGTCTACTTAAACCATGGAGCATAGCAAGTTTCTTGACACAAACAGACATGCTCCACTGTGCATTGCACTGGAGGGGCACAGAGCTGTATCTTAGCATCATCTTAACATACACACACACACTAGACAGCCTGCCTCTTATTTGATTTGATTCTGCTCACGATATGTGGCTGGGCACTCTCATTTCTCCTGGGTAGGGCACAGTTGCTTTTGGCTTATCACACTTTGTCTTCCCCATGTATTTACCCCGGTGGATAGGAAATGGCCATTGCAGAGAGAAAAACAACATCAGAGTTGGTTGTTGACAACCTGCTCAGCTTCCAACTCTCTGGGACTAAAACCAGACGGGCAGTCAGACAGAAACCCACTGCATTTTTTTTACTTGACCTGTCCAGCCCTTACATAGTGATAGTGTTGAAGCATTGGCGAATATTCCAGTATGTGCTGCACTGATTTATTTATGAAAGGAAATGTTCCTAACCTTTCCTAACCTTCTTGTCATCCCTGAACCTGTATTACTTTATTTCCTTTGTGGAATACTAAATATGATGTTTGGGAGAATGTCCAGGCTGCTCTTTTTCTTGTAAAGTAAGTAAATTCGGTTGTCAAGCCTTAAAATGACCATTAAAGTGGTCTGTATGATTTGTATGCTACTTTTGAAGTTTTCTGGATTCATACTCATTTAATATCTTTGTGTGATTACCAAATCTTGCTTGATAGCAGTGGTGTGTCATTTGAAATAATATTGTATTTGTTGTTTTAATAATGTGTGACCTGACATTTAGTATGTTGCAGAAACCAAACAAAAAAAATCCACTAGAGCCCAAGCTGAAACAGAAGTGTTGTGTGAATTTGCGTTTTTGAACAAATTGTTTGAGTGAATGATTCAGTAACTCATTCATGAAGTTTTTGAATGAATAAGCAGCAAAAAAAAAAAAAAAAAACATAATAATAATAATGATGATTTGAATTAATTATTTACACATGGACATGCCACCTACTGGCAGTTTTAGTTTCATATTATAATAAAACAACACAATTTCATTTTTAAAAGTATTTCATATTCCAGTATTCACAATTTTATTTTTAAAAGACTATATTATAGTGTAATAAAGTTAGAAAATGTCAGTATTAATGTTTTCATGTATGGTGAATAAAGAAAAATATGTAGTCCGCTCTGAAAGAATCTCTAAATATAAAGATATTTTTTTAAAAGGGAAATATTCTCTTTAATTATTGGGCATATTGGTTCCTCCTCAGTAGCTGTGGTCACCAATTGCTTTCATTAAATTGAAAAGAGCAGCTTGGACATTATGCTAAATAACTTCTTTTGTGTTCCTCAGAAGAAAGTCATTTTGGTTTTGAATGACTTGAGGGTGAGTAAATGATGACAGAATTTTCATTTTTGAGAAGAATATTCCTCTAATGTATTATAAGAAGGTTGTACATTTCACCTCAGGGCATTAAAGAGAAAATATAGAAATATTCTATAACAAGTGTTCATTTTGTTCAAAACCTATTTAAAGCAAGTTCTATTAATAAATTGAATATACTCTTTCTTTCATGAATTGTATTGCCGTAAAACTAGAGATTAGAACTGTCTATTGTGCCACTTTTAAAATGCGTCTGTGTTTGGGTGTGATAGTGTGATTTGATTGTACGGCTGCACGGAGTTCAACCCTGGTGTAATGCAGCCTCATCTGGGAGTTGGTGGGGGAACTCGTGTGAAGCATTTGTCTGGAGGAGATTAGCGCTGGCTCTTCCCTAAAGGCACTCATTGTTTTTCTTCCACAGAGCCTCCCTGCCTGGCTGAGCTAGAGCGAATCCAAGTGCAAGAAGGAGCCAAGAAAAAACTGGGTAAGAATGAACGCTTCACTGAGACTCGCTGTACTATCGTGGGAAGAGCAAATTAAGGTGTGAAGGAGAGGAACAAAGGGAGAACCAAAGAAAGAGGTTATATAGAATATATACAATTTGTAGAAGAAAGAATGGAAGAAAGAAGGTCGGTAAAAGGAAAAAGCGAGGTAGAAGGGAGGTAAGATGTAAACTCTGTAAAACAAAGAGGGCGGCTCTGCAAAAGTGACTCTAGAGGAGTTTCATTTAACAGATGACAAGCACAAGGCTGGGATTAGCCCCTAATCAGGTGTGTGGATTAGATCGGCGCTCATGGCCGTGGGCAGTGCTGCATGTTTGGCTGCAGTGCTCTCATGACTCTCCAAGGACACGCTGCAGTTGCTTCAGCCAAAATGTAAACAGCCCCCAAAGCTTGAGAACAAATATCAATGTATATAACATAAATAAAGTGTTTAATTGTTATTGTGAAAGATTAACCCATGTTTACTCTGAGGTCCATATATTATTAAATCACAAAAGGAAGAAAATCTCCTAATGTAATATCTAAACCTATAAAATAAACATTTTTTTCACCTATATGATACATATTAAGAGAGTTACAAATCTGTGTATTCCAAAAAGATATTATTAACATTCCAGAGGTGTATAGTGCATTACTAACTTTGCCAGCTATTTTGAATAAATGTTCAAAATTAGAAAAGATGACAGTCCTAAGAAAAAGCCTAACCTAGAAAGTGCAACCTGTGTTTAACACTATAATGCATTTATAGTTAAATCACAATAAAAAAATATATATTTTTACTTATATTCTTTTTAAAACAGATATATAATAATTTTCTGTCTTTTTTAATTGCATATTTTGAGAGGACTATACATTTGACCATTGCTATGCAAGATTATGATAAATATTCCAGAGGTTCAAAGAGTATCACCATATTTATCAGCCTTGTTTAATTTATGTTGTCATAAATATAAAACACAATTACATAAAAAGAAGACAGTCATGTAGAATTACGGGTAAGTGTCAAAGGAAAAGCTTAACCCTAAAAAACAAAAAAAAATCTGTCTTTAAGCCTCTGAGGCATTAATTATTAAATCGCAAAGGGAAATGATTATATATCTATCCGTATCTATCTATCTATCTATATAACAATTTTTTTTTTTTTTTTTTTTTTAAGAGTTGCACATGGTCATCACTTATACCAGCTATGCTTAATTTATATTCTCGTAAATAAAAAGCACACAAAGACATAAATAGGACAGTCAGGTTGAATTATGGGTAAGGGTCAATGGAATCACCCGTGGTGGTGGTGGTGGTTAGGATATAACATCACATTCTGAATGGTTAAAACTGTTTTTTAAAGATTTGTCGCTTAGTACACTCAATGCATCAGAGGGTTAAATCCTGCATTTCAGTGCTAAATAGATCATGATGATTATGTGGACATATAGATGTTTATTACTCCGTGCAGCTGGTTTTTATCGTGCATCATGATTTGAGACACTGCAGACAAAAACCCAGCCCTCAACCCTCACCAAGGTTACATTTTATGCATTACAATGAGCAGTGTCACTTGAGTCTGTCACATGATTTACAGCAATATGCAAACTAGTTTGCAATGTCACCCGTGATGCAACACTCATTTTGTATAGGATATGGAAATGAATGTAAAACACGCATTGTGTTTGTCAAACGCGCGTGTCTGTGTGTTTTCCTCTCTACTTGTCGTTTCAGATACATACATTCCCAACTGTGATGAGGATGGCTTTTACAGGAGACTGCAGTGTGACAAGAGCAGAGGGGAATGCTGGTGTGTGGACCGGCATGGAGGAGAGTTAATGGGCTCCAGAATCCATGGCAACCCCGACTGTGGTGAGCACGAGCACAACACACACACTACACAGAGGACAATGCTCCTTCTGTAGCTACAGGGCTTAGGGCTTAGATCCACAAAATCATCAGTCACCATCTGACAGAAGACCAAGTGCTACATTCATTAGGCCAGATTCATTTCCATTCCAAAAGAGCAGTTGTCTCACCGAAATAAAGGTCCTTAAGATTAATTACTACTGGCTGCGACGGATCTGCAGGTGATAAGAACAAATCCCCTGACTGGATATAAAATAGCGATTAAAAAGCCCAACGTCAAAGTCACACCTCCTTTTTGTTTATTGTCCTTACGCCAAGCTCATGTTGTTTAGCCTAAAATGCTCGCAATATTTTTTTAACAACATTTCCCTTTTGCAGACGAGGTGGTCACATACTCGGGCGATTTTGGCAGCGGGCTTGGATGGGAAGATGAGGAGGAAAAGGAGGCAGAGGAGAACGGCGAGGAGGCAGAGGAAGAGGAAGGGGAGGTGGGGGAGGTAGATGACGGCGGATACATTTGGTAAAACGAAATGCGATTCTCGCCTTGTTCGACGTAGCTTTCTGTGGCCCATTTCTACAGAGGCAGCTCTATCTTCTGACATTAAACGGTGGACACTGGATGGTCTGTCATCTTTATACTGCACTCCAAACAGCATTGACTTGGGGAGGGTGGTGGGGAGGGTGGCTTGGTTAATGTTAGCTGTAGTGAGATTACGGTATCGGGAAAGTTTTTGATTGTTGTGCTTATGGATACTTGTGGAACATCATGTTTTTGTTGTAAGTGCAAGAGTTTTCTCCTGAATCAGTTTCTAGCATCCGCAAACACGAGCTCAGAATTAGACGCTTGATATGTGTGATGTGATGCATTCTTATGCAAGTCTAATACATACATACTTTCGTCACTATACATTCAGAAATTATACAGTCTAAAGCCACTTTTTAAAGTATGTATATAAAGATAGACAGGCTTCAGGGTCTAACCTGTTTCATTAGATCTTCTGTCGACCATCAGCAACTGCTTTCTTTGGGAACTGAGACTGCTGCTAATGTTTCTGCTGTTAAAGTTTCTGTAAATTCTTTTAAATGTCCTCCAAATGATTTAGCGTATATGAACACAGATTACTATAAAGACAAAGAGACATAAAGTCCAAAAACACTCAAAGCTAAGTTAGCTTAGCTTAGCTGTTCTGTTCTGGCTGAAACAGTCTCTACATCATTTCTTTGCTTCCTTGAAATAGATATAGTCGTAAATGTCTTGAGATAAAGTAGCCTTGTCAGTGTATTTGA
Source organism: Barbus barbus (assembly GCF_936440315.1). NCBI lineage: Eukaryota > Metazoa > Chordata > Actinopteri > Cypriniformes > Cyprinidae > Barbus > Barbus barbus. Next base: position 19,033,794 of record NC_136744.1, read on the forward strand.
AGAACTATTTCTCCATGCTCACAAACTACAACCGATTTTAGGCTACTTGCCAGAAATACACAATGCACTTCTACAAGACGATCCTTGTCCTAAAGGCACTATTTTTTCCCCCTGTCTTTTGTGTAATAATCCACCGAAACCAGAGATGGCAAAGCATTATATTTTCATATAAATTACGCTTCAAAGCAGTAGCTTTCTCCCTCACCCCGACGTCCAAATCATTGTTTTCTTTGAAATGGACAGTCATAAATCCTGAGATATGTTCGCTCTGGTTTCATATGTCTGTCATAATAGAATTTGCTTATACTCCACTAGGTCAGGCTGTAATACGGTACTTCTGATGCAACATGGCTATTATAACGAGGCAGTGTATGGATGAACAGGAGAGGCAGGAATGAGCTTTCGAAAATGCATTCTGACATATTCTCTCTCATATACCCAAAGGGACCAATCTGTCTTTGCAGATGTCTTCTAATCAGATCTTCCCATCATTTGCAATGAAAGATGTGTTGGCTGTAATGTTCCTAGGTGTAAACCTGGTGCTGCAGGGATTTATTTTCTAGATCTGAATCTTAAAATCTACGACTAAAGGTGAAGTACATGAGTCCCGCAGTAAAAAAGTATATCTAAAGCATCAGTTTTTAGGGTTAAAATGCTGTAAAACATGTATGAATTACAGACTCGGCCTGGTATGATAATTCACTCAGATGGGATTTCGAAGCTCCACATAGGCAAGAGAAAACGTATTTGATATGGTAACATCCCCAGTGTAAACACATTCATCAATGTACCGCGGCGTCTACAGAGGAATATAAATCCTCCAAATGTCATTGAGAAGAATCTTGACAGTATTTAAATTAGTTGTGGATTATCATAGACAACGCCACCTTGCTGGTGTGATGGAGTGGAAAGAAGGCCTGCTCATTAAAAGTCAATAGTGAATGTTCTGATGTCTTACTCAGCAGTGTACAGGAGTCTGTTAACAGTGATGTTATACCACTTGGACTAGTGTATGATTGTATTGTACTGTACATGCCATTATTATTGTAAATACTTGGATTTACTGATTAGAAAACATTATATTTACGCTGAGTTGCAGTATATTTGCATTTAGTTGCATGTTTCTTTGTCCGAGTGTATCATCTTTCTTGCCTGAATATGATTAAAGGCACTGGGCCCAAAAGTGCTGTTCCTTTGTTCTCCTAATTACTCCCAAGACTCTGCGAAATGCTAATTTTCATGTGATAATGGAGACATGAAAACAAATCTTTTCAACCCACTTTTAAACACATTTTTTGACAAGTACAATTTATAATATCTACCAAAAATACCCAACAAAAGCTGGTTCTCAAGGCATACAAGAGTCACCAGAGGGTTCAGAAAAGATGACATATTTTTACTTTAATAGAAGGCATGATGTAAACACGTCTTTCAAATATTCACTTATTGTCATTAAGAAAATTAAACCGCATTTAACAGTAAGAAGAAAAAAGGTGCATGATGAAATTATAATTATTTGCTATTACACTCTATTATAATACTGCATTGATTCATTATTGACACACATTTCATATTTTAGCAATCCAGTGCATCTTGCTTGGCATCAATCTAAAATAGTTAGAAACCAGTTTTCAGCCTTAGTTTCTAACCATTTTAAGTTTTCATCCCTGGTTTCTAACTATTTTACAAAAAAGTGTATGATGAAGCTCTGCATTGTTTTAGTGTTGGCACACATTCATATATTAGTGATCCAGTGCAGCAAACATTCTAAAGTTGAAATGAGAAACCAGGACTGAAAACATTTTTACTCAGTTGGTTTTATTTAGTTATAATGTTTAAGAATGTATGATAAATGTATTTTTATAATCCTAAATGTAGAGTTATATGACATGATACATAGTGCTGAAAAGAACAATGTTTTTTTTGACCAGTCATTATGCTCACTTGCTTGTATCTGATTTATAAAAAAAAAAAAAAAACACTTTAAGGGATGCAGGAATTTAAGCAGCTGTGTAATCTTAAATAGTCAAGTTAAAAGAAATTTTAAGTTTCACTGAAATTTTGGAGACTGATCAAAGCTTGCTCTGAAGGCTTTGTAGTCTCCATATCTTCTTTACATCATCCTCTGCACTGTCTAAGACCTTAAACACAGCAGCATCTCCCATTTCAGCAAAACGTTTCAGCAGAGGCTCCAGAACAGTCACTGGGATGCTGAAGTTCAGGTGGGGGTACGTCACTTTTGCTGCAAAGTCTCTTGTGTTACTGGACACGATACCTAATATTGGAATATATAAGATAAAAAATAAATAATTATGAGACAGAATGCCTATGAAAGCTTGATTTCAACAGACATTGTCATTAAATGAGAGCTGGAATGCTTTGATGCTGAAGTTTGAGAGAAAAACATGCTTAACTGGTCACATGGTGCCCCCTTCTGGTTAGAGAAGGTTTTGCCTATTTCAATCTCCACTGAATACTGTGTTTTTACTGAACAACAACTGGTTGATGTTCTGATAAACAAAACGTTTTCCATTAATTCCTAATTACTTAAAATTAAATGTGTAATGATATTACCTAACAATTCCCCAGTGGCAGAGCGAACCACAGCACCACCACTAGCTCCTGACTGCACTGCACAAGTAGTCTGCAGCATCACGGGCCGTGACTGATGGGTAATAACTCTGGATAAGATCCCTGAAGTCAATGAAGGACCACAGCTGCTCCCTAAAGCTCCATAACCCACAACAAGCACATCCTCACCTAAACAAACACACAACATGAGAATTCCAGGTGCTGCACAGGGACAAAGTACACACAATTACAAAATAATTTATATAAACTGAAATGGATCATTATATTTATAATACATTTAAATGTATTCAATTAGTTAGTGTACATATAGTCATCATTCTGTAAGTGTAATACATTTAAATGTATCTAAGTTTCAGGATGATACATAGTGCTGAAAAGAACAATGTTTTGTTTTGACCACTCATTATGTTCACTTGCTTGTATCTGATTAAAAAAACAAAAAAATCAGTTTAAGGGATGCAGGAATTTAAGCAGGATTTCTGTGTAATCATAAATAGCCAAGTTAAAAGAAATGTTAAGTACCACTAATATTTAATTACACTAATTTTTATGTTAAAATGACACGAATCATAGCTTGACCATTCTGACTTGTAATAATTATGTAAAAATGTACTTTTTATGTCATACTTTTTAATTATGATGATTATGATGTTTTATCTTGTAATTTCAACTTTTTGTTAATTATCTTAGAATTATGACATAGTGTGTCACAGTTTTGCCTGTTAATTTCTATATGATTTACCAAAGCATGATTTGTTCTTATGTGACAGAAATGACCTTCAATAGTTATATTTTGTATGTAAAAGACTGGAGTTAAATATAAAATATAGTATCAAATATCACATTAATTGTTGTTGTATGTAAAATACTACGGTTAAATATAAAAGTATAAATGTAGTGTCAAAATTGATACAAAACCACCTGATATTTGGATATGAACTTATCACACACATAAACTGACACACTGGAAAGAACAAATATAATTTGTCTTATGTTGGTGGCATTAGACATCCACAGAAAAATCACAAAATCAAAATCTCAAAACAAACATGGCTGAATACGAGTTTCAGTAAAACAGGTTTTCAGCACATTACCTGAGTGAAAGAATGTGGTAAACTGTGTCTTTACTGAGTCTGCGAGGGGTTCTTGAAGCTCCACCACAGCGATATCATAGGGGGATGATGGTGCTGATGAATACAGCACCTTACCACTTACTGCATGACATCTGAGGTGGAAAGTTTAGATATTATTACAAATCCCATGGTGATTAAAATTGACCAATAACATGTAACATGTTTAACAAAGATCACCAAACAAAATGTCACTTCTTTAGGCCTTATAATTATGAACATGAATGAATTCAAAGCCCATTACCTTTCTCCAAAGTTGACTCTGACTGTAAGCACAGACTTTTCATTCACTACATGCCTGCAGGTCAGAACCAGATTCTGATTTATCAGCACACCAGAACCCCACAGCAGGCCGCTCTCAATCAGCACCACTCCAGGGTAAAATTCAGAGCCTGGCTTTTGGTTTGCAGTTAATGGAGCTTGAAGAGAGCCAGTGATTAAATGAGATGACTTTTCTATCAGCGACTCCTGGATGGCACCAGCCTGTAGCATGTTTTTCAGAATCAGGTGAACCGAGCACACAAGTGTCAGCCCAATCCATTCATCTGATTTCCAGCACAGTGGTGAAACGATAAAACCCACAAGGTAAGATCTTCCTCCTTTGCTAACAAACACACCGCCTCCTTCGGTGCCAGGCAAGCAGCGGGCATCAGTCAGAATCAGGGCATTCTCATCTCCTGCCACATTACTAACTATACCTTTACTAATCGTGTTCATGAAGAGGTCTGGACAGAGACCACCGAATGGAGACCCACATGCGATGACATGACACCCCTTTTTAAGAATGCCACTCTTCACCCATGGAATAGTTTCCTTACAAGTGCATATAGATGGAGTAGGCACTTTTAAAAGTGCAAACCAACTTAAAAACCTGGAGTCTTCCAGAACTTCTGTATCCAATGTGCCACCATAAAAGCCCCAGTTATCAGCCCCTTTGAAGATCTTGTGAAATGCATCTTGAAACTCCACACAATTAATCATCATTAACAGTTCAGCCTCTTGACGGCTCGTATTGCGTCTGTCCGTTACACACGATTGGTTGACGCAAAGGTGAATGTTATCTACATGCACTTTTATCTCTTCAGTGAAACTTTCAGGATGCAATACTTTCGCATCTTTCTTCGTGGACTGTCTGTCATTGATAAAGCGTGAGAACAAAATGCCACTACAGACAACAATCCCAGACTGGTAATTCAGAAACACTCCACTACAGCTCATTTCTTTATTCTGAGATCCAGATGTGAAGTTGAGTGGCTTCTCGGACACTGTGACAACACAACATGTTTCTTCCACATTCTTCATTTTCAAACGTTGGATATATATAGATTTAGATATGTATATATAACAGTATTAAGTCGGTTTAGTAAAATGGTCAGTTTTTTAAGCTAATAGTAATAATAGTACCAATTCTTGCATCTTGAAATGTGTTCAAGATATAAATGTCAAACGCGTCGCTGGAGGTCAAATTATAAATAAGAACACCATGCTAACAAACACTGTTTGTCAATAACAACTAGTTAGAGTTGCAATGAACACGTCTGACAAGCTAGATGATTTAATAATATCTATATTAACTTATCGCCGACTTGATATTGTTGCATGCGCTATCCATCTGCTGTGCTTCCTGGTATGTTTTCATTGGCGTAAAGTAGTCACGTGGTCGATGAATGTTGTAATAGGTAGTCCGACTCTTTCGAACAATTCGTTTCATAGAACCGGTTCAGTGATTCTTTTACGTCGCTGTTATCAAAGACATAAAAATACAATCGTTATATTCGAAAGAGACGTTTCTCGTGTCAAACCATTCGTGAATGAGTCGTTTTCGCTTTGTAAATAAATAGACGAGATATTAACCGGTTTTGTTAACCGGTGTTCTGTCGGTCGATTTGTGCTAAACCCTGTCAGATTTTCCTACCTCCCATTAAAACAGTGGGTAGAACAATTTGACAACGAAAAATGCTACCGGTGAAATTATGATTTATTAATGTCTACACCTACCACAACCCTTAACCTACCCTTATGCGAAATATTGATGTGCGCATGAGCAGTAAACCCCGGTAGGAAAATCTGACGGGTAGGATAAAATGTCAGGACACCGGTTCAGCGGATTCTTTGAAAAGATACAACTCCAAAGAAATGTTCGCTAAAAAAATCAGACGTCGTTTATTCATTGGACTGTGTTCTTGTGCAGGTGTGCTAGTTCATTCTAATGGTCATGTCACAGACGTTACAAAGGTAAGGATTCAGTATAGCCAAATAACCTTTTTTTTAACTTCACTAGAATGTCACTATTGTTTTAAATATTTATTCAAATTGCTTTCTACGATTCATAATTTCATACAGTATAGGCCTACAAAGTCCTAATACCAGTTGAACACCTCTGGTGTGACTTTAAATGCCGACTTTGAGCCAAAAACTCATCACCAAACACCAATGACTTGTATATGGGTACAGTCATTTTAGACACTTTCAAAACTGTTGCAACAGAGATGGAAATGCAGTTTTTAAATAAATTAAAATTATGCTTCCATCTTTGTTGCCACAGTTTTGGAAGTGCCTCCATATGTTCTAAAGAAGGGGGGTGTCCCAATAATTTTGTCCATATAATGTATGTACAAATCATTGGTGTTTGGTGATGAGTTTTCGGCTCAAGGTCTGCATTTAAAGTCACACCAGAGGTGTTCAGCTGAGATTAGGACTTTGCTTTATGCAGACCAGTCAAGTTCTTCCACACTGACTGAATCAATCATGTCTTTTTGAACCTTGCCTTATACACAGAGGCACTGTCATGTTAGAATAGAAAAGGGTCCTGTCCAAACTGATGCAATAAAATTAGAAGTACACAATTCCCTAGAATATCATTATATGCTTAAACATTAAGATTTGTACTCATGGAAATTACTAAAGTAGTCAAACCTGTTCATTAGAAGGGGGTGACCCAATATTTTTGGCAATATAGTGTATGTATGATTTCTTTGAGATCAAAGTACACACAGAAAATTCTAAATATATATATATTTTTATTTTTGTTTGCTTACTTCAGTGCATAAATGCTACAAAGTGCTACATGTGGCATGTACATAATCAGCCATTTCAAAAGATAAGCAGCATTGAAACTCCCAATCCTTTCACTTAAGCCTATGTACAAGTATGGGTAAAAGTGACCTAGTAGGCTAATATGACATTTTCTATTGCACAGGCAAATTTTCTATGAATTAAAAAAGCCTATATACTCTCATGCCATAACTGCAAATAAGTTACAGATGGCAGTCAACAAGTACTCGTTGCACAGTCAGGTAGTTTAGTGTTGAAACAGGCTAATGTAGACATCACTGGCACTGAGTGCTACATAAGCACAGTCTTAAAAGTATCAAAATACTGCATACAAATCAAATATTTGTACTTTTTATATAATAGATAGAAATATTTCATTTTAAATCTCAGGTAATTTTGATAAGCAAGCATGTACATTGGCAAAGCACACCAAATCACTTCACAAGCTTTTCCTTTGAACAGGTGGGAAATACAGAACTAGGAGAACCCCCCCCACCCCCCCCCCCCCCCCCCACCCCCACCAACATTAAGGCACTGAAGTAATTTAACATGAAAACAAAAACACTGATTCTGTATCTTCTGATGATTTCACATCAGAATTTCCAGCACAAGTGATGTTCACCTGATTAAAATCCTTGATTTAAATTTTCAATGGTATGTTTACCTTTCACATGGTATAAAATTGACACTGGATTGAAAAAAGCATTTTGTAACTTGATGCTATCTCTTAAAATAACCCAGCTCAGTCAACTGTTAAAGCAAACTGTATTTCTATCCCTGCTTTTAGAAAAGGAAGCAGCATAAATTACTGCTAAGGTAAACATAACTTATATAAGTAATTGCTACTGTAGCTTGAAAGAATGCATATCTCAGATACTTCTCTATCACCACACTGGATTTTATAGGCTCAGATAATATATATAACACCCCTGGTTACTAGTTTCATTTCAAGATAAATAATCAATTATTAAATAAGGATACACAGGTTTTGAATTAATAAACATTAAATATGTTAATCAATATATTGAGAAAGCCATCGAAAACCTTCACCATATCCTTGTCTCTTCAACACACTGCACATAAAGACTTCCATTGGCCTCAGGTTGAGTTCTTTCAGTGATGCATTCTCCTGTGTGAGACAAAAGACCATGTATTTCTCCAGAAAATATACTGTACAAGTAATAAATAAATTAAATATATTCCCTCAATGACCTACCTTTCCTGTGGTGTGTCCATAAAGACCAAACATTCCTCTCAGTGCATCCTCACTAATTGCTTCTGGACGGTCGATTTTATTCCCCAAAATAAGGATTGGCACATTGGAGATGGTTTCATCAGTTAAGAGGGCCTATGATTAAAGAGCAAGTTGCCCTAATTATTATTCAAATACATGGCTGTTTTTTTGATTGGTGGGACTGGGAAGAAATTTAAATTAGTGCACTGAAGTCAGTGCTGTGATATTCCTCTGCAATGTCAAACAAAGGTACAACTTTGTACCTTTTTTCTGAGATGTTTGGATGTGTTCATAGTTAAAAACTGATTAGTAAATAACTGGTCATAGACAAAACCATTGATTATATTTATATAAAAAAAAGAAAAAAGGAAAAGTAGACTTACATCCAACTCAATTTTGGCTTCCAGTAGACGTTCATGGTCAGCACAGTCAACAAGATACACTATCGCATTTATTGCTGGAAGATAATTCCTCCAAACCCTTCTTGCTGAGCATTGAGAATAGGCAAAATCAATTTGCATTGTGTTTAAGGTTGTTCTAGAATTTCTAAGCAAATTTGTTTATATATATATATATATATATATATTTCAAATAAATCTGCTTTAACTATAGCGGTGATTTATTTATTTTTTTATCTGAAATTTAAATTCCAAATATATTAATCATTTATTAACAAGTGTTATATTTACCTTGAGCATGTCCACCCAGGTCAAATGTTGTGAAAGTCATCCCAGCAATAGTCAGTTCTTCAGATGCTAACAGATAAGACATGATACGGTACAATGTGTACAATGATTGCTTTAACATATATAGAATTCAATTTGTAAGAATAAGCCATTCTGTTTTTGTACTTTCCATTTAAAATGTATACAGCTCATATTAAAACAGTAAAATATGTGGCACTTTGGGCTACTTACTAGGGTGAAGTGTTGGAACATGTTGCCCAAGTCGATCATCTTTAAGCATGTGCAATAATGTTGTTTTTCCAGCATTGTCTAATCCAAGAAAAACTAATTTCCCAGACTTTTTATAGAGTCCTAAAATGAAATGAGTTTATGAAAGCACAAAAGATCAACTACATTATGATGTGTTCATCAGTATTTCAGTATCTGTCTGATACTTTACCTAATAATTGTAACACACTGCTGAATCCTCTGTACAGCCAATCAAATATGAAAGACATTTTTCTAGCCTGTTCCCTGAAATAAAATAGCAGCAGAATGAGATAATTGTTTCAATGCAGTACAAGATCCAAGACTTTTCAAGGGGCTCTGCTAACTCCAGAATAAGCTCTTTGCCTAAATCTACTGTAAGCAGGTGAAAAAAAATGATACTACGTTACTAAATGACCCAAATTAACGTTTTGTCTCCAAGAGTGCATTTAAGAAAAGCAACATAAACCCTCTCGTAGCTATTAACCAATATCCCGCACATAACATGAGCAAGAAACTATTTCTAGTTGTGAGACCTTGTCATTTGACGCCATGGATATAGCACACAGACATAGCTGTCACTCAAAGGACAGCAACTCGGGTTCAAATTCAAGTGCATTTTTACACATTAATAAGGGTTTGCATAGTGAATTAAGATGAATACATGCGCAAGTAAATATTACTCTTCCCCAGCTGTACCTTAAATGTAAACATCGCAGTATACACAGCCCAAATGTTTTCTAGAAACGCGTCCATACAGTGAAGTTGAATGAGCAAAGTAGAGCATTGTGAAGGTAAAAACGCTCACTATGACAGTATAGATAAAACCTTAAAACCTGGCTTTTGGTGTTAAAAATGTTTCTATTAAACGTTGCAGCCAATGTCTAAATTTAAGGTCGCGTCATTTGTAAACAGCACAGAACACAATGGGATGTAATGGGAAAATATTCAGTCAATACCTGGAAGGGTCCGCTTCTATTGTAGACCAGTCAGTCTGGTCCGTGTTTCTGCTAAAAAACAGCCCGACTTTGACGTTTAACCGGAACTGCGTAGCTGCATAGGGTGGTCTCAGATCGATTGTAGGTTAATGTGTTGGCATCTGGTTGCTAAATGTTGACCGACTTCTGACAGCTAAGGCTTTACATTCAAAAGTTTGGGATCGATAAGATTTTTAAAAAATGTTTTTAAAACAAGTCTTTTATTCTCACTGTCGATATAAAAAACTGGATGACGAGTAACTTCTTACTGCTAAATTCTGAAAAACAGAGGTGTTAATTATCAGACCTACCCCACATGTAATAATAACCTAGATTCCTAGGTCCTAGAACACTATCTAACACTCGATGGCTGCTCTGTCAGTTCTTCTTCATCAGTTAGGAACCTAGGTGTGCTGTTTGATAGCAATCTTTCATTTGAAAGCCATGTTACTGTTGTTCTGTCAACACTGCACTGGCTCCCTATCAAACATCGTATAGATTTTAAAATCGTGTTAATTACTTATAAAGCCCTGAATGGCTTAGCTCCTCAGTACTTGAGCCAGCTCTTATTACATTATAGTCCTCCACGTCTGCTGCGTTCTCAAAACTCTGGCCATTTGATAATAGCTAGAATACCAAAATCGACTGCGGGCGGCAGATCCTTTTCCTATTTAGCACCCAAACTCTGGGACAATCTACCTAACACTGTTCGGGAGGCAGACACACTCTGTCAGTTTAAATCTAGATTAAAGACACATTTCTTTAACCTGACTTACACGTAACACACTAATTCACTTCTGTTATTCAAATCCATTAAAGGATTGTTAGGCTGCATTAATTAGACCAACCTTAACCAGGAACACCCCCCATAACACATGATGCACTCGTTGCATCGTAAGAAGAATGGCATCTACGCTAATATTTGTTTGTTTCTATTCTGTTTCTCAGTCCGTGTCCGGATCAGATGGTGGATCGGCGCCGGGAGATGATATATGTGGCCCTGATCGTCGGCAGAGGCCGGACACCTGGATGAGCCCCGGGGACATATCCCCAGTCACCGTAGCCACCCGATCCGGTCCGTATCCAGCCCAGATGGTCACTGCAGTCACCAGATCCAGTCCGTATCCAGATCAGATGATCACTGTGACCAGATCCAGTCCGTATCGATCAGATGGTGGATCAGCACCAGAGACGACCTCTACAGCCCTGAACGACAGCGGAGACCAGGACACCGAGATGAGCGCCAGAGACAGATCCCCAGTGAGGACCCCGTCACTTAGACAGCCATCGGGAAAGACCACTGGAACCAGTTGAGCCCTTACAATCTGACTTTGCTGCAGTTGGAATTGAACTGCTGGTTCGTTTGGCCAGAGGAAAACTGGCCCCCCGACTGAGCCTGGTTTCTCCCAAGGTTTTTTTCTCCATTCTGTCACCGATGGAGTTTTGGTTCCTTGTCGCCTCTGGCTTGCTTAGTTGGGGACACTTCATTTCCAGCGATATCGTCGACCTGATTGCAAAGACACTATTTAAACTGAACTGAGCTGGATGATGACCGCAATTCAATAATGAAATGCATTTAACTGAAAATCTATTTTTTAATCTTTTCATTTGACATTATTGACACACTATTTTCCTTTTTTGATATTCTGCAGTTGCTTTGACACAATTTACATTGTTAAAAGCGCTATATAAATAAAGGTGACTTGACCTGATTGTAAGGCTTCATTCGTTAAAACCACAGTAATATTGTGAAAACTTATTACAATTTAAAACAACTGTTTTCAATTTAATATATTTTAAAAGGTCATTTAATATATTTTAAAAGGTCATTTATTACTATGAAAAGATTATATTTCAGCAGGCATTACTCAAGTGTTACATGATCCTTTAGAAATCATAATGTACTGATTTGGTGCTCAAGAAACATTTCTGTTGCGTAATTTTTTTATTATTATTATTATTAAAACTGTATTTTTTAATCAGGATTCTTTGAGGAACAAAGTTTAAAATATATATATATATATTTTTAAAGCATAAATCTTTTGTTACATTATAAATGTTTTTCTGGTCACTTTTGATCAAAGTAACGTATCCTTGCCTGAATAGGAGTATTTCATACAAAAAATTTTTACTGACCCCAGAATTTTGAATGGTAGGGGTGGTGCAGGAAAAAAATTTTTAACTGTTATTGAAATTCTACATGGTAAAGCATTAGTTCACCCAAAAAAATGTCATAATTGTTTTGTTCCACACTTGTATGACATTGTTCCATGAATGTTAGGTAGAATGGCATCTCCAGTCACCATTCACTTACACTGTAAACGAGGCTGCCAGCATAATATCCGTTGTTCCACAGAACAAAGAAAGTCGTGTGGGTTGAAACAACATGAGTTGGCATAATCAACAGAATATTTCAATTATGTAAAGTCAATCTAAAACAGAACAAAAGGTATCAACAAAAAAATGTCTGATAGTCGTGTCATATGAGAAAAGCTTTATTAAAGCATTTGTTCAGAATCTTACAGTACCTGAGTTTGACCACTATTAGCTAACTTTAGTATCTGTTACACAGAATATCTAACCATTATCAAATACAACTTAACTTAGCAAGACATTGGTTAGCTCCCCTACATGTTAATTTTAGATTCAGTCCCCAGATAAGTTGTTAAGTGCCCCTGTTTTCATAAAATACCATTATTCTAGACAGATAATGACATACATTTTCGAAACATGATCAGACTGGTCCATTCACAGTGTTATGTTCTTCAGTTCTTTGCATAGTAGAACCATTTGTCAACTGAAAAGCCAGCACAACAAAGTAAATGTCAAATCTTGAAAGAAAAAGTGTAAACTCAAACTGAATGCACAAGTAACAGTAAAAATATTTTTTAAAATAGACAGATCTGATGTTTCACTGTAAAAAAAAAAAAAAGAGAAGAAAATGAAATCAAACCTGAGCTTGGAACTGGACTAGCCACTCCACATGGGCAAGACTGAAAAATTAAAAGAAAAATTTGTTTCAGTTACCACACTAGTGAGGCCTTGCTTGTCATAAGGAACCACTATTACTGCTAGTCATCTGTATTTACAATTAATAAAACAGTGAATAAATTAATTGAAAGCAAAAACAAAGTTCTTACTCCATCAACAACTGCTTTGGCTTCATCTGCCGAACAGCAGAATGGACTGTCTCCTTCTGAGACACACGTGTTCTTGCTGCACAGTAAAAGAGAAAAAAATGATTTTATATTATGTTGATGTGTTCCAGCAGTAAACCATGTCTACAACAGGTTATCTGTAGTGATTGAAAATGAAAGTGCAAACCGTCAGAGCTGAAATAAAATACTATGCAAAATGAGCAAACAAATGCAGACCACTGAAGAAACATTCCCTTACCAGTTTAGTTCTCCAGCATTGGTTTGTTGTGAGATCAGTGCCTTCCAGAAGCCATGTGTGGCTTTGATTGTATCAATAGCAAAGTTCTGGAATAAATGTAGCATATTTATATGACAAATATGACCAATCACAAATTAAAGCTTGTTTACAACAACTTTCTGAACTACACACCTTGTCTTTGAACTCTCCGTTGAATGCAAACTGGTTTTCAGGTTTCCCATCAGGTACCTTGTACCTCCTGAACCAGTCAACTGTGGCCTCAAGGTAGCCAGGCTTGAGTCGCTTCACGTCACCAATGTCTATATTTCAATCCAGAAAAATGATAACAATTACATATATCTCTCTCTTCTAAGTCAAGTGGAAAGCAACGAGTGTTACTTACTGTTCAAGTCCTTTGCCTCAGGGTCATCAACGTTGATTGCAATGACTTTCCAATCAGTTTCACCTTCATCAATCATTGCTAAAACACCCAGCACTTTCACTTTGATAACATCTCCACGACAGCACACCTGTGAAGATCAAGCATTGTAGGGTTTGTTAATCTAATTCAACTTTAGCTGCACATATGACAGCTTGCTTTATAAATTTGTCTTTATTTCATACAATCAGACAAACACTGATATATCTATACCTTGTTTCCAATTTCACAGACATCGATTGGGTCATTGTCACCACAACACCCTGTGTCATTGTCTTTGTGCCCAGGGTCTTCCCAAGTCTGTCAGAAAATATTTAAAGAAAGTTGTTGTAAAAAAGACACAATGGCACATGCAATTCACATCTACGGTGGCCGAGAGAGCACAACGCGCTGTAACTTCAGAAAACACATACAAATAGAAAAAGCACCAGCAAATCAAGAAAACATCTTCATCAATTTGACAGCAGGTGCTGCAAATGCTCACAACACTACCAAATAAAGAATTTTATTTGCAGCACGTTTCTTTGTTTGGTTGTGTTTTGCGAGCATTTGCAGCGTGCGTGTTGTCAAATTGATGAAGTTTTCTTAATCTGCAGGTGTTTTTTTCTACTTGCAGTGCGTTTCTTTATTTGGTTGTGTTGTGAGCATTTGCAGCGCGCGTTGTCAAATTGACAAAGTTGTTTTCTTAATTTGCAGATGTTTTTTCTGTTTACAGCACGTTGAGCTCTCTCGGCCACCGTACACATCTACAAGAGAGGTCTTTAAAAATAAAAAAAACTGTCTCCACCAAGATCACTGGAATGCAGTGAGATGGAATAAATGTATTTCTCCTGCAATGAAGGAAAATCTGTACAATCGTATTTTCATATTGACAAGCCATACTAAAGGCATCAAGTACTAAAATAATCTGTTCATGAAGCTGGAATGGATATAAACTGACATTCAAAAGTTTGGGGTCAATAAGATTTTTTAAACAAATTAACACTTATGTGACCATCACAACATTTATAATGTTATAAAAGATGAATGTTTCTTGAGCAGCAAATCCGCATATTAGAATAAGGTAACATGGAGAAATGGCTGCTGAAAATTCAGCTTTGCCATCACAGAAATAAATAACATTTTAAAATATATTAAATAAGACAACAGTTTTTAAAAATAGTTGTAATAGATAATATATCATAATATTCTACTGTATTTTTGATCAAATAAACGCAGCCTTGGCAAGCATAAGAGGTTTCTTTCAAAAGCATTAAAATAAATATTACTGACCCCAAATATTTGAAACAGTTAACTGATTCCAGAAACTGAAGCGGTTTCTATCATCTGTCTGTTTTATTCTTGGTATTTAATGTGAGATAAGTGCTGATTTAAAGCTTACTTGAGGGATTGCTCCATAATTCCAAATATAGCCTTTGTGGGGGAAAACATTGGCCACGTAGCGCAAATTGCTCTTCTTCACATCTTGCTTAATGGGGTTCAGTGGGTCTTTTGTAGCAATCTGAAAAGTAAACCATAATGTTATACATACAAACACCAAATAGTTGATGAGTCATTATTTAGTTTAAATGTCAATACACAACCCACCACAAAATGTAGGTTAAAAGTCTTTTTCCTTTAACTGTACGGTCACCATTCGTGTTTTAAGTGTGTAAATCTATGACCTTGCAAAATAGCCTGTTAAAAAGTGCTCTATTCTATTGTTTTATTCTGTTATACTGAATATAATATTCTGTTACACATAAGTGGTGTAGTTTTGTACTGTTGGTCATACTTTACCTCCATTTTTGCATTTGTCCATCGTGGTACTTCAACAACCATGTGGAAAACGTTCTACAGAGAAAAAATATATATTTTTATTAAAAAAAGGGAACATATTTACTAAGCCTCTATGTGACATTCCCATAATTTTAACCTTAATATTACTAAAATAATTAATATAAAGCCATGAGAATGATTAATCAAGGCTTTACACAGGTAAGATATAAGAACAGTCCAAAGTATTGAACGATTTAAGATGACACTATTGAAAGGGTAAAGATCACTTCTCTAACAGACCAAGTCCCTTCACCCGATAAAGAGCTGATATACACTGTGCTGGATTGTGAAATGGCCGTTCACTGCCAAAGGGGTCCCATAAGGGAGGGGGATATACACGGAGACTAGGAGAAGAGAAACTATGAACATATTAAATTTAACATACTGTACCTGAGCTTCATCTGCATACATAGGTATGTCATGGAATGGTGAAATGTACTTTCCATCTGAGTTCTCTGGTTAAACAAAAAAGAAGTTTGAATTGCATAACATATTTCTGTACAAATAAACATTTCAAAAAGGAAGCTGATCCTGATTTTCTGTAATCAGTGTTATCTGATCACTTAAAACCTGGCTGATTTCCATATTATAAATAAAAATAACTGAATAAAAAATGGCATCATGTCCTCTGTTGTTTATCTTGAAATTGATACATAACATGCAATGAGATTTTCCCCCTAGTTTTTATTTTTCAAAGCAAGAAAAAATGAATATATCTGTCGTATAGCAGATATTCGGAAATGTGTTATGGTCAAGCCCAGGTACTTAAACTTTATTAAATTGTATATTTTGGGTGCATTTATGGACTTTTATGAAGCATATCATATAACCCAAAACATAACAGAATTAATCACACCACTATTCATGTTCAAAGAAAGCTGAGATATTCTGTACAACTTCTCACTAGGTTTTCCAAAGAAGAAAGTCAGGTTTGATGCATTAGTGATGACAGAATATATATGTTGAAGTGAATTATTGCTTTACACAGCACAAGTTAATAAGAATGATCTTGCCGTGTGTGTATATAATCAATATTGTCAATAATTGTACTTCTCAGAAGAGAGCAGGTGACCTCATGCTGCTGCTAAGGATGAGATGTCTAATGCACAGCTGGCAACTAAAATAAACAAATCGCACCCAATTTTGTGGAAAATAGTCCAGCTTAAGTATCTTCATATTTTATTCATCCGAAATCATTTTAAACAATGCAGACAGTATAACAGAAAAAAGATATTTAAGAAAATTTGTTAAAAGCAACCGAGTGCTGCAACCCTGGATTTACCCGTCCTTCATTTACACATTTTAATGAGCTTAGGTTATACCAACAATGCAAACAAAAATAACATCGTTTGCGATGTTGCACTGTTGGTAATAATAAAATATGATCATTTTGGGGACTTTCGGTTTTTACTATACACCGGTTTAACAGGTTTACTTCCTTCAAACTGAGAACAACTTTGCACAAATCTACAGTTAATCAGACATTACAATAAACTGTATGTATCGAATATCAACTTAATTCGTAAAATCATTACATTTATTAATTTGATTAGGTTTTATGTCAGAAATGACGCGAGAAAAAGCGACACGTGGGACTTGCGGCCCAGCCCCTTTCATCTTAAATCAATGAACTGTCCTGACCGTACAGACAGAATTCATACTTACTGAAATAAATCCTGTAACTCAAAGTGTTAGGGTTTCCTCTTTCTTGAGTGGAGAAACTCATATTGTGCGCTCTGTGTGTTGATTCCGGTAGGACAGCGGAGACGTGCTAGAGGAAATCGCGCATGCGCAGAGAGTGAATCGCGCAAAAGAAATGTATGTGCATCTGATTTGTGAATCGGCAGTGATAGACAGTGCTAGAAGATCTTGTGAAAGGAAATATGAAATATCACACTTTTTTTTTAATGTGTTCAAACTGAGACAGCTTTGCATAGTTGCACCTAAAATCCTAAATCTAAGCTGTTTTTTCTGCTCTTGGCTGGTTTGAGTTGGTGTTTACAGCCTGGCCAATCTTACCTTTATTTTCTAAACAGTTCACCTGTTTTAGCTGGTCAGCAAGGTGTTCTCTCAATCTAACCGACTGTCTCTAACCAAGTGCCCAAATCCAAATATGATTCAATATATTAAGCAAAGGAGTTCTTGAGCAACAAATAATCATATTAGAATGATTTCTGAAGGATCTCGTGACACTGGCTGCTGAAAATTCAAATAACATTGTATAATAGATAAATGTTTATTTGCAGCACGTAATTTACAGCAAATATTGTATATTTGAAATTATAATAATATTTCACAATTTTACCGTTTTTCCCGCATTTGTATCAAATAAATGCAGTCTTGGCGAGCATAAGTGATTTCTTTCTAAAACCTATTCATTACTCATTATATATAATCTGAAGCGTGCAGAATATGTTTATTCGCTATATTATTTTCTCACGCTCTCGTCTTTATTTTCTAACAAATATATATAATTCTCTTATTTATACTTTCTACCATCTAGCCATCTTTTCGCTGAATATTAAAATTAATATAATGATGACGTTTCGCGGAGTGGGCGTTTCTGCGACGTATTTCTCCGTTGACGTCATATCCTCCTAGCGCTCTTCGCTTCCTGCCTGGCGGAGGGAGGGGTCGGTGCTGACGGCTGGGAGGACGAGCTGAACGTTAAGAAAGCCTTGGGAAAGCGATAAGAAACGAGGGGAAAGGGCCCGAGGTTTTTTTTTAACCTTCCATCGGGAAAACTTATCGCTCGACTCTGATTAGCCCCCGAAGCAAGTGCAATGTCGTCCAGTCGTCAGTTTAGTGAGAGCAGGGCCATCCCGACCACCAGGACGGTGCTGATCAACGACTCAACGCAGCTACCTCACGACTATTGCACCACTCCTGGAGGCACTTTATTCTCCACCACCCCGGGAGGTAATAACCCAGGCTGTTTGCCTGTTGTTTGTGTGGAGACCGTCTAATGTTAGAGGGTGGCTTGTGTTAGCCAGGAAGCCGTGACCACATAAAAGGCTGTCTCAAAACCTAGTGTTCAACCTGCTTAGACAGTATTAAGGGGTCGTAGGAAAGTTTAGTTAGCTTAAATGTAGACAGTCTGATGATGCTCAAAATGTCGAGACGTTTTAATCGACGATGACCAAAACATGTTGCCTAAGAAGGCTGCTTCCTGTGCTTTTGAGACACAGCCATGTAGTTCAAAACAAAAACAGCGCCGCCTGTGCGTCTCTCTGATCAACATGATTGGTCCGCAGTGACTGATGAACAGAACACAACAAGGGAATGCATTAGATTAAACATATACAGAGAATGGCACATGTAGCAGTAAACACCCTACCTTGTCTTGATTCTTGATTGCTGTCAATCATTACTTGATGTTATTGTTGTTTGTTGCGACCATTGATACTAAATTAGTCTTTGTGATTCCAAAAGCATTAAAATGTGCCATAATAACATCTGTTTCACATTTTTAAGGCAGATGATTATCATAAGGAAAAGTTCACTCAATATTTACTCATTACCATGTTGTTTTCAATCCAATGTGACTTGTTTTCTTCCTTGTAACACTAAAGGAAATGTGTCAGATTGCTTCAGGATTATGAAATTTTATGCAGGCTGGTAGTTATGTAATAAAACCAGTTTATAACCGTATGTTTATTATGACAATGCAGGAACTCGAATAATCTATGATCGCAAGTTCCTGTTAGACCGGCGTAACTCACCCATCGCCCAGACCCCACCAGCACACCTGCCGGTTATCCCAGGAGTGACAAGCAAGAACATCCTGAATGAAAACAAGAGGAATGAGGCTAACAACATCAACAACCATGATGTCAAGCCAGGGCAAGGTTAGTCTTTAAAACTGACCAAACTGGAACTGTTTTTACTTGAACCTCCCTGCTTTGTGCTCAATCATCGTATGTACACAAACAGTAATAGGTCTGGTTGACTAGGGTTAGACTAGTGTTCACTCATACTATTCTCTATTAATTGTCATGCATGATTGTTTTGTGTGTGTGTGTGTGTGTGTGTGTGTGTGTTGCAGGTGAAGATGCTCAGTTTGAGATGGACATCTAAAGAGGAGGAACCAACGTGAAGAAAGATTAATAACCTGGTACCTGTGTGCCAGTGGCTTGGCTTGTAGAAACCAATGTTGTGAGCCCTCTCCTTTAGCTCGCTCTAGCTGCTGGGTACTGCATAATCATGGGGATAAATGACTAAAAGTTTGCCCAGTGGGGCTGCTGGAGCCCTGAAAGTTAATCTGGGAGCCTGTTGAGCTCTTTTTGTTTAGGTTTCAGGGCAGCCACCAGCTGTACTTGCTTAAGTCATTTAGAGCAAGGGAAAAATTCTGTTTTGTAAGTGCCCGGATATGTTACCAATTTACCGTAATAGACAAATCAGCCATCAGAGATTCACTGCTGATAGATCAGAGTACACTGTTCCAGTTGATACCCTTAATGCAGTCTGCTTGGTTCACATGTAAACTGATTTGCACTCAAGTCAGGAAATGCAGTTATCTGTATGTACATGTCCTCCCAAATGTAAGATCTTTTTTTTTTTCCATCCAAAACAATTACTGGATTTTTTTTCTAGTTTTATTTAAAAGGGACAGCAGGATTATCATCATACTTTTGATAAAAAAAATGAAAGGATTCCGTATTCATTCCAAGTCTTTTATATCAGTTAAAACAGTTGACTTTTTTCCTAGATTTTTATTTTCAGGTATTTGTTCAGCTCAGAAAAATAGTTTTATAAAATTGTCCAAAAACAGACCACAGACCTTAATTACTCAGTTGAATTTATATAGGATTACGATGCCAAACTAATTTTCTAGTTTTATTTAGAGCTACCCCAGAATTTCAGCATTTCAGACCACAGTCTTCTAATTTCCTTTAGCCCTTTTAGCTGGTTAATTTTAAGTAATAACATCTGATCACAATTTTGAAAGACCAAACTGTTACCTTAGGCCAGAGAGAATGTTTCTGTTCAGATTTGTCCTGCTTACAGTGTGATTTGTACCTACCTTTGCATGGCGAGACACTTGAAATGTCAACATCAGCTCTTAATTCACATCGTCTGGTTAAAGGTAGACAATACCAAGTACCGTTGGACTAATTAAGAGTTTAATATACTTTTTGAAATGATGACAAAAAGAGAGCTGGTCTCAGGAAGCACTTGCATTATGTACCTAACACATACACATCTTATGGCTCCGTTCATGGTGAAATAGCACAGTGAATATTTAACTAATATCAGCTGTGACATCTACTGTCACATTCCGATTAATACAGTCCTTACGAACCTTGATAATCAAATCAAAGGTAGCAAAGCACTGAAGGGTTGTTTTGGTCATTTTACTATTGTCTCTCACACAGCCACATAATGTGAACGATCCTTTGAAAGATGGATAGTTTTGTCGTGACCAGACATTCATATTTTGATTCAGATCAAACATCTTGAAAACTTGAATTGAATCTTTCCAATGCTCTTCTATGCATGTTCTTTTTAGTCTTTAGTTCACAGATCATTTAGATGTTGAGGAGGTTTTTTTTGGGGATGCCAAATCTTGTGGAAGGCGAGAAGGTTTGATTAATATTGAAATGGAATTAAGCAAAGAGATTATCCAAACAAAGTGACTTAAAGAGGATAAGACTTATTCTCATGATTTTAATTGTCTCTTTCTGTGCTCCGGTCATTCTCTGAAGCACAGTTTTTTCTCTCTCTCTCTCTCTCTCTCTCTCTCTCTCTCTCTCTCTCTCTCTCTCTCTCTCTCTCTCTCTCTCTCTCTCTCTCTCTCTCTCTCTCTCTCTCTCTCTCTCTCTCTCTCTCTCTCTCTCAAATACAGTTCCCTTTCATACCTTATACAAGATCAGTTCCTTTCTCTTTGATTTCTTTCCAACTTTCAAGTTGAGGATAAGATCAAGATATTGCTATGTTTTACTAGAAAACATTATATTTTTGGAAACATGTTTGTTATTATTTACTTTCTTACAGAGATGGAAAGATTTTCAGATAAAGCAGAGTAATATTTGTAATGGTAATGGACTGGTTAATAAATAAACACGGTTTAGCTTCGACTTTGATTGGTTGCAGTTAACTTTCTATAAAATATTCAATACTGGTGAAATCCTTGACAATTAGATGCTCATTTTCATTTCCGATTTGATTGATAGACTTTTGTATGAGTCATATTCAAGTAATAATGATTTACAGTAAAGGGAAGTTGAAATACTGTCCTTCTGTAATAGATTTGTCAAATCCCAGCTTGTTTCTGAAATATGGATGTTTAGTTGCTTTTTTTTTTTTTTTTTTAAAGGATCACTGCTTACTTTTTCTTCATACTTTCCCCAGGTCTCAGAAACTTTCGGAAATGCATTTAGCTCTCTGTTTGATGGGATTTAGGTTGAAAGTTTTATCTAATTTGGCAGAAATTGGAAACTGTATTTTCTTTCCCTGTTCAATTTCATTTTAATGAAATGCCAATGCCAGTGGACACTGTTACAGCAAGATCAATAAAAGTACCTTCATATCAACTTGTGTTTGTCTTCTCTGCTAAATGCTTGTGCATTTCAATATGCTTGAATGTCATGCAAGCAATGTTTGAAATGCTAGAGTTTGCCGCTAGATAGAGCAGTAGGGTAAGTGTACCAGCTCTTCGTTTTATGAATGCAAAATCGAAAAAAAGCCCTCTTAAGTTAGTTTTGGCTCTGGTTTTGTAAATGCTAAACTGTTTTATACCAAAGCGGTAGTTGTCAATGTTTCTTTTCTTGTCTCTAGCTAGAAGCCCTTATTACAGTAGATAAATGCATGCGAAGGCGAGCTTGGTTGCTTGGAAACTCATGGCATACACAACGTGTCCACTTCACACCAGCAGATCAAGCAGAGGCTGTTTTCAATGCAATGAAAGACATTCGACACACTGGCAGTGGTGAAAATTACGAACTTGGCCGACAGTGAGCAACGTCTCAACTTGAGGTTGAGATTAACTAGCACCATTACAAGAAAATCAAGTCTAACCCAGAATATTATAAAGATCGTACTGTTTAAATTGATCAATGTCAGCTTATTCATACTCTGCCCCCTACATCGCAGGCTTTTCAACATTTCAGGCATGTCTGCAGCACCGTTGCTGGGAGATGGAGCTGCTACTGACTGGTGAAATGATGAGAATCCACCCACCGACATCCTCCTCTCCCATAACATTTATTGCCAGTAAAAAAGGCAGCTGAAGGAGGTGGCCATTCTCTCCGCCCCCTGTGTTATCCATCTGCACTGCTGTCTGTTGAGACTCGCTCTGCTGGATTGACACCTGACTGCATGTCTTTGGACATGTGAGGGACATTAATTGACAGGACTCAAGATGAGTGTGACACGGACTTAGTCTTCTTCTATCTCTAATTGTTTCTCTCAAGTCCTGACAGGTGTCTGAGAGAGCGGGTAGCAAGGTGAGGAAACTTTTATATTTACTTACCCTATTTCCTTGTCTTGGCTCCGGGGTAGAAATATTTGCTCTATTAAGTGTTCAATTATGTCATTTTGTTTTAAACTGTGCTTGGCATAGCTAAATTTTATTCTCGTCTTATCAGTCAGCATCCTGTGAAATGCTGGTGGGCAAGTGTACTTACTAAGTGTACTACATGAGAGTTGATTTGCATGAAATCTCAGAACATAATAGATAGAGAACTGGATATTGTTTTTATACAACAGTTTAATAAAGTTAAAGTAACTTGCATTTTAGATGTATTGCCAGTTTAGTTTTTTTTTTTTTTTTTTTTTTTTTTTTTTTTACGAACTACAAAATTGGTCCCAAAGAAGCCACAGATTAAAAGTGGAGTCTCTAAATGAATCAGTGTTTTGAATCAGTGAATGATTCAATGCAAATCACTCGTCACCTCCTGGTATATCAATGTAATATGCAGAAAGATCCACTTAAAAATATCTAAAATATTCTTTATTTCCAGGTTTTCTATAGTTCATTTTATTAATGGCCAAAGTAAGAAACAAATGAAGACATTTGACGAATACAGTTATTACAGAAGCCTAAATCAATGAATAAATAAATGAAAATTTACAATAGGTTAACATTTATTTAGTATAATAAAATAAAAAAGTTATATTATTAGGAAAGGTTATTAGTGGTTCAAAGAAAATATTGATTTATTTTATTTTAGGGCATCATGCATTTAAAAAAACGTGTTGCAGTTTGTGTATGTGTTACACAGCCTCTTATGATCATTGTTTCAGTATTTTCAAATTCTGATTGTGATGTTGATTGAAAGCCTAACACTCTTGAACAAAACACTGCGGTTGTTTTTAAACTCATTTCTTAGCAAGAACGAGGATGTGCCAATCACTGGTTACTCCCACTCACTGCATATCTGTGCACTGATCTGTGCAGCATTGAACAAATGCATCCTGGGGCCTTTCCCATCCATATTTAGAGATTTTTGTTGTTGTTTTTTGTTCTGTGACCGTGATACTCGGACACAACTGGAATTTAAATCAAGCCCCTGAAAAGGGAAGCATTGCTCTTGGTGCCAGCGACTCAGTATCCCAAACTTTCAATAGACCAGCCAGTTATATAAACATAAGGCAGGAATGTCCTAATGACATTCACAGAGCTATCATATATTTCCCAGTGATATCTCTCTGGCACAAACTTGATCTTATGAAAGAGGAGGGGAAAAAACATGAGTTGTTTAATTAACTGCATTATCACTGCAGTACATGCAGGAAATTCGTTTGGCTTCATGATTCTGACATTAAACACTTTCAGATTTCGGTAGATGTAAAGGCATCAGAAATCTTTCATCTTGCATTTTCTCTCACTTTTGGCTTTCTGTAATGTCTCCGTCATGGCCTTTGCATGGGCTGTCCCTGTGAATGTCTGGAGCCGCCCACACTGTCGTCTGGTTGCCAGATGTACTGTATTTCTTCGTGGCCCCCAGAAGGGTTGGAACGGCTATCCTGTCACTGTGAGAAGAGAACCGGAGAGGCACTGAGCGAGAAAGAGAAGAAAAGAGATTAGCAAAACTTTGGTAGTGGTTGGAGTTAAAACAAAAGGCTTTTTATGTTAAGATTCAGCTAGCAACAGGAAACTGAGTTCGTGTTGACAGAATTTGCACTTAAAGAGAGACCTGAACCCTTGCTGAAACTAAGATGCAAAAACCAAAGGATGTGAACACACGCGGCACAGCTGTGAGACCGTAAGCCACTCATCTAACAATCAAATATGACAGATATGCTATGCACATTCAAATTTGATGTCTGATTTACCTTTGGGTCTGTAGAACACATTAAAATCTTCAATAATGTGTTTATTAGGCGGTTTTGTAGTGCATTACATGTGTTGGGGTTCCAGGAAATTTAATCTTTGTGGTCTTGCATCACAAAGTGCGTCTGGCTCTTTAAAAAGTGCAAATGTTAGAAATAACCCTATGTAAAATGACTAACATGTCTGCCTGTTTACTTTATATTAGTCACAGTATAAATCCTCATTCCAGCTCTGTGCAGATTATGGGTACGAGTGCCAGTGCAACTTCCCAGGCTGCTCCGTTTGCACCTACACACCAGGCTGATCACCAAGGGAACGGCATGGGTGGGCACAGACGCTCACTACAGTCTGTGAACATTCGCAACAGCAAGGCCAAATCCATCATCACAAACAAGGTGGCCCCTGTTGTCATCACGTAAGTGACAAGTGCAGCATGATGCTTTTTAAAACTGTCCGTAAGGGCCCTCATATGCACAAAATGTCACACCTGTGTGTTACTCTTTGAGCGAAAACTATTGTAGATGCCATCAACAACTTCTCTTTATCTTAAAGGGACAGTTCACCCAAAAATGGTGACTTTGGCAACTCACCATCAAGTTGTTCCAAACCTACATGAGTTTCTTTCTTCTGTTGAATACAAAAGAAGACATTTTAAAGAATGTTAGTTATCAAACAGTTGCTGGTAGCCATTGACTTCCATAGTATGAAAAAAATACTATGTAAGTCAATGGCTACCCTCAACCATTTGGTTACAATCTTTTGTGCTGAAGAGAAGAAAGAAACTCATGCAGGTTTATAAATAGCAGAGGGTCAGTAAATGATGACAGAATTTTCATTTTTGGGTGAACTGTCCCTTTAAACGAAAAGACTAACTATTTTGTCCAGTTTGTGGGTTTTTTATATTTTATTAAATATATGACAGTTTGGTAGACGTTATGATTGTTGTCTCTATACAGAAACAACTGCAGGGAAGAGTTTCAGATTCATGACCAGATCCAATCTGCCAACTACTCAATGGGAAAGATATCTGACCTGTTGCCGGAGCACTACCTAGTGCTGGTATGTTTCACCTTTTGAGATTTAAACTAAATATTTAGAGCTTAATACTTTAAAAAGCCTGGAGGTGTAATGGAAAATGTAATAATGAGCAGGAAATGTAGATCAATGATTTCTTGTCATTTACGATGAAATAAGTTTTATGACTTGCTTTCATATTGTCCAGGGGGAGTTTTTTATGGTACAGGATGTATACAATGGAGCTGATGTCTTAAATACTACAAAAAGTCACGGGGCCCCCAACTTCCGCAAGGTCAATGGAAACTACCCCCTGTTTGGAATGGGCCAACCTAGCCTGAGTGGTTTCAAACAGGTCCTCCAGAGATTGCAGATTGATGGCTGTGAGGTCAGTGAGTGCTCCTTGTCCTTGTCCAGTAGGATGAAAGGCAGTGAGGCACTTTCCATGAATACAGTTCACTTTGGGGTCCCATTACTTTTTTTTTTTTTTCCTGTAAGAACCATTAGATATGTTAGATATTATGTTATTATGTAGCATAAAACTGACCTACACTCTTAAAAATTATTTACAGCAATGCCATAAAAGAATAATTTTGGGTTTACCAAAGAACCTTTCAATGAACAGTTAAGAACCATTTTTCTCAGTGCGAAGAACAATTTATAAATCTAAAGAAAGGAACCATGGAACCATTAATGCCAATAAAGAACCATTATTTTTAAGACTTTAGCATGTGAAGTAACAAACAAATGTCTGTAGTATCCTGTAAAATGGTGATTTTCGTCTGTCCCAACTCAGAGGTCTTAGCCACCTTGACTACCATATGTTCTGCAGATAGACCTTCAAGTAATGATCAGGTTAATTGCTGTTTGTTCCTAAAAAATATGTGAACAGGAGGTGATTTTCATCTGTTTGAGGGAGGAACCAGTGGTCTTCTTCCGATCAGATGGAGACTTTATTCCGTACACTCCCAGAGGAAGAGAGAACCTCCATGAGAACCTGCATGACCTAGACAGAGAGCTGAGTGCAGAGCAAATAGAGCTCTCCATCCGGAAAGAGGTCTGTTATAGAGCAGAACAAGTTGTATGAGGAGGATCGCTTGCCATCCTTTTATGGTGAAATGTTGACAGAGGTCACAGTGTCTGCTCAGTGTCAGGCTTTAATTCTCTGATATCTTCTCCAGTTGTGTGACTTTGCCAAGCTGAGTGAAAATATGTTCTATGTCTATAATGACATTGAGCATTTTAAAGATGAACCTCAGCAGGTGCAGATTCTGTCAGAGGAGGACATTCATGTAACTGAGGAGGTCTACAAAAGACCACTTTTCTGTCAACCACTGCACAGGTAATTGCTCATATTTAATGACTGAATAAAATCTATACTGTTCAAAAGTTTGGGATTGCTGTGTTTTTGAAAGAAATTTCTTATGCTCACCAAGGTTGCATTTTGTTGATCAAAAATACAATAAAATGTAATATTGCTAAATATTACTCTAATTTCAAATAACTGTTTTATTAATTTTAATATATTTAAAAAGTTTATTCCTGTGTGCAAAACTGAATTTTCGTTTGCCATTACTCCAGTGTCAAATTATTTTTCAGAAATCATTCTTTGTGTTGCTCAAGAAAACATCTTATTAACAAAGTTGCATACAGTTGTTACATTATAAATGTTTTTACTGTCACTTTTGATAAATTAATGCATCCTTGCTAAATCAAAGTATTTTATCGACCCCAAACATAAAAGGCATTTGAACAGTATCAAAAATAAATGATGATGGCATGGAAAAAACTTTCCAAGACACTTTTTTTAATCTTTGTTTAAAAATAGCAGAAATCTGGCAAAAAGTAGTGCCCATAGATGAACAAAAACATGCATATGTGAATCAAAACGAATCTTACTTTTTAGATTCTTTTAGTTCTGTGTATTGTTTAGTGATAAAAATTTGATGAATTTAGATATTACAGATTGCCGCTCCCTGTGGAAGGGGCACCACTGGAGGATACATTTGATGCCTTTGTTAATATACTCAGGGTAAGAGCTCCATGAATATTATATCTTTTTTTCTCCCTCTACTTTCTAAGTTTAAAATAACTCCATGTGAGCTCTGGGTTCTTATATCTGATGATTTGTGTCACTGAACCAATAACTCATCCCAAGAACCCAGAACTTTAAACCCAGCGCTAGCCATATTTATATTTAACAGTCACCAGTAACATCAATCTTTGAAAACCATATTAACACAGAAAAATTTAACTTAAGACCATGAAAAATGACTTAAGGTATCTGCTCATGATCACAAAAAAGAAAGATTTTTTTTTTCCATCTTGATTTCCTTTTTTTTTTTTTAGTTTGACACAGCCAAAAATGAATTTGTGTTCTTTTTTGATGTTAAAGAAACATATACAGACATGTATATTGTGCTATAGCATTGTTATACACTTAGATTCCTTTAGTTCGGACAATGTGCTTTTACAAATTCACCTACCTTTGTGTCCACCAGGAGACCCCAAACCTCTCTTTGATGCGGGACAGCTCCAGACCTCTGCCTGCACTGCTCTTCAGCTGCCAGGTGGGCGTGGGACGCACCAATCTTGGCTTAATTTTGGGAGCCTTAGTCTTCCATCACCTGCAGGGGGCATCAAAGAGCCCCAGGTACCTGTAGTACACTGTCAGTACAGTTTCAATTAGTCTACTGTTTACTCTCTCAAAGAAGAGCATTGCTTAATTAATAACACTCTACTGTGGTAATATTGTGTTTTAAGGTCCATTCTCTGTTTAAGTTCTACTTACTCTTCATCTCTTTCACAGGCAAGAAATGCAGAAGAGTGAACACAAATTGGATTTCCAAGTGATTCAGTTGCTTATCAGTCGCCTACCTAAGGGTCAACAAGTCCTTGATGAGGTTAGAGTATAATGATGTTTGTAAAACTCGGTTCATGAAATAGTCCAATTGCTTTCAAGGGTGTATTCATTTGCAAAAGTAATAGAAGTATATAGAAACTGAGCCTTTTATGTCTTACAAAGCCTAGCCCACATTACGATTTATTGAATGAATGGTTTTACGTAACTCATTTTGAGTGTATTTTTATGTATATGTACCATAGGTTGATGATGCTGTTGCCATGTGCTCTGAGATGCATAACATAAAAAATGCTGTGTATGAAAACAAACTAAAGCTTGAAGGCATTGGCGAAGATTACGTCTCGACTAAAGTATGTCTCGACTAAAACATTCTTATGTCAGAGTTGTTGATCTGCTATAAAACAGTTCCTTTTTGCTTTTTTCTTTAAATGAAGGCCACATTTGTGTCATTCACACATTTTTTTTGTTTGTTTGAAGGGAAGCAGCACAAAAGGCTATTTTCTGCAAAGAACACTGCAAAGTCTTGAACGCTATGTGTACCTATTAGTATTCAATGCATATCTTCATGATCAGGTATTGCAAAACTAAATGCTACCATATGATTATATTTAAAAGCAGTTATTTTTGTCAGTATATGCCATTATTTTTTTTATCATTTTTCCATTATCTGTTGTCTCTCCCCATCTCTGTAGTATCCACAGGCATTTCCTCAGAGCTTCAGTCAGTGGCTGTATATGAACGCTTGGATCTACAGACTGCTGGCCAGCATGGATAGCTCTGAACTCTCAGCACCAGCCAGCCTTATAACTGATGGGATTCGAGTTCTGGTAAGGGCGAACTATTTTTTATTCACAGAACTTTCTCAGAACATTAGTTTATGGTTATAGAGACCCTAAAACATAGCCAAAGGGAAATCATACACTAACTTTAAAGGAGCATTCTGTGTTTGCTTTGATGTAGAGATTATATATTATAACAGATAAAAATTAAATAGTTATACTAAAGTACATTCATATGCACCAGGTTATAGCTGTATACTTCATCCTTGATTAGTCCTTTTCTTGCTTGAGTATATCTGATATGCCTGTCTTTCTAACAACAAATACTAACAGTATAGACAAACTCGTTAACATGAGATTTTCTAGCCCTGTTCTTATCAGAGGCGAACTGTGACCTCTTCCTCCCGTAGCTCAGCAGATTCTCCCTAAAACAGGCATGCACATTATGCACATAATATCTTCAATTTTGAAAGGTGTCCAGTGAGTTTTTAGCAACGGATCTGCTCAGTACAGCCAAGGAGATGAAAGTAGCCAATTTCAGACGTGTTTCCAAAATGGCTCTGTATGGGATGGCCCAGCCAAACTCTGAGGTAAATCCTTTCTGAAGCTCATTTCAGCAGCCCAGGCTCCTAATTTGTGGCTGTCTGTAAAGTCTAATAAAAAATAATCAAAGCTTTTTTTTGCCTATTTCAGGCTCTGGCTGTCGTGATGTCCTACCTGACAGACCAGAGGCGAGGGCACTCTACAATTCTCTGGCTGAATCTGCAGGAGGAGCTTGTGCTGGAGGCAAATGGACAAATGTTCACCCCACGAGAGCCAGGCTGTCTGGAACAGCCTATTCCAGTCTGTGTTCAACATCCACAGCAGCTCCAGGTGCAGTTCTGTTCAGGGCTGTAGTAGTATGTATTAAATGGAATTGAAGAGGGTTGTTGTGGCTTTATATGACTGGCCTGGACAAAGTTATTGTAGGTACAGCATACATACTGTGTGCAATGTAATTCAATGTAGTACATTAAACTATCAAAAATTGCAATGGAGTGTAAATACATTGTGACCTAGTGACCATCTTATTTTAGTCTATATTTTATTCTTATTTTATTGCACGGGTATTTGATTCATGTAAAGTAAATGTTTTTCAGTTTTATAGGTAGGTGCAATGGCTTTTGATTTCATCATAAATTAAGATGAAAGTGAGATGAAAATGTTTCAGTTTTCACCCACAAGAAGTGCTGCTGTGATTTAAGAACTTAAGGAGCTTTAGTAATATGGCCGTCTCCACAGGAAAGGGAGCTGGCATTGAAGCAGGACATCCTGAGGTGTGAGAAGTGGCTGGAGGTAATAACACAGCAGGATAAACAGATGAGGATGTTTAAGAGTTGTCACACCATAGAGGAGCTCTTTGTCCATCAGAAGAGCATTCATCCAGGTCTCAGCTACCAGCGGATACCCCTGTCTGACTGCTGCGCACCTAAAGAAGAGGCAAGTGAATACACTATAAGCATGGTATAGATTTGACATTTTAGTTGAATTGTTTGCTCTCCATTAGGTTTTTGACCACTTATTGGAGGCCATGAAGAGCAGTCTGGCTGAATACCCCAACTGTGCTTTCATCTTCAACTGTCATAATGGGAAAGACCGAACTACTGCAGCCATGGTGATCGCCACTCTCACCCTGTGGCACATTAATGTAGGTCATTTTCAGCTATTAGCTGTTTAAGTGTAGGGAGGAAGTGAGAATTTAAGTATTCATCTGCAAAATATTGATTAGAAGAGGAATTGTTTTTAAAACTGAGCTCAAATCAGTTTCATAAACCTGACCCTGTTTTCTTCAGGGCTTTCCTGAGTGTGAAGAAGATGAGATTGTAAGTGTTCCAGATGCCAAGTACACCAAAGGAGAGTTTGAGGTACATTGAGGTCATGTTTCTTTAAACAGCTGCCAGTGTCAGCATTAAAGCAAACATTTTGTTAATTTTGAACATAAATTATTTAATTAATTGACATAACCCACCCATGCAAAGTAAATTAATGTATTTAATAGAAACTTGTTTCTATTATAGATTAAAAAAACATTTGATTTGATGAATTTTGACCCAAGCATGCATGTGTGTGCGTTCAGGTGGTGATGCAGGTGGTAAGGGTGTTACCTGATGGTTATCGTGTGAAGAGAGAAGTGGACGTTGCTATGGATGTTGTTAGTGAGACGATGACCCCCATGCATTACCATTTACGGGAAATC
This sequence comes from Barbus barbus, assembly GCF_936440315.1. Lineage (NCBI taxonomy): Eukaryota > Metazoa > Chordata > Actinopteri > Cypriniformes > Cyprinidae > Barbus > Barbus barbus. The sequence continues at coordinate 19,065,511 of NC_136744.1, forward strand.
ATTATATCCACTTACAGACAGGTGAAATGTGATATATAGTAACTTTTATGTTGTTCATTTGACAATTTTTTTATGTTTTGCTAAAAGCTTTCCGAAAGACTGCTTTTAAAAGGCCTGCAAATACTTGTTAGGGTCCAAGACTTTATATTTTTATCTTTTAAAATATGTTCTGAGGTACTGATGCAACTCATTTGGATCCCAAATATACATTGAGTTTTATTGTTATTATCTAACAGTTGTTACAGTAGCTCATAAATCTGGTGAAATGCATTTCCTCATTCAAGTTCTTATCTAAGATGAAGTATCATGTTTGAATTTGCACTAGTTTATCAATGTTTATGTACTAATTCATTTGCACCAAATTTTGGCTTTAAAAAAGGCTTTTGGCTTTTAAATTATTCCAACTGCTTATGCAGGTGATGCAAATACCTGCTCCTGTTCTCCCCCTCCTGTCCTTTACTGTCATCTCCTTTACTGTCTCTGTTGATAAAACATGGAAAAAGTGAAAATTAGTTAATGAATTTTCTGCTGGCTAAATCATTTGCATGTGACATTATTCTGGCCTTTTTTCACACATATCATTGTAAATTATCTAATTTAAAAAAGATAGAGGTTCAGTAGATTGTTAAGGAACTTAATGTCAAGAACAGAATATGTATATCGGTCAACCAAGCAATGTGCACCTCGATGTAAACACTGATGTAATCACTTGTTTGTGTAGATGACAGAGGCTGTTTATACCACATGAGACAAACGTACCAAAGTGAATAGACATTAAAGATAATAACTCTATAATCTCAGCTGATTATGTCATGCCATCAGCATTTTGTCACAAATATGAAGGAAACTAGAGGAATAACAATGAGTTCACTGGCACTTCTTCCTCTTCAGATTAAGATGGCTAAATCGGAGGCTGATGCTCAGTGGTTGCGGTTAAGGAGCCTGCAGTACCTCGAGCGTTACATTTATCTTATCCTGTTCAACTGCTACCTCCATCTGGAGAAGAAAGACTCCTGGAGGCGATCCTTCAGCCAGTGGATGTACCAGGTGAAGTCTGACTCACTTGCTTACTTTAGGGGAAAAAATATTCATAATATATTTACACTTACATAATATATTTTCATTGCAGTGGCCTAGTAAGAGTGCAGAGTCTTAAATATTTCTTGTTCATTTTACCTCCAAACTTTTCTTTGTTTTCAGTTTACAAAACACTAAAACTTTATTTCCAGGTTTAAAAAAAAACAAACAAAAAAAAACCCGGCTTCACAATGTGGTCTCCTACTTTTAGAGTACAAGTTTATGTTGACACAAAAATAATAACTGAATCAACCTTCAGTACAGATGACCATGTTTTTGTTTAAGAAATCAATATAAAAGTGTGCTGTTTTAAAAATAGATTTTTAAAAAAGCAGTTACATTGTAAATTCACCTGCCACCCATACTCAACACACAAGCCTATCTATAGTTAAACTCTTTCTGTACCCTTGAGAAGCTCATGGGAGGACACCCACGGTGCTGCAGACCAGTGCCTTGTGGCAAGATGAATGGCTGAACATTTCTCTGGCTCACTGTGCTGACAGACTGACATACAAAAATGTCAGTCTGTCAATATGAAGTTTTAAATGTATTCTGTCTCATTCAGAGGTTTCCTGAGTCAAACCTTAGTTTATAGCCACATCTTTTATCCTTGGTTCGAAGGGGTAAGAGAATTGGAAGACTGTAAGTCACCTAGTGTTTTCTAAGTCTATGAAAAGAAAAAAAAAATCATGGTTAATTAATCTCATGATTTTCCACCTTTAGAAAGCAGAATGAAACATAGAAATAATATCAAATTATATAAATATAATTAAAAGGTAAGTCTCTTGTGCTCACCAAAGCTTAATTTATTTGATTAAAAACACAATAAAAACAATCCTGTGAAATATTATTACAATTTAAAAATAACTTTTCTATTTCAATATATTTTAAAATGTAAAGTTTTATGTAGAGTTTTCAATGTTACATGATCAGAAATCATTCTAATGTGCTCAAGAAATAGTTCTTATTATAATCAATATTAAAAACAGTTAAGCTGCTTAATATTTTTTGTATAAATCGTGTTACTTTTTGGGGGGATTTTTTGAATAGAAAGTTCAAAATAACATCATCCATTTGAAAAATAGAAATCTTTTGTACCATTATAAATGTCTTTTCTGTCAGTGCTGAATAAAAGTGTTTCTTTCTTTAAAAAACAAAACAAAAAAACTTTTGAATGGTAGTGCATTTGTTGGATTACATGATAGTTTAAAGATAGTTGAACTTGAAATGTTAAGCAAGAAAAGAGGTTATCACCTCATTTGGCCACTAAATATTCTGTCCTCAGATTTACAAAGAAAAACATCCAAATTGTTCTTAAGGTAGATTTAGCTGGTGATGCACTTTGTAGGTTTTTATGAAAACTGAGCTCTGTGGATTTTTTCAATTTTGAAGTACATTGAAAATGTACTGTCAAGACCACAAAAACATCATCCTGCCATCATTTAAGGACAAGTGAGCAGCTTCGCCACTTATGAACATAAGTGTACAACTTGCAGTAACCCCCCCTCCCATATATATATATATATATATATATATATATATATATATATACACGTGTGTGTATGTATATACAAATATTTATTCTCTAACTGCTAGCTTTTCTTGTAAAACTAACATTAGCTTTATTTTTTTCTATTCTATCTACTTGTTTCTTATAAAAAATAAAAAAACACTAGGTTTCTGTTTTCTATATTCTATCTACTCGTTTTCTTAAAAAAAAAAAAAAAAAAAAAAGTGTTAAAAGTGCGTTAGGCTAACCAAAACTTGTAATAGCACTTGCATGTTGTTGCTCTTTTGTTGGTTTTGATTGCTTCTAATGTCCTGACATTTGTAAGTCGCTTTGGATAAAAGTGTCTGCTAAATGACTAAATAATAATAATATGTATATATATATATATGATACTCACACACACACACACACACGTTTGTTTTTGTGAAAAGTGGGGACATCCCATAGACGTAATGGTTTTTATACTGTACAAACTGTATGTGCTATTGCCCTACACCAACCCTACACCTAAACTTAGCCCTCACAGGAGACTGTGCATTTCTAATTTCCCCTAAAAAAACTCACTCTGTATGATTTATAAGCATTTTGAAAAATGGAGACATGGGGCAGTGTACTCATAAGTCACCTTCTCCTTGTAATACCTATGTCATACCCATGTCATTATACAAATTTATTTGTACTCATTTGTCACAAAAACACGCGCGCGCACACACACACACACACACACAGACACACACATTTATATATGTGCATTCATGTTGTGCTGGTTTACAGGTGGCAGCTAGAGCTGGTGTCTATTCCATCCTCAATCATCTGGGCTTTTCTGAGTTTGAGAACCCTGACGACTCTCTGATGGCCAGGCTCCGTTTCCGCTGGCTCCCACACAGTGTCCAGTCTGTTCCCATGCGAGGGCAACTTATTTAGAAAGGCACAGTATGTCGAACTGACCAAATACTGACTGACATTTCATAAATTTGTTTTTATTACAATTGCTTTCAGACTCATTAAATCAAGAAGTGATTTAATGCATCCTGTTATCGTATTTACATTTTGGACGTTATCTTTGGCTTGGCAATGTTATGTTTTGTCCTTGTAAAATATAAGACAACAAACACAGAAAATGGTTAACCTAATAAACTACACATTAATTGTAATAAATGTTTTAATGCTGACCTTAAAGTACATTTGTACACTGTTATAAAAATGTCACCTTATTGTATATAAAACATTTAATTAATTGAGATTTTACTTAATGTTACAGTCTTGCTGGATGATCATTTGTATTCATGTACATGGTTATTAAATTATACATATTTCTAGAACAGTTTGCTTCATTAAGTCATTAGATAAAACGGTTTACTCGTGTTATTTGCCCATTAGAGCTCATTAAGGATCATTTAATAAGTCCATTCAGTAAACTGAAGGGAAAAAATAGCACAGCTCGAATGTTTGAATAGCCTGAAAATTTAGACTGAACAAATGGATGATTGACATCATTCTATCCTTCATTCTTGTCCTTCAGACTTGAATTGTACATAAAAACTTGCTGTTCCTTATAGACTTCAGTCCTAAAAATGTCAAGTTTAAAATTTATTTTAAGGTCGATACACTTTATGATTTCTGGCAGGTTCTAAGTTTGCAATAATCACTGCCTGACTACATTATCTGGATGAGATTGACCAATCAGAATCAAGTATGCAAAAAATAAATAATAATAATAATAATTTTAATTCATTAAAGACATGCCGAATTAGAATGCAAGGCTGTGTAATGTTTAAAGCAAGTGACATTAATTTTGATTACCTTTTTTGTCTTGATCCTCGTTTATGAATTTTCCCTCATATAAAAGGTATAGGTGTAACAACTCATGCAGTCTTAGGCACAGAATATCTTGTTTCTTTGCCCCTGTTTCCAAGCTCATGTGTCTGATCTGTCTGTGTAGAGAGGACTGTGGGCAAGGTAAAATGAACCCTGCTTCGCACTCAAGAACAGTGAAGAGCCATGTGCTTTGGAGAAACTGTATCTCATACATACTGTATCCTGCCATCTGTAATGTCCTCCCAGCGTTCTCTTGTTATTCGTAGCTCTGTCTCATATCATGATTATAATCAGCCCTGTAGCTTGTGTCAGGAGACCGGTGCTTCACTGTGGAGACTGAAAACTTTGTCGGTTTCATTTTTGGATTCTCTTATCTTCTCTGGATTCAGCTTCTTCCAGTCCTCAGTTTTTAGAATGTCTTTTTCTTTTGGCAGATATTTTGAGAATTATTTTTTGCTGATATTCCATAAATTTGAGGGCACACTTTCTTGTTGTCTCCGCTAAATCATACATCAGCCTTTTATATTTGGTTGTGAGGCAGTGACAGCTGTTATGAAATGTTTCCAGATATATCCTGCTGATATGATAAAATATGTTCAACATTATGGAATGCCAAAGCTGCCGTAATTAGAAATAAATATATAAATAAATGTACAAAGAAAAGTAAAAAAGCAAAAATAAATAATTGTTTATAATTTTATTTCCTTATTTATGTATTTTTTCCCACATTTATTTATTTTTTGTTTTATTTATTTATACATTTATTTATTTCCACTTTTATTTATTTTTACGTTTATGCATTTATTTACGTATTTATTTCTTTATTTATGTATTTCCACATTTATTTCTGTATTTATGTATTTCCACATTTATTTCTGTATTTATGTATTTTCACATTTATTTATTTCTACATTTCTTCGTCCGTAGGGTAATGAGGAGGTCGTGTTTTACCGCAGGAATAGCAATCCTATTTCCACATTTATTTAAAAAAAAAAATGTGGGGGAAAAAAAATACATAAGGAAATAAAATTATAAATAATTATTTATTTTTGCTTTTTTTACTTTTCTTTGTATATTTATTTATATATTTATTTATTTATATTTCTTTGTACATTTCTTTCTGTCTTTATTTCTTTGTAATTACGGCAGCTTTGGCATTCCATACAACATCACTGATCCAACTCTACAAGCATCTTGACATTCATAAGGCATAGTGCGATTGTGTTTGTATATCATTACACAGATGGGAAAAAAACACATTTTTATGGACAATTCTTATCAGAATAGTCATCAAGCTAACTCTAACATTGTTGTTGCTGGGCTTCATAAAGAAATGTTTACCCAGAAAATAAAAAAAGTCTTAAAATATACTCGCCCTCCTGTCATCCAAGATGAAAATGAGTTTGTTCTTCATCAGAACAGATTTGGAGAAATTTCATCACTTGCTCACCAATGGATTCTCTGCAGTGAATGGGTGCCGTCAGAATGAGAGTTTAAACAGCTAAGAAAAACATCACAATAATCCACAAGTAAATCAATTAATGTCTTGTGAAGTGAAAAGCTGTGTTTAAAAAAAAAAAATCCATTGAGGCAGCTTAACATTAAAGCATCGCTTTAGTCCTTAATCCATAATAATGCTTCCTCCAATGAAAAATTATATCCCCTGTTGTCCTCTCACATCAAAATCCACTGACATGTTTGCTTAGAATTGTTTTTGACTGTTTTCGCTTGTAAATGGTGCTTGATCTGTCCATATTTCTTGATCTGTGCATATTAGATGACTTTTTCACTGGAAGCAAAATTATATGACTTGAGGAAGCAACGGTTTGAAGATAAAAATGTCTTGATGTATTTATATATATCAAACATGCAGCTTTTTGATTCACAAGACATTAATTGATGGAATGGAGTTCATTTTTTTTATCAGCTGTTTGAACTCTCATTCTGATGGCTCCCATTCACCGAAGAGGATCCCCTTGGTGGGCAAGGTAATGCTAAATTTCAAAAAAAAAAAAAATTGCAATGAAGAAACAAACTTATTTACATATTGAATGGCCTGAGAGTAAGTAAATGTAGTCCTTGAAAACTCAAGTAGTTAGTAGTTTTTCCATCGTTCCTTCATGCCACAGTCTAGAGTACAACTATCCATATATTCCACTGACCTGTTCACTTTTGGTTTGCATTATTTCAGGGCATGATGGAATAGGGAACAGTGACAGTAGAAGTGCTCAGCTCTGAATTCAGATTTCATTGCATGAAGCATAAGCTTGTATTTGGGTTTAATGGATATTATAATGAGGACAGGACTGTCAGGAGCGTTGATCAGAATAGTGCTGAAGATTTTTTTTTTTTTACCACTAATGCCATACCAGCAAGATGATGGAGAGGTAATGACAGTTGTTGTTTTTTCCTGAAATCTAAATAAAGTTTTGTTGAAATGTCATTAAAGTTGAAAAAAAAAATACAAGAAATCATGTGAAACCGGCAGTCTATAGAGGTTTCTTGGTATAATTCAGTTCTTTCACTGAAACTAATGATAGAGCATTTCATCAGATGAATCATTTCTTTAAGTCTTCACTCCTAATTAAACACCTACTTCCTTTTCTGATTTTAAGATGCTGATTATATGCATACAGTAATGATCCTCATCCATGTTAAACAATGAGAAGCACTTTCAGATCGAAATCAAATGAGCCCTTTGATCACAAATTTATTGTAATCCCTTGAAGGCTCATCAGAATACTATAGCATAATTAATACAAGCACAAATGCTCTGCGACCTCAAATTAAATGAATCTGAACACATTGCTTCATACAAAAAAAGAAAGTTATTTAATGATCTGCTCTTGTAGCATACAAGACATCCATTGAGGTTAATGGTGATACACATCTCATGGTCCTGTGCTCCCTCAGACAGCAGAGCAGGACCTGAACACACTCCCGCAGATGACTTCTCATTAGTGCTAGTTTGTTATTGCCCTCAAACTGCTCTGTGGCACTTTACAACTGAGAGATGCTTTCAGCCATAATACAATGTTGTGATCTCATGATGTTTAAAGTCAAGCCTCATTCAGTGGTAGTTAATGTGACACATGAAAAAGATAATATTAAAAAATATTAATACATCTGAAAGGACATGATTAAGAATAATGTGTAATTTATTTATCAGATATCTTTATGAATATGCCCAAGTTTGTCATGCAATTTTGAGATAAATATGGAAATGTACATTATTGGTCAAAAGTTTAGGGCTGGTTAGATCATTTAATATTTAAATTGGCAGCACTTGTTTGATAAAGTATAGTAAAACAGTAATATTGTGAAATATGCTGATTTGGTGTTCAAGAAACATTTCATATACATATAAGTAACTTTTTATTAATAGAAAGTTACAATGAACAGCATTATTTGAAATATAAATGAATCTATTATAACATATCAAATGATTTTACTTTCACGTTTAATGTATTTAATGTGTCCTTGATAAAGGTATTATAATATAAATAATAATAATTTTTGTAAATATGTGGTGCTTGCTATGACTGCCATATTTTTTTTTAAATCCATTTTAACCCAAATTCAATTGTTTTCTGTCACTGATCATGTGCTATATAATATCCATATCAAAAGAAATGTCATAAACATTTTACCATGCAGCTGAGTTCAGCAGTGTCATCTTTTCATGTAATGTTTGAATAGAGTACACAGTAAATGGCTTTTGATACAGTACAAGTGCCCTTTAGAGGATGCCATCTATTTTTGTAAAGCTCTCAGAGTTGCACTCAGTACCGTGCCTAATGAAGACTCTGCTATAATACAAAGAACCACTAATGATGCACTGAATGAAGCTGATCTTGGTGGTTGTCAAGGTTCCACTGTGAAAGTCTGAAATGATCGACAGGTAATACCAACAGCGATAAAAGCCATTCAATGTATTTGTCTTCATTCAAGACCTCCAGCTCCATAGGTTCACCAAGGGCTGATGAAACGTGAAGTTTTTTGCCTTGATTTATAATGGATTCATTCTCATTTGTACATAAAATTATGCATTTACATTCTCTCAGCTATCGTCTTAAAATTATCCTAAGTACCAATTGTTTCATAATTTAAATTTGTTCATACAATAAAAGCACAATGACCCATTCATCAAGGAAACATTTAAATAAAGTAAATAATGTGTGGTTGGTTTTTAGATGAAAAGAGAACTATTGTCTGACTCATAACTAGTATGAAGTCAGTTGTAAATGTAAGATTGAGACTGGAGTGTTGGGTGAGGATTCATGTAAAAATGTGAAGCGGAGCAAAACAGATGCATATATGCAAAAACATCTTTCTGTGAGCTGCAAGATCAAACAGACATTAGCACCAACATGTGTCAGCATCTGTGTGTCCTCTGCAGTTCTCCATTCGTATCTTGAGCCAAATGTCTTGATACTTTTGCTTAATTTATTCTTTTATGGAAACAGTAATAATTTGGACAGGTTCTTGATCAGGATCTCTACTGAGTGCCAAACAGCCACAAGTTAAAGTGATGAAAAAGTATGAAGTTATATCCAGTGTTGGGTGCTAATTAATTCGTTACTGTAATTTAATTACAGTTACTTCTTATGTAATTGAACTTAATACTGTACATGAGAAGTTAGGTTCCAAAACGCTATAAATCCATTTGGATTAATTTGAGTACAAATGTGTTTTCTTTACCAAGAAAGTGGCAAGATGAAAACCACTATTTTCTGTTTCAAACATTCACATAGCATCTTTAGGCTATAATAACATTAAAAATTCAAATCCAGATTTTGATTTTCAAAGATTTATTATAAAAATTAATCTTTTTTTCCCCAAAATGCAATAAATCCATTGAATCAATATAAAAGTTATTTTTCATATTGAAAATATTGAAAGTACACAACAAAGTAAGTTGATCCACATTATGACAGCCTCTGAACTCTGAGTCAATACTAATCTTATATACAGCAGAGAAAGGAGACTGCATGGCGTTTATCACGGTTTGGGGAAAAAGGGAGAAAACATGACAGAATAACACAACAAATATCGCATTTTGCATAAGATAAAAAATAGCCTTTTCAGTACCGACCATATACAATACTGATTTTGGTGGAAATCATTTTTTTTTATCGCGTTTTGGAACCAAACTCTTCATATAGACTGTAGAACATTTATACACAATACTATAGTGGATTTAACATCAAGATGTAAAGTCTAACTTTAAAATGCATGCGTTTTATACATAGGCGGAGTTTGGGGGGGGGGGCCGGGGGGGGCACTGCCCCCCCAGATCAGAGCCAATCGATTTAGTCAGATCTATGAATACAAAAATATTTTCAGATTGTCTCATTTTATTTGCATTATCTTATTTTAATGAGTATGTTAAGGCTAAATTATTTGTAATTAATGTAAAAAAAACCCCCAAAAAACCTACTCTCACAACTCGCGAATCTCAAAGTATCGCGTGAGTGGACTCTCTTCTCGTTCTCTTCCCGCTTTCTGGAAAGATACGCTAAATGAACAAAATGTATATTCGTCGTTTTTTTAATAAACCCACAATAAAAAGCGTGGAGGTCTCTAACTTTGACACTTCTCAAAAGAGGCAGATTCTTCTACATTAGGTAAGACATAAGTTTTTATTCCACTCTTTGTATAGCCAACCAGTCGTTGTTGTAAATGTATTTTAAAGGGGCTATGTGTAGGTTTTTACTTAAAAAAATCTTTAAGATAGAGTTTTCATTTGTCCATTTATGAGCCAACCATAATGTAATAGGAAGAATGACACCTTGACTGTCCGCCACGGTTGCCTCTATCAGCCTGTAGGCTCAGTTGTGTCTGGAGGAGTCGGGTCCAAATTGGAGCGAAAATTCACAAAATGTGACGTCATGCGCGTTCTCGTCTACAGCGGCAATCGCTAGCGGTAGTGTTTGAAATGGACTCTGTGGACGGAAAGAAGCGACCAGCCTCCAGCACAACCCAGACACCCACAAAAGCTCATCGTAAGCTTAAAACAAAAAACAAACAAAAAAGCCTCATTTAGTGCGCACCGAGAACGAGCATGAGACTGGCTGCAGTTCCTCTAACGGCCACTGGTGTCAGTAACTGTTAGAAATTTCAGAACTTACGCAGTGCTCCTTTAAATGAAGAAGAAAATATATAGGCTATAAATAATTGAAAATGTAGAAAATATGGTATATGCAGTGTGCAAAAAAAAAAAAAAAAAAGGTATATACGGTGTGTAAAAAATAAAAAATTAGAGCTCATGGTCTAACCGGTAGGTGCCCCCCCAGGCAAAAATGTGAAACTCCGCCTATGGTTTTATACCCTTCTCACTTTAAATAGTCTACTTTGGTGAGTTAATAAGAATAGGCTATTGGTAACACTTTAGTGTTCAATTCTCACAAGTGTTGGTTATTAGCATAAATATTACTGGGATATTGCCTGTTTATTATTACTTAAAAAGCACATATTAATGTCCTTATTCTAGACCTTATTCTAAATCCTTAATCCTACCCAATTCTTAAATTTAACAACTACTTTACTAAATATTAATAAGCAGTAATTACGAGTATTTTGAGGCAAAAGTCATAGTTAATAGTTAGTTAATAATAGTGAGAATTGGACCCTAATCTAACCTGTGACCAGAAATTAATTACTTGAAAGAATTAAAAGAACCATTTCATGTCTGTCCTAATTAACTTGTCAAGGCTGTTTTAGAAAGTATCTAGTACTAATAATGAAATATACTTTTTGGAGAGAGTCATTTGTACAGTAATCTAATTACACCGTTGAAGATGTAATTAGTACTTTTTTAGAGTAACTTACCCAACACTGGTTACACTTATGTAAGCAGTCACATGGCTTACTATAGTTTAAATAGTTTAATTGATTAGACTGCACTAATCCATGCAATATGAGATCAAATACTACAACATTCTTGAGATAATCTTTCACTGATTTACAAATAAAAATGTAGCTTGCTTATTTATTCGTTCATTCATTCATTCTTTCAAAGTAAAGTTGTGTCCCATATCTCAAGAATCATATAGATTCACAATATACAATTCACAAGGTAAATATCACAATTAATTAATCAGAATTGTAATAACTTGTAGGTCTATGTTTCATATTTTGCTCTTTTTTTGCAAAGTATTTATTTTTTTGCAAGTGATCAGGCATTTTATAGGCTACATTTTGGATTCTATTTAGTTGATCTGCCTTCATAGACAGCATGCTTGGGCGTCTCTAAAGAGTTAGGGAAGGTGACTCACTACAGGTTTTGTGACACAGCCGATGATGTCACATGAAATACTCTGCATCAAGGGAGCCTGTAAAACTTTGATTTCTTTCGTCCCGTTTTTGAAGACAAGCTTTATACATGGGGGATACGAAGATTACTCCTGAGGTGTTGGAGCAACGACTACAGTTTTATAATCTTACTCGTCAGGAGTTTATTGAGACGTATCAGATAAAACCGTTGGTTTACATCCCTGAGTTGCCAAAACTACATTTGTTATTATGTACACAGTGATTTTTCTCCTGGCTCTCATTGGCAATAGTTTGGTTGTCTATATTGTCTTAAGAAAGCACAGCAGACCAGACTGCCACAAATATTTTCCATCTGCTCTCTAGCCGTCTTGATATCTTTCTTCTGCATCCCATTCACTCTGCTGCAAAACATCTCCTTTGAATGGTTCGGGGGTGAGTGTCATTTATAAAGCAATGTTTGTAATGATATGCATGTTTTTTAATGTCTTTTATGTTCACCAAGGCCGTATTTAGGCCTACTTTATTTACTCAAAATACAGTATAAACAGTAATATTGCAAAATATTATTAGAATTTAAAATAACTGTTTTATATTTAATACATTTTATTGTGATTTATTAAATAAATGTAATTAATTCCTGTGATGGCAAAGCTGAATTTGCTGCATACATTACTTCAGTCACATGATCCTTCAGAAATTATTCCAAAATCCTTATGGATTTCAAGTGAGTTTTATGTATGTATTTATTTAATTTATTATTGTTTATTTATCAGTGGTGAATAGTTGTGCTCCTTAATATTATTGTGCACTGTAATGCCATTGTTCAGGATACTTTCATTTATAGAAAGCTCAAAAACTTTAGCATTTAAAAAACAAAATAGAAATCTTTCGTCTTTTTTCTCCAAGACCGTGACAGATTTCTGCAAGTGGCAAGGATATATAAATATTTAAAAAAAAATAAACTGTACTCTTAGGTACACTGTACTGATCTCATTTGACTTTGTGGTTTGTGTCAGTCAATGTCAAATCATTTTAATAGGGTAAAAGTGTGCTAAAATATTGATTTAAATAAAATAAATACAATTTTAAAAAGAAATCGACAGATTAAAACAGAACAGGACTGTTAGCATAAATAAATTTCAGCTTCAGGTAAATCTAAATAAATCTTTTATCCCGAGGTCATTGAAAGGTGCGCGACTGACTCCTGTAGATATTAACATATTGTTTAATTCACATCAAAGCAGCTAGTCGTGATTTACAATTAATAAATATGGATTTATTAATCTGTGGGTTATTTTATTTTCATATAACACTTTTTTTCTCATTTTCAAGTATTTTTCGAATCCTACCTCTTAAATAAAAATGTTTTAAATATTTTCTTAAAACAATTTTTAATACAAATTTTGTTTAGCATCGCTTTTCAGTCAGGCAGTACCTCAATATACTACACCACCGCTCAGGCATATTCTCGGACACCTACAGGTCCTTCTTCCTTTTCCTCGTCCCTGAGCGAGCCGACGCGAAGATGGTGAGTGGACTGTGGACAAATGATTTTGAAAATCCGATGAAATCTTCTCCATCCAGCGATATTATATTGACATTGTTTCCATAAAGCACACTACATATATATAATAACCAGTATATAGCTTCATTTAGAGAATATAATGTGTACGAACTCTTCTGTATGGTGTCTCGTTTCATACCATCGTGCTACTCTTAGCACAGGCTAGGAGAATAAAAATGTTATATTTCGGGCATATATGTGGATCCGTAGACCAAAAATAGGAACTAAATAACATTGGAAAACTTGAATTGATCCCCTTATGTTGTATTTAGCCCGTGAAGCTAATGTAGCTAAAGTGCTAGCCATGGTTTCGTGCTCATTAAGTGCAAGTGTCTTAAACTGCACACGTTTCGGTCTGCATCTATACAAGATACTCACGTTTCCTTTTGAATATCGCTATTAAATATTACTAATAAACTAGGCGTTTTCGCAGTACATGGCTGTCAAGTAACTGTTCAGGGTAAGAAATATGACTGTCATGACAAGTATAATGAAATTGCCTCATCCATGTTGAACATCAGCCCAGCTCATAATATTTAAACTGTTTTACTGTGTTTTTATTTCTTCAAATGTTTCTAACAAATGTCTCTACATTTTGCAGAACGAGACAGTCACCGTCAGGACCAGAAAGTTTATGACAAACCGGCTGCTTCAAAGGAAGCAAATGGTAAGCGTGTGGCAGATATTGTATGCTAGCTTAATGTCATTTAGTGTGCACTTTTTGTTCATTTGCCCATTCACGTTTGTATTATTGTTTTCAGGTTGTAGATGTCCTGCATCCGGGCAAAGCAACAGTCCCCAAGACAGAGATCAGGGAGAAGCTTGCAAAAATGTACAAAACCACCCCAGATGTGGTGTTCGTCTTCGGCTTCAAAACTCAGTTTGGCGGTGGCAAGACAACAGGGTTTGGCATGATCTATGACTCCTTGGACTACGCCAAGAAAAATGAGCCCAAATACAGGCTGCAAAGGGTATGCTACTCATGATGCTTGTAGGATGGTGTGGTTGATCGCATTGAAATGGAAAGGCGGTGACTTCAATATGCGCTGCATGTTGCAGAGTGAAAGTGTGGTGTTAATCAGAAATGAAACGGCTTAATGTTTATGAATGAAGAAGTTAATATGGATGTAGATGTTATCGTACTTTTACAGTTGTAATGTAAAATAAGGTCCCATTTTAGTTCATATTTATAGTAGTATTGTTTAGTTTGTAGTAATTTTATAGTTGCTTTTTTATAATCACAATGTTTGAAATTGTGCTGCCAAGCATTACATTTACTTGTTTTATAAAGCTCTTCCTTGTTTTCCTCAGCATGGCCTTTATGAGAAGAAAAAGACATCTAGGAAACAGCGCAAGGAACGCAAGAACAGAATGAAGAAAGTTAGAGGCATTAAGAAAGCCTCTGTTGGTGCTTCTGGCAAGAAGGTAAAGTTCATTTTTTGTTTTGAGTTCTTTAGGATTGGAGCACTTAATTTCTGTTGCCCATCATAGATGTTTGTTTCGTCATCACTGTCTTGGGTTTTAATGTGTAACTTGTCATCTTTCCTTATCAAATGTACATCTGGATTATAGAAGGTAAACACTTTCCCAAGTAGACTAACTGCTGTGGAAGGAGAGTCTGGAGTGATCTGTAAAGTTAACTCCAAACATTTAGCTGCTGTGTTGATGGCTAATGCTATTGATCAGGATGTGATTGGAAGTAATTCTTACAGGCAACTCTGTTTAATCCCACTCGAGTAGTGCAACTAGTGTGCTCCCTAATAGTGAAGTGCTGGACTATGTAGTAGAGTAGAATAAACTATATTGCAATTGCTCTCTGAAAATGGTTTACAAATTGTGACCCTGGACCACAAAACCAGTCTTAAGTCGCTGGGGTATATTTATAGCAATAGCCAAAAATACATTTTATGGGTCAAAATTGCTGATTTTTCTTTTGCCAAAAATCATTAGGACATCAATTAAAGATCATGTTCTGTGAAGATATTTTGTAAGTTTTGTACTGTAAATATATCAAATCTTTAACTTAATTTTTGATTAGAAAAATGCATTGCTAAGAACTTTTTTTTGGAAAACTTTAAAGGCGATTTTCTCAGTATTTTGATTTTTTTTTTTTTTGCACCCTCAGTTTCCAGATATTCAAGTAGTTGTATCTCGGCCAAATATTGTTCTATCCTAACAAACCATACATTCATGGAAAGCTTGTTTATTCAGCTTTCAGATGATGTATTAATCTCAATTTCGAAAAATTTACCCTTATGACTGGTTTTGTGGTCCAAGGATCCTGTGTTTCTAACACAGATACAAAGATAATTTTCAGTATGTATTTGAATTGTTCCAGTCAGCTTATTTGACTTATAAATCACTTCTAATTTGTAGCATGCTGTGTGTGGTTAGCATTCACTCATTTGTGGTATACTAGCCACTTGACTGCATGTCTGCAAGTTTGACAGAACCCACTGGAGTATTCAGAAACAACCCCTCCCTCAGTTATATTTTCCCTTGAAGTGAGAGTTTGTCCTTGATATATACATACTTGGGGATTTTGTATGAGTAGTGTGTATTATAGTTTTGAGTGTTGAAATGTTGTAGAAAACTCATTGGAATGTTTTCTTTCCTCTTTACAGTAAGACCTTCAGGGAAGACCAGCGACCTGAAAATGTTCTTGTACATTGTCAAATAAATTCTTTAAAAAAAAGTGGATCACGATGTCTGAGTGCTCAATCAGAAATGGAAAGTTTTGTGTTTTTGCTTGAATGTTTAGTACAGAGGTCTTCAACCCTGTTCCTGGGGACCCACTATCCTGAAGAGTTTAGCTACAACCCTAATCAAACACACCTGAAGCGGCCAATCAAGCTCCTCTAGACTGCTTGAAAATTGCAGGCAGGTGTGCTGAAGCCGGTTGGAAATAAACTTTCCAGGAGAGTGGGTCCCCAGGAGCAGGGTTGAAGACCACTGGCTTAGTAGCATGGGACTGTAATGATTGATACAGATGTTAAATATAATATCTAAGCCTGTAGAGATTACTACACTTTACAGCAGTGCTTCTCAACTCTGGGTCTGAGGAGCCACTGCTCTGCACTTTTTGTATGTCTCTCTTATCTGACACACTCAGTTCAGCTGATAGTCTCTGCTAATGAGCTGATCTGAATCGTTTTCAATAAGAAAGACACAAAAATGTGCAGAGCAGTGGCTCTAGAGTGACAACCACTGCTTTACAGCAGCCAGTTACCTGCATAGTAAAACCTTACTACCAGTTAGCACAACATCTGATTTCTGTGGTGTCTCCTGATATCTTCATCTCAAATATATTAACCCCTTAGGTGGGATGCTTGACGCTCTTTTTTTGTTTTTTTTTTGTTGTTGTCCTTTTTCTATCAAATCGTTTAGTGATTATAAGTTATATATCGTTTGAAAGTTTAGAAGATTCATCATGTGGAAACCATTTTCAAATCGGATATTGTTACCATGGAAATGTTACTTTAAAATCTTTTGACAGTTTCCTCCCCCTTAGCAGGCAGTGTTAAGTGTCATGTTACAAAATGCATTATGGTCAAAAAACATATAATTGGAAAGGTCCGAGTCTCAGGATTCCATATTTGGTGGTTATTTTGTGTGAGAAGTAATATTGACAGAAATCTAGACATTTGTGACAGAAAAACACATTCAAAAATTTTTACGGTACCCGGTTGCTGCTTGTGGCATAACGGCCTAAATCAAATCTCACAGGAACCTACATTTTTTTTTTTCATATCAGCTTCAAATTTGGAACATAACTTTAGACACAAGGCTTGAATTTTATAGCAATTTTAGAGTAAAACCAGTTTCGTAAAATATTTATTATAAAATTAGTACAGTGTATTTTCTTTAAAGTAAATTTAAACTTCTATAACTTTTTAATACTTTAATCTTTTGAAAAATAAATCCACTTTTGCAATAATCTGCTGATTTTCTTTAAAGACCAACCTTAGGTCTGTATTCCAAAGTCTTCATAAATTACAACAATTTAAGTTTGGAAAGTGCTCTTTCATGCCATTTTAAATTGTAAATTTACACATTAATAATTTTACTTTGAGCATAAAAGACTTTGCATTAAAAACAGTAAACAACTTAAAACTTTTGTGTAGCTTGTGGTAATGACGAAAATAAATATTTTAAACCTTTTATGTCCTATAATGTGTACATTTCATCTCAAAAAATTTGAATATCATGAAAAAGGTCAATATTTGCAATCTGTCGTGCAGTCGTTGATGCAATCGCTTTCGTATGTGCGCGGTTTTATTGGTTTCACTTTCGCTTTTGAAATCGATCACGTTCAGCAAGGAGGGGAGAGGATTTAAAGTGGGAGCACTGTAATCATTAAAAAGAGCTTGTCAGTAAAACTTCGTAACGCCATTGGATCCTCAAGCTCGTAACTCCACCCCGCCTCCTTTCAGATTGACGTGCCGCACACATCCTGGAGGAAACAGATCTCCGCTTTTTCGCAATGCAAAGGTAAATAAATAATAACTGATGTTTGAATAGTACAGCGTTTTTTTTACTCAACAGGCTCATCCAGGGCGGCCACTAGTGACTCACAGGGCGGGCCAGGCCCCCCATTGCGCCGGGACTGACTGGACTTAAAGCAACATGGATTCTGTGCCTCTCCACTCTTCCTCTAGACTCTGGGACCTTGATTTCCAAATGAAATGCAAAATTGACTTTCATCTGAAAAGAGGACTTTGGACCACTGAGCAACAGTCCAGTTCTTTTTCTCTTTAGCCCAGGTAAGATGCTTCTGACGTTGTCTCTGGTTCAGAAGTGGCTTGGTAGCCCTTTTCCTGAAGACGTCTGAGCGTGGTGACTCTTGACGCACTGACTCCAGCTTCAGTCCACTCCTTGTGAAGCTCTCGCAAGTGTTTGAATCAGCTTTGCTTGACAGTATTCTCAAGCTTGCGGTTATCCCTGTTGCTTGTGCACCTTTTCCTACCCTAAGTCTTCCTTCCAGTCAACTTTGCATTTAATATGCTTTGATACAGCACTCTGTAAACAGCCACACCTTTCAGTAATGACCCTCTGTGACTTACCCTCTTTGTGGAGGGCGTCAATGTCCGTCTTCTGGATCATTGCCAAGTCAGCAGTCTTCCCCATTATTGTGGTTTCAAAGAACAAGAGATACCCGGAAGTTATACTGTAGGGATGGTCATTAATTGAAACTCAAATGTAAATATTATAATATTTTGAGATACTGATTTTTGACTTTCATGAGCTGTAAGCTCTAATCATCAAAATTAAAACAAAAAAACTTGTGAAGTGTTTTACTTTACATGTAATGAATCTAAAATATATGAAAGTTTCACTTTTTGAAATAAGTTACAAGAAAAAATGAACTTTTTCACCATATTTTTATTTTCTGAGATGCACCTGTACTAGTGCACTGGGATGAGGCGCTAGCGCACGCGTCGCGACCCCCAAGCCGGCCCCCTCCACAACATACAGAACTGGGTGGGGGAGGCAGCCTTTAGTTTTCGTATGGGGGCACACTTTTTATAATCTGAGAAACAGACATTAACCAAAATAATAGCAACCCGTATTATAACTGAAATAGACTAGGTTCAACATTAGGCTACAACAGATCACAAATAAAACATACAGAGTGTCTATTTACACTAAGTGCAAATAGCCCGCCTTGTTGACCAAGGCTATTTACACTAACTCCACCCACCAACGCGTGATTGGGTTAGTCAAGACTAAAAAAAGACGCTCATTTTGTATCAATTTCAATGGTTTAAATCAGGCATCCTCAAATCTGGCCCACTCCTGCAGAGTTTAGCTCTAACCCTAATCAAACACACCTGAGCATGCTAATCAGAGTCTTGAAGATCATTAGAAAATCACAGGTTGGTGAGTTTGATCAGGGTTGGAGCTAAACTCTGCGGCAGATTGGACTTCCAGGGAAAGATTTGAGGAACCCTGGTTTCGATGGTAAGGTGTGTGTTTTTTGACGCGATCGACCCGAGTTCGAATCCGCCTATTGCCAAACTTATTTTTTCTTCCTTTTCAAATCTCATATCGCATTGGAAAGGCATTTATTTACAATAAAAATGAAGGAAATATATATAATATCGGGTAGGGTAAGGGTAGGTGTAGGGAGGGCTTTATTGTCCCAATAAGATGGCATCCATTTAATAAAAACTATAATTTACACTCAATACGATATTATTGTGTAGCCTACTGTTTTATAATGTACTACAATACTGAGGTGCAGATAATTGCCACTATTTGCAATAAGTAGTATAAATATTGCTATTTTAACAGTGTAAATAGAATCTATAGCTATTGCACTTGGTGTAAATAGCATATTGTTAAAAATACTGCTATTTGCACTTAGTGTAAATAGTATCTATCGCTAAGAAAATATGCTATTTGCATTTAGTGTTACACTTAGGGCAAATAGCCGCTGCCTAAAAGATAATTAAACCTAGAACAATTTAGATAAATTAACCCATTTGATCCCAATTTTTTCTCAGACATGAAAATATCAAAATTATGTGTCATTAGTAACCCCTTGAAATAATGTTTATTTATATATATTTTTTAATGTAAATGTGTGTGTTTTATGGTTGGTCACAATTGTGATTGATGGGATAATATGTATACTGAAATTAAATGATTTCTGCAGTCATCAAAATTATTATATCTCTCATCCCAGTTATTAACCCATTTTAAACTGTTTCATCACATTCTATGGTTAGTATTATACATAAAAAAAAACCTTATACAATACTGAATACGGTATACTAAGATACAAAAAAAAAGTAAAAAAAAGTTTACTCATGTCCACACTCAACAAAACTAAATAATTGTGAATTCATATATTAATACTAGACACCTTAAAGATAGTGTACAAAAAATCTTTGTCATATCTTTGTTAACATACATAGCCTTTTGTTTTGGAGCTTTGATGCAGCATCATCATTTTATGGTGCAAACAGGAAGTAAACTGCTCTGGTCATGTGACAATTTGCACTAAACATGTTAAACTGCACATATTTAATTGAGACCCTTTATTTTTTCCATATTTGCAGAAAATGCACTAAAACACCACCCAGTAACATTTTTAGAGCTTTATAAATGAAAACCTTCTTTACGGTCACTATTGTGACCAGTAGGATTAAATGGGTTAACTACACATTTGTATTATGCCATAAACCATGCCCGGTTTTACTGGGGTGCTAGAGGCCCAAACGAAAGCAAGAGCGCCCTCAGTTATTCACACTCTCATGGAGCATCACAGGTTTCTATTTATTGTTAAGCATTGCCAATAACAGACTTTTCTGTTAATTTCTTGAAAGCAATTAACAATTAGACGTTTAAGTTAGAATCCACTCACCGCTCATAAGTTTTTTTGTCAAGTTGGCTTCCTGCTCACGAATCCACTCATAAAAAACGAAGCATTAACAATGTAAATAAGAGATATACTGTGACAGAAATATGACAAAATACCTGCATTGATGAGTAGTCACATAAAAGCAGTCGATGAAATAAGCGCTGTGCATTGTTCTTCACTCTGAAGCCTACATTTCACTGCTGGTTATACTCGGTATAATTGTGTATGTGACAAATAAAAAATCTTGAATCTTGAAGCGGATTTATGCTCCTCAGGTGGTCACTCAACCTTACAGTGAAAGCCCTGTACAATTCATTCAATATCAACTTGTTATTTATTGTAATAATATATACAATATATATTAATAATATTGTTATTTATAATACAATTCGTTAAATAATATTATATTATTTTTACTGTGGCTCTTTTGGAAAAATGCATTAACCAAAAATGGGGGGAAATGGCTCTTTGGTCCAAACAGGTTCCCAACCCCTGTCCCTGTTTTTACTCGATTGATGGTTAAGTGCTATCCAATTTAATTAAAGTCAACCTGAACTAAAGACTGCAGTGCAGAGCAATTGTCAGTTCATACTACAGATGTACTATTGCATTATAGCCTGTAGTCGGTCCATTGACGATTTCAAACCTTTTTTCCTGAGCTATTCTTACATAATTATGGGAACTGGATCTGGCAGAACTATAATAGAAACCAATTGGAGTGTGTGCTTTATTACAATGTAATTAATTTAAAATAAAATGTGTGTAGATAGCCCTATAGTCTTCATGTGTTTATGTTTTTGTGCAATTAATTAGCAGCAAATATGGCACTGACCTGTTCAAGGTCTTCTGATGTGGAAGGTGGAAAAAACAGGCTCTGACAGTCTTGTGCAAATGATGTCTTCAGGGTTCCCATGTAACCAGAGTAACCCAGGGCCGCTGTCTGCTGAGAGCTGTGTGTTGGCCTAGTGATTTGTGATTCATAAAAACAGCGAACCGGAGAGGGAAATCTGAGGATTTTATTCCTTTTTGTGTTCCTTCCTCAGGACATTGCACTTCTCCAAGGAATATTTTATTGACAACACACACAAATGCATTGCAAAGCATGTACTTAAGCGTGCATGGTGCTCAGATACATACTTAGGAATATTGTGCATTGTGTAACCTTTTTTTACACTAATTGGTCTCATTACATTTGACAATGCTGATCAAATGATAAATGATAAAATAAAAAGATCTAGCTGTTGCTTTTAAGGATTATTTGGCATTTAGACTAAACTGACCCCCCAACCAAATGTAACTTTTGTTCGGAGGTCGGAATGCTGGCGTTTATTCAATTTTATGGATATTATGCAACATGCGTGCAAGACCTGTTCGACATTTTCTGAAGAGTATTCGTTAGCATGCCTGTAAAAAGCTATTAAATATGCACATAATCACAGTGAATAGCAATAATGTTTCCCCCAAGGATCTCAGAGGTTTGCATTGCATTTGCATTATAACATTTATTTGCCTGGCAGATGTCCTTACCTTTGGCAATATGCAGTAATTATATTGTGACACAGCTTATGGCTGCTTTCAAAGCCATATGATTTCTGTACTAGGCAGATAATTTGTGTTCCATCAGAATCAGATTGATTTTCAGTCTCTCAGTCAGATTCAACAACAATACATCAGGAAACTGAAATGAATATTTGATCTAAAAATTTGAATTAGAGTTAACTTATTAATAGATATATAGATTTTATTAGGATATTGTAAGTCGCTTTGGATAAAAGCGTCTGCCAAATGACTAAAATGTAAATGTAATGTAAAAATGTATATGTTTTTATTATTATACGATTTTTACAATGTATGAAGGCTGAAACTAAATTTAATTTCAGTTTAAAAAATGTTTAGCATATATTCAAACTATATTTTGGCCAGAAAAATAAATAAATATATATATATATATATACATACACGTATATATGAAGTATTTGAAGGTGACTAAATGTTCATGTTTTGTGTGAACGATCTCTTCACATTTTTAAGAGCTGCCGCTTAGCGGCGCTGTTTGCCTGGTTTTGCGCGTTGACTCTTCACAAAAACACATTCCCTGTGGTGAGGCTGATTCAATATTCCACCAGCTGATTTATGCAGAACAATTCTCCACAGGAATGGCTGGAGCCAGAGAGAGGAGGGGGCAAAAACATCTCAAAAAAGACTGTGGTAAAAAATAATTATCTCTGGTGTCACTGTAGCAACAATCTTTGAGGCTGATGTCAATGAAATATTGAACAGCACAATCACTTTGAATGTGATCTGAGGAGCTGGCGGTGGGTCAGGCAGAGAGCCACAGGAGCGCGCTCAGAATGTTCCGGAAACGTGGGCTGAATGTAGAGCGGGGAGCGCACCACTGTCTGCAGTCATTTAATATGTCAAAACACTCCTGCTTCTCCTCTTCTGCGAACCTGGCGTCTGCCAGTTTGCTTTTTCTAAATGAATGTCACGTCTGAAAGTATATATAATTAATATCGCATTGAATTATTTCTCGTTTTTCTGCTGTATCCCATGTAGGCTACTTCTCTGTTTCTTTGTGTGTTTCTTTGTGTCTCCTTTTGCTTTGTGTTCTGCACACACTCGCACATTGTGTTTGTCATGGTCTCGCTGCCAAGTGTGAAAGCCAGTCGTTCTCATGCACCCGTAGAAGTCTGATTTCTTCGGGCTGCTGTTTAACTTGCTTAACCGCTCAAAGTAAATGGTCAGCAAAAAGTTGCATTTTAGCATCGTCATCACATTGACCACGACCTTTTAAAGAGATTTGCATAGAAACAGAAGGTCCTTGATGACAAAAGATGCATGCTGATGGTTGTCTTTGAGGTTGCAGATTTAATAATAGGTACAGCTATGGCTGATCCTGAGGAAAAGCTCATTGTATAGGCTGAGATGTGACCATTGCAGTATGACTATGATAGCAGATCTTAATCGCATGCATGCATTTAACAAGCTTGTTTTTTTCTCTCTCTCTCAGTTAAACTGAGTTTATGACACACTTTACTTTGACCAACTCTTAAGTAGGTCGAATGAGTTGAGGCGTCCTTGGTGTCTGTGTCAGTGCGCTCTGAAGAACAAAACATGAAGTCTCCTTGACTTTCCTGTACTGTGTGTTCAGTCACAGACATATTTTCTGTTCGCCAGCCTCTTTACGCCTTTGATAATTAGCACATTTTCCATTTCAGTCAGGTATATATCAACAGGTATATCTTAACAGATTGGTTGGCTATTTTCTTAATATACAAAGTCATCATGGGGTCGCTTCTCAAGGGCACAATAGTCAGAAACTATTAGTGAGAGCCACTTTGCAAGATGTGAACTTTTTGTTTAAGAGGACCCATGAAGATACTTGCTAAACTGGGCCATTTTTGACATTGCGAAGTGTATACAAGTTGATGAGATTTTTTAAAATGTTTTTGAGAAGTCTCATGCTCACGGACACTGCCTTTATTTGATTAAAAATACAGTAAAAACTGTAATATATTAAACTGTAATATTATTAGTTTTTGATTTGAATATTTAAAATTTAACAAATTCCTATGATGACAAAACTGAATTTTAAACATCCATACTCCATTCTTCAGTGTCCTTCAATGATCCTTCAGAAATCAATCCAATATGTTGATTTATTGCTCAAATAACATTTATTATTGTCACAGCTGAAAAAGATATGCTGCTAATTATTTTGTGGTAAGTGTAATAATTATTTTGCAGGATCCTTTAATGAATAGATATTTTAAAAGCACAGCATTTGAAACAATGTAAAAGTTTTTATTGTCACTTTTGATAAATGTAATGCATCCTTGCTGAATTGTTGATTTGTTGACAGGAAATGATCAATCTGTGTTTAGTTCACATTTACATAAAACAGATTCAACAAAAGCATTTTATGACAGATGACAACCTGATAACCTCATTAAAATGCATGCACAACTAAACAAAACATCTATACAGCATTTTTATATCTATAATCATGTATAAGTGTATGACTATGCAGGGAAATACAGTGTTAGGTTACCAGGTTAGTCTAAGCAGACATCTTTTCAATATATGTTGAGTGTGTGGGCGCCCTTGCGTTCGATATCTCCTGACCACCCTGCATCTCACTGCAAAGGTTACAGCGTGCTCTCCCCACAAATTGATTAAAGGAGAGTCTCATTCAGTCACAGTATAGTGCAAACAATCCAGCACCCATCGATAGGAAAGAGGCAGCCAGGTAATACTGTGTTCAGGCAGTGCTTTGAACACAGCACGCATGGCCTTTTCCATTTTCCGTGCCTACTTCTTAACCCCCTGCAGTGCTTCATCTCTGTTCCTCAGCTATTCGCTGTGAGTCCGTTTCTTATGTTTCCTTCACTGCACTTCAGACTCATATTGTAAAAAAGAGTAACAGTTCTGGCAGCTGTTGCTTTGAATCTTTTATGCTTTAAATCAGAGATAACAAAGCAGAGCAATAAAACAGTTTTAGATCCGTCTCAGAATGCATTTATGAATTATGCTGTGATGTTTTTGGAAAATGACAAATTTTTACAGATCTTATTTATTTAATATTTTTTAACCGATTCAGTCAAACCACAGTAATTCATTCATGGAGGAATCAAGTCTTTATGAATGAGTCATTCATTTGTTTAAAATTGAATCAAGTAATTTTATGAGCGAGTCATTGAATCAGTCACTCAACTGAAACGAATCACAAAAATATATTCATATATTCACAGCTAGTGTTTTTTGGAGAGGCGCTGTGATAATTCTGTGCTGGCTTTGTTTGGAATTCCTATTATGTTCATTGGTGATACGGAAGTAAACTAAGTAACTGGTAAAATGTAAGTTACTCCATATAAACTTTCCTGCTTGCTGTACAAAAGCAACAAGCACTTGCAATTAAACAGTTTGGTCTGAATATCAGCTTTGCTGTGATTACCTGCAGTTGAATTTTAGTCAGAACAACAGCGCTCTTTCTCTTGTGATATTGCTTAAATATTGTATTATGTTATGCTTAGGCCATATATCTGCCTTCTAATTATTACAGTGACAGTGAGTTGCTAATGAAAGAGTCGGAGTTGTGGTGTATGCAGCACTAGAAGGGGATGCATTGCTTGTATGGCAGTGGTAAGAATGACATAAATGGAGCTTTCAGCTGAGGGACTGGTAACAGATGGTCTTGGAAAATGAGGTTCTTCTCAGCAGCGCTGACGTGCACTCCCAGGCCCCCACCGCCCCTATTTCTCTCTTTTCCTCTCCTTCTCTCTTTACTGTTTTTCCCTCTTCTTTCTCTTTGCAATTTCTCGTGCTTGCTCCCGTTCATCCCCGATGATTTTGCAAAGGTTCTAAAGCCAGAGAACTCATAGGAGTAGTCCTACATTAGATTGCTTTATCTATGCCAATAGAGGTGAAAAGAGGTGCACATAGGGTGGGGAGAAGACCAAAAAAATGGAAGAAGATAAAGGGGGAAACAGAGATTTTTAAAACATACATTTTGAGGTGCGTGTATGTTTTAAAAATTGTTTATTTTCTCCTAGTCCTGCTGAATATGCAGAGACAGCTATAAGTAAGACTTTAGTTGAATGATTTACCCAAAAAGCGTACAAAATATTGTTCTGGCTGATCCCGATCAGCCTGACATGGCAACATTTGCTCAACTAATAGAATGCAACAGTCGGCTTCCAGACATAAAGATTTCATACATTTTTTACATAGGGCAATTGATTTCGAAAGATAACTTATAAAGCTTTAAAGACAGACCTACTGTGAGTCACTTGGTTGTTAATCAATGTGTGCTTTGTTGAAGCCTTATTTTTGAACTAGTCATATTCAACAGTAGAATTCATAGTGAAAAACTACTTAGGCCTAAATATTTTTAATGAATGTAAAAAAAATAATCAGCATTTAAATAAACAGTTTTATATTTCGCCATCATTTTTTATTTCATTGTCATTCACAATTCTTAAAAAATTGTAGTTAATTCCCTCATTAAGAACATTAAGTTCACAGTTTTGTACTTGTTTTCTTTTTATCTGACTTTCTTACTGTTTTTGCTTCAAATCAAAGTTTTGTGATTCACCTAGTATCTGGTTTGCTCATGACTCAAACTTACTCTGTAGCGTTAGTTTAGGATGGGGCTCTGTTTTTCTAGCCAATTGGAGATGGGGGTGTCCTTCAGCTTTAAAAACCATCCCTCGGTGGCTGATATGTGAATTTGTGATCCACATTTGGCATCCTCCAAAATTGCCCTGTATCATCTATTATGCATTAAGTGGTAAACTGTTTCTCTCTTAAGCAGACTAGGGAAATTGACTCATTTATAATGTTCAGACTTTAATGCTCTCCTGTCTGGTATTCCCATAAAAACCATTGGTAGATGTCAAACTTTAAATGAGAGTACACATTACACATACCTATAAAGCCCTGAATGGTTTGGCACTCTTATCGCATTATAGTCCTTCACGTCCGCTGCGATCTCAAAACTCTGGCCATTTGATAATACCTAGAATATCAAAATCAACTGCGGGCGGGAAATCGTTTTCCTATTTAGCACCCAAACTCCAGACTGTATCCAGATCAGATGGTGGATCAGCACCTAGAGATGACCTCTACAGCCAGGACACCTAGATGAGCCCCAGAGACTGATCCCCAGTGAAGACCCTGTCTCCAAGACGGCCATCGGGACAAGACCACAGGAACCAGATGAGTCCTTTGCACAATCTGACTCTGCTTTAGCCTAGATTTAAACTGCTGATTTTGTCTGGCCAGAGGAGAATGACACTATTTCGGCAAACTATTTCCCTGTCTAAATACTGTAAAGCTGATATAAAGCCACCCAGCTTTATATCAAGCCGATATAAAGCTGCTTTGAAACAATTTGCATTGTTAAAAGCGCTATACAAATAATATTGACTTGACTTGACATATAGAGCTTTTCTACTGCATCCATATTGTTCAAGAGTCAGTGAATATTTATTTGACATCCTATGTACCAATTAGGACCTCGTGCCATGGTCTTCTAACACTTGTCACATGGTCTTCTCCTTGCTCCAGTTGAACAGAATTGAATGGAATTAGAAGAACTGAGAAGTAATAGGTACAGTTGCAGGTTTATCATGCATGGAGTTGTGAGGTTGTGCTGGCCAGTTCTGTCACCTGGGTCCTGGCAGCCATTCTGGCTCTTCCAGACGCAGTTAGCAGATGGTGGGGCTGTGTCTGCCCTTCTCCAGGGGCTTCTGTGGATAGAAAGAGAAACTGAGACAAATGTTTTACTGCTGTACCTTTGTTACAGACCAGGGACATCCCCTAGCCAAGGAGTGTGTCAATGTCAATGTGTCCATATTTGTTGAAGTGCGTCAAACTGTGTTGGTATTTGTCCAGAAAAACCAATGAGATGTCATCCTTAATTCAGAGGCACCTCTTCAAGCAGGATATAAAGTCAGTTCCAGGTTTAGATGCTTGAATACATGGCTTAGCTTGTATTGATCTCTCACTGTTGAGGATTGGCAGAGGTGATTACCGCACTACCTCATGTCAAAGCAAACAATGCTTTGACAAAGATCTTCCTGATACAACTTGAGGTTTATGAAATTAAAGCGAGAAACAAGATTTATATTTACACATCCAGCACTTGAAACGAGATGGAGTGGATTTGATGGAAATATCAGCACTGAATTAATCATTGGTCTGCTTTGATCTATTGTAACTTTTTGTAAAGTCGTTCAATTGACGTCCTGTTAAATTCGATGAATGATTTACATATTTCATCAGCAACACTTTATACTGTGAACCAGACATCGCTATCTTTCATAAAGCAGTGTTTTCTCTATGAACATGTTTATATATATATATATATATATATATATATATATATATATATATTTCCTTAGTTATTATTTTAAAGACGTAAAATATACCCAAATATAAAACTGTTTCATTATTTTCTCATCTTCTTATTATTCCAAATCCATATGCTGCTATTTTTTCAGTTGAACACCAAAGTGGAAAATTTTGAACAATCATTAAATACAAGCTCAAAAAAAAAGAGCCACCAAAAGAGCTTCATAAAAGCATCGTAAAACATGTCCATCCGACACTTGTACAATTCCTCATAGAATAGTAAAGTGTCCATCACATGCAGAACTGATGTGTTGGGTCAAACAATAACACACCACCAAAATTAAACCTGACCAAAAATCCCAACTCGTAACCTAACCATGACTGTACTGGGGCAAAATACACACACACTATATATATTGTGACGAGTCGGCTGCCTCCCCCCTGTCCATCATCACCACCCCGTCCCGTATTCGCCGCCCTTCACCAGGCTCCCGACGGGAGTGGGTGTGTGAGAGAGGAGGGGCGCTGAACACGCAGGGCTGGCGGCGTGTGATGAGGCGCACCTGACGTGAATGGAGCCTCGTCACCGCCGCCGTTTAAACTCCGAGCGCGCCTCTCCTCGGGAGACCGGTCTCTTCCCCGTGCATGCACGCTGGTGTCCTCGTGGGTCCAGGAAAGGGAGCGTAGAGGGAACTACCTGCCGCCGCCAGAGACGCGAGCGGCCGGACCCGCAGTCCGGCCGACACTGCACCCGCGATACGGCCGTCGGGCAAGGACGCCGGGCCGTGGAATCCCGTCGAGCACCCGGGGATGAAGGAGTTGGACGAAGCCGCCACAGAAGCCGCCGTCACCCGCGCCCCGGGACCTCCAGACGGGAGCGCGTGCGGCCGCCGGACTCCGCCCCTTACCTGGACCCTTCCCTCCTGAACACTGCCCTCCTTCACGAGCCCCGCAGCACAACGAGGACACCAGATCCCTGTTTATTTTGGACACTTTTCCCCCTTTGGACACTTTATTTTAAATATTGTTTAATAAAAACCTCTCCGAGGCTTGACGCCACGCCCACTGTGTCTGTCGTTGGCTCCTCCCGCCACTATATATATATATATATTATACTGTATATGTATATATGAAGAGTTCAGATGCAAAAGCCTCTAAGTGCCATCTGAACTTTTCATCTAAAATGATCATTTTTATCAGGCTGCTATGTTTAGGTGCAGTAATTTTACTCTAATGGCAATGTATAGGTCCTTTTCTATGCAAATAAAGTGAATTAACTGAACATAGGGGCCTGATAAAAATGATCATTTTAGAAGAAATTTTTAGAAAATTTCAGATGGCATTTAGAGGCTTTTGCATCTGAACTCTTCATATATATATATATATATATATATATATATATATATATAGAGAGAGAGAGAGAGAGAGAGAGAGAGAGAGAGAGAGAGAGAGAGAAGGAAGAAAAAAAAACATGATTTCTGAGAATTGTGAATTTTGAGAATTGTGAAAGAGTTCAATTGCAAAAAAATTTACAATTCTCCGAAATCATGTTTTTTTTCTTCCTCTTTATTTTTATTCCAAAGACAAATGCTATTATTTGTACAGAAACTGTATTTTTACATTTTTAAACCCTCCCCAACCAACCCAGAACAAACTGCCTATAATAAATAATAATAATTATGTTAGTGATATTAATAATAATAATCAAAATAAAAAATAGGATTAAAAAAAAGGTCACTGGATACCACAATCAGGTATTATACACTGTCATTTCACTTTAAAGAACAACATAAACCCTACACAAGAGAGGTGGGGAGAAGGGGGAAAAAAAACAACAACAACAAAGGAAAATTGTGATGAGGTAAATCCTATTACTCCCCAGATAGTATATTTATAGAAGAGAAATATGATAATAAGGGTTGCCAGACATAAGAGAATTTATGGAAACCTCTAATTGAATATTTAATATTTTCTAAGTGTAGGTATAACATCAAATCCTGAAGCCAGTATGATGCTGTAGGTGGATTTGTAGATTTCCAATGTAATAAAATTAGTCTGCGAGCCAAAAAGGATGCAAAGACAATAATTTAAGTTGTCTCTGAGTCAAATTTGATTCATCATCTGGAACTCCAAATTCAGCACATGGCTTAGAAATCATGTTTTTTTCTTGTGCATTCCAATTAATCTCAATGAAACTGCAGTTGGGTTATTTTGACTGGGTTAAAAATATACAAATAATAATAAAAAAACAGCTAACTAACACTATAAAACACAAAAAAAACATGATAACATAATAAAAAACATGATTTTTTGAAAATGTTCAAAAACAGTTCTGTTTTTGCATATAAACTCTTCACGTATATATATATATATATATATATATATATATATATATATTAGTGCTGTCAAATGATTAATCGCATCCAAAATAAAAGTTTTTGTTTACATAATATATGTATGTGTATTGTGTATATTTATTATATATAAAACACATACAGTATACATTTCGAAAATGTTTACATTTATACATTTATATATTCATATTCCTATATTTTATATTATATAAACATATATTTTTTAAATATATACATATGTTTGTATTTATATATACATAGTAAATATACACAGTATACGCACATATATTATGTAAACAAAAACTTTTATTATGGATGTGATTAATCGTGATTAATAGCTTGACAGCACCAATATATAAACTGAACAAAATTATAAACGCAACACTTTTTCATGAGCTGAACTCAAAGATTTAAGACTTTTTCTATGTACACAAAAGGCCTATTTCTCTCAAATATTGTTCACAAATCTGTCTAAATCTGTGTTAGTGAGCACTTCTCCTTTGCCAAGATAATCCATCCACCTCACAGGTGTGGCATATCAAGATGCTGATTAGACAGCATGATTATTGCACAGGTGTGCCTTAGGCTGGCCACAATAAAAGGCCACTCTAAAATATGCAGTTTTACTCTATTGGGGGGGTCCGGGGGGGGGGGTCCAAAAGCCAGTCAGTATCTGGTCTGACCACCATTTTCCTCATGCAGTGCAACACATCTACTTTGCATATTTGGTCAGGTTGTCCACTCCTCTTCAATGGCTGTGCGAAGTTGCTGGATATTGGCAGGAACTGGAACACGCTGTCGTATACGCCGATCCAGACAGAGCATCCCAAACATGCTCAGTGGGTGGCATGTCCGGTGAGTATGCTGGCCATGCAAGAACTGGGATGTTTTCAGCTTCCAGGAATTGTGTTCAGATCCTTGCAACATGGGGCCGTGCATTATCATGCTGCAACATGAGGTGATGGTTGTGGATGAATGGCACAACAATGGGCCTCAGGATCTCATCATGGTATCTCTGTGCATTCAAAATGCCATCAATAAAATGCACCTGTGTTCGTTGTCAATAACAAACACCTGCCCATACCATAATCCCACCGCCACCATGGGCCACTCGATCCACAACGTTGACATCAGCAAACCGCTCACCCACACGACGCCCTACACACTGTCTGCCATCTGCCCTGTACAGTGAAAACCGGGATTCATCCGTGAAGAGAACACCTCTCCAAAGTGCCAGACTCCATCGAATGTGAGCATTTGCCCACACAAGTCGGTTACGATGACGAACCGCAGTCAGGTCGAGACCCCGATGAGGACGATGAACATGCAGATGAACTTCCCTGAGATGGTTTCTGACAGTTTGTGCAGAAATTCTTTGCTTATGCAAATCGATTGTTGCAGCAGCTGTCTGGGTGGCTGGTCTCAGACGATCTTGGAGGTGAAGATGCTGGATGTTGAGGTCCTGGGCTGGTGTGGTCTGCGGTTGTGAGGCCGGTTGGATGTACTGCCAAATTCTCTGAAACGCCTTTGGAGATGGCTTATGGTAGAGAAATGAACATTCAATTCACGGGCAACAGCTCTGGTGGACATTCCTGCAGTCCGCATGCCAATTGCACGCTCCTTCAAAACTTGCGACATCTGTGGCATTGTGGTGTGTGATAAAACTGCACATTTTAGAGTGGCCTTATTGTGGCCAGCCTAAGGCACATCTGTGCAATAATCATGCTGTCTAATCAGCATCTTGATATGCCACACCTGTGACATGGATGGATTATCTCGGCAAAGGAGAAGTGCTCACTAACACAGATTTAGACAGATTGTGAATAATATTTGAGAGAAATAGGCCTTTTGTGTACATAGAAAATGTTTTAGATCTTTGAGTTCAGCTCATGAAAAATGGGGGCAAAAACAAAAGTGTTCCGTTTATAATTTTGTTCAGTGTATATATATATATATATATATATATATATATATATAGTCTACAAACTGAGTCAAATGATATATGAATTTGCCACCTCATGAACATGAGACCATGTTGGACTGGTCATTTTTCAATTCTGGACATGAACATATGAACGTAGGCTAGACACGAGTTGTGTGGGAGGGCTGTAAGATTATCTGTAAATAATCATCTAAATGTCAGCCTGTCGATCACACTATTTCTGTACTTTTTTGTAGTGGTCACTATGAACTGTTCTGTGGCTAGAACTACATAATGAATATTCGAAATTGTGTCATAGTGTTTTACTTTATTATACTTAAAAAAAAATAATATAACAATCTGCGAGAAGGGTTGGAACAACATAATTTTCATTTGTGCATGAACTGTACCTTTAAGAGCTAAAGATGTGTTATTTTATTTGAACATTTAGCTACTTGTTTTATGTGTTGCTGCTGTTCTATGCAGCAGTCTGTTGTATCGCCATCACCACCTCTACATTGTGTCAGTTGCTAGGTACTAATATGTAAAATGTGTTGCCTTTAACCCCCCTCAGGACCTGGCAAATGATTTGCTTCAGAGGCCACGTAGGTTGCTAGAATTCTAATCATGTGTGCTGAATCCCAAGCTCGACTCAGACTGCATTTCTTCCCAAACACAAAGAAAAAAAAAAAAGCATGAGACATGAAGAAAACAACCCCAATATCCCCCACAGACCCCGTCACGTCTCTCACTCCAAGTAGATACATATGCTGGTGTTGCTACGTAGCAGCTTTGATGCTTTTGGTCAGCAGATCATTTCCCCCTTCCTCTCTCTCAGTTTTGAAATGAATGTCTGAGTGCATGTCTTTCAATCATGCATCTTATTTCATTCTTTCCTTTAGACCGACATTTTTCCATTTCAAGCCTCTCCTGGTGCACTGTTGAAAAGAGATGTGTTTCGTGTGTTAGTGTGTGCGTCTCACCCGCTTGATTGTGCAGGAAAACAGTGTGAGTGAGATCGCAGCATGCAGCAGAAAGGCAGCATCTGCACTGTAAAGGACTCTCCTGGCTCCCTCTGATCGCACATCCCTGTTGTTTTCATGCGGAGAGAGGGAGTGACTGAGGAGTCGTGGCTTTAGCAGGGCCAGCAGATGTTCAGATCACTAAAGGAGGCTGGGATGGACTGAGAAACAGGCTCTGGTGGTCCAACCAGAATGACAAATTTGATTCCCTGGATGAGGGCCCACAATTTGTTGAACAGATTGCCGAGCGGTGGCGTGATTGGCCGCTGTGTGGACTGATTTTGTAACGAACTGATCCAAGAACACGTTTTGTGCTCTCCATAATGATTGGAAGCCTAGTGATGGGCTTATAGGAGGACGATCTCAAACCAGAGCTTTAACTCATGAATCAGTCTGTTCTCTTATCTGAACTGAGGCTGTTGTTATCACACAGGCTGGCACCTCCGGTCCGTCTGTAGCTTACCTGTGGCCGATTATCTCCAGGCTAATCAGAGGTCGAGGACTGACTGAAAATGATTCAATCAGCTGTCAGGGATTAAGCCATCTTCATTCAACCCAGTCAGTGCTGTATCAAGCTACGTTTTGTGTACAAACACTCCCTCGTAATGGTTTTTATTCTACAAGATCACACTTGTGAACCACTTCGGCTCCTGAATCATTTGTAGTGTTCAGTTCATCACTTTTATTAGTCTCCAAAACTGACAAAATACCATAATATTAGTTCATATGATGTGCTTTATTATTTAGTCTTTAATAAAGTTATATTATATTTCATTGTGTGAAAACTGATTCAGTAAGTTGGTGATTAAGTCAGAGAGTTGAACTTGAGCATTATGAATTATGAACCGAATCAGCAGATTCACTGAAAAGAATTGTTCGAAAGAATGGTTTGCTCTTTGATCCATTATTTGATTTTAACTCACTGATTCATTGATTTTGTTGTCTGTTTAGCAGCTCACAGGAAGATGCAATTTTCTGTGTATAGCAGCTTTTATGATGAAGAGGAGTATGCATGCATTTTGTCATTTGCTTTTTACAAAAAAATCACATAATATAGGGTTGGAACAAGAATGACAATATAAATTCTGTATTTATTCAATTCAAATAATTCAAATAATGACAGATTTTCCCTCTTTGAGTGAATTGTTCATTTGAATTATTCCTTGAGGCTTCCTTAAATGCATTTTAGTGAACTCAGAATGTGAAAATTCTTCACCCCAAACAAGAACCTCTAAAAAAAAAAGTGTATTTTCAAGCATTTCTGTATTTGTATTCCAACTGGTTTTTAATCAAATATAAATTCAATAATTTCATTACTGTGTGAACAAAATCTAATTCATTAAATGTGGAGATAAGAGGGCTTCAGAACTGGCTTTCAGATCCAATTAAATGTTCCGCTTTTTGTGTCATGTTTAATTCATAGGTGTGGGGGTTGCTTCTTTGTTGCGTGGTAAACTATCATTTGCAAAATTCAAGTCATAAGACAGTTGCCCTTTCGGTCATAAATTTCACATGCATGATTTAAGGTGCACGCTCATGCAAATTCAGTAATGGACCTTTAATTCATAATTTCAGCACACTAATATGTGTTAGCAAATACAATTCATCAGTAATGGATGCCATTATTTTTGCTGGGCAATAAATCACTGACTCAAATGATTTATTTGTCAAGTTTGTGATGCATTTTGCCGCTTACCAACAACTTACAGGAAACTAACAAGAGGGGGCGCCAGTAAAACAAACTAGTTAAATGGGTACTTTTTATTTTAAAGTCAAAAACACGGTATATGCTCATTTGTTTAGAGAATAAATAATTGCTAATAATTGCTCATTCTGAATAAACTTGAATCATATCTGTGATTCAGTAATATAATTCTCGTTACGAGGTTATAAATATGTGTATCTGTAAAATTTAACCAATTTAAGATGATAAGCACAAGCAACAACTGTTTTCATATTTGTTGAGAACGAGTACACATTTACATGACTTTCAGGTTGGTAGTTTGTTTATGAATGTCATGAATGTATATAAAAGACACCTGCAAATGGCCTACTGATGTGTTACTGTACATGGATATCATTGCAGGTCTAGGCCCATGCATTCCCAGGATCCATTTCAACATTAGGCTGTATCACTATAGCCTGTGTTCTGACCGTCAGGCAGGTGTCATTACCGCACTTCATTTGCAAGGTAAGTGACTATGGGCTGTGACAGTGGTGGAATTAGTAATGCGCTCCCGCTGTCATTTTTATCAACAGGGCCTGCAGGGAGGACGTGATAAAATGGATATTCCTCCCTCTGCATTAATACCCTCTGCCCCACTTTCAATTCCATTTACTTACCCGAGCACAGAATGAGGAATTTTACTATCGATTGCCCAGAGGAGAGCCAGATTCTTGCACTAAGGTGTTGATTTTAGTGCTGGAAAACCTCACATCTGCTGGATTAGAGGTTTAGATGTATATGGAAAATAATATTTTTCATCTTATTGCTGTTTTTTCTCATCATGTTATTAGGAACAGAGGATTGTATAGTAAGAGCCCATCGCTTCTGTTTGTCCATGAATGTAAAATTAAGCAAAGGAATCTCATTATGCACACCATCAGTGATTACATTGTCTCATTTTATTGGATAGACTAGGGCTAGTTGTCACAATTACTCCAGTGAATATTTCTTAGGATAGAGTTATTTTTAAAAGACAATTTTTGGCTAAAGACTGCTGTTATTGTCCAGGAAAAGGGTAATATTCAGGTTCACTATATGGGATAAGTTGTCACAACAAAGCCTCCAATTAAACCGTTCAAACATTTGGATTTTAAATTTTTTTATAGATTAATTCTTTTATTTAGCAAGGATGCATTAAATTGATCCACAATTCAAAAGTGACAGTGAAGACATTTATAATGTTACAATTTATTTGTATTTTAG
Organism: Barbus barbus; assembly: GCF_936440315.1. Lineage (NCBI taxonomy): Eukaryota > Metazoa > Chordata > Actinopteri > Cypriniformes > Cyprinidae > Barbus > Barbus barbus. Next base: position 19,102,201 of record NC_136744.1, read on the forward strand.
ATAAATGCTGTTGTTTTGAACTTTCTATTCATCAAAGAATCCTGAAAAAACTGTATCATGGTTTCCACATATATATTTAGCAGAACAATGGTTTTCTTATTAATAATAATAAGAAATGTTTCTTGAGCACCAAATCAGCATTTTAATTGGTTTCTGAAGCATCACATGACACTGAAGAATGGAATAATGATTGCTAAAAAATTCAGCTTTGCATCGCTGGAATAAATTACATTGTAAAATATATTAAAACAGAAAACTGTTATTTTAACTCATAATAATATTTCACAGTATTCCTATTTTTGCTGTATTTTTGATCAAGTAGATGCAGCCTTGTTTCAGCATAAGAGACTTCTTTCAAAAACATAAAAAAATCTTCCTGATTATTGAACGGTATATTGTATATTTATTATTATAGCAAATATTTTGTGTAAATTAAACATTTGATAGTTTTAACCATTATTTATTAAAAAATACCCCCCTTTTTTAATTATTTAATTTTATATTGTTGAATTTTTAGGATTTACAGAAATTATTATAATTTTAGACTGCTTGAAATCAATATACAAAATAACTGCTAATAAAAAACATACATTTGCATAATTGACTTTGGAATTGGAGATACAGTCCTTGTGACAACTAGCCCCAGTCTCCCCTGTGTGTTTGGTGATTGTCAATATAGTTCAGCACTAGAGGCCAGTGATGCTGTTTAGCAGACACAGCTGCAGCTTACAAGCTGGGTGGGGAAGCAGATCAATAGCCATTGACCTTACGGTTCCTTTTCTGCTGGAGTGACTGACCACTGAACAACACAAGCTATTTCACACTACCCTTGTGTTTAATACAGCCACGCGTCATTCGTTAATAGAAACTCATCATTTATGAATCAAAACAAGGAATTAAAAGCTTTGTTTCAATCAAATAATGTGCACTCTAATTTCCACTCATGAAACATGTTTGTAACAAGATTAATCTGTAATAAGTGGGAATCCGTAATGTGCACTGTGCCCCACATTACGGAGCGCAGTTATAAAGGAATTAAATGGTGAAAAGCACTGTTTAATATGCATGCGATGCGGAGATAGATAGATGGGAGGTCAAACTCCTGACTACTTACTTACCATTCAATTATTCATGACAAAATGTTAAAATACATGGCAGCCCATATTTACCTGCACTTGGATTTGACAGCGTCTGTGAACACTCTCCACCCAGACTGGGACCCAGTTTTTTAGTAGCTATTACTCCAATTTTTAGTGTCATGTAATTCTGAAATTATTCTAATATGCTGATTCACTGTTCAAGAATAATTTCTTATTATTATCAATCTTGAAAACAGTTGTGCAGCTTATATATATATATATTTTTTTTTTTTTTGTGGAAACAGTGATACATTTTTTCAGGAAAGTTGAACAGAACAGATTTTCTTTTTGTTTTTGTAACATTACAAATGTCTTTGCTGTCACTTTTGATAAATTTCATGAGTCCTTGTTTGAAAAAAGTATTTATTTCAAAATATATAATATAATATATAAGAGGAAGTATAATAAGAGATGGTAAATGATGAAAGAACTGTAATTGTTGTGAGAACTGTCCCTTTAATTGGCCAATGTAAAGTAGCTAATTGGAACACAACAAAATCTAATAAGAAACTTCCACTTGTCGGAGTTCCAACAGAAGTACAATAGACCTGAGTTATGACAAAAGTGCACCTTGTACATTCTTAATGGATCTGAAATGTATGCATGATTTAGTGCCTGCAGGCATTACTATTTCAGGCACAACAACTGACGTTTGGAGTCCCTGTGGAGAGCCTGTTCATCCTGCATGAGATTCTACTGAAAAAAAAAAAAAAATCTAGTGCTTTTGCAGAAATCAGATCAACCAAAGACAGTGTTTAGCAATTAGTGGTATTATCACGCCAGCGGTGTGACAGTCAGCGTGGATATCCAGAGAGAACTGTAGGTGTCACTCCTGACATAGAATGGGGCCGGGGCTGTTCAGTCGGAGCTGTCATTCCGAGTCAGTGAGCTCTGTCTTGCTGAAGAGGGCCCCAGTCAGATGTTCACTATGCATGCTGCATTGTCTGCTTGCCTGTTCGATAGGCTGGCAGCAAAAGGTGACATCTGGTGACTAATGTGCTCCCATGTTCCCCCTCTTCTCTGGGCGGCAGATGCTCTGCACAGGCAGATAGGAAGAGAGGATGGGGGAGCGGGGAGAGCTTGAGATGGACAAGCATTGGAACGCGTGTGGGTAATAAATGCAGGCTTTTGTAGTGGTTTTTTGCAGCTGATCTGTTGGTGGCTGGTGAAGAAAGAGAGGAAACAAACAATTAGCACGTTGAACACTGGTAGATCTAAAACTGGTTCAGATATTTTGGACGACAAGTTATTTATAGCCAAAGCCAAAACAGTAATAATAAATAGACTTCTTAAAATCAGCATTTGATGTCTTGCTTTGACAAATCTATAATAATGAAACAATTTGAATGTGAAAAGGTTATTTCCTTAAAAAACATTGTTAATCAGTACTCTTTGTTTTTTCTTTTTTCCCAGTTTAAATATCTAAACAACCTTAAAACTAGATTCAATTGCTTGCGAGGCACAATTTTTGTAGGTCATTTCTTGTTTTTAGAGTTTATATCCTGAATGAACACATACATTTCAAGATATAATTATTATATAATATTTTTTGTATGTTTTTATTTGTATTAAATAATATCACTATTGTTGTTCATTCATTTATTCCTTCATTCACTATAATGTATATTTATTTTTATTTATATATTTATTTGTTTGTTTTCAGTTTTCTTGAGCTGCCTGTTTTTTATTTTTTATTTCTTGACTCTATTTTCTTTTCTTTTCTTTTCTTTTCTTTTCTTTTCTTTTCTTTTCTTTCATCCAGAGACAATTGTTACACTTCTGACATTGAGATTTTTTTCTAGATATATTATTTTATACAAATAATTTATTATATTTGTTCTTATTTATTTACATATATTGACTAAGATTTTTAATAATAGCACTTTCTTATTTAATTTAATTTAATTTTATCCAGACATTTAAATGCGTTATATTTGTATATTTATAATTATTTTATTTCAGTGCAGTTCTTTTGAGCTTCCTTGAATTTTATGTCTCTTGGCTCTACTTTGCTGCGGTCATTCTGGGATACGGCTCAGTCTTTAGGTTTAACGGCGTCTGGAGATTTTGTTTCAGAAAATCTTAAAGATAACACTTCCAGGGAGCTTCTTCAGCCTGGTCCCTACACTACCACATATTCCCATCATGCCATGTCACCCAGACAGCTGTGCTTAACCTCCCTCTGACCTTTTTGCACAGCTGCAAGTGGGCTCTTTTACCCCTGTCTCACCCATGAATGGGCCTGTGAACGCGAGTACATGTGACAGAGGAGTGGACAGCTCCCATTACGCTTCCTAACAGCCCTCGTTGTTTCTTTGCCACACAGAGACTCACAGCAGAAGTTCACACAATGCCACGCTGTGTCAGACCGGCAGAGCAAAGCTGTGCTGTTTCTAGACAGCCTCCAGCGTAAAACAAACACAGAGCGATGGGAAAGTACTGATGAAATGTCTCCGTTGTGACATATTTTCTTGAGAAGCCGTGCTTTTGTAAGATACGTGTCTATCGTGGATTAAAGCGTGCAAAAATAGCATGTATTCCACTCAGTATTGGTGATAGTCTCTCTTGTTGTCTACACAGGGGTGATTGAACTGCCTTTATGCTGATATGGTGATTCATACATTCCACAGGAAGAAGTTATTAAAAGCCTTTTCATTTTAAGCTATATTGCCCTGTCTTTCCAGAGAAAATACCCGTCCTCTTTGAGATGAAAAATCTGCAGAGAGAAAATGAATTGGCAGGTTGCTTCCCCCGGGGTCTCCCTCTATCAGCTAGTGCAGTGGGTGACAAAATGCAGCGCATGTGTTCCCAATACAAACCTTATTCCATCTGTGGCCCTATCAGCCAGGAAATGACATATTTATCAGAGCAGTGTGGCCTCGCAGGCAGCAGAAAGCATAGAGGCTGCTGACTGTGAAATCTCCCAGAATTAACTGGGGCTGTCCTTTTCTCCCTCCACATTACTGTTCCCTGAGGGCCGTGGCGGTTCAAAGTATCCTGCGTCAAATTGCTTTCCTATTTGTTGTGCTGCATTCAATTGATAACATTTGTTTTGACTGAATAAATGCGCTAAAATAATAAATGCTTTCGTTTAAGCATGCAAAATAGTGCTGGAAAAGGAAGTCACTGGACCAACTGTAATCTTTTGCTATCTGAATTATTTCATCAAACAAATGTGTAAGTAAGACGTGGAATGAAAAGACATGCAAAGTGTTGCAGGAATTGGCGAGATGAAAGATCTAGCACCAAGATTGAATAAACCATTAAATCATGCCAGGGACGAAACTGCTTGCTATCAGTGCTGAAGCGTTTTAGAACAGCCTGAGGAAATTGTTTCTAATGTTGTTGCAGTTTCTGTGTTTTTTTCTCCAGGAAACTTATGCATGAGAGCCTAAAATAGAAATCATGTATTTTTGGACCATGATGTTGTTAGACTGCAGCTAAATGGTTTAAAATTGTGGCATGATGAAATACTTATGCACATATTTAAGTGAGTGAACTAAAAATTCTAAATAAATAAATATATAGAAAATAAAAAAATAAAGACCAAGGCTATATTTTATTTTATTATATTATTTATTTATTTTTTATCAGCTGTGCATTATTTCTCCTGCATTGAATTGTGAATCATTTAGATGCATCTCAGAAATAGTTCACAGCTGTTTATTAGTCTACAGTTCAATACAGACAAAACCGCCAATCCTTAATAATGGGTTAGTGTTTTCTTTTTTTCTTTTTCTTTTTTACACACAGTTACATAAGCCGTAGACCAAGGTGGAGGTATGTAAACAGATGTGGTGTCAGTGTGGGGCGCAGTGCCAGGGGTGTGTGCATGTGGCTTTCAACAAACAGACCTTACACACATCTTACACACAGAGAAACACATGCCACAATGTCAGTCCAAGTTCATTCCAATCATGCTGACTATTATGCCAGTCTATACTTGGTTTATTTCAGACAGTGACGTAGCAGAATAAAACAAAAGACAACAATACAAACACACTCAAATGCATTCTGAATAGCATGAAACTGCATTATTGTGGTACACTCTTAAAAACACAGGTTCCAAAAATGAGAGCAAAATAAATAAATAAAATTCTTAGTGTTAAGAATATTTGAATTATTTAAAGAACATTTTTCCAAGAACCTTTTGTGCAGTTGAAAGTTTCCATGGAGGTGAAATGTTCTTCATGGAACCATCGATGCTAATAAAGAACCTGTATTTGTAAGAGTGTATTGTTTGGTTTTCAAGGGCATTTAGACGGCTGATGGTTTTGTGATGTGTTACACCTTTGAAAATTGGATATTACTGAAAAGCCGCCATTGCAGAGCAGATTATATTATGTGAAAAAGCTGTATTTGTGTGTGGCTGGTTGAATAAATCACATATTTTCTCCTCTGTGCTATAAATCCATCAGTTTCCTTTACGAATAAATGGCTAAAATGGGCAGTTTTAGGTGTCTAGGTGTTTTCTCCTATCAATCTTCTATATTTGTCTCGCAGGACTGTAAACAAGAACATTCCACCCTTTAGTCACCGTATTAGAGCTGTAAAGTGCAGGTAGCAAGAAAACACATCCAATCACTATTAGCCAGGTAAAATCTTCTCCTGTGTAATTGCAATGTTCCACTTCAAAGCCTCTGACAGGAAGGCTGGTGTAGGAGTGAGATACCCTTAAAATAGCAATTAAAGAATCTGAGGAATAATATGACCTCCGCTTCCCTGGGTCACAACACTGAAGAGACTGAGTATATTGAGATTCTCAGCTGTACCTTTCAGCCACAGTTAAGAGCTTTTATATCAACATTGCTGCTTCCCCGATTAACATTCTCTCGCTTAAAGGATTATTATGTCACAGCATGTCTCTATTTAGGCTCTTCATCATAAGTACGTATGGTAATGCGGCAGCGAGTTCATTTGATACATCCGGTACTCCGTTTCAAGCTACACTAAAATCACTTTATTTTAATGGATGTGCCAAGGATTGCAGTTGTCATTGTCGTGAGAATTAACCTGGACGAGGGTGGGCAGGAAGTAGTTAAACTCACTTCTTGCCACATTTGTCACAGTAGCATGTATGATGCTCTCCGGGTTGGTGGCCTGATTTCCATTTCAGGATGAGTCTCTGTTTGCCTGCGCTGCCTAGTAACGGTCAGATCTGGAGTGTGATTTATGTAAATCAGCTGGCAGGGGCTCACGGGTCAGAAGCGATCAGTTGTGAGACCACTGCTGGGCAACTGCACGGCATAAACAGCAGGACAAGACTCTGCTATCAGAGTCTTCTGTAATAAAATATCCAGCACTTTCTAATTATGAATCATCATTCATTTGCATTCATTTTGAATTGACGATTAATGAATTTGGGTTGTTTTATTATCTTCAGATCCATCTTAAGTAAATTAATAATATTTATATATATATATATATATATATATATATATATATAATTTACTTGATATATAATCGATTTAATAGTGATTCAGAATAAAAGTTTGTGTTTACATAATATACAGTATGTGTGTGTACTGTGTATATTTATATGTATACATTTAGAAATATATATAATATATATTTATATATATAAAAAAATGTACATGTATTTATATGTACATACAATTATACACAGTACACACATTATTATGTATCTATTATGTAAACACAAACTTTTATTTTAGATGCGATTAATCACGATTAATCAGTTTGACAGCATTAATAGTCATCGCTTTATCACTCGTTCCAACTTATATCTGTATGACGAATGAAGTGTTCAAATAAGGGCACAGAAGCTCCATAAAAGTATCGTAAAAGTAGTCCATTTGATGCATTGCTCTGCATTGCATGTCTTCTGAATTCATTGTCATCTCTCACAGCTTTGTGGGAAATGGAGCAAAATTTACATTGTTACTCTGTGATATCCTTCATTTCCACTGGAATTTTAACCACTGCAACTGGATCACTGAATGAGTGACTAGAACATGAGAAGCAGATCAGTCAGATTTACAAATGAATCATTCAGACTGAGTTGAACTTGAGAACTGGATCACTCCGATTCAACAACAAATTATTCAAACTGGTTGTGAACCCACTCAACAAGTTCATTCAGAAGATATGACTACAGAATGATTCATTCACAAATGAGACATGGCTATATGACCATATATGACCATAACTATCAATTTGATAATAAACTGATGTTTTAGTTTTGATCTGTTTTGTTTTGCACTGTTTTGTTCTGATTGCTTAGTCAATATGATAATGACTGTTAATGGTTAAATCCGAATCATAATCATCTTAAAGGGATAGTTCACCTATAAATGAACATTCTGTCATCATTTGCTCACCCTCGAGTTGTCTATCAACAAGGCATACTCTACACAGCTGTAATACAGCCAGACTGAATTATGCATGCTTTGACCCATCTCAGCCCAAGTATACAATTGTAATTGCTGTGTAAATGCATTCATGCCACCTATGAACAGCATTAAACAGCTCTGTGTAAAGACACAAATGTGTCAAATGTGAAATCATTTTGCACATGTATTATGTATTAGATTACCTTCCCCAGGTATTTTGTTGTAAAACAACCAAGATGATCATTTTATTCCCTCTGGAGTTATTATATGTATTACCTCAGTATTATTGTTTTGCCACTATTGAGTAATAGACCATTCCGAGATGTCCTCCTCCGAGATGGGATGCAGCTCTGTGGTTATGTCAGTGACTTCAAAGAAGTCACACACTATCTGAATGCATGTGGGTTTTGCCTTTTAGTGCAAATGTGTTTGCAGTTGGGTCTGAATTAGAGGAGTGCATTGTAGTGTTGATCAGAGTGTTGTCATAAGCTTCAAGCCATTCTTATCTCCTTTTTGCAGCATGGCTTACAGTGCTTTCATTTGGATCACCAGCAAAACAAAACTGGGCAAAACAGAAGCAGGAATTAGTCAGTTTTCTTTTTATCCCCTTGTGTTCAAAAATGCTAACATTTGACACAGCGAATAACTCTGAGAGGTTCAAAAGAAGCATGACATTCGCTAGTATACTATGCATTACCTTATTAGATTAATGATATCCAGAGCTCAGCAGCGCAGTCAAGAAAACTCACGCAGTCATTTCTTTAAACAGAGGCAAAGTGTCATGAAATAATTAGAGCGGAGCTTGCCGGTCCCTCGTGACGACCGATGCAACTGTTTTCGGAAAGCTCGATCTGAAACGACTCTTGTGAGGGTGAGCGCTGCGGTACCGGTGCAGATGGTCTTGGGGCCATGTGTGCCAATAGGAAATTTAATTGCGCTGCATTTAAAAGTATCTGTTTTAATAGCAGGGTTCTGGAGTTTCCCGCTGGCGCGTTTTAATTAGTTTGAATACATTAGGCTCCTGTTGGAGCTCTACCTGCCAGGATTGATCACCGGACTGGGACTACACAGGGGCCATTTGCATTCACACCCGTTGGCCCCATAGATTGAAGCAGTTACACACCCTGCGATTCAGTGCACGGGTACTTCTGCTTCTCTTTATCAGCAGCAGGTAAAAATGGAAACCTATCGCTTGATGGATTACAGGAGTTTTAAGGGTGTGAAAGTGTCTGAAAGCAGGAAAATCACACACTGAGTGATTTTCGGGAAAAGAGTGGAAAGGTTAAATCCGTTACAGCTGTAGCCATGAAAAACCGCATGGCACATTTTTCTTGCTTTTTCTCTTTTATTACTTATTATCCTGTCTGATTTATTAGTGTGATGATGTACCTTTTGTAGTAAATTAATCTTTGGCAATTGTTCTGTGAATTTGTACTTAGAGCAATGACAAAGAGATTCAATTTCATATAAAGCTGCTGATGTATTTCTTTCAGCTCACCATATGCTGTTGATCATCGTGGTTACCTAACCCAGATGTTCCCTGAAACAGCTTTTTCCTCTTTCACAATCATAACTTGGGCGTAGAATACAATTTGATATTAACAGAACAGCTACGCCCTGATGGAGATCCGCTGCTCGAAATCCCCCGGTTTCTTATCTCCACCAGTGAAAAGTGCACTTACAGCTCCTCAGAACCCCGACTATGGCTGTATCAGTCAGCAAAAACAAGCTGACTTAGGTCTAATTTGTGTTATGAAAGAGAGAGCGAGAAAGTCTTAATTTAAAAAGACCTGCATCACGAGCCCGCAGGCAGGCTCACACTGGCACAGACTTCATAGCCATTAGGACTGCAGAGGCAGAAACGCCGTGTTTTGCCCTGCATGCTGCTTCAATATCATGATTTCTTGTGTGTCTGTAATGGAACCACAGGCTACTTTCAAGGAAGGGTTTCTATGCTGAAGAAAGTGTTTACTTTGATTGCAGGGTCCAGGCTTTATTGACTTTTTGAGAAGAAGTAGAATTGTAGAAGAAGTAGTGTTTATTATTAAAGGTGCTATAAGTGAGGTTAACCACCTTGGAACCAAACTTAGCCAGCGATCTATTAAAATTAAAAAATTAAACAAAAATAATTTTGTCATGTTAAAAATTAACATGACAACACTGATTATCTGATGGCACCACTAGAAATTATAGATATGCTGGTTAGCATGACCTCATTAGCCCCTGCTGGCAGATGTTTTAACTACACCATCTGCCAACAATAATCAACTTTCCTATTAACAGCCATTCAGATAAGAATTAAAATGTCATGTAATCAAACAGACAGTGAACACTATTAACACCAATGATTATATGTTGTGATCAAACCTTTAGCAAAATTTGGTAGTTTTGTATGTTGTCTGAGGTTTAGCATCATCTGAGGTCTGCTGGGGGTTGGCATCATCTCTTCTCAGGTCTTTGTAAGGGCTGGATCCAGACTGAAGCTTTTGTAATTCCTTCCTTGTTACCACAGGATGCCAAGCCCGTGGCAGAAACAGATAAGATAATAGAGAGAAATTAGCCTTGCTGCTGTTCCAACTAAGCAAAAAATGATGTGTTCAACCCAAGCAAAAGAATGAAAATGTGCATTTGATTAGATGAAACTGAAGTACAAGGTTGTAAGATACATTATATGAATGTTTGGCTAAAGAGATAATCTTGTCTTTAATCAGAGAGCGTGTGTCTGAATCCCAAACGTTATCAGGAAGGCTATTCCAGAGTTTGGAAACCAAAGGTGTAAAAGCTCTACTTTTTAGTAGAGTGGACTTTTTAGTGGACTTTGCTATCCTTAGAACTACCAAGAATCCAGAGTTTTGAAACCATAGGAAGCAGAATGGATTATAGCGTGATAGAATAATAGTTTGGTATGCAGGAGCTAAACCATTTAGGGCCTTAAAAGTAAGTAGTAATATTTTGTAACTGATACGGAACTTAATAGGTATAGCCAGTGCAGAGAATGTAATATGATCATACTTTCTTGACATGGTAAGGACTCTAGCAGCTGCATTTTGGACTACATGTAGCTTGTTTACTGAAGATGCAGGACAACCAGCTAGCAGTGCATTACAATAGTCCAGTCTAGAGGTCATGAATGCATGAACCAGCTTTTCTGCATCAGAAACAGGTAGCATGTTCTAAGTTAGGCAATGTTTCTAAGATGGAAGAATGCTGTTTTTGTAACACGGAAATATGATTTTCAAAAGATAAGTTGCTGTCTAATATAAAACCCAAATTTTTGACTGTAGAGGAAGTAACAGCACATCCGTCTAAATGTAAATTGTAATCTACGATACATTATAATAAATTGGTCAAAATGTAGTTTGATGGTTTATAGATAGATTGATAGATAGATGCTTATGAAGCTGAATATGGCACTAACTTTGATTCATTTCAACTATTATTTCCCTGCTCTGCCTGGTGAGCATCCAGAGGGATTGACAGGTAGAAAGCACATCAAAGTCTTCTAAACAAAGAATCTGACCGCAGCCTGTCACATTTATTTTTGCAGTTTATTTATTTTAAGATATTTCCGGACACCTAATTCACTGATATCTGTCAAATAAAGGGATATTTTCTGGGTATCATTCTATAAAAATAATTTATGACACATTTAAGGCAAATTTGTATGAAAATCTGCCTTTTGAGAACCCTTTGATATAATGATTTTTATTATACATGGGTAAGTAATTCTATAAGTAGGTTTTAGTTCTATAAAACAGGTTTTAATTTAGCTGTTATTTAATTTTCTGCATGGATTGATATAAAACTTTAACATTACTCTTATCAATATAACAGGCACGTCCAGATCAAACAATATTGTACCCCATTGAAGAAAAAAGAAATCGGGATCAGAGGCACTTTTCAAAATATCTTGCAGTCACAGGTTTAAAAATGACATAAGGGTGAGTAAATGATCATAGAATGTCTATTCTATCCCTTTTAGTTAATCACAGTTAATTCTCTTAAACACAAATAATTCTACTGTAATTCTACAGGTTGTATGCTGAAAGAATTTTATATTGCTTCCCGTCTGCTTCAACATATTGGCTACCCGATGAAGAGTAGACATGATAAATTGAGATCTCTAGATAGAATTTGAAATAAAACATATAAAACCATGAGAAATATCTTCATTTATGATCAGACATCAATCAGCGTGCAGTAATGGAAAACAGACATGAAAAATTGGGCAGGAATATTATTATTAACCTATTGCCAAGGAGAAAAGTGAGTGTGTGAGAGATACTGAGCGTGTGTGTCCTGTAACAACCAAAGCCGTTCTGAGCTTACTAGTAAAAGCAGATGTTCACCTGAGACCCTGCCAAAGATATGTGATGTAACAGGTTGAGCTGTGAAGACCCTCCTTGAATCTCTTCCCTCTGGTTCCCCACAGGCCTAGAGCTGTTCAGGGCCTCCAAACCTGAACAGACTGCAAGGAGGAGTTCTGACTACTCCATTCCATTCTAATACCGCCACATGACACACAGTTGCTGTGGAAACGTGTGTGGGGTACTGGGAAGGGCGCCCTGTGAGCTTTTTGGATGCTTAGGAGACCCATGTGCTCTCTTTAATGATGCTTTTCCATTTGAGTAGTATTTTCTTATGCTTATTCACACAGTTCTTTTATTCTGAAAATGTTTGAACATTAACATTGAAATCCATAATATACATATGCCTTAAACCAATAGCAGGCAACAGATAATGCAAATTTGACTCAGTAGTTATAATTTAGAGAAACGCCATGTTGTGTGATCATTTTGTCTAACTAACTAGGGCCAAGGTATTTTTTATAAATGAACAATGAGGATGATACTGTCACAGAACGGCCAGGCTCCATCGTCACCCACGCACTTCATGATCATCTTCACCTGCACTCTGATCACCTGCACCTGTCTCCTAGCCAATTACCTCATCTCCAACACACTACAAAACCACACACCTCAGCAACAGTCCTTGTCCAATCTCGTTTATGCAGCTTTGATTCAAAGTGGACTCCTGCATGTTAGCCCAGCGATCTACCTGTTACTTACTTACCTGCCTGTGTGTTTACCTCTTGTGTTTGTTCCAAGTGTTGTCCATCCGTGTCCTGGATCCCAGTTTGTCCTCCGTGGAGCTGTACCACGCGGCGTTGAGGTGTGTGGTTCTCCCGTTCATTCACGAGCCCCTGTGGGAAAACACCACGGTTCTGTGAGCTCCCATTGTATCACTCTCCACCCCTGCATCTGTTTATCACCCTTTCACTCTACTGTCTCTGCTCATCTACTTTAAATAAATGTACCTGTTTTGTATCTCGAGTGTGGAGTCTGCAATCGTAACAGATACCAGACAACAGTATTACATGGCCGCTGGCAAAGCATGAATAAAAGAGTAAGTTTTACTGCATGCATCTTAAATTTATTTCACAATCTATTGTCTAATAATTCAACGTCGTTGTGTTATTTTGTGGAAAATGATCTATTTGTTTCATTGCTTGTATCACAATGTTTTTACAGCATTTATTAACTTAGGTTTTGTTAATTTATACACTTGTTCATTGTTAATTCATGCTCCATATTAGCAAAAAATTATTTACACAAATGTTTCTGGAGTTGGACATTTAAAAAAAAAAAAAAAAGTCTCATTCTCACCAAGGCTCTTTTTCTGTTTTTCTGCTTGATCTAAAATACAAATAAAAAAAAAAAAGTAAAATTGTGAAATATTACAATTAAAAATAATTTTTCTATTTTAAAATTGTGTTCATGTGATGGCAAAGCTGAATTTCCAGCAGCCATTATTCCAGTCTTTGTCATGATCCTTCAGAAATCATGCTGATTTGCTGCTCAAGATTTATTATCAGTGTTAAAAACAGTTGTGTTGGTTAGCGTTTTTATGGATCCTTGCTCAAATGAACATTTTCTTGAAATAGAAACCTTTTGTAACACAATGGGTGCAAAGTAATAATACTAATAATAAAAAAAAATCTTACTGATCCCAAACTTTAACATTATTTAAAAAAATTATAATTTAATTTAAAACTAAAAATTTTTTGAAATTAATATTAACCATGAAATAAGATGCTAAAAATAAAATTTCCAACTATTTTTTGCAGTGATCTTTAACCAGCTTATCTCAGTGTTTATGTGGTCAGTCAGGTTCACGCAGGTGTCCAGTTAACGTTTATTTAACAAACATATTCTATAGCATCTGACAACCTGAAAATGTTCAAATACTTTGTTGGGCCACTGTATTTATACATTTTTTTTTCGCTTTTCTAAAATTGGTAACTTTGTTGTATTATAAAACAGACATCAGAAAAGGATAAACCACAAACTGTAGGTCATGTGTTTCTGTTGCTAATGTATGTCTTTCTCTTGAAAGCCTCCGTCTCTGTTTCAGACCCTTGAAGTTATGGTAAAGGAACTGAAAGTCTCGCAGAGCCCTGAGGGTGATTTGTTAAGTAAACCAGGCAGGAGCGTGTTACAAGGCATCAGTTCACTCCGAGCCGCCTGTCCTCTGCTGTGAGCTAGAAGAGCGGGTAATGGATCAGACCGGGGCCCAGGAGACCTCTGCCTGAATCAAACCGTTCAATACGTGCCAACACAGGCTCCTCTGCCTCCGAGCAGCAAACAGACACCCGATTTAAAGCTTCAGCTCTACACATATATATATATATATATATATATATATATACTCTCACCCTCAGATGTATTAGCATATAACATAGACATATTCTTTTACTCAGAGAAGAAAAACTCACCATTGGAATGGCCTGATTGATTCGCTGTGTTTGTGTATAAGGGGTTGCTGTGCTAACATGGCTTTGTTCCTTAGCCACAGAGCTTTCGTATCCGTCACTGTCCTGTTAAGACTGCCTGCAAATTAGTCTCTGTCTGCTTTTCTTTCCAGGATGCAAAATAAAGGAGTTACAAATGATGAAGTGCAGATGTAAACAGAAGTGTGTTTGCCCTCTTTAGGACTAATTTAAGTCCTTTCTGAATTTGATTACCACTAAGTAGATTGATAACTCTTGGAATATCAGTGTGGTTGGCTAATCTACTTACAGACGCAGAGATACACTGAAAGCAGTTGTTTTGGACATGATGCTGAGAACATAATTTTGTTTAGCAAACATTACTTCTGGGGCGGATGATCACACTCAAAGTAAAAAACAGTATTGTGAAATACAGTAATCTGGGACACTATGTAACGTGGGACACCTGAACTACACAAACTCTATGTTAAAATAATGGTATTCTAGCTGATTCATCTTGTATAGAAGGTCTGTTTGTTTTGTGGAGTGAAAATCACAGTAAAATGCAAAAGTTAGGAGGATAAAAGAATTTCCCTGATTGCTCTAATTCGATCTTCGGTCATATATTGTCTAAAGAATATTTGCTCTAATTCGATCTTCGGTCATATATTGTCTAAAGAATATTATTTCTAAGGAATATTATTTCCTAAGTTTTTCTGACACTGAATGGGTCCGGTAACTATAAGAAAACAATTGAAATGTAAATTCTTAAAAGTGTCTTAACTCTGAGTTCTTGTCATATTTTATTACCATTTTCTAAACCATAGTAAATAAACTGTGATAATGTGAAAAATGTTGAAGGTGTCTGAATAAATTTAGGTTTGACTGTATATTTATTTTTTTACAGTGAAGACTATGCAGTGCTATTTTACATTTGATTATTCAGTTTCTGTACCTGGAAACCTACAAACTTGAAAAAAACTTAAACATTGTGTAAATAGCACAAATATAAATAGAACGAACATACAAATGAAACAATTTCAAACAGGGCCCACTGGTACAACCTGCACCGGGGCCCCGCAAACCCCATATACGGCCCTGGATATAAGTATCGCTTTTTATTTCTCCTCTTTCCTACTAGTACTTGTTTCACTTCTGTTTCAGTTTTTATAACCATTTCTTCTTACTATGTGTAACTAAGTTGTGTTTTTTTAGCATGTTTGGCAGTGTTATTTTGAAGGATTACTGAAACTACTGTCGTTTGATTTGCATTTATTTATTTTATTATTATATTATATTATTATGTCTGTATAGGTATTTTATTAAGTTTTAGTTTTATTTAATTTGAGTTATTTTAATACTTCAACAAACTAAATGGAAATGAAATAATATATATATTGAATTTATAAATGTGTATGTGTATATAAATATATGTAAAGAACCTTTTGTTCTTTAATATTTTGAATTGTTTTTAGCTTTATTTTTTGTTTTTCATTTAAATTTTGTTGTATGCATTTGTAATTTTTATTTAATTTCTTTATTTTGAAAATGTTTATAGGTAGTATTTATAAAGTTTTAGCCTTTAGTTTTGGATCTGTTTTTAGTTTGTAACACTACAATTGATTGCTTCTGTTGTCCTCATTTGTAAGTCACTTTTGATAAAAAAAATCGTCTGCTAAATGACTAAAATAATAATAATAATAAATAAAATATTGCACAAGATTGCAGAAGAGAAATCTCAGCTATAGGCTGTAAATGTCATTAGCAAAAATAAATTAATTAATTGATTAATAAAAATCCTACTTAACCCCACGACACTCATGTTCTAGTAAAAAGTAACAGTATTAATAAATTATTAATAATTGCTGATTAATAAATATCGCACACAAAATTTAAATAATACATTATAGTATGAAGACGCTACTCTCTTACAACAGTTTTGAACTTTCTGCAGCTTAAACAGCGGGGTGGTGATGGCGCAGTGGATAAGACACATGCCTTTAGTGTGAGAGACCCGGGTTCGAATCCACTGTGAGACACAAATGTGTCCCTGAGCAAGACACTTAACCCCCTAGTTGCTCCAGAGGCGTGCGACCTCTGACATATATAGCAATTGTAAGTCGCTTTGGATAAAAGCGTCAGCTAAATGAATAAATGTAAAATGAATAAATGTAAACGTGCCTGTGAATATGGATATTATTATCTGTTAGGAGACCAGGTCACTTCCAGAAGACCACTTTAAAAGTGGATAGAATGGCTGACATTTATCAAAAGGGCAGGAGCATTTCATACCATTAGGGCCTCTGGCTGTGTCTAGAAACCAAATGTCATAGTAGCAAGCTCAGTCTATTCAGCCTGTTTTCAAATCAAAGTGGTGAATGTACTTTGCTTTATATTGATACTGGCTTCCAGCATCTGAGTGGTGTGGACCTCCCTGTGTTTCTCTGAGAAGAACGTTCTTCCTTTGCCCTGAGGACGTCCTTGCCTGCTCTGTTGGGCCTCAGCAGCTGTAATTCAGGTGATACATGTGCTACCCGTGACCTGCCTTGCTTTCCTCCGTCTGCGCACCATTATTACTTGGAATCTTTAATTGCTCTAGACATTCACTCACCAAGTAAGGGTATCTTGTTCCCCATTAAAGTACTTGCTGTCTCAGTTCTTGTGGATGGATTTAGCCTGGTTTCATTGTTGCATTTTTTACTGCAGTGACTGCAAGGGCACTACAAGGTTCAAAGGTCACGCTTAGCAAACATACGTCATCGGCTAAACAACTGTGTATTCTAATTATCTCACATTTTTATAGAACGTCCTATGACTAATGGAGGTGCATTCAGTCCAAAATTTCAGTCCATATATGCTCATGTTAATTGTTTGGGGTCGGTAAGACTTTTTTGAAGGAAATTAATACTTTTATTCCACAAGGACTCATTAAATTGATGAAAAGTAAAAGCAAAGACATTTATAATGTTACAAACGATTTCTATTTCAAAGAATCTTGAATTCCACAAAAATGTTAAGGTGCTCGGCTGTTTTTGATAATGATAATGATAATGAATGTTTCTTGTGTCAAATTAGCACATTAGAATGATTTATGAAGTATAATGTGATACTGAAACTGAAGAAAAAATTCAGCTTTGCCACCACAGGCATAAATTACATTTAAAAATAGGAAATAGTTCTTTTAAACTGTAATAATTTTTAATCAAATCAAATAAATACAGCCTTGTTGAGCACAAGAGACTTTAAAAAAATTAAAAAATCTTATCTACCCCAAACTTTTGAATCACATGTATAGTTATTATTCTTATTAAACATTTCTTGTTGAATTTAGATAGACTTTTGCAAGTGATAAAACAAGTAATTCATTCATGACCAACATTTATTTAAAATGTATATATAATATAATATTTTTTACAATGTATATATAATATAATATAGATTAAAATGAAGTAAAACCAAATAAAATTACTAATTTAAAGAAACATATGTATGGTGGCCGAGAGAGCTCAATGCGCTGCAACTTCAGAAAACACATGCAAATAGAAAAAGCACCAGCAAATCTAGAAAACGTCTTCATCAATTTGACAGCAGGTGGTGCAAATGCTCACAACACAAACAAATAAAGAAACGCACTGAAAATGCTCACAACACAATCAAATAAAGAATTGTATTTGCAGCGCGTTTCTTTGTTTGGTTGTGTTGTGAGTATTTGCAGTTTGTTTCTTTATTTGTTTGTGTTGTGAGCATTTGCAGCGTGTGTGTTGTCAAATTGATGAAGTTGTTTTCTTAACTTGCAGGTGTTTTTTTCTATTTGCAGTGCATTTCTTTATTTGTTTGTGTTGTGTGCATGTGCAGCACGTATGTTGTTTTTCTATTTGCAGCGCGTTGAGCTCTCTCGGCCACCGTACATAAGGCTTAAAGTTCAAATTCAATAGCTGATTACTAAATAATTAATATAGGGTTAATTTAGGTTCATTTAGATACATTTACAAATGTGTACAATGTGCATAACAAAAAGGGAAATTCAGTTTTTTGGGGGGGTTCATCATAATATAAAAATTTACATTATATTTGCCTCCAAAATTACATTTGCTTTCATGTCCTTTAAGCATGACACTTAGGTTCAAAGTTCTCATAGACTAATACAGAAAATAAAGGTTGAATGACACTGGAAGAGCTGTTTTACGATGTGTGAGGTATTAAAAACTTTCTATCTTTCATAATAAACTCAAGTGTGAACCTGATCGGCATTCTCAAGGAACCAAATCACCTCTTCATCAGATGAACAAGTTTTAATAAGGATTTACAGCTCTTATGGGAGGTTGTCCATTAAACTCATACTGGAGAAAAAGGACAGGACATAAAACGATGGCGCCGGTTGCTTCTTGAAGCACCTCTTGCGAGGGGACGAAATACTACCCGCTGCCTTGAGGATATTAAAAATGAAATACAGAGTCATTTGCCACAGAGGGTCAGCCTATACTGATCTGTTTTTGATTAAAAACAAGGAGCTTAGAAGCTTTCCTGTTGCCCTGATAAGGCATCATGTCATAAGTCAGATTTTAACCGTGGCCATACGGACAGTAGTAGTGAGCTTCAGCTGTACCTTAATAATCTTCCATCTAAATGTGTGAGAATTCTCTGAACCCTATACAACATCAGGCACTGCTTTTAAGCTTACAGCTTTTGGCTTTGATGGATCTCTCTTACAAACCTCAATCTGGAAAATCTGTGCTCCTTCCCCCCTCTCCCTCTGTCTTTCCAGCCTTGTACTTTTTCAGGCTGATTCAGAGGGTAAGATATGAATAATTCACTTTGTTTCTTAATACTTCTGTAAGCTTTTGGATGCAATGATATTTTCATAGTCCAAAGACGGAAAAGAACTCATGACAAAATGCAATGAAGAAAAGCAATAGACTTAGGATTTATTACTCTCCAAATATACTACTGTGGATATCAGGAATAGCTTAGCTGAAACTGACCTATATTTTAGCACTGTAAATGTTGAATTTTCTGCATGGATGGCATCCACAAATGCTTGCGTGGAGGAATCACACTCTACTTTTATTAGCCTCCATGTAGATGAACCTAAACCAGCGTGGGCCATGGCAAATATATTCGTGCTGAGGCTACATGGGACAATTGTTCAAGTACATGAACTAGCTGGGCTATTAAACCTTCTCCAGGTCAATAAACATTTATGATAAGAGCAGTTCCCTTTCAGAAAAACCTTATTTTACAGTGCCGGTATGGCTCTGCTTTTCTCGGCTGCATTGTGCTGAACACTATAATCCATCCAGGAGGGACTTATTCTGGGCTGTGGGGGCCACTCTGTCCCTCTCTTTCTTTTTGCAGAGGTTCAGTGGCAGAAAATCCATAGCCTCTCTAAGAGGAGGAATTCCATTAGATAATAGATATGGAATCCATCTCGATTCTCCACCTTATCTTCTCTCGGGGTGAGAAATCAATACAGAAGCTTCAGCTCAACTGCCAACAATAACAATAAATTGATAGGCTTGTGAGAGAGGGAGAGTGAGGAAGAGCATTAATGGACAAAACGTCACACTCTTCTTTGGCAATGACACAAATCAAAGTGTTAATTGTGCAAATAGTCTTCTGAAGGAGTGAAGGTGGGAATAAACGTGGCTTTATATAGAGTTGTTACTTCTAGCCCTATTTTGTGTGAGAAAGGTGTAGATTTTTTTTTACTCCTTATGTATCTGCAGGTTACATTGTTACAATGTCAATAGGTCAAGTGACTGTCTTTATGAATGAGTCACACTGATCAACCAATTAGTTAAAAATCCTCTTATTTACTAACAAAGGACTGTCTTATGAGCGAGTCACTGATTTATTCATTCAAGGTGCTGCGTCTAAAATCACTCACTCATTCATTAGGGAGAGCCAAGCGAATTCGGACTATTGGAGACAGTCTTTATCAACGAATCATTCATTCAGGTGATTCGTTCAGATGTACACACCACACCTGTTTGCATGGTGGTAGATCATTTGGAGAAATTGGAACCATTTTCGTTGATGGAACGAAAGCAAACAAAATATCTGGCGATGTAGTGCCTACAATGTTTATTCCGTATTTACTTCTTGTTTATTGAAAAACTGTAAACTGCAATATCTGCACAGCACTCACAGGCATCAAATTTGATGAGCTCATTTAGTGGATAAAAAAAAGTGTCAAATTTATCTGTTTAAACTTTTGTTATGTTCTCTATGTTCTATTGTGAATAAAATATTGGCTCGTCGATTTTTCATTTCATTTTATTCAAATTTAAAAAACGTCCCAACATTTCCGGAATTCGGGTTGTAGCTGTGTATTTACTGCATTTATTGCAATAAACATTTATCGCTAATATATCATTATAGACTAGTAACTGTTTTACCAGCACCCAATCCATCCATTTTAAGGGGTTCTTTAAAGTTCTTTAAAGTGCAAAACACACTTACGTTTCACAGTCTTCTGTGTACATCTTGCAATGGTTGTTAGTCAAGTGAATACATTTTTGTGCTTCCGTCAGCCAATCAGCATCATAATGACATATATGTAATGCAGCTCCAGTTTATTGGCTCAAACACATCTAAGGTCCCATGAGCAAAGATGACATATTTCCAATCACATACTTCCACCTCCAGGTCCTGCACCAGCCAAACAGCTACCATTAAGATGAATGGGAATGTTAACAGATAGCGTTCTCCAGGCACATGACCTTCCTTTAAAAACTCTGAGCATCAACTGAATATCACAACCATAAATCTATAGCAAAAGGCAGTGTTTCTCTTCTAACCTCAACCTGCTTATATTAGCTACTGAC
Source organism: Barbus barbus (assembly GCF_936440315.1). Lineage (NCBI taxonomy): Eukaryota > Metazoa > Chordata > Actinopteri > Cypriniformes > Cyprinidae > Barbus > Barbus barbus. The sequence continues at coordinate 19,123,289 of NC_136744.1, forward strand.
ACTTAGCCAGCAGATGTCAGTCTTTTCTGTAGTATCAATGGCACAATCCAAATGGCATTGCCCTGGAGGCAGATTTAAAAACTGAAGGGGTGAAACTGTTGGGAGAACATGTAATGGTTAAGAGAAAATGTTAATTAGGATGGACTTAATGAGAATGGTAAGCTCTCAGCACCATTGACTCAGCATTAGATGCAAGCTATAACTATTAATGATAACATTATTCAATTTAAACTGCACTTGAGGCCTAATCATTTCATTTACATGTATGAGCAAACAGTTTAATCAATGTGTAGCCGTCGCATAGAGTGGAATCATGGTGTTTAGCTACAGAAAGAGTCACAGATACTCTATAAAGCAATCAAAAGCCACTGCTGTGCCATTTGCCCAGTTAACTAATGCTTTAGGAATAACACTTAAGAGTACGTGATGATATAATGGCTCATCCTAGAAATTTCAGGTCAGTCATAACGAATTAATTAGCACCCAGACGTATTCTTCAGGAGAAAATCAAAATGGAACAATGGTACGCCGCTAATATATTTAAACCATGTCATATCTCTTGCGCCTTACACAACTTATCTATTACGGCTTGCGTGGGATCCGTTAGGCAGTTCCCTTTTTCATGTCGAGCCGTGTACGAAGGGAAGACCACCCTCATTGGGAATTGAGTGCAAGTTAATTTCAACCCACACAATGACACAATCTCGAAGACTGCAGAACAGTCTTTTGTGCAGCTCCTCTCCCCCAACCTAGTCAGTGGGATGCATTAGCATCCCTGTCAACAGTGCCTGAGAGCCATCACTCCTTTGAAGGATTAACTTCATTAGCATGTTTTCATGCCACTCGCCGTCTAATTGCCCAATTGAAGCGCCCACTTGTTGTGCTTGTGAAACATGCCTGGACTCACATGACCCAGTCTAGGACTTCTGTCTGAAGGTTATCGCTTTTGTTTTATTGTATAATATTAATTGTATTTAAACTTGTCTGCAGTTGTTAGGTCTTTCAAAGTATTCAAAAGTCAGATTTAGTTTGAGTTCTATCTATCAGGTTTCTGTCTGTCTGTCTGTCTGTCTGTCTAGCTTTGCTGAAAGAATACATTTGCCATCAGTGCATTGTTTGAATTATAATGCAGTAAATTCCTCAACCTGTCAATTCAAATTCCTGTTCAAATTCCTGTAGGGGGTGTGGCCAAATCAATTCAAATACACACACATGACTTGAAAGGGAGCTAATTCTTCAAATGCATATTTTGTACAATCCTGCTATTTATTATGATCATGGACATGATGCACCTTTTGAGGGTGCAGCAGTGTCAGTATTGGCTCACTTATAGGCAAGATATAATATGATGCAAGAAAGAAGCAGCAGCACTTTGTAACAGCTTAGCAGTTCTTTGAAAGTATCACAGCTCTCCTACACATTCAATTTATTCAAATATTCATGGCCATTTTATTCAAATGTTTAAGAGAGAATAAAACAGTGAGAGAGATCTATTGTATCAAACATTTTCATCCAGCACAACAGAGAGAGGTGTCACCCTGCCTCAGTGACCACAGAGAGAGGGAGATGGAAATCCAAAATCAAAGTAGCATGTATACGTAGCCTGCGGCCCTCCTCTCATTTCCCTTGTGAATCACAAATACAGACACTGCATGCTTAAACTAAAGCTCTTGCCCTCTGAAGTTCTCTTCATGATGTCATGTAGAGGAAGGTATTTCTCAGTCTCAACCTGTCTGCTCATGCCAGTTCTCCAGTAATACGATACACATCTAAAGGCTCTGAGAAAATGCTGGTCATTCTCAGACAAGGGCTTCATTTATTTCCCGAGAAAGAGGCTCAATTTCCCGCAATGCAGTCTGGACTATGTTTTACGCAGCAATGAAAATCCTTATGCACTCATTTGGTGATCATATGATGTAAGTGGTGCTGTGTTTATGCAACATGAAAAGACATAATTAACTAACTCCTTTTTATATGTTCATATATTCTCTGTTGTTTGTTCAACACTCTGTAATCCAAAAATCGGACTGCATTTTCCTCATTTGCTGACAATTACCAACACACATCAGCTGTGGTAAGATGTATACATGTTACCTTCTGATGCGCTGCATAAAAATGTTAACATTTTAAACTGAAAATGACTCCCTTCAGATTTGAAGCGAATGTCAAAGGCTGTTAGAGAAGCTTTCGAGATTAAAAAGCTGCTCATAGATGTGGTGTGTCTGAGACATTAGAGAATGTCTGATTTAAGAACCAACAATCAATAGACTTAAAAAGGTTATGTGGATCAATGTAAAATTGTTTAGTTCGCCAGCACTATCATTTGATTATTGCCATCTTGAAGAACAGAAAACATCTTCTGTTAAAGGTGAACAATAATGTGCAGTTTGAGCAAGCATTGTATTTTTATTTATTTTTATTTTTGTTTGGAGGTCAGAGGAGCTAGACTGGGCAAATCTAGTGCTGGCGGATGAATTTTCCGGAATAAGTCCAGCAGGCATTGAATCAAGAGGGAATTTGGCCATCTCTTAATTTACTCTGAGAGCCACTGAGTAAGTTGATTCTCCAGCAACTTGTCTCATGTCATCTAATGGGGATATTTAACAATCAAACCAAATACGACAGTGAACTTTACTGTCTCTGCTGCTCGTCTGCTGTTCCAAGTTCAAATGCTAAAATTAGCCTCTAGGGAGTGGCATAAATTATTATTGTTTTGTGGATTTGCAATTTAAACACTTAGTGACACACACAGTCTATTATAAACTGGTTGAATTAAAAGTTAACGTTGTGTGTATCTGTAAAATCTCAGGGATGAGAATAATGTGCGCATTCCACCGATCGAACCAGGCGCCTGTCCAAACATCGTACATCTTTTTTCACAGAAGAGGGGAAAATAAACCAGTTCCTGCATTGGCTCTTCATTAGGATCCAAATAAACCTTAACTTAGTCTTTATGTCCATCCCCTACCTCTCCTCCCAATTCTCTTTCTCCTCCTTTCTCTTCCTTCCTACATGGCCTGAGGGAGCAGTTAGCTCTCTGAATGCTCTCGCTCTATTGTGAGCTCACATTGATTGCCTCTACCCTCTCCAAAGCCAGTCGGGCCAGTCAGCATGGGGTACAGGCTGTCTGCTTTATCCACCGTGGCTCACATTTTTTGAGAAATAAAAGAGGGGGAGAGAGTCTCGGAGTGAGTTCCTCCTCCACTCCTAGAGAACAAACAGAGAACCAGATGCATCTGTTTTACTCCCCCCACTCCCTCTCTTTTTCTCCCTCTCCCGCCTCTCCTCTCAGTGGCTGTACTCTAAAGGGAATCAATAGTGTACTTAAACGGATTTCTCTTGTGTCTTGTTGTCAAATACGTTGTGCACCTCTGCCTTTCTCTGTGTGGGCTGATCTTTGTGTGCTGCAGTAACGTCTCTGTGCCGCTCATTTATATGCCCTTGATCTGCATTTCCGCTCTTTGTCTGTTTTACACTTCTGTAATATCCTTTACACCTACCCAGTTAATGGTGCTTTGGCACAGTCGCTTGTGTTTCCTCTAAGGAGGTCTGTGAGGGCGATAGAGCGCTGTGTAAAGGAGCTGTAAATAATCTGTGAACGCTCAGTCTGTGTGTGAAAGCTTATGTCAGCAGAACTGAAACTCTCCTTCCATCATGTAGCTATGAAGTCCCAGCAGCATCAATCATTTCCCCTGTGATTGTCAGGGAATTAGCTGAGCTGTGACGCTTCGTGGAATGCTGGCTCATGTCAGTCCGGGTCGAAAAGTGCAGCAAAATGGGGATACGTGTCCGAATTATCTAATTTTTGTAAAAACTTTAAAAATAAAACTTGAAAGTTTGGGCGTCTATAGAGATATTTCATGAAAATTTGCACTTAATTTAATTTGTTGATACATTTTATATTTATACACAATTTATTTATTTACTTTGTTTAAATATATTTAAATATTAATACATTTTATATTTGATGATTTCATTAATAAACATATATATATATATTTATTTGACAATGTTGTTTTTACATTATTTATTTAGAATTTATTTTATATTTATTTATTTGTATACATTTATTATATGTGACGCTGGACCACAAAACCAGTCATAAGGGTTTGAAATTGAGATTTATCAAGATTTACATCATAAATAAGCTTTCCATTGATGTACGGTTTGTTAGGATATGACAATATTTGGCCGAGATACAACTATTTGAAAATCTGGAATCTGAGGGTGCAAAAAAAATCAAAACATTGAGAAAATCACCTTTAAAGTTGTCCAATTGAAGTCCTTAGCAATGCATATTCAAAAATTAAGTTTTTATATATTTTTGGAAATTTACAAAATATCTTCATGGAACATGATCTTTAGTTAATATCCTAATGATTTTTGGCATAAAAGAAAAATCGACAATTTTGACCCATACAATGTATTGTTGGCAATTGCTACAAATACCTGTGCGACTTATGACTGGTTTTGTGCTCCAGGGTCACATATAATAAAAATATGTAAACTTGTATAAATGTATACTTAAATATAAAACACTTACTTTTAAATAATTAAATATAAATATAAAATGCATTATGTAAATTCCTCTTCCTGTCATTCCAATTCAGCTTCCTGTGGGATGTGACCAGTTCAGTTCAAATTCACACTCATGAATTGAAAGGGAGCTCGTTTTTCAGTTTTGAATTTTGCATAACCCTGTCCAGCACGTTCCCAGACCTTATAAATTCTATCTTGATTTCTTGCATCTGTGTGTGTATGAAATTATACCGAGGTTCAGTCAAGCTGAAGTCACTCCACCTAAAGTCCATCCATCTTCTTGGCAGCCATCTGGTCATATTGTCTCAGAATGTAAGAGTCGAGGGCTTATCCACGAACACTAAGAACCCTTACAGCAACCAGCTTTGAACTGAAGTGTGCTGTTCATTGACTGCTCGTGATTTTGTTCGCATGAACCGTGGCATCTCTGAAGGACTTCACAAAAACATGATTAATGGCCCAGAACATAGGATATTACAAGCAGTTTAAAAGGTATATCACAATAGACACTGTGGTACTCAGCATTACTAATGCCGTGCTTTGATACTGATGTTACACGGGGATATCCATCTTTGCAAAAGCCATCTGAGGCACCAGTCATCCTATCGACAAATTCAAACAGTATCTGTTAAATCACTTTGAAAGTCAGGCCTTGATAGAGTGCCTTGAGACCTTAGGAATAAGTGCATGTCAACAAAAAGACATTCGAACTAGCCAATCAGGATCGAAAAGGAAGTGTGCTTAAAACAGCAACTGGAAAACTAATGGAAAATATCTGAATGTGAGAAAAAGGGTGCTTTGACATTGACTGCAACACTTAAATTGTCATTCGGCGGATCGTGAACTCTGCTTCTAATAACAGGACAGAAATAAATATGAATGACTGCCTGTGACCAATGATGTCATCTGCTAGATTTATCCCTGCCAACTTAGATAACTGTACAGGAGCAAGTGTCCTTGAGACAAAGTGCTCAGAGAATGGGCCCCATGCATTAATGTCAGCAGGGGTGCGGTGGAGATGCTAAGGATGTCAAAAGACACTTCCAAACACTTTCTCTGAAAGCACTGGTCAAAGATTGTTGGAAATAACTGACAGATGGCAGGAAAAAAAATCTGATGCCCTATCGAGAAATATGTCAGTGTTCCGATTATCAAAACAATGGCTTCTGTGAATTGACAGGGGGTGTCAATTCTCACACCTTCAGTTTAACCAATTATACATGAGCTATTGAGGTTAAATCACTGTCATACATGACCACCATCCTCCTAAGGTGACAGTAGATTTATAGACTTTGAGTGAAATGGAAAACAAAAGTGTGATTTTTTTCATATATGATTTATAGTTTGATTAGTGATCATGTTAATGGATGCAGGATTATTATACTTAACTAAAACTAAACCTAAAAGCTTAAAAAGGTGTTACTTGAAAAAAAACATTAACTGATAAACTTATAAAAAATTATAAAAAAAATAATTTAGTTTAACTTACTGCAGTAATTAACATGTATAAAAATATAAAAAATGACAAAACAACAAAATTACAAAAACTTTGACTACAATTTAAATGAAAAAAAAAAATTAATAAAAATATTAATACCAAAATAACACTGAATTGATGATAGAAGTAGGATCATATAAATCAGCAGTTACTCTTTATTTGGTTTGAAACATTGCCCAGTGAAAAATTGCACTTGCAGGAAAAACACTGACTGTATATTATGTTTTATGTATTTCAATGTTTGCTTTCAATTAAAATTGTTCTTTACTTTATTGAATTAAAATCTTTAAAGTGAAACAGGGGTGGTGATGGGGGATGTCATAATTATTTTGAACAAGTAAAATTTTTTGAAGATTTTGTTTCTTGATTTTTTTTCTGTTAACGTTGCAAACAGTGATGTAGATTCATTGTACTATTTTGTTTATTTTACACAGTTTCAGATTTTTAAACTGCTTTAATTACTGTATAGAAAAGTTATAGCACTCAAAATCTACATTAAAAACAATAATACCGCTTGTCATGTTGAGCAATTTTGCTGTAAAATCCCAGGAAGAGTATTTGCATATCTCCATATTTTAGGACAAGTCATAGGGACATGCTGGAATTCTGTTGCCGTGGTGTGAGGCAGCGCAGCGTGTGATGCACTAGGGTACTAGACGCTCGCGCGCGCGGCGGCGGTCTCCCCCGGTCAGTCGAGTCGTGCAGCATTGGCTGAGGAGAGGAGAGCAGAGGAGGCAGTAGAAGCGCTGTGTCTCGGCACTGTTGGAAGAGTCATTGTTCCTTGACGTCACCACTCAGCCAAGCCTGGCGCTGCTGCTCTCAAACATGTCTTTGTTATTCAGAGCTTTCCATCGGCGAATCGCAAAATACGGAACGAGCTGTTCCTTTTATTCGCGGGAAGCAGGAGGCGCGTTTGTTTGTGTTTGAGGAGATTTCTATCAAATAACCTCTAACCGTTTAGATTTATAAGTGAAATAGTCTACAAAAATATGGATTTTTACAACGCATTATTATTATTATTACTACTACTACTGCTGTTGTTATTATTATTATCATTATCATTATTAGCCTATATGCGTACTATAACATTATATGCTTATTATTTTCAAAAATACACATTTTGTTTTGTTTTAGAAATGCAGAAAGGAAACAAGTATGAGAGTATGAGAAGATCAAATATAAAACTCGATATTAAAGTGTCTGCTAAATGCATAAATATAAACTTATTGCTTAATTTTCACAATTTTCACACAAAATGGGTCTTTATTTATGTATATAATTGTGTATATGATGTTTACTCATAATTAGAGCTTGATAAGAATAGTCACATTTTGTTGCAGTTCTTCTTTACTTAAAATCCTAATAGATTAGTAAGTGCAAATAGTACATTATAAATTATTGCACTTTACATATGGTGTTGTTTTAATGCATGTTATATATTTAGTCAGACTACTAGGTATTCATCAGTAACTTGCCTGGAAAGAAAGGCATTGTGGTCTCCGTAGTTTGATTCCAATGAAATAAAGCCAAACGACATGTTGTAGTATTCGGACAGCAAACAACTGGCGCTCGCGTGTAAATCCAGTCCGTTCATCTGCGCGCGCCGCCTGGTGTCTTCCAAAGGCGCGAGCGCTTTACGCGACTCTGGGACACATTTTGTCAGCAACCAGCAAGCATGGCTCTGTGGTAATAGAATAGCCCGTGTAATTTGACACTTCAACTTGCCGTGCACTACGTTAGTTGATTCAGACAGTCACACTAACGAAACGCCGTGCGCTTTTCTCTCAGTGTTTGTGAAGTGTGAGGGGAGAAAACAGATCGCAACTTCAAATCCAGGAGATTTTCGGCGCCGTGCTGTGATTGGACCTGAAAGTAAGTTGTGTTTGTGTTTTCCTATAATTTTCTCACCTCGCTCGCTGGGAAGCTTTTTATGCATTGCATTCAAATGAATCCGTAGCCTCCGCGCTAGCTCCAACCTCAGCTAACAATAGAGTCACTTAAAGTATCGCTAAGATGTGTACACATGTATTTCTGCGCAGGAAACAATTGCACTAACTGAAACGTTGGCGATACGGCTTTGTGTTTTCGAAGCAAAAACACTATTGAGCAATTTTTCCTGGACAGTGGCGTTCAGAGGAACGCGGAATTTGGCTGAAACGGAGAAGCCCACCGTTTACATACCATGTTCAGCGTATCGTTTTGGTGTGTTGCATTGTTCAGATGTAGAGGGCACTGTCATGCGGTGGACGGTTGGTTGGCACGCTTAGATGGGCACATTTGGATGGCTTGGTTGCACGAATGCGATTTAAATTCGCCGGGTCTTTTTGATTAGGTGAAAATGATATTGTGGCTGCTTGATAAGTGGTAGGAAACAAGGCTTTCAACCATGTGCTGAAATGTGATGTTTCATGCTGTGCTTTAGTAACAGGACAACCGCGTTCGGAAGCGCGATGATACGTTGTAACCGCCGATACATTGTAACATCTCGTTCGAATCTTGGAATCCGTGAATGCTTGAATGGAACATTGGAGCAGACTTTGAGGACCCACGCAGTGTTGGGTACCAACTGACTATATGTGATCTGGATTTCGTAATAAGATTATTAAAACCAAGTGTTTGTAATTAGAAACCATCGCAGTTTTACATATAGGCTACTTAATTAGATGACAGTTGACTTGTGGATTGTATGATTACATGTGGGTTACGTTAAATACCAGGAAACTGCAAAAAAATTATGTTTCATAAATATTTAATTTCCTGATTGTGCCCCTGTAGCTGTAAAACATGCACCATACCTGCACAAATACATTCAATATGCAAATACATGTTGTGTAATGCAGTTATTGCTTTCAAAATATCAGTGTTTACATACTTACTAGTTTATTTTGCAGTTTAATCTAAGGAAATTTAATTTACGATTCAATGTTCAGCAAGACACATAATATAGAAATAAGCTGATGTTAAAGAAGTAAATTTCTTGTTGCTTTTGTTTGTATTTTTTATCAAAATCCAGAAGTGAACAGATTATGATTTAGTCATAAAATTTGTAAGTACATTAAGAAGTAAACTACCCAACACAGTACAGTTCACACATGCCAAGTGTCCACCAAGTTTTTTTTTTTTGTTAATTGGTGTATTAGTTATATATTTTTACTTAGTAAGTGAACAGTTTATTCATGAGATTCTTATAGTTAGTAATTCTACAACCTTCAGCTTTGGTTAATAAGATACATGATGTTGAATGAAGCTTGGCCTATACTTTATACGTTGTCATCTTATTGCTTTTTTGAAATTATTGATATTGAATTATTGTAGGCGACACTCTTGCCAATAAGAAGCCTGTAAACTACAAAAAGCCTATAAAGGTAGCCAAAGTTCTTGCTAGCAACAATTTAAGCTTACAGTAAATTGTCATTGTTTTCATAAACATAAGTTTTGTTTTCTCAAAACTAAGTTCTAACACTAGAGTTTCTCTTTGGTGAACATACTTGTTGAAAACAGAAACTTGTTTTCAGCATGATTCTTCAGTTAGAGCTGTTATTTGATGACAATTGCTTGGTCACCTCTCTAGTATTGTACAATCACAGTCAATGTTTACATGGCTGTGTGAGTACTGATAATGTTAAAAACTTCCCCCTTACTTCAGGGTGGATTGCTCCTGGAACAAAGGTGAAAGTACTGAGCTCTCAGCTCACTCGTTTTGAATTGTGGTGTTGATCCATGTTAACATTATAGGAGGAGGTATGTTGTTAAGGCCAATTATTGTTAGCAAATGTTTAAAAATGAACCCACGCATAAGACTGGAGTGGAGTCTCATTTGGTGAGTCTGCTGGGGGTGTATTTTAAAACACTAAAGATTTACCCACCAGTGTGATGTTCCCTTCTATGAGTGGCTTAACTTGTATGAATCAGGAATGGAGAATGTGTCTAGAAGAGGAGAGGAGAGGAGTTTATCTTCCTCCCTCCTTTAGACGGGGGCCCCAGGTTGAGGATCATCATTACCAAGGGCAGAGGCTTTAGCCGTAGTCATGTAAAGGCACAGACAGAGCTCAAGTCATTCTGTCAACGGGACTAAAGAGGTATTGCGCAGGACTTAATTGAGCTTAATGTGGGATTAAACTTCCATAAGATCGTTGAAAAGTTGCATTTAACATGCCAAAATAGAGAGAAACATCAGTTATGTCATTTGATTGAATTAACATTGTCAAAATGTATCAGATTTTACAAGCAAATTATTCAGTAACCGGTTTATTAGTCATTATTGCTCACATCGCTGCCTATTTATGCACATTTGTGTCTTTATTGTGTCTAGCTTAACAAATGTGTTCAAGGTTTTCCAGTTTAGGAGCGTAGTCTAGATGATCACTTTTCATATTCAAATTCTTGGCATGTGTGACAAAAGCTCGCCTAATTCACTGGGCAATTTAAGGGTGGGAATCGTGAGTGATCCCGCAATAGAATATTATCATGATACTTGGGTCACAATACCATACATAAAAGGTTCTCTTTATGAGTTGTGATGCACAACGTATTGTGAACTTAAAAAAAAAATTGCACCAGCATTGAATAATCAGATGTGTAGTGGTGCAAAAAAAAAAAAGAACTTTCCATGTTTCGGTGTACTATAATATATTTGTTTCACCAATTTGTAGTCAACTACTTCAAATTTATCACAAAACAAAAGTTTATTTAGGTTTAGAAACTTGAAAAATGACATCTCATTAGAGTCATTGTTTATTATTGTCAGCTTAAGTGCAAAATTAGGTTAAAATGACTTTGGTATCTCCTATTTTGCTTACAGCCAGAATAAGGCACAATATGTTTTTTACCAGCTAAAAAAATACTAATCAGTGTTTTGACAGGTTTACGTTTAACTGTTAGCACACTATTGTGGTGAAATTGTGAAATAGTTGGCCCATGTTCATTCATCAGAAAGCGAACAGTCGTCTAACCACCACCTGCACACGCCCACTCTTGAACCCGAGTCAGGCTTTGTTTGAGTCCACATGCTGCACTGTGGATCATTTATTACGCTTAATACACTGATGGCCTTTTTTAACGGTTCACATTACGTCTGCATAACCACCTGCTTGACTTGTGCGTGCACTTTCGTTTCTGTGGTGATCGGGGTTAATGCGCTAACATGAAGTATAGCCTCCGAACCAGAGATTATTCAGACAATAAGAGTGCATGACTTGTGATTTCCTTGCAGACTTACTGGTACGTTGCTCCGTTTCATCTTGCGGTTCGTGACCTCGGCGAAGCAGAGGGAGAGGGACTTTTGATTTTAATTACATGCATCTGCAAAGAGCGTGGCGTGGGACCAAATCTGCTTCCAGGCTGCATAAGTTGAAAGCTTGTTGAAGGCTGCCTCTGACTCTTGAGCTGACAATGTGACCAAGGATGCACTGAGATGCGATGTGCGAAGCATTAGCTAGCTGGTGCCATTCTAAGTGCTTTACCCCTCAGATAGGGACTTTCAGGCCCACACTGTCACAGGCTCATGCATGTTTGATTTGACACTCTTTGAAAAATGAACGCAGAAGATGTCACAATGGCTGTATCCCATTTCTGTCGGCGAGAGCAAGTACTTTGAATCAAAAATGACACCCAGCTACTCTTTTTTCCAATGTGAGGGCTTGATATTTGGCACTATAGCACAAAATGTCCCCACCATACTGACAATTTTGCACGATCACAAGCAATTACCTCCATTTTTCTGTGCCAATAAAAGCTCACTGCTCTTTGAAGTCTGGCTGCCGCTGTGTGGCGTACAAATCCAGCTTAAGTAAAACAAACATATTGTCCTCAACCTGTTTTCTTTTGACTGAGGCAAATTAGTATACATTCAGTGAGCCATGTTCTCCATGCTAAACTGTTAAGTCCTGCTACTCTCTTAAAGAGATCCATCTCTCTTTGAGAAACAAATATGTGTGTTGTTAAGTACACTGATTCTGTAGACTCAAAGTCAGGGCTCGGTTTCAAGTCATTGACAATATTAGACTGAAGTAACTTGTTGTACGAAAGCTATTTAATAGATATTTTTTTTACACGTACTGCATTTGTGCTTTTTTCAGCTGTTTATCTGTATGCATTTATTCAGGCTTTGCAGAAGAACGCCAATGCATCTGCATTCATTTTATGTATTGAAATACTGCCATGTATTCCATCATGTGGAAACCTTGGACCTTGTCACCGTGTCTGAGCTGTCTGTCTCTGTCTGCAAGCAGGAGATTTCCCTCCGTCCCGGCGAGTGATCACTGTGTTTCTGAGAGGGACTTGCAATTACGTTCAACATGGCCCGAGGGATTCATACATGTTTTCTGACAAAGTAAATTAATTAGGTTTTCTTAGGAAAGATAAATATTATTTCTCATCCAAATTTGCCTTTTATGGGAAGGAGGATTTGTGTTTGCGTGCGCCAAATGACACGCACACATAACCTTGGCTTAGACATTTGCACAAGGTGAGACTAAATGAAAGCTGAATGAAAGGCAACTACGAGTTGTCAGGAGAACATGACAAATGGACGGTGGCGAATGAAATTCATACTAGATCCGCCAAATCCCCTAGTGTCGCAGGAAAAAGGTGAATTTTATATTAAACAGTAAAAATGCATTTCATTGTTCTCATATTATTTTCTCTCTTTTTTAAATGCTTGGATTGATTTTTTAAAAAATTTTTATGAGGATGTAGTTTATGTTCGAATCATTCATTTAATGATTTTTCAGGGTTGTTACTATAATCTGTCAATTTAGTTTTCAGTAAGAGACTAGATAGTTTCTATAGGCACTTAGGCAGGGTCTATTCCGATTCTCTATCCTCCAGTAGCACATGAAGTACTGTTTTTAAGCATATTTCAATGTTTCATTTATTTACCATGTTTGAATGTCACTTTTACCTATTAACATGTGGTGGAGCATCAGTGACGCATTTCTATGTTTTTTTTATATTTACAGCATAAGTAAAGTAATTATTTTTAAAGTCTTTATTTTTAATCTTGACACACTGTTTATAATTAACAAAAGGATGAAGTCTTGAGATTCAGTTTTTGACCTCTGATTTGTTATAGGCTAAATATCTTAAAGTGACAATTTCTTTTTTTTATTTTATCTGGTGGTATGCAATCAAAAGTCCATGCCAATAAGTAGACACACAAATGTTTTATGATCAGCCAGTCAGTAATTATACTGATTCAGTCAAATTTCATAATTTGTTCTGTACAAGGTTAAGTACGCAACACTCACTGAAATTTTAGATGGCTTTTGGTTTAGTAAGAGACTTCTTATCTTACTACTTTAAAACAGTAACCACCTTCACAGATTCATTGACTGATTCATGAGTCTGATTCAAACAGAGTTTTTTGATCGATGTGAGAATCAGATTATGATGGTTGTACTGTATGTGATAGGAAATAATTGGCCCTACTCAAAAGACACATCATGTTTGTTTTATTTTGTGATACCCAACCCTTTCAGTCATTATATTCAGATTGCAAGTTCATAACTCTGATAAAAATGACTTTTTTTGACAGTGTAGATTCAGCAGCAGCAGAGCGCTACTGTTAAATAATTGTGCGGGAAACACTGGTATAGTGTAATAATCTTGCATAGTATGCGTTTAAAACAGCTCATTTTCTTTACATTAGACAATTTTCTATATATTTTTTGTCCTATCATTTGCATTTTATTATGCTTTTCCATGTTTTTGTTTGAACCCCGTTATTATCTGGATTCTGCGGTGTCAAAATCACAGAACTGCACGGCCCAGAGCTTTCTTTAGCACTTATTAACCGTTCAAGGCAGATCTCACAATGAAAATGTATTCCATCTGAGAACACACCTCTTGCTCCACAAATACACTTCATGCATCACAGCCTCTGTGCAGAGCTCATGAGGTGACAGCTGTAGGCAACAGAGAGACGTTCATGGAGTGCTATTGCAGACTCGGCGCCAGATAGAGCATGATAAATCCAGATCTGTGTAAGTTTTTGTTTTGTAAGTTTGTCTGCGCATGTATGTCCAAGCTCAAATTGGCATGCAATGGCAAGCACCACTTCCCAGGTAAGTGCTGTGTGCCCTGGCTCTTAATGACTGTTTCATAAGCCACACTCTTGGTGGCCACTATGCGCCCTTCCTTCTCATTCACCCCTGCGGTTCTGAACCAGACTGCTTCACACTCTTATGAGCTCATGCCTTTTAATTTCTCTACCTGGGCTGTTCAGATAAAGAGCCATATTAGAAACCCCAGAGTGCAAATATTGTAAAATGGCAGGTCTGCTGTGCTGGTTTTCACTGAGCCTTGTCATGGGAGGGAAAAGTAGAGTTGATTTAACCGTGACTAGTTTCTTAGAAATCCAAAGCAATTAGGTGTTTTTTCACGTGAAGTAGTCATAGGTTTATTTATGCCGTAACAAATTGAAACTAAGTTTTATGTTGTCTGAATACAACCACAATAAAGTTGTCAGCTAAAAGAGGAGCGATAAGACTAAGTGATATCGCAAACTAAACCTTGATATTTCATACCTCATTCTTGCGCGCATCTTCTGAGAAAACAGAAGCCATTGTTGCACTGATCATTTATCATTGCTGTAATGAGATTAAACTAATCGTGTATTCCAGAGACAGCAATGATACACTGTGTGGGGCTTGCCAGGGATCATCTTCAAACAGTATTTGTCATTGTCTCTCAGTGCTTTTTAATTAACTGTTGACAAACAGCGTGAGCCTTTTGGGTGTTATGATTTAAAAGCAGTCCCATTTCAGTGTGTCGTAAAATATGGTTTCTTTAAAAACAAAAGCTAGAAAGAAACAAATATGTTTTGCCATCTAATGGACAAAAGCTCTGTTATGTTCCATTCCAGAATCTAGTGAGCTGACTTTGGAGAGCAAATCTAACCTTGATGGGGTAGTGCACATAAAAAATTAAAATTGCCGTCATTTACGCATCCTCAGGTCATTCCAAATGGAACGCAAATTACATTGTCCATACAATGAAAGTTAATGCTGTTTTATATGGATAAAAGCAGCTAAAACATTCTTCAAATATCTTCTTTTGTGTTCTGCAGAAGAAAGTAATACAGGTTTGGAACAACATGAGGGTGAGAACATGACAATTTTGCTTTTTGTACCAGTTTTGGGTAGTATTAGCTTAGCAACACGCTAACTCCGAACTGTATTGAAATTGATTGTGATTCTAGTCGCCTATGTTTCAATAATGCTGTTATTTTAGTATTACTTATAGTGTTTATTAATATTTAGAATTACTTTTGTTTTCTAGGTTTTTTATTTTAAATGTAATTAAAATAAGTTTTAGTAATTTTATGTTTATTTATTTATATTTAAATATAATTTTTATTTTTATTTCTGAAGTAGTCATTTTAATACTTTAACATTGCAGTTAGTTGCCAATTTAACTATAGTTTTCAATTTAGGTTTTTCATCTAATATTTAATATATTGTTTATTTCGGATTGTTCAAATACTCAAACCAATTTTTAATTATCAATAACATCACTGCAAATCGGTCACTTATAAAGTTCCGTGATGGATAGAATGTTCCCTTAAAAGGCAGCTTCCTGTGTAGGCAGCAAAGTAGCTTGCTAGTTTTTGAAACGGCTAAATGAGTAGTTTTCATAAACATGTTCAATGTTTCATTAGTGGCTGCTGAGATCGTTAATCTGATCTTTCTGTAGTGAGCTTGTTGCTGATGCATAAGCAAACAGTGTTCACATGAAATGTTTTAATTGCACATTAACCCACTGCTGGCATATTAATCTGGCATGCCTTAAAGACGGCACGGCGTCCGTTACATTGCTCCATAGTTTTGTATGATGCTGTGGCACTGGGTGAGATGTTGAGCATCAGAGTGAATTGTTGTTTTATTAGCTAGATTGTGCTGGTGGTGCGTTGCACATTGGGTGCATGTCCTCCGAGGATGGCTATGAGAGCTCCTGACTCCGCATCTGCAGTAAGTAGTCACCAGGGACGGATGGCACATGCCAGCTCAGATTTTCACGGCGGCCCCTCAGACGAGAAACAGCAGGCCGGGAATAACATGCAGATCTTTTTTTCCCCCCTGTCACCGATATAGGAAAGCAAAGCACCTTTTTCAGGATATCTCGAGCGTCTAATCGATATCACTGAGCATAATTGAGGTTGCCTTGCTGTGCCTTACCCTGTTCTAGCTCTCAAAATCTGGCTTCGTGGACATGGCTGTCTGTCTAATTTTCTCTGGAATTCTTTTGACTCTGGGACACAGGAACAGAGGAAACTCAATCTGGAGTGCCCTGAGGGTTCCTCTGCAAGAGAATTCCCACCCAGATAGTTGCCAACACCCACACAAACATTTATGTAGGTCTGTTTTCATGGAAGTGAGCGCAAACCTCAAACCTGCGTCACGCTACAGCCATCGACAACAGCAGAAGGCGAAAAAGCTTGTTTGTTAGTGGGCAGGTGGGAAGTGTAAAGGCAGTTGAACATGTGCACAGGGGCCACTGCTTATGTGCCGCAGTATCATTAATTAGATGGCAACTTGTACTAACAAAGAGCCGCAATGTACATGCTTATTTATTTAACATGTTGGCCCATTTTGCACTTATCATTCTATATAGAAAAAAAATGAAATAGGTTACTGTTGAGATAAATCAGAATATTAGATTGATGTCTAAAGGATCATGTGACGCTGAAGACTGGAGTTAAGGCTATTGAAAATTTAGCTTTGCAATTCATCAGAATAAATACAATTTTAAAATATATTAAAATGTCAAACAGTTCTTTTAAATTGTAATATTATCTCACAACATAAGGGCAGCCGGGTGCCGCAGCATTGGCTGCCCACTGCTCCGGGTGTATGTTCACTACTGTGTGTACACTTGGATGGGTTAAATGCAGAGCACAAATTCCGAGTATGGGTCACCATACTTGGCCACACACCACTTCCCCTTCCCCCCTTTTCAATATTACTGTTTTTACTGTGTTTTTGGTCAAATAAATGCAGCCGTTCAAAAACATTAAATAATCCTAATTATTCCAAACTTTTCACCAGTAGCGTGCATTAAAAAGATTTATGACTAGGTGTACATTATATTTGGGTAATTGACATTCGACACTGACCGCAGTTATTACTTAGTTATTACTTAGTTATTACTTAGTTACTACTTAGTTATTACTTAGTTATTACTTGGTTATTACTTTATCAAAATTGATTGTATTGTACAAGCATGCTCCTATATTTTGCATATTTGTGATAAATGAATTTGTCAACACATAACTGCAAAATTATTAAAATTATTAATATTGTTTGTCAACTGTCCACTTTCTTTTTATAGTATGTAATTAAATTTTGTTTAGCACATTGCTGTGTTCAGAAATGGTCTTTCTATAATAATATTTGAATGAATATTAAAAATTTGTTCTCCATGTGCGCTGAGAGTCTGCTGGAATTAAATGGCCAAAAATGTGCTCTTAGATTTCAGTGTGTTTTCATAAAGAGCAGTGTAGTCCCAAGTACAATTTTTGTGTCATGCCATCAAGGTCAATTGTGCTTTTTGTCTCTATATTAAAGTAAAAATGGTTTATTTAAACAGAAGAACAACAGTGTTTTGTCTAGAATTGACCCCAATAATGAGGTGGTGTACCCTGCGTTGTTAGCTGCAGCTGGTGTCTAAAGAATTACCACACGTCACTGCCCTCTGGCTATGGTTCGTCAGCTCATCCGATATTGAATAATGATCGCGGCTGGCTTGTAGCAAACCGCCATTCCAAGTGTCTGTCACTTTAAGTGACTTCCACAAGCAGCCTTTTTCTCCACCCCGTTTGGTGGTGGCTTCTTTTGGGGTCAATTGAGAGCGCTGGGGGCCTGTGTCTGTACTAGCATGTTTCCCGTTCTTGGCTTCCCGTGAGCGGAGGGGGTTGGCGGTGGCAGTCACGTGAATAGTAATTGTATTTGTGTTGGGTTCCTTTCAGGCTGTCGCTGTAAATCTGTTTGACTCGTCACTTTGTAAATCATTATGATGGCTAAAAGCCTTTTTATTGAATTAAGGGAGGGGGAGTTGTTCTCCTGAGCAAATGTAAGATGTTTTTTGTTTGTTTGTTTGCCTCACGCTCATCTTTGGTAAAGATACCATGCAGGCTTTTGTTTGAATCAATTTGTTAAAAATGAAAAGTTGGCTTTTTTGTCACTGATCAATTTTGAGTGTTTGTGCCATTTTGTTTCTATAACATGTCTTCTTTCAGATTAGTGGAAACAAAACATCCAAAATGCACATTTAATTGTTTTATTAGACCTCATCTATATGCATTTGTAGATTTCAATTACGATATCTTTTAAAGGCCATTTTCTCAAAGTGAGTTTTTTTTAGTTTTTATAATGAGCCAGAAATCAGCTTTTTACTGAATGTTACATATACTGTTCACCTGATTTATATAATATTGATATAGCATTCCTAAAAATGGAGAAATATATATGTATTCTTCTGGCTGTTGACAGTATTTTCTGATGTATGGAGTGATAAAAAGACGAAAAAAGTAAAAAAAAAACAAAAAAACATTTAACTTTAAGGAATTTTGAATCTGGCTTCATTCAGTGTTCATGTTTCCATTCTGGAGATTTATGCAGATTAGTGCATCTTTTTATATAGATAATGCCTATTTAAAAAAAAAATATCGTTACAAAATAATTGTCTCAAAGGAGGTGATTAAAATACAAATTTTAAAATGGCAGATTTGTAAGAGATGTTCCAGATTCTATAACAACATGGAAGAATATTTTATAACTTGCAAACTGTTTGAAATTTGGGACAAACAGGATGAAAATCACTAGATGAGGATTGTCAAACTCAAAGTGTCACTTACTAGCAGAACTGGTTTCGGCTGACGGAAACATGACAAAGTACATCATGTCCTGAAGATCAGCTTGGCTTGTTGTCTGATAAACATCTCCGTGCTCCTCTGCACTCCCCTCTGCCACTCGTGGCTGGCATCATGCGTGGCGGCAGGCATTTGTCACTCTGAGCTGATGTACTGTCAGTAACACGCTAGACGGGATACAGATCTTTTTTATTCTGTTACTTGTTCACAGAGGCAGAAAAGAAAGTCATGTTCTTGAAAAACATGTCTGTTATCGTTTCCATAAAGATGGATTTGTCAGCTGAAATTATATTTTTCTTGTTGTTAGAGATAGGGGTGTTATGAACGCGGGTTTAGATTTGAATGAATGAATGCCCTTAAGTGTCGGTTGTATTTTGATACACTGAAAGCCTCCAACAGGTAATGTCAACTTTTGGGTGCAGCTATTGACGTCAAAAGAGCGTCCTGCCTGTTAATTCTGTTTGCAACCTATTTTTTTTTTCTATAATGTGATGTATTTCAGAGTGAAACAGGATATTCAATGTAAAAAAAAAAAGCAGGGCAGGACTGTATTAATGGCAGTTGAGTGGCTTGTGAAAAGATGTCTTTACAAAAGGGATTGAAAAGTAAGACGCATTCATGAACTAGTGCCTAAAAGGAAAGTTGTTTCAGAAATGTTGCAGGTTATTGCTAATTTTGATTAGAACTGTAAGACCAGAGGTTGCGTTAGACTTTAACATTGTCCGTCATTTTGATGGACAGGGTCGTAAAAATTCCATAATTTTAATGTTCATATTTTAATTATAATAGCACATTTAATTGCTTTTATTTCTGTTTGCATTTTCATTTTTAATAATGAAACTACAAGACGAGCATATAGGCTTATGTATTTATTAGGGCTGCCACTAACGACTATTTTTATTTCGATTAATCTAACGACTAATTTTTAGATTAATCTAAACGACTAATTTTCCAATCAACAAATTTACTTAAAAATATTTTATTTAACCAAATGAAATCTAAATTTCTATGAAATCCTTTTTTAAAGCAAAAGTGAAGTGCAACATAGAGTGCAAGAAGCAAGAGTCCATCTCATAGTCCAAATCACTGAAATCAAAGTTCAGTATTATAGTGTGAGAATGACAACATATCCACACGTTCTAGTCTAATAAATAAAATTATCATCAAAAAACACTTTTAAAGGAGTATTTACCAGAAATATTATTTACTAGAATTTATTTAGGTGAAAAATGTAAATGTGCAGTATTTCTGAAAAAATACTTTTTTTAAAATATAAAATCAATTAATTGGAGATGCGTTTTATTATTAAAATTTAATGGAACGATTAAAATGGAATCCAGAAAATAATGGAAAACAGAATTTGGTAAAGATAAAACTGTAAAACTCAATTAATTAGACAGGCTTTTTGATTAATAAAATTTAACAAAACTGAATTTGGAAATAAAATGGATTTCATAAGGCCCTATAATTATAGTTTTCTTTTTTTTGTGGTAATAAAAATGGATTTAAGTGAACAATAGCTTTTAAAATGACTTAAAGTACATATAGCAATGATGCAATAATAATTAGTTCAAATATAGTATCAAAAGCAAGAAATCATATGGTTTTATTGAACAAAACTTTTAAAATACATGATGTATTATAAACAATAGAGCTAATGTAGATTACGCGTTACAACAAAGGCCTGCAGAGGGCGCCGACGGCCTGACGATTGTTTTTACACATTACTGTTTAATATTGACCAAGCACCATTTAATTCAAACATACACTTAATCTTTAATATTTGGCCATTTCTTTAGGACAAAAATGCTATAGCCACTGTAATTAAATGAATATGTGGACATCAAACCGTGTAAACTCAGAGTGAGGGTTTGAGCTTTTATTTTGAAATCTTGATGTATTCTCCTGTGTTTGTGTAGATTTTTAAATGATTTACCTCACAAATCTGATGAAATGCCGCGCGCTGCGTTCCCAGATGAAGGTTATAATAAATCCAAACTCACAACAGCATGCAGAGATGGAGTTTGAGATGCTCCACATGTAAATGATAACCGTTTCTGTGGAGCCACTGTGAGACGCACGTGCTTAACCTACATGCATGTAAATAATTAAAGAGCATATACTGTGTTAGAACTGCATCGCATATAATTATTTAATTAAATCATAGCGTTTGTGAATTCACAATTATGCTTAATTATGATTTTTAAATGGGTTTAATATATCATGCAGCCTTGGAAAATAGTCTAATAATGTGTTTTATGGATTCTCGTCCGTGAAATGCTCCACTTCCGGCATTTTGCCGGTTAGTCGACGCGAGCAAAATGAAGTCGACAATTTTTAATAATCGACTAGTCGTGACGAATTGCGACAGCCCTAGTATTTATTTACTTATGAAGAGAACAGATGAACAGAGACTGTGCGTCACTTTTCATGTTCAACCTCAGTGACAGCGGGCTGGGTAAAACAAAAAAAAACGATTCTCTTTTTTATGAACCAATATTGATTTTTAAATCCCAATCAATGCTGTTTTCAGTTGATGAATGAACATTACATACAGTGCGCCTCCCATGCAGTAAATTGCAATGGGCTAAGCTTTGTGCATTGTTACTTTTGATATGAAACAATCTCAGATTTCAAATTCTGTCCATTTTATTAGGAAATTCAAGCAATAATTACCGTTTTGGCGCTCTTTAATGTGTTTTGATAGATCACTGTAGACACCTTAGATCAAGCGACGCAGCAGCGCATGCTAACTGAACATCTCTTTCACTTTACTAGTGGGCGTAATCAAAGGCATGTGGAGACGATTGCACACTCTGCTGCCACACTGGAGTGTATCTGTCACCAATTGGACAGGGGTGGGAATTACAGTTATAAATTACAATAGATCACCCTCAGTGTAATCTGTCAAAGTGATGGACAGGCTTCAGATTTTTCCGGTTAACGTGATCTCTGTGTAAGACATAGTCTATTTGTACTATATCAGGCGATAATGGGGATAATTATTTGCCATTTTAATTATTTATTAGTTTAAGATATGGTATTGGATTTTTTTTATTTATTTATATTGGATACATATATGCATTCTTTTATGAAATGGTATAGAATTTTAATTTCAGCTGGTTATCAGCCGTAAAACAAAAATAATATTGACTTTTTTATATATGTACATCACTACTTGCTCTTAACTGTCTTAAAAGGGTGAACACAATTTTCATCCTAAATTGACTTTACCAGAGAAAGTTGGTTGTATGTACTTTAATATGTTTGTACTCCGGGAGGGCTCGAGGTTCCAGGAAGCCTGTGCTCTGATGGGCAGCTCCACTTTTGTAGTACGAGGGAGGAGAAACTGCTGGAATTTCTCACAGTTGCCTTTCTGACAGAGTAACAACTCAAGCTGAAAACTCTTCTGGAAAATATTGATGTTGGAGGAAGTCAGTAGGCTGTCACAAGTGTGGAAGACTTTGTGTGCATGGTGATGAATGTGTCCTTGGCAAAACAATTGCATCTCCAGTTTTGGACTTTTAGTTAAACACTTGGATAGTATTGTTGTGAACTAGACTTCAATGTTTTACAATAGCCGTAGAATCAATCTGGATTGTGGTTGTTTCAATGGTTTATCAGTTCTACAAATTGGTTGTGACAATTGAGGAGAAGATTAATAATTATATCCCATTACAGTAATAGACGCCCTAAAACTGCCTCCTGGAAAGATGCAGCTCTCAGAGGAGTGTGGATTTGATCATTCGCTAAGGCTTCTGTGAATTATCTCAGAAGTGAATCTGACATTTTGTTTATTCAGTTTCCCCACAAAGTATTGTTCAGTGAAAGACAGTGCAGATAGATTGCATTCGGGCCTGTCAGTCACAGGTGCAGTCTTTTCCGTCTCTGATAGCTAATTAAGTCGTGACACATGTTTGGCAAGATTCCCACGTCCCAATGGATTATGAAATTATTATAGAAGGCATTCAGAATAGAGGAGCAGAAAGATCAATATTGCATGTTTGCATAAGCTCATTACTAAAGACTTCAAACGCAGGAAACCATGTCTGTTGTATTATGTAGCGGTTAACACACAGTAGATCTCTTACACTCTTGTTGCTAATTTGCTAGTGCAATAATAAATGTAAATGATATACATTTAAAGGGGTCAAATTATGCAATTTCAAGTTTTCCTTTCTCTTTGGAGTGTTACAAGCTGTTTATGCATAGATAAGATCCCTGAAGTTGCAAAGACTAAAGTCTCAAAACCAAAGACATATTCTTTATAAAAGTTAAGATTCTGCCACGCCCCCTAAAACGGCTCATTTAAACACGCCCCCACATGTCTACGTCACGGTGTGGGAAGATTTGGAAATCACCACCCGGAACTATTATTCTAGCTGTAGTATTGTTGCTGCCGCTGGCGCCATGTCCTGGAGACACTGTTTCGTTGTGAAAGCGGAAGTATTTTGTTTGGGCTTCCAAAAGAGGACACAACTAGAAATCAGTGGTTAAGTTGTATTTACAACACTGTTCCAGAAAAGTTCAACCCAAATATTAGAGTGTGTGCACTGTGCAGCGCATTTTACGGAGGACTATTTCCTGAACCTGGGAGAGTAACCTACAATGTTAGCTGTGCACAAAGGCTGTTTCTATAAAGTGGGGCAATTCCAACTTTGCAAGGACAGTTTGATGCTTCTGACTCACAGCCTGTAAGTACGTTTCTGCTACTGACTATTCAAACGTGACTTTTAAGCAGTGTAGAGTAGTGCTTGTTTGTCCTTTCTCCTATCACAAATGCAGACATGGTAATGTAAAAAGACAGTATAAGTCATTATAATCAGTAATTACTGTATGTCCCTACTGGATGCCACAAATGCCTCGTTTATAATGGGTTTTATTGTTTTTGTGTTGTCTCACCGGGACATGGCATCACAATACGTTGAGTGGCGTAAAATTTCCGTCTCACGCTTTAGGTATTCGGCTAATCACAACGCACTGGATAGCTGGCCAATCAGAGCACGCCTCACTTCTCAGAACGATGAGCTTTGTAAAAATCGATGCGTTTCAGAAAGGCAGGGCATAGAGGAGCAACAATAATGTACAGTATGTGGAAAATAATGCATTTTTTTAGCCTTAAACCGCATAAACACATTGTTACACCAAATACACAAAATAATGTTCTTTTTAGCAACTTCATATGACTCTTTTAAACAAAATATACAATTTGTCGACTTGATTTACTGAAGCATTCAAAGGTTCATCATTTATTGTGTTTACCCAATGAAGTTGTGTAGTAGTAATATCTTTATTTGTCCCTTTACAGGGCAATTTATGCAGCTTCAGACCTCACAAACATACAAATTTTATAAAAAAAACATCACAATAACACAACCAAGACAAAAAGAAAAATGTATAGGACATTATTCTGGGCTTTGAGTTATGAATTATGGCCATGTGGCTCATGTTTACTTGATTTTTGCATTTTAAATTATGTTGCATTTATTTTACAAATCAAGATTTGCATTCAAGTATTTCTGGTCATTAATCATGGTCAAATTGTGGCATGTTGTGACTTGTATATGGCAATATTTGTTTGCATAGGATCACAACAATTCAAGCACGCTCGTTTTGCCTGTTTATAAAATTCTGCTTTCATGAACAATTTGTTAAATTAGTGATTGCTAATGACAAACACGGTCAAATGTATGAAACTTTGAACGATTACTTGTGTTTTTGTGTGGTGTTACTGAGTGACTTGTGGTTGTGCTCCTTGTACTCTATAGATGTCGGCTGTGACTGAAATCAAATAAATAAGATTGACTGGATGAGAGCCAAGACAGACTACTGGCACAGGAATTGCTGTCAAAAACATCTCCGAGGATAATTAGCTGTGCTCTATTACCGCCGTTTTGGCTTCTTAAAGCCCCGTTTATATACATGATGCCCAGGCCTGTTAAGTCTAGAGGGTGTGTAATAAATTATTGTGACTTTATTGCTAAGGTAAATATTAGTTTCCAGTCATTTACTCAATAATAACACATTATTTGCTAATAATGAATCAGATTATAAATTGTCACCACAATTGGAGTGATACATAGCAGAACGCCCACTAAATATTTACCTTTTTAAGACCGACTGTGATGTGGTTTGTGAAAGTGGTTGGTTCACGTTCAAAACATCCTACTTGTTGACCAATGCAGTTTGAAGTCATTCTGCCATGAATAGCAGGCGGTGTTGTGCACTTGTCAATAATTTTATCATATTTCCTGTCTGATGTGTTTTCTCAGTTAGCCAAAGCTGTCTTTTTTTCAGCCCCACTAGAAGTCTCTACTGTATTCTGTGTACAGTACAGTATGATATGATCTCAGCAAAGCCGACACTGACGCTGCACAAAAAGAGTGCTTTTTGCTATTATCCTCAATCAAAGGTCATTCGGTTGTTGTAGAGACAAATCAGAAGCAATAACCGAATTCAGCTGAAATGTCATTGCAGACTGTAGACGAAATCGATGGATGAAGAGAAGGAAAGGGTTGTACTGGCAGGGAAAGTACAGGAGATTAGTCACAGCTTTGAAACCCAGGATTACTGTTGACGTCTAAGGAAAGCCTCAACCTCACAAGGGATTCCCCAAATCATTGATGTGTTCCACCCTGAAAACATAACTTTTTCCACTAAAAGAGAAAACACGGGATGGTTTAAAGCCTAATATTATGCATTTGACTGAATTAGCCTTTTAGTGTATTGTATAGTTTCTGCTTGTTTTTTTGTTTTGTTTTTACAGTAAGATTTAATAATGTTTTTGAATGAAAAGTCTTATGCTCACCAAGGCTGCATTTGATCAAAAATACAGTAAAAAAAAACAACAACAAAAAACCCAGTAATTTTGTGGTGTATTATTGCCATTTAAAAATAACTGTGTTTCTATTTGATTAAAATGAAATTTACACCTGTAATGGAAAAGCTGAATTTTCAGTCAGTCACATGATCCTTTAGAAATCATTCTAATATTATTTGGTGCTTAGTAAATATTTCTTATTATAACAGTTTAAAACAGTTTTAATATTTTTGTGGAAAACATTCTTTTATACTTTTTTTTATTTATTTTTTTTTATATTCCTATGATAGAAATTTCAAAAGAAAGTAACTAAAAGTGTTTTGCTGTCACCTTTTGGTCAATGCATCCTTGCTAAATGAATGTGTTTTTTTTAAATAAATTTTTAAATAATTGAACAGTTGTGTACTGCTGCTACTATTATAATACTCTACCCTATTTCTGCAAGCGTTAAAGGGCTTCTGACTGTTGGTGGTACTTTGTGATCTGAGTACCGTTCTAGCTAAAATAACACAAAGTTGTTGCTAAAATTGTAACTAGAGTCCTCAAAATCCCCGTGACAAATTATGACATTATCAGCAATGCCTTTCCTTCAGATCATTGCATTTCTTGTTTTTGCTGATAGAGGAAACCCCAGATGTTTGTAGGAGGTTTCAGGGATTCCTGAAGACAATAACCAGCTCTGATGTTGGCAGGTAGACTCCATCGCGAAGGGGTTGCCAGCCTTTGATGTTGTGATGCCAGGGCAGAAAGCACTTGCATGCAGACACTAATTGGGCAATTGGCACCAAAGGACTTTGTGCACCGATTCCTGTATTCCATTTGTTCGAGTGGGTGCAAGTTTGATTATGCTCACCATAGGCATGACCTAATAGAAAATATTTGCCTGGCTCTCTAATTGTTATATAGTCAGTTTGCAATTAGACATACTGGCAAATGTTTCCCAGTGCAGCTTTAAATGACTGATTGTCAAAGATATACGAGATGAAGTTGTTTGTTAATCCACACCAAAGCATTTGCTAGAATCCTTGACCTAGGGATCTATTCTATCAACTGCAATACAATTTGTTTATGGATGATACATTCTAATTGTCTGGTTTATTTTAATCCTTCAGTTGAAGTGAGATATCTGAGCATAGGCCCTCCACCTTTAAGTGAGATCCGACACTTGAGGGAGTGAAGTGTTTTCGCTGGGAAGCGCATGAATGATTGATAGCAGGAGCAGAGCTGTTTAAAATCGTCCTGCTCCCTGCTTATCAATAATTCAAAGCACTTTATGTATTTTGGTGGCACATTAAATATCAGTCACCAGTTTGAATTCTCAATTTGATTTATATCTGTCAAATACATTAGTGGTTTGTCGTGATTCTCTTCATTTAAATTAGTTAATTTTGCCCATGCTGGGAGTTATAGCACTTGTCTTAGTTTTCTCGTTACTAGTGTTTCATGTTACAAGAGTAAAGTGTTGATTAATAATTAGGCAGCTCTTAGAAAGAAATGTCGGTTGGGAACGTTGACACAGGATCCATTTGATGTCTTAAAGCTATACACTGAAAAATAGGATTTTTCAAAGTTGAAAATAAGACTATTGTAGTGCATTTTACAAGAAAATACTATTTCAGTTACTATTTTTTATTTCACAATTTCATGTTTATTTCATTGTTGCTTGCAATTTCTTTGTAATTGTTTTAGAAATTTACTAATTTCTGATTGAAAATTGTCTCTATACCAAATTATTTTCAGCGTTGAATAGGGATAAGGCATGATCCGCCGGTTGTTATTGTGACAGGGTGAAGCTGATGGTCGTATATCACCCTAAAAGGGTTAGGTTTGCGATTATGAACATGGAATATGAAAAATTTTAAATGAAATGAAACATTTGTTTATTATGTGAGGCCAAAGTGTCCACAGAGAGAAGCAAGACTTGTACAGCCTCATACTAAACTGTCTGCCAGGGGCACCTGTCCATTATACAGTGTAGTGGTCATTACAGAAAAATATTTGACAGGAAATGCCATGATTGACTAATCAGAATCAAGTAATCATTTTTTTTAAACATGCTCCTGACGTGACTAAGCACTCCTGTCTTACACATGATTTACTGTAAGGCACTATCAGCCTGTGTTTAACATGCCTTCATTTTCCTCAGGGGATACAGTGACGGTTTGACCTTTACCTCGCCAGAGGTTGAGGAGCTTGTTGCGGCGCATGCTGATGTTTCCATTTGTTTGCTCTCATATCCATGAGGAGCTACCAGGATCTCCTGCAAGACCAAGAGGGCTTTTAAATTTTCAAAGATAAATCACGAGCTGCTATCGCGTTGCACTGCATGGATCCCTGGTGTTAAAAGTCGGAGTCGACTGTGCTCTCATCCATTCGTGGAGACGCACAGCGTCCGGTCCATTTGCATTAACAGGGAAACACAAAAGGATTTGAAGGAGGAAATTGCCTCTTGTAAACACAATGGCCTTTCCTGTGAGTTCTCATGATAATGTCCTGAGTGGCCTTGAGGCAGAGTCTAGAACATTCCGTTGAAGAGCACACTGAAGTCTGCCTCTGTTTGACCTTTAGCGTGAAATGGCAGTGAGACTTGCGCCCTGGATATTGAGCCGCAGTGAGCGCAGTGGCTGGCTGATGTATACTAACAAGCTTGAATTTAACGTCAAAGCTTTCTGGATGTGCAATGCCAAACGTGTTTGTCAGGCAGAGCCAGAGTGATTGTGGCACCGACGTTGATTTCCAATGCCTTAGGGAGCTCCATGTTGGTTTTAAGAGACGGAATGGTAAGCAGTAGAAGCGTCCTCCCTCGTCCATGTTGTAGCCCTGATTAAACATTACTCTGCATGATTGAACATCCCACTCGAATAGTTAGTTCATCCAGTAAGAACATTGTTCTTGCCAAAATGTGGCTTGAATTATTTTTATTATTATTATTATTATTTATTTATTTATTATCGTTTACATTATATCGATAGTGATACCGATACTGCTTATCGATACCGGTACTTATCAATACTGTTATCGATATTATTTGGTGCAAAAAAGATATGATGTGATAAGTTGTTGAAAATTTCTAGTTATTTTATTACTGCTGAACTTTAGCAACTGTATTAGTTCTTCAGTCAGGAGCAGTGAGTTATTTTTCTCTGTGTTTTATTTTATTAACATTAAAGGAATGGTTCACCCATAAATGAAAATTGTGTCATCATTTACTCAAGTTGTTTTAAACCTGAATGAGTTTCTTTCTTCTGTTAAAGGGGTCGATATGATTGTTAAAGTTGATATGATTGTTTAGGGTCTTAATGAAAAGTCTATAACATACTTTGATTAAAATTTCTCAGTGGTAGTGTAAAAAACACATTTTTTACCATGTCAAAATCAGCTGTTTTAGCAAGCCATTCTAGTCCATGTTGCTTTAAATGCTAATGAGCTCTGTCCTCTCTTTCGTGGGGTGACGAGCAGTACTGTTTACTTTAGCCACAAAACTGGCTAACTAGCACGTTATTAGGAAATGCGATTTGCATAAGGTTAATTGAAATGTTTAACCGACAAGGCTTTAAAGCACATGCAAATAATGTACTTTTGTGATCGCGAATAAGTGCAGTGTTTCGTGAGTGTAACTCTACCACTGAATCAACATTTGATGTGAATGCGTCTCGTGAGTTGCAGTTGGGAGACATAAACTGCATAAACCCTTTCACACTGCACGTTGGTCCCGGAAAATTGCCGGAGTGCCTTCTGTCTGAACGCAAACACATCCCGGGATTAATTCAGGAATTGATCCCGGGTTGGGGTACCTAGTAACATTGCCGGGTTCAGTCCCGGAACGAGCTCTGTGTGAACAAAAGCCAGAACCAATGCAGTAAAGGCTGATGACGCGCGTTATCATGCAACTCTTTTACCGAGTGTTTTGAAGGCAGATCAATGTTCCAGATGAAAAAATATGTGCAAACTGTAATGAAGCAGCAGATCAGAGAGCTCCTCACTGTCCGCGCTGAAGCAGAGATCATTCGCCGGTGGAATGGTACGCGTTGCATTACACATCACATCCTAATGTTACGTGTCTTTACGGGTTGTGTGTGAACGCACGCACAGATTCCGGAAAATCACTGGCAGTGTGAATGAACCAAAACAAAATGATTACGGGACAAATCACGGCTCACATTATCTGTATATTTTCCGGAATAGCTGTGTGAAAGAGGCTATAGTAAATGCAGCGTATTGCTTGAGGTAGATGTTTTGTTTTGTTAGTGAATGTTTTATGTTATTGGTGTTGCCTCCTTTGTTCACTACTACACTACTGCATATTGCATCCGACACGTCGCTTAATTTTGTAACGTGAGCCCACACTTTCGAACGTTTCACTTGCTGCTACTGATTGCACGCAAACACACACCGCACATGCGCATGGATAGCACATGCATGTCGAGCAAACGTCGGCCACATCATTCAGTGAAGGAAAATGACAAGCAGCAGCTTCTAATTCGTCATTAACATTGAAGTATACGCAGATAAAACAACGCAAGTATCGATAACAGTACAGTTTTTCCTGAAGCTTATCGGTAGTCCGGTATTGGCCCAATTACGTACCGGTCCAAAAAAATACCGGTTCTCAGTACCCATCCCTAGCAATATATGTGGAACATACCTTTAGAAACTTATAGTTCATATAAAAATTTAAATTGTGTCATTAATTGCTCAGCCTCATGTCTTTCCAAACCCGTAAGACCTTTGTTCATCTTCGGAACACAAATTAAGGTATTTTTTATTAAATCCATGTGCACAAAGTATTCTCGTAGCTTCATAAAATTAAAGTTGATTCACTGTCACATGGGCTATTTTAACAATGTCCTTAATACCTTTCTGGACCGTGAACGTGGTAGTTCCCTTGCTGTTTATGTAGGGTCAAAAAGCACTCGGATTTCATCAAAAATATCTTAATTTGTGTTTCCGAAGATGAACTAAGGTCTTTCAGGTTTGGAACGACGTGAGGGAGAGTAATTCATGACAGAATTTTCATTTTTGTGTGAACTATCCCTTTAAAAGTATCTGTCAAGATGTACAAAATGACATTTACATACATATACAAAATGTATATATGTGCCAGGTAAAAAGCCAGGTTTATATCGTTTGTGATTAACTAAATATAAAAAACTAAACATTTCTGTGTTTGTGTTGTAACATTGTGTATGTGCGTTGTTTGATAAATATAGTCTTATAGATTATGATGGGTTGCTGTTGATGGGTTGAACTGTAGCTTTTGGCAGTAGGAGGAGGAGAGGGACAATTTACATCAGTTGACATTAGCGTCCATGGCTGATTTTGTTATCGCCTGTTCCTCATCAGCTCAGCTTGTCAGTTTGCTGAAATATAGTCGCACTCTTGTGCCAACAGCTAATATTTACATAATCCCTTTCCTCCCCCTTTAGTAACATGCGCATCTCAATGGCCAGTGTTTAGATTAGAAGATGGCAATTCATTTTTAACGGCAGAGGCACGCCGTGAAAGTCTTGAAATGGGATGTTTGGCCTTTTGAGAGGAGCTCATGTAGCCTGCTAATGAAGTCTGGGAAGTGTGCATATACAAAACATGACAAAATGAAATTTTAATTTGTGTGCAAACACTCTTTGTGTTTAGCATGGTTTCAACAGTGTAACTGCAGAGCTTTTACTCTCTAGACTGCTTGGATAGATGATGGTTTTGTATGTAAACTTCCTCTGTTGGGTTTGAGGTTTTTGCCTGTGACATACAGCAGATGCAATACGATTATGCTCTATGCTGTGATTTATTAATCTGTGCTGTTTCCTATGGGTCGTGATTGCATAAGGTCAGTTGAATCATAGAGCCTGCAGTCTGCATGCTGCTCAGTATGTCAGGGAGTTGCATCTGACAACGGAGGAGTTTATTAGGTTTTTGTTTTTTGAATTGGTAATGCAGCCCTGCGTCATTGACACTCCTGCTGCAGTTGCACACAGAGCACATTGTGTTTTGCCTGATAAACAACCTCGCAAATCGAACCACCGCAGAAGTAATTCAGTGGAGCCTGTAAAACAGACAAGAGGAAGTGCATTAATGCACTTGTGTGCCCAAATAATGAGACTGTCCAAATACCTGGATACACTGCCCTCACCTGTAATAGGACTAGAACTGACTGATTAATAATAATAAAGTATTTGATTTCTATAATAATAATAATAATAATAACTTTAATAATAGTAATTTCTCTCTCTCTCTCTCTCTCTCTCTCTCTCTCTCTCTCTCTCTCTCTCTCTCTCTCTCACTCTCATACACACACACACACACACACAAGCCTATGTTAACATTTTTAAACGCATGGAAAAATGTCAACACAGAGATGTTGCATGCAGACATTTGTTGATAAAACGCAAGGGATATCACAACAGATTCATTCATTAAAATTTACAATCAAGACTAATTTTATTCACTTCTAAGTGTAAAAAAAAAAAAAAAAAAAAAAAAAAATATATATATATATATATATATATATATATATATATATATATATATATATATATATATATATATTATATGTGTGTGTGTGTGTTGGTAAACTGATATTTATTTATTGGTGTATATAAATGTTTATTTGTGAAAAACTGTGTTGAATCTAATTGGATATGATTGTTGTTTTATTGCCAAAACAAGGAAATAATGAGAGATTTATTTTCAGCCCTAACATGTACCGTTCATGGAAAAGAGAGAGGACCAGGACACACACTCGCACTCAGTAAAGCTCTTAAAAAAGCAGGAACAGAAACCTGCCTGAAAGCACTGCATCACGGTGGCTATTAAAAGGAGTGGTGGTTGCTCCTGATAAGCTCAGTTTGCTTATTGCACAGCACAAGTGTTGGGGGCAGAGGATTATTGCCACTTGTGTATATTTCTGCTGATGTATTTTTTTTCTATCCCTCTTCAGTCAGATGGTGCATATTAGAAAAACCTGTCTGATGCAGAAGTGGAAGGCGTTTACTCTCACCTGAATATAAAGTGAGAACACACAAACTCGCTTTTGTCCTCACACATATGCACGCACTGTCACTTGAAACAGCTGCACGCTTGAAATGTAGACAGATTTTGCTTAACATGACATCTGTCAAAACGAGCAGATAATATTCTCGCACCTCACGAAAAGCCTCGGAGGCCACACCCTCATCACCTCGCTATCAGCCACCTCCCCACATCGTGTCAGCGGCGTTGATGTTATTTACATAAATAATAAACACGGCGGATGGCTGGATTGGCAGCGTAATCCACTTGCAGTGTCATTAGGGAGGAAAAGAGAGAAAGGCTATTACGGCTCTTGCTTCATCAGTGCGTCTCTCTTAGGCCATTTATGGAGGTAATGGAAACCTCTCTCATTAAGGTGCCGCTCACTGTGGCGCTGAGAAACATCTTCACTCGGTAATTGATCTTGTTGGTCTTTAGTGCTGGAAAGTGGCCCTGAAGCGCGGCCCGCTTGCTGCATTCATTTTTCAGCTCAGTCAGAGCCGCCCTCCCCGCCCGCTCTCGTCCAGTCACCTTCACTTCTGCTGCTGAACACCTGCGTGTGGTCTGCGCCTTTTGCTCTTTATGTGTCTCTTAGGTAGAATTGCAGATGTGTTTGTATTAAAGGAATAGTTCTGTCATTATTTACCACCTCTAATGTTCGTTTTCTGTGCGACACACAAGGGGGAATATTCAAGAATATTCACACAGCTGTACCACGGCAGTACAAAGTTATTATTCACTGAACCAGTTGATCCGGTTCACAGATCAGGTTGATTCATATATGAATCAGAGTTCATCTTACTAATTCAATCATCCGGTTGTAGCAGTTCTTGAATTTTAGTCTGTTCTTTGCACAAAGCTGTTATAGCTATCTTTAGAAGTCTCAAAATATAGCACATGTGTTTTATGGATTACTTTTAAGCTGCTCATTTTGGAGCATAAGAGCCATGGTAAGTCACTATGAACTGTTATTGTATTGAAAATGCATGTAGAATTAAAAAAAAACTTTTTTAAATAGTCTACTTTGTGGGGAAACTGAATAAACAAAATGTCAGATTCACTTCTGAGATAATTCACAGAAGCCTTAGCGAATGATCAAATCCACACTCCTCTGAGAGCTGCATCTTTCCAGGAGGCAGTTTTAGGGCGTCTATTACTGTAATGGGATATAATTATTAATTTTCTCCTCAATTGTCACAACCAATTTGTAGAACTGATAAACCATTGAAACAACCACAATCCAGATTGATTCTACGGCTATTGTAAAACATTGAAGTCTAGTTCACAACAATACTATCCAAGTGTTTAACTAAAAGTCCAAAACTGGAGATGCAATTGTTTTGCCAAGGACACATTCATCACCATGCACACAAAGTCTTCCACACTTGTGACAGCCTACTGACTTCCTCCAACATCAATATTTTCCAGAAGAGTTTTCAGCTTGAGTTGTTACTCTGTCAGACAGGCAACTGTGAGAAATTCCAGCAGTTTCTCCTCCCTCGTACTACAAAAGTGGAGCTGCCCATCAGAGCACAGGCTTCCTGGAACCTCGAGCCCTCCCGGAGTACAAACATATTAAAGTACATACAACCAACTTTCTCTGGTAAAGTCAATTTAGGATGAAAATTGTGTTCACCCTTTTAAAACAGTTAAGAGCAAGTAGTGATGTACATATATAAAAAAGTCAATATTATTTTTGTTTTACGGCTGATAACCAGCTGAAATTAAAATTCTATACCATTTCATAAAAGAATGCATATATGTATCCAATATAAATAAATTAAAAAAATCCAATACCATATCTTAAACTAATAAATAATTAAAATGGCAAATAATTATCCCCATTATCGCCTGATATAGTACAAATAGACTATGTCTTACACAGAGATCACGTTAACCGGAAAAATCTGAAGCCTGTCCATCACTTTGACAGATTACACTGAGGGTGATCTATTGTAATTTATAACTGTAATTCCCACCCCTGTCCAATTGGTGACAGATACACTCCAGTGTGGCAGCAGAGTGTGCAATCGTCTCCACATGCCTTTGATTACGCCCACTAGTAAAGTGAAAGAGATGTTCAGTTAGCATGCGCTGCTGCGTCGCTTGATCTAAGGTGTCTACAGTGATCTATCAAAACACATTAAAGAGCGCCAAAACGGTAATTATTGCTTGAATTTCCTAATAAAATGGACAGAATTTGAAATCTGAGATTGTTTCATATCAAAAGTAACAATGCACAAAGCTTAGCCCATTGCAATTTACTGGATGGGAGGCGCACTGTATGTAATGTTCATTCATCAACTGAAAACAGCATTGATTGGGATTTAAAAATCAATATTGGTTCATAAAGAGAATTGTTTTTTTTTGTTTTACCCAGCCCGCTGTCACTGAGGTTGAACATGAAAAGTGACGCACAGTCTCTGTTCATCTGTTCTCTTCATAAGTAAATAAATACTAGGGCTGTCGCAATTCGTCACGACTAGTCGATTATTAAAAATTGTCGACTTCATTTTGCTCGCGTCGACTAACCGGCAAAATGCCGGAAGTGGAGCATTTCACGGACGAGAATCCATAAAACACATTATTAGACTATTTTCCAAGGCTGCATGATATATTAAACCCATTTAAAAATCATAATTAAGCATAATTGTGAATTCACAAACGCTATGATTTAATTAAATAATTATATGCGATGCAGTTCTAACACAGTATATGCTCTTTAATTATTTACATGCATGTAGGTTAAGCACGTGCGTCTCACAGTGGCTCCACAGAAACGGTTATCATTTACATGTGGAGCATCTCAAACTCCATCTCTGCATGCTGTTGTGAGTTTGGATTTATTATAACCTTCATCTGGGAACGCAGCGCGCGGCATTTCATCAGATTTGTGAGGTAAATCATTTAAAAATCTACACAAACACAGGAGAATACATCAAGATTTCAAAATAAAAGCTCAAACCCTCACTCTGAGTTTACACGGTTTGATGTCCACATATTCATTTAATTACAGTGGCTATAGCATTTTTGTCCTTAGGAACAAAAAAGGACAGTAGACTATTTAGGCTATTGGCTGTTTAAGTAGCTTCAATGTAGTCAGCTAATGTTGTTATTAGCTTGTAGTGAGATAAACCCAATGTAGTTTTATTGTGTGAAAGTAGCTTTCCCAGAATTTAGCTCTTAGATATCATTTAGTACGATGAAATGTTCTGAAATATGACCTAGCGCACCAAACAGAGTTGCTACATTGTTTTTAATGGATGTTATTGAGCATTTTTAGCTGAATATTGAAATAAGCCTAATTGTAAGTATTTTAGAGTGTGTCATAGAACGTTTAATTTTCTAGCGCTCTGTTCTTCCCCCTGTGGCGACATGCTTCCATTTAGACCCTGAAATGAATTATATTTACTGTTTGAGGGATGTTATTGTTCATCTCAGACAAGCAGCGGTTGGGTTTGAACACACTCAGTCCGACCACTGTAATGTGTCTGACCTTTTGTTCCCATTGACGATGAGGTATTGGCTCAAAGGAAAATGAGATATTTCCAGCGCTCCCTTTGACAGGCATACAAATGAACAAATCAAACAGCATGTTTCCACTTAGACAGATCAGTATTCTAGCATGGTGAGCAAGAGATCATCAAGCTTCATGGAGAATATGAAAATTCTGCCTTAAAGATTTGTTGGGAAAATTAGTTTTCTCTCTCTTCTTGTTCCTCGCGTGCAGCGAGCGTAGGATGGAATGATCAGAACTATTGCTTTAGTTATTCCATATAATAGCTCAATGCGCTTTGTCATTATAGTGTCAATTGACGTAATAAGGGGCTGCTGCTATCATCATCAGTCACTCTGCCCTTGATAAGACCTCTGACATCCCCCTCGAGTGTTATTCATAAAGACTCTCACGTGAATGAGCACAGAGCTTTAGGCTACGTCTGAATTCCTGTGCTACATTTCAGAATATGTTCTGAAATTGATCTTAACTATTGATTAAGTACGCACTATAGTATGCAGGTGTGTAGTATTAATGCATTAATTTTTAGTCATCAAGGATGCATTAAATTGATCGAAAGTGATAGTAAAGACAGTTATAAAAAAAGTGACATACTGCCAAGTATGGTGACCCATACTCGGAATTCGTGCTCTGCATTTAACCCATCCAACGTGCACACACACAGCAGTGAACACACACACACTGTGAACACACACCCGGAGCAGTGGGCAGCCATTTATGCTGCAGCGCCCGGGGAGCAGTTGAGGGTTCGGTGCCTTGCTCAAGGGCACCTCAGTCGTGGTATTGAGGGTGGAGAGAACGCTGGACATTCACTCCCCCACCTACAATCCCTGCTGGCCCTTTGGGTTACGAGTCCGACTCTCTAACCATTAGGCCACGACTTCCCCATTTATAATGTTACAAAAGATTTATTTCAAATAAATGCTTTTTCTAACCTTCTGTTCATCAGAAAAAAACAGATTATTAAAAAGGAATTGAAAACGTATTGAAAACGTACCGAACCGTTACACCACTGTGTCGTATTGAATCGAACCGTCAATTTTGTGAACTGTTACACCCCTAGTAATAATATTTCACAAAATTACTGTTTTTATTATATTTTTGATCAAATAGGCTAATTGTAGCCTTGGTTAGCAAGAGACATATGCAAATGTTTTAGTTTTGACTTAGTTTTCCACATTTTCAACTTTTCAAATAAGATGGTTCCTGAGCTGGTTGCATACTTCAGAAGATGCAGTATGTCATCCAGGTATTGTTCGTTCAGTGAATTATCAATACAGAATTTTTGGAGATCATAATTTTCAAGTACTGCTGTTTGAATGCTGAAGTATGTATATTCGGGTTCTGTTTTGGTTTGACCGTGTTTTGGTTTATATCTAGGCCATGTGTTATCCCCAAAAAACAGGCTAAAGACAGTTTGGAGGACTTGACCAGTCACTCATTCCAATCTGCTTTAAAGAAGCTTATACAGGCTTTGCTGAATGGCTTCCCAAATGGGCAGATTTGCAGGCAACTGAACAATCTACGAGCAAATGAATGATTTCAAGAAAAGCATTCTTTCTAAGAACAAATATTAGGGATGCATCGATCCGATACTCAGGATCGGTATCGGCTCCGATACGGTCATTTTTGCGGATCGAGTATCGGTCGGACGAGACCGATCCAAATCTGATATTGTGCGCATACTATTCTGTGTTATTGTTGAGCCCCACGAAAACACAAAAACATTAGAGATCACCATAAAGTTTTTGTGCACTATATTTCAAGTGTTCTGAAGCTGTTCCATAGTTTAATCTGAGGTACAGATGAATATTTAAGTCTTTAAATTCAAGTTCAGGTAAACTCTTCTCTCCGCCGCGGCTTTTTTTTTCAGGATTTTCAGGATCGGATCGGATCGTTTCTGAAAAAATGGTATCGTTGCATCCCTAACAAATATATGAGATGCCATGTGTCATATCTTGATCAGGTTACTAATGCAGGAAAATGAATCGTTAATCAAGACACTGGGGAAGTGTGCTCGGCATGAAGCAAATTACCTGGATTAGCATAGCAAAACGCTGCATAATGTACCTTTACCGCTATGCGGAGTCTCAGTCAGAGAGAAATGCCTCTGTTAATTACAGTAGCGGTAAACAGAATGTGAATGTGACAGGGCTAAATGGAGCTGAGAGAATGGAGAAGCTAAAATGGAGTCTGATTTTTATATTCATGTCATGTTTGTTTTGTATCTCTGAAATTTGACTCAGTATACACATGATGTCTAAATGGATGAGAGACGTTGGACTCTTACTTTTTGACAAGTAAAAAGTCATCAATATAACAGAAGATCTCAAATGGCCTGTAATCAAATGGTTCTCTAAATTTTCAGGCCAAGAACCACATTCAATCAAATCGGAACTTCGAAATAATACTGTTTTTCTCAGCTTTGTGGAAACTTAAGAACTGTGAGCCACAATCAGTACACACATTTTGTCATCAATATTAATATTTCTGTATTGAAAGAAAAAGCTTTCTGTTACCCATTTACTCATGTTGTTCTAACCTCATTTGACTTCAGTAGGGCAAAAAAGGTTAAAGTCAACGAATACTCAGGTCTGTCAAACTGTATAATAATGACAAAGCAACAGAAAACAGTATCATAAATGTAGACTTTTGCTGTGTTTTTCAAGTCTTCTGAAGTCATATGATGGAGAACAGCTTAGTTTAGCTGTTGAATGACTAAAATGACCTAAAATGCCCATCCCTAGTAAATAGTGTACATGCTGCAGCACTCCGTGTACCACAGTTTGAGAAGCACTGATTTAGGACACTATTTGTAGTTGTGTGTTTATTTGATGGATGCTCTTTTGGCAGAGATGTTTTGGTTCAAGCATAATTTGAGGGAAATTTAAACTGTCAGTGATAGAAAATGAGTACTTTTTTTCAGATATTGTCTTCGTTTTACATGATGGACTTTCCCGCAAATATAGGGTTTTGGGTTTATAAATACATGTCCTTACAAAAGTTTACAATTGTAACCACAGTTTCCACTAAATTATCATGTGGTAAAACTGTGGTAACTTGCTATTAGCCACTGCTGTCATCCCAAAAAAAGTAAACAAAATGACAGGAAGATTCTAAAATGGTTGTTTTATTGTTTGCAACAATAAAACATGGTATAATAATGGTAATTTTATTTGATTATGTGGATAATGTGTGTGACGTTATTGTGCAGCTCCTTTCAGAGCGAAGGTCTGTTCACATTGATGACAGATATAGGTCATTTAACAAACATGAATGTGAGTTACAGTCAAGACTAAAACAAACAAGACCTGATATGTGAACTTAGCCATTAACAGACATTTTAAAATACTTTTAAGCATTTATCTTTTAATATTCTGAATATTTTTGATGCATGTTTTTAAAGTAGCAAGTCATATTTGCTTCTTTGAACATTTTTCAATTGTTTAATATTACAGTAGTGGAGACTATAATTTCTAAATATTTCTAAATCCAAGTTTCTTTTTGTTAGATCTGTATCTGGATTGCCTTTTCTTTGACAGGCATGAACAACTGGCCTGGGCATTGGATGCATTTCTGCACAGTTATGCTTTTAATGCAACTAGTACTGTTCCACTTGGGCTCTGTGCACAGATATTTGAGCCAAAGGGATTTTTAGAAGTTTTAGAAGTTTACTGTTGTCATTAAAGGTAAAATTTGTTATTTCTGTACTGCTAGAATCAGCGGCGGCTCCAGGATTTTTTTGTTGGGGGTGCTAACAGTTCAGAGGGGGTGCTAAAAAAAACTAATTAAATTGAAAGTAATGAACGCCTAAATTTTAGCTATCAGTTTTTATATACAGCAGCTTCAAAAAAGGTATATTTTACCTTTTTTCTGTGGTATTAAACTTCTCATATGCCACTGTTATTAGTAATATACTAATACCAACTGCCAAATATGACACTTACAAAGTAATATAATTTATGAACGAATATTAAGAACGAGAGAAAGTTGGGATTTTTTTTTCTATTTTCAGTTAAATAAAAATTACAATTTTTTAAAATATTTTTTGGTACAATTCATAAAACTATTTCCACACGGGCGCACATTGCAGGTGATAACCTCCCCGTGCTTTTTTGCATGGTATCATGTGTCGAT
This sequence comes from Barbus barbus, assembly GCF_936440315.1. Taxonomy (NCBI): domain Eukaryota; kingdom Metazoa; phylum Chordata; class Actinopteri; order Cypriniformes; family Cyprinidae; genus Barbus; species Barbus barbus. The sequence goes on from NC_136744.1 coordinate 19,163,673, forward strand.
GATTGCCAGAGATGAGCATCAAAAATTGGCAATAGGCTATTAAGAGGATTTAGCATTTCCAATTAATGTAGGCCTGCTACATTCTTCTTATTATTAGGCCTATTATTATTATTGGATTACTTTTATTAATAAATTACATGCAAATATTGCCCCATGCGCAAATATAGCATGATGCGCTATGAGGACAATGAAATAGGCTATTAGCATACTCTTCATTGAAAATGTTTTTAAAAAGATTTTTTACAACAGGTCTATTAATTTATACAATGAATTATAGGCCTATAATTAAAATTATTAACACTGCAGTCATCAATGACAATAATTAAGCTTTATTTCAGGCACTGATTTTCAAAAACAACCTGTTTAACGCAAAATACGTTTCTTCTCATGTTTTTCACTATACGAGCCACAAAATAAATATTAAGGAAATAATTTAAGACAGTTATATACCGTGATGAGCATATGTTAAAGTAGATTCGTCTCTCGTTGTCTCAGAGAGAATATGCGCCGTTAATGAAGCATTAGCCGTCAGTTGTTTTTTTTTGTTTAACTTTCACTTTCTCTATAGTGAATTGACGTTCACCATCTTGCGCAAAGTTTGAGTTGCTTGACCCCTCCCCCATAATATCAATTGTTTATAGGCCACATATTAGGCACTTTTTTTAAGGCTTTTAATGTTTATTTTTCAGTGTTAATGAGAGTGACACCGAGAGTTAAAAACCAGGAAAATCATTTGGAAATCCTTGTCGCTGTACCGGGGCTAAGCAAGTTTCTGATGGGGCTATAGCCCGTCAAGCCTCGCCCTAGCGAGACACTGGCTAGAATCATAAATAATGACTGTTTTAAAACAATTTCCCTGAAAACTCCTCCTGTCTTTTATTGGTTGATTTAGAGAGAGTTCCACCCCCAACCGGTGTTGCTGTGGTGGTCTGGTTGAGATTTTCAGACAAACAGAGCAACGCTTGATAGTTCCACCAGAGATTCATCTTGCTAATGGCTTACTTGTTGTCTCTGCATATTAAGCTGGAGAAAGTATTTTAACACTTTAACAATTTTTAATGGAATTGTTAATGGAAAAATGACACTTTTCATCGTAAGTGAACGGTATAAGAAAAAAGCTAGTTAAATGACATTTTTGTTAAACTTCTCAGATAGAAAATCTTTTAAATCTCTCCTGTATTTTAAATCAAAAGAAAAAAATGTGTTTTAATCAGATCATCCCAGAAGATTTGACACGTTCTACAGCACTGAATGGCTTCGCAATGTGCTGCAGAAGTGGCTACACAACAGAAGGACTCATTTTTATACAGTATTCGGTTTCTGCTATATCCCCAGGACATTTTAGAAATGACCAATTGGAAGGAACTGTGCTCAAATCATTTCAATTGTTGACATTTACTCTGGAGCTCCAGTTGATGATATCACTGATTTGGGAGCGAGGTGGAATGCTTGACCTGTTTGTTTTTTTGGGTGGGGGGGAGTATTCCTTAGCTAATTTCCCTCTGATAAGTATCTGACAACCCATAGTGTGGCACATTATCTCCGGCTGAGGAAAACGGTTTCTTCAGAGTGTGAATTGATTTTGCTGGATGCCTGTGCTACACGGCACTTCAAAATGCTCACTGTTTTTTAGATTGAACCCATTTTTTTGCTTTCTCTATTTGCATGTAAATGATCAATTATTGCTTTTGGCAGGGTTCTGCCACCCGACTCTTGTCTGTAGTGTGGAACTGTACTGTTTCACCTTAACAAATGATGTTTGCACTCCCGCCCCCCCACTTCCATTCGCAATTATCAACTGTTTGCACTGCTGGCTACATAGATTTTTTTCTGTATGTCATGACTCAACATTTAGTAGTCTGTTTAAATTGAATTGAGGGTGTGTTATGTGAAAATGACTGGTTCTTTTAGAATTATGCCCGAATTTTAGCATGCAGAGAATTACGTGCATGCATGAGCATGTCATCTACTGTAGTTCACAGCATTTATAAGTTGGAGAAAGGTCATGGTTTTGAAGGGTTGAAATCAGTGGAATTGTGCAAGGTTGAAAAGTACATAAAGTCTAGGGATATCATGTCTAAATGAAAATACTATACTACTGTTATTTCTTTCAATGCAAGGAAATCCCTTTGGCAAATACTGGGCTATATAAAAGATAATTATATGGTTAAGTTCATAGTATTTTATGCGTTTAGTATGTTTTTTTTTTTCCGAATTGTTGTCCATGACTTTGTCAGAACAGGCCTGAAAGCAGTTGAAAGGCACTTGTCCAAAGCTTGAGTGGAAAATGACTTGTATATAGCACTTCATAAAGAGTGATCACAGAAGATCGACTCATTTTAAAAGCATATGCAGATATTTTCTCTGTATCAGTAACTGTATTGACACTTCCAATAATCTGTCTCATTTTAAAACACATGCTATTACTCAAGCATGTTTTTGAGGGCTTTTTGAAACCACATTGAGAAACAGTTGATACTCGATATCAGTTTGATTTGCCTTAGCTCCCTTCTTTCTTCCTAGATCTGCACATGAAACTTGATTGCAGATATGCACCAAATTTTCCACTACATTTATTTTCTCATGAATGTTTGCATATTTCAGTGATTGCCTTCTAGTGGATTCAAATATGCAGAAATGGCAATCTTCCTCTCCTGGAATGAAGCATGTACTCATTTCACAGCCTCTAATTGTGTTTCTGTAAAATGGTCAATTGTTCCACTTGCACAAAGACTAAAGTAGTTGCTAAAGTAGAATCCTTGCTCTGATTGTTCATATTGGCTTATGATATGTTCACTTACCCATCCAAAAGTTGTTGTCAGGGTGTTGTAGATGCTTGTCATGTTGTTGATTTTGTGATTACTAATGTGTTTAGAGTGTGTTTTCTATGTTGCTATGTGGTTTTTAGGGTATTTTGGTAGTTTAGTAGGTCATTGCCAATTGACCCAAGTCAAAGAACCCATCCACAAGTGATGTTCTGGTCCCTAATTATGACACAAAACTGATTATTCAATGTAAGTTTGGGGTCTTTATGAAGTCAACCCTTTACACACACCTTGGTAATAGAATATGCCATTGGCTAGTAAATAAATATTTATAAATGTATATAAAAATCAGCTTTTTTACTTTTTTTTTAATCAATTTTACAAAGGTACATTTATATGTGATATGATTTGAAAGCAACTGCACATTTAACAAAACATCAGTCAGTCTTGCATTTTTTTAAGATTATCATGTTTTAGTTCTAAACTTCAGTCATGTATGAATGAATATCTGTCATATTAAACATTCTTTCCTGTAGCTCAAATAGTAGAGCATGGCGATAGCAACGCCAAGGTCATGGGTTCGATTCCCAGGGAAAGCAAAAGCTGATAAAAATGTAAAAACTGTAACTTGAATGCAATGTAAGTCGCTTTGGATAAAAGCGTCTGCTAAATGCATAAATGTAAATGTAAACAGAACTTTTACTTGGAACTATTACTTGAGATATTGTCATTCAGTATTTCTGTAAAAAAACAAAAACCCCAATAATACTGATGATACTACTGGGAATTCTGCAACTAATAATAATATAACTTTTACTAAGGTCTGATGAGCTGCTGGGTTAATGAATATTATTAATCATGCTGTCTATGTTCTCTCAAACTGATTTAAGAAAACAACTGAAAATTCCAGAAAAAAAAAAACAAGAAAGAACCATTCACTTGTAGCAAGTCAGTTTATGGTGCTTCAGAATATGCTGCACATCCATAGGCAATCCTCTACGGACACCTTGGCAATTGAATCGCTATTGACTAGTAAATGTTTTAGCTTACTCGCCAGACTGATATACTATATATGTATGTTTGTGTGTGTGTTTTACACATTAGTTCCACCCACTACCGGCAGTTCTTAAAAGCTGAAGAATTCCAAAGGACAGGAAAATACAACAAAGAATATCATTTACATGTAGCGGGTCAATTCTGCATGCTATGTAAGACTCTCTCGCTCTGTCTTTCTTTGTGTGTGCGACGGGGAGTGTAAAATCTGAGAATTTATATGCCAGTGGCTAATATTAGACATCATTTAGTCGCCCAGTGTGAAGATTTAGTCGCATATGCGAGTGATTTACTTCCAATGTAGAGGGGTTGATAGGAATAGTGAAACTCTCCAATACATAGTGTTCAAGTCTAGGTGAGTGAAAAAATATCTGTGCAAAACTTATTCTTAGCTTCTAACTCACTCAATAGATTAGCCAATTGCTATCAATAGAAATTTAGTTGCCTGTCACAAAATTTTGTCGCATTGGTGAGTAATTTACTCACAATGTAGAAATGTCCAAATTATATGCATATCAGAATCAGAATCAGAATGAGCTTTATTGGCCAAGTATGTTTACACATACAAGGAATTTGTTGTAGTGACAGAAGCTCCACAGTGCAACAGAAAGACAGCAACAGGACAGGACACAGATAATAAAAGAATAACAGCAATTAACCAAAAGGCAAGTGAGGATGTGGATACCTCTTGGTTTAGATGAGGTCCAAAAAACTGCTTTTAAACAGCTGCTTGGATAACTTAGAAACTTGGCTCTTCTCCTTATGTCTTACTTTTGCAATTTGACCAGCACAAGAGAGACTCAGTGTTCCAGTGTTTGCTCCATCGCAGGCATTGCTGCACATCGTCATCCGCTGATCCTGTTCTCGTCAGCTTAGAACATATGTGCATCATGCTCATAGATATGTGATGGTCGGCCATTCAATCCAGTTAGCAGCTATCCGAGCCGGGTACGATGAGAGGGCCCTGTCATTATCACTTGCACATTCATGCCGCACATTACTGGCTGACCTTCCCGTCGCTGTCACTCAGAAAGCAGGCCCGGTACCCCTGTCACAGGGTGGCCGTTCATGCCAAGAAACCAAAGATTCTCCACCCCTATCACTTATACTGGGTTAATAGGCACTTAATTGGCTTATCTGGCAACGTGCGATTGGTTGCAATGTCAGTAAATTAGATTTGCTGCTGACACATACCGCTCTACATGTTTATGGTGCTTTTGCAATTTCACAAAGCATCTCTGTCCGTTTTTACCCTCTGTTTTACACTGTCTTTACTTCCCAGCGAACTGTGAAGGAGTTCACCCAGCCGTTCAGGAAACGTATCGTATTAAAGTGTTGTAACTGCTATATGTAATGAATTTTGGATTAGGAGCGACAAAGCAGCTCTATGATAACCTTTTGGAAGGACTCAGTTTGTGAGCAGAGGGAAGCGGGTTATAGCAGGAGTCTCTACTCCCAGACACCCCAGGGTGGCTGCATTTGATGTCACTCTAGCTGAAAACTCCCCAGCGCAACACAAACAAAACATGCCTTACCAGACCTACGCGGGATACATCAGTAGAGCGGGAAATGTCAGATCGTCAGGGGTGTGCCTGTGAAGTGAATTACTCTGGTTTGGAGAGCGGTCCTGGGAGGATACTCTAATTTCAAGCTGAAGGTATAACGTGTCTCTTATTTTTTTGCAGGTGCGGTGGACCCTAGTGTAGACAGGAGCTCGTGGAGGGACCTTCCCTACGGACTATATGAAGGGAGGGGAGGGGGAGGGGGGGCTGCTGACGTCACTCCCAGCTTGCAGAACACACAGGTCGGTATGCCTTTACATTTGACATTGTTTGTCTTTAAATTTCATGGTTCAGTGTTTTTGTTTTGTTAATTTTCAGTGGCTATAAATTTAGAGGATTCGTCCTTTCTGTACAGCTAATTTATTGTCTTACTTTTAGTACCTTTTTGCATTTTGTTTAGGACTGTTTTTGACTATAAGGCAGTGTTTCCTGTGCGTTTTTTGTCCAAAATACTCACAAATCTATTAGTTAAGGCCAAAGTATATCTGTGAAAGATGGAGCGGCACGTGGAAATGAAGCATACCTGAACCCTTACAAAAAATCTTGAATGTGTTCCTTTTAACTCTGGCATTAAGTAGAAAAAAATCATTAGATTACGTGCGATTGTAAGAGAAATATGTTGGCGCCGATATAAATATTTAAGAATAAATCTTTAAAAATTAATATTTTTTAATATTTCATATAAAAGGTTTCATATTTTTTAAACATTTTATATAAGGTATAAAATATATAAATGTATAAATAAAAGAATAAAAAGATTATATACGCTTTATTATTATTATTATTATTAATTGTTATAATTTTAATTATTGTTACATTTAAACATTTTAACGTAGTAGGTTTATAATTGTAGTTTTATAATACTTTCTATCATGAAACAAATATATTAAAGTTACTTTCGTAGAGAATGCACCGATCCCCAATCTGCCTAAATGCGTCTATGTTCGCGCAAATCATTCGTGATCCATCTACAGAAGAAGTGAGTATAAGGGTTTTTAATGAATCTTTGCAAATCGCCTTTCTTAATAATGTGCTAGTTAGCCAGTTTCGCGGCTAAAGTAAACAGTACTGCTTGTCACCCCACGGAAGAGAGGGGCGGGGTCAGCAGAGCTCATTAGCATTTAAAGCAACATGGACTATAATGGCTTGTTCAAAACAGAGCTGATTTCGACAGGGTAAAGGTGTTTTTTACACTACCATTGAGAAGTTTTAACCAAAGTATGTTATAGACTTTTCATTAAGACCCTAAAGACTCATGTCAGCTTGTGTAAAATGGGCATCCGATGACCCCTTTAAAAGAAATTCAGTTTGACCCCTAGTACTAAATCAGAAATGTTGATAAGGAGACTTTCATATGGTCACTATGAGTGTATGTATATATGACTCCCATTGTCTCAAAACTCATGACAAATCACCAAACAGTAACAGCATTTCAAGCGGCTTAGAACAAAGTACGTAACATCTGGATAACGTTTGACCTTTGCACATTGTCCTCTGTACCAGCAGTGGGTCATTCCCGTCCTCTGCCATAAGCCACGAGATGTTTACATATCCTGTACGATTATGCCTTTTCATGGGAGCACAGCGAGCATAGAGGAACATGCTGGGTTGATTTGGCCAAATTGGAAGCCTGTGAGTAATATACGGCGGAGCAGAGCCGGGCTGAATGGACGTCTGGTAGTGTTTATGCGCAGGGTAGCTGTATCTGCACACAGCCCAGTCCCGCGGATGCCTCATACCCTCAGGCCTCCAGCACCTGCATAATGGAACAACAGAGAAGAAAGAAAGGGGGAAAGCGATCAAATGACAAGGGCTTGGGTTTCTCACTTCAAATGTTTCTTATTTTTTGACTTACACCATTTCATAAACATTTGTCTTATTGCGTGTTTGGCTGTTCTCCCCAACACTGGTCTTGGAAATTCGTGGAGGAAAACAAATTTCTGTGAAACGATTGGCGGGTGCTTTACACAATGATTTAATATAGCACTATTTTTTTCCCCCTCAGCTTTTTAGTCAGGGATTAAGAATTGGGGCAGGCGGGGGCAAGGAAGGAACGAGGGAAATAAATAAATATATAAAGGTGGCGGTTAATCTCGCTTAGTGCAGTGTGAACGCTGAGCAGTGCTGTGGCCTGACAAACATCTGCCTCACACACACCCGAGTAGGATCAGCTAAAGCGATTAGTGCGCTCACGTCAGCCTGTGGAGACGGGTGCCCGTTACAAAAGCCAGAACACCAGCCTTTCCTCCTACACTCCACCTGGAACACTGACACTGCAGCGAAAGAGAGCCCTTGCTCCGAAAGCAGCACAAGAACCGCCGTGCAAACGCTACCCTTTTCCAATGCGCATATGATCTTGTCTTTTTTTCCTTCTCTCAGAACAAAGCAACATGTAGCTCTGAGGATTGAACAATCTGTCGTGGTGCTAAAGCAGATGCTTATCACAGCCAGAGTTGTATCCGAAACTTCTTAATTAGCGTGTATGTAATGAAATATGCCATTCATTAAGGTGTAATTGTAATTTTACACTTGCTTTGTACCGAGACGGGGGCCTTGATGTGATAGCAGGTGACCTTTCCATTGCTGTGTATAAAGGGAGACTGTATCCTGCACATGCTTTAACAGTTAACCTCATTAAGGCAAAGGAGGGGCGATACTTTCTGAAAGGGGTCTCGACAACTTTCTTTTTTCACTTTTTCTCCTTTTCATTTTCACTTTTTTCCATTTAATTTCTGTTTTGTGTTCTTTAGTGCAAAAAATTTTATTAATCTGCATTTTCATCTTGTTTCCCAGTAAAATATCTAAGCATTTTTAAAAAACAAGATAAGTATATATACGATATTAAAACTTTGTTCATAATTTGCCCCCCCCCCAATAAATTATCGAAACATTTTTCAAATGAGATAGATTTAAGATATTAAGACTTTTTTCCATAATTTTTCGTCCCTAATAAAACTTCTCTTAAAAATCTCTTAAAACAAGTCGTAATATTTTGTATTTGTATTTTATAATTATATGTTGTATTAAATGCTCCTTTTCTTTTCTTTTCTTTTCTTTTCTTTTCTTGTCTTTTTACTTTTCTTTTCTTTTCTTTTCTGCCATAAACTTTACTTCTTTTATACCCTCTGCCTTCTTTCTCCATTTCCCTCACTTCCTTTTTTTCTTCTCCCTTTAATCTTGATGTTCAAATTCGAGTGTCCCCAGCCGTGGCGAAGGCAGCAATGCTCTGTGTGAGGCTGACTTGGTTCTCTGCCCTCATTTTTCAACATTGTGACTTGCCTCTTACATTTTGTTGCTCTTCAAACATGGCTAAGTAGCTGGTGATTTACTTTTTGGAGAACAATTTGGCCACATTATTTATGTATTTATATATTATAAAATGTAATTTAAAGCTTAAGTGTGTAATTTTGTAATTTTAGCATAACATATTACTCTGTTTGAGCAACCCAACCCTAAAAAACAACATTGGCCCAAATATTACTGTGAGTTTAGGGGCAGGGCAGTCGGTTTGACCAAACAATGGCACAGTTCGATAACCTGTTTGAAAACTGCTATTTAGTGGTGCAGAATGACAGTCATTAGTTTTCAAGCCACCTCTTCTTTTTTTTTTTGCATTCAGTTGATATTTATGTATTCATTGTCTCCCATACCACATGATAAAGCACCACAGTAAGAAATAACTTTGACGGTGAAGTTTCTCTGGGCATGTGTACAAGCCACATGGTGCGTTTGATAAAGAAAAATGATGTCAGCACTCTTCGGATTAGCTCACACCATAGGAATTAACATCAACATCCCAGCTCCTGCAGCACCCAGGATTCTCTTCTCTTTGATATCTAGCCTCTGCAGTTACAGGAGGAAAACACATCTGAGATGAGGAACACTCCCAATTCTGTTTCTCTTTTCGATCTGTGGGAAGGTAGTCTTTACCTCTGTGAATTACTGTGTTCTCCGTTGATAATAGCAGAGCCTCGGCCAGTAGTAACAGTGAACTAAAAAGTATTTCCAAGTTGAAATCTACGGGTGCTTTAAGTATTTAAACTTTAGTGAAGCTATAATTTGAAGTAGTTAGCTACACTACAAGTTACTAAGAAAAAGTAACCACTTTAAAGCTATTTTAAGGGACAATAACTTTTTAAATATATACACTACCATTCAAAAGTTTGGGGTTGGTAAGATTTACCAAGGCTTCATATATTTTGAAATATTGCTGCAAGTTTAAACACCTTTTTTATTTTAATATAACCATATATAAAAGCCATAGACCTTAGTCAGGTTAGATGCCATATTTAATTTAATGCGAATGAAATTAGACTGCGAGTATAGACTCAGTCTTTACAATGACACACACTGAATAAAAGTCATAGATCACATCATTTTTGCCAACTCAGTTGTCAAAACTGTTTTATGGTTGTTGTTTTTTTCTACTGAATGTTTTGTCTGCTGAACTATCGGCATGTTGTAATCAACAGTACAATCCATTGAACGCCCTTTACTTGTATCCCTCACAGACTTGTTTCCCTTCCTGTCAAAAATTAAACATGACACTACCCTGACTAAGGTCTATTATTTCAGCCTTAAATGTCACATTCTCTTTTAGAAATGTGATAATTTTTAAGGATTCTTTATGAATAGAAAGTTCATAAGAACAGCATTTATGTGAAGAATTATTTTTTTGTAACTTTATAAAAATCTTTACTATTATTTTTGATCAAATTAATGTGCCATTGCTGAATAAAAGTATTAAAATCTGATCTTACTGACCCCAAACGTCTGAACAGTAGTGTAACTGATTATATTCATTCATGTTTGCCTTTTTGTTTTTGTATTAAGTATTTATCTAGCACAAAACAATCAATGATCTTAATTAGTCACAGCAATTAACTTAAATTTACACACAAAACATCTAATAAACTAGAAAACAGCCTAAGTTGAAGTTGAAAACAGCAGCATATAAGTAAATATATCTCTACACAGACTCTAAAAATGCTATTCTGGGAGTTCTTTTCAGGTAATGAATCGGTGAATCGTTTAAAACAAACTGAATTTTCGTTCATCTGAATGAACCGATTCACAGAAATGAACCTGACTCTTGAACATTTGATTTTATTACCGCAGTTTGTTTGACTGTAAATTTGCGTACCTAATATGCGTCAGCCAAAAACTGATTCATAACAACAACAAAAAAACCTACGAAACAAAGCTGTTACTATAATATATCAGCCTCACTCTCAGTCAAATAATACAGCTTTGCCAAGAATTGCCTATATACTGGCACTTTGTTGTTGTTAATGGAGGTTTGCCATCAAGTTACTTTACTTTTTTTTTTTATTGTTGGCTCAGGTTAAGTTCAACACCCCTTTTGAATGGAGGGTGTTGAAACAAGCTGAAATATCCCTTTTATCCAAAAGTGCATTCATGAAGAGCACTGACTGTTCAATGCGGGACAGATGTGGTGATTCCTCTGGAAATATGTTTTTTGTGTGGAAGGGAAATGAAAGCTAAGGCTGGGATGTTCTTCATCTCACTTCTGGAGGTGAAGAGGCTGAGGATTGTGCATCTGTGTTGTGTTTATGCCAATGACAGCTTGCATTGTGATAGGGGTCAGAGTTGGACACTATGCCAAAGCTGATAGTCAAGGACACAGCATACATTTGAGCGCACATGTAGTCTTGTAACCTATTGATTTTAGAAACTTTGCTCACTGAAAATTGTCTTTTTGGACTTCAAAGATTTAGGTTTTGTTCATTGTGATATGTGTGCAAAAGTATGGCTAGAACATTATTATTTCACTTTCTATGTTCCACAGTGAAAAAAAAGCTTGACTTGACTTTAAAAACCATTTGAAATTATTACGCATATGTTGCCATAGCAGTCAAGATATCCTTTGTCAGTTACTCACCAATAAAAACAAACATCTGAATCATTAAATGCACAGACATGTTTGCTACCCTTGACAGGAAGCTATATGATTACAAAAGATGTTTTCTGTTATCCTGCCAGGCCATGCAGCCATGATGAATGAGTGTAATATACAGTGCATCAAGAGTGGACACATGCATTAATGGCTCTCAATAATTTGAGCAATACATTTCAAATGCTACTTTCACGCAGAGGCTGATTGTTTCTGAATGATTTAATCTTGAGTTGTGCCCCCCCCCCCCATTCGTGTCAGCAAACAGGAAAACAATGTGCTCATTTGAATAATATCACAAATTGTGTAGTTCCTGGCAGTCCCGGTCTGTGCCGTGTGAAGAGTGCCAGCCCTCAGGGTCTGAGCGAACTAAAACAAATCGCTGCATTGCTTACACAATTACAAACCTGCATACTATTCATCTGCACAGGATATGCGAATTACTTATCTGAATGCGTCTCCAGATATTATCACTAGCACACATTGTTGCACAGATTGAGATGTGTGAGATATAGGCTTTCGGTGTGCATATGCATAAGAGAAATCTAGCTGGCATAATAGGAACATCATTTTAATATAGAGACTGACAAAGATCAGTTTTATATTATATATTGTCAAATACGACAGTATAAAATCTTGGAAGATCCAAAATTAACCCGTTTCCTTTTTCCTTTTTTCTTTTTTTTACTGAGCCAGTTAGAAAGATTCAGAACGGTGGTTTGAATCAGGCTCATTTATCCAGTGAATTAGTCCAAGCCTTTACTGACTCACTCACTGAATAATTTTTTTAGTTCTTTTGGATTAAAAATTAAATGAGCACCATTATAGTGGTGTTAAGTTTATGCTTATATGTTTTTTTTTTTCTTTTTTTAACTTTTTTTTTAGAAATGTTTTAGAAATATTCAACCAAATCTACAATGTGAATTGATCCTTCAGCTTGTTTTCCCTCAGACATCTGAAAAAAGTCACTTGGATACAAAATGTTTCATATTTTGGAGCCAATAGCTTCCTAGTAGTTGTTCTGGTCTGGATGCCTGGAAGAGCTTGAGAACGATTGGGGTGGAGGCTGAACTCAAACAAAGCCCTGAATTATCAGAACATACTATCTCTTCCAGCTGCACTGATTATATGAATTTTTCTCATTTATTTGCTGGTGATTTAGGGCGTTCATGATGTTGGTGTTGCTCACTGGCAGAACTATCTGGAGTTGATTTACGGATGCAGTCTGTTGGATAGAAAATCTGAGCCTATTATGATTCTGCCCAGACCAACATTAAAATGTGTATTTATTGCACTTCCAGTTTTTATGTGTGATCCGTAGCAGGCGGTGTGCACCAGATTGGATGCTCTCATTTGACAAAGCTCCATTTTGCTTGTATCTGACAGCAGCCATCCCGACGCATTACATCCAGCGTACTCGTACTACTCCTCCAATCATATATTTTCATTCTTTTCTTCCAACTCTGAGTTCTTTATAGACTTCATAAAGAAAAGACGGATGTTCCAAGTTTCTTGGTTTCCCCCACCCTAGACTCCCCAGGTTGGGTCCCGGTGCCACCTTTGGTTCAAGGCCCCCAGAAGGACCCACAGATGTGGGGCGGTGTTCACTCTCTCAGAACTGCTGTAACTAAGCAATTAAGTTCTGAGATGATAGGGAAGTTTTATAGTGTCAGTAAGGATGTCTCTGAATGTCTACAAGGAAAGAGGAATGTGGTATGCATTTTAAAGCAGCAGGGCATTCAAGAGCTGAATGAAAATGATTCCATCTCCAGCGAGGCCTCCTGTAGCCCCACACCTTCAGAGGAGGAGAGCTTGAAAGACATCCAGACTGAGTTTAAGGCCTTTGCACTTGTGTTAATGAAGCACAGAGAGGGAGGGAGAAGGGGCCTCTGATATGTGTTTAATTAGCAGAGGGTCTAGCAAACTGACTATTAAACTTCTGATTACGGTGTGGAATTTCACTTAAAATAAGGAGTTCAAGAACTCTTTGAATGGAAGTGATGGCAGGAATAGGACAGTTGTTCAAGTTGGTAGCTCTTCTCGGTTCTCATTTTATATTGTAGAATTGTATATTATTATAAAAAATAATTTTTAAACATTTGTTTTAAATTGTTTCATAATGTTATATTCTATATTTGTTGTATATATATTTTATTTTTATTATCATTTTTTTTGTAGTAACCATAATAATAATATAATTTTATTTATTGATGAATTCAATATTTTTATGCTTTGTGACAATTTTTTCATTACAATTAAGCATGTTTTTTTACCAATTTTCTTCAATTTAATTAGTAACATGTTTATACTTAATTGTGGTGTTTTATGTTGTGCCTAACTTATGAAAGAAAATTGACTAATTTAAAAATTAAAAAAATGAGAATGTATTCATTTTATATTATACGGTTTTATTTATTAAATTATAATATTTTGAAATGTTAAATATATATATATATATATATATATATATATATATATATATATATATATATATATATATATATATATATATATATATATATATATATATATATATATATATATATATATATAAATATTGTATTTTTATTTTTTGTTATAAATATGTATTGTTGTAATAATAATAATATTAATAAGTTTTATTCATTTATTTTTGGCAAGATTTTTACTTTGACATTTTCATTACAATTAAGCACATTTTACCTCAAATTTCATTTTTGTAATGTGAAATAACATTGTTTGATTAGTAAAATATATATACCTAGCAGTGTTTTATTTTCTGCCTTTAACTTATCAAAGAAAATTGTCTTGATGCATCATGTTAATGAGAATTAAGGGGGAAATTTGTATAATTATCATAAAATTAGAATTTCTGGTTCTAAAAATGGGTTTCATTTCTCTGGGGGTGGGGGGGGTGTAACAAGACTTGAATACATTTTTGTAAGATTAATATGACTGCTTAGAGTTTTGGAGCCAAGTTGTAATGCTTAGCATTACGACACATTCAGCTATAAAGGTTAAGTGTCACAAGCTATCCACTGACGTTCTCAGATATTTCACACATGCACGAGCACAGTTTCAACTGTTTTGAGAGGCAAATAGCTGCATGAGCTGCAGCAGATTGTTGTACCGTCCAGACCCAGATACCAGAGAGTGAGTTATTCCCTGCACCGTGACCTGATTAATTGAGAACGTCTGAGGTTGTCTGTGGGTTGTGTTCAGGCTCCAGTCGCCGCCCCAACCTCATCCATCTCAAATGCTTGTGTCTAAAGGTTAGCCTCCGAACGCTGACCCCTCGCCTCAGCTGCAGACAAAAAGTCAGTGTGCTTAAGTTGATTGAATGAGAGAGAGCAAGAGAGTGAGTGCAGGATCAAGAGAGAAAGATAGCGCCCAAGCCAGCGAGAGACAAAAAGAGGCAACATTTAGACAGCTGCACGCGTAGCGCCATGTATCCATGTCTGTCAAAGGAAGATATTTCTGTCTCCTTAGTGCGGCCCGCAGGCTTCCAAGCAGGCCATGTCATCACCGTCACCCTGCTGTCATTGGCTAAAAAGGCCCGGCTGCTTGCGTGCCTGAAGTACAGCGTGTGCTGGAGTTAAGAGCTCTGCTAGCCAGGGCCTAATTGGAGTGCGTCAGTCAGGCAGCTTGACTCATCGAAAATTACTGGGAGCAGTGCATTTAATAGGAAAGCAGAGAGGAATGACAATAAGGTCATGATACCACCACATCCAATGGCAACGATCACATTCCAGGGCTGAGGTGCATGTACGCAATGATAGACGGTCACATGGCGCTGAGAATGAGCCCTGTCGTATACATACAGTCAGGCTCCAAAAATAACACTTGTGCCAAATGCAAGTAAAACTTGGCTTTACGTGAGTAAAAAAAAAGTCACTCACCAGTTGGACGGGTGCTTCATTAGGAGCGGCAACATAATATGCGGTTTAAATTGAGTTGAAAGAAGAGTCTGACCATCGCTGATGTAAGAGACGTGAGCAAACTGAATCAGCCATCAACTAAAGAAAACATCTGTTCCGACTCGGAGGTCTTCTAACTTCATCCATAGTCATTGGAAAATGTTAACTCTTATGTTGACTTGTTACATGCAACTCATAACAAATAATAATAATAATAATAAAATATATATTAAATTTTTTACATTTTAGATTTTTCAATAATTTCATATACAGTACATATATATTTATTTATATATATGTATTATTTATTGTTATGAATGTTATTAGTAATGGTTTTTAAATATATTTGTGTGCAGAGGCATATTGTGAATAATATTTAATATTAGTATATTAGTTTATTAGTATTAGTATATTTATTACTTTTATAATTATTTTAGTTTTTTTAAATACATGTGTATAGGCCTATTGTGTTTATTTATATATATATATATATATATATATATATATATATATATATATATGACACAAAGTACAAATGATTTGCAACGCCCGCTTTGTCACATCCAGCGTGGACAGCTGCAAGCTATTAGTTTATTTCTTTTTTTTTTTGGTTAGTAGAAGTTATGAATGGCTGGCGAGCTAAAAATTTAGTAGCCAAATTGGCTGATGAGTGAAAAAGTTAAATTCAAACACTATAATATAAATGTATATATTATTTGAATTCCTCACTGTATTTTTATTTTTGACCTTGGAATTATTTACCTTTGTTAAATTTATATTTATATTAAAATCTCGTTTGCAGTCCCTCTGACATCCAAAATGTGCCAAAGTATCAGTGACATCTGAACTGTGGGAGCCGAATTCAAATCAAAGCAAAATGCTGAGAGATTTCTTGTCAGACTGCCAGCGCCTCTCACATGCCGAAGGTTAGATTGATGGCCTGAACCTGCTGTTGACTTGTATTTGATGGAGCTCCCAGCATGCATTTCACAAAGCTTTTCATTGACGTTTGGTTCTGTAGATTTCTTGTTTTCATGTAAATGTGAGTGTGAACACGCAAACCAGAATCCAATATCACATTACATGTGATGTCATTTGGAAGGCACATACATGACACATTTTTTGTATTCGGTGCTTCCTAGAGATTGCCTCGTAACCTCATGGCACACATGCTTTCGCGGTGAAACGTGAGGTGTGTGTTTATGTTCTTTAGGTTAACATGGTTATCTGTGGAGGAAACCTGGCCTGCTGGCTCTGTTCTGATGAGCTGACTTCACTCCGCAGCTGCAGAAATATTCTCTCTCACTGAGCTGCAGGGACATGCCAGTATTTTCATTCCTAACTTCAGGCATTTCCGAGCTCTAACAAAGGGAGAGTTGGGTGATGAAACTAGGGTGGAAGCTGTTTTCCAAAAGCACCAAATAATTTTTCTGTGTGAGCAGTGGATGCCTATTTCCACAGAAGCCTTATTAAGGTTTGTTAAGAAACATTTCATGTGGTTTCTTCACAGTAAACATTGTTTCTGTATGCTTTTTCTTATAGATTTATTTGAGTTTTAGCTTCCTGACACAAATATTCCACCAAGTAGAGAAGACTGCAACTTCTTGTCACACAGGAAAGGTTAAATATTGCGTAAAAGTGAAGTAAAAAGTGTGACAACATTAGTCCAAATGCCACATCAGCATATCTATTCCCTCCATTTAACACTACTGTAATTTTTTTTTTAAACTGGCGGTATTGGAAAATTACAAGCTAGCGACTCAAGTCACCATCTTCATTTTTAATCCTTTTGGAAACTGCTTCCCTCCTGTCTGATGCTGGTGGATCGGCCCAGAGTAACACTGCTTGCCTAAACCGGAATCCCACAAATTTTCGTCGAGTTACGCTCAATCATCTCCCATTGACCACTGGGAAGGCTCCTGCTGAGGATTGACAGGGAGAGCCTTTGACAGGCGGATACCAATAAACAGGGAATTGCCCTTCCAGAGAAAATAGCTCTGTAATTGTTAGGTACGTTCAAGCTCGGCCGCAAAGAAAAGGCTGGAGTGGGCCTGTGCATTTTTCTGCCCTGCGTCAGGGTTGTGGATGTGTCAGCAAGCCCCTCGCTCTTGTGCGCATGGCTGTGGCTGTCTGCTCGACTTGGCCCGCTTGTGGAGGCCCAGCTGAATGCTTAGTGGTTGGCAGACTTGGACGCTTGCCTGTATAACTGGAGTTTGAATGAAAGGGGCCTTGTGAACTTTTGGGCTACTGTGGCATTTTCCAGCTGCTGAGCAAAGTAATTAAAAATCTTTAGCTATATTGCTGAAACGTGTAGAGTTACAGTGCTTGGTTTGCTGGAAACACATTGTGGGACTAGTTTCAATCTTGATTCTTGTTTCTTTCTCTTGATTTTTGTTCCTGGCTCTCTCTGGTTTCATATGCACACATTTGCATCATTGGATCTTTAACTCAGTCAATCTGTTTACTGCCAGTGATGCTTTTTAAATGTGTTTTTCAGTTGTTTCCCACTGTCTGATTGAGAAGAAACTGTTTTGTTCTTAGATTGAAACTCATCTGCAGTATCCAGGATTTATATGAAGATGATGACCAGTAGAATTAAGCATTTGATAACAGGTTTTTAATCAATGGGATTAACTCATCATTTATCTCATATAGAATACACTTCGTTATTTATACAGCATAACCTTAATAATACGGCTTATAGGCTATCTGCACAAAATGCCCCGAATGCATGAACGTGTCTACACGGCTCTGATTGAACTCCACGCATTCTTCACGCATCAATGTGCAGAAACATGGCAATTAAAGTAAAAATTCACAGCGTTTTATTATAATATTGTTCTCATTATAATGTTATGTATATGACAGCTCCAGTCATAGTTATTAATATTCTGCTTTGTTGTATGTGCTGTTCGCGCTGTGCGCTGAAGAGATAATCACCATAGTAGGCCTACTACAATGAAGCGCTTTCTTGCAGTGTGACTCACTAAATGTATCTTATACAAGATAAATAATATACAATATATATAAACCGGCTGAAATGTTTTGAAATCACTTGTATCCTACCTGATCAAAAATACCCAGTCTTTCACTCTGCCTGTGTCAATTTGAGTCCCTGCCGCCAAAATGCTACTCTGTCGGTGTCACGGATTATGGAAAGTGAAACTTAAATCTATAGGGGTGGTTGGATTTATTCACGCACTAGTATTCACGCACTAGTATGGCCACAAAAGTGAGTACACCCCTAAGTAAAAATGTCCAAATTGGGCCCAAAGTGTCAATATTTTGTGTGGCCACCATTATTTTACAGCACTGCCTTAACCCTCTTGGGCATGGAGTTCACCAGAGCTTCACGGGTTGCCACTTTACAGGTTGCCTTCACAGGTTGCCTTCACAGGTTGCAACCTTAGGGGTGTACTCACTTTTGTGGCCAGTGGTTTAGACATTAATGGCTGTGTGTTGAGTTATTTTGAGGGGACAGCAAATTTACACTTATACAAGCTGTACACTCACTACTTTACGTTGTAGCAAAGTGTCATTTCTTCAGTGTTGTCACATGAAAAGATATAATAAAATATTTACAAAAATGTGAGGGGTGTACTCACTTCTGTGAGATACTGTGTATATATATATATATATATAGCTAAAATTCTAAAACATCTACAATTTTTTTTTCTCTATGAAATCGGTCTATATCAAAATCTGTGTCCTATAACATAGAAAAGCATGTAACTGTTACCCTGCAGACTGACATTAGCTTTTTCTTCTTCACTAATGACCCTCTTAGAGTGTATCTTGCCTACTACAGTTACTGAGTAAATTAGAGCTGCGGAAAACATGGTGACAGATGTCTTGCATCACTCTCATGTGATTGGCTGTGAGTTTTTTATTGTCTGTGTGAAGTCTCATTACCCACTGCCCCTGGAAAAGAGCCTAATAAGGCATACAACAGTCTGCAGTCTCTATTGAACTGTACAGAGAAAAATAAAGGTCTGCACCACATGTGAAGACACCTGCTTGCTAATTTGTATGTCCACAGAATGCTCGTGTTGTGCCTTTTTTTCAATCAGAGCAAATATATGCTCAGATTTTGATGTGGAAAAACAATTGGGAAAAAAAGATGTCCCTCCAGCGGGTTGAGCGCTAAATGAATTATTCAGATCTGCATGTTGTGTGTTTTGCCGGCCCATTCTGCTTAATGGCATCTTTTATGGCATGCATCAGAGACGACTCCAGATGCAAGACAGCCTCGACATTCCAGCTTTCTGCATTGCCTCACTGTGTGCCTGAGAAGCAAAGCTTAAAATGCTGGAATTCATTTAACTTTTAGTGTCCCCTTAATAAACGATTCGCAAATCAATGGCTGCTTTTGTCATGTAATTTGTTTCCGTGCTCAGTTTTGTGATAATGTTTTGCAAGCAAGGCTCTTTGGATCAATATGAGATTGAGGGGAAAACACAAGCCTGGCTTCTATTTTTCTCTTCAAATATTTGGAAAATGATGCAGTTGGTGCATTATCTCATCCAGAACAATTTAGCTTCCTCATGGAATGCTAGTTTTGGTTCAGATTGGAACAACAGAAGTGTATTTGAACATGCAAATGAAAGATTCATATTGAAATCTATTATAAGTCTGTTTACATGCTTGATTATACAGTGATTATTCTTAATGATGTGTAAGTTAATGTAAATGCCTTAAGCTAAACTTTTATCTTGTAAAGGTCATAACCATTTAGACAAAACAGCAAAACATGCACATCTTGACTTTTAAACCACAGAAAAACCTCTAAATTCGAAATCTGGTTTTCTTGCATTGTCGGTTTTTATAATGAGCTGGATTTCGAGTCATCAGCGCTTTGTTTTGCATGTAACAGCACTCATCGGCGGTGTGCTACACCTCTGTATGTGTGTGTTTTCTATCTTTGTGTTTGTGTCTGTGTTGTGCCTGGTCTTTCCTCAGCTGCACCTGCACTAATTGTAAGTGTACAGCTGTGATGTGTGCTCCAGCTGGGAGAGCTTGTTGAGCTGCCACGCAAACCCAGTGAGCTAAACACCCCAGTAAGTCCCTCCTTGACTCAGCTAATGAGTGTGGAGCACAGACAATGCACCCCAATCCAGTAGCCCATCTGAGCGCCACTGCAGTCCAAGAACCGGAGGAGGTCAGCTATAGACGGCTCGCAGTTTGTGCTCCGTGACCGTGAAAGTGTGGATAATCAAGCCTTTGCTGTCTCGGCCTCCTGTATCCTGACGGTGTCTTTCCTTTATTGTTAGTATCAGTCCATCTCATGGGTTTCTCTCACGCTGAGTGACTCCAGATCAGTCATCCAGCCTGAAGGTCATATTTTCTTCATAAGTAAATGATACTCGCTTTGTCACGGTTTCATGATCATGCAGGGTTTTTGTATTCATTATTATTAGTTGTTCTTATAAAATTTGACTCATTGTTTTTTAAATGTTTCAGAAAGACATGCATTTATTATTGTTTATAAAAAATATTTATAAATGCTTTTTTAATTTTAATTTATTATAGATTTTTTTCCATACATTTATTTTATTTTATTTAAAATATATATTTTTTTATCATGATGCTGGATGTTTCATCAGATGTGGGTTTCGATAACCTAATTGTGCCAATTAAAACAGTAGTAGCCCATTGAAATCTGGAGCAGTAGCAGTCCTTATGGAATAACCTATAACATCCTCGTGTCTAAACCTTATTTCGGTAAGTCCTTGGGCATCGTGTCCGGAACAACACTGGCAGATGTTCTCTGAGTAGGACGTTAATGTGCACTTCACATTTTGTCTGTTCTCAAATTCTTAATGCAAGTACTGTAGAGCATTTTGTTAATTAAAAGGACATGTCCAATTTCATTTTACTCAAAAATAAGAAAATAAATGAGAAGGTCACAGCGGGCCAACCAGATTTGAGTGTAATTTAATAGCATACTGTGTGGAAGTTGTTATTATTTTTATCATCATCATCAATTACAATATTCTGGTATATCAAAAGTGGTATGTGGGTATTAGAAAGTCAGTCAGGATAAACAAGTCCATTAATAGTCAAAGCATGATCCCATTAGGATATCAGTAGTTTTGCTTTTCCAAAAACTGACTTGAAATATTCATATGAAATTACAGCTAGATGGGTTCGTAGGGGTTGATAGCAGGAATTCAAGCAATAAACACCTAATAGACCCTGCACTCCAGTCGCATGTGGAGGCCAGAGAATCAGACAGATCGTCACTTTTCCCTTTAGATTATAAATCCATTTATTCAGGCTCAGTGACAGATGCATGACATGATACGGATGGTGGACCTGTAGAAGCTGATGAAAAAGATGAACAAAGACAGAAAGTTTTATATGAACAGATTATTGCTGCCTCCAAGTCATGTCAGAATTATCGTGTTTACAAGAAGAACGCACATGTGTCGTCAGTGCCAATGGGGAATCCGGGATTTTCATTGAACCCTGACTTTTTGAGTCAAGGATGTGTCCAGTAAATAATCACAGTGGATGATATAGCTGGAGTGAAGAATGTTGACTGTACAATTTAGTACTGTACGTTTCTTCATCTTGCTACATTAGTGCTAAAAAAGCTTCCAGGGTTTGTCTGCAAATTATGTTTTTTTTTTTCTCCAGAACATTTAATGTTGTGAATTAAAAGTTGTAAAATGACTTTCAAACTCATACGATGTTGTGTGTTAAAACCCATTGTGTGATTTATTCTGTAGTTGGTAATCTGTGTTGTGGTCTAGACAGGATATAAATGTTTGTTGTTGTTACTCAAACCACGCCCCCTTCGCATACATTAAGTAAGGAATAAATTACAGTCAGCCTGTCGTTATTGCAACATACTGTAAACCCTGACAGGGTGATCGGGACCCTGAAGGCTCCTTAACCAATAAATGGGTTTTTATTTTTAGTCTTACTGTTTATTTGGTGTGCTGGTTGTGACATCATAGAATGGCAAAGAATACTCATGAATATTAAGTCATGAACAGAGAGTTTATCACCATCTCTTATTGCTTTGGTATTTTATGTGTTCGAAATGAATATTGTTTCTACATCTGATGCTGTCAGTGACAGGTTTCGTTGACCTTTCAGCATTATTATAGGTTACTAAAGAGAATTGTCATAAAAAGTTAATTATTTTGTTGTTACATTAAAACATCAGCATTAAGTAGACCAACAGTTTAAACAAACTTAAAAATGTAAACAATTTTTAGGTGGATATCTTGGGGTGGTCAGTTTGTTTAAATCAGTTGTCGGATTAACAATTTTTATGTTATTAAAGACCTAAATTAGCCTAAATTTGGCTGTTTATGAAAAATATTACAATTGCTATATACGGTAATACCGTATATAATATAATAACGGTTAGATTGTCTCCTATACTAGCTGATAAATGCCACTGATCAACAATGGTACATGATCCCATGTGTAGAATAAGCCTAAACGTGTGCTTCCTTTATTTACCAGTGTGACATTATCAAGCAGGGAAGGTACAGAACGGGGGATTATGAATACTGAGAACAACGTATGTAACCGTGCACACCATTTACTTTGGCAAAGGATTTATATAACGTGTTGTTTTTTTAACTTCCAGATCACTTCTATGATTGATGAGGATATGTGAGTGAATTTGCCAAACACTGAACAAAGAAATCTACTGCATCCTCCGGTAAGCGCTTTGACTGATGATCCTTCACTGCTCATTTCTGCTAATGATTGTTCACCTAATCGCAGATTTGCACACACATGTGCCGCTCGCATGGTGTTATCTTCAAAACAACTTTCCCAAATTAACTCGAATGGCGTAATTGGTGCTAAAAACGGGAAAGCTCGCACGCTATCGTGTCAGACGCTCATATTTCTTGAGCACAGTCAAACGATGAATTTATTTAGTGTTTTTGAGCAGCAACAGAACACTCTGTATAACATGAGTCATAATTAGCAGCGGGGCCTCTCAAATCACTCACTGCTTTGTTGTTCCCCCTTACAACGTCAGTGTCAGGTTTTTTACGTGATTATTAAAGGCAGGCACAATTACTGAGATGTGAGATTCTTTGGAAAAATAATCAGTTTTAGCAGGCAGTCGGAGACATTTGTCTAAACAGCACATGTGGCATGAAGTGTTTCATCCTGAGCCTTTAATACGTTCACCGCTTTCTCCCTGGTCTTGTGTACTGATGAGACATGGAACAGCTCAAAGGTGAATTATTATTTTTTTTTTTAGTAGCATCTACATTATGCTAATGAGTTTGCAAGGAGGCGGAGCCATAAAGGCCAGATTGCCAGGAGAAGAGAAGCCTGTAAATTATGGATGCAAACTGCCATTTCTGCCAGGGCAAAGAAAAGAGAGGCGCTAGGAGAAACCACAAGTCATGCATATCAGATTATCCTTCCTTTACCCCTCCCTCTCCCTCACTTTTACTAAATTTTCTTATCATGCTTCTTGAGCAAACTTGCACACACAATCTGGGCTGTGTATCTCCAGTCACATGAGGGCCAGAGGTGCTGACGAGCTGGAATGCTTGGTCTGGTATTTCCTGATGCTCACACACACATGTACACAAACACACACTGGCGTAAACATAAGGGGCAGGCTATATATTTGTGGATGGGTTCATGTTTGACTTGGTGGCAGAGCGAGTGGCAGAATGATGAAACACAGATGTTTTTTTCTTGTAGAGGATTTTACAAAGGAACCATATGGTTTTCAGTTGATTTTTAGAGACTTATTATTATTTACTGCAGACAAAATGTATTGCTTTTCAAACGTTTTGGATCAGTAAGATTTTTTGTTTGTTTATTTTTGAAAGAAGTCTCTTATGCTCACCAAGGCTGCATTTATTTGATCTAAAATATTATTGCAATTTAAAATAACATAATTTCTATTTTTATTATTTGTAAAGTGTAATTTAATCCTGTGATAGCAAAGCTAAACCTTTAACAGCTGTTACTCCAGTCTTCTGTGTCACATGAGCCTTATAAATAATCATTCTGATCAATTCTTATTTCTTCTTCTTTAATGTTAATTTTGATACATTTTTCAGAAACCTTGCTGATAAAAAGTGTTCTTTGCTTTCAAAAGAAAACAAAATCTCCCGACTCCAAACTTTTAAACGGTGGTGTGGGTGTGTATGTCTATATATGTATGCATTTCCTTAAGTAGGTAATTAACATCCTCTCTGATAAAGGCACTTTATAAATCTTATTTACAAAAAGATTGTATGAAAACTTACCATCTGCTCTGGCAAGTGACCGGCAATTATTTTGTTGAACTGAAAGATTATGAATCATTTTGTTTTGTAATTGGACACAATCTTCACCAAAGGGGGAAAAAAGTCAGTCTATATGAAATAATTGAATAATTCCAAGGCTAATTAATTGCTGCATGCATTATAAAAGCCATTCACAAGGTAAAATCTTTAAGATAAATGAATAAAATGTTCTTAAAAAGGTCTATTTTCAACCTTCACTCTAGTTTGTCAGTGATTCATTCTGTTCTGTTTTGTTCCCACCTTCACAAATGGGGGGAATTTACGGTAGTGGTGGGTTTCAGCGAGATCAGGTCAGAAGTGGGTGGATCTCTGTGAAAGTATATGTGTTTGTGGGGAATAATGGAGCCATTCTTCAGCTCTATGGAAGCCGTTGTACAGTGGCGTGTGGTGGACCTGCCAGAGGCACTGGGGTCTCCTTAAAATAGCTCCAACCCTCGAATGTCAGAGGCAAATCTGAGACTGCGCACTGAACACTGGCCATTTGACCGAGAGCATCAAAGAAATCTGTATGAAGTCCTTGAGATTTTTGCCGCAACCAGGAAAACATCCAGTCGTAATAAGTTAATCATGTTTTGATTTTGATCTAATATTGAAAAGTGGCAGTCTTTTGACATTTGTGCAGGAATAAATTTCTGTATCATACCACAAACCCACAAATCTGTGTGCATGCATGGCAGGCAGATCCAGTAAACTGCCCATCAGGATGTTTGTTTAGCAATGATTCAAAAGGTCATTTAATTGGACTATGCTGTTAGGATTATTTTTGCTATAATCAGAATGATTTCATACATGTTTGACATGGGTTCATGATTTCAGTGATTAATTTGACTGCATCTTGCACAGTAGCAGAAAGCTCAGAGAGAACAGAAGCAGGGACCAATCCGGTCTGCCCATGAGTGGCACAAGTAAACACAACTAACATTTGAAATAAATCAGATTATTTTTTTCTTTCCTTTAGAAACCACGCATCTCTAAAGAATCCAATCAGCAGGGTTAATGCTGTTCTTCTGATATTTTTTAGTAGACCATTATGTTGCTCGATTCTCAAAGCCGGTTGAATAAATTTGTTTAGGCAGTGTGCAGTATTTCACCTCTGTCTTATTTACTAACCACCCGCAATCTAGTTTTACCAGACTTTGTGTTATTTTTAGGCCATGCATTAAAAGAATGAATTCAGTTGGGTTCAGTTTTGTTTGGACCCCAAACATTCTTCAACATATCTTGTTGTGTGTAATGCAGAAGTCATACAGATTTGGAATAACATGAGGTTAAATGATTTTAAGTGAACTATCTCTTTAAAATAAGAGAAATTTACTTGAGAATCAATATTGCATAACATTTTACCTGTAAAATTAGACAAATATTTATTAAGAATAGGATTTAGATTGTACATTGTTCACTTAAGCTAGTTAACGTTGCACCATTGCGCCATTACTGCTCACAGAAAGCTGGTGGTAAACTCAATTTTGTTTACATTTTTTATTGATTGCATTTCTTCATGTGATGATCAAATGATGGAGAAGTGCATTGGAACTTTCTATATATCCATATGTGTAGACAAACTTACTTTTGTCATTTTAAAGAACTGATTTAGTTGTCTGCAGTGGTGGAGCGATAGTCCCAGTAAAGTATGTCAGATTGTGGTAGTCTGTCGTGTCACCTCGAACCATGTACAAGACAAATCCAGCCATGCAAATTGTGTTCAGTACAGATTTTTTGGTGTGCTTTTACCATTACCTGCATTGCACAAGTTGTAGGCCTATAGCTTTAAAACAGTGCAAACAAACAAATGATACTATCAGTGTGTGCAGCTTCTATTTTGTCCTTCACCTTCTGGCAAAGTTGATTTTGTGACAGTAGTATGACCATGTTAATGGTATAATAAAGGATACTGTAACAATTTGAACAACAAATGAATTCCCGGTAGGGCCGCCAGTGTTGCCGCCAGTGTTGCTTCACCCTGTGCCCAGGTGAGTGTAATCAATGGCCGAATGGTTCATAAATAACACACTTGATTTCTCAGGCTCAGCGCTTGGCCATAGCGAACTCCCGCCACGACACCTCATGTGTACTTTTAACCTTGCTTGTACAGACAGATGAGCGCTGGAATCGACCCTCCAAAGGGGATTGAAGAGAACTGAGACAAATAACATTAGAGGGCAAAAGCAGATCTGGGAGGTTGGGTTTTCTGGATTCAGGCACACAGCCGACTGATCTCATTTGATATAATTCATGATTTGAGATGAATCATATGAAGAAAAATTGTGTTGAGGAAGCTACTTTGAAACTTACTTAGTTTCAGAACTTAGCTATATCCAAGTCACACTTTTTGAAGTAAATGGCTACATTTGAAGCCATTTTTTAAGGGAGTTGTTTCTTTTTAAATAGTATGAGGTCTCAATTTGACAACTTGAATAGATACATTTACACTTAACCAAATAAAACTAGAAAAATGTTTTTAGGAACCAGATTATTTACTTATGAACCATTCGGATGTTCTGAAATGAACACTTTTGATTTTTGCTTCAGTTCACTCGTTTTGTCACACGACACCGCTAGCTGTTGGAAAAAGTAGCACGATACTGGAAAAACTACTGTTTTGAACACAACCAAGCTTCTGAAAAATTTAGTTAGTAGTGTTGCTACCTTCAGTTAGTTCCGTCCCAATACGATCCTCACGGTGACCTATAAATGTCACAAAATTAGACTTTGTTAACTGACCCTTGGACAGTAAGACATGTAATGGGTCTGTAGTTTACCTCGGGCTCTTTACGTGATTTACAGCCCTGTTCCAGTCTGAACTGTAAATATTCATGTCCTTGGAGCAGGCCGAGACATGATCTCATCCGCTTCTGCCAGGGCATCTCGTGTAGGCACAGACTCCGCAGATGTAAATCGCTGTTTACTTCATTACATCATTAGCTGTGTTTCCTTGGGGCCTAGAGAAATGAGGTGAAACACGCTGGTTACTGTGTGCCCTCTGTGCCCTATCAAGCTGGAGAAACCCGCCAAGTGAAGCTTATTTCCTCCCTCTATTTGCAGAGGAGATTGTTTGGAGATCCTGTTGAATTTCTTGGACAAATAACTTGTGTGCACATCTAAATTATAGAACATTTTCCAATTTGCCTTTTCTTGCGTTTATCATATCATTGCACCTTTATTTGCCTCTTCAGTGATTTCCGGGTGATTGGATTTCAACAGGGATGGAAAGATGGCAGATATCATTGAAAGGTTTGTTCAAAACCTCTCCGCACAATAGCGCTCCAAGGTAAAGTGCTAAAAGAGAAGCTCTTGTTTATGAAAGGGGTGTGTAGAGCTTAGAGCGGGTGCAGAAGTAGATCATACTTACAGTATCATGTCTTTATTGTGCACTCCTTGCTACTAACGTGTTTGATCTGACAAGGTGTGTTACATTTGATGCTTTTCTCTGCTTGTTTTAGGAATCAGATAAAAATTAAATAGACTGCTGTAAAAGGAATGGAGTTCAATGATTAATGTGTTTTTCTCTAAAACAACTTTCAATTAATTGGAGGATCCAAGACATAATGATAACTAATAATCAACAGCTTGTTGTGGCCAGATTTTTATTTTATTTTTATTTATATTATTATTATTTTATATCATTATTGTTATTATTATTTTATTTTATGTATCCTTTTAAATTATTTTATTTTTTATATTTCATTTAACTTTTTATAATTTATTTATAATAATTTTTTACAATTATTTATAATAATTTCCCAAAATAGATGTTATGTAAAAGCTTACAATCAGTGAAAGATTTTACAATGCATTTAGGTAATTTGAGGCAAAGTCTACTTTTTATTTTGCTGACAAAATTAAAATAAATTAATGATTTGATTTTGATTTTTACTGGAATCATTAAAAAAACATATATCAAACATCAAATGAATAAAATCAGTGGTCTTGGAACATTTTTTAAATATTCTGTTCCACATTATCAATTGAAATAATTGGAAATCATTATATATTTTTCATATTGTGTGCCTGAAAACCTGAGAACAAGAATCAGACAAAAGAAAGACTCCCAGAATCCCAATGGTGCTTACATGTGTGTATTTGAAGTACACGCTCTGTTCAGAAGCCTCTCATTAGGAGCACAGGAAGCTTGTCAGTGTGCCGGTTAAGTGTTGGTGTGAGTAGGACCAGTGTGGCCTCTTGTACTCACTCGATTACGCACCTAATCAAATCACCTGCTTGTTTATATGCTCGGTACTTCGGCGTCAGAAAAGCAGCTCGGCTTCATTCATACTGCCTGTTTTCCTTTGAGGACTTCCAAACAATATCCATAACAAGCCCGGCGGTCTGTGCTTTCCTCCCAAAGGCAGGCTGCTGGATTTGAATTTCTCTTTCTTGTTGGACTCCAAATCCACATGCACTGTAACATGTTCAAACTGTTTTCCGCATGCTTTAGGAATCCTCTAATGTTCAGAAGCAGCGATTCATTTGTTTAGAGCTGGTGGCATCATAATCACCCCACAAGTGGAAGGAGCTGACTTACATTTTCCGCTCTGTTATACTTGCGTTATTGGAGTGTTGCTTTCCTGAATGCGCTGGCTGAGGGTTTGTGGATATTGCATTACAACAATATTGTCTCTGTATGCGCTTAGTTGTTCGCCGAGAGACAGACTACAAATGGCTGGGTTGCTGCTTGTTTAAATGCTCCCAAGCATTGCTAATGCCTGGATTATCTTCTAGAGAAATGATTTAGTGAAAATAATGGCTTCACAATGGTCCCGCTGCAGCAGATATATACGCACCAACCCAATAACCAGTCCTCTGAGAGAGCGTATTGATTGTAGCAATAATATTGCCCTATTCCCTCAGAAAAAAGATATAAATATAAGAATAAAAATATCTATTCCGAAGCTGACTTGTGCTAAACCCACCTGATTCTGAATCCGGAAAAGAATGGCAAACATGGAAACGTGGGTTTGGAAACCCTTTTTTTGTTTCCTGCGAGAAGTGCAGAGATCATCAGAAATATTGGCATAACTTCACCCGGCTCATTGTCTGCGGTCGGAGCCCCTCCACTCCCGCTCTGTGTTTACGCCGAGACACTCTGCCTGCCTTAGGATCAGATATGACATCATTTCGCCACAGCTGCGGGCCGCACACGAGGCGTGGAGAGGGAACAATTGACCAGGGGGGACGCAGGAAGAGCCGACTGACCTGATTGCTCAGCAGCCTGAGCAACTTGGAAGGAAGGCCCAAGGCAGAGCCATGGATGTGGGGAGGGGTGATGATGGTGGACAGTGCCCCCTTCACCCTCCCCTCCTCCTGGATGCAGCGTTCGCGATCGCCCTGCCCTCTGCTGTTCTCCTGCCTGCCTGCTTGTCTGAGCCAAAGCAGATTTGTACATGAAAAATGATTCACAATCTCTGTGGCTGTATCAGCTTCCAGATATAGATGTTCCTGATAGGCTAAATCCCCTTTAAAGAGGGCTTTATCCCGCTCACTGAAAAGCCGCGAAGAACAGCACATTCTTTTATCTCGGCACCTCAGTATGTTCTAAATATGTGCCACGTTTTGAGCTGCGACACCAATCTGTCCCAATCGGCTTGTGTTTGGTGCACTTAGCGGGAAAGTTTATTGTTTAAATGTTAGCGCAATCTACATTGCATTGATCGCTCTTAATTATTAGACGCACAGCTGCTGCCTGAATACGAATCAGATGGACGTTTCATCTATGCATAGATAGTCAGCTGGAAAGGGCACCATGCATATGACCTACCACATGTTCATTTCCATATAGAGAAAGAAGACAGCAGTGTACAATAACTTTGATATGACAAACACTTCGTTGGAGAATATAGAGCCTTTTATTTAATAATTTCTTTACATTTAATATTGTTTTTTATTATTGTTATCCATAATAATACTGTTATCAATATTAGTAGTATTATTCATATTAATATTAACAGCATAAAATTATTATTATTATTATTATTAGTAGTAGTGTGTGGTAATGTTATAAAAATGTTTTTTATTATATATTATGTAATTATTATTATTATTATTATTATTATTATGTCAGTATTTTCATAATTTCTGTTTTAAGGTTAAATCTTTCCAAAAATGAAAACCTCGTTTTGGTCCCTCATGTCATTCTAAACCTGAATGCATTTTAAAGAGATATTTTGAAGAATGTTTAAGCTGTAACTTTTCCAAACAATGAAAGTCAGTGGGTTCCACAACGGTGGACCCCATTTAGTATTATGATCTAATATAATTTAATATAAAAAATGCTTGCAGGTTTAAAATGAAGTAAATGATGACTAGTTTCAGTTTTGGGTGAACGGTCCTTTTAAGACCCCCAGGGATATATGTGTACCCGTAAGTTGTGTCCCAACTAATGTAAACCTACATTTTATTTGAGGACAGGGAACAAAAGCCTGAAAATAGATGACAAACCAGAGCACATAAATCCAGTGAGGGGCAATCGTGTGTGTATGTTTGCGTTTGGGTTAGAGATTGCGATAGCCCTTTCCTCCTTAAGAGGTATGTTTTCAGTGCAAGGAGCCGATTCCCGTGAGGCGGGTGATCCTTTTTAATGACAGGGATTCATCTGTTAGCGTCCCTCAGGCCCCACGCAGCACTGTGCGGCGCGGCTCCCAGCAGCCCACAGAAAGTGCTCAGGAGAGCGCACCTCCTCAGCCCCTCAAGATGCCGTGTGGGAGTTTAATTACTCCTGCGGCCACAAACCGCAGCTTTCACGCGCTCATTACTACAAATGCCTTCATTCTCTGGTGTTTTTAATCATTTTTAGGCAAAAATATTGCACCGGAGATGCCTGTGCCAAAGTGAGAAATAGAATGAGAGCAGAAAGCAAGAGATTGCGCTTATGAGGTGGGTTGGTTGTGTTTTGTATAGGGGGTCAAAGTGAGGGTGCTAGCCTTCAGGGAGGAGAGGGCACTTAGAGACAGGACTTTGGTTTACTAACTCGACAAAAAAGGACTAAACATCTATTCAGTCAGGTCCTTCTGATCTTTAGGGCCTATCCCTGCTGCTTTAATTAACGTATTTAGACTCCGTTTAGTTCATCCACCACTACTTAGAAGAATTAGGCTACAATTTGTCTCTTCATATTTGCTCAAGGCTTTAAAGTGTCAAAACTTGAAGTAGCCGACGATTTAAAGAATAGTTTGTGTAAAACCTGATGATCCATGTTTTCCAGAATGATTTGAGATGTTCTAAATAGCATCTTGTGCTTCAAGTGAACTGCGGATTTGCAGCTTCCATTGCTCAATAGTTGTGTTCCAATTTGCTAATTTAATTTGAAAATTGCAGATGTGATTTAGCGAATAAAGCAGCATTTTTATTTTAGGTACCTGTAGATGTTTTATGCAGCTGCAGATGCCTTATGGGAGCGTTAGCATGTCGGACAGTTCTTCTGCCAGGTAATACTAGTGAATTATTCAAACACAATTCTTGTTGAGGCAAAGTCACATGTCTTTTTTTTTCATACACATCTGGAAATTAATGTGGCATATGTATGTATGTGTATATATGTATATGTGTGTGTGTGTGTATATATACAGTTGGGCAAAAAAGTATTTAGTCAGCCACCAATTGTACAAGTTCTCCCACTTAAAAAGATGAGAGAGGCCTGTAATTTTCATCATAGGTACACTTCAACTATGAGAGAGAGAATGGGGGGAAAGAATCCAGGAAATCACATTGTAGGATTTTTTATGAATTAATTTTGTAAATTCCTCTGTAAAATAAGTATTTGGTCACCTACAAACAAGCAAGATTTCTGGCTCTCACAGACCTGTAACTTCTTCTTTAAGAGGCTCCTCTGTCCTCCACTCGTTACCTGTATTAATGGCACCTGTTTGAACTCGTTATCAGTATAAAAGACACCTGTCCACAACCTCAAACAGTCACACTCCAAACTCCACTACGGCCAAGACCAAAGAGCTGTCGAAGGACACCAGAAACAAAATTGTAGACCTGCACCAGGCTGGGAAGACTGAATGCAATAGGCAAGCAGCTTGGTGTGAAGAAATCAACTGTGGGAGCAATTATTAGAAAATGGAAGACATACAAGACCACTGATAATCTCCCTCGATCTGGGGCTCCACGCAAGATCTCACCCCGTGGGGTCAAAATGATCACAAGAACGGTGAGCAAAAATCCCAGAACCACACGGGGGGACCTAGTGAATGACCTGCAGAGAGCTGGGACCAAAGTAACAAAGGCTACCATCAGTAACACACTACGCTGCCAGGGACTCAAATCCTGCAGTGCCAGACGTGTCCCCCTGCTTAAGCCAGTACATGTCCGGGCCAGTCTGAAGTTTGCTAGAGAGCATTTGGATGATCCAGAAGAGGATTGGGAGAATGGCATATGGTCAGATGAAACCAAAATATAAATTTTTGGTAAAAACTCAACTCGTCGTGTTTGGAGGAGAAAGAATGCTGAGTTGCATTCAAAGAACACCATACCTACTGTGAAGCATGGGGGTGCTTTGGGGCTGTTTTTCTGCAAAGAGACCAGGACGACTAATCCGTGTAAAGGAAAAAATGAATGGGGCCATGTATCGTGAGATTTTGAGTGAAAACCTCCTTCCATCAGCAAGGGCATTGAAGATGAAACGTGGCTAGGTCTTTCAGCATGACAATGATCCCAAACACACCGCCCGGGCAACGAAGGAGTGGCTTCGTAAGAAGCATTTCAAGGTCTTGGAGTGGCCTAGCCAGTCTCCAGATCTCAACCCCATAGAAAATCTTTGGAGGGAGTTGAAAGTCCGTGTTGCCCAGCGACAGCCCCAAAACATCACTGCTCTAGAGGAGATCTGCATGGAGGAATGGGCCAAAATACCAGCAACAGTGTGTGAAAACCTTGTGAAGACTTACAGAAAACGTTTGGCCTCTGTCATTGCCAACAAAGGGTATATAACAAAGTATTGAGATAAACTTTTGTTATTGACCAAATACGGATTTTCCACCATAATTTGCAAATAAATTCTTTAAAAATCAGACAATGTGATTTCCTGGATTCTTTCCCCCCATTCTGTCTCTCATACTTTTTTGCCCAACTGTATATATATATATATATAATTTATATTTTATTTTAATGTGGGCAAAAATGTTTTTGTTTTCCCCTTTTTTTTTTTGTAGCATGTGAAATTTTTGCATAATACAAAATGGGCAGAATCTTGGTCATGCATTTGCTTATTTGTTTAGTGACCTAAGTAGTCCAGAAACAAATATATTTGTATTGATTTTCCATTATAAGTTTAAATAAAAAAGCATTCTGCCTGTTTCTAGGTTAAATTTGATTTAGGGATGTAACGATTACCGGTTTGACGATAAATCATGATAAAATTCCCCGCGGTTAGTATTACCGTTTCATATTTTAATTATCATTAAAACCGTATTCGATTACCGTGATTTAAACAACTCGCGATAAATAAATACTGTCCGGCATAAAGCAGAGTTTTCAGTAACAGTCTCACGTGCGCACAGCAGCACAGTCGTTTCGTTCTGAGTGAAAACAGGGCGGAAAAGCTGGGAGGTTTTAAAAGAGTGCTGAGGGAATTATACAAATTAATATATCAATGAATTAATTATATGAATGTACCTCTGAAGGTTCGGACTGTCTTCAGAAACGATTTGATGGCATTTTGTTCTCATCTTCGCTCCATGTAATACCTAAAGGAAGTGTTCGCGGAGTTCACAGGAATCAGCTGTAATTCAGCTTTTCCGTATAAAGCGCCACCTGCTGCCAGAGAGTGGATTTACAGACACTTATTTACATTCAGTCTGTGTGCAGTTTCTGTCTGGCCAAAAAATGGACCAAATTTGCATGACCTGCTGTAAATTTTAACCGGTTGATGAAAAACAAACTTATGTACATTTAAACAATTCAGATATGCTATATAGAATTATTTATAGAGCAGATAAAATACATATAATCATTTATTAATTATTTTAATTTAACCCTTTTCTTTAAAGGCTGAAATGTGTGGTCTACCTTTTATGTTAAACTTTTTCAAAGCTTTATTTGAACATTTACATTATTTATTTGAACATGCTATTAAACTGTTGTCAGTCAAATTGTCATTTAAAATACAGACTTCATTGGTAATGTTATTGTTTTAGTGATTATGCAAACAAAAAGTCATTTTATTTGCTGTTTGTTGATTTTTAAGTATGAAACTTGGTGAAGTGATTTATGTTTCGGTACTTTTTGAACATCTCCAGCACATTTTAACAATACCGCGATAATACTGATAACCGTGATAATTTTGGTCACTATAATCGTGATTAGAAATTTTCATACCGTTACATCCCTAATTTGATTTTCATCTGATTTTTTTGTTTGTTCTCAAACCACACTGTATTTCCCATCATCAAAAGCAGTCCACATGCATCCTTCCTTTCCATATTGTTTGCACTATTAGATGTGCCAAGGCCGTGCACTAATGTTTGTTAGTTAAATGTACTCCCTGTGAGGTAATGAGTGGCAACCCAATACGTGCTGCATTCTCCTTTTAATTACCGTTAGTCCACTAGCTGTTTTCTAATGAGGTCATGTCAATATTGAGCCTTATACTTCCCTCTGTCGTTAGGAGCTTCCAGAGAACAAACACACTGCCCTCCTCACTGGATGGGCTGTAGCAGACTGGCCAATGATCTGATTTTGTGTATTTACTCATTTCTTCACTGGCAATCTGTTAAAAGCTTTCTGAAAGGGTTTATGTCATCTGTTCTACATAAGTAAGCACCCTTCTGATGGTTACACTTGCAATTGGATCTGTCTTCCTTCCCTGTCTTCTGTCTCTCGCTTTCTCAGCCTGTTCGTCTCTCTGAGAGACTGTGAGACATATTACTGGCTGTAACCCGGCTCTCAGGGGCCTGCTCTGGGTGGCTGCCGTCTACATCAAGGGGAATTTCTGCAGACATTGTGCAGGCTCTCAGATCATTACCAGCCTCCTTCACTGAGTCTTTGTTCCCCCCCTCCGCCTGCTCGGGCGCTGAGCTGACATGCGGCGTTCTGTCGACGTGAAGACCAACCACCAAACAGCGCTTCTCCTGACATAGCGCCATGCAGAGGACAAGCTGACTGTCACTCCTCCGCTTGTCTGTCCCTCCTCCCCTCACTGTGTCATCTTAAATCTGTTCATCTGTTAACAAAGCATCAGACAGCTTATTAAGAAGGTGTGAAAAGCAGAGAAAATTACTTCACATTCCTGCATTGAGACACTGTGTCAAAAAGCCAGTTTCAGTAAAAGCATCTAAATAATAGTGCCAATCTTCCATGTTCATTTTTGCATGCTTTTTTTAATGAATTTTTTAAATGTATTTTGGAAGTTTATTTTGCATTGTGGTGTTTCCATCCTCCATTTTATGTAACTTTGCATATAAAAAAAATACACTGTAAAAAAATACACTTTATTAATCTATGTTTATGTTTTCCAGTCGAAATATCTGATTTTTTAAAAGATTATATATATATATATATGTATATATGTATATATGTATATATATATATATATATATATATATATATATATATATATATATATATGAAATAGGCTAAAGTCAATCAAATTTAGAATATTATTATTAACATTTATTTTGTTTATAGAAATGCATATGTATAATAAAATGAATTAAGAATTGTCTATATATATAGTCTACAATTGAATATGTCTGTCTGTGTATGTACATACGGTACATATATATTTCATTATTTCTATAAAAATCTTATTTAAACCATGTAATTATTATTATTTTAATATTTTACATTACATTAAAAATGCCCTTAAAATTCTCCCACTCTATATTTAAAATATTCTTAAATTTATTATTATTTTTTATAATGAATTATACATTTTAAATAAAAAATGTAAATGTATATTTAAGTAAAAATTTAAATATTAAAATAAATATATTACAATATTTTCTTAGCTAAAAAAAAAAATCTATTTAAAATGTATAATTAATACATTTTAAATAATAAAAACATTTTATTTTTTATAAAATGTGTAATATTTATCCAAGTAAAAATAAATATATTACAATATTATATTAGATGAAAGCCTTAAAAACACACTCTCTCTCCTATATACATATATACAAAAATAAATAAATGCATATAGAAAATACTGATAATAATAAAGGTGTTTTGTAGTGTAAATTAGACTTTACAGAAAAGCGTTTGCATGTGTCTGGGAAGAGCACCCTGACCCGTTGTCTTCTGCATCCTAACTGAACAGCAACACGGGAGCTTAAGTTTCAACCTGCGCCGTGGCCCTGTGTGCTGGGCCCCTGCCAGGGTTCAGAGGTCACACTTGTGAGGCATGTGTGTGGAAGGGGGACTCAGTTTGGGGGCCCCAGCCTCCCACAATATGTCCGTCAGCAAATCTCTTTGTTTTGTCCCCTCTTAACTGCTCAAGTCCCCACTCTGTATCCAAGGAAATGTTGCCAGGGGAGATGAGCCTGGGTAACGGTACGAGAACCTAGGGGTATGCGTGGATGCTCTGTTTGCCTTGATAAATGCGTGGTGTCCAAGGCATGCCTGATTATTTTGCTGCCGCTTCTTTTTTTCCTCAGGTCCTTTTGCCTTTGCTGCTCCTGAGGGACCCATGCATTCTGTGTACATGTGTGCGCGAGCTAGTGCGTGAGTGCATGTGTGAGTGCTTCCATATGTCTAGACAAGAGTGGAATCCCAGGGGCCCCACACGTTTAGACTCAGGATATTAAATGACCTAATGGCCATGTTATTTGTGTAGGATTCATTTAGAGAATCTGGCGAGGAGCATTAAATCATAATGAAGGGGGTATGAATTTTGATGGAAGGCGGAGGGCTGCTTTGGGAGCTTGTCCAGGTAAAGCTTCAGCTAAGATGGCTGCATAAAACCCTCATTGAAAGCTCCAGGCTGTGACCTAAGCGCACAGACAAGTTTGAACAGCCAGACGTAGACACGACATGACCAGAGCTTGAAGTGCGCGCTCAGACCTCTCCGAGAGTAAGAAAAATGATTAACACCTAAACAAGACAGGACAGACATCCTCACTCTGTTGTAAGAATCAAATCCCTTTAAGAGCCCCAAATAAAACACTTTTGCTGGTCCTGTATAAACTTGGATGAGTAGTTTTGTCATTGCGTTTGGATTCAATGGTATGTGTGGTGACTGTAGCATCAGGTGATATCTGAAACATCATCTCGCTGAAGTCTGAGCCTCATTAAGATAAGAGAGAGACTGCTTTTCAGACACTTTATGTAATAACTGCCTTTGATGTTCTGGGCAGGCTAGGACAACAGTCCGCCAGTCAACTTCTGAAGAATTTAGTCATAAGTATGCTTACCTTTGCCCAGCATACATTTTTCCCCTTTGTGACACCACTAAAAAAGTTTTTTTTGTTGTTGTTTTTTTTTATACACTACCTTTTAAAAGTTTGAGGTCGGTAAGATATTTTTTTAAGAAATGTTTTTGAAATAAGTCTCTTATGCTCATCAAATCAGTATTTATTTGTTAAAAATGTAGTAAAATGGTAATATTTTACACTGTTTTATATTATATTTACTGTATATATTTAAAAAATGCATTTTATTCCTGTGATGACAAAGCTGAATTTTCAGCAGTCTTTAGTGTCACATGATCCTTCAGAAAACGTCCTGATACGCTGATTTGCTGCTCAGAAGACATTTCTTATTATTATCAATGTAGAAAAATGTTGTCCTGCTTACTATTTATGTGGACATTTTTGTGTGTCCCAGGGAGTACAAAAGAGTCTTTACTCACTATTGATCAATGTAATGCATCCTTGCTGAATATCCCTAACCCCTAACCCTGAAAGTATGAATTTCTTTAAAAAAAAAAATTACTGACCACAAAGTTTTGAACTGTAGTGTATATTTTATTTATTATATTTTATACAATACCTGTTTTCATTAAGTTGAGAATATTTTTCAATATTTTTTAAATTATATATTAAATAAAAAAAATATTGCAAATATTGTCACTTCCAGTGGAAATTGGCAGAATGTAAAAGTAATTTCTAGATTTTTATGTTTATTTTTGCTCCTCTGCATTTTATACTGTAGTGCTCCTTTTAGCATGCCAAAGTTAAACCATATTTTTGGAAACTGAATTTTATATGATTAAATAATGATGCCAAAATACTTTCTTTGGTGCAAGATCAACTGTAAGTAAGAAAAAAAAACACTGGCTGTGTTTGAGCATGTCGACATCTGGCTCATCCAATCACCCAAGTTTCGGATGGAACTTCCTTTTTGGCTGAGGGAAAGTTCAGGAAACCTGGTTTGAAAAGGCTTGGGCCTATCAAATTCATCCATCCTGTATTATAAGACTTTTTAAGCTGTTCATCTAGGTTTAGCAGTAATGTGCTGCTCTGTTATGCGAGTCTTAGTGGCGTGAGGCCTCTCCCTCACCCAACGTTCTTCAGCTAACAGGAACTCCCTTATTTCCTGAACTCCCCTCACCATTTCACTCCTGTGCTAAAGACACACACACACAGCCTCAGTTGGCACCATATCCAGAGGCCAAAAATATGAACCTATGCGTCTGTTAACATCCATGTGCTGACACAGACTAACATTGTGCTCTAACCAGTAGAAGCATAAGCTTCCAGCAACAGGAAATGCATCAGTCCATATTGTATACGAAAATATAACACGGTCACAGCCAGTCAGTATTTGATATGGAGAAGACCAGTGAGATTTCACTGTGGGCAGGGTTTGGACATGGTGTAAAACTCGCCGTGTTGGGTTTAAGCTTCCTAATTGATCCCTGAGTTAAGGTTGATGTTTCATTCATCAAATGAACAACCAGGTTATCGGTATCTGTTAAAAGCCCAAGGCACTGATTGAAGCTGCTGAGAGAACAGATTAGCGAAACGTGTTCCTGTCTAGATGTTGGACAGTGGAACATGTTTCATGAGGTTGTGATCTGTTGATGTACATGTTAGAGGTTCAGATGATAGCTGCGTAAAAAGACAGAGTGAGTGAGAGGAAGAGTGCAGAGCTCTTGTGACACAGGGTTGTAGACCCCTGTTCAGGGCTGATTGACCCTCTGTGCTCTGGCCAGTAGATGTTGGATTCACAGCTCATGCTCTATTGATCCACGTGAGCCCACTCCACTCACAATGACACACAAAAATTTCACTTGCACAAAAAAAAAGAAAAGAAAGAAAAGGAGATGGCACAGTCATGGAACATGCCATATCTGTTCACAGGGATATGTGCAATTGTCCAATTTATTTTTATTTTTTTATATTATCCCTGTAAAATAATCACCCTAAAACAAGATAAATTACTACTTTTTTTTTTTTTTTTTTTTTTTTTTTTACAAAATACATTTTGGATGTTTCTTTAGCCATTGGCAAATTGTTATTTTTAGGAAATCTCATTAAATGTTGTTAGATTTACTCATGAAACAAGAAAGCCAGTGCCAGTGTGGGAAAAAATACTTGATTTAATATTTATTTTTTGAAAACAAGTCAGTCTTTTGCGTCTTGCTTTTTAGGTAAATGCATCTTGTTTTAAAGGGGACCTATTATGCAAAAGTTGTGTGGCCGCAGTGTGTGAAAACAACCAGCCTATAATGTTAAAAATCCACCAACTCATTTTTTTTTTATAAAACCAATATATCATAAACAGTCTCTCCAGATGAGCTGTTTCAGATTCTCCCTCTGTTCACGTCACCGAGGGGAAAAAGTCCTGCCCATTTGTGACGCACTCTGCCCTATTATCATAAACACAGCCCTGAGTGAGAAGCTGCGGCCTGCCATTACTGGAGTTATATATAATGTCAA
The DNA here is from genome assembly GCF_936440315.1 of Barbus barbus. Lineage (NCBI taxonomy): Eukaryota > Metazoa > Chordata > Actinopteri > Cypriniformes > Cyprinidae > Barbus > Barbus barbus. The sequence goes on from NC_136744.1 coordinate 19,203,959, forward strand.
CACACTAAAGAGGCTTTGTGTTGTGTTTTGGGATGCACTAATGAACATAGGAGTCACTATAATCTCCCCCCATCTGAGCCGAGGACATTGTGGTTAAATTTTTCCGCGAAGGAAATATCCCGGAAAAAATCGGTAACGTCCCCAATATGTTTAGGAATTAATACCAACGCTTCATGCACGAACGTCAGCTCCAGACAAAGTAAGTATCACGCGTTTGTTTTCCAGATTGCTTTTCTGAAAGAGCTTTTTGGCACTCTGTAAGGCTTATTGCTAAAGCTGTCATTGTCAATGTATGTTTTCTCTGATGCTGCCTTCAAGTGCTACCAGAATGATCGTGAATAGGAATGTGGTAGTTAAAAGTTGCATATGAAAGCAATGTGAGTCGATCGCTTGAAGTTGTCGAGCTCATAATCAGAAGTGGGACTTATAAAATTTGTGATGGCATGAGACCAGCTAGGTTGTTATTTTTATCCCGCAGTGCTCCCCATCTGTGTAATTCATAAACGCGAATTTATTATGCACAGTATAATAAGATGACTGACTTTGAAACCGAGTAGTTTTCTGTAAAAGATAACAGGCTTGTATTAATAGTGGAATGTTTATTTGCAAAGGCTAGCACTGCTAATGCCAAAGCTTGAGCTCTTGAAGCTCCTCCCTCTTCTCCGGGAGCAACAGCTCACTCGCATTTAAAGCAACACACTCAAAACAGCGCGTTTTGGCTCATACCCTAAAAGTGGCAATTTTAACAAGCTGTAAAAATTTATCTGTGGGTTATATTGAGCTAAAACTTAACATATAGGCTCTGGGGACATCAGAGACTTATTTTACATCTTGTAAAAAGGGGCATAATGGGTCCCCTTTAAGTTTTATTTTTTTATTTTTTGGAAAACGAGATGAAAATACTGATTAAGAATTACAGATTTTTTTTTCTTCCTTTTGCAGTGTCTCGATCTGACATTCATGGATTTGTTGAAATCTGTATTTTCATTCATGCATATTTCAATCATGTAATTTATACATGATTATGTGTTAGGACTGGGCGATCGTATATTAAAGATATATGCAATATATATTTTATTTGTCAAAGTAGTTTACAAAATTTAAAGTTTTACTAATAAGTTTAATATTTTTTCAACTTGATTTAGTAATAGTTGCATTACATTTTTAATCTACTTAGCGATAATAATGACTTTGTTTAAATTATTATCTTTTTTAAATCGCATTGTGAGCCATTTTAGTCTTGTAATATTGTATATAAATACATATAATAAGAGTGCAAAAAATATATCTTTAACTGCACCGTATTTGTGTGTCTGTTTGTGCTTACAAGTGTAAGTGTTTGCCTCTGCATGTGTGTGTGGTCGCACTCAAACAGAGTTGAGGGTGGGGAGAGAGGCAATAAGGGAAGAATGATTACCAGACAGGCCTCATGCTCGCTGCAGATATGCAGGCCTAGCAGTATTTTGCCTCTGTACAGTGTCAAGCATATTGATCAGCCTCTTGTAATAGAGAGAGGGCAGTGTGCAAAATCAATGTTCAATTTTTCCCCCTTCTCTCGCTCTTTTTCTCTCTCTCTATGTCAAACTACCTTTCTAACGTGCACTGAAGCTGATTCACATCTCTGACTGTTTATTCTGCCACACTTATGATGGCGTAAGAGGGATTTGAATGTCATCATTGTTCCATTGTTTGACCTTTCTGCTTCAAAGACTTAAGAATGGAAAGAAAAACAATTTAATATGCATTTGTCCATTGATAATGTGCAGTCTGCGTGATGGCAAAGCCTGGAAATGAGGTGTCTGTGTAAATGTTACATATCTGTTTTAAAGGATTAGTTTATACAAAAGTGAAAATCATGCCATTATTTACTTATCCTCATGTTGCTTCAAACCTTGATGACTTTCTTCTGTGGAACACAAAAGGTTATCATTTGAAAAATGTTATTTTTGTACATACAATGAAAGTCAATAGGGCCCAGTTTTGTTTGGACCACAATGTTCTTAAAACAATGTTCTTCCACAGAGTAGAGTAAGTCATACATCTTTAGAACAGCATGAGTTGAGTAAATGATGACAGACTAGTCATTTTGGTGGAACTATCTCTTTAACTAGGCTGTCCAGTTTAGTCCAGTACGAGGATAAAATCAGGCATCTTTTTCTGTTACGCAAGTGTTCCCATTTGTTCCCTTTTCCCCCTCTCGCTCAGTGTTTGATACAGATTATAAAAAAGATTAGGTCTGGCGTTACTGTCCCAGTCTGTCTACCATCAGAAAATAGAATTCATTTAGGTAATCCAGATGGTTTTCCTCAGTTTGTGTGTCTGGTATTTGGCCGGCTGTCAACAGCTTTTAGCAGCTCAGGGTGAGCTTTTGTGTTTGCACAGAGTGCCGAGGACTTCGACAGAGCCACTGCTCATGCGTTCACCGGCATCATTGCCGACAATGAACAAACGCACACCTGCTGCTGATCAGTAGCTATTGTTTAACGTGAAAAAAAATCAGTTTTGCTCAACTTCAGCGTTTTTATTCTGATGCTTCCGAGAGAATTGATTGATTCTTTCTGTAAACTAATTAATGCAACTAAATGCACCTGTATATTAAATTGTTTCTGAGGCCTGGCTGTCGATATCTATTTGGCTAATTCATTGATTAGATTCACGAGAGAGCTTATTAGAATGTAGCGGCTGTAAAATAGTTAATTTTGAGAACAAAACAACACAAGTTTTCTCCAACGGAAACCGCTTAATCTTTATTCACCTTTCTGTCATGTATGCTTCATTTTTCACTCTCTAGATTCAGCCCCACGAGTCTTTGTTGCACTCATGTAAATGATCTGGCGTGGGCCGCTGTGTGACCTTATGGCAGTGCAGACCCCATGACATCAGTCAGCGCTGTTCGTCTCGAGGCTGCAGCATCTTAATGAGCGGTTGCTGTGCCAGACTTGGCTAGGCTCAGCCTCTCTCTGGTTTGGTTTGGACGCCGGCCTGTGCTCCTCCAGAAACCACCCTGCCCCACTCGCAGCCCCACCACAGACGCATGCGATCCACCCAGTGGGATAATCTTTCCCCACTGTTGCAGGAGGACGACGCATGACGCGCTCGGAGACGTGATCCCTCTGCGAGCAGATGCCCTATCTGGAACGCTTTAGGCCCCAGTGGAGCAGGTTGGGTTGGGGTAGGGCCGCCGGGCTGGGGCTGGCCGTGTTGGATGGATGATGATGAATGGGGCTCACCTGGTGGTCTCTGTGAGGGCTGGCAGGCTGCTCCATGGGGGTCTCCCACCAGCCTGTCCCAGGCAGCATGTGGCAGGAGGCAGCAGCCAGGGCCACATTAATCAAACCCTCCACCTGCCTCTTTTTCACTGTCTCCCTCGCTCTGTCTCCCTGCTCGTCTCTTTACACATTCTCCACCAGGCTCGTCGTGCAGAACAATGAGTCTTTGAACAGAGCCAGAGCAAGGCCAGTCTGTTTGACAGTGGCCATTTTACAGCTAAACCTTGGACTCTTTTTACATTCATGTACTAGGTGTTTAATGCTATTACAGCAAGGCGAACATTCCTCTCCCCTGTCAAGCCTGGGTGCATGTATAAAAGCTGAAATAGACTAAGGTTCCTTTAGCACTTAACATCGGTAGGCCTTTGCCCTGCTCTGAAGTCTTAACAGCTTTGGCTCTCTAATGCTAGAGTTAGTGACACCTCCTTTTGAGGTCACTGAACACATAATTGGGTACTTAGTGGGGCCCGGTGCTTGGCGTGGATCGCTTGAAGTTATGCTTCGAGACACTCTGTGGACATGACGATCCAGTGACTTGATCATTTCAGGGCTGAACAATAAAGATTTTTTGCTGAATATCTAAGACACATGTGAAATATACATTTTAAAAGAGAAAAAAATATTAAAAAATTTTGTATAAATAAATTATGATAAAAGAAAATCTCTCTGTACATAGTGACAAAGCAGCTCATTTGTTGTCTTGAATAACATGAAAAAACTAAACTTGCAGAACAATATTGCAGTAGTAATTATTGAAGAATTTCAAAAGCCAACATGAAAAGCTCAATCGTTATGAAATTAAACATAAGCAGCAACTCGTCCTAAATGATTATTTACTGCATGTGAAATTGACCGTTGTTTCCCTTGTGATTTTTATTTTTTAGGAGGGATCAGATGAGTACTCGAGCCTCATTAAATATACATGCTGTGTATTGAGCTGAGCAAGCCAATTAGCCGGGTTTTCTGTCGATCGCTAATCATTGCTTGCCGTTTGCAATACCACCAGACTCCACCTCTCCTTTGCCTGTTTGAAGCTTTATTCCTTGGCTACATACACACAGCAGCAAAATACAGTTGTAAATCGCCATATCACCCTGCAGCCCAAGACTGGTTGCCCACTGAAGCTAAGTAGGGTTGAGCCTGGTCAGTACCTGGATGGGAGACCTCCGGTGAAAACTTTGCTGTTGGAAGAGGTGTTAGTGAGGCCAGCAGGGGGTGCTCACCCTGTGGTCTGTGTGGGTCCTAACACCCCAGTATAGTGACGGGGACACTATACTGCCAAAAAGCACCGTCTTTCGGATGAGACGTTAAACCAAGGTCCTGACTCTCTGTGGTCATTAAAAATCCCATGGCACTTCTCGTAAAGAGTAGGGGTGTAACCCCAGTGCCCTGGCCAAATTCCCTCTACTGTCCCTTGTCTATCATGGCCTCCTAATAATCCCCATACACTTGATTGGCTCTATGACTCTCTCTCCTCTCCACCTGTAGCTGGTGTGTGGTGAGCGCACTGGCTCCGTTGTAGTGTGGCTGCCGTCGCATCATCCAAGTGGATGCTACACTATGGTGGTGGTTGAGGATAGACCCCCCCACATGATTGTAAAGCGCTTTGGGTTTACAGCAATATACAATAAAGCGCTATATAAATGCATCATTCATTCATTCATTCATTCATTCATAAATACAGTTACGTTCCCACATTCTGTGACCGAACTGACTCAATCAACTGATTCAATGATGCTTCTGTAAACTGTTATAGGAACAGGGCAATTTTAGAGTCGCACCTGTTAGTAAATGAAATTTTCAATCCCAAACACTGGCTGTGTGAAAGTAGCCTTTGTAATGTGATCACAAAATAACGTTTCCGCTAGTCCGTAGCTCCTAGCTGCAGGGATTTCACATTCCTTCTTTCAAAAGGCAGCATCTCAAACAGACGTTGATCTCGAATGCAAGCTGCCTCGTTCTGCAGGTGGCAGCCTGACTTCATTATCACACTCGTTTGTGCGCGCATGTTTTAGAGCAGGTTCATAGATGAAGGCTGAGATGATACAAAGTGATCTGTGTAGATGCAGCCTCCGTGCATGAGCGTCGACCGCGCGTGCGTGTTATCTCTATCATGAGGGTTGCAACATGGTTTTCAGACATCAGTGGAGCAGCACTGACGCTTTGATGCTAAACTGCGTCATCAAAGCTGAATAAATAGTGTTTACAGATACATCCTCACTCTTCCAGCATCAAACAGTCCTGTGTTAACCATGTACAATCAAACACAAAGTGTCAGACAGTGTTAGGTAGTGACGATGACGACATCGTGGTGATATTGCGCTCTGTGTTTACTGCAGTCGTATTTCACGTCGCTAAACGAGGGCAGTTTACAAAATACGAGTCTTTTTGAAGCTGTTTTGAAGTAGTGCTCGCTGGCTAATCGTCTTATCTCCATGTAATTAAGGGCTAGAGTGGAGTTTCCATGCATTTCTATTTCAATCATGCCAGAGATACCGTGAGAAACAAACAGAGATGGGCCAAACGTGACTCAATTACCGCACGCTAGAGAAGATCTAAAAATGTCTATTACCGCACATTTTAAGGATAAATTGTTGCTGCTAACTCATAAATCCTGCGGCTCATGCGCCACACGAATCTATTAGCACGATTGAACGCTTTTAGATTTTTAAAGGATAACTTTAATATCTATCGTCAACGCCCTTGTTGTTGTGTGAGCTTGTAGACGTGTGGAAAACGTTTCCCCCGTCTACAGATTTGTCAAAATGCTTGATTTTGATTTGGGCTTGGAAAGCTGGCTTTCCTCTCAGGAAGTGTTGTTCCTCTCCTTTTTCTATAAACAGTGGAAAAGGGACTTGAAGAATATGTCCCAGACTCACTATTTCCACTGTAAACACTGTGCTGTTTCCATCCACAGCAGTGGCTTTCGTCTGGGTCTGCCCAAGGCCCTTTTCTGGGGAAGGATTTTCCAGGGAAGAACTTTGTTTGGATTTCATAGCAGCATTGCTAACTGCTATCCCTACAAGGGTGTGGATGTTTATGCAAACTGTTGCACTGAGTTAATTTGTCCTCTGTAGAGTTGGGTCAGAACAGGTTTCATTTTGTTGTAAATACTACTGAATAATTTTTATGACCTTTTGATTCATGAGTGAACCGATTCTTTTAAATGAATCAGTAAAAATCAGTCTCAAACTTGTTTTAGAAACATTCTAATAATGTACTCTCCCACTGAATCAATTTAGTGTTTCTAAAACTGAATTAAATCATTACTTTAATCAAAGCAAGACTCAAACTAAACCAAGAACTGTGTTGTATGTATGAAGGCAAGAATGTGAGCTTGCAGATGATTGCATGGAAGAGCCGGGGTTTGATCAGGAAGTCACCAGAGAGAAATCTATCAAGTTAATTTGATGAGGAAGTATGAGCTCAGATACTGAAAAAATAAATAAATAAATAAAACATTATGTTGGGGTGGACGATAAACCAGTGGATATGATTAACCGGTAGAAATTTGTCAACTGGTAGAGACTTTGGACTATCGTCTCTATTGGGGTTACACGTTCATGTGACGTTGCTGTGCTATATGGTCATGAAAACTTACCATTTGCACGTGTTTATAAGCATTACGGTTTAAAAACTTTTTGATTTTAAGCTTTTGAAATGCAATCAGCAGCGAAAGAGAGCTCATTTTGCTATATGCACTCTGTCTTAGGGACTGTTTCTGAGCGCTGTTAGAGGCGGTGCTCAGAGCGCAGGAGTATTGAACTAGTTATTTTTGCCGCTTTATAGACCTTAAATGGTTAAATACACAAACCTGTATGTGTCAAAATGCCTTTGCAAGTATCCTCATAAACACAGTAATTTAGGTGAAAGCAAACAGCTGAGAAAGAAAACACGTGTAACAGTATATTGGATTCGGGGAGCTCTTAATGTGACAGCAGTCTAATATTGCTGCTGTCTGTCGTACAGTTAAACAAACAACAAAAGAGAGAAAATCTAGATTCATGGATGAATCATTCCCAATAAGTTAGGTAAGATACATTTAAAAAATAAATAGGATGTATTTCCATTTTTTTGTTTTACAAAAATAGTACTTTTTTAAATATGTGAAATTATAAACATTCTCATAAGATTGACTTTAGTCATATTAGTTGAAGCTATTTTATGGGTCACTTTAGAAAACGGATAATTGTTATTTCTTTGTGTAATTTTTTTTATGAGATTTTACAAGTTATGCTATTTTTCCCTTACAGTACATAAGGAATACATTTTTTCCATTTTGTGTTTTATGAATGTTTCCACCAATTTAATTCACTGAAAAATCTAGATATTTCTCCCCCGGTAGCTGCAGTAGCAGGAGTGAACCGTCTTCCTCCTTTGTTCCCCTCACACTGACTTGATCTTCCACTTTCTCAGCAAGTAATTAAACCGTTGTGTTTAGAGAAGAAAAAAAAAAACCCAGTATCGTACACCAGCTATCTGGCCAATAGTAGAGGTAAACCTGCATTTGTAGCCGGGAGAGCCATTTTTATTGCATCGTATCAGCCGTGAAAGAGGTGCTAAGATGGACACTCTGTATCACCGCCGCGACAAAAACTAAATGGAAAACACATTGTCTTCATTATTTTGCAAGTGCTGAAAGAACATTGTTGCCATAGTAACTGGCAGGGGAGGCCGAGGGCTGCTTCAGGGCCAGTGAATGGAGTACAGGAGAGCCCTCCCGAGCCGACTACAGAAATGGCCAGTTAGAAGAGTGTAAAAGTGCTGCTCACTCATGTAATTAATTTCAAGGAGGATTGGCGTGCGGGGGGTGCTGGGATGCAAGGTAACAGATTTAACATGGATACTTGGGAGCCCTTCGCCGTGAGTCAAATGGCAGCCCCGGAGCACGAGAGAGAGGACAGTATGCGAGTGTGCGGTGGGGGTAGATGAGGGAGTGTGTTTGATTAACAGCAGCGATGATGACATGCTGTTTTGCAAACATGCGGCTGAAATTGCTCGCATCCATAAAGCCGTGGCTGCCAGGCATAGCTTGAGTTTTTCTCTGGAGGATTTTTAACGAATGCCAAGAAAGCTGTTGTTTTCACGAGTTGGTACCAGACAGCGCGCACGCACACACACACACACGCTTATGTACAGACCGAAAAAAGGCTGAAGAGCTTTATTAAAAAATTATATGAGGAAAAATAGCATCAGTTCATATCACTAATGCCATGAAATCCAGACCAAATCCATCCTGTGCTTGTATTTATCTTGTCTAATATTTTGAATACCAAAAGGATGTTCTTTTCAAGCTGTTGGCTGTAATTCTGGGAATGCAAATTATAAAGGTCTTGCCAAATGGGTGGGGCTTAACGGTTTATTTTAGCATGAACATTTGTGTCAGTCAGCTTGATTTAAATTAGGGATGCAACGATACCATTTTTTCAGAACCGATCCGATACTGAAAATTCTGAGTATCTGCCGATACCGATCCAATCCGATACCAGTGCAGTTTTTTTAAAATCGATGTAGAATTTCTATACTTCTGTGTGTCTGTGTGTGTTACTCTTTTGTGTGTTAAACAATCTACTACATATAGATAACATCATTTTAATGAAAAATAACAAATGAAAAAATATATAATCATAATCTATGACAAAAATACTATTATAAACTTTGTTTATAATACAGCAAAAGATACTCTAGAAAAATCATGGGTGCACAATAGTTTTATAAAACCTAGTGAAACATTTTTATTTATAAATAAAAGTGAATAAGTGTAGGACTAAATCTGGTGATTATATTTAATGATAAATCTGGTGAAACTATACACATTGCTCTTTGATTTGTTGTAAAATACATTCATGAAAAAACAAGCAAATACATTTATATATAAATATATAGGCTACTATAAAATTAAAAGACATTTCTTTTAAATCTATAGCATAGTAATGAAGGCAGCAACATATGATAGATAGGACAGAACAAGAAAGACTTAATCTTTCATTGCGCAAAAGTATTATAATAAGACTCCAATATAGAGCAGCAGAAAGCTCTTATGCGCATCCCGTGCGCAGAATGATGCACTTGAAGCGACACGGAGTCACAGTGCGCAGCCCTCTGAGTCTGCATAGAAACATTCAAAGTACAAAGAGAAGAGATATTGATGCGTAGTGTATTTAATCTGTGCGTAAATTTATTAAGCCTTTTCTTTTAACAGTTTTAAACCTCAGTAACTGTGCGTTCTTGAAGAGAGTTTGACTGTAGTAACTGAACGCAACACGCAGTATGATTGCTGAATGGAGGATGACAGACAGCCGCGGCGGAGAGAAGAGTTTACCTGAACTTGAATTTAAAGACTTAAATATTCATCTGTACCTCAGATTAAACTATGGAACAGCTTCAGAACACTTGAAATATAGTGCACGAAAACTTTATGGAGCTTTATAATGTTTTTGTGCCTTTCGTGGGGCTCAACGATAACACAGAATAGTATACGCACAATATCAGATTTGGATCGGTCTCGTCTGACCGATACCCAGTCCGCAGAAAATGACCGTATCGGAGTCGATACCGATCCTGAGTATCGGATTGGTGCATCCCTAATTTAAATGGCTTTGTGTGTCAAATATAAACCGTCTACTTGGTTGCGGTTGGTGTTGGTTAATGATCTCCCGGTCGGCTAATGAGAAAGAGCTAACCAGGGTGGGCTGGGTGTCAGGGACGGGGCTCTTCTCCAAGAGGGAGGACAGCGGCGTGACCGCTAATGGCCGTGGCACTTGTGTGCGGAGGCTGTTTGTCATGGCAATTCATGTCAGGGTGTAATTGGTTTACCTGGCCGTGTGTGTTGTGAGGCTTGTCTGCATAGCTAAAAACAAATTACCCACCAGTGACCTTTCGGTTACACCCGACCGTCTGACCACACAGAGGCAATCGGGTGGGGAGGAAGTAGAGACGATGGGAGAGAGGGAGTCGGAAAGAGTGTTTGAGTGCCATGATGGTGCTATTTCTTGGCTCGCCGCTGTTTGAAGGAGTGTGTTTGAACGAGGGATGCCTTTGGGGATATTTATTTGAGCCGGTTCACAGCATGCAAGGTTTTAAAAGGAACAGCGTCCCTCGCAGACCCCGGCTGTCCCATGCTCTATTTGCCCATGCCTAGATGAAGGTGACTGCTGGTTTTGAAAAGCAGCGCCTGTGCCGTGCAGCTTTGCTTGTTCCACTTATCTGTCAAGAGCAGTAAAGGGGGGAGAGAGGAATGCCGTAATTCCCTACTTCCTGCATGAAGGATACAATATCCATTTTAGTGACAGCGTAGATGGGCCTCAATTTAAATCTTAATCCACGGGGGCTGAGTCGCAGTCGGCCGGATTGATTCTAGCCCGCTGCGTGTGCGACTGCGTGCTCCAGGCGACACTGCACAAGTTGATTTTCTTTGTGAACGTCTGACACTTTGCCACCACCCTCTGCGTGCTCGTTTCTGTCTTCGCTGGCATGTACGGATGACAAAAGCTCTCAAGCCCTGTTTTGTTCATGTATTTCTCCCTTGCCAGAAGACACTTCCACATGAATACTGGAGATTCATTTCTCAATTGAAGAAATGCAGACCTGTTTTTGGAGTCTAATTTCATTTTTAATGTAGTGTAATTTACAGTGTTAATAGTAAGCAATATAGCTATATATTATATAGAAAAGACAAAAATATGTGTGTGTGTGTGTGTGTGTATACACACACACACACACACATACACTCACTGGCCACTTTATTAGATACACCTTGCTAGTACCGGGTTGGACCCCCTTTTGCCTTCAGAACTGCCTTAATTCTTCGTGGCATAGATTCAACAATGTGTTGGAAACATTCCTCAGAGATTTTGGTCCATATTGACATGAAAGCATCACGCAGTTGCTGCAGATTTGTCGGCTGCACATCCATGATGCAAATCCCACCACATCCCAAAGATGCTCTATTGGATTGAGATCTGGTGACCCTGGAGGCCATTTGAGTAAAGTTAACTCATTGTCATGTTCAAGAAACCAGTTTGAGATGATTTGAGCTTTGTGACATGGTGCATTATCCTGGATATATATGCTGTATCTATATACTGAGATACTGTATAT